>NC_080078.1:28225117-29602523 GCF_949987535.1 Balaenoptera acutorostrata
CCTATAAGACCTCTGAGACAAATCCAAACATCCTTAGGGATCATGGATCCCAGGTTGAGAACCACGGAGCCAAGTCAGCTAGCAGGGTTGCTGAGTTCAGTTGTACAGCTGAGCACTGCACAACTCCAAACTATGATGTGAATGGCATCACTTGGAGATGTGCAGTGCAGCAGCCCTGGGGGCCATGCTGGTAACACAAGCGAGTCAAGTAGGCCTGGAAAAGGTGATAAATGGTAACTAGCACTTAGCTAGAGCACCAAGCTCAAGAGAGTGTGGTGGTGCGTGTACCAAATGGGTGAACTCAGCCCTGTTAAAAGTAAGGACAGGGCTTCCCTGGTGGTGCAGTGGTTGAGAATCTGCCTGCCAATGCAGGGGACACGGGTTCGAGCCCTGGTCTGGGAAGATCCCACATGCCGCGGGGCAACTAGGCCCGTGAGCCACAATTGCTGAGCCTACGTGTCTGGAGCCTGTACCCTGCAACAAGAGAGGCCGCGACAGTGAGAGGCCCGCGCACCGCGATGAAGAGTGGCCCCCACTTGCCACAACTAGAGAAAGCCCTCGCACAGAAACGAAGACCCAACACAGCCATAAATGAATAAAATAAATAAATAAAAATAGTGTTTAAAAAAAAAAAAAAAGTAAGGACAGCCACTACTCACCTCCAACTGATTGTTGCTATGCGGGAAAACCAGCTCAGCACTGCCAGATCTGAATTTTTTTCAAGAGAAGCCAAAAATCTGGATTTTATATGAAGCCTTCCAGTTTTTAAATGCTGGGAATTAAGTTCATTAAAAGAAAAAAAACGAAAAAACAAAAAAACATTATGTAGCCCAAATCAAATGTATTTGCAAGACAAATGCATCTTCTGGGTCACCACTTTGCAGCTTTTGGTTTAAAAGTTTTATCAAAAAGTTTCTGAGTTCTTGGCAACAAATTAAAAGAGGCATGTAGGTATCATCACCCCCTCTGTGCCCTGGATATATCCAGGAATTGGAGCTGTCTGCCTTCTGAGAGTCAGGAGACTTCAGTTACACCTCCCTGCAACTTCCAAGAAATTATGCAATTGGCATTGCCAGAGACACAGGCAGAGACCCCAACTCGAGAAGCTTCCTGCATGTCCGTCCACCCCTTGGCCAGTGATGCACCTGAGTGGCCACCACTGTGAAGGCAGAGATTACAAGACTGTGGTACCCAGATCCCAACCTCAGAGCAGCTCAGCATAGGCACCATTTACATGAATAAGCAGGATAAAACTGCTTAATTAAGATGTTCATCCCTTCTACACTGTTGGTGGGAATGTAAATTGGTACAGCCACTATGGAGAACAGTATGGAGGTTCCTTAAAAAACTAAAAATAGAACTACCATATGACCCAGCAATCCCACTCCTGGGCATATACCTAGAGAAAACCATAATTCAAAAATATACGTGCACCCCAATGTTCATTGCAGCACTATTTACAATAGCCAGGACATGAAAGCATCCTAAATGTCCATCAACAGAGGAATGAGTAAAGAAGATGTGGTACATATATACAATGGAATATTACACAGCCATAAAAAGGAACGAAACTGTGTCATTTGCAGAGACATGGATGGACCTAGAGACTGTCATACAGAATGAAGTAAGTCAGAAAGAGAAAAACAAATATTGTATAATATTGCTTATATGTGTAATCTAGAAAAATGGTACAGATGAACTTATTTGCAAACCAGAAATAGAGACACAGGTGTAGAGAACAAACGTATGGGTACCAAGGGGGGAAGGGAGGGTGGGATGAATTAGGAGATTGGAACTGACATATATACACTACTATGTATAAAATAGATAACTAATGAGAACCTACTGTATAGCACAGGGAACTCTACTCAGTGCTCTGTGGTGACCTAAATGGGAAGAAAGTCCAAAAAAGAGGGGATATATGTATATGTATAGCTGATTCACTTTGCTGTACAGCAGACACTAACACAACATTGTAAAGCAACTATAGTCCAATAAAAATTAATTTAAAAAATGCTCATTAGATCATCTAAAGGCAGACTTTTCTATATAAATAAATACATAGAAATTAATGCAAACATCTTCTTTCTTTCTTTTCAAGCCCTTCTTCCATATGATCACTTTGAGAAATCCTCTGAGACTTAGGAACTCCAACGGTGCGAAAGTAGAAGCCAAGTGAAGGAGCAGTTAAGAGCAGCAATAAATTCAGAAACCAAACCAAACCATCATTTGTGTTGGGCTGAAGTCCAGACGGACATTCAAAAAGCACTCCTGTTTGGGTGTGGGACATCCCTCCTCAGGTCAGTGTTTCTCAAGTGTGGTCCATGGACCTCACAGAATCACCTGGGGAGATTCTTAAAAATTCAAATCCCAATGCCTACTGAGTCAGAATCTCCTTGGATGTGGCCAAGGCACCTGCTTTCTCAGCAAGCATCTTCAAGAGATTCAGACACACACCAAAGTTCAAGAAACACTGGCCCAAAAGATCTTCTCCACTCCTGTGACTTTCAGTATTGTTCACATGCCAGTAAAAAAAAAAAATTGTATCTTTATGCCAAGAACTCTCTTGTGAGCCCAAGACACATAAGGCCATCTATAGACTTGATATCTCTACTTGGGCACCTTACAGGTATCTCAAATTCCCAAGAACAAAACTGAACTTTTGATCTTCTTAATCTTAGTAAATGGCACCTCTATTCATCCAGCTGCTTATGCCAGAAATGTGGGAATCACCCCTGACACTGCTATTTTCCTCACCCATGACATCATATCCCTGACCATGATCCAATGATCATACCAGTTCTACCTCTGGTAGGGTCAGGTTTCGCTGCAGTAACAAATAACTCCAAAATCTTAGTGGTTGAAGACCACAGTGAGTCAGTTATAGCTCCACCTGACTCTGCTGAGCTTATTCTCAGGATGCAGGTCAAGTTCAAGTCTACAACATGTGTCTCCTCATTCCAAAACCAGAGTGATGGGACACCACCACCACTACTGAGCTGGGGCTTGCCATTCTCATGGCAAATGACAGGCGCACAAGAGGCTGGTAGACACATACAAGTCCTCTTAAAGCCTCTTCTCCGACTGTACTCTGTTGGCTCCGCCCATATTCCATTTGCCAAAGCATGTCACGTGACCAAACCCAAAATCAGTGGAGTGAGGAAGTACTTTCTTCAGATGGTAGAGCAGAAAGCGAATATTTGCAAAGCGATGATATGGTCCTCCATGATGTCCAATACACCCCAGATCCATCCACTTCTCTCCATTACCATGGCTCCCACCCTGGTCCAAGTCACCATCATCTCTCAACTGGATGTCCACACAGCCTACCAACTATCTGCCTGCCTTCCGTGGTTCCTCCAATCTGTTCTCCACAAAGGAGCCAGAATGATTTGTTGATAGTGTTGATCCACTGCACTCAGGAGAACTCCAAAGTCTGTATCCCGACCGCTAAGGCCCTACCAAAGCTGTCCCCAGACTCTCTCTCTAGCCCAGGGATATTGAGCCTGGAGTGAACAGAACCCCGCCCCCCCCCTTTGGGAAATCTACCTTCATTTCCTCTGCTCTCCGCTCTCACTCACGCTGGAAACACACTGGTCTTCCTTCAGGTGCCCCTAACTCACCACCCACTTTTCTGTCCCCCAGTCATTCCCTCCATCTGGCTGCCACTCTAGATGCCATTCCCTCCACCTGGAACGCCCTTCCCATTCTCCTTGCTACCTGGGCTTCCTCCCACTCACCTTGCAGATCTCAGCTTATAATACCTTGCTCAGAAAGGCAAGGGATCGCCCAGTCTAAATAGACTCTTCATATAGTTTCTTAAACAACCTGTATTTATTACAAATTGGAATTATAAGTGGGCAATTACCAGCTTGATGTCTGCCTCTCTGCCACACAGTAAACTCCACATGGGCAGGTGCTGGGTCTATCTTGCCCACCACCAAGTCACCAGCATCAGACACACTGTACAGAGTAGATGCTTGATAACTGGCTGTTGAATGAATACCAAACGATGTTCAACTGAGCACCTATGTACTTTCTATATTGTTTCATTTCATCCTCATGCCTGATCTAGGTATATTAATCGAAGGAAACTGAAGCTCAGAAAAGTAATGTGCCTAAAGTCACAATGTTAGGAAAAATCAGAGCCCAGATACAAATCCAGATATTTCTGGGGTCTACACAATTAACTGTTGTGCCATGTTGCTTCCTCTAGAAGAAACGCAAAAATAGTTTCTCAGGATGTGAGATGACCCGTCCTGCCTGTGTTCTCTGCAATCTAAGCCAACCTCAAAGACAAGGAGAAAGTCAATTCCTTCCTCCTGCAGAAAAAAACCTACCTGAGGGTCAGCACAGGGGGGCTCGCAGAGGGACTGAGCTGTCCCATTCTCCTCTCCACCCAACCTCCACCATGAAATGAGTAATCTCTTTTAGAGAAGGAGACAGAAACAAAAATAAAGATGAATTGAAAGAATCCAAGATGGAGACGAAGAGTATACCACAGGCTGTGTGTGCATCAGGGCCAGATAGATTGTTCAGAAAATGCTACACTAGAAGTGGGATGTCATATTTCTGTGCCTCAGTTTTCCCAGTCGTGAAATGGGATGATAAGGTGCATCTCTACCTCCTAGAAATGTAGAAAGGAAGTGCTCGGTTTTGCCTAGAACATCGCGAGTATTCGGTTACTACCCCTTTGCAAAATGCAAGTCACCCCTTGTCAATTTCCAAAGCAAAAATGACAGAGTGACCCCTGTAGATACTACAGTTACAACAGTGAAGAAGGGAATTCCATGATAAAATTGCTGGAAACAACCTTTTATTATGGTTAAAAGAGCACAGGTGTCTGAGACAGGAAAACTGGGATCTAGGGCAGATTCTAGATCTGACTCTGTGACCTTAGGCAACATTTTCCCTTCCGTGAGGATTAGTTTTTTTTGCCTGAAGTCAAGGATATTAACAGCACTGTTTCTCAAACTTTTCATTCTCCTACCACTTTCATAGTTTTTACTGGGCTATATCTTCATACCATTCATAACATTACTTATTTAATATTTCTTATTTATAGCCATTTATTCAACAAATATTTGTCAAGCACCTACAATATGCCAGACAATCCTCTAGGTACTACTGAGACACTGTTCTAGATGACTTTTTTTTTACTTAATATCTAGTTACTCCCATCCTAAGCAATAATATCCATAAACTCATGGGACTGATAAGCTAACTATAGGTATTTTTTCTAGTGTATATTAAAATCAATGTAACAATAACAAGGTCCTACTGTATAGCACAGGGAACTATATTCAATATCCTGTGATAAACCATAAATGGAAAAGAAAATGAAAAAGAATATATATATGTGTAACCGAATCACTTTGCTGTACAGCAGAAATTAGCACAACATTGTAAATCAACTATACTTCAACAACATTTTTTTTAAAAAATCAATGTAAAAATAGCAAAAGGAAATGTGTCCTTTAACATTCACCTTAATCTTAGGTGCTCGCAGTGATAAAAGGTGGGTGCTTTTGGACACCTGGGCCTGGATAATAGCTAGGATTCCTGGTAACTCTCAAAATTGTACTGTTCTGGATTCCTCTAGAGAGACTGACAGTTTATCTTCCTCTCTTCCAACCCACTCTGCTAGAGCCATGAAGAGAGTGACGTTAATTAAGTAATTATTCAGCAATTACGAGAACTTTTTTTCTGAGCCAGAGACTAGGGCTCTGTCAGTTTGAGAACATGCTTGAACTTCCTGGCTCTCTATTTCCAATTCACACCCCAAACTTCAGGCACTTTCATTTCCTTCCCTTCAGTCACAGAGGACGCTGCTTTACACCCAGGCGCTGTTTTCATCTTCAAAGAATATTATCAACTTTCAATGACGTCTCTATATCTGACACGGGAAAGCCTCCAAAAAACCCATAATCGCCCTACTAGACAACTCTTCCCAAACAATATTTAATAAGTTATACATAATGAGTCCAAAATGTATGTTCTGAGTTGCCTTTGAAATCCAAAAAAAAAAGGATTTGCAAAGGAAAACCTTCCCACCAATCAATTAAAAACCCCTAAAACATCAGTAGAAAAGTGGGCTAAGGACAGGAGCTGATAATTCACAGGAGAAGAAATACAAACAACTAATAAGCATATGAAAAGGTACTCAGCTCCTTAATAATCAAAGGAAATGCAAATTAAAACAACAAGAGAGCGTTTTCTTTCCGGTTTCAAATTAACAAAGGGTTATAGCATAATCATTTTCCATGCTCGCTAGAGTGGGGTTTAATAGGTACTGCTGTTAGAAGAATGATATTTCTACCTTGCTGGAAAGCAATTTGATATTGTGTTTCAGGATCCTTCAAAGAGGTTCTAATCTTTGACTCAGTAATTCCCCTTCTAGGAATCAACCATATAAAACCAGAGATCTGTCTGTCAGACATGTTTGGTTTAATGGACAAGGGTGTCTATCATGATGGTATTTCTAAGATCAGGGTTTCTCAGTCGCAGCACTCTTGACGTGTAGGGTCGGGCGTCTAATCCTCTGTCGTAAGGGCTGTGTCCTGGGCATCGTAGGATGTCTGGCAGCATCCATGTACACTACGCACTAGAGGTCAAGAGTACACACACCAACCCCTAGTTACGACAGTCAACATTGTCTCCAAGGGCGGGAGAAGGATTGGATTGGGAGTTTGGGATTAGCAGACGCAAACTACAACAAGGTCCTACTGTACAGCACAGGGAACTACATTCAGTATCCTGTAATAAACCATAATGGAGAGGAATATGAAAAAGAATATATATACGTATAACTGAATCACTTTGCCGTACAGCAGAAATTAACACAACATTGTAAATCAACTATACAGAAATAAAATTAATTTTTAAAAAAACTGTCTCCATACATTGCCAAATGTTCCCTGGGGTGACAAAATCCGCATTAAGAACCACTGATCTAAGAATAAAAACTTGTAAATGACTTAAATGTCCAAGTATAATAAAATGGTCAAATGAGTTATGGTCTGTTCAGATGATGGAATATTATATGTATTCCCTTAAAATGAATGACATGGCAACCTAATCATAACAAAATGGTATATGAAAAAAAGCAAAGAAGAAAATACTTAATTAGCCATTAATTAGCCACCGATCATTTAACTAGTCATGTTTTTCTTAGAAAAACAGACTGAATGGAAATAAAGCAAACTCCCACTGCAATTATCTTTAGGTAGTAGGATTAAAAAGCAGTTTTCGTTTCCTTTTTCAAAACATCTATTTGGCTCCATAAGCTCAGAGAATGGATTTCTAGTCTGAAGAACCCAGCTTTAAATCCAGCCCTGCCACTGTCTAGCTATTATTGACTCTTACTAACTCTCAACATCCAAGTCACTGTGACTTCATCTGCAAAACTGGGATAACCATGTACCTTCTGCAAAGAGTGGCAAAGAGTAAACAAGTTAATGCATAGAAAGTGCTAAGCAAGGTGGCTGGTGGGTCGTAGGTATTCAGTTAAAGGTGAGTGCTCATTAACAGGGACTACCTTTTTAATTAAAATCTTTTTCTTAAAAAGAAAACGAACATACAACACCAAGCCAGAAGGAGCTTGTCTAATTTCTCTGGGGAGAGACACAATCTGAGAATGAGAGATCACCGGTGCTTGGGGATCTGACATTGGGTGAAACTCTGTTAGTGGTGGAATGAAAACAGGGATGAAGAATCCATCTAGCAGAGGAGGCTGCCTGCCGGGAAACGTTATTTAAATTGGACAGCATGAACAGACAGCTTCAAGTCAAGAGTACCGAAGTGTCAAGAGCCATAAAGAGTTTAACTGCCTAACACTTTAGACAACCACTCTAGGGCCTTACAAAGAAGCATTGGGAATTGGATATAGAAATGTTCTTGAAGCCTGGAGAGCCAGGAGTCCCAAGTCATCGGAGGAGAGTCCAGGAGGACTGTGGGTACCACCACTGGGACGGACTGAAAGAATCTGCAGATTTGACTTCAAGATCTTGCTGTCTTGTCCTGCAAGTTCTTTTTCTTCTTCGAGTCTCTGACTATTGATGTATTCAGACAAGCAGACTAGCTTAGTTTATAAGAATAGGAAAACTGGAGACCAACTACCTAGATGGTGACTCCTGGGCCCACCACATCCTAGCTATTGTTAACTCTGGGCAAGTTGCTTACTTCATGGATCTAAGCCTTCATTTTTGCACCTACAAGAGATGGGTGATGCTATTTACCCCATGTAAGAGGTTTAGCATGGATCCAGGTCGCCCCCAGCAAGGACTTGATAAAATGGCAGCTCTAATTGCTTTTTTAGAAGTTACTCCATACACACACCTACTGTATATAAAATAGATAATCAACAAGGATCTACTGTAGAGCACAGGGAACTCTACTCAATATCCTGTAATAACCTATATGGGAAAAGAATCTGAAAAAGAATATATATATATATATTGATATATATATATATATATATACAGTATATCTATATATATAGATATATGTATAACTGAATCACTTTGCTGTACACCTGAAACTAACGCAGCACTGTAAATCAACTATACTCTAATATAAAATAAAAATTAAATTTAAAAAATAATAATAAAAGTTATGCCAAACATAGAACTTGAATCTCCCTCAAAGTGGAATTCGTTCTCTTGAAACTTTGAACGTGGGGAAGATCAGTGGGCAGATGTACAAAGGATGAATGGCAACAGTTCTTCGGTCCATCAAGGAGTATTTTTTCAGGTGTTTCAGGGTTTATCACAATGCTTCTGACCTGTACCAGATCCTGGGTAGGCAATGGGGCTACTGTGATGGCCAAGAAACAGTCCCTTGGCCTCAAGTTGTTCAGAATCCAGTGCAGAAGACAGACATGGAAGGCACAGGTACACTTCATTCAGGTAGTGAGAAGAGGAAGCAATATCAGGTCATGGTAGCACTCAGGCCCTGGGGCCATACTCCCTGGTTTTATTGGTTTTATCTCCAGATCTTAGAGCCATGTGAACCTGGACAGGTTACTTCACCTCTTCAAGCCTCAGTATTTTCATCTGTAAAATGGGGAATAAGAGTAGTGCTTCTCTCTCATAGGGTTGTGGCAGGACAAAATAAGGGGAAGCCCTTAGAACCATGCCCAGCACACAGGGTTTAATAAACATTAGCTGTTACCACTATTAACATCTTGGTGACTAGACGTATAGACCCTGGAAAGACAGTCTGATTCTCTGACCTGCAGAGTGGGGAGATCCTCCCAGGGGGATTCAGCCCAACCTCTCCAATATCCAGTCTGGGCAGACCTCAGGGGCCATGATCACACCACACCTGAATTCTCCCTCATCATCACCACACAGATCTAGAGAAAACTTTCTTGGGAATCAAGATGTACAATTTTATTGTTTTAACCTCCTCCCCCAAAACCCACAAAAGACTTGTGGCTGTAAAGAGTAATTCACCCTAGGAGGGAGAGGCAAGAGAGAGGAGATATGGGGATATATGTATATGTATAGCTGATTCACTTTGTTATAAAGCAGAAACTAACACACCACTGTAAAGCAATTATACTCCAATAAAGATGTTAAAAAAAAAAGTAATTCACCCATTTTCTAAATGGAAAGGAGACTCCAAATCACTTCTAAAAGCAATATCCTGCTCTCCCCATCTCTCCCGCCACACACACACACACACACACACACACACGCCAGAGTGAGGAGAGGGGAGGGAGGGAGGAAGTGAAGAAGGAAGTCCTTTAACAGGAACAGGAAAGGGTGATGAGGATATAACTGTGGGCAAGGCAGGATTGTCTGAGGATGAACAGGGGCCAGACACCTGAGCACACTCTCCTGCTTCACCTGTCAGGTGTCTCCTCTGTGACTCTTCCACCTGAACACCTGCTTGCCTGGCAGCCCCCTCGGGTCACTCTGGGTGATGCTCGGACTGAATGGACTCCTGGTCTCATGTTGATTTCCAACAGAAGCCAATTCTTCCTTTTCCCTGGCAGAGTCTGGGCATTTGGGCAGACAAAGTGCTTGAGGGTTTTGTTAAACAAGGGACGCATTGTGACGTCTGGGAGAAACACCACCACCAAATGATAAATTTGGACCAGCCTGCCTGCCATTCTCAACTACACACACACACACACACACACACACACACACACACATACTTCCGAGTAATCCCATGTGTGCCTACTTAACAGGTTGACAGACAAAATTTTACCAACCCTGACCGTGTATCTACTAACCAATCAGAACTTTGGAGAAGGTTCTGGAAGTCCCCTGCTGTTATTCTTTCATTTTAAAAATCTTGGAAGGTTTAGGGGATACAAGTGAAGGGCCAAGGTGGCAGGCAGGCACTGGGACACCAGGGCAGTGGCTGTTTCCCAACTGGCATGGAAGTATTTCAAATTTTAATGCCCACCACGGGCACACTTGTACATACCAGCCAGACTGAACCTAGACTCTGAGATGAGGATTTGTACGTGGGTGATTTATTAAGAAGCTGTTCCCAGGGGGAAAAAAAACCCAAAAAAACAGTAAGAAAGCAAGTGAAGCAGAACAAAGAAGGGAGGAAAGCCCAGCCAGGCTGAGGACTTGAATCAAAGCCACACAGATAGTGACCTCAACCTGATTCCACAGGGGAGTCTGGAGCATAAATCAGCCCCACAGTCGGCCTGATCTAAGGCAAGAGAGCCCAGCTTTCATATTCATGCATCCAGAAGTCAGGAGTTAAGGGCTGTCCTGGGAGGATACAGAGCAAAGCAAAGCACCTCCAGGAGCTGCCCAGGAAGTCCTCCGAACAAGAGCCACTGGTGCCGCCTGGAGGCAAAAGCACAGGAAGGTCAAAGGTTGGACACCATTAATCTGAGGAGAAGAATAGAACTTTAGTGGATCTGGGTGGAGTGCCAGCATTGTCCATAACACCAGCTGAATGTCAGCCCATATCCTTAGACAAGGAAGGAACACATCCAAATTATGGCTATAGTGCATAGAGTAGGATGGGGGACCAGCTCAGGGGTTCAACGTTTCTCTTATTAGGTAATTCGTGTCTGAATGAACTCTTTGTCTCCAGTCTCAACCCGTTCAATCCCAAAGAGTAATAAGAGCTAAAATGTATACAGCACCCATAATGGGCAGGGGATCACACAGATGACATGCCCAACCTCACAACAACTTCTCAAGGTGGGTCATACTCTTTCCACTTTACAGATGGGCAAACTGAGGCTCAGAGAGTTTAAGAATCTTCTAAAATTTTTCACAACATATAAGTGGTAACAGAGAAATTCCAATCTATCTCAAGTCTGCGCGACTCCAGAGCTTCTGTTCTTTTCAACTGCTACCCACTCAACACCACCTCCTTTGGATGCAAACATGACCCAGAAGCAGACCCGGAGGTGAGGATTCACGTGCAATTTGGGTAATGCCACACATCATGCAGGAAGAGCTTGCAGGCGAAACTGGTAAGGGAGTAGGGGAGGCAGGTCAGGGAAGGGGAAGAAGTTGGTCATTGGGTGATTTCAGGGAACCTCCCAGCCTCAGCCCGATCCCAGCTGGAACTCTGGAGTGTACATCAGGCTTCAGAGTTAGTTCCAACTTGAGGCAAGAGAACTGGACTTTCATATGCCTGCACCACTTAGGCACCCAGGGTATGTAGCCTCCCGTAACCCAAAGAGAGGCACGTGAGCAGACCATGAGAGCAAAGCCTACAGAAGCATGCCCAAGAAACCAGAGGAGACCTGGACACCACCCTGGCATCCATCATTCTTATCCAAGCCTAGCAGTCCTTTCCTGAATCCTTGGCTTTAAACCCCAAGAACCAATTTCCCTACTGCCTAGGGAAAAAGTCTCCCTTCCTGATAGTCTAAAGATCATCTCGAAGACCATTTTCAAGAGCTGATTACCTAAGCCTGGCTCTAATCTAAGGAAAGTATCCCACCTTCCACCACTATAGAGAAAGAAACATAATCAAGTCACTTGTCCCTGGATCTTCAGCTTTATTCATACAGATACCAGTAAATAAAAGAAAATTTGACTGTTCACAGAACTTCAGCAAACTGAGCTCATATTTGGGGAAAAAATAAAAGGTCGCTGAGATTTAATATGAAATCCTTCTACAAGGAAGATGATTGAATACATTACAGGGGCTTCAATTTTTACCATGGCAGATATTGAATGTGCCTTTCATTTCTTTCTGCTGCTCAGTACCTCTGCTCATTTCCTTGATGCTTGGGGCTCTGATATTGAGGAAGCTTAAAGAGATGGGAATCAGTGTATTGGCAACGGAGTGACAAGGGCAAACTGGTAGGAAGGCCAAGGGATCCGGGCTGGAAGAGCTGGGATGACATGAAGGAGGTCTCATATGGGGAGTCCAAGATGGACTTCAGCTTCAAAATCAACGTTAAATACCAAGTATTTAAATAAAAAACACCAACTGCAGCGTACAGTGGGTGCCAATACAGGAGTCGTGAACAGGAGCTAATGCCAAAAGCCAACAGGCAATCATTATCCTAATCATGTACCATTTGGTTATAAGAAACAGAAAGCCACTCAAACCAGCTTGAGATGAAGGGGACTTTAATTGGAAGAATCAGGGGTAGAGTACAAATCTCAAAAGGGTGAATAAACAAGAGAATTAAAAAACAAAACCACTTTCTCCTCTCTGACACCACATAAAAACATAATGTTTACTGAGGTCCTGCTACGTGTCAGGCACTGCTCTCAATGCTTTACTGCCTTATCGCACAGTTTACCTACACAGGAAACTCTCTGAGATACAAACATTCCCATTTTTCAGATGGGAAAACTGAGGCTCCGAGAGGTTAAAGAAAGTTCCCAAGGTTGCACAGCTGGAAAGCAGCAGAATTAGAATTCACACCCTGTCCTCAAAATGACTGCCCTCTACCACTGGCCACATGAGCACCTCAGCTTCTTCTCTCTGGGTGTACTATATTCAGAATGCTTCTCTTTGTGGGCTGGCTCTTTCTGTCTCAATAAGCTTGTGAAATGGCAAAATGGCCAGCCCAAATCTGGTTCTGACACCCAGGGGAAAGTACCAGGATGGGAGACTTGAGCCCACCCATATCAACAGTTACATGCAATGGTACCCAAAACCACCTGATGAGAAGTGTCTGTGTTTTTGGTTCAAATTCTCAAAGTGAAGAGTCTGATTGGCTTCTCATCCCTTCAGCTATGATGATGGGATGGGCAAGATATCACCCTATAAAACCAGGGCAGCTAGTGGTGAGGTGGCAATTTCTCTATGAAGTGGTGTGTGAGTAGGGAAAATAGAAGATACTTAACAATGCCCTCATTTCGTATGCAACACCTCTTGAGTAAGCGTCTCACTCTCCCCAGGTACTACTAGGTACCATAGTTTCTGAGATTAATAAGTTATCATACCTGCCCTTAGGAGGCTCACAATGTCTAGAATACAGACATAACTAAACCATTGCCATCCAGTGGGATAAATGCTGTGGTTGGGAGAGACAAGGAGTACTGCCATCTTGCAGACAAGGTATATCTGGTCTGGCCCAGCAAATCAGGGAAAAGGTCCTGAAGATGGTAGCGCATGAACCCAGTCTGAATGGATAAGTAGGTGTGACAAAAGTATAGTTCATGCCTGAAAGGCATGCATTGCTGGGGAGCTCTGGGGAATTGGATACAATGGAAAGGTACAGAGAGTGAAGGAGTACCAGCAAATGAGGTTAAAAAGGTAGACCAGGGCCAGTCCATGAGTCACTTTCTGTACTAAGAAAAGAAATGTAATCATTTTCTCAAGAGGCAATATAGTCTAATGCAGTGCTGTCCAAGAGAACTTTTTGCAATGATGGAAATGTTCTAAATCTGCAACGTTTGGCCCTCGGTGCTCCCCTATCATTTCCCAGGTGCATACAGCACCTGCCCCCACAGCCCAACTCAGACCTCTGGTCCAGATGCCATCAGAAATGAAATCAGGGCATGGTAAAAGCTCTGTGCTTGTGAGGTGCTGAGAAAAAAGGGACTAAATAACCTCAAGGGAGTTGCTTCCTCAAGGAGGTGAGGACTTCTCCCCTTCATACCTCCAAAGTGGTATGTGTGAGTAGGGAAAATGGAAAAGCTACATTAGGAGGAGCATCCCTTAGGGGCAAAAATGATGCCTGAAAAGCTGTTTGAATGGTGAGCATGATTGTGGGTTTCTTCTGTGTGGAACTCACCATTCTAGGGCTCATCCACTCCCTACCCCCTGAGCTCATCAGAGCCGACATGGGGGTCTGGCCTCCATCCATCCACACTGCCCATCAGAGTAATTGCCCAATACCTCCAGGGTAAAATGAGCTCACAACACAAAATAACAATGGATTTGAGGATTAGAACCATTTTGAAAGGAAAACAACCCACTGGGCTTCAGATTCCAACAGAAGTAAGAATATTAGAACAGATGGACTTTGAATATCAAATTAGCCTTTTATTAAGCATATTAAAGAGATAAAAGAAAAGAGTAACGATATAAGCCAAAACAAGAACAAAAGAATATTTTTTAAAAAGCCAAGCTGAAATATCAGACATAAAAAATGTAATGGTTGAAATAAAGAACACAATGGATGGCAGAATAAATACAGTTGAAGAATGAATTAATCAACTGGAAGACAAGGTTGAGGAAATCTTCTAGAAGGAAGAGGAAGAGACAAAATTTTTTTATTGAAGTACAGTTGATTTACAATGTTGTGTTAGTTTCAGGTGTACAGCAAAGTGAGTCAGTTGTGTGTGTGTGTGTGTGTGTGTATCTCTCTTTTTTTCAGATTCTTTTCCATTATAGGTTATTACAAGATAGTGAATATAGTTCCCTGTGCTACACAGTAGGACCTTGTTGTTTATCTATTTTAGATATAGTAGTGTGTATATGTTAATCCGAACTCCTAATTTATCCCTCCCCAACCCTTTCCCCTTTGGTAACCCTAAGTTTGTTTTCTATGTCTGAGTCTATTTCTGTTTTGTAAATAAGTTCATTTGTATCTTTTTTTAAGATTCCACATATAAGTGATACCATATGATACTTGTCTTTCTCTTTCTGACTTACTTCACTTAGTATGATAATCTCTAGGTCCATCCATGTTGCTGCAAATGGCATTATTTCATTCTTTTTATGGCTGAGTAGTATTCCATTGTGTATGTATGTACTACATCTTCTTTATCCATTCATCTATCGATGGACATTGGTTTGCTTCTATGTCTTGTCTAGTGTAAATAGTGCTGCTATGAATATTGGGGTGCATGTATCTTTTCAAATTAGTTTTTGTCTTTTCTGAATATACACCCAGGAGTAGGATTCCTATATCATATGCTAACTCTATTTTTAGTTTTTTAAGGAGACAAAAAAAAATTTTTTAAGCTAAGTGATATGGAGGATAGAAGAGAATCACTAACATCAAAATAAGAAGATTCCAGGGGGAGGGACAAATTGGGAGATCGGGAGTGACATATACACACTACTATATATAAAATAGATGACTAATAAGGACCTACTGTATAGCACAGGGAACTCTACTCAATACTCTGTAATGGCCTATATGGGAAAAGAATCTAAAAAAGAGTGGAACCATGTGTAAAATAGATAGCTAGTGGGAAGCTGCTGCATAGCACAGGGAGATCAGCTCGGTGCTCTGTGATGGCCTAGAGGGGTGGGATGGGGGGGTGGGAGGGAGGCTCAAGCTGGGACGGTGGGGGGATATATGCATACATATAGCTGATTCACTTTGTTGTACAGCAGAAACTAACACAACATTGTAAAGCAACTGTATTACAATAAAAATTTTTTTAAAAATAGGAAGACTCCCAGAAAAAGAGAGAAATAAAAGTGGAAAGGAGTAAACATTTGAAAAAATATTAGATACGAATTTCTCAGAATTTTTTTTTAAAGTTCTGTAACATTCCAAAGAAGAGAAATGAGGAAAAACCCACACCTAGACACATTATAGTTAAAGTTAAGCAAGTATCAAAAGCAAAGAGGAAATTCTAAAAAGCTTCCAAGGAGAAAGAGGTCACTTTTTTAAAAAGAATCAAATTGACATCAGAATTTTTTTCATCAGCAATACCGAATGCAAGAATACATGAAGTCATATTTTCAATGAATTAAATGAAAAAAATAGAACTCAAAATGTTATATCCAATTAAGAAGTCATTCAAATATGAAGGTACAATAAAAATATTTTCAGGCATAGAAGACCTCAAAGATTAGCCCCACAAAGCCCCACATTGAACACAATTTTGGATGAACTACCTAAATAAGAGGAAAGACATATCCTGGAGATGGTACCAGGTAGATAGATATAGGTGATCAAATGCCTTGATGCTGTCTTTAAAAAATAGCTAAGACCAAATAAAAAGAGAAATTAGAGAATTTCTCTAATTTTTTTTTTCTCTATTTTTCTCAGAAAAATAGAGAATTACAAGTCTCCAGATCCTACTCAAATTGTGGTCCCTGGACCAGTAGCAAGAGCATTACTTGGGCTTGTTAAAAATGCAGGAACTGATGTCCCACCCACAACTTAGACAGACTCTGCATTTTAATAAGATCCCCAAGTGATCTGAATGCACTTTAAAATTGAGAAGCTTTAGTCCAGATAACGTCAAAGTAGTAGACGCAGTGGTGGGGAGGAAAGAAACCAAGGGATGGGAAAGTATGTTAAGTTCCTCTCTTAATAGAGGGGAGATACAGATATCCATTTTTGAAAAGAAAGCAAGGATTAAAAATAAAAGAGTGACACAGACCGAAATAAATTAAAATGGATAAACTGCAGTAAAAACAAATGAACTATAGCAACACACAACATTATGGATGAATCTTAGTAAGTGGAGAAAAAAAATGGAAGTTCCAATAGAGTGTGCTACACGTTTTACAAAATTAAAAGCAATCAAAATAAGAATATAAACATTTAGGAATATAAACAGAAGCAATAAATATATCAAAAGGAAAGCAAACAAATGATGCATCAGGACTGAGAATGGTAGTTGACTTGGATGGAGGAAGGCAGGGAGAAGGGTGGAGGCAGGGGCTGATAGGGAACCATATGTTTAGATGCACATTATTGTCAATATTCCAGATTTTGTTTGGGGCATGAGTCCAGAGGTGCCTATTCCATCATTAAAAATAATGAACTCTAACTATTAAACATAATTAACTAAACAAAAGCAAGTCCTGTGTGGAATGACGGGAGTGTATTATAAACTAAGGATTATCATCCATCCAGTTTTGTGTACCTAACGTCCAATCACTTGGCACAGTGTCTTGCAGATGGCAGATACCCAAAAGGTGCTTAATGAATAAATAGAGCACTTTGACAACAAAGTGAAGGGTCAATCAGAAAGGGAGCAGATAAAGACCAGCAAAGAAGGGATGGCTGTATAACCCAGGCAAGATGTGATGCAGGCAGGAGTCATGGGAACAGGTAAGGAAAGGATGGTATCTGAGGATTTAATGCAACGTAGAATCCACAGGACTTGGTGGCCGATTAGATAAGGAGATTGAGAAGGGAGAGGAATCAAGGTCAGTAACCAAGTTCTGGGATCCCAAAAGAGATCACAAACCATCCCATAATTCAAAGACACTGCGTCTCACTGTTTCATTCCCTCAACATTTTATTACAGAAACTTTCCAAACTACAGAAAATTTGAGAGAACTGTATGGTGAATACATACACCTACATACTCTACTCACTCACACTTGAGATTCTACAATTAATACTTGGAAATAGTTTCATTCACATACATTTATCCTTTTTATCTATTTCTCCAGTCACCTATCAACCTTTTTTTTTTTTTTTTTTTTAAGGAGAAGGTTCTAGTACAGGTTCTGTCATGTCGCAGTGGAAAGAAAACAAATTTAAAAGAAAATGTCTCAAGGCCTTAAACATAGAAACCAAATGTTCTGCGATGATCTCAAACACCACCAACCTCCCCCCGCCCAAGGTAGCTGCGCTCCTTTGGGGCTGTTTATAACATCATTTGAATTAGATATTAAATAAATTACTCTGAAAACAAATACTGTTTTCCTTAATTGTTCTTTATGGGAGCTTTATGGGGGTGGCAATTTGCATCACTGGCATTTGGTCTGGGGTTTGGAAACACACTCATTGCCTACCATTTCAAATTATTTGCCATCTACATGGAGCATAATTAAATTCTGAGCACTTCAAATAATACTCAGACGTCAGTTATAATCGAAAGCGACTCCTTGGGTTACACAATGGCTCTTCCTTCTCTATAAAAATCGGCAATCATAATTTGATGAAATAGGGCTGCACTTATGAAAATTCTTCCCCAGGGGGGATTGAAGTCAGGCTTGTTTCTTCCACGATAAACAGTGAGCAGTCTGATTCTCCTAAACCAAGTAGGTGTTGCTGTTTTAGTTCATGAAAGTAGGAGCTAGATGTGGACCAAACTCAGGCTTCCATTTCATTTTCTGGAGAACAACATCCTCTCGCTGTGTCATCTGCCCATTTCCAAGCACTCTTTCTCTCTCTTCTCTGTCTCTGCACCACCTATACCCTGTACAAGGCTCCTCCCTACCCCCGACCCTTATTCAGGTAAGGTGAATATCTCCCTCTTGGTTGTCACAACTTTGCTCTGGTCCCAGTTTCCAAGAAGCCTTACCTGATTCCCTCAAGTAGGACTGTGTTCTCCACAGCACCATATGCTTCTCTTCAACAAGGGTTCCCTGAGGGCGCCTGCTGTAGGATTATCCAACATGGTATCTTCCCTTTTTCATTCATTCACCAGATATTTGTTGAGGATCTACCAAAAACTCTTCTAAGCACATGGGACACAATGGTAAACAAGACAGGAAATGCCCTGCCTTCATGGAGCTTACAGTCTAGTGGGAACATCTCTCTCTCTCTCTCTCTCTCTCTCTCTCTCTCTCTCTCACACACACACACACACACACACACACACACACACACACACACACACACACACACACACACGACAGGAGCTGTTCCTATAAGGGCTCCATCTCCCTTTCACCTGGAAAGATAGAGCCTGAGATTTGATGCAAGAGGAACCTGGGTTCATGTCATGAATCTAAAACTTACTCAACATGCAGCCTCGGGCAAATTTAGATTAGCCTTTTGGGACCTTGGTTTTTTCAAACATTAAATGAGCGGGACAAAAATCTACCATACATGGTAGGTTGTGAAGACTCAGTTTCTAATGCATGTAAATCATTAGCCAGTGCCTAGAATGTAGTATGTGCAGCATAATTTGTAGCTATAATTATAATGATCATGTCACCCCAGCATAAAACTAGTTATCATGTCAGGATACAAATCCAAATGATTCCAAACCAATGTTACAACACTGTTTGTAGTTATTTCTTCTGTCCACTGATATTCCCCATTCTTCTCCTTCCAGGTAGGATCGGACTTTACAACCCCCCCTGGAGTTAGGACTAGCCACGTCACTTGCTTTTGTCAATGACATGTGAGTGGAAACCTTCAAGAGCCACTGCATGACTTGCCGCATTCTCTTCGCCCTGCCTTGGATACTAGCGACATTCCAGACAGTGGAGGCCCTGATAAGCTGGGTTCCTGAGTAGGTACAGCTTGGAGCAGAGCTGACCTGCAATAACTTGTAGTATGAGTAATAAACCTTTTTGTTTTAAACCACTGAGATTCAAGGGTTATTTGTTACTGCCCAGACTACTGTGACTAATACACAACAATTCTACCAAGCCCTGATCCCCAGAAATGTGTTCAATTTGGCCTCTGCTCACACTACTCTCTCTTTTCCCATATCACTCAAGCTCACAATGTTCTCCTCCTCCAGAAAAACCATGCAATCCTAGATGGTTCTTTGATTCATCTTAAGTGCCAACTCTTTCTAAAAGCCTTCACTGGCTTAGCTTCAGCCATTCTCCTCTGAGATCCCTGTTACATCTGCCCATTTTTACCATCCTATTTCATTTTCTCTGCCTGGAGTGATATTCTAGGCAAAGCCAAGGCTGGAATCAGGGTAGTCTGACCCTCAGCCACAAGGACTTACTGTTTCCCTCTGTAAAACGCACTTGCCTAAAAACCTCTTATTATTTAAACCCCAAAAGGCACTTTGCAGTAGAAAGCCTTCGCCACACCTTAGCACACCTGGAATGACTCAGAGAGATTCTGAGAATAAGGAAAATATCTTTGGTTCAAGCATACAGGAAAACTGAATTTTGAAGGAAGTAAGCATCCTTCCAAATCTCTGTGATTCAGTTGAGATGGTAGCAGAATAAGAATTATTCAGCAGGGGATGCTGAATCTCAAAGCTTTGAAGCCAAGAGATGATGCACACATGGCCAGGACCACAAAAGGACAGAGGAAAATCCAAAGGACCACACTCTTCAAAAATTAACGAGTTTCCTTTCCTAGAGCAATCAGTGGGGAAGGCAACTCATGATTTGAAGGCAACCCATGATTGGAGGTAAGGATGCCATCCTTACCTCTACAGGTCTTAATATAAAATTTTTGAAATACTTCTTAGGGACCTATCATTAACAGGTAGAGTGGTTATGAAAATTCAGTGTTACATATACATAAGTTGTGTTGCTCATATGTACTAAAAAAAAAAAAAGGGAGCAACTATCATTAGCATCTGCAGATTTTAAGTGCATTTTGTCTACAGCAGGAAAGAAAAGTGATAGGGTGAATTAGTCTTATCTTGCTCAATGACCTGACAACTCTCTGCTCTGAAATCAAGATGGTTTCAGAGTAAGTAAGTAGTAAGTCAGAAAGAGAAAAACAATATCGTATATTAACGCATATATGTGGAATCTAGAAAAATGGTACAGATGAACTGGTTTGCAAGGCAGAAATAGAGATACAGATGTAGAGAACAAACGTATTGACACCAAGTGGGGAAAGCAGGGGTGAGGGATGAATTGGGAGATTGGGATTGACATATATACACTAATATGTATAAAATAGATAAGTAAAAAGAACCTGCTGTATAGCACAGGGAACTCCACTTCACTGTACAGTAGAAACTAACACAACATTGTAAAACAACTATACACCAATTAAAAAAATAAAATTAAAAAAGATGGTTTCACTTGCCCAATGAGTGCCCAGTGGTTAACAAGCTTGGTCTGTAGCCCATATCCTTATGGGAGTCAAGAATCTCTTCCACTATAATTGAGCTGTCCCTCCAAACACAATGCACACTCTCTGTGACTGTTTTCCAAAAGAATCAGCTCAGTCCTGATCCCATACCATTCCAGAAAAGCTAACAGCATTTGAAAAGGAAAAGAAGAACAAGTGGAAACCTTTCTTTGACTGTTGGACTCAGCTGCCAGGCTCCTCATAGAAAGTGAATGGAATATAACAGCCTCCGAAATGGGCCCCTGCTTCTCCTCTTGCCCTAAAAATCCATTCTCTAGAAAAATATTACCTAATCATACCATTCCAGTGACCAAAACCACTCACTGGTTCCTGGATCACTTGTAACTGTCCTCCAGCATGGTAGCCAATAGCTACCCACAGCTATTCCAATTGAATTTGGAATTAATTAAAATTAGCAAAAATTAATAATTCAGTAACTCAGTAGCACTAGCCACATGTCAACTGCCCAATAGTCACAAATGGTTAGTGGCTACCATATTGAACAGAGCGGATATAGGACATACCCGTCATCACAGAAAGTTCTACTGGACAGTGCTGACTGAGAAGAAAGACTTACTGGGCTCTAAAAGATTCTATATAACTTCACTCCTTCCAATATCTCTAACCCCATTATGCATCACCTTTCTTCTTGCTCACTTCCAATTACACTGGACTCTGGTTTTGTTTGTTTTTTTTTTAACACCTTTACTGGAGTATAACTGCTTTACAATGGTGTGTTAGTTTCTGCTGTTTCACAAAATGAATCAGCTATATGTGTACATATATCCCCAGATCCCCTCCCTCTTGTGTCTCCCTCCCACCCTCCCTATCCCACCCCTCTAGGTGGTCACAAAGCACCGAGCTGATCTCTCTGTGCTATGCGGCTGCTTCCCACTACCTATCTATTTTACATTTGGTAGTGTATATATATCCATGCCACTCTCTCACTTCGTCCCATGTTACCCTTCTCTCTCCTCATGTCCTCAAGTCCATTCTCTACGTCTGTGTCTTTATTCCTCTCCTGTCCCTAGGTTCTTCTGAAACTTTTTTTTTTTAAGATTCTATATGTATGTGTTAACATGATACTTGTTTTTCTCTTTCTGACTTACTTCACTCTGAATGACAGACTCTAGGTCCATCCACCTCACTACAAAAAAACTCAATTTCATTTCTTTTTATGGCTGAGTAATATTCCATTGTATATATGTGCCACATCTTCTTTATCCATTCATCTGTCGATGGACACTTAGGTTGCTTCCATGTCCTGGCTATTGTAAATAGTGCTGCAATGAACATTGTGGTACATGACTCTTTTTGAATTATGGTTTTCTCAGGGTATATGCCCAGTAGTGGGATTACTGGGTAGTATGGTAGTTCTATCTTTAGTTTTTTAAGGAACCTCCATACTGTTCTCCATAGTGGCTGTATCAAGTTCCATTCCCACCAACAGTGCAAGAGGGTTCCCTTTTCTCCACACCCTCTCCAGCATTTATTGTTTCTAGATATTTTGATGATGGCCATTCTGACTGGTGTGAGGTGATACCTCAGTGTAGTTTTGATTTGCATTTCTCTAATGATTAGTGATGTTGAACATCCTTTCATGTGTTTGTTGGCAATCTGTATATCTTCTCTGGAGAAATGTCTATTTAGGTCTTCTGAGCATTTTTGGATTGGGTTGTTTGTTGTTTTGATATTGAGCCACATGAGCTGCTAGTATATTTTGGAGATTAAACCTGTGTCAGTTGCTTCATTTGCAAATATTTTCTCCCATTCTGAAGATTGTCTTTTCATCTTGTTTATGGTTTCCTTTGCTGTGAAAAAGCTTTTAAGTTTCATTAGGTCCCATTTGTGTATTTTTGTTTTAATTTCCATATCTCTAGGAGGTGGGTCAAGAAGGATCTTGCTGTGATTTATGTCATAGAGTGTTTTGTCTATGTTTTCCTCTAAGAGTTTTATAGTGTCTGGCCTTACATTTAGGTCTTTAATCCATTTTGAGTTTATTTTCGTGTACGGTGTTAGGGAGTGTTCTAATTTTTTACATGTAGCTGTCCAGTTTTCCCAGCACCACTTATTGAAGAGGCTGTCTTTTCTCCATTGTATATTCTTGCCTCCTTTATCAAAGATAAGGTGACCATATTTGTGTGGGTTTATCTCTGGGCTTTCTATACTGTTCCAATGATCTGTATTTCTGTGTACCATACTCTCTTGATTACTGTAGCTTTGTAGTATAGTCTGAAGTCCGGAAGCCTGATTCCTCCAGCTCCATTTTTCTTTCTCAAGATTGCTTTGGCTATTCGGGGTCTTTTGTGTTTCCACACAAATTGTGAAATTTTTTGTTCTAGGTCTGTGAAAAATGCCATTGGTAGCTTGATAGGGATTGCACTGAATCTGTAGATTGCTTTGGGTAGTATAGTCATTTTCACAATGTTGATTGTTCCAATCCAAGAACATGGTATATCTCTCCATCTGTTTGTATCATCTTTAATTTCATTCATCAGTGTCTTATAGTTTTCTGCATACAGGTCTTTTGTCTCCTTAGGTAGGTTTATTCCTAGGTATTTTATTCTTTTTGTTGCAGTGGTAAATGGGAGTGTTTCCTTAACTTCTCTTTCAGATTTTCCATCAGTAGTGTATAGGAATGCAGGAGATTTCTGTGCATTAATTTTGTATCCTGCTACTTTACCAAATTAACTGATTAGCTCTAGGAGTTTTCTGGTAGTATCTTTAGGATTCTCTATGTATAGTATCATGTCATCTGCAAACAGTGACAGATTTATTTCTTCTTTTCTGATTTGGATTCCTTTTATTTCTTTTTCGTCTCTGATTGCTGTGGCTAAAGCTTCCAAAACTATGTTGAATAATATTGGTGAGAATGGGCAACTTGTCTTTTTCCTGATCTTAGTGGAAATGGTTTCAGTTTTTCACCATTGAGAATGATGTTGGCTGTGGGTTTGTCATATATGGCCTTTATTATGTTGAGGTATGTTCCCTCTTTGCCTACTTTCTGGTGGGTTTTTATCATAAATGGGTGTTGAATTTTGTCAAAAGCTTTTTCTGTATCTATTGAGATGATCATATGGTTTTTCTCCTTCAATTTGTTAATACAGTGTACCACATTGATTGATTTGCATATATTGAAGAATCCTTGCATTCCTGGGATAAATCCCACTTGATCATGGTGTATGATCCTTTTAATGTGCTGTTGGATTCTGTTTGCTAGTTTTGTTGAGGATTTTTGCATCTACATTCATCAGTGATATTGGCCTGTAGTTTTCTTTTTTTGTGACATCTCTGTCTGGTTCTAGTTTCAGGGTGATGGTGGCCTCGTAGAATGAGTTTGGGAGTGTTCCTCCCTCTGCAATATTTTGGAAGAGTTTGAGAAGGATAGGTGTTAGCTCTTCTCTAAATGTTTGATAGAATTCACCTGTGAAGCCATCTGGTCCTGGGCTTTTGTTTGTTGGAAGATTTTTAATCACAGTTTCAATTTCAGTGCTTGTGATTTGTCTGTTTATATTTTCTATTTCTTCCTGGTTCGGCCTCGGAAGTTGTTTGGTTTTAGGTCTCGCCAAACTTGGTCCTGCCTCAGGACCTTTGCACCTGTGGTTCTCTTTGGCTGGAACACACTTCCTCTTTGCCCTACTTTTCTTCTTATCTTTCAGGTCCTAATTCAAATATTTCTTTTCCAGGGAGCCCTCCCTGATCACCCTAGCTAATGTGTGCCTGTACAATTTTAATACTAGTGCTCACAACTACTGGCAATGTTCATATTTATTTAATTGTTTCTCCTCCATGTCCCCACTCACATCCACACACACGTGCTAGCATGTGAACTCCAACACAGCAGGGATTTTGCCTAATTTATTTACAGCCACATGCCTGGTGTCTAGAAGGTACCTAGCATAGAGTAAGGGTTCAAGAGAAAATTTTTTGGAATAGATAGGCTAAATATAATGCAAAGACAGGCCAGGATCCAAGGGGCAATCCTGTAAAGAGAAAGCTAATATGAATAACCCCATGGGTACCTCTCAAAGTGAGTTGAACACTAGGCTGAAAAGGAGCTAGGAAAGTCTGCCAAATACCGGCTTTCTCCATTTTTACAGGATTTTCTTTACTTTGGCTGCTTTGATTAATTGCCTCACAGATCCACCCCAAGAACGAGGATGGCATTAATAATAATGGCAATCATAAAAATAATCGGGTTCAGGGACTGGCTCTCAAGGCTCATCCTCCTAAACAGAGACGATCCCACAACAGCACGGGGTGAGTAAGGAGATTGATGAATTTTTTAAAGGACAGCATCCCCAGAGCACAGGGAGGCTGCTCGCCTCCCCAGTCATGCACCAAATTAGGCCACAGTTTCCCCCACCTCCTCCCCAACCTTCAGAGGCTGACTCATGCTTCATGGGAAGACCTTTTGCCCATTCAAGACCAGGCAGCCAGCCAAGAGACAAGTGGTTTTCTGCCTGCCTCTCCAACATGGCCGGGCACAGCCTCCGTCTCCCCCATCACCACCTTCCCCATCGGCGATCTGAGCTTCCTGGCTCCTGACAAAGGCTTCAGGACTCACTAGACAGCCTCGAAAAGCAGCCAAGCTGAGGGGTCCCCACAGCCTTTCCTGCACAAACTCAGGATGTGGAGAGGCAGCAAGGTCAGGAGCAGTCATCTTTTAAATGTTTGCTCCAAGGTTCTGCTCTTGCCATTTAGGCTGGAAAGTTAGTAGCTTTGAAGACTGGGCCAAAGGGGAGCCCTGGCCGAGCCCATCTTACTGCCCAGGTCTCAGCTGTCTTTACAGAGTCCCTGGTTCGCCTTCTCGCCAAATTCCCATGACACCTCCAAAATGCATTCTTCAGTCAGTCTGTAACTGTCTCATGTGATGAGCATTTCATTCATTCATTCACTTATTCAACAAATATTTGGGGAGTGTCTACTATGTATCAGGCCCTATTCTAGGCACTGGAGAGAAATAAAAGAATTAAATAGATAATAAACCACTGTCCTCCTAGGTTCACATTCTTCTGAACTTTAATAAAACATATGCCCCTGAAAAGTAAGGATATTATCTGCTACTCTTCTTGCTCTTAGTATTGAATATTTGAACACATAAAAAGAAATAAAGGATAACATGATAAAGCCCATTTATTCATCACTCAGCTCAAGAAATTAAAAATTACAACTACACAAAAAGCCCCCGGTGGACCCCTCCCCATCCCATTTTCCTCCCCCCTCCCACACCGAGGTATCCACCATCCTGAATTTGGTGGTTACTGTTCCCCTGAACGTCTTCTCGATCTTAATCTAGTGCATGGTCCCTAAACAGTTTATTACATCGTTTTGTCTATTTTACATTCTGTATGTATCTTCCAAAACTCACCTTTTTTGCACATTATGATTTAGTGCATATCATTTCAGTTCATTTGTTTATTTGCGGCTTCTAATGCAAACTTAACATTGAAGAATAACATCACATAGAAAAGTGTACACGTCGTTAAGTGTACAGAATAATGAATTGCCACAAAATAAACACAGCAGCATAATCAGCAGCCAAATGAAAGAAAAAAGATCATTTCCTGAGCCCCAGCAGCTGCCTTTCGCATCCCCACCCTCCACGTGGGGTGAACAAGTCTCATGGTAGTTTCACCATAGATATATGTTGCTCGATCTAGAATAGGGATCAGCAAACTATGGCAAACTACAAATGGTGAGCCAAAGCCAGCCCGCCACCTGCTTTTTTTTTTTTTTAATAGATCTTTATTGGAGTATAATTGCTTCACAATGCCATGTTAGTTTCTGTTGCACAACAAAGCGAATCAGCCGCATGCATACACCATGTCCCCATATCCCCTCCCTCTTGAGCCTCCCTCCCATCCTCCCTATCCCACCCCTCTAGGTCATAGCAAAGCACCAAGCCGATCTCCCTGTGCTATGCTGCTGCTTCCCACTAGCCAACTATTTTACATTCGCCACCTGGTTTTATAAATAAAGTTTTATAGGGACACAGACACACTCGTTTCCATATCATGCATGGCTGCTTTTGTACAACAATGGCAGAGCTGCTTAGCAACAGAGAGAGTATCGAACACAAGCCTAAAGAATTTACTGTCTGTCCCTTTGCAGAAAGGTTTGCTGACCCCCACCCTGTTCTAGAACATCACATACTTGAAGTCATACAGTCTGTACACCTCTGGGCCTGGCTTCTTTTACCCAACAGTCTGTGAGACTCACACATGTAATTGTAGTTTCTTCATTCTCACTGATATGTAATATTCCCTTCTATAATCACACCACGATTTATTTATCCATTCTACTGTGGATGGATGTTTGGGTTGTTTCCATTTGGGGGCTATTATGAATAGTGCTGCTATAAACATTATTTTTTAATTTTTTTATTGAAGTATAGTTGATTTACAATGTTCTATTAGTTTCTGGTGTACAGCAAAGTGATTCAGTTATACATATATATATTCTGTTTCATATTCTTTTCCATTATAATTTATTACAAGATATTGAATATAGTTCCCTGTGCTATACAGTAGGACCTTGCTGTTTGTCTATTTTAGATACAGTAGTTTGTTACTCCCAATCTCTTAATTTATCCCTCCCCTAACCCCTTTCCCCTTTGGCAACCATAAGTGTGCTTTCCATGTCTGTGAGTCTGCTACTACTTTGTAAATAAGTTCATTTGTATCGTTTTTTTTAGATTCCACATATAAGTGATATCATTTGATATTTGTCTTTCTCTGACTTATTTCACTTATTATGATAATCTCTAGATCCATCCATGTTGCTGCAAATGGCAGTATTTCATTCTTTTTTATGGCTGAGTAGTATTGTATTGTACATATGTACACCACATCTTCTTTATCCATTCATCTGTGGATGGACACTTAGGTTGCTTCCACATCTTGGCTACTGTAAATAGTGCTGCTGCTATAAACATCCTTGTATACGTCTTTTGGGGTAGTTCATTTGTTATAATTACAGCAAGGTAATCCATTATATAATCATTTATGCGTTCAGCTGATAATGGTCAGTTAGATCAGTGGTTCCCAAAGAAGTGTACACACTGGGATTACCTAAGAGCTTCCAAACATAGTGACAGCTGTGTCCCACCCCTAGAGACTGTGATTTACTTGATATGGGATGTAAACTGAATTTTTAAATGATCTCTGGGTGATTCTGACATGCAGACATGTTTGGGAACCACTGAATCAGGCTGTCTCCAATTTTTTCACTATTACCAACAACACTGCAATGACTATTCTTTGCAGGTCCTGCTGTGCCCATGACCAACATTTCCTTTAGAATCTCCACCTGGGAGACAAATTGCTAGTTCAGAGGGTATGAACATCTTTCACTTTCCCAGAAGTTTCCAAACTGGTCTCCAAAATCTTTCTACCAACAAGACTATGTCTTTTTCATTTCTAGACCCCTAGAGATTATGACAAATCCTAGCATACAGGAGGCACTTGGGAAATTTCTGCTGAATGACTAGAATCAGGCAAAAATTCAGGAGGTAATGTGGACCACAGCCTTCCTTCTGGAAGGTGAATATTTAACCATCCTGGATAGATCTGAGTCTTTCCCAAGATCAAAGACTTGGTAACCACACCTGGCAGCCTCCTCTAAGACTTCTTCTTTTCATTTATTTATTCAACAAATATTTGTTAGCACTTACTATGTGCCAGGCACTGTGCTGGAAATGAAGGAGATTGTGGATTCTCAGTGTTCAAAGGAACTAAGTGACGTACACAGATCACTCCACTGCAAAGGAGAAAGGGGTTGTCCCAAAGACTGGTGGGGGGGTGGGAGAAGCAGCAGAAACTCTAAGGTGCACAGAGGTCCTGGCTCTGCCACTTTCCAGCTACGTCACCTTGAACACGTTACACAGCTTTTCCGAGCCTTGGCTTCCTAACCTGTAAATGAGAGTAACGATGCCTTCCTCATGGAATTATTATGAGGATTGTAAAGCACAGACCTGGTGGATAGTTGGCACTCGCTATCATACAAGACGCAGAGATAAAGCGCTTTAGGGATTTGAGATGACGAAGCTCTTTCAACAGGGAAGACACAGGAAGGAGGTGGCATTGGAGCTTGGCCTTGAAGGCCAGCAGTGGAATTTGGACATGAAGCTGGGGAAGTGGAAGTCCCTGAGGTGAGCAGAGCTATAGATGCAAGAAAGCAAAGCGTTCTTCAAAGGACACTTGTGTATTCAGTTTTGATCAGTGGTGCCGAAGTAGGGGCTATTTTGCCCTCCCAGGGGACATTTAGCAATGTCCAGAGACAATTTTGGAAAATTGTCTTGGAACAATTTGGAAAATGCTAATGGCATCCAGCAGATAGAGCCAGGAATGCTGCTAAACATCCTAAAATAGACAGGAAGCCTGCACAAGAGAGGATTATTCAGCCCAAGATGGTAACAGTGCCAAGGTCAGACCCCAGTTTCAGTGGAGTGGTTGGTAAGAAAATTTTCCCCATCCTTCAATTCCTGAGACAAGAACCACCCTTTACTACACTTTTTTTCAATAAGCACCATTTCTTTCTCATCATTCATTTCAAGCATAATACTGTTACCATTTATTGACCACTTATATGTGCTAGATGCCGTGCTAAGCCCTTTACATGCCTCATCTCATTTTACCCTCAGAACAACCCTCAGAGGTGGGTGGCATTTTAGAGACAAGAAAACCGAGGCTCAAGGAGACCAAGGCCCCATGGCTGCCAAGTTGTGGCAGAGAGAGTAAATTCCGCTGCACCCTACACTGCCCCTCCCTGCAAAAGCAGTCCCCCCACCAGTGACAATGACGGTGAGCCAGTTCCATTCGTTTTTTGCTGGAGTAATTTACAGTTTGTTCACCTGATTCCAAATCGGTTGGGAGAATTTTCTTATTATCATAGTTCCAGCACCTGGTAGAGTGCCTTGCACACAGTAGGTGCTCAAGAAAAGAGAGAGAGAAAGGAGATTAATGTCTGCCAGGGGCTGGGGTGAGGGGAAATGGCAATGACTGCTAATGAGTATGGGGTTTCTTTTTGAGGTGATGAAAATGTTCTGTGAATTTTCACAATTTGTTGAATGTACCAACAACCACTGAATTATACACCTTAAAAACTTGAAATTTTATGGTATGTAAATTATATCTCAAATATATATATATACATAAATGTCCTAGGGGCTTAGCTTTCAAGACAAAGACAATAATTTGTTGGCATTGCTGGATCAAACTTTTCCTGAAGGCTATATATATATATATATATATATATATATATATATATATAAATAAATATATAAATGAATGAATGAATGAATGTATAAATGACTGAATCAGCCTAAGCACCTACTAGAAGAAACTGCCATGATCAATAACCCATTATTTCCCATGATCACTAATTACAGTTGCTCATTTGTTTAGAATTCTAATGGATATATTTTCTTAATTGAGCCTTTTGACAACCCCAAGCACTAAAACAGGGCAGAAATGACTACTCAGGTTTATTCCAGGGAAAAAAGGCTCAGAGAGATTTAAGCAACTTTTCTGAGGTTAACACAGCTAGGAATTCCCTCCATTCTCTGTCATGTTCTTGAATTCAGTTGATCTGCTACTCTATACTTCACAAAAGCTTGGCAATCTGGTGAATTCTTTCCATCTCAAGCCAGATTGTATGTCTATAAAATATTACCCTTGACCAAACCACAATATCATACTTCAAACAGAGGTGTAGTATAAACATATCCTGTCTTGAATTTCCCAGGGGCTGAGCTTTCACAACAAAAACAATAATTTTGTGACACTGGCATTGCTGGAACAAACCTTTCCTGAAGGCCAGTATACCTTGGGACATTTTAGTTACATAGCCAACAAATTCTATTACTTAAGTCAGTTTGAATTTCTGTTGCATAAAAAAGCAGTAAACCCCAAGGTCTTGATTGATACACCATCGCCCCTTTGGTTCATGTTATACCTATGATGCACCATAGAATTAATTACCTTTCAATCATTTTTATTTGTTCAGGCAACAGATATTTGTTAAGTACCTGCCAGGGGCCCGGGGCCTGGGCTTGAGGTCAAGAAACACACTCTTGCTTCCTTCGAGATCAGCTCTGACTGTATCTTGGCTCAAAAGTCTTTTCAAACACAGCACCTCAGGCCAGATCTGGAAATGGACTGATTCTTAACATATCCAGGGCAGACCTGGGACGTGGCCCAACTTCAGCAGGAATTTGTTCTAATGAAAACTGTGATTTGTCAGTGTTATTAGTCTGCAAGCAGCAGCCCTTTGAAGATTCCTTGTTTGCAGGGAGCTTTTCATTTAGTTAATTATGAGGCTGTGACTTGAAGGGCTCCAGAAGCCCCCTCAGTGAGGACTGGAGGGAAGGGATTACATGAATGATTTTCTCTCAGCTACAACATCCAGAACATGTAAAAAAGCTTGTTTTAATGCCTTCTGCCTGAGGTGAGTATTATCTGACTGGGATAAATCTTCTCAGCCTGCCTTTCACAAGGCGACTCCAAAGTCTCTACCCCGTGATACCTTGGGAGACCATGGGCTGGGGAGTCACAAGGGGAGGGTTTAAATGCCACCCAACAATTTCCCAGTCCTGTAATTTTGGGCCACTTATATAGCCTCTTTGGGCCTCAGTCTCCCCATCTGGAAAGTGGGAGAAATAATAGTAGCTACCTCCTAGGGTTATTATAAAGATTAAATGACATAAACATATAAAACATTAAGTAAGGCACCTGGCACATAATAAAAGTTCAATAAATGCTACCTATTATCATTGTTACTGTTATTATTATCAATTATCCCGCACACAGAATAATCTTTTTCTCCTCTGAATCCCCATCACCCATCCAGACTTCATGCCCTTATCCCCTGCACCCTGATATGGCTATTTATGCCCCTGTCAACATCTCTCCTGCTACACTATGAGTCTCTGAAGGCCAAGGCCATGCTGCATGCACCTATGACACCAACCCCCCTTCCCGGTCATGCTGAAGGAGTGGGTCCAGACTGTCTGCCTGCTGCCCCCAGTCCTACATCCTGCAGAGACGTCCTCCACGTCCCTCACCTTTCCCACTCAACTTGCTCATCACATGCACACGTTTTCTCATGACACACTTTCAGCTGACGATTAAAAACAAATAGTATTTGGTGCGCACGAAGTTTCAGTTACGGAAGGAGAAAACGTCCTGGTGATCTGCTGTACAACATTGTGCCTTAGTTCACAATAATGTTTTGTGCACTTAGAAATGTGTTAAGAGGGTAGAGCTCACGTTCTGTGTTTTACTTTAACCACAATTTTTAAAAAAGCAATGAAGTACTGATACTTGCTACAACGTGGATGAGCCTTGAAAAACGCTATAAGTTTAAGAAGCCAGAACATGGGAATTCCCTGGCGGTCCAGTGGTTAGGACTCCACGCTTTCACTGCTGAGGGCACGGGTTCAATCTCTGGTCAGCGAAAGAACTAAGACCTGGCAAGCCTTGCAGCACGGCCAAAAAAAAAAAAAAAAAAAAAAAGGCAGAACAAAAAGGCCACATATTGTGTGTGTGTGATTTTTTTTATATGAAATGTCCGTAATAGGCAAATCCATGGGGTAGAAAGTAAATTAGTAATTTCCAGGGCTGAGGGGATAACTGCTCATGAGTATGGGTTTCTTTTTGGGGTGGCGAAAATGTCCTAATATGTGACAGTAGTAATGGATACACAACTCCGTGAACACTCCAAAGGCAATGAACTGCACACTTTAAAAGGGTAATTTTATTGGTATGTAAATTATGCATCAATAAAAAAGCTGTTTTGAAACAAAAACAAAGGCAAATGGCACTGAGAGTACCGAGAACCAGGCTACGCCTGTCTTCGGGAACCTCTGACTGCAAGCAACAGAAATGATGGTGGGGAACTCAAGCAGAAAGGGACGTGATTGGATGGACCTGAGTAGCAGCTTACACAGTGGATGGGAAGGCTGAGAACCGGAAGTAGGACTGGGATCAGGCGACAGGAGCCACGGTCCCTCCCTGTCTCCCTGAGGACCGCGTGGGCGGAATACGCTGGAACTGTGAGACTCTGTGCAGAGGCCAGGCCTGGAGAAAATAATTCTGATTGGCCCGGTGTGGTCACATGACCACCATGTTCAGTCACAACGAGATGCCACTAGTGAGGGGAACATAATTCTCCAAATGAAATTGGGGTGCTTTAAGGAAGGGTGGTTGAGGAAAGTTGTCTTAGCTCAGGCTGCCATAACAAAACCGCAGACTGAGTGGCTTAAACAACAGACATCCACGTCTCACAGTTCTGGAGGCTGAGAAGTCCAAGGTTAAGGTGCTGGGTGATTCAGTTCACCATGAGGGCTTCCTGGCTTGCAGATGGCCACCTTCTCACTGTGTCCTCACATGGCAGGGAGAGCTCTGGTGTCTCTTCTTCTTCTTCTAAGGACACTAATCCCATCGTGGGGGCTCCACCCTCATGACTTCATCTAAACCTAATCACCTCCCAAAAGCCCCACTTCCTAATACCATCACATTGGGGTTAGGGCTTCAACATAGGAATTTTGGGAGGACGGAAACATTTAGTCCATAACAGAAGTGAACATGGCAAGCGTCATTCTCACAACCGGGGGACTGAAAAGTAATGGTGAGGGAGGTCAGAAGACCCTGAATCTAGTGGCCCCAGGGTCTGCAGTTGCATCCTGACCTTGGCTCCCACTGTCCGTGGGCAGGTCCTTGAGCCTCTCTGGGCCTCAGATTCCCCTTCCTGCCTCCTAGGGCTATCGTCTTGAGAATCCAAGGTCATGTGCATGAAGTGCCAACAGCATAGCTCTGGCACATGATGGCTGGGAAACAGAGGGTGTTTCCTTCCTGTCTGGTGGGCGTGAGCCTGGCCAGGGCGGGCAAGGCGGGCCAGGCACCAGTCCTCAGGAAGCAAGTCCACCATGGCCAGAGGCCTCCACGCTGGGAGCACTGATGTCAATGTTGCCATGGGAACCACTGATCCCATTTTAATTACTCTGACAGGGCCTGAAGTGCTGGTCCCTGGGTTCTCAGTCTCAGCCAAGTTGGAATATGTAACTCCCCAGCAGAGAAAGGCCAGCTCTGGCAGGTACGTGTGATCACACCTGACAGCCACTCCACGTGCAGGGCTCGGCCGAAACCTGACTTGTTGAGTTCACCTGCTGTTCCCCGGGGGAGAGTTCTAGTGTAATGTGCTCCAGACTGACTTACAGGTTGCTCTGGTTTTATCAGCATTTTAGAACATGAGGATGTCACCGTTCTTCCCCTTCTTTCTCCTTCTTCCACCCTCGTGAAAACACCCTATTAGGCCTTTTGAGCTTGGTTCCCAGGGCCTCTATTATCTCTTCAGTTTTATTTCTGGCCTCTCCACTGGCCCCACATACACATTTAATTGCATCATACCTCTGGGCCTTTGTCCCTGCCGTCCCCTCTACTCTGAGGCCACACCAGCTCATCCTCACCCCCACAACTACTCCTCCTCATCCACTAAAACTTACCTCAAGGGTCACCTCTGCCAAGAAGCCCTCCCTGACCACCTCCTGTCTCCAATTATACGTCCCCTCTCTGGGCTTCCTTGTACAATATAATGCCACTTATCAAATGTCGTTTTGAATCAATTTGTCCATTTCCATGCCTGATTCATCCATGACACCACCCCATTATTTTTGCCATTGAACTCCCAGCTGGGAGACTGACACATAGCAACTGCTTAGCTAAGCTAGGAATGAATCTTGGGAGCTGATTACAGACATATCATAAAGGCAAAGGGACATACTGCTAGCAGGGAAAGGCACACATCAGAAGTGGGTTGGTGGGACTTCCCTAGCGGCGCAGTGGTTAAGAATCCGCCTGCCAATGCAGGGGACTCGGGTTCAATCCCTGGTCCAGGAAGATCCCACATACCGCGGAGCAACTAAGCCCATGCGCCACAACTACTGAGCCTGAGCTGTGGAGCCCGCGAGCCACAACTACTGAGCCCACGCCTAGAGCCCATGCTCAGCAACAAGAGAAGCCACTGCCATGAGAAGCCTGTGCACCACAACAAAGAGTAGCCCCTGCTCACTGCAACTAGAGAAAGCCCATGTGCAGCAACGAAGACCCAACGCAGCCCTAAATAAATAATAAATAAATTCAGAAGTGGGTTGGCTGGAGGAAAATGGCATGAACCCCACCCACAGTATCAAGGCCCCCACCCAGCTCCTCTCCCATGGAGATTCCAGAGTACTCATATTTCTACCCTCATGGTCCACCACCTCCCGCCTCCAGGCCTCTGCACATGCTTGCTGTTTCCTCTGCCTGGAATGCCCTCCCCTCAAAATGCCCTGCAGGCTCCACGTGCTTGTCAAACTCCTATACATAACACAGGAGTTATTTATAACTAAAGCATTTTCTCCTCTTCCAGGAAGCCTTCCCTGATTCCCTTCTCCCGTTTCTTTGGGCCTTGCACATACCCAGCTGAAACCCTCTGCCACACTATATAACAGTTACACGTGGAAGTTCTGTCAGACCCTTTGGATGGTGTGATCTGTGAGAGCAAACCCTGCCTCTTATTCATCAGGATATTTCTAGCACCTACTCCAGTGCCCAGCACATAGTTGGCACCCAGCAAACAGTTATCAAATTAATCAATGCTCCATTTACCCTCCACAGGCTGACCTCCAAGGGTGGCCCTGAACAAATCACCTCACGTTTCCATGTCTCAGTTTGCATGTGCACAAAACCGTGGTGAGAGGTTGTGAAAATGAAATGCGACAATCCAGGTAGAGTACTTTGCGTCTGGCATGATGCACATGCTCAGTACAACTTAGATACAATTACCCTCCAGCTGGGGCAACTCTGCAACAATTGTTAAAGGTAAGATGTTGATGAAATCTTGTTATTAAAAGAGTCTGGTTAGAGGAGCAAGTATGACAACAAGGGGCTGTTTATTCAATAAATGATTAAAGTGTCAATATCAGATACAGAAAAGAAAATCTCCTGAAAGGAGAGTGACACTGATTGAGAATTTCCCATCACGGATCGATAGCTCACATCCCATTCCCCTCACCCCACCTCCAAATGCACAACCACCACTGTTAGAGCCCAGCTCAGCTCATTTTTATTCAGTTTTTTAATAATCATTTAATAATATGGCTCAAAAAAGTCAAAGCAGTATAAAAAGGCACACATGCTACAAATGCTGGAGAGGGTGTGGAGAGAGAGGAACCCTCCTACCCTGTTGGTGGGAATGTAACTTGGTGCAGCCACTGTGGAAAACAATGTGGAGTTTCCTTAAAAAACTAAAAATAGAGTTGACATATGCAACTCTACTCCTGCAATCCCACTCCTGGGCATTTATCCAGAGAAAACTCTAATTCAGAAAGCTACATGCACCCCAATGTTCACTGCAGCACTATTCACAATAGCCAAGACATGGAAGCAACCTAAGTGTCCCTCGACAGTTGAATGGATAAAGAAGACGTGATACATATATATACAATGGAATACTACTCAGCCACAAAAAATAATGAAATATGCCATTTGCAGCAACATGGATGGACCTAGAGATTATCATACTAAGTGAAGTAAATCAGATAAAGACAAATACCATATGATATCGCTTATATGTGGAATCTAAAATATGATACAAATGAACTTCTTTACAAGACAGAAACAGACTCACAGAAGTAGAAAACAAACTTATGGTTACCAAAGGGGAAGTGGGGGGAGGGATAAATTAGTAGTTTGGGATTAGCAGGTACACACTACTATACATAAAAGAGAAAAACAACAAGGACCTACTGTATGGTACAGGGAAGTATATTTGATATCTTGAATAAATTATAATGGAAAAGAATGTAAAAACAATTTATGTAGAACACAATCACTTCGCTGTACACCAGAAACTAACATGACATTGTAAATCAACTATACTTGAATTAAAAAAAAAAATTTTTGTAAAGGCACACGCGGGGAAGTCTGCGGCTCCCACACCTGTCCCCATCCATCCATCTGGCCCACACACACAATGAATATACAGCCACTTGGGGTACTTTTTCCTTCATCCTTCCAGGGTTTCCTTAATCAAATACACATAAATCCAAATGCATAGTGCAATCCTCTCTTTCTGACACTGTTCTGCACCTTGTTCTTTGTCATCTAACATATCATTCTGGGGACCTTCTCTATCAGGATACAGAGTGTGCCACTTGGGGGGCGATTCCCTCACCCCCATCGGTGGAGCTGCCTACCCCTCTGGCCTAAAGTGACCTTCCAGAAATGAATTCCAACTGTGTTTTTCTTCTGCTTAAAAACCCCTTCCACGGATTTCCATGGCTCTCAAGAAAAACGCCAACACCTCCCCCGCGGCCTCTGAGACCTGGCCTGACCTACGTGCTGACCTCTCCACATCCCCCTCATCTTTCTCTGCTCCGGCCACACAGGTCTCTGTCCCTTCCTCCAAAGACCCAGGCCACTCCCCACCTCGAGGCTCTCCCCGAGCCGTGCAGCTCCCTCGGCCTGATGGCAGTCCCACCCTCTCCCTTCCTGGCTGCTCTCTCCTACTCATCCTCCAGGTCTCAGCTCGAGCAAGCATTCCTCAGGAAAGTGTTCCCTGACCCCTGACCAAATGCCCCCTCCCCCCTCCACATTGCCATTCTTCACTCCATGTGGTCCAAAAGTAATTGTATAAGTGATCCCACTTCTAGCTGTTTAATGTCAGGTCTCCCCAGGTAGACTCAAAGCTCCGTGAGAGAGGAAACCTGTTCACCTTACTCATCACTGAATTCCCCAATGCCTGTAAAGGGCTTGGCACTGATTTACAGTAGAAATGTTTGTGGAAGGAAAGGGGGAAAGTGGTGAGAAAGAGAGGGAAGGAGGGAGGGAAAAGGGAGGGAGGAAGAAGGGAGGAAGCCGGAGTCAGGAGGGCTTGGAAGGGAAGAGGGAGAAGAAACAGAGAGAGGGAGGGACGGAGAGTTGGAGGAAGGAGGTTGGCAGGAGGGGAGGGGAAGGAGGAGATGGAGGGGGTGGGAGATGAAATGGATTTATTAAGCTAACTCCCTGTACCTGGCACTATGCTAACGGATAAATAGAAAAAAGAAAAAAACCAAAAAACAGCCTGTTTGCAGTCTAGCTGGAGATGATTCATTTACACAAGAAAATGTAACTAGAGTTCAAGGCTACATAAGATCGGGGCCCAGTGCCAAATGAGCACACCCAGCAAATAAACACATGAGGACTGTGTGGCCTGTTTTGACCTATTTATAAAGCATTTCTTCAAAGATTCCATAAACAGTCCAAGTGCTGTATAATTAGAAATCCTGGGGCTTCCCTGGTGGCGCAGTGGTTGAGAATCTGCCTGCCAATGCAGGGGACACGGGTTCGAGCCCTGGTCTGGGAAGATCCCACATACCGCAGAGCAACTGGGCCCGTGAGCCACAATTGCTGAGCCTGCGCATCTGGAGCCTGTGCTCCGCAACAAGAGAGGCCGCGATAATGAGAGGCCCGCGCACCGCGATGAAGAGTGGCCCCCGCTTGCCACAACTAGAGAAAGCCCTCGCACAGAAATGAAGACCAACACAGACATAAATAAATAAATAATAAATTAAAAAAAAAAAAAAGAAAATTTAAAAAAAAAAAAAAAAAAAGAAATCCTAATTCCTATCCTAAACCTTTGCACTTTACCATTTCACTTTAAATGTAAACTATCTTTCTGGGGTTGGCTTTTAATCAAAAAAGCATCTTAATTCAAACTAAACACCATTATTTTCTCCCCCAAACTCGTATATAGAGTGTCTAAACTGTTCGTTTAAAAGTGAGTGTTCAGGGCAGCATGAAGCAAAGAGCCCCAGGAGCAGCAGCTAGGGGTCTAGGGTCTCCGGGGCTGTGAGCTAACTTGCTGGGTCATCCTGAGCAATCAGTCCCCCTCCCCTTCTCCAAGGGCCTCGGTGTCCTCTTCCACACAAGAAGCTGAATGAATTGATGAATAAAGGATGCTCCAGCCCTAACAATGATTTTCTCCCTCTGCCCTGGTTATTCAACCCCAAAAGAGAGGACCTTGTCTCTCAAAAGTCTGAGCCCCTTTTATTCACCAGCTGCCCTGAGATTCTCCTCCTCAGAAGAAAAGAAGGATGGGGCCATCATTTCATCTGAGATCTCTAGAGCGTTTGCAAAGTCACAGCCTTCCCTCTGCTGGTGTGGACACCCCAGAGGATGCACCCTGTAAATGTTCTCTGAATTAGTGAAATGAATGAATAAATGAACAAACTGACTAATGAATGGATCTTCACCAGAGAAGCCAACCAGCTTACTAACTCCCTGAACAGAGTGGGACTGTACCCAGTTCCTCAGGTCTTGCACTGCGTTGCTTTCCCTGGGAACCAGATTCATTATTAATCCAATAAAATATTTATGGAGCATCTGTTACGAACGCAGTACTGAAAATCTAACATTGAACAAACAAGTCCAAATAATCTTTCAAAACATAAATCGGATCACATCACTCTCCTACATAAAATCCTTCAATAGCTTCCCATTGCAGTAAATATAAGATTCAGATCCCCCACCCTGGCCTTTAAGGTCATGGTCAAGTCTTCCTCTATAACCTTATCTGTTGTCACTATTCCCTTTGTCCTCTATGCTACAGCTACAACGGCTCAGCTGAGATCAGCCAAACCACAGCCAACCCTCAGACCCAAATGTCATGGGAGAATGAAAAAATAACTGTTGATGTAAGGTCCTGAGATTTTTTTTGGAGGGGAGAGAGTTATTTGTTACGCAGCATTATTGCAGTGATAGCTGACTAATACAGAGTGCCACCACTTACCAGATGCATAATCTTAGGAAAGTCACTTAACCTCTTGGAACCTCAGTATGCTTTAAATTTTTTAAAGATGTATTTGTCTCTTCTCCATTTACTTCCTGGAGTGACTGTGACACAACAGATGAAAAGGGCTTTGAAAACTGTAAAAGGCTGTTGCAAATATAAGATAGCATCCTCGGCAGCAGTCTTGCCTGCCCAGACCCAGGGGAAAGTCTGTTGCTGTCCTGACAACAGAGCATGACTCAGCAGGCCAACACCAACCGTCTGTTATGAAGACATATTATGTCTAGCACATACCCACTCTGAACAAAGGCCCACACCCCTGGCCTGCCAAACAAAGATTAGGGTTTCAGAGGGAAATTCCCACAAGCCAGCAATCAAAAGACATTTTTACTTCTAAGACAATCTGAGGGAAATGATCATGGGTACACACAAGATTGGAAATACAAAGATGCCCATCATAATTTTGTTCATAATGAAAAGCGGAAAGCAAGCTAGATGTCCAACAACAGGGAGCCAGATACATCCATAGGATGAAATACAATACAGCCATTTAAAATAATGCCAGATGAGGAAATTTTTTTGCAAACACTGCTCTTTGAAAAACTAGATCCACAGATTTGATTCAGGAGTCAATCTGAGCAAAAAAACCAAAGCAACTACGCAGAATTTCCGTTCCTGTACTCACGCTTCAATCAAAGAAGCTCTACTTTCATTTGTTATGGACTGGATGTTCATGCCCCCCCTAACTTTATTTGTTGAAGCCCTAACCCCCAATGTGATAATATTAGGAGGTGGGGCTTTGGGAGGTGATTAGGTTTAGATGAAGTTATGAAGAGTGGAGACCCCATGGTGGGTTAATGCCCCTATATGAAGAGGAGAGACACCAGGGTTCTCTCTGTCCCTGCCATGTGAGGACACAGAAAGAAGGTGGCCATCTGCAAATCAGGAAGCAGCTGTCTCAGGAACCAAACAGGCGGTCACCCTGATTTTGGACTTCTCAGGCTCCAGAACTGTGAGAAATAAATATCTGTTGTTTAAGCCACCCAGTCTATGGTTTTCATTATAGCAGCCCAAGCTGATTAAGGCAATCTGTCTAATAAACTTCATTTCCAATGATGGTGCTTGCAGAAAGGGTTCAGAAGCTGCTAAAAACAAATTTGAAAACCATCATTAGAGAAGAATGTCAAGGTGCCTCTGCTGACCTGCGAAAGGGAAATGACCAACTACGAAACAGCATGTATAGTATGAGTTTATTTTGTAATAAGAAGGAGAGAGAGAGAGAGAAACACACAGACCACATAAATACTCTCCAATATATTAGCAGTGTTTATCACCAGGAGGTAAGATTAAAGGCTTCTTTTGATTCCTCCTTTTTGCTTATTGAAACATTCTAAATGTTTGGTGATGAATGTAACTTTAGGAAGAAGCAATACAGAAATATACATTCTTTGTGTGTCTATAATAAATCAGTCATGCCATCACGAGGAAAAGTGAACTCAGGGTCTTTGGGATCCAGGAATTAGTCTCTGGGAATGCAATCCCTGCTCCCCTCCCCAGCACCCCAGTGGGAACAGGCACTCAGAGACACACACCAGCCCAGAGCCTGGAGGGGCTGGTTATTCTCATAGGTGTGATGAGCACTGGAGAGAAGGCTGCTGATGGAAGGGGTCACCTGGCAAGGAAACCAGGAAGCAATGACCACTAAGTGAACCAATTCTAATGTGGCCATTGGCTAGAGTGCTTGCTGGGGAGAGTGCGGGCAATCCCACAGGAAGGAGACGTAGTTAAAGAGGCAGGAGACTGAGGAGGCAGCTTACGAAGCCCTCAGGGAGAAACCAGTGGAAACACCAGGCAGGGAAAAAAGTCAGCAACCCACACCTCCCGGATTCAGTTTTCTCATCTGTTAAAAGGGGATACACTGCATCAGGCTATTGTAAGGAAATAGCATCAGTAATATGCGCAGGACTTCCCGGGTGGCGCAGTGGTTAAGAATCCGCCTGCCAATGCAGGGGACACGGGTTCGATCCCTGGTCTGGGAAGATCCCACATGCCGCACAGCAACTAAGCCCATGCACCACAACTACTGAAGCCCACAGGCTCTAGGGCCCACATGCTGCAACTACTAAAGCCGGTGCGCCTAGAGCCCGTGCTCCGCAACAGGAGAAGCCACTGCAATGAGAAGCCCACACACCACAACGACCAGTAGCCCCCACTCGCCGCAACTAGAGAAAGCCAGCGCGTAGCAACAAAGACCCAACGCAGCCATAAATAAATAAATAAAAATAATATGCGCAGAGCTGCCCACCTTCATCTAGTGCACAGTAGGCACTCAATACGTGTCTTCATTCATTCCCTGCCCTCTGGGTATGAAAATAAGGCAAGTGCACTTGACAAAATGAGTTGATGAAAGCATTGTGCTTTATACTGTGGCCTCTGGAATTATAATCTCTGGGCTGTCATTCCTGCTTCACCAATGAATGGCTGTGTCATTTGAGATCTGCCATTTAACCTCTATGACCCTTGGTTTCTTCATCTGTAAAACAGACTCAGTGATATCTATTACATAAAGTGTTTTTTTAAGAATTATGTAAGGTAAAAAAAAAAAAAATGTGAAGTACTCAGCATAGAATCTACTCAGCCCCTAGTATGTGCCCAATAAGAACTAGCTACTATTATTATTCATTAACAAAAATAATAATTAAGGAGAAAATTCTATTTCCTCTGGGCTGATGGGAAGGTGTCAAGAAGAACCAAGTGGGTTCTAGACCAGCTCTAACAATACAAATCCATCCACCTCACCCCTTACTTAGAATCATTCAATGGCTCCCCATTGCCCTCAGGATAAAACTCAGGTTCCTTAAGCAATCCGAACTCTGCCCACATTTCCTGTCTCATTAGCTGTTATCTCCCCAGGTGGACACTATGCTGTCTTTAAGGACTTTTACCTCCCTCAGCATGCCCTGACTCTGCGCCTCTGCACAGTCTGTTCCCTCTGCCTGCCATGCCCTTCCCAACCCCTGTTTTCCCACTCTCTACATTTCCAGTCCAACGTTGCCTTCCTAAAAACTCATCCTTCAAGTCTCAATTCATCTTGTCACTTCTTCTGAACGGTCTTCCGTGATCATCTCTCCACTACCCCAGGCCGAGACCAGATCACGTGCTTATCACTGCAATAACAGTTCTCAGCAAGCCTGAGCCCCGAGGCTGTCTCTACCCTGAGACAATAGGAGAGGAATAGGTCTTACTTATGTCTACTTGGCGCATATTAGTCCTCTATGAGTGAGAGGTGAGAATAAATCAGTGAATCAAATATTCAATAAATCAATGTCCTAATGCCTCCTGATGGCTAAGAGCACTTGGAGCCAGGGGCCTGGGTTCAAACCCCATCTAAGCACTGATGAACTTGGCATCCTTGGGCCAATGACGTCATCTTTCTATACGTCAGGTTCTCATCTATCAAGTGGGGCTCGTTGTAATTCTAGCTCATTGCACTGTCATGAAGATTAATGTCAATGTCTGAGAAGCACTCCAAACTGTGCCTAGCACAGAGTAGTCACCATATAAGCACTGGCTGTTTTAACTCTAATTTGTTGGCCTTCTTTCAAATGCCACCTTCTCAAAAAGACCTCTCCTGCCCACCCTATCTGACATACCCCACGCACACCATCACTCTCTATTCTTTTGCCCTTTTTAACTTTTTTCACAAACCTTATCACTTGGCAAAGTTGTAAAATTTACTTATTTATTTAAAAATTGATAACCCTCCTACACTGTTGGTGGGAATGTAAACTGGTGCAGCCACTATGGAGAACAGTATGGAGGTTCGTTAAAAAACTAAAACTAGAGCTACCATATGATCCAGCAATCCCACTCCTGGGCATATATCTGGAGAAAAACACAGTTCGAAAGGATATGTGCACCCCTATGTTCATTGCAGCACTGTTTACAATAGCCAAGACATGGAAGCAACCTAAATGTCCATCAGCAGATGAATGGGTAAAGAAGATGTGGTACATGTATACAGTGGAATACTACTCAGCCATAAAAACAAGAATGAAATCATGCCATTTGCAGCAACATGGATGGACCTGGAGATTATCATACTAAGCCAAGTAAGTCAGACAGAGAAAGACAAATATCACATGATATTGCTTATACGCGGAATCTAAAAAAAAATGATACAAATGAACTTATTTACAAAACAGAAACAGACTCACAGACTTAGAGAAAGAATTTATGGTTACCAAGGGAGAAGCGAGTTTGGGATTGACAAGTACACACTGCTATAGTTAAGAAAAAATGCCTTTCCATGAAAACAACAACAACAACAACAAAATAAATAAATAAAAATAAAAATTGATTTTTAGCCTTCCCCACTAGGATACTAAGCCTGACAATACACGGTGTTTAAAACAGGCTTGGCAAACAACAGATGTTCAGTAAACATTTGCCAAAGGAAAAAAGGACACAAAGGAGGAAGATGTCAATCCTGCCTTGAAGGAATAGGATTGTAATTAGAGGAGACTGAAGACTGGGGAGACCACCCCAATACATCAATGGGTAAAAAAAAAATTGGGAAGAATCAACTGCAAACCAGCTGAAGGGGGCTTTAGAAGATTATTCTCAGTATTTACAAGGAGGGGCAGGGCCATGGGGCTGCCCGAGGAAATGCACAGAGCCAGTGGAGACATTTGAGTCCAGCCTAAACAGGTCACAGGAAGTTCTCTGGAGGCCAAAGAATCATTTTAATTGAGCAATTCTACCTTGGGAAAGCATGAGTTGCTGAGCTGTCATTTCCCCAGAATTCTGTATTGATTATTTCCTTGCCTAAGGCATTCTATGTTAATTGGTCTCAATTGGAAAATTTCATGTTTATGTCTGTGTTGGCAAAAGCGGGGGGGGGGGGGGGGGGGGGGGGGGGGCAGGGAGATGTGTCATTTAAAAAAATTACTTAAATCCTCAAGATGACACTGCCTCCACCTTCCAGGGTAGACTAGTTGTACAGACCTTCAGAATACCAAGAAGCATCTTCAAATGCCATATTGACATGCATATGTTCGTCTCCTCCTATTCTGAGTAGGCAATAAATGTTTGGTCTTGTTTTCCTTCCTTCTGCATATTTCTCCATCTTTAGCCTCACAGTCTAAGCTCCCTGAAATAAAGTTTCCCCCCAAAGCTTCCTCCTTTAGAGACGAAGTATCTAGAGGTCAGTAGTAAAGCCTGGGGAAAATCATTTGGAAAAAGAACTATTTCCTAACCAGGAGAAAAATAGGAGTATAGACTGATACACCCCTCCACCACCACCATCCCCCGCTGGTATGAGCACGGGCCGCTAAGAGTTCACAGCTGATTTTTTTCTGTAGAACAGGGATCAGAAAACTACAGCCCCTGGGCCAAGACCAGCCCACCGCTTGTTTTTATCAGTAACTTTTTATTGGGACACAGCCATGCCCATTCATTATTTCTGTTTTGTCTATGGTTGCCTCCCCTACAAGTGCAGAGCTGAGTAGTTGCAATGGAGATTGTGTGGCCCACAAAGCCTAAAATATTTACTCTCTGGTCTTTTACAGAAAAAGTCTGCCAACCCCTACTCCACAGCAACGCTGTCCAATAGAAATAGAATGTGAAGCAGTTGCAAACTATTATACATAGAATCAATACACAAGGTCCTACTGTATAGCACAGGGAACTATATTCAATATCCTGTGATAAACCATGACGGAAAAGAATATGAAAAAGAATGTATATATATGTATAGCTGAATCACTTTGCTGTACAGCACAAATGAACACAACATTACGGGACTTCCCTGGTGGCGCAGTGGTTAAAAATCCACCTTCCAATGCAGGCGATGCAGGTTCGATCCCCGGTCGGGAACTAAGATCCCACATGCCGTGGGGCAACGAAGTCCGTGTGCCGCAACTACTAAGCCTGCGCACTCTGGAGCCCATGCACCACAACTAGAGAACCCCGCGCGCCGCAACGAAGAGCCCACATGCTGCAACTAGAGAGAAGCCCACACGCCACAACTACTGAGCCCGTGCACTCTGGAGCCCATGCGCCACAACTAGAGAAGCCCATGCTCCGCAACGAAGACCCAGTGCAGCCAAGATAAAATAAAAATAAATAAATAAATACCTTTAATAAAATAATTAATTAGCACAACATTGTAAATCAACTATACTTTATTAAAATAAATTAAAATAAAAATAATCCAAATGCAATAAAAAAAAATTTTTTTAAGAAATAATGTGAGCCACATATGTAATTTCAGATTTTCTAAAGGTCACATTAAAAAATAAATTTAAAAAAATAAATGAAATTAATTTTAATAATATATTTTTATTTAACCCGGTATATTAAAAATGTTATCATTTCAACATGTCATCAATTTTACAATTATTAATGATGTAGACATCTGTTTCTGCGTACTAAGTCTTCAAAATCTGATGTGTATTTCATACTTACAACACATCACAGTTAGGACTAGCCACGTTTGAAGTGCTTAATAGCCGCCTATGGCTAGGGGCTGCCATATTGGAAAGGACTACTCAAGAAAGTCTCCTTTGGTTGACTAGGAGAGGTTTTACTCAGAAGTTTTACACCTGTGAAATAACAGAAAATACATATATTGGTCTCTGCCCCTGGTTCCTGGCACAGAGTTCCTGAAACTCTTGTAATTTCCTAAGTGATAAGAGCGCTAGAAGCATCTGTTTTTCTTTTTTCTTTTTCATATTCTTTTCCATTATGGTTTATCACAGGATATTGAATATAGTTCCCTGTGCTATATAGTAGGACCTTGTTGTTGATCCATTCTATATATAATAGTTTGCATCTGCTAATCCGAAACTCCTAATCCATCCCTCCCCCACCCCCCTGCCCCTTGACAACCACAAGTCTGTTCTCTATGTCTGTGAGTCTGTTTCTGTTTTGTAAATAAGTTCATTTGTGTCACATTTTAGATTACACATATAAATGATATCATATGTATTTGTCTTTCTCTGTCTGACTTACTTCACTCAGTATGACATCTCTAGGTCCATCCGTGTTGCTGCAAATGGCATCATTTCATTCTTTTTTATGTGGCTGAGTAGTACTTCATTGTACATATGTACTACATCTTCTTTATCCACTTATCTGTCAACGGACATTTGGGTTGCTTCTATGTCTTGGCTAGTGTAAATAGTGCTGCTGTGAACACAGGGGTACAGGAGCATCTTCTGTTCTAATATTTGGTCTGTGACCCCAGGTCATGACACAGAGTTCCTAAATCCTTTGGAACTTCCCTGGTGAGAGGAAAGTCTTTTGTTCTAATGAGGCAATGCTTGATGGGCTCCTGGATGGGGGCTGGTCACTAGAAAGACCAAACCATGATTAGAAGCTTGGAAGTTTCAGCCCCATTCCCTATCCTCCAGGAAGGGAAAGGGGCTGAAAACTGATTTAAGGATCCACCATGCTTATGGGACGAAGCCTCCATAAAACTCCCAATGGTACGGGATTCAGAGAAGCTTCCAGGTTGCTGAACACATGGAGGAGCTGGAACCTCTGTACCCCTCCCCCTATACTTTGTCCCATGTATCTTTTCCATCTAGATGTTCATCTGTATCTCATCATATCCTTTTATAATAAACTGGTAAATGTAAGGAAGTGTTTCCCTGAGTCCTTTAAGTCATTCTAGCAAATTGTTGAACACAAGGAGCATGTCATGGGAAGCCTGATTTATAACTGGTCAGTCAGAAGTACAGGTGACACCCTGGGACTTGAGATTGGCATCAGAAATGGGTGTGATCTGCACTTCCTCCTGTTAGTGTCAGAATTGAATTGAACTGTAGGACGACCATCTGGTGTCACAGAGAATCGTTTGGTGTGGGAAAAATAACCCCACACATCTCTCGTGAGAAGTGGTGTGAGTGTGGTTGTAAAGGAGACCCACACAGGAGGAAGAGTAGGTTTTTCTACACAACACCACAGCCAATGACCACTAACATGGAGACGTAAAAGGTCGACCCCACAGCCTCAAGGTGGGACCGACGTGTGGTGCTCGTCGTGCTCCAGAGCTCCCCGTGCATCAGGATGTAGCCGAGCTCCAAAGCAGATGTGTTCTTTCCTTGCTCTCCTGCCTGCTCCTGCCACCGTCACTCCCTTCCAGATCTCTCCTGAGAGCACCCCCTCAAAAAAAGTGACCTGTGCAAGAATCCCCATCTCGGGCTCTGATTCTAGGAAACCTGTCCAAACGCGGGAGAAAAGAATGCAAATATTTACTGAGTACCTCTCATGTGTCAGACACTTAATAACTGTTATCTCATCTCACCACAAAGCTATGAGGTAGGAAATACTAGCCACACTTCAAAGATAAGGAAACTTACAAAGACAGGTATATTCAGCCATACAACAACATATTATGGAGTTATTTAAAATTATACTTGTGAAGGTATGTGATAACATTTAAACACTTATGGTATAATGTTGATTTGGAAAAACAAAACCAAAATGTACTATGTGTATACATGTGTTTTTAAACTATGAACATTTTTTAAAAGCCTGAAAGGATATGCACCACAATGTTGTCAATAACTTACTTTGGGCAGTCAGAATGAATGGCTGTTTATTTTTATTAATGGCTGTTTATTCTAAAACCAAACAGGACCCTGCAGGAACTCACCAGTATCAGGCCTCCCGTGTCTTCCACTTCTTGTTTGTGAAAAAAAGCCTCAGGCTCCTAGGCCTTTCCCCAGTTCCAAGGAGCTGACTCAAGCAGTTAATAATTAGAGAAGTAGAAAAACAGAAACAAAAAGAAAATAGTCAAGCAAAAATATGTAATAATAACTTAATAGGTCAGCCATTAAAAAGAGTCACAGGACCCCAGGTTCCTCCTCAAAGGATGTAGATAACAGGCTGACTCATGTCATTGAGCTCTTTTTCAAAAACCAGGACCCCACCAGACAGAACACATAGACCCCAAACTGGATGAAACTAGAGGGTTGATGATTGAGATTCCCCCAAAATATCACCCTGTTACCTCGGCACCAAACAATCAGAAAAAAGTCCATGAGCTGATCATGTACCCTATGACCTTCATCCCTAATGTTGCCTTTAAAAACACTTCCCTAAAAGCTATCGAGGAGTTTGGGTCTTCAGAGCACTAACCGCTGGTGCTCTTTGCTTGACACCCTACAATAAATGCTTTACTTTCCTTCACCACAACCTGGTGTCTGTAGATTGGCTTTGCTCCACATTGGGCGAACAGACCCAAGTTTGGTTCGGTAACACTTCCTACCATTCTGTTTTTCCAAGGTGAGAAAAGTCTCCATTTTTGATGAGGTTTAGTTTGCCTTGAGTATAGTGTAGCATAATACTTAAAGAGCTTGGTTTGGTTTGGAAATAGGGTTCAAATCCCAGCTCCACCACTCTGAAGTTCTATGACCTCGGACAAAAGAGTTAACATCTCTAAACCTCAATTTTCACATCTGCAAAAGGGGGATCATGACATATCTCATGGGGTCATTGTGAGGGTTAAATGAGTGTTTGCATTTAAAGTGCTCAGTACGTTGCCTGGCACATAGTAGGCTCTCAGTAGATGGTAGATCCATAAATGGAGGTTGTCTGGCCCCGAGAGTCATGGTCTTTACCCTACTTCATGCTTCCTAAATGTAATCCCCAGATCCCCATCATGATCTTCCAAATCCTCTCACTTCAGGCTGCCCCAGGCTCTGCAGCAGAACCCATGATGGGCAATTTTTGAGTCAAGGAGCAGTCCCCATGCAGGGGGATCACTCTGGCTCCCAACTCTACATAATTATGCCACTTGAGTTCCATTTCCCAGCCTCCATTTCACAGCTATACACTAATAGCTTCAAGGGGCAGGGAGTTCTTTCCCTTTCTCCTGTATGTGATTAATGAGACTTTAATTGGCCCAGTGATAGATGAGTTATCCTAAAGGCATCGAATATTTAAAACTGAATTCTCCTTTGACAAAAATAGTCCATGAGTTTCAAGAGCTGCTGTCCCGATGTCCCTGTTAGCGAGCACATGATGTCTGCCAGAGCTGAATGAATTCCTTCCAAGCATTCACCAATATCAAGGACAGCGATACCCTTTTCTCCTTTTGCTGTTCCTATGAAGGCAAAGTGTGTGCTTTACACCTTAATCTTAAGTGACCAGACTTGTTTATAGCTGCTCCAAATAATTACATCAGAATGCATCGGGTTTAGCACACCCCAGACCATGCACTCCTCTGATTAAGGGTTTCTAAATGGAATTCTTCCCTGGAAATGAGCCTTAAGTGGATTTCTTCCCTTAAACAAGCTACTGTCCCAGATATCCACGTGGTCTTTGGAGAGAAGTTTCTTTACCATATCACGCTCCCTTGTCACAGCCTTCCATCTTTTTCTGGGTGTATCTGCTTTCCCTGTGCCCACATTAACCTGCTTATCCTCGGAACTTCTTCTGGTTTCCTCGCCACTAGCCCAAGTCCAGAGAAAAGGGACCTCCACCATGGGGCCACTCCGGATTACTGTGAACTCCTCTCTCTTCTCTGAACCCCTGGACTGGTTGCTGGGAATAGTAAATATTTTAGCTTTGAAAGTCATATGGTCTCCATCACAACCACTCAACTCTGCCCTTATAGCACAAACAGCTATAGACAATACATGAGCAAATGAGCGTAGCTGCGTCCTAATAAAACTTTATTCAGAAATCAGCAGCAAGCAGGATTTGGCCCGTGGGCTGTAGTTTGCTGACTCCTGCCCCAGAGACCTGTAGTGGCCATTCTCAGTGTCCGGCTCAGGTCCCCTTTACCAGCTGCTGATGGCTCATAGCTGACCCCCTTCTCCACCTCAGCCAGCAGAGCTTTCTCTCCTAGAAAGTTACTTTGCACCTACATCCATCCAGGGGGCAGCCAGAGCCAGTGAATGGGTGACTGATGGGAAAGTACAAAAGGCCAGCCACTGACCTTAAGGCAGGACCAACTTTGTGGTACAATTCATGCTCCAGAGTTCCCTCTGGGATCAGGCTGAAGTCAGTCTCCAATTAAGACCCACGCTTGCTTAGCTTTGTTCCTCTGCTCTGTCCTGCTTCCTAATCCTCCTTCCCCTAAGAGCCTCCCTCAGTAAATTAAATGTTCCCAAATCCCTGTCTCAGGCTTTGCTTCTAGGAAATCCAACCTGAGATAAGACATTAAAACCCATCCTAGCTCCCTACTGGTATCGTCTTTTTCTCTTGGCTGTATTATGCTTCCCAGTTGTACCTTTCCCAATGCGACTATGAAATTCTTGGAGGATGGGGAGTGAAATAGAGGATGTGTCTTCAGCGCAGTGGTATAGGACAAAGAACTCAGGCTTTTTATTTTAACAGGCCTGGGTTAAAATTCTGGTTCTGTCACTGACTCGCTTTGTGACTTAATGAAAATAAGAATAACAGTAACAATAGCAGTCATAGGGGCTTCCCTGGTGGTGCAGTGGTTAAGAATTCGCCTGCCAATGCAGGGGACACGGGTTCGAGCCCTGGCCTGGGAAGATCCCACATGCCGCAGAGCAACTAAGCCCATGCACCACAACTACTGAGCCCGCGTGCCACAACTACTGAAGCCCACGCACCTAGAGCCCGTGCTCCGCAACGAGAAGCCACCGCAATAAGAACCCCGCGCAACACAACAAAGAGTAGCCCCCACTCGCCACAACTGGAGAAAGCCTGCACACAGCAACGAAGACCCAATGCAGCCAAAAAAAAAATAGCAGTAATAGTGGTGACAGCAGGTACCACGTCTTGGGCAGTACATTGTGTGGCAGGCGCTATGCTAAACCCTTCTTGCTAGTTATGTCAGCATCCTCACAGCACCACTAAAAGGACCCCTAGGCTCAGGGACTGCCCAGGTCACTCATTTTACAGAAGAGAGCAAGTATGTCTACCTTGAAGAGTTGCTATGGTTACTAACACAAAGGTCTAAGTGCCCAGCAACCAGCAGATGCTCCCAAAATATTTCATTTTATTATTGGGTCCTATTATTAGTAACTGGTATCCACACAGAAGGCATTCCTTTTACTTGATTTGATCCTTTTTCCAGCACCTTGCTATGTACATTTGTGCCTCAAGCCCCCTCTCAGATTTTCGCTTTTAATGGGACAAAAAACTCTAAGATAAGAAAATCGAGTTTTGTCATGAGGTTCAAGGCAGTTCTAGCCCCTGACTCAGACCCCTTCCTACGGACCAAAGATTCTTGCCCCCAGAAACAATCTGAATATCCTGCAACAGGAGGAGCATTGCATGATATCTACTCATTTATTTATTCAACAGATATTTAGTGAGTACCCAAAAACTTGCCAGGCAAGTGTAGCAGGCAGCCTCCAAGACGGCCTCCAGTGATTCTCATGCCCTGGAATTCACACTCTCACCAAGACTGTGCCATCTAGAAAGTGGATCCTCCTGACCCAATCAAACCTCCAGATGACGGCAGCCCCAGCCAACATCTTGACCGCAACCTTACGACAGACCTAAGCCAGAAACACCAGACTAAGCCGCTCCCAAATTCCTGATCCAAAGAAACTGTGTGAGATAATAAAGTTTATTCTTTCAAGCCACTAAGTGGGGTAATTTGTTACGCAGCTTTAAATTACTAATATAGCACTCAATGGAATATTACACAATGGTTTAAAAGAATGTTTATGAAGGAATTCACTGACAGTCCAGGGGTTAGGACTCTGTGCTTCCACTGCACGGGGCACAGGTTCGATCCCTGATGGGGGAACTAAGATCCCGCATGCCATACGGCACAGTCAAAAAAAAAAAAAAAAAAAAACAACAGAACGCTTATGAAAAGTTTTAGGTCCATAAGAACAGGCCATTGAAATACAGACATCCCTTAGTATTGGTTCCAGGGATTGGTTCCAGGAGCCCCTGAAGATACCAAGATCCAAGGATGCTCAGGTCCCTTACAGTCAGCCCTCCATATCTGCTGGTTTCACATCAACCAACCAGATAAAAAATACTGTATTCTTAGGTTGGTTGAATCTGAGGATGCAAATCCCATGGCTTCGGAGGGCTGAGTGTAATTCTAAATAAAACACACCAAAAAAGCAGAACAGGACACATGAAAAGATTGTATGAAGAATTGTAACTCACACGGACACACTAATAATATTATTCTCATTTTTAAAAGGAGATAACTTGCATATACCACATCTGATGAGTGCTTACTATAAGCAAAGTACTAAACATACATTATCTCATTTAATTCTCAAAACAACCCAATAACATATTATTATTCCCACTTTTCAGCTGGGGAAACTAAGGCTCAGAAAGGTTAACTAAATTTTTCATGGCCACCTAGCTAGCAAGTGGTGGAGCTTGATTTGATGCCAGGACTATCCAACTTTCAACTCAATTTTTCTAACCACTACTTACACTGCCTATAGACAGAATAAAAAGGAAATGCACCAAATTGCGTGTTTTTCAGGGATTTTTTTCTTGCACTTTTCACATTTGCTACAAAGAGCACCTGTTCCATTTGTAACTAGGAAAATAAGTTATTGTTTTTATAAATAAGAATAAAACAGAAAGTGTTCTCTCTTCTAGGAATCCAAAGGAGAAAGGAAATATCCATTCTTGTGTTTCATGTTTCTCAAAGGGGTGTCTATTGACACTCAGGGTGGGATAATTCTTCCTGGTGAGTGTGTGCCTTGTGTGCTGTAGGATGTTAAGCACCACTGCCCCTGTCTACCAAATATGCCTCCCGTGGCAGGGCCCTGCCAATATCCATTCGGTATGCACCTCTCCACCCAGCGCTGCCAGCTGCAAACACCTCTGACTCTCTGTCTGATAACTTTTGCTCTGGCTGGAAAACACACATGGTCTCCCAGTTGCCCAGGTGATAACTGGGCAGAAAATATACCTTTTATTGCTTACATTCACCCAACAGTGTTTTCTGGGTTTTACCTCCCAAAACATAACTTGCCCTCAAGTCTTGTCTCAAGGTCGGCTTCTGGGGGAAATCAAGCCAAGGCAGCTCTCCAGGCACCCTGACACTGAAAATGTTCCTACATCTTTCCAAACACCCATACTGAAGTGTGGAGGGTGAGGACTTCCTATTCCTGCGTAAGAAAATGTTTAAGTTCCACAGCAGCTATCTAGCTAGAGCTCTGGCTATAAGAAGTGCATGGCAAGGTCATCTCACAGAGAACTACCCCTAAAAGTCCTTCGATTGCACCCTCTGTGCCTGTTCTGCTCTCTCCCTCTCCAGTTATTTCCATCCAGTTCCTCCCTGCGGTTCGAGAAACAGCAATGATTTTTAGGACAAAATAAGCACATGGCTTTGGGCTTAGCACTACTCCAGGAAGGAAATAATCGTAATAATAGTAACGCCAGGAGCAAACATTTCTTGAATGCTTGTCATGTACCTGAAAGAAGGTGAAACTTTACACAAATTAGTTATTTTAGTTCTCCTAACAAGAAGAAATATGGCTACTTGGAGGCCAAGAGTACCTAGAAGTAAGTTCAAAGTGGGCCAAGTTCATTTAGTCAACAAAGAGTTACTGGGAAAACAAGATTTCCTGAGCATCTACTGAGTTCCAGACAACTTGCTAGGTAGAGGAATTAAACAGGGACCGAGTCATACAAGGTCCCTCATCTCTCAGAAGCCACATTCGAATAGAGCAGTGATTTTCAACCCGGACAATTTCCCCCAAGGAGTCATTTGGCAGCATCTGGAGACATTTTTGGTTGTCACAACTGGAGGGCACTGGCATCTAGTGGGCAGAGGCCAAGGATGCTGCAGAACACCTTACAATGTATAGGACAGCCCTCGCAACAGAGAATTACCTGGCCCAAGACGTCAAAAGTGTCAAGGCTGAGAAACCCTGTAGTAAAGGAAGGAGAAGACAGAATAACCAACAAACAAAAACAAAAACAAAAAAAGGAATTTCAAATTTGAGCCCTAAGCTAGGGTTAGGAACTTGTAAAATGCTATTTACATTACATGAGCACCTCATCAGTATCTACAAACGGACGCAGGGTCATTTGTAACAGGCATAACAGCCTGGAGGTCTTGGCCATACACGGGTGGGCAATCAGAAACAAGTGTTCCACCTCCACCACGTTCCAGAGCTCAACGTGGGGCTGAGTTTGCTGACTGTTATCTCTCATCAACCCCTCCCTCCTTTTGTAAAGAGAGATGCATAGATGTGTCTGTTCAGTTTACACATCTTAGTTGTTTATTCTGCCTCATTTCACAAGGGGTTTCAGGCAGCGAAGCAAAATATAAACAATCATACTTCAAAACCAGGGACAATATAAATTAGAATAAGGGGTGTGTGGAGTTTTTTGTTACGGTTGTTGTCTGTTTGGAATCTCGTCTGAAGAACTCTCCCTGAAATATGCCACGTGTACACACACACACACAAACACTCACACTCACTGCTCCATAACGATCCTGTGCAGTCTGTGAGTTTTGGATGGAATTGACCCCACCCATGTCCAACAGTGAACACATGATCCCAGACTAACCAATCAGAGCACCACTACCCTTGTTCAACATGATTGGTCAAGGGATGGTCATGTGACCTACCAGAGACCAATCACAGATGCTCCAAGTTTTTTTCCGAAGTTGTACAGAAATATGCTCTCTCCTTCTCTGAGGGTCTGGAGGTTAAGGACAACGTCAGATTAGGGCTGCTGGAAGCCATCTTACCACCCCAGGAAAAAAGCCTGTCTGAAAATTAAGAGGAAGGAGGCACACAAAATCTAGAGATGGAGAGATAGAGCCCTGAGAACATTTGTTGAGTCCTAGCTATGCCTGAAGGTCACAGACCACTAAATTCCTCTTTCTATTTGCATTAGGTTTCTGTCACTTGAACCTAAAAGGTCGTGACATATTACAGGGATTATGCCAAGAGAGTGAAATGGAAACCAGGGAGCAGGAAATGAGGGTGACACCGGTTCAAATTTGGCTGTGTACTTCTGAGTAGATGAGATGAAAAGGGAAAGCTGGTCAGTTACATCATTCTCATTAATGCAGCGAGAACATCCAAGCTCCTTAGGAGAAGGGTCGCTTTTTCCTAGCACTGGCTTCTCAAAGCATCGTGGGAAAGGAAATACTGAAATATGGAGGATGGTGTCCTCTTTTGATTGACACTCTCTGCCAGTGCAATAATGGGACTCGTAAACTGCTTTTTACAGATTCTATTACGGATGCTGAGGGGACTCACCCTTACACAGTTGGTCGACTTGATTCTGTAGGATTGTGGGATTGGGAGGGAGGCAGTGTGCTCCGAGGATGCACGTTGCTGTAGGTTCTCTCCACGTGTGAACCTGCCTAGGACTGGTTCCAGGACGTTTTAGCCGCTACTAATTCTCAGCCCGTTTCTGCCCTTTCCTTCTCAGAAATAAGCTCGTTTATGCCAACTTCTGAAGGTTCCACTCTCTCCTACCAAAGAGGGAAGTTCAAAAGAATTGGAGCCTCCTGCCCTCCAGCCCTGAGGAAGATTGCACCAAGGTAGCTGCAGAGATCAGGGGCTGTCCCCGAGAGCTTCCCTCTTCTTCACCTCCTTTAACTTAGGCCGTTGGGATCTCATGTTACCATCAGGCTGTCACTCCACTGAGGATTTCAAATGGCTCCAGCCCAATTAACAGATTGTCCCAGGCTCTCTGACCTTACAAGCAGACAAAAAAAAAGCCACTGTGCCCCCAAACTTGTCTTGGAGAGGTGATGCTTTGGTGAGGCATATTCTAACGATATGCCTCACTCAAGGAGCATAAACAAATGCAGGTTTGTAGCAAAGTACAATATTATAACTGTAACAATAAAGACGACAAGATTTGGTTGTCTTGTTCGCCTGTTTGTTTGTTTGTTTGTTTTCAGTACCCTAGAAACTGTGCCAAGGGTTTTACGTGCATTATTTAATTTCGTCTTCACAGTGATCCAAGGAACCAGATAGTAACACCATTTCCCAGGAGAGGAGGAAGAGGTTATGTGCTTTGCCCAAGCTCACACTGTTAGGAAGAGACAGAACCCATGAATTTGAAGGACCCCTGAGCCCATGCTCTAGACTCTGCCTCAGACCCAGGAAGGTGGGCACCATGGAACCACAAATGGGCAGGAAAATCCCTTGCTCCTGAGGTTCATCCAACCAAAAATGCCTTCCTTCCCATCAGGGCCATTAAATATGAATTACACCATTAAAATATGATATCTGGGAGGAGTCAACCTTTAATTGAGTGTCTACCACCTATACCAGAGTACAAATTAGTTGACTGGATAATTAGGACTCTTAGACAGTATTTCTCAAAATATGACCCAGGACCATCTACATCAGGATCACCTGGGAGGAGGGTAAGGCTGTTAAATAGGCATATATCCACTGTCATGGGCTGAATGTTTGTGTCCCTCGCAAATGCATATGTTAAAGCTCCAACCCCCAAGCTGACTGTTATTTGGAGATGATAAAGGTTAAACGAGAGGGTGGGGCCCTAATCCAATAGGGCTGGTGCCCTTTTACAAAGAGTTAGAGACACCAGAGATCTCTCTTTCTCTCCACGAGATGAGGATGCAGGGAGAAGGCAGCCTTCTGCAAGCCAGGGTGAGAGTTCTCACTAGGAACCGAATTGACCAGCACCTTGATCTTGGACTTCCCAGCCTCCAGAACTATGAGAAAATAAGTTTCTGTTGTTTAAGCAACATAGTCTATGGTATTTTATTATGGTAGCCTGAGCAGACAAAAACATCTGCTGGTAAGTGAAATAAACAAGGTGCAAAAGTATTTATAAATGTTAATAAATATCTTTGGTAGAACAGACAATAAGTTTATCACAGTGGTTACTTCTAAGGAGGAAAACGGGGGCCTGGAGGATAGGAGACATCTAGTGTTTATACCCTTTTGTACCACTTGATTATTTTTCTCCATGTACATGTTGACCTATTCAGGTAGATGAATACATTAATATTTTTTAAAAGTACTCTATGTAAATGGCAAGAGACACTGCCCAGAGGCTGGGTAAGCTGTCCTTCTGAGGAAATCCCTAGCTCCACCAACCACCTAAAAATCAACCCCTAAAAGTCCAGCAAATATGCAATGCTAGAGTTACAGATACAGAAAACAAACAGGTGGTTGCCAAAGGGGAAATGGGGGGCGAGGGGAAAGATATAAGTGAGGGAGATTAAGAGGCACAAAATTCCAGTTGCAAAATAAATGAGTCACGGTAATGAAATGTACAGTGTAGGGAATATACTCCGTAACTATGTATTATCTTTGTATGGTGACAGATCATAACTAGACTTATCACAGTGATCACTTTGAAATGCATAGAAATATCGTATCACTATGCTGTGTAACAGGAACTAACACAGTGTTGCAGGTCAATTACACTTGAAGAACAAACAAACAAACTCATAGAAAAAGACATCAGGTTTGTGGTTACCAGAGGTAGGGGTGGAGGAGAATTAGATGAAGGCAGTCAAAAGGTACAAACTTCCAGTTATACGATAAATAAGTACTAGGGATGTAATGTACACATGATAAATCTAATTAACACTACTGTACGTTATTTATGAAATTTGTTAAGAGAGTAAACCCAAGAGTTCTCATCAAAGGAAAAACTTTTTCTATTTCTTTAATTTTGTATCTATATGACATGATGGATGTTCACTACACTTATTGTGATAATCATTTCATGATGCGTGTAAGTCAAATCATTATGCTGTACACAAACTTATACAGTACTATATGTCAATTATATCTCAATAAAACTGGAAGAAAAAAAAAGTGCTATAAATAAATGGCAAGAGACACTGCCCAGAGGCCTGGGTAAGCCGTCTTTCTGGGAAATGCCCAGCTCCACCACTACCTAAAAGTCAATCCTTAAAACTCCAACAAGGGACTTCCCTGGTGGTGCAGTGGTTAAGAATCTGCCTGCCAATGCAGGGGACACGGGTTCGATCCCTGGTCCAGGAAGATCCCACATGCCGCGGAGAAGCTAAGCCCATGAGCCACAACTACTGAAGCCTGCGCACCTAGAGCTCATGCTCCACAACAAGAGAAGCCACCACAATGAGAAGCCCGCACACTGCAAGGAAGAGTAGCCCCAGCTCGACGCAACTAGAGAAAGCCCGCACGCAGCAACGAAGACCCAACGCAGCCAAAAATAAATAAATAAAATAAATAAATTTAAAAAAAAAAAACTCCAACAAATATGGAATGCTAGGGCCAGGATGGGCTTGCATAACCCAGGGGGCAGGGCAGTGGTTCTTGGGAGGACCAGCTAATTGTATGAGGGTACGAGGGTACCTGGTGGTATTTTCTGCTCCAGGTTATAACAGTATCTCAGCAGAGACATCATTGGGGTAGGGAACAAATAAGCCCCACTACCCTCTAGCCAGTCCACACTATACTAAGGGGTGGGTGAGTAGGTGAACCCAGTTATATGGGATTATCCATGGCCACCAAGTAGGGATTTCACAGAACTATTCATTGGAGTCCTGTCTTGTGCAGGAATCTAAGGCCAGAGGGAGCAGCTAAAATCATGTTCAGCCAAAATTACCCACAATGGCTGTTTCTCTGGTTGAGCACCAGATGAAGTAACTGGCTTGTGTTTAGGGGCCAAGTTATATGAAAAATGCATATCTTTAAATGCTAGAATCACACTCAAGAGAAGCTTGTGGGAAGTGAGTCTGTCTGCAGCAAAAGCAGACTCATGTCTCCCGTCTCACTCCGAGCATATGCTCGTTGCGTGGAAGGGTGAGCAGAAATACTCACGTTATTTATGTTGCTCTCTCCCGCTCCCTCTCACGCCCCCTCTCCCATTTGCTTCTTCCCATCCCTGACCCCGAGATCACAGAATAGAATTCACATATCTTAAAGGCACTTCTGCCTCACTCTACTCCATCGTAAGGTAAGAAAATACGGCATTGGACTGACCTGGCTCTTCCTCCCACCATGGAAACTTAGAGAATTCTTATCATCAGATCCCAACTGTTCAAGCATCCCCAGTTTCCTAGCAACCCTCAAAACACTTTGGTGAATGGTTAGAACAAGGACTTCACGGGTAAGGTAGTGGCAGCTGTGTCTGAGATGGCGAGGGAGTTTCCCCAAATTGTCTTAAACGGCCTTTCTCGCCCGTCATCCCAACCACCCAACAAGACACCTGTTAGAGAAGTGATGTAAGGCAGCACATCTGCTCCAAACTCCCAGAGGCTCGGGTCTGAATTCCTTCACCTGGACGTGGAGGCCTTCTGTTCATCAGTTTCATCACTCCTCACTTCCGGTGGCAGCCCCTCTGCCCCAGCAGCCTTCTGTTAGCGTGCTCTTTCATACGCCCATGTTTCTGCCCACATCTCCTTCCTTACTGACCACATCCCCTCTCCCCATCCCACATCTCACACTGCCCTTCTGAGGGCTTGATTTCCCTCCCCCGTGAATGATATCCCCGTGATCACTTACATCGACTTTTGCTGGAGACATTAGATAGGTTGCATTATTATGCCTAATTAGAGACACAGGGCAAACACGTCCCATAAGAGCTCAGCCACAGGGAAGGAAAACAATGCAGGAAAGATGGCCAGGCGGCATCTGGATGTTGATAGAACTGCGTGGTATGGAAGGGACTAGGACGGACATCAGGGCATATGTAAATCCAGAAGAGAGATCAGGCAGAAGATGGGATTTGTTTGAACCTTGGTTTCTCTTTTTGAATACTCAGTCTCCATTCCCTCCATCTTCTGCCCAGAATCTCAATTTCATTTTGGAGACTTTTCATCTTCCTCACTATGTGCAATCTTGGTGAGACTGTCAATCAGGGTACCCACCCTCCCTAGCCAAGGCCGAGCATGTGACTCAATGTGGTTCTCCATGAGAGCCAGCCAGACTCTCCCCAGGACCTTATATTTAAGTAGAGTGGGCACAAAGAAAGAAAAATGATTATAATGATTGATATCCACAGGGGAGTTTTGATAAGACCATAGATTAGCTCAAGCCACCAGCCCTGGTTAGAGCTGCCCTGGTTGTGACTATGTCAAGCTTTGTGCTTCAAATGTTCCTTCAGTTCTATGAACCACCCCATATTCTTCAAAAGGGCACCCTTTTTAAGGCTTAAGTCACACAGCACTGATTTCTGTTACTTGTAACCAAAACACACTGATACGGACTATTTACCTTGAACCTTGAAACATGACAGAGACTAGTGTGCACAGAGGGGAGGAAAGAGAATTATTAATAGCTTTGGCCTCCACTTCCTCTGTTAGGCCATTCTAAGGGGCTTGACTGATAACTTTGGAATGGACACACTCCCTATCAATGAGGTCTGCCAGAAAGCGGAAAGGATTGCCTTGGGACATAATGAGTCTACCACTATGGAAGGTGATGAAGTAGGGCCAAGTAAACATCAATCCCGCAACATTCCTCAAAATTCACTCTCCAGAATATCGTTTCCTCTATATATCAATAATTGCTACACAAAAAGATGTTTAATAGATCTATCAGTTTGAAAAACATTGAAATGAATGCAATTATAAATGGCTTTTTTATATTTTTACATTTTATTCTCAGTCTTCAGTGTGCTAATAATATGCATTGAAAATCTTCAAGAGGTTGAGAGAGCATGTAGCTATGCCCAAATTTATTTGGTCAAGAAATTCTAATTTTGCAGAACATCTCAAAGGACTAGTGTTCAGTGGAACACCCATTGGAAAGCCCGATTAGAGGGACAGATCAATCACTGGGACATAATATAACAGATGTAAAGCACCTAACACAGTGCCTAGTAGGTGCTCAAAAACTGTAGCTATAATCTATACAGACACACCTCAGAGATACTGCAGGCTCAGTTCCAAACCATTGCAATAAAGCGAATATTGCAATAAACAAGTCACACAAGTTTTTTGGTTTTCCAGTGCATATAAAAGTTATGTTTACACTAGCCTGTAGTGTATTAAGTGTGCAATAGCATGATGTCTGAAAAAATGTACATACCTTAATTTAAAAATACTTTATTGGGCTTCCCTGGTGGCGCAGTGGTTGAGAATCTGCCTGCTAATGCAGGGGACGCGGGTTCGAGCCCTGGTCTGGGAAGATCCCACATGCCGCAGAGCGACTAGGCCCGTGAGCCACAACTACTGAGCCTGCGCATCTGGAGCCTGTGCTCTGCAACAAGAGAGGCCACGATGGTGAGAGGCCCGCGCACCACGATGAAGAGTGGCCCCCACTTGCCGCAGCTGGAGAGAGCCCTCGCACAGAAACGAAGACCCAACACAGCCAAAAATAAATAAATAAATAAATAAAATTAAAAAAAAAAATCTCAGGAATTCTTAAAAAAAATAAAAATAAAAATAAAATAATAAAAATACTTTATTGCTAAAAAATGCTAACCATCATCTAAGCCTTCAGCAAATTGTGATCTTTTTGCTGATGAAGAATTTGAAATAGTACGAGAATTACCAAAATGTGACACAGAGACACAGAGTGAGCAAATACTGTTGGAAAAATGGCGCTGATAGACTTGCTCAACACAGCGTTGCCACAAACGTTCAGTTTGTAAAGATGCAGTATCTGTGAAGCACAATAAAGCAAAACAATAAAATAAGGTATGCCTGTAATTAGTGTCTCACTTTGTTCTCATTTCTGAATAGCATTTCTCCACATTTACATATATAACCTCTTCCCCTCTCTCACCAGACTCTAGCCCCACTGGTCTTCCTTTAATTCCACAGATGAACCTTCCTGCCTCAGGACCTTTGCACATTCTGTTTTTTCTGCCTGCCTTCACTTTCCCCCACACTTCACTTGGACGGTTCCTTCTCATTCATTCTTGGGTTTCTCATGAATTGTTACTTTCTCAGTGATGTTAGCCTTGTTATCCTTTATCCCATCACCTTCCTTGTCTCCTCCCATACTTTTCACAAGTAGTAACTCTTACACTTTTTTAATCTATTAGATCTGAGAACAGTCTTACCCCACTCAAATATAGACTCTAGAGGTCAGAGACCTAGCTGGTTTTCGCTCCATTAGCACAGTGTCTAACTAGATAATGCAAGAAAAAGATTTGTTGAATAAATGTGTAATACAGAAGTCATTCCCTATATAAAGGATATTGAACAACGCAATATGCCCCATTTTCAACAGCAGATTTATAAGAATGCAAATGCATTCTTCATGTTGCCCTTTGTTATATCAACTATGATGTTTTTTAAAAAGATCAAAGATATTACTATTAAAATTCAGTCCTGGGTTGACATTCCTATAGCAAATAAAGGAATGCAGTTCTATTATGTACTTTTATGGTGGTATGACTTGATACATGTAAATAGCTTAGAGAACCTCGGAGGATAAAGGGTTGTAATATGCCTCCAACTATCCACTCATGTATTCATTCATTCATTAAACAAAGATATGCTAATCACCTACTATACATCCAAACACCATATGTTAAGCACTACGCACTTGAGGCCTTCCCAATCCATCAAGTGGGTTTATACTCCCTCATTTTATATTACATTTATCTTCCCTCATTTACAAAATCATTAAGTCCTTTGACTTTAGGGGCTTGTATCAAACGTGTAGCAGAAATAGGAGTGTAAATACATGGCAAACAAGCACTACTCTCCTAGCCGGCTCTCAGAGCAGACATGGCTAATCAATCACAGCACTCATGCTCACTGGGCTTGAATCTAGCCTCAAAATCCCTTTCAACACTCTACCTCCAGTCATCAGTGACAGCACCCAAAAGGAAACCTCTGTGCCTACTCTGGGTGGAAGAAAGAGCTCAGGCTTTGGAGTCAGACTACGTTGTACAATATTTGAATCCATGTATCAGATAGATACTGTGCCTACTTACTCGGTCAGATATAGATAATCCCACCCAACATGCAGGTTCATTAAGAGAATTAAATGAGATAATATATTTGAACCACCTGACACACAGCAGGTATCCAATAAATGCTAACTATTGATGTTATTACTTTTACCCTAAATAAGCCTCCTAGAGTGTTTCACATACAGTGATGCATAATAAAATAGGCTGGCATGAACAATAACCTGCTGAAGCAACCACAATGGGATACAAAGATGGAAAACCAGGCAAAGGGAACCAAGAACGATGTCCTCCCTCCATGCCCTCTACCCACCATGATATATCCCATTTCTTTCCCATACTTTTACTAAAAAGTATCCTGGGAGGCAGGGGATGCTCAGAACATTCCTGATGGAAAATTCAGAGGCTGCATCTCTTGTTCTTGAGTGCTTTTCTTAGCTTGACCTGATTTTGCTCTGGGAGTGAGGATTATAAGATCCAGTGGCACACTGGGGGCATTTTGGAATTCAAATTCAAAGGGTAGGTAAGTAATTGATCTTAACCATAGATAGGCCAGGGCTTACGGCTTGCCACTGGAGAACTGCCCAGTTATAGGATATGAAATGAATCCATGGATCTGCTGTGTTTTTTTTTTTTTCTTTGTATCCACCATCTCCTCCCTCTGGATTTTAAGACTCATTTTTTTTTTTTTTTTGGCTGCGTTGGGTCTTCGTTGCTGCACGCGGGCTTTCTCTAGTTGCAGCGAGCAGGGGCTACTCTTTGTTGTGGTGCGCAGGCTTCTCATGGCAGTGACTTCTCCTGTTGCACAGCACAGGCTCTAGGCATGCAGGCTTCAGTAGTTGTGGCAAGTGGGTTCAGTAGTTGTGGCTCGCAGGCTCTAGAGCGCAGGCTCAGTAGTCTTGGCACATGGGGTAGTTGCGCCACAGCATGTGGGATCTTCCTGGACCAGGGCTTGAACTCATGTCCCCTGCCTTGGCAGGCGGATTTTTAACCACTGTGCCACAAGGGAAGTCCCAAGACTTCCTTTTAAATATAATAATTAAATGTGGAACGTAGCTGTTGGGGATTTAATAGTTTGCTTTGCAATACTTGAAAATCAGTATTATAATCCTAAGCAGGTAATTATTAAGGTTACTTGGCATCACCAGAGTAAAGTTTTTTAATTGTGCACATCAACACAACATAGTCATTTCATAAATAGTATACACGCCCAATTCCCTTCTTAGTTTGCTTTCATGCTAATGAAATTGAGAGCCAAGATGGAGAGGGACATCCTGAGGGGACCTAAGACACAGAGAAGCCCAAAGGAATGAAATGGGAGGAAATGTTATTGAAAAAAATCAATCGTGCTCAAATCGGTGGCCTGGAATTTGTGTGACATTTCAAAATTTCCAGGTAATGCTGCCATACCTATTCATGATTTTTTTTAATGTATGTAATTTCTCTTGGCATGTAACTTGGCATTTGCTAAACCTTGATAACCACACTGAAGGTTTAGTCCATAAGAATAAAACCCTGATGAGTCGACAAGAAAAAGTAAGAATAGCAACTACTTGAGAAAATGTGCTCAGTGTTGTACTTTGCAAGCATTCATTCAATAAATTTTTATTGAGCACCTACTATATAGGGAGAGAGCTCCAGGCACTGTGCTGGCACTGGGAATACAGTAGGAAACAAGACAGAAAAGGTCCTCTGTCTTGTGGAGCTGATCTTTGAGTGGGGATGATACAAAAGAAACAAGTAAACAAGATGATGTTTAGGTAGTGATATGAGCTATGATGGAAAGAAAATGGTGACCTAACAGAAAGGATGGTGGTGGGATTCTGTACGTAGGGTGGGCTACTTTCTATAGGGAGGCTTCCCTAAAGGGATAACAGTTTAGCCAAAATGTAAATGATGCAAAGAATGGGGGAAGGCAGAGGGAAAAGCAAAAGGAAAGCCCCTACCTAAGGTGAAAGCAATCCTGGCTCATTTAAATAAGAAAAAAGAGAGCTCACAGTGGTCAAGTGAATGATATAGCACTTGGGCCAGGTTATGTGAGACCAAGTAGGCAAGTGAGGAGTTTAATTGTTATTATTATTGCAATGAAAATGGGCTTTAGCAAGCTCAATTGCAGAGTTTTAAGCAGGAAGTGATGTAATGAAGTTCAGGTGAAGACCCACACGTCACTATGGCCCAAATTGCCCAATGGCCAAACACAAGAGCAGTAGACCTGGAGTTTGGAGACTGGGGCTCTAGTCCTTGTTCTGCCACTTAACTAGCGCTGTTAGCTTAGACCGGTCACAGCTAGTTAAAGTGGCTGGGCTTCATTAGTTTATTCACCAAGCATTTACTAACTGCCTACTGTGTGTTCAAGTCTAAATGCTGGAAATAGAGATACACAGAAAAGAACACAATCTCAGAACTCGAAGAGCTCACAGTCTGGTAGGATAAAAGTCACAACAGAGTTAGTACATTTCTGGATAAATCTGAGTATTTCTGGCTAAGAGGCTATAGTCCCAGGTGATTTTTCTAAGAACTAGATGAGATAACCTAAGTATTGAAAACTGTGGGTAATTTATAAATGGTAGCTGTTGCTTAGAGAAATCAGCATCCTTTCCATTGCAAGTGACAGAAACCCAACTCAAGCTGATTAAATTTGAAAGAAATTCATTGTTACTGAAAAGCCCATGGCTTCAGGTACGGCTGGATCCAGGAACTCAAACAGTATCAGAAATAAACTCACTCTCTCCCCCTCTCTATTCTGCCTTTCCTCTCAATGGCTTTATTCCATGGCAGGATCACCCCCTTGTGATGGCAAGGTAGCTTCAAGCAGCTCCAAGTATGCATCCTATCCTCCTAGCAACCCTAGAAGTAAGTGATTTTTCTCTCCAACAGTTCAACAGCAAAATGATGGACCTAGTCATGTTGAAATAAAATGAAATGTTCTACTTTACACAGAATTAATAATTATATGACTGGAGATTATTTTGTATATATAAAGAGGCCATGATTAATGACAGAAGCAAGATTTTCAGTACCATATTATGTGAATATTTTCACAATTATATATATATAATACTCATGTAAATAAAATAATAATGAATACATATTTTAAAGAACAATACCAGGATCTGAAACAAGCCACCTCTAAGCTGATTAGCAGAACAAAAATGTTCATAAGGACAATTTTTTAAAATATGCTTATACAGTGGTGATTATTTTGTAATGTATAGAAGTGTCAAGTCACTATGTTGTGTATCTGGAACTAACATGGTGTTGTGGATCAATTATACTTCAATGAAAAAAAGAAGAAGAAGCAGGATCAGGGATTGAATCATACTTCTAATCTTTTGATTTAGGGAAACTACCTCATTTGTATTTTCTTTTGACACAGACAACATTCTCTCATGCCTTTAAGTGTACATTCTTTGTATATATATATGTATAACTGAATCACTTTGCTGTACAGTAGAAATTAACACATTGTAAATCAACTAACTTTAATGAAATAAAATTTTTTTAAAGTGTATATTCTTGTCTTCACTAATATAATTTTTAACATATTAAACATGCATGTTCTCTCTTTTAAAAAAAAAATGCTTATACAACATCCTTGTCAGCTATTACCAAAGAACTGTTTGATTGATGACCTCCCCTGACTTTGAATATATGTACTAAATATTTTTAAACAATGCCTCTGAAGAATGAGGTGTTTTCTCCATTCCTTGTTATTACTCAATAAAGGAAATCAAAAATCACATGCTGCCCTTGCACAACTTCCAATTCATGGGCTTTAGGCAATTCAATATTTTGTTAAAATGTCAAGAGTATCTGAATATTTCAAAGAGCTTCCTTTGGATAACAGGTAAGGCATCTAACTAAAGGGGCACTGAACAAATAGCTATGAAGTCTATCCCTTCATTTCACATCCTTAAGTCCATTTCCGAGAGCTGCCAAGTATACATGTATTTGTGATCAATAATTGTGTCCTAAATATTCAGGGATGTTTTTTAAACAGTATTAACCTGACAAGTTTCATGGTTGTGTCACTTTAAAAAAAAAAAACATTTCCCTAGACCTCAGTTTCATTATTTGTAAAATGCAGAGAATGGACTGACTATAAGCACCATGAAGTCATATATACATATATGTATATGCATATATGACTTGGTGCTCTGTATCCCTAGCACCAAGCCCCAGCGCCTAGCACATAGTAGGTACAGTGCTCAATAAATACTCATCCAATGAGCAAACCATTTAAGGAATGATCAGTAATTCCCCAAAATGTAAATCCATGTTCTCATTTTCAGCTGACTGGAGGTCACAAATAATGAGAAAATATAAGGATAGTGGAATGAGTTTTTTGTGAGTTAATTTCATTCGATTTAGGAATTGTATTTTATTTTGAGATCTATTTCTTACCTAAATGTTTGGTGTTATCTCATAGTTACTTTTTACATAATTTCCTTTCTTGCAAAATTGAAAGTTAGCACAGTATGTTGGTTCCCCAGTTCTTCTATTTTTTTTTTTTTAATTTTTAGTTACCTTTGAAACCAAAAATGTGGTAAATAAACCAAAGGCAAAATGATTCCCAAAGTTCCCTCCAGCTCCAAAATTCTTTGAGATAGACTTTTCTTGCTGGGTGGTTTGAATAACTATAATATTATATATCCAGGGTATGATTCGGCACCGTGGACAGATCTCAGAGAAGAAGCCCGTCTCCCTGGACGAAGGATTGGATTTCAATGTGTGAAGTCCAGGCTCGGCTTAGAGTGTGGCAGTCTTCATGAGAGCACACAATCCAAGCCTAATACCTAAATTAATGAGTTTAAGTCTCCATTTAATGAAATATTCAGATTATGATTACACTTAGTTTCATTAACTGCATTCTCAGACTAATGTGATCGGATTTCCTTTTCAACTTATAATTAACTTTACTGAGAATCCTTACTGGGATTTTTTTTCAGGCGGTTTCTTAAAGCCTTATTATAAATTATTTTAATATATGTATTATGGTATTAAACTATGTTGCTTAGTTTTATATTGGCAATTATTTTTAAAAGAAGTAAATATTCAATGCTAATCTCCAAGAACAGCCAGCTGACTTGAACGCAAAGACTGTTCTGAAAAAAATCTGTATTCAACTCTTGAAAGCTCATCCTGAAGTTTTGTTCTTCCCACGTCAGACATGGCATTTTAATTTTCCTACCAAAAGCAGTATGACCCTAACCGAACAACATCCTCTTCCCCCTTTCTATAATTTGTAAAAAAGTAATCAGACCTGCAACAGCGAGCTGTATTCTAGGACTGACAGTTCTCCCCTCAATCAAAAGCAAGCAAAGTCAGTACATAAAAATGTTCTGCTTTCTTTCACTCTTTTTTTTTAATAAATTTCTTTGTTTATTTTTTGGCTGCGTGGGGTTTTCGTTGCTGGGTGCGGGCTTTCTCTAGCTGTGACGAGCAGGGGCTACTCTTCGTGGCAGTGCATGGGCTTCATTGCAGTGGCTTCTCTTGTTGCGGAGCACGGGCTCTAGGCACGCGGGCTTCAGTAGTTGTGGCACGCAGGCTTCAGTAGTTGTGGCACACGGGCTCAGTAGCTGTGGCTCGCGGGCTCTAGAGCACAGGCTCAGTAGTTGTGGCACACGGGCTTAGTTGATCCGCAGCACGTGGGTTCTTCCCAGACGAGGGCTCGAACCCGTGTCCCCTGCATTGGCAGGCGGATTCTTAACCACTGCACCACCAGGGAAGTCTCTCTTTCACTCTGATTCCTGGAAAGCTGTTGGGAAGTTATTTCTCTCTAAGAGCAAAATACCTATTTCTCAGGAAAATTTGTCCCAATCTCCCTTCCCTCCTCCTCAGCCCCAAGTGTTTTGAGGAGGCCCCCATTATGCTCCCATAGCATCCTGTACTTATTATCTCTATCAGGCTGCTTTGCAATTACCTGTTTTCTCTTCCATCTCCCTGATTGTATCATAAGATCCAGAGGATATTTCTTATTTTTGTCTCATTCATCCTCATACCTCCGGTTTTCCTAGCACGTTGCCTGACACGTAGCAGAATTTTAATAAATATCAATTCAATGTTGATTGAGGATGTGGAAATATTAATGACAAGAAAGCAAACGATTGGCTAATATCTGAGTCCTCTAGGACAGAAATGACGGCTTTATCCAGTTGGTCCATTTTCAGAGATGAGTGTCATTTAATATAGTGATTCTTAGTGAGGATCAATAAATAAGGGGGAGAAGGAGAAAAAGAGACATAATCTGTTACATCACCCGGTGCAAGTCCTTGGGAAAGGCATGAGAAAAGTCATGAATAGAGTTCATGCCTGAACCCATGTCTCTGGTCTGAACTCCTTACTAAAAATCTCTATGGCCTTGGGCAGGTTACTTAAACTCTCTATGCCATAGTTTCCTCATCTATAATATGTAGGTGCACTACCTATTTCAATTATTTCATGGATTGTTGTGAGCAGGAAAATGCATGTATGTGGTAGGAGCAGAACAAGCATTATTCTGTTTCATTTATTCCTCTTTTTTAATCCACACCGTCAATCACATAGTAGGCATGTTGCATCTTTGAATCCCGATATCTAAATAGAAATGCTCTCCCCAAAGGAACTGGATAGGCTTTCCCTAGAATGGAAGGAGCAGAACTTGGCATCTTTTAAACTAAACCAGACACTGTGATAAGCACTTAGGCTTTCTTTACAAATAGTCCTACAGCTGGTTGGAAGCACTTTGGAAAGGCAATGTAGATCCAATTAGGCAATGCCATGTGGCCAGCATTAGTAGCAATTTTTGAAAAGAGCCCAGGAGTTGACTTACAGAAAGTGGTGATTTTTTTTTTCTTTTAAGGGCTCTGTTTCTGTTGCCCGTGCATGCACACACGTAGACACAAACACACACACACACACACACACACACACACACACACACACACATCTCATTTTCTAGGTGGAACTATAAGACATGTTGGGGGCCAGACAGATTCCTACAGGTCTGGTCTGTCAGTGTAAGTAAATATTAAAATTAACACTCCTACCAGAATGAAAGCTCATGTGTTTTAATGAGAATAGAAGAAGAACATAAGACAGGAACAAATGGCTAAGAATGGGACAGCTGCTCCATCCCAACTATCTCCTTGGGAAGGAATTGACAGTTTCTTCAGTTCTCATTTGCATCAAAAACATTAGTAGTAAAAAAAAAAAAAACACACACACACAAATGGGGTTATCAACAGGCACACAGAGTGAAAATATTTTCACCGTGAAGACAACTGCACAACAAATTCATACCAATGTGCATCACTGGCCCCTAGCAAATGGACCACCTTAACATTAATGCTCACTCACTCCACAAATAATAATAGTAACAACCAATGTGTATGTTACCAGGCATTAAGCTAAGTCCTTTATATGTGTTAATTCATGTAATCTCCACAACAATCTTGTAAGGGAGATGTTATTTTATTCTTTTCATAGAATGGAAAACTGAAGTTTACAGAATTAAATAAATTTTTCCAAGACTGGGCAGCTAACAGGTGACAGAGCAGACACCCAAGCCAACCATGTCCACCTCCCAAGCCCACATCCCCCACGCCCTCACTGAACCATCTCAAAGATATATTGTCTAATATCTAATGAGCATCATCACATGTCAGGATCTCATCTATAACACTGAATGCTTCAAGAGAAAACCAGAGCTCTTGATCTAAAACCACACAAAGTCAACTCAAGCTACGGCCCTGAACCTAAAAATGTTTTTAGTGGATCCAGTATAGATCCACCCCCTAACTCTTATCAACTCTAAGATTTGCTGACCTGTGTGCCAAAACCATTAGAGTCATAGATCTTCAGATGGAAAGATCATCCTGTCCAGTCATTTCAGGAACAACAGTGTTGGTAGCTGTCGCTTCTTAGAAGAGAGTTAAAGCCTCATAGGAGTTGGAATCGCCAAGTTCCCTCAAAACTCAAAATCCCAAGGGTCCTGCTAATGGGTTCCCCTGGATCTCTTATGGAGCTTGTGCTAGGCATTCATTCATACATGCATGTATCCCTTCATTTAACAAACATCCGTTGAATACTGTGTAATTACTAGGCACTGGAGGTACAGGGGAGAGAGTAAGACAAATGTAAACCCTGCCCCTGCCCCAAGGAAGCTTAAAACAGCAATCTCCACCCTGCTGCTCAAACACAGCCTTCTTGGAGACCTAGTCCCACTACAGTCCTGAGAAGGAGACCAAGACACTCTCCATCCCACCCAACTGATTAATCTGGGGTCAGAGAGCTGATCCAGGGAAGCCAGGCCATTGGTTGCTCAGAAACCAATCACATTTTCTCTCTCTGGATAAAGTGAACTAAAAGACACAGTGATTGAGCACATTAAGGACAGGAACGATAGTGATGTTTTACCCACTCCACCTCCTGAAGTCCCTGAGATGTCTTGATTCCTACCCTTCCTGAGCCTGGTTATTCACCAGAAGATAACCCAAGTGCATCCATCAAAGTTCAGGCTATGGAATCAGACAGACCTGGGCTTGAATCCTGGCTCCTCTGTATATTAACTATGATATCATGGACAAGCTCTTTAATTTTTAATTTTATTATGGATATTTTCAAATATACACAAAGATAGAGAGAATAATGAATCCCCATGTATTTGGTCACCCAGCTACAATAACAATACTTTTCCCATTTTGTTTCATCTATCATCCCCCACAAAATGAAACCTCTTCCATAGGCTTTTTCATTTATTAGACAAAAATTTATGGAGCTGCTGCCATGAGCCAGCCCAGTTCCTGCTGTGGGGAGTACAGCTGTGACAGTACAAAGCATTTGCTCTCGTGGAGTTTACATCGTAGTGAAAGAAGCATAAGTAAAATAATGAGTAAGACAACTTCGGAGAATACAAAACTCATGAAGAGAATAATGGGAAAATGGGGAACAGTGGGTGATTTGGGGGCCAAAAAGGTAGACAAGGAAGTCCTCTCTAATGAAGTGGCAATAGGGGTAAGAGATGAGATGGAAAAGGCCTGGGAGCCTGTGCTGTAGGCAGGAAGCACAGAATGTGCAAAGGCCCTGAGGCAGGAATGAGCCTAGGCAGTTTGAGGGTTGCTTTGCATATGAAAGGAGCTAATATATTCCAAGCATTTAGCACAATGCCTCCACTTAGGAAGGGCTTGACAAATATTAGTTATTAGCCCTAAGGGAGGACTCATCACAAGACAGTACATTGGAGAGTATTTTGGAAACAGCTCTTTCCTGGAATGCCAACTGCTCTTTAGGTTCACTTAACATATCCTTTCTTCCCCCTTCGGCAAACATCTGTACCACAAGGAGAGGTAATGTAGTGTGGTGGTTAAAAACACAGATGTTGGGATGTGACTGGCCCCATTTAAATCCCAGCTCTACTACTTAGTAACTGTATGGACTTTGGACAAGCCACTTAACCTCTCTGACTTCAGTTTATCCGTCCTTATGATGGTGAAAATAATAGTACCAACCCAATAAGTTCTATAGGATTCAATGTGGTAGGGGTTTAGAATGCTGTCTGCTCAGTTTACTGTTACTATTACACTATCTCACATATTTCTTTTGTATCTATATTTATCTTTTTCCCTGCCCTGCTTAGGAAATTACCCCCAAATTTACTTTTTTACTTATTTGTTTATTTATTTTTTTTTTAAATTTTACTTATTTTTTATTGAACTATAGTTGATTTACAATGTCAATGTTAGTTTCAGGTATACAGCACAGTAATTCAGATCTTTTCCCTTATACGTTATCACAAAATATTGAGGAAACTTCCCTGTGCTATACAGTAGGTCCTTGTTGGTAATTCCCCCCAATTTTAAAAAAGTATTTGGGAATATTCCTTCCAGTATCTCCAAAAGTCGAGTATGGGACATCCCGGGTGCCTTGGTAAATATGGACAAATGAATGGAAATCCATTTGGCCCTAGGTATGAGCTGTACAACCTCTTCAGAAACTAAATCATGGGTTTGCTTTTCATCTGATTCCTTGTAAAGCCACTTGGGAATGGTCCTGGGGGAGGAGAGGGTGTGAGTAGAAGCTGGAATAAGAACCTGGTCTTTCTGATGGATTCTGTGTCCTGAAATATCAAGTCAGCATTTCCCCGGAGATTGGGGTGAGATCTCACTTGCTCAGATTATGCCGTGAAATAAATACTGTAACATTAACCCCATTCCAAAGTGGGGTTGCATGTTTGTATGGAACGTGAGGGTCCTTTGTCCCGTGAGTATACATGAGAGCACAGTCAGGACAGCAACTGGTTCCATTCCAACCGTGAGCAGGTGAATAATTTAACGTGGATGTTTTCACAGACACTGGGAGACACTTTTTATACGGCGGCAATAAAGGTTTTGTAACTGCCGCTGACTTATTCAGTGTTGATTCCAGCCTTCACCACATCATTAAACAATATTGCACAACCATAATTCTACTATCAAGTTGGCTCTACTACTATAATGTAGTGTCCTGGATTGGATCCTGGAACAGAAAAGGGACATTAGGGAAGACACTAGTGAAATTCAAACAAAATCTACCGTTCAGCTAAAAATAACGTACTGATGTTGATTTCTTAGTTTTGACCATACTATAGTCATGTAAGATGTTAACATCAAAGTAGCTGAGGAATATACAGAACTCTGTGTACTGTCTTTGTCACTTTTCTATAAATATACAATTACTCCCAAATTAAAATTTTATTTCAAAAAAACAAAGTGTGCTTTTAACACAAACAAGTTGAGAAACGGTGATCCAGGTGATATGGTGTCCCCACAGCCCCTCACTCACGTCTCCCATTCTTAACACTAGGGACTTCCCTGGCAGTCCAGCGGTTATTAGGACTCCGCATTTCCACTGCGGGGGGCATGGGTTCGATCCCTGGTCGGGGAACTAAGATCCTACAAGCCGCCGGCGCAGCCAAAAAGGAAAAAAAAAAAAAACGGTTCATCCCGTTCTTAACACCAAAGGGAGCCTACATTTACCCTGGACTCTCAAAAGGGGTGGGAGGTGTCATTGGCAGGCAGGGAGGCTGGGGTCGGGGAGACAGAGCATGTTCACGGCACTTGAGGACAAAATGTGCCTTCAAAAGCAAACTGTAATTACACAGAAGCCTAGGAGCCTTTGCAGAAAATCACTATCTCATCTGAATCTACATCCTGTTAATCAAAGAGGTCCAAGCCCTTTTGATTATCAGACTAAATATTTTTAGGCAATATCACTGAATGCCTGGAAAGACCCTGAGCAGCATCTGCTGAAGAAAAATCCATCTTCAGATAAAAAAGGCAAGTCCTGCATATCACAGGAAAAATCAGCTTCACAAAACTGATAAAGGTTGGCAAAAAATTTCCCCACATTGAAGCCCTCTGCCCCCTATTTGCCTTCACCCTAGTCCTTCTCCACTCCCCTCCTTCCAAATATCCAGATTTCCAGACTGACTGTTGATTCTCTTAGCATTTAAACAAAGTATAAGGGAAAGATCATAAAGTGATCTAGCGTTAGTATCAAGAGGAGGAGAGATAAATAGATGGAGATGATTATTCTCTTAAAGCAAAGTCAAGTGGGTAATTGAACAGAGATGAAAATAACATTTAAGTTGGGCCTATCCAATTTCCAGTCAAATCTGGCAACTTGAATGTTTAGTGAAGAACACCCTAAAAATGGCACGATGTGTCCCTTCTTGTTGTATCACAAATAGATGCATCTTTCATTCCGTTTTTTGCAATGGTAGATCTTTGTAGCTCCCATAATGTCCAGAAAAGGGTTTTATATTCAATAGGTGCATGCTAATTCTGGCACCAAGATCTGGTCCTACTTTCTGGTTATTAGACAGAATTCCTTCTCTCCTAGTTCTCTACTGGTCAGAGTGGGCTCTGGTGACGGCTTGGCTTCTTGAACATTTAATAACTGATAAATATCAGTTATCTAGTCCTATCTTCTCATGAACTTCCCAAATCATTCTTTGTTCTGAACATGCAAATTTTTCCCACATGTCTACAATATACAAAGAGCTCCTGTAAGTCAACAAAAGACAAACATGTAATTACAAGGAAACACAATCACTACCAACTACTGAATTAACTTGTTATATCAATTAAACCTATTAATGTAAATCTGTAGAAAGGCTATATGCTTCTTATTTTTAGATAGTCCCAAAAACACTTGGAAATAAGGATTGAACCAAACTAGCAGAATTATATGAAATTAATATCTGTGGTAATTCTTATGAGAATGCAGTGTTTGTGACATAACACCTGGAATTCTCCCCTGTAGTTTGCCAGGAATGCTCTGGTGTAATTCTACCCAGTAAAATATTACAAGACACATTTTTTTTCTTGGTATAAAAAGACCATTGATTACTGAAACACAAATATAGACTAAAAGCAAGAATCATAAATAAACCAAGTTAGCCTGTCACAGGAGACTTCTGAATTGCTCAGTACCTAGACACCCATCTCTGAACAGTAATTTATTCTCAGTACAACTTTAAACAAAAATCCCTTACTAAAGCGACTTCCCTGGTGGCACAGTGGTTAAGACTACATGCCCCCAATGCAGGGGGCCTGGGTTTGATACCTGGTTGGGGAACTAGATCCCACATGCATGCCCCAACTAAGAGTTCGTATGCCACAACTAAGGAGCCCACCTGCTGCAACTAAGACCCAACACAACCAAAAAAAGATAAATATTTTTTTTAAAAATCCCTTACTAAAGCAAGATTCATTAATGTTGCCTGCCCTTTTTGCCTGATGGAATGGTGAAATTTGAGTGCCTTCAATGATTTTGTTATTCCACTCAAGTGCTGATCCAAAATCATCCTAAAAATTGAAACTTCAAATGAGAAACTTTCAACAGCTGCCTTTTATAGCCAAGGACTCAATACCATTTCAGCTTTCTCTACCTCATGGTCACATTCACTCACTTGTGATGTTTGGGACTCACATACACCTAGGTTCAACTTATTTCCCAGTGCATTCTGAAGGAGAATGTGCTCATGTCCATCAAAACCAGAATTGGATATGATTGCCATATCAGAGTTGGCGCAATTTACCATATCTTTCAGGGCTGTGAGATTTGGTCATAAAACTTCCAATGGCTGGTGTATTTTGCTCTAAAATGTGACTATTTCTCATATCATTTTATGGTCCAGTTCACAAATAAATAATGTCAAATTATTTAATATAATGAAACCTAAGACCTTCTACTTAGTAACCCATTTTCAAACCATGTACACATTGACTTTGCCAACATACTGCGACATTTCCAAGGCCATGAACAACTGTCACCATGCAGAATCAGAGAATCTGCATCACCTATGTCAAATTCCACAGGCTTATTCCTCTACCCGTTGAGCATGAAAATTTGCAACCAGTCCAAAAGTATGATTCAGCAAATAAAACACCAATGCCGCTCCTGGTGCAGCTTTAGCAAAGGCGACCCAGACTAGAAAAATGTGCACTGCCAGAAATGTTTCTGTTTTTAAGAACCTCCAGCCACAACTGAATGCACCCTTTAAATTGTCTGGTTTTTGTTATTTTAAACCAAGCCCTCCACATTACTTTAATGTGGCGGTTACTTGAAAACATAATTGCTAGGAGTAACCACGGTAGTACACTACTGTCAAAAACAAAACAATCTTGTTTTCCCCACTGCCTGTAGTCAGTGCACCAGCTCCATAATGTATGTTGTATATACAGATCTTTGAAAGGAAAGAAAATCTTTGGGACCATACTAAGATCCCCAACTATGCTCCATCAGCTAAAGAATACCTATTGAAACACAATAGCAAATGCAGCTTTTTTTTTTCCTGGAAGAACAATGGAACAATTTGCTACTGTTGAATCACACATACACACCCACCCCAAACCAACATAACCACAACTCAAAACTCCATACACATGCACACACGCACACACATACACACACAAAGTGTTTGTGGATTATATTTACGAAACTCTAGTTTTATGAAAAATAAATCTAGTTCTTCTGAACCAGTATCTGTTAACTGAAAGCAGCATGAAACCTAAAAGACACAACTGGCCTACCTCAGGAGGGAGACAGATAAGCAAATGAACCATTGGTTAACAGATTACCCAATCAAGATGAACCAACAAAATGGGTTATCGGCTAACAGATTTACTATCTAAGATGAACCAACCAAGTAATCCATTGGTTAACTAAGTACCCAACCATGATGAACCAACCAAGAGGGCCATTAGTTAACAGATCAACCAAGATGAACCACCCAAGTGGTTCTGTTAATAGAAGAACCAAACATGAGAAATCCACCAAGTGGGTCACTCTTTAACAGAGAAACAAACCAAGTGAAATCTGAGGATGCCACACACAGTTTGATCCAGAAGAGATAAAATAAAACTTCTTATTCAACAGAGAGAAGCTCTTCATGGACCCAGACATACACCATGAAATCTGGAGTGGTGTGACCACCACTTGGGTCAACACACAGGACTGGAATGGATCGCACAGCTGTACTTACGAAGATTATTTATGGGGGTTCTGGTATCCATGTTCTCATAATGCTGGACATGGACCACGATGTTGAGATCTCTCTCCATGTGGTCAGTGTTGCAGTGGCCCTGTGGCCTCATGACATCTGCAAGGGCCCTGAAAGAAGAGAAAATTTAAATCTGTTCATTCAAAACAATCATTGGCACCTACGTGGGCCTATAAACAAAAGACAAGACCCCTTCCTCCATGGAGCTGCCATTCTACTTAGGGGCAGAGGGGAAAAAAAGACATTAATAAGTAAGTAAGATCACTGCAATTAGAGATTACATAAGGACCTCATGCAGAACAGTTCACATGCCTCTCACAATAGTGATGTAATAGCACTGTTACCTACTTTATAGAGTTGTGGAGAGGATTAAATGATGAATATATGTAATATGTCTGCACCCCACAAGTTTAGTTCCCCTTTATGACTAACCCTAGATACCAACACTTCACGTACAGCAATGGCCCACTATTCCTAACAATAAGTAACATTTACTGAGTACTTACCATAAGCCAGGCACTATACTAGTCACGTTACATATTTTAATTCAACTAAGCAGCATGTAAACATCTTATGAGGATTATTACTTTTTGTTTGCAGATGAGTAAACAAAGACTCAGAGAGGTGAATTGATTCCATTTACATGAAATGTTCAGAATAGGCAAATCCATAGAGACAAAGTAGATTAGTGGTTGCCAGGGGCTGGGGGTGTGGGAGGGGAAACAGGAAGTGACTGCTAATGAGTGAAGGGTTTCTTTTTAGGATGCTGAAAATGTTCTAGAATTAGACAGTGGTGATGGTTGCTCAACTTTCTGAATATACTAAAAACCACTGAATTGTACACTTTTTAATATTTTTTAACATTTATTTATTTGGCTGTGCCAGGTTTTAGTTGCGGCATGTGGGATCTTCGTTGTGGCATGCGGGATCTAGTTCCCTGACCAGGTATCAAACCCAGGCCCCCTGCATTGGGAGGGCGGAGTCTTAACCACTGGACAACCAGGGAAGTCCCTGGACACTTTTTTTTTAATCCTAAATATACTGAGATGGAGTGGTCTGGAAAAGCCTTTCTGAGGAGGTGATATCTGAGTCGAGCCCTGAACAGTAGAAGGAGTTGGTCACATAAAGACGATGAAAGAACATTCTGGGCAGAGGGGGCAGCAAGTGCAAAGGTCCTGAGGCAGGAAAGAGTTCAGGTATCTGAGGGACAAGCAAGAAGGCCAATAAAGCTGGATTATGGCAAACAGGGGGGATAATGTTACAAGGTGTGGATTATCCATTCTCCAAAGCAAAAAAATGCCCAAGTTAACTCAGCTAATCAGTGGAGGGACTAAGATACAAATCTGAGTGTCTTTGAAATCAGAGTCCAGCCTCCTTCCTACTCTGTGCAGTAAGCAGGGCCTGAAACTCAAAGGGGCTGCAGGGAAGGAATGTTTGAAACATAGAACAGGTGCCTCCCAAACCTAATTTGCCTTTTTTCACTTTTAAACGGGTTCTTTATATGAACTTCAGGGGATCTCTGAACTCCTCTGGAATTGAATGGAAATTTTATTTGTGCGTTTTTCTCGAAGAAGAAGCCATAGATCTCAACAGATTCTCTAAGGAGTCTCTCCAAAATTTCAGAATATTCGGACTTTCAAGAGGACAGCAAAGTAAATATTCAGGATGTCTATCCATGAACTCGGTCAGCACTGCCATCGGCAGATTCCCTGGGCTTCTTCTGAGTGCCAAAATTCATGAAATTCACCTAAAAGCCAAGCCATACTTCTTCCAAGGCAGCCCTTCCCAGAGCATGCAGTGAAGACAGGGATTCTTAGAGCCCTCACATCCTGGACAAGGAGTCTTCAAGGTGTGGTCCACTCCCTCAGGGACTGCCTAAAATAATTTGGCATGGGGGAAGGAAACATGAGAACTTCTGTGTATGGTCTTTAGTCATTAAAAATAAGAAATAAATTTAATATGTGAATTGATGCTGGAGCCCTCGTTTGGAAGACCCACGTCAGATGGTGAGAACCTGGAGTCTTGGACCAAGGAGGGTGGCGGGCAGTGGCACCATCATTAGGGTGCATCACCTGTATTGCAGTTACGTGCACCCCTAAAGGGGATGTGCAGGCAAAGTATCTAGTTTTACTAGGCTAACCATCACTACATGGACATGGGGCTTGAAAATGTCCCCCATAACAAAACCACAGCTTGGAGATAATACTGATGACACAAGCACAGGAGAATGACAGATTGGACTCACCCCTCCTCTTCAACAGCTTCTCACAAGGTTAAAACAAATGATGGCCTATTCAGATCAAAATGAAGTCAGCCAAAAATCATCAAAGCTCTCATGAAAACTATTCAAACTATGGATTTATTTACGAATGATGAGCTTCATCCTCAACACACATTAGGCTTTGAGAGATGAGCTAATGGTTGCACGAAGTCAGCACCATTGGCAACAAATTGTAAATATTTACTTCACCTTCAGCTCACTTTAATATTTCTGTTCTTATGTATGCTTTATAGTGTATCTAAACAACAAGGTCTTATAGCACAGGGAACTATATCCAATATCCTGTGATAAGCCATAATGGAAAAGAATATGAAAAAGAATATATATATATATAAAACTGAATCACTTTGCTGTACAGCAGAAATTAACATATTGTAAATCAACTATCCTTCAATAAAATTTTAAAAAATAATAAATGCTATGGTGTACATAATCATTTTTGTTGGTATGTGCATATATTGGGGTGTATGCTAAAAAAATGTTACAATTAGGGATGTGTTTTTAAAAATTAGTGAATTAGTGGAAAGAACCAACTATGTACTACAAGCCAAACAAATGCCCAAGGAATTGGTATTTATGTGTGGCACATACTTCGGGTGCTTCTCAAACTCGAATGTACATTCAGATTACCTTCGGGGTCTTGTTAAGATGCAGATTCTGATTCAAGATGTCTGAGGCAGGGCCTGAGATTCTGCTCAAGCTCCCAGGTGATGGAGATGCTGCTGGTCCACAGGCCACAATCTGAATAGCAAGATCCTAAAGGTAATGTCATGGTAAATTTTATGTGTCAACTTGACTGCAGAGAACCAAGATTTGGTCAAACGTTATTCTGGATGCGTCTGAGAGGGTGTTTTTGGATGAGATTAACATTTAGATTGATAGACTGAGGAAAGCAGATTGCCCTCCATGGGGTGGGCCTCATCCGATTAGTTGAAGGCTGGAATAGAACAAAAGGCTGACCCTCCCCCAAGTAAGAGAGAATTTCCCTGCCTGATGGCCTTCAAACTGGGACGTCAGCTCTTCATGCTTCTACGGTGACCTACAGGCTTTCAGACTCAAACTGGGACCTTGACTCTGCAGATTTTGGACCTCCCAGCTTCAATTATCATGTGTGGCAATTCTGCATAAATCTCTTCATAGATAGATAGATGATAGATAGATACATAGATAGATAGATAGATAGACAGATAGGTCGATCGATCTCCTAGAGGTTCTGTTTCTCTGGAGAACCCTAACTAACACAGGCACCTTATTGAAGAAACTACACTTTTCCTTGATAGCCCTTAACCCAGTTCCAAATTGTTATGTTAAAACATTGCCATTTTTGAGGTTGAAGATGATGGAATATTGGCAATTTCATAAGGTTCAACTTAGTATCACGTCACTTGTATATTTACTTGTACATTACCTGTCTCCTGCCATTTGACCATGAGCTCTGTGCCTGCACTATTCGCTGCATTCTCAGAGCTCTCTGCACAGTGCTGGGTATACCATAGGTACTCAATAAAAACCTACTGAATGAATATATCAATGAGCAAATGAATGACTGACTGAGGAGATACCTTATGTCATATAAACCAGGATGTCAGGAATCAGAACTCCTATGTGCCAGGTACTGTACTAGGACTCAGGTGACAGATGGGGAAGAGACTGTGAGCATCCCTGCACTCCTTACTGTGAAAGATAATGGAAGGAGACAGATAATAAACTAGTAAACCCGTACATTATTACGTTCATTTTCGACTGTAACGTGAAATGAAGCAAATAACATTAAGTGATGGGTTGGAGGGGGCGAGGAGGGGGGCGTTAGTAAGTAAGCCTGGGGGGTCAGGGACAGCGTCTCAGACAAGGTGACATTGAGCTGAGACTTGAATGCAGACGAGGGGCCAGCCAGAGAATTTGAGGCAAACCAACACAACAACTCCAAAGCAGCAATAAGCGTGGCATATCTGAGGAACAAAAAGAAAAGGCTGCATCCCTTTACTCTCCAATTACAGAGAGCAAATAAAAGACCCCAGCATTATCGAACAGAGCTCAGAGTTCCAGCATCTTGCTTCAAAGCCTCCAGGGGTTCCAAGGTCTAAACTATGTCCTGACTTTTAAACACTTGAATGGGATTCCTGAGAATTTCCTCTTTTACCAGAAGCATCATTTATTTTTCAAGGATCTAAGGGCAATGGGCACCAGGTACCACTACGTTATACAGGTGTAGACATTTGTCCAAGCTCATCAAACTGTACAGATAATGTGTGTGCATTTTATTGTGTAAATTAGACCCCAATAAAGTGGATTTTTTTAACATCTTTATTGGAGTATAACTGCTTTGCAATGTTGTTAAAATTGATTTTTCAAATGTAAGCACTCAGTGCCCAAAGAGAAGCAAACATATTCTGCAAAGAAAAATAATTTAGACTTTTCCATGGCCAACAGTATATGCATTCATGGGCTTCTCCAGCCTGGGGAGCTGGTGGAAGCCACAAGATAACCATAAATGTGTAAGAAAAAGGGGAGGTGGAAGGGAAGCTGGAATAAGAGAGAAAAGGCAAGGGAAGAAGGGACATATATCACTTGATGCCATTTCTTTGCAAGAGACTCCAGCACTTGTGAAGCATGTTTGAAAAACACACAGGACATTGTGCTACATAATTTGCCACTTGTTTCAGATTCTATTTGAAGGTGGGCAAAATAATGACATGTGTTCCCTACTGGCTTCGAGTGTAGAGAGCTTCAAACACGCGTTCCTGCCCCCAAGGTCATTTCTTACCGATGCCTTTGCCAAGGGGCTGGCCCTGCCAGGGGCAGATGCAGAAAACATGCCTCGTCTTGATCTGACAGTGGCTCCTTGAACTGGCCCCGATGTGCGCACTGTTATTTGCAGGGCATCGAGCACCTCTCTGTGATCTGCAAAGATTGAAGTCCTGCATCTCACTGATCCAAGGCAGTGCAGCCTAGTAGTCAAGAATCCGTGCTACAGCCTCAGACTGTCTGGGCCTGAAGTCCAACTCCTCCACTCACTAGGGGCTTGTGCATCCTCTTGGAAAGCAATCTGTGCCTCCATGAAAGGCAGACTGTTATAAGGCCGACCTCCTTGGGGTGGGACATGAAATTAAATGAGAATTTACACACAAGCTTATGGCAAAATAGTAAAACCAGCAAGTGTTCTTCAATATCACACAGGCCAACTCTTTGCAATGCATCTAATGTTGTCATACATGGATCGTCTCTCCTATTCTGAACCTGCCACTCCTTTTGCTAAAATTAAATGCAAGCCCAGAGAGGTTATGAGACTTGGCCAATGTCACACAGCTAAACAGTCATAGCAGAGCAAGGGCTAGACACAGAGTTCCAGACTACAACTTCACCCACTTCGGTAGATAAGGGTTAGAAAATTCCAGTAATAAGGATGATGATAAAGGTTAATAGTCACTGAGCAGTGACCATATGGCAGGCCCTGCACTAAGAGCTTTCTGAGCCCAGTCTCAGTGAATCCTCACACAAGCCTATGATATAGGGACCCTCATCATCCCATTTTGTAGGCAAGAACCTGAGAATCAGAGCAGTGACGTAAATTTCTCAGAATCACACAGCTATTAAGTGGCTGAGCTGGGACTGAATCTGGAGCCATCTGACTTGAGCCCATTTCTGTTAAGATCAGCCTGATGACCTCTCTGGGGACTGCAGGTAACATAACTGAGTGAATGGGGCTGGGGGGGGGGGCGGGGGCTGGAGATTAAACCTGAGAGGGTCCTAAAGGGAACAGTTGCCGTTTGAATGTGCAGGTCCAGTATTACCAGACCTATCGATTTCTCAAGAGAAATCAGAAATCTGGATTTCTGTGTGAAATCTCTCAGTTTTAAAATGTTGGCAATTGGTTCTAAGTTGGTTTTAAAACACCATACTTAATAGACACTAAAGAGATTTCAAAGCCAAAGGCAGTGAGCTTTGCCTGGATCCTGGTTTGAGAAACCAAGCTCTAAAAGACATTTCTGGTACACGACTGCGAAAACAGTAATACAGTTGGCTATTTGATGATGTTACGGGATTTTTGTTCTTTTTCTTGGGTGTGGTACTGGAATTGTGTTATGTGGGAGAATGTCCTTGTTCTTAGGAGATCCACACTGAAGTATTTAAGGATGAAGCATCATGTCTGCAACTTATTTTCAACTGCTTCAGCCAAAAAACAAAGGAAAAAAAGAGAGGAAGGGAGGGAAGGAGAAAAGAAGGAAAAAAGGAAGGGAGGAAAGAAGGAAGAGCGAGAGAGAGATAGCAAACAGGACAAAATACTAATAATTGTTCAATCTAAATTGGTACTTCTTGACTGGGAGTGATTTTGCCCCTGGATGACTTTTGGCAACACCTGAGGACGTTTGTAATTGCCGCGAATGAAGCGTGGGGTGGGTGCTACCTGCACCTGGTGGGTAGAGCCCAGGGCTGCTGCAATGCTCAGGACAGCGCCCACAGCAAAGAATTATCCAGCTCCGAATGTCAACAGTGTCAAGGGGGAGAAACCTTGCTCTAGATGAAAGATATACTGGACTTCATGTTTATTCTTCTTTCAAGTTTTTTATATGTTTAAAATGTTTCACAATAACAAATTGAGGAAAACTTAAAAATAAGAATACAAAAATAGAAATACCTTGCAGACCAAACAAAACACATCTGCATGGTTTGGTACCCATAGCTGGCCACCATTTGCAGTCACTTCTTCCAATAAATTGTGCTTGAATGTGGCAGCTGTTACAGCTGCTGAATGAGCATCTGTACAGTTCTCCCAACATCACAGGCAAGGCCCATGCACGCTCCTGGAACTGCTGTCTTTCCCCTTTTTCAGTCCTAATCAGCCCAAAAGGAAGCAGGCGATGTGCCCAGGACTCTGAGCCTGGAAACTGACATCCTCAAACACAAGCACACTGGTCACCAGGAGCAGTCAGGGTGTGACGTGGGAGCAGCACGTGCTGGTAAGTCTTGGAGGAGAAGATACTTTCAGATGAGGTAAGAACAAAGTCCCCATCCCAGTGACCCAGGCAGCTGCAGACAAAGTAAATGAAGAGGCTGCAGCCAGCAGGTTAATTTCACCTAGAAGCCACTGTACAGTCTCTCTGATGCCGAGCTTGTTGTGCTGGCCCCACCCAAGCATCCCATGGCCCGTGCAGGCAAAAGTGGATGAGGCCACTGCTACGGCTGGGACTTGACATGATTCACTGCATCAGCAGAGCAGGAGGCGTTTGGTGAGAACTTGGGGCGGCCCCCAGCACCACAGAAATACACATAAAGGCTACACACACGGGGAAAACCGGCAATAGAATGTAAATAAATAAGAGTCACACTGGATGAATTCATCCATCCTCAATCCTGTAAAATATTCCCAAATCAAGACCAGTGTTTCTCCAAGTGTGGACCACTTTACGTGAGCCATTCAGGGAGGTGGTGAAATGCAGATTTCCAAGGCCCAGACGGATGGATTTAGAATCTCTCTGGATCGAACTCAAGACTGTGCATTTTAGGAAGGTCCCCAAATTCTGACGCTCACTCAAACTGAAAACATCTGCCCCCGACACAGCTGAAACCAGGGGACTAAGGATTGCACAATTTTCTGTGTGACCTTGAGCAAGCCACCAACCTCAGCTATGATTTGCTCCTATGTAAGTGGGAATTAAATTAGCACCTGTCTCGTCGCTGTGCAAACTAAACGAGAGAATGTTTACACACACACACACACACACACACACCCCTAGTATAGTGCCTGGCACCCAGAACTGTGCTCAGCAAATGTTACTTCCTTTTCCCGGGCAGTGATTGGCTGAACACTGTAAAGCCTGGAGAGATATGCATAAGCATGGATGCTCAGGCCCCACCCTAGAGGTTCTGATTTGAACCATCTAGGGTGGGGCTCCCGGCAAGAGGACTTTTTTAAAAGCATGCCAGGTGACCCTATACATCAGCTGAGGTTGAAAACTATACTTTAGGAGTTGCAAGTAAAAATCAACCATCCTTTCTCTTCAGGAGTACATACTTTCACTCCATTCTGGAATTCCCAAAATGTATGCAAGGAGAGCCTGTGTTAAGGCTCTGTTACCCCAGGACTGGGCACCCCTAGATTTCACCTCCAAGCAGACCTTTTCCCATACCTGCAGAGGAATATGGCTGCAGCCTGCTGGGCTGAAGTAAACAGAGCTGCAAGGGGGCAGGACCAGGAAGTTGAGTCCCTGCTGGCCTGAAGCTACTAGCATCTTTCTCCCACAGATGCCCAAAGGTTAGCTCCCCTCTCCACCTTCTCACCTCCCTCTTCACGCCTCTCCACCCCCATCCCAGCCAAACAAGGAGGAGGGCTCCCGTAAGCGCCGGTTTGCAAGGCAAAGGCTCCAAGGAGATTTCAGCAGAGGAATTAAGCCGAAATCTGCAAGGCAGCCTACCTATCCCTGGGTGAATCTCCCTACCAAGGCAACAGTCGCTGCCGCAGCCCTGCTTCCGTGTCTCACTCTCACCTTAATACAGACCCTTGGCGAGGACAGTGCGGGAAGTGAAACCACCCGGCCCTTGCGGTTGGCGATCGGGCACCTCGGGGTTACGGGGAGGTGGGCGGGGCCTGCTCTTGACTCTTTTTAGTAGGTCAGGCTTTCTTGAATGCCCTAGGAGCTTACTTCTGTGCCTCCAGACCTCAACATCCATCCACACCTCCCTGCTGACCCAAACCAAGAGGGACTTCCTCACCTCTTCCCCCAAATTCTTCCCGTCTGGGAAAAAAAAAAAAAAATCATCTGATAATCTGAGTATACATAGAAAATAATTACTAGTGAGGTGGTGATGTTCCTTCGCCTATTTTTGGTGGGTCTCTTTGTTGAGATTTTTTAGGCAGGCACACGGAGCGCGTGCAGACACACGCGGGCACACAGGCACCCGGAGGTGCGGGGTGTGTATGTGTGTGTTGGGTGGGGCGTGGGGGGAACACATGGCGACTCTGTTAACCATATTCGGAAAAAGAATAAACCTTGCGCCCCAGTCATCCAGCTGTTCGCAGGCCACCCGGCGCTCTTCAACCCCGCCCGCCCGGACCTCACACCAACCCCAGGCCTCTCCCCGCCTGGGGGCTGCGTCCTCGCGTCTGCGTGTTCCGCCTCAAAGTTACTGTGTTGCGCGAATCGATTTAGATACTTAAAAAAAAAAAAAAAGCAAAAGGCAAATAGCTCCATTAATCCCAAATGCCTTCTCCCATCTGCTGAGACTTGCTCGTGCTGGGACTTGCATAATGAATAAGGCAAAAGGGGAAGTTGACGAATCAGGGTGTCTGGGGGGTGAAGGCGCGCGGGGAGGGGGCTCCGGTCCTTGGAGGCCAAGCCGGCCCGGGCAAGGGGGGGGGGGGCAGCGCGCAGCTGAGGTCGCTGCCCCAGGCAGGGAGAGATGGCGACTGGAGAGGGGGACGAGGGGGTTAAGGGGAGGGGTGGCGAGGTCCCAATTCCAGGGACCTGGCAGCTCGGAGAAAGCGAGGCGGCCGCTCCAAGCACAGCTTTTGTTCTCGCCCTCCCCGCACTCTCCACCTCCCTCGCCACATTTTTGCGAGTCGTACGAGTTGCAGGCGGCACACACTCCTTGCCTCCCTCCCTCCCTCCCGCACACACGCGCGCGCGCGAGCTCACACACGCCCCCCTTCCCTTTCGGGCTCGCCGGCCCCTGTTTACCTAGAGGCTAGTATCTGGAATCCGAAGGCTGGACCCCCTCCCCAAAACCCAAGACTTCGGAGCCACGGGTTCCCAGGCTGTGTGTCTCAAGTCCGCTGCAAGCCTCGGCGGGAGGGGGCGGCAAGCGGGCGGGGAAGGAGGGAAGACACCCCTAACCCCCCCACACACGCTCATGTCCGCACCTGTGCTGAGCGCAGCGTCCCCTCTCTGCGCTCCCAGCCCAAGTTGGCTGCCCGGGTGACATACCCCCGCGGAGAAGCCGGGGTCGGGGGGAGCGCCATTGCCTCCAGTAAGGTGGAGAGGGGAGAGTAGGGAGAGCGGCGCCCGGAGGGGAGGGTGAGGGGGGGAAGGCAGCCCACCTGGACATGTGCTCCCTTTGGGGCCGGTGCGCTTTCTCCAGCCCCAGCTTGGTGAAGATGCCCACGAGCACCATGACGGCCACCACCCCGCAGATGATGTAAACGATCAGGTTGGTCTTGTCCTTGGTGGGGTCGTGCAGGGGGTCGTCCTTGCGCGCTGGGGGCTTGCCGGTGTTGAGCCAGAGTGGAGTGTCGTAGTTGGTGCAGGTGCTCTGGTTCAGTCGCCGCTTCTTAAACGTGCAGCAGAACCGGAAGCCACAAGTCCCGCAGCAGAAGATGAAGTCGCCCGAGCTGCAGTTGAACGGCGGGTCCCACTGGCCCATGACATCGAAGTAGCCCCGGCAGAAGTCCGGCGTGGGCGCCCGGGTCGGGGGTGCGTCCGAGACCCCCACGCCCTCGCCGACCTCTCCGGAGGCGGCCCCCGAGCGGTTGCCCCCCGCCAGCACCACCACGCCGCCCAGCTGCGCCAGCTGCCCGTGCCCCGCTCGCTCCTGCGCCCGGCACACGCGGGCGCACAGCTCGGTGAGGAAGCAGCCGAGGAGCAGCCGAAGGACGCGGCGCATCGTGTTTCCCAGCCCGGGCTCGGCCGCTCGGCCGCCGCTGGAGCCGCTGCAGCCGCCTCTCGAGGCGCGGCCGAAGCTGCCGAGGCTGCTGCCGGGGGCTGCGAGCCGCCGCGGGCCGCACATGCAGGGAGCGGCGCGGGGCGCTCGGTGGTCGGCGGCCACTGCGCTCGGCTCAGCCCGCGTTCGCCTCCAGCGCGCAGCGCGCCGAGGGGCCGGCCGGGGAGGAGCGCGCCGGCCGGGCGGGGGGAGGAGGAGCGGGGGCAACCGCGGGGTGCAGGTCCGGCTGGCCACAGGGGGAGGCGGGGGCCGGAGAGCAAGGGCGAGTCGGTCTGTCCGCGCCTCCCCTCGGCCGGCGGCTCTGGACTAGCCGCCCCGCGCCCGCTCGCAGGATCCCTCTCACCTCTCCAGCTGGCCAAGTGCGCCGGAGAGAGCGAAGCAACACTTGTGGAATGAAGGGAGGGCAGGAGGGAAGGGGGAGGGGGAGGAGGGCGGGCAGAGGAGGCGCGCGGGGGGGGGGGAGGGGGCGGGAGCGAGCTGGAGAGGGGCGGGGGCGCGGGAGAGGTGACTCGGGCTGGCGGGCGCCAACTGGGGGGCGTGCAGAGCTGAGCCTGGCTGGCGGGCGGAGAGGAGCGAGCTCCGGCAGCCGCAGAGGCTGAAGCAAGCACAGCTCGGATTTCCCGGCAGGTGGAAACGGCTGCGGGACCTCCCGCGCCCTCTCTGGAGGGGAGCCGCGGCTCAGACCTGTTCAGGGCGCAGAGGCGGCTCCGCCCGAGGCTTTTTCCCGGGAGCGTGCGCAGCAACTGCGGCTGGAGTCGGCCCACCAGGGAAGGGGTGACTCGAAGGGTTGAGGGACAGACCAGGTGGCTTCCACTCCAAGACAGACTGGGGCGCAGTCTGATCAGGGTCACCCCTCCCAGGTGCGCGGGGCCGCCCTGACCTTTCCCCGACTGCGCCCTCCAGCCTGAGGCGCCACCCTTTTGGTTCAACTCCCGGGGCTCAGGCGAGGACCAAGGTTGAGCTGGGAAGGCCGGTGGCAAGCGCCTGGGCCCGGGGTAAGCACCCCCGAGAGAGGGGCTCGGGATGAACTAAAGTCAAAGAAACGCAGGGGTAAGGTGAGGAAGCGGCCAAGGCCGAGGCAATGGCCTGTCCCAGAACGTCTTTCCTTGGGACTCTCCCAGGCCCCTAGACCTGCCACTTTGTCCCTCTTCGCCGTCGCCGCCTTCCCTGCGCTCCACAGGAGGGCACACCGCGGCGCCGCCTCTGCGCGCCCAGATCTGGTGCAGCGCAAGGCCTGGCGCCCGGCCTCAGCTGCCCTCCGGTACCTGGAGCCCGCGCGCATCGGTCACCCGGAGCCGGATGGTCCCGGTCCCCACCGACCCTCCACCTCCCTGGATATCCTCACCGGGAGCTGCCGAGCCGGGCCTTGCTTCCTCGGCTTTCCGTCTCCCGTCGCCAGTCAGCGTTTCCAAACCTGCCCTCTCTCAAATCAGCCGATTCCAGCCATCCTTCGGCCCTCTCCCATTTCTCCCACTTCTTCCTCTCTTCGGCTTGAATTTGACTCCAGTAGCCCCTAAAACAGGATTTGTACCAAAGCTGCTACACCAAATTTAGATCCCCACACGCCCCTGCGTTTTGTTTTTTTAATTGCATTAACTAAGTATACACTTAGCAGTAGGCTAGGCGATTTGCAGGGAAATGTTTCCACCACCCTTCTCTCCATTTGGCTGCAGTCAAGGGCTTCTCAGGGCATTTTCAAAGAACCAAGAGCTTGGGCCACATATAAAATAACATACGGCAGGGGCGGGGGTGTCCCCTTAATTGAAAAAAGCATGGGGTTTTATTGGGACTCCGTTGCAAGTTTTCTCAGAATGAGACACAGTTGGGCTAATTGTGCCTTCTCTTTGACGAAGCGGTCACCTACTGTCTCCCCCAAAGACTTGCAGAAATGACCCTATTCCAACAAGAAACACACCAGGGCAATACTGATAGAACGTATCCAGGGGTGTACCAGCCCTGGAAGGCTCACTGAATTATGGGCTGTATTATGTACTAAACCCATCAGGACGAGGCGTGAGATTGTGTAGTCTGAACTCATCGGATTCATCATAATGGGATCCCCAAAACAGGACAGTGCGGACTGTCTGTCCACCCACACACACCAGCACTGTGTAAGTCTCTACAAACACAGGCATTGGTGTGGGAGAGCTGACCACAGCTGACGTTTATTCAATGCTTGTAACATACCCACTAAGCTTGCTTGTTCTAAAATCACCTCCTCGAGGATGCTTAGAGAGGTGCCTAGCCTCTAGCAGACAATCTGGGAATATTTGCTGAACCACTGAAGGACTGACTTCATTTAACTCTACCTGTTAGGTACTCTTACCAAGCTCACACAACAGAGGGAGAGACTGAGGCCCAAAGCAATTAAGCCAGGTGCCCAAGGAAGCACAGCAAGGAAGTGCTGCCGTTGGCATTTGACCCAAGAAATTTGACTCAGGAGCCTATGTTCTAACCACTGCGGGTAGCGCCTTCCTAAAACAGGCCTCCAGACTCTCCATCCACCTGACAATATGGGGTTTTTTTTTCTGTCTTCCCACATTGAAACGTAAAGGCCACAGCAGAAAGGGCCTTGACTCTCACAGGATCCCCCAGCATCTAGAACAATGTGGATATGGGAAACACCTGAAAAATATGTACAGGCTGTTTTAATGAACTAAGACCTTTTATGCAAGACCCTGTCTTAAACTGAGAGAGGAAAGGAACACCTAGGGCTGAGACAGATATGCAGAGGGGCTGGGATATTTCCACATACTAATTCAGAATTAGGAAGTTCTGCTCCGGCATGTTTGCCACAGTCCGGGAAGCTGAGGCTCAAGTAAGGGCTTTGTCCAAGGTCATATGGCCAGCAAATGGGAAATGCACAGCTGGATGCAGAGTGCCGGGCTCCTAATCCCAGGTCTCCTGCCATCCGACCCCACTGCACCCCACGTGACTCTTCCCGGCAAGCATCAGGGCTGAGAGCTGAGGGCAACGACCCACTGAGGGCTAGGTCACAGACACCTTCCCGCAAGAGTTGGGGGTTTGAAGGCCCTTCTAAATTTGATTTTTTTAAAAAAGAACAATCTTAGCGAAAAGAGACAAAATCTAGACAGAAAAGTCCATTTCAGAATCTGCCTCCAATCTCTGTAAAATATTGCCTGTCACCAGGACATTTGAGTCTGGTCCTCAGAGGAGACTGGCTCTGGCTGCCGCTCCCGGCTTTAATTAACAGAGACTGCCCCCTGTTTGTCACAGGGAGAGTGCAGGGATCTTGCTTGGGAAAGAAGCGGACCTAATCCACTCTGCGTGGCTTATTTACCGCATTCCATACCTGAAGCCCCGTGAGCTTTGCCCAAACCAAATTCCCTTCCTGCTCCCACCGGCCGTGGCTGTCACTGCCCCCTGGAATACTGCCCGAGCCTATTTCCCAAGAATTTGAAGAATATTTAGAAGAGAGAGGAATCATCTGGGTTCCTTTTACTCCTCAAAGGAAAAAAGTTGATTTCCTCTGGGTATGTCAAGTCAGTAAATAGATTCATTACTTCGTACTAGATGTGTGATTATTGGGAACATGCCCCCATTTGGAATTGATTGAGAGTGATTGAGAGTATATTTCTTTCAGGGCTTTGGGGGCTGGGGATGGGGGGCAGTGAAACACCTGGCAAGTTCATGGAAGATGAAAAATCATTAGTGTCACCCCCCTACCACTACCCAAATGAATTCGTGCAAACGTGTTGAAATTAAAATGTAGCTCTTAATGAAAGTGCTTTCTATGAAAGAGATGATAACATTATTATTTACAACACAGGGGCTTTTAATATCTAAAGAAGAATCTCATTTGCTCTAGCCTTAATTATGTCAGACTGCAGTGCATGTAACAGCAAGAATGCAATTGTACTCCCCAACAATTAGGGGAGAGCAATGCAACGAAGGATGTTCGCTTACCAGGACTTGCAATCAATGTCCAGAAGCAGCTCAACAAATTAGATTATTTGCCCTGTGGCCCTCACTCCAAGGAGGTGTTTGTTAATTGTCCCATCAGGTGATCCTTAGGGTTTCAAAGCAGTTTCTAAGCAACTGTTAGCCTTGAGAAAAAATAAAAGAGTTGAAACTGAAGCTTTAGTTTATAACCTCAGGGAGCTTCCCCGGTGAAATTCGAAACTGGCCCATCTCAGGAGACAGAGGGAAGAAAGAAGCAGCCACTCCAGATTGGCAGAATTAATAAACAAGGGAACTTACAGTAGAGTTTGTCTTGGGTGGCTGCAAGAGGAGTAGATCTCTGCACCCATCTGCCAGAATCTTAACAGTTTATTTAGGCCTTTGCCTCCTTGGAACAGCTTCTAGTGAGGGAACAGTGGGTGGAATGTACATTTCAAGGACAGAGGAGGGAGAGAGGAGCCTCAGATTGCCCAGGTCCAGCTCTCTGGTCAATGGGTGGTCACATCCTCTCGAAGACTTTCCCCAACAGAAGCCAAAATGTAGCTAGTACCTTGCCAGCTTCAAGCAACACACTGATTTGATGCATTTTAGTCTCTTGTTCTGAAAAGATAAGAGAAGCCTTATAGAAGAAGTGAAGTGGGTCTGCAGTAAGGTTCTCTCAGACTAGAGGTGGTATGTGAGATGATTTTTGGTGGTACCCCAACAAAGATTTTTTAAATAGTTTTATATTTGTTGAGGAAAAAAATGTACAGCCTAAAAGCTGAGAATTATGTTTTATTTGGTTGGACAATCTGAGGACTTCAAGCCAGGGAGACAGGACTCTCAGACCGCTCTGAGGGACTGCTCCCAAGAGGTAAGGGAGGAGCCAGGATATACAGGAGTTTTTGCAGCAAAGACCAGGCAGTCGGAACATCAAAAGATTACTGTTAATTGGGGACTTCCCTGGTGGCGCAGTGGTTAAGAATCCACCTGCCAATGCAGGGGACACAGGTTCGATCCCTGGTCCAGGAAGATCCCACATGCTGCAGAGCAACTAAGCCCATGCGCCACAACTACTGAGCCTGCGCTCTAGAGCCCGTGAGCCACAACTACTGAAGCCCACGCACTCTAGAGCCCGTGCTCCACAACAAGAGAAGCCACCGCAGTGAGAAGCCCGCGCACCGCAACGAGGAGTAGCCCCCGCTCACAGCAACTAGAAAAAGCCCGCGTGCAGCAACGAAAACCCAACGCAGCCAAAAAATTAATTAATTAAAAAAGAAGATTACTGTTAATTAAAGAAAACCAGATATCTCAAGTTAATGAATTTAGCGCTTTTCTATGTCTGGGAAGATGCAAGAATCTGGGCTCACTGAAATCATTCTTTTGATATGCTCCTCAGCTCTCTGGGGCCGGAATCCTGCTTTTCTCCATTCTGAATCCCCTCAGGGTGCACCGTTTGAGTTGACTGCAATGGCTAAGGGCTTGGCAGTGGGCAACCCATTTGACTCCATCCTGAGTTCCTTCAGGGTTCATTGTCCAGGAAGTCTGTAGTGGCTTGATGGCTGCAACGTCCTTTGTTTACTGGCGTGGCAGGCAACATTTTTTCATTGACATATTTATTTCAGTGTGTATCAGAAAAAAATGACCCATCAAACACATGGCTTAAATGTTTAAGGTATAGTTAATTCTTTCAAGTACAACAATTTAAAGTCAATTTTTAAAAAATAATAAATATATTATAGTATTTATTAATGAAGTGAAATACGAATAGAGAATATAAAGTGGCTGGTACTGAAAACCAAAGTTTAGGAAGCTTGGGCTTTGGTATCAGGACGGGGTTTCTCAACTTCAGCACTGCTGACCTTTTGGAGCCGTTAATTAATTCTCCATTGGGGGGTCTGTCCTGTGCACTGTAGGATGTTTAGCAGCATGCCTGGACTCTACCCACTGGATGCCAGCAGCACCTCCTAGTTTTGACAACAAAAAACTGTTGACAAAACATCCCCAGGGGGCAAAACTGATCAAGAACCACTGAGTCTTACCTATGTTTAAATCCCGGCTGTTTCTCAAATGAGGTTTATGACCTCGAATAAGTCACTTAAGTTCTCTAAGCCTCAGTTTCCTCATCTATAAGATGGGGATAAGAATGGTGCCTCTCCCCAGGCATATTACAGACATTCCATACCTTGTGTGGAGAGATCAGCACAGTGACCTTACGTTGACCTTAAAAGTAAAGCAGCCAGTTATTTTACCAGCAAAATGGGTTAATTTGGGAATATCAGAGAACTGCAATTTGATACAAGCGAAAGCTCTACGCAAGTCCAGCAAACAAAGGAGAGGAGTGTTATTTTATAGCAAAAAGGAGGAAGTTAGGAGTCGGTGCTTTGAACAAAGGTCCCCTTGGAGGATTGCGAGATTTCAGGGTGGTGATGGCTTCCCATTGGCTGACTTTGGACAGTTCCCATTGGCTGGGCTTGTTGCTGGGGTGGGGGGAAGAAATCTTCCTTCCTCCGGCTGGGGTAGCAAAGAAGGGACACCTTCAGGCTGGGAATGCAAGGTACGTTTCTTTCTGTTGGGGTCTGTAACTGAATGGAGTGGTAGTGTCTGAGAGTTCCCCCTTCTGGCCTCCAGACTCCATTTTAAATGAGGTTTCCTTTATTCAGTTTGACACTTAGCAGTGAAACACTCACACTTACCACAGTAAACCTGAAGAGTCTACAATGTGTCAGGCACTGCACTGGACACTGAGGAGACAGATGACTGAGACAAGATTCTTGCTTTCCAGGATCGCAACATCTCCAGGTTGAGACAGAATATAGAGGCAGGGCAGAATTTTCCTGGGCGTGCAATCTGTGCAGCCTTACAGACACCCATGCTCCGGAAGGCTCCATGCTTGGTTTAATGCTCTATAGTTGCCTTCTTGAAATTCCAAATGATTTTTGAACACGTGGTCCCACCAATTATGTAACCGGTCCTGTATATAGGTAATGCAACTCCAGCAGAAACAGAGGTCAAGCTTATGGAAACTTAGAGGAGGATGTTTAGCTCCACCAACCCAGGAAAGGAGGACTTCCCAGAGGTGGTGACATTTGAGTTAACGTTAAGTTAATTTAAGTTAAATGTGTGTAAGCATTCTCAGAAACATAGCAGGCAGAATTTTGGTAGACCCTCTTTAAAAGTAGTTCGCAAAAGCTAGTCCACAGAACAATACCAATATGTGTCGAGGTTTTCACTAAGCCATAGAAAATTGAGAAAAAGTAAGGCTGATGAAATGTGTTCAAAAAACACCTCTTTTAATTGTTATATATTCTATTTGTATTAAAATTTTCTTTCTAAGGGAATGTTGGAGTTACTCCATGTTAGTTTCATATTTATAGTGTGTGTGTGTGTGTGTGTGTGTGTGTGTGTGTGTGTGTTATTTTTAAAATATTTCTTACCAGCGAAGAATTGGAAACCTATCCTTCCCAATTTTGGTCATTTTACTATAGGTGAAATCCCAGAGTCTGGGACAACTAATTTAAAAACATCACAGTAGCTTCTGTTTACAAGTAAAGTGGTAGGTTGAAGCAATTATCTGAATAATTTAAGTCCCTCCAACTATACTTGTGAAATCAAAATAGGTTTTGGGGTCATGAATTTTCCAGCTAGCTACATTGGTTAAAACAACTAGCTTTATCCCTAGGAATCAACTGAGACTAGATGAAAAACCCACAGCTGTTTACTCCCCAGACCCTGTCTCACTGCACAAATACCTTTAAATACAGATTGTATTAGTTAGTTTTTAACATGTAACAAATCATCCCAAAACTTAGTGGCTTAAAACAACTGCTATTTATTTAACTAATAGTTCTGTGAATTGGAAACTTTTAAATTGGGTTCAACTCAGTGGTTCTTACGGTCTTGGCTGGACTCACTAATGGATTTGCTATTAGCTGCCAGGTCACCAGGGTGCTGGTTGGTCTGGGACAGCCTTCAGCTGGGACAGTTCCTCTCCACCCCATGAGGTTTCTCATATGCCATCAGGCTAGCCCAGGGTATTTCACACGGTGCCTGGGCAGGTTTCCTAGAAATTGAGAGAAAGCATGAAAGCCCTACTGAGACCCAGGTCGGAACAATCACACCATCACTTCTGCCACATTCTGTTGGCTCAAAGCAAACCATAAAACCAGTCCCTATTCAAGGTGTAGAGAAATAGACTTCTTCTCTTGATGGGAAAAGCTGCAAAAAGTCACATTGAAAAGGGGCCTGCATACAAGGATGTGTGAATGATGGCAGCTATTTTTTATATCAACCGTCTCAGTCTGTTTGGGCTGCTATAACAAAATACCTTAGACTGGATGGTTTCTAGACAACAGAAAGTTATTTCTCACAGTCTGGAGGCTGGGGAGTCTAAGATCAAGGCAGGAGCATGGTCACATTCTGGTGAGAGCCCTCTTCCTTGTTCACAGCCAGCACCTTTTCATCATATTCTCACATGGTGGAAGGAGTGGGGGATCTCATTTGTATGGACAACAATCCCATTATGAGGGCTTCATGCTCATGACCTAACCACCTCCCACAGACCCCACCTTCTAATACATCACATTGGGCAGCTGGATCTCAACATATGAATGTGTTAGGGACACAAACGTTCAGACCACAGCATCAACCTACCACATAGCTCAAATCCCATTACTACCAACCACAGTAGACTAAAAAATCTCCATATCACCAAGATTGCCCAGCCGACAATATTCAAGGAGAAACTTATATACATGAATTGTGCTGCAACCAAAGAAGCAACAGTCACATAGAGCTGTGTTTTCACCTACATGTTCCCTTGGACATTTGAAAGTTCAGTGCATCGATGTCCAGCCATGTATCCAAACCAGTAAACTGGAAGGTCTTTGATACCATCTTTTATTTCAACTTCCATGTCCTATTAATCACCAAGTTCTGTCAATTCTCCCTCCTAAATAAATATCAGATCCTTCCTCTCCTTTCATCCCCAATGTCACGGCTTCAGTTCAGCCCTCATCGTTTCTCACAGTGACAATTACACTTTCCCCTAGTTTCACCTAACCCCCTATGTCCTCATCCTGAATCCAACTGCCTTTCATTCACTTAACAATCCTTTATTGAATGATCACTTTGTGTCAAGCACTGTGCTAGGGACAGGCGGGTACAAGAAGAAATAAGAGAGAGCCTATAGTTTGGTAAAGAAAAGAAGCAAGAAAACAAATTTATTAGTCAGGTTAGGTCATCTGCTATAATACACAAACCCAAGATCTCAGGGCCTTAACGTAGTAAATGATGACTTAGGAATCCAAGTCCCTCCCATCATGTAGCTACACCATTCTGAAATCATTTAGTTTTAGCCATGTGGATACCATGTGGAGCCATGTATGTGGATGAAAGAGCAGAAGGATTGAGTGAGGCAATTTATGGCCATGCCTGAATGGGGCATACATCATTCCCACCATATCTCATTAGCTGAACTTGATCACATGGTCCCAACTTAAGCACAAAGGAAGCTGGGAAATGTAGTCTTCCTATGCGCTCAGAGAAAGAAAGAAAATTGGTCAGTATATAACCAGTCCTTGCCTCAACAGATCATTGTAAGACGTGTAATAGATGTTATGTGGTTGGAAAAGTATAGCATCCTGTGGGAGCCAGGGGAGGGTTTAATACATTTAATATATCCTGGGATTCAAGAAGGTATGGTGGTGGACTGAATAATGGCCCCCAAAGATATCCAAGTCCTAATCCCTGGAACCTGAAACCCAGTACTTAGCAAAAGGGACTTTGTAGATGTGATTAAGTTAAGGATCTTGAGATGAAGAAATTACCCAGGATTATCCAAGTGGGCCCGAAATGTAATCACCAGTGTTCTTATAAAAGGGATACAGAGGAAGATTTGACTACAGAAGAGGAAAAGGAAATGTGATGACTGATACAGAGATTGGGGTGATGCTCTTTGAAAATGAAGAAGGGTCCACAAGCCCGGGAAGCTGAGAAAGGACACTTGAAGCTGAAAAGGCACAGAATAGATTCTCCCCTAGAGCCTCCAGAACAAATCAGTCTGGCTGACACCTTGATTCTAGCTCATTCAGACTCACTTTGGACTTCTGGCCTTCAGAAAAGTAAGAGAATACATTTTTCCTGTTTTAAAACATTAAGTTTGTGGTAATTTGCTACAACAGTAAGAGGAAACTAATACAGGCAGTCATGCCAACACTGAGTTCCAGATAGGGATCACTCATTAATGAATTAGGCAAAAAGACAGGAAGGCAGAGAGGGGGTGGAGGTTAAGGCCAAGAGGTAGCCAAGGTCCAGATCTAATAGGATTTGGTAGGAGGGTTGAATTTTAAGGGCACTGGGGTGGCCTAGAAGCAGGTGTGACCTGACCAAGATTTACATTTTTGAAGGATGACTCTGCCTGCTCCTTGGAGAACAGACCAGGGGAATCAATGCTGGAGATGGAAGTCAGTCATTTGCCTTATTCCAGAAGAAAAGTAGAAAGGCAGTAATCCAGGGTCATGGCAGAGGGCTAACTGAATATGTAGGTGGACTCAGTAGGAGTTGGTGATGGACTTCCTGGGCTCCAACTGTTGACCAAGGGCAAAAGGGACATCTCCTCCATCAGTATCAGTTGTACCAACTCTGATGACCAGTATTATCTTCAGAGGCCCTAACCAGCTTAGCCACCTATTCAGGACAGAGATGAAACAGGGAGGACTGAAGGAACAGGGAAAGTGCCTGGGAAACCCAGGTACTACCCCTTGGGTGTCCTCCCCCAAATCCTATTGCTTACCAGGGCCACCATGCCCTTTGTAATTTGAGTAAAATAGTTCAAATACCATCTCCATACAATGGGAAATCCAGCATTAATCCCCACCTCCACCCCGCCCCATGATCAATAGGGACTGATATTTCTCCTAATCTCTTCTAACTCTGATTTCCTGCTTCTGCTTGTACAGTTTTGCCTTACTGATCCCCAGGATGTTAATTATATATATTTACACACACACACACTTTTTAAGATATAGTAAAAAAAAAAAAAAAAAAACAAGGCAAAAATAAAACCATACTTACTGTTAGAATATACGGACCATTTCTGGAAAGATATACTAGACACAGTGGTGGCCTCTAGGGATAGGAACTGGGAGGGAGGAACAATTGTTATATTTTCCTCCTTATACTTTCGTGTACTGTGTTTTAAACCATCTGTATGCTTTACCTATTCAAGAAAAGTAATCAAAGTGTGTTTAAAAGGAAAGAAAGAGGAGGAATGGATGAGGGGAGATGAAAAGAAAAGAAAGAGCATCAAACATCTCAGCAGCAGCAACCACCTGAGTTCCGTTCCTAATGCCTCTCTGACCACAGATCCTTGACCTTGACCAAATCATTTCCCTTCTTGGGGCCTCGGTTTTCTCCTCCAGAAAATAGGTCAGCAGAATTTGATGCTCTCCAAGGTCCCAACTCCAAAAATTCACCGGCAGAGCTAATTGCTCTGGCAGAACTTTCATATTAAAGCAGTAATTGTGCTGGCTTCCCACAGCCACCTATGACGGAAACATCACAATATGAAAGGGACTTTTCTTTATTAGAGTCATCTTTGGAATCTGGAGCCTTAAAGGGTAGAAAGTGAATCATAAATAATATATTTGCAAATCCTGTAGAATAAGGATGATTTTTTTTTTTTTTTACAAGAGGCACCTTTGAGTGCCTGACCAGCCCTTGACCCTCTTCAGAGAAGTCTCTGCTTTCCCGCCCTCTGTAACCTGGTCAGAGATGGCCCCAGATGCCCGACCCAGAAGGATCCAGTCAGTTATAATGCTGCCCAAAGCCAATTAGATTCCCCCTCAAGAACTTGAACTAAGAAACATAGATTGGGGGAGGATGCAGGTGAAGAGGCCCATTACGTGAATGCTTAGCAACCAGATTGAAAGTAGCATGAGGGCAGAGATCGTGACAGTCTCATTCACTGCTACATGCCTGGGGTCTGCCACCATTCTGGCATACAGTAGGTGCTCAGTAAATATTAGTCGAAAGAAAAAAATAATCACTAGCCAAAAGGTCCATAAATTCTTATTGCTCCAGATCCCTGGTACCACCCTAGCTCGTTTCCTTTTGAGAACTAGATTTCCAGCTTTTCTTGGAATTTTATGGGATTTTTATCTTTCTTTAAAAACCCACTTACCCTTAAGCTAATCTAAACAGATTTTGGTTTCTTTCACCCAGAAGAACCCCAAGGCAAGTATTTTTTTCCCCAGTAATATGAATCAATTTTTTTTTTCCTGAGATAACTTTTTAAAATTAAATGTTATCAAAATTCATAGTAGGACTTCCCTGGTGGCTCAGTGGTTAAGAGCCTGCCTGCCAATGCAGGGGACATGGGTTTGAGCCCTGGACCGGGAAGATTCCACATGCCGTGGAGCAACTAAGCCCGTGCGCCACAACTACTGAGCCCACGCTCTAGAGCCCACGAGCCACAACTACTGAGCCTGTGTGCCACAACTAATGAAGCTCGCATGCCTAGAACCCATGCTCCACAACAAGAGAAGCCACGGCAATGAGAAGCCCGTGCGCTGCAACGAAGAGAAACCCCCACTCACCACAACTAGAGAAAAGCCCACCTGCAGCAATGAAGACCCAATGCAGCCAAAAATAAATTAATTAATTTAAAAAAGAAAAAAAAATTCATAGCATGTTCATGGTTCAAATTCAGTTCATCAAACACATATTAAGCTAGGAAGTACAGGACAACTGAAAGATGAGTAGGGCAATGTCCCTACCATCAGGAAGCTCACATTGAGATGGAGAAAGACAGACACACAGTTAAGTCATTCCAATAGCAGATCATCTGAAGAGGAGGTTTAAACAATGCCCTATGGGTATAAATGGGAGAAAGGAATCAATATCAAGGAAGACTTCACAGAGGAGGTGACCCTGAAGATGGGCTTTGAGGAATGAGTAGGATGTCCCAGGGAAAGTGTATTCTGGGCAGAGAGAACACTTCAAATAAAGGCATGGAGCCAAGGAACACTGGTGCTTAGTGGGGCTACATGGTAGAATGAAGTGGAAGACTAGGCTAGAAGGGTAAGAGGAAACTATGAGAGTGAACCACGTTTTTTCACAAAGATCCCAGCCCAGGGTTTTAAATTATTCAGGCCAATAGGGATTCTTTAAGAAGAGTAGCACATTTGGCAAGTCTCCAAGTGCTGAAAGGAGCACATGAAGTCTTAGAAACTCCATAACACAGAAGGAGAAAGATCGTCAGAACTCTAATCTCAATAATGGTCACTTTTTCTACTCAAAATATGCATTGTTCCTTCCCCACAACATCCAATAAGCAAGAGATGCTCACTCAGTACCACATAAAATTGGTTAACAATGATTCTCTTTGGAGTGATGAAAATGTTCTGGAACTAGAGAGCTGTGATTGTTGTACAACACTGGGAAGGTACGAAAAGCCAATAAATTATGCATTTTAAAATAGCTGGGGAAAAAAGGACTCAAGCCTGAGCTTAAACAAGGGGGAGATTCTAAGACAGATGATACTGACAGGGCTGAGGCTTGATGCCTGAGAGCTGGTTTATACACGGGGCCAATTCGATAAATACAGTGATATATATGGACAACCTTTTCAAATTTTTCTTCAAGAGTAAAATAACTGAGGAAATGGGCGTTCAGTCCCTGTTGGTGAAAGTATATGAGAGCACCATCATTTGCAGGGTGTGTGCTGGGGGTGGTGGTAGTGCAGAACATTTGACTCCAGCTTCCAAAATACTTACTGCATGAATTTTGGTATCAAGGATTCTCCTTCTAAAAAAAAAGTTTTTTTGTGTTGTTTTTTTTTGCGGGCGGGCAGGGGGTATTCTCTGGCGGTCCAGGGGTTAGGACTCCACGCTTTCACTGCCAAGGGCCCAGGTTCGATCCCTGGTCAGGGAACTAAGACCCCACCAAGCCACATGGCGCAGCCAAAAATAAAAAAATTTAAAAAATAAAGTTTTTTAATTGAAGTATAGTTGATTTACAATGCTTCAGGTATATAGCAAAGTGATTCAGATACAGATATGAATACACTTTTTCAGATTCTTTTCCATTATAGGTTATTACAAGATATTGAATAGTTCCCTGTGCTATACAGCAGGTCCTTGTTGTTTATCTATTTTATATATAGTAGTGTGTATCTGTTAATCACAAACTCCTAATTTATCCCTCCCCCACTTCCCCTTTGGTAACTATAAATTTGTTTTCTATGACTGTGAGTCTATTTCTGTTTTGTAAATAATTTCATTTGTATCATTTTTAAAATTCCACATATCAGTGATATCATATGATATTTGTCTTTATCTGACTTACTTCACTTAGTATGATAATCTCTAGGTCCCTCCATGTTGCTGCAAATGGCATTATTTCATTCTTTTTTATGGTAATATTCCATTCATCTTCTTTATCCATTCATCTGTGGATGGACATTTATCCATAATCCATATCTTGGCTATTGTAAATAGTGCAGCTATGAACATTGGGGGACATGTATCTTTTTGATCAACAATTCTCCTTTAAGAATCTATCTTTGTGCAAAAGATACTTCTATCCTTGTATACAAGACTATAGACAAAAAAGTTTATTGTTAACATTGTATTAGTGAAAAATTGGAAACCACCTAAATGTCCATAAATAGGAAACTGGCTAAATAAATAGAAGAATAAATAGGATAGACCACTAGAATTTGGTTACCTCTAGGCAGTGCTACTTAAGAGGGAGATTTTTCCATTTAATTTTTTCATTTCTTACTTGATTTCTTGTGGCATGCCTTACTTTTATAACTTTAATAAATCCACAAGTTTTCTTTAATCAAACATGGCTTTACTGAGTCCCATGGAAAGTATGTGTACTCTTCAACTTAGATTACTCACTTTATTGAATGGAACAACGTTAATGGAAAAAAAAAAGTCTATGCTTATCTTATGCACATTTGGGGCACAAAAATATTAAAAGCTGGGCATGTTTTAGAGATAGCCACCTGAAGGATACTTCCTAATCTTGCATTCTTAAATTAGATCAGGGCCATGTTAAAAAAAAAAACAATGTCTGTCATCTACTAGTTGTCCCTTGGTGAATTCATAAAATGCATAAAAATTACTAGATTTGTCAAGTCAGCAACAGAATCAGTGTTATTGGACCAGGCACTGTTGGTGCTCCACCCAAATCCCCTTGGATCCCTTTGACCACGTCTTGTGACCCTTGCCTGCATTGATGTGCTTTTGCTCCTGGTGCCACGCACAAGGAAGTCTTTAGAGGAGGAAAACTATGTCAGGCCACTGGAGCAGATTTTCTTGGATGTTCCAAACCAGAAGTACTCAGAGGTTACCTCCCTTTGGTCAAGGACTTATGAGTGCAGGAGTATGAAATGCCAGCTCTCTTGCCTTGGGTCAGAACAAACTCCGAGGTATACCTTACACTCCAGAGTCCCCTGCAGAATCAGGCTGGAGTTACCCTCTGTGGAACTTTGCCCACAATCACACTTTTGCTTGGCTTCTTGTCCTTCCTTTATGGGAAGTGCTTCCTTACTAAAACAACTACGTATGAATTCTCACCTCAGGGTCTTCTTCTGTAGAATTCAGCCTCAGGCGATCATTCATATAATTTTAAACTCAAAATCAGAAACCAAAAGCACAGAAACCATTGATCCAAGACCAGCTTCAGAAAGACCCTGTTCCACTACCATACGACCCAGCAATCCCACTACTGGGCATATACCCTGAGAAAACCATCATTCAAAAAGAGTCATGTACCACAATGTTCATTGCAACTCTATTTACAATAGCCAGGACATGGAAGCAACCTAGGTGTCCACTGACAGATGAATGGATAAAGAAGATGTGGCACATATATACAATGGAATATTATTCAGCCATAAAAAGAAACAAAATTGAATTATTTGTAGTGAGGTGGATGGACCTAGAGACTGTCATACAGAGTGAAGTAAGTCAGAAAGAGAAAAACAAATACCGCATGCTAACACATACACATATGGAATCTTAAAAAAAAAATTGGTTTTGAAGAACCTAGGGGCAGGACAGGAGTAAAGACACAGATGTAGAGAATGGACTTGAGGACACGGGGAGGGGGAAGGGTAAGATGGGACGAAGTGAGAGAGTGGCATGGACATATATACACTACCAAATGTAAAATAGATAGCTAGTGGGAAGCAGCCACATAGCACAGGGAGATCAGCTCGGTGCTTTGTGACCACCTAGAGGGGTGGGATAGGGAGGGTGGGAGGGAGACGCAAGAGGGAGGAGATACTGGGGATATATGTATATGTATAGCTGATTCACTTTATTATAAAGCAGAAACTAACACACCGTTGTAAAGGAAAAAAACAAAAAAGAAAGACCCAGTTCTAAGTTTTCACAAAACGGGATGATTCAAATCATGGCTGATATAAGGACAGTTTCTCACAGCTTCAACTCTTGTATCTACTACTTAGACTCTAACCTGCTAATGATTCTGTCTATTGAAAGATGCATTATCTTCTCTTGCCGATGTGCATAAGACCAGTAGGTTCCAATGAAGAAATCAATTAAGTTCTCCTAATTACATGTATCCTTGGGATTATCAGCACCTGGAAAGTCAATGAAAATTTAGTGGGTTCGTTTATTTCTTGCATCTATCTGCCCTTGTTTAAAGAGTAGAATTGCTGTTCTACTTCCATCCAAAATCATTTTGCATGTCTAAGGGGAGAGATCTTATTTCTCTTTGGGGGGACCTCACTAGGTTGTTCTAGGGATTAAATGAGGTTAAGTACAGAACCTGGTCCAGAGTTATGGCTCATGGGAAGCACCCAATCAATTAGTCACCTTCCTACATTCTGAAGCTATAGCCTATGAGGTTATTCTAGTTCTGTGATTCCCAAAGTGTGGTCCCATGTGAGAATCACCTGGAGTGCTTAGCCAATGCAGATTTCTGGACTTCATCCTTCTGAATCAGAATCTCTGGGAAAGACCCAGAAATAGCATTTTGTAAAGCCCTCTGTCTGAATTGCGTGCATTCTAAAGTTTAGAAATCGCTCTCTCTCATTCAGTGGCTTCCAACTAGAGTGATCATGAGAATACAAGTGTGTTAATCAGAAGGACTTTGAAAATGACAGAAACTCAGGTAAAACTAACTTAAGCTAAAGGAGAAAAAAGAATTGGGAAGATTTATTCACAAAACTAAAAAGTCTAAGGTTAGGTTTAGGCCTGGCTAGAGGCAAGGACTCAAATGCTGCCTTCAAGATTCTCTCTTTCCTCTATCTCAGCGGTCCCCAACCTTTCTGGCACCAGGGACCAGTTTCATGGAAGACAATTTTTCCACTGACTGAGGTGGGGGGCGGTGGGGGACGGTTCAGGTGGTAATGCGAGCGATGGGGAGCGATGGGGAGCAGCAGAAGAAGCTTTGCTTGTTTGCCTGCCGCTCGCCTCCAGCTGTGCAGCCTGGTTCCTAATAGCCCGTGGACCAGCATTGGTCTGCGACTGGGGGTTGGGGACCCCTGCTCTATCTCCTGGCTCTTTATCTTCTCATTTGGTTTCATTCATGGGCTCCCCTTATGATGAAATGATAGCCACCAGCAGCTCTGTCTCACCTTGTCTTTATGCTAGTGATCCATAAAGATAGGAGCGTATATCTTTTCTGGTGGTTCCAGCAAAAGTCTCTGGGAGCTATCTGATTGGTCTAGCTTGGGTCACATGCCCATCTTTTAACCAATCAGTAGCCAGAAGGATATAGTGCTCTGATAGGTGAAGCTTGAGTCACGTGTCCATTCCTGTGGCAGAGATGTCAGTGTTGATTCCACCTAAGTCACGTAAATGGGTTTCCCCCAAGAAATAAGTGTCCTGTTGCCAGAAGAAGGGGGGAGGACTGTTTGCACAAATAGATCTCATGTTCACTAGCAGTAGAATCTACCTTCATTAAAAGCCCTCCAAATGATTCTACTGATCACCCACATTTGGGGACCAGAGTCTGGCTGCTCTCATGAGTCAGCAGGAAAGTGCCTCTTACCAATAGTGAGGGAATGTCACGTATGTCTGTTTTTGTTTTTCAGTGCTAACATAGCTAAACTTGTGAATATGTGTCAGTGTGAGTATCTGGTTTTAAGGTAGTAGCCTTTTCTTCCCCCCTGGAATGAACAAGGGTAGTCGTGGTAAACCTCAGGGATGCATTTACCTTAAATTGACTCAGAAAATCTCAAAACCATTGATCGATCTGTCCTCACTGGAGAGTTCTCCGGTTCAGCTGTGGGTTAATTTTCTGTAAACCATGTTAGCCGGAGAATGCAAGCCTGGACTGTCACCATTTAACAGAGAGCAAAAATGTTGGCATTAGAAGCAGCTTTAGAAAAATGTGTCGCTCATCCTCCAGGGAGACAACAGGTTAGTGTAATATCTACCAGGCAGATGTGGTGACAGGAGTAAGGGCCAAATGGCAGATTGTTGAAAAGGGAAAATCCAATATAATATAGATGATTTCTTGATGCAAAAGTGTAGTACCTCAGTTAGTGCAATTAGATTTCTCCCTTGTTATTTGTCAACAGAGGAGAATCTTTGTCTTGGACTGAAAAAAAAAAAATCTAGTCCATTTGTATATGCTTGTTTATCAATGCCAGGGAGGGCAGAAAAAGAAAAGTCCATGAAATAAATCCAGTGTCATCTTCTGCAACTGGCTTGCCCAGAATCGTGGTGCGCCTATTCCGGAAGAAAAAAAAAATTGAGGCAAGACCCAAAAGGACTTGGGAGTCTAATTTGAAAAGTACATCAAGACGTTGGGAGAAGATGTGGAAATGTTGCTGAGAGAAGGTCCTGGTTGTATCTTCTTGTGGTCAGTTTGCTTGCATCAGCATGTCATACGTAAAGAGCAAAACACCATCTCATTTTAATAACACACTTAACTGCCTACACATGCACAGGAGACCGTGGTGTTAGCCAATTTAAAAAAATTTAACCTCAAAGGCAGGTACAGCAAGCCAATATTTTTTAGACCAGACAGCTAGAAGAAAGCTGTAGTTCTTAACACAGTATCTGAGGCAAAGATAACAATGATTTGGATATCCAAACCACATTTCGGTGAGGGTTGTGACAGGAGGATGCTTAGAACAGAACGACTCAGCATCTTACTGGGAAGTGTGGGAGATAGCAGGAAATCAGGGTGTGTGTGTGTGTGTGTGTGTGTGTGTGTGTGTGTACGCGCTCCACCCTCACACTTCATCCACCTAACAGCCAACTGGCCTCCTTAGTGGTAGTTTCATGAATTTCATCTTGTGCAAGATTTAAACCCTCACCACATGGGATTATTACTCTGACTTGCTTTGGTTTGCCCTCACTGATGCTTTTAAAGTGCCCTACTTTAGGGACTTCCCTGGCAGTACAGTGGTTAAGACTCCGCGCTGCCACTGCTGGGGGCGCGGGTTCAATCCCTGGTCGGGAAACTAAGATCCGGCATGCAGCGCTGCACGGCCAAAAAATAAAATAAAATAAAATAAATAAAGTGCCCTACTTTAGACAAGAGTGCCCTTCCTCTCCCTTACAAATAGAATTGGATATGCACTTCATCATTTACTTTAAAATATCTGTTAAGGGTCTACTATGGTTTATGCATACATGGTATTAGGCACTAAAGATACAGCCATGGAAAAAAACAGACCCCCATGGATCTTATGTTCTAGAACTATACTGTCAAGTATGGCAGCCACAAGCCACATGGGCTGTTGAGAACTTGAAAAGGAATTAGTCCCAACTGAGATGTGCTGTGTATGTAGAATACAGGATTTCTAAGACTTAGTATTAAAGAAAAAAGAGAGTATAAGGTATGTCAGTTTTTCCTATTGATTACATATCAGAATGATGATATTTTGGATGTTATTGGGTCAAGTAAAATATGTTATTAAAAGTAATCTCACCCGCTTCTTTTTACTTTTTTAGTGTAGCTACTAGAAAGCTTAAAATTACATATGTGGCTCACATTATATTTCTGTTGAACAGTTATTTTAGAGCAGTGGTTCCCAAGTGGGGATGATTTTGCCCTCTCTTCCAAGGGACATTAGGCAAACATAAACATGTTTTCCTTTTATAGCACTGAATCTATCATCACTTTGGAAGTTTGAATTTGCAGGACCAATCTTTGAGAGGGTTTTAGGCACCATGCCTTGGAATTCATGGAGCTGCCTGCCCCCGATCCCCAGGTAGTGTCTAGATTTCTCTGCATAGTTTAAAGAGTTGAGATTGTTACACACCTAGACTTAAGTCACATTATGGAGGCCACAGTTCTATGTGTGTGTGTGTGTGAAACAAATTTTGAGGAAGAAAGTGTGACAGCAAAATAAATCACTGTGATACATTATAAACAAATGTGATACAAATTTTTGAGCAATGCTTTGGCATGTAAATCATACCTTCATGGTGTATACCCTAAACTTATACAGTGATGTATGTCTATTTTCTCTCAATGAAACTGGGGGAAAAATGCCCTGGCATATTGCCAAATTTCCCTCCCCTAACCTTTTCCCCTATTACTACTTTATTTTATCTAATGTGAAAATTTTCTTTTTTTCTTTAATTGAAGTATCGTTGATTTATAATGTTGTATTAGTTTCAGGTGTACAGCAAAGTGATTCAGTTGTATACACATATATATCTATTTTTGTTCACATTCTTTTCCCTTATTGGTTATTACAGAGTACTGAGTATAGTTCTCTGTGCTAGGTCCTTGTTGGTTATCCAAAATTTCTTTTCCTACTTTCTCTACCTTTTTTATTACGGAATATGTTCTTTTGTTTGCTTGTTTGTTTGTTTGGTTTGGTTTTGGTTTTGGTTTTAGTTTTTGGGGGGAGGGGGGTTTTTTGGTTTGTTTTTTGTTTGTTTGTTTGTTTTGGGGGGGTTTGCTTTGATTTGTTTTGTTTTGTTTTTTGGCCTTGCCATGAGGCTTGTGGGATCTTAGTTCCCTGACCAGGGATTGAACCCAGGCCCACTGCAGTGAAAGCACTGAGTTCTAATCTCTGGACTGCCAGGGAATTCCCTGGACAGTGCAATGCTAGGGAGTCCCATTCAGTATGTCTCAAATGACTGTGTTACAGATAACCTGTCCTAGAGTTGTGCAGTGTGCAACCCTGCTAACCTCCCTCCATGCCTCTTGCTATTGTTGTTATCTAATCAAGAAAAAATTTCCTCCGTGTGACCCACTTCTCTTCCTGATTTCTATCCTCCAGCACATAGAGTTGCTATCTTAAGTTAATTAGAATCAAACACTTTAGAATCACCTAATACCACTCTGGTAAGTAACTATATCCTTAAATGAGTGTTCCTTTCTTAATACAAGTAGATTCTCAGCCAAGAACATATATTTTCAACAGAACACAACTTGGTATTTATACAGATATATAGTTTACCTTTACATTGTCCAGGATTTTTTTGTACCTCGAGTCATCTTTCAGAATATAAAGGAATCAACTTACAATCCTCTAAATAAAGTGCAGGATATCAGTTTAAAATTTAACTAGCTGAACAGAAATGTACTGGAAGATTCTCCTTTTGAATAAATTGTTTAATTTTTCTTACATGTCTCTGTCCTAAAAGTCAAAAGCAAGATGTGAAATCCAGTTAAAGATTTCAGCTAGTTGGATATATGAAAACAAAAATGTTATTATAATTTGCCGAGAAAAGTATGGAAGAGAGAAGTCATACATGTAGGATAGTCTTCCTTGCTCCTCCCATACCTGTGGCAGACATCACTAATTGATTCCAGCACTCATTTCCCCTGGGAGTGTCAGAGACTCAAAATCCTTTTCAAGATAGCACTCCAAGCAGAATTTACCCAACAGGTAAAACACATTTGCTATTTCAGATTGAAAAGATTCCAAGAAATGTTTAGGCAAAGGGTCATCTCTTTGTTTTTCTAAATTAGATAAGGGTATATTCTACTTGATTCTAAGGATGGCACTAACATACTGAATGTCAGTGTGAAGCTGAATGTTTTTCTCCTCCACTGGTACTAACTTCTCCCTGAAGGTCTTCCTGGTTTCTCCAATCTATGCTGGTTTTTCTCTTCTCTCACTGTTAATGGTCTTTAGAATTTGTGCCAGACAGTTTAGGGTCCAGTTAAATTTCTAAGTTCCTTGGGAGCAGGAGCAGCGTCTTAACTTATGGTAAACATGGCAGAATCCTGCACACAATCACCATTCTTCAAGGCTCACTGAATTAGTCCCTCTTTTTTAAATTAATTAATTTATTTATGTATTTATTTATTTTGGCTGAGCCAGGTCTTAGTTGTGGTATGCGGGATCTTCATTGCGGCACGCGGGATCTTTAGTTGTGGCATGCAGTCTTCTTAGTTGCTGCATGCAAACTCTTTAGTTGCGGCATGCATGCGGGGTCTAGTTCCCCAACCAGGGGTTGAATCCGGGCCCCCTGCATTGGGAGCATGGAGTCTTACCCACTGGACCACCAGGGAAGTCCCAAAGTAGTCCCTCTTTTGACTGTTAATATAGGAAAGCAGAAAGAAGAAGGTCTTACCTGCTCCATATGGTTCAAGAAAAAAATATCTAAATAAAAAATTCAGGTGAGAGATTAAACTAAAACAACAACAAAATATTTCCGCTACCCTTTCAAGCCGAACATCTTCAAACTATTTCTAGTCAAATGGTGGAGGGAAATCAATTCAGAGACCACACTACCCAAAATTCAGGAGACATTCTGTTAATGCTGGGTTGAATAATTTAATATTTCAAATAACCTTTCCACACCCCGTGTCCAACAACATGATTAATGCTGGATCTTTGAAATGCTCTGAATTTAAAATTCCACTGCAGTCCTTCCCTGGAACACTCTCTACTGTCAGTGAAGCTACTTGCTCTTCCTGAGGTTTGCTTGCTCCCTCACCTTTGCTCAAGTTGTTTCCTCCACCTGAAATTCTTTTTCTCCTCTGCTGCCACGTGTCCCAATACTGCCTGACCTTTGAGGTCAACCCAGGGACTCCTTCTTCCATAAAAACTCTCCTGACTCGCCTGTGGAATGGTGAGGTTTTCCCTCTGTATGTCCACACTTTCTGCACCACATTTAGGGTGCAGATCCTGCAACACACAAGAGTGTGGGCTTCAGGGTCTGGCAGACACCTGGGGCAGAATCCTGGCTCTGCCACTGGCTGGTTAAGTGACCTCCGGCAAAGCGCTTATCTTCTTTAGGCCTCAATTTCTTCATCTATAAAATGGGCATTAAAAAGAGCACTGGACTTCCCTGGTAGCACAGTGCTTAGGAATCGGCCTGCCAATACAGGGGACATGGGTTTGATCCCTGGTCCAGGAAGATCCCACATGCCGCAGAGCAACTAAGCCCCTGAGTCACAACTACTGAGCCTATGCTCTAGAGCCCAGGAGCCACAACTACTGAGCCCACGTGCTGCAACTACTGAAGCCTGCATGCCTAGAGCCCATGCTCCACAACAAGACAAGCCACCACAATGAGAAGCCCGCACACGGCAACAAAGAGTAGCCCCCGCTCGCCACAGCTAGAGAGAACCTGCGTGCATCAATGAAGATCCAATGTAGCCAAAAATAAATAAATAAAATTTAAAAATTAAAAAAAAAAATAAGAGCACCAACCTCAAAAAGTTCCTATGAGGACTAAATGAAATAATGAATGCAAAGTACTTCACAGCCAGGCACATAGTAAGCACTTATTTAAATATTAATTATTATTATTATGCAATTTGAGAGTGGTTTATAATTTTAATATCTGGCCTTATACATTACAGAATTTTTATGTTTAAGAATATGTTGTCTCCCCTGATGAACTTTGAGCATTTCAAGGGCATTGGTGAGCTCCTCTTCCTCACCTGTATTAGTTAGCTTCTGCTGGGTAACAAACCACCCCAAAACTTAGTGGCTTAAAATAACACCACGTATTTAGTGGTTCTTAAACTTTAGCATGCATCACAATCACCCAGACGGCTTGTTTAAAAAGGTCACTTGGGCCCACTCCTAGAGTTTATGATTCAGTAGTTTAAGATGAGTCTGAAAATTTGCATTTCTAACAGGCTCCCAGGTGATGCTGATGCTGCTGGGTTGGAGGATACACTTTGAGAATCGCTGAGTTCATGATTGTGTGGGTTGGCACTTTGGGCTGGACTCAGCAGGGCAGTTCTTCTGGTCTGGGCTCTGCTCACTTATGCATCTATGATCAGCTGCTGGTTAGCCATGCAGCTCTGTTTCTGGGGGGGCGGGTTTGCTGGCTGCCAGCTAAGGTGACATGTGTGACTGGGCCATTTGTCTCTCATGCCTTGGCTGCTGAGCCCAGGACTGTTCCCATGGAGCTCATAGTGTTCCAAGAGAGAGCAGAGCTGCAAGGCCTCCTGAGGTCTAGACTGGCACTCTGTCATGTTGCAAAGGGGTGTGGCTAAAGAGGAAGTGTGCATGAGAGGCCAGGTTTGCAATCTACCTCACCACCACTGGGTCTTAACATCTAATTGGTGTGCAGAAAATACTCATTGAATGAGTAAATAATTCTCCTAGCAACTGAGCTTTAAAATTTTACATGAATGGATAAAGAAGATGTGATACATATATACAATGGAATATTACTCAGCCATAAAAAGGAAAGAAATTGGGTCATTGGTAGAGACGTGGATGGACCTAGAGTCTGTCATACAGAGTGAAGTAAGTCAGAAAGAGAAAAACAAATATCGTATATTAACACATATATGTGGAATCTACAAAAATGGTACAGAAGAACCTATTTGCATGGCAGGAATAGAGACGCAGATGTAGAGAATGGATGTGTGGACACAGCAGAGGAAGGGGAGGGTGGGATGAACTGGAAGATTAGGTTTGACATAAATACACTACCATGTGTAAAATAGATAGCTAGTAAGAACATGCAGTATAGCACGGGGAGCTCAGGTGTGCTCTATGACGACCTAGATGGGTGGGATGGGGGGGTGGGCATGGGAGGGAGGCCCAAGAGGGAGGGGATATAGGTATACATATAGCTGATTCACTTCATTGTACAGCAGAAATTAACACAACATTGTAAAGCAGTTATACGCCAATTAAAAAATCAATAAAAAATAAAATAAAATTTTGCAAATGGTAGCAATTTATCTGAGCACTGCAGTTCAGGATAACATGCCTAGGAGACTGCTGATGAGTGCTAGATTTCCCACTTACTGGCCCTGCCTGTGACCTTTACCCTCTAGACTCAGGATTTTCATGCATAAAATGGAGATTATGATTCTCATCTCCCAGAGTTCTGGTAACTTGAGAAACAGTACAAATTAACCTCTTGGCACCTCAGTTTCCTCATGTGAATGATGGGCACAAATCATCCCCATCTCACGGAGCTTTGGGGAGAATTAAACCAGATGGTGTGTGCAAAGTTCTTGCCTTACAAAGTGCTCACAAGTATTCTTAATTGGATCACCTTGCTTAGCACTGTGGTGGCAACACTCAGTAAATGCCAGGTCCAACATAGCACTCTGGCTATAGAAATCCCAGCGTCTGTTCAATTTGCTACCAAAAGAGCTGCCCCTAAAATGCTCCAGGTCAAGAACTCCAGGTGCACGAATGCTGCCCAAGATGCCAAGCTTTGAAAATCTACACCTGCCAGCAGCCACCAGCAGCCTGGCTGGGTAACCCTTGGGGCCCCACTTTCTCGCCAGCTGGATGCCTCTGCAAGCCTCTGCCCACTTCTCCCATTCACCTGGCCCGCAGCGCCACGGCCTCCACTTATAAAGCGAAAGTAGGTCACCTCGATATTTCAGATTTTAGAGGCAGGTGAGACACAGGAGAAAAGGATGGAGTGGGTAGAGCCAACAGCTAGGGCTAAGAGGTGGAGAGCTGGAGAATTCATAGACCTTTTGTAACTTTCTTAGACTGGGAAGGGAGGAAAGGAAAGAAGGAAGAGAGGGAGGGAGGGAGGGAGGAAGGGTATAGGGAAGGATGGAGAGAGGGTGGAAGGGAGTCTGATAGGCAGATGGTTGATTTGCAGGCAGCAGGGACCAACCATCTCCAGCAGCCTCTGAGCCCCAGAGGCTGGAGATGCTAAGGGAGCAATCTCGTCGCTGCCCATTTAATTGCCGGGGGAACCTGCAGTGAAGGAGGAGGCCGCAGCTCGCTCAAGCTTTCTGAGTGGTCCCTGGGGCTTCACTCCCTCCAGGTGACTCCCATTTAGGCCAGTGTTAATGGGTCCCCTGCTGAGAAGCCCTTGTTGGGGATGTGCAGTTAAAAGTGCCTCATTCAAATAATCACCATCAGAAAAAAAAAAGCCTTCTGGGCTGGGAAGGTGAGCTCAGGCTGCCAGTTTCAGACAAGCCTGGAGCAAGGCAGCTCCTCAGCCAGTAACCCAGGCTCTTCTTACCCTCCCCTCCCCAGGGGGACAGCAGGGCTGTGTGGACTTGTGGGTCAGCACAGTGAATAATGCTTAGTACCAACACAGGATCAGATTTCAGATCAGGTCCATGATAGCAGGAGGGAGTGAGGAAATGCGAGGAATCTGGAATTTTTCCCCCAGGGAGGCTCCAGGCTAATACAAGTGGTTCAGTTACTATGTACCGGGCACTTTGCAGGTGCTGAGGAGGCCATGGTGAGCGTGTCCAGTGGTGAGGCCCTGCTCTCAGGATGCTGAGGTCCCGCGCAGGGAGACAGAGGCTGAGTGAACCAATGAGTAACTGAGATGATTTCAGAGAGTGAAGAGAATACATAGGTTAATTGTGGTGGATTGGCCTGGAGTGGAGGCCATGAGGGAGAGCAGTATTAGACAGAATGATTAGGAAACACTTCTCTAGGGATAAGTCTTGAGCCAAAACCTGAATGTTAGGAGGAAGCAAAAGATCAGAGGAAAGGGTGTCCAAGTGGAAGGAAGAGCTGGCAAAGGGCCTGGGTGTGGAACGAGCGTAGCATGTTAGGAAAACAGAAGGACGCTCAGTGTAATGAGAGTAGAGTGAGTTCCCGGGAGTTAGAATCAGAGCAGTTGCTCATTGTGGCAATGTTACTGAACTCAAGTTCACGTGCCTGACGCACAGTGAGGCCAAATAAACCGACATGTCGGGAGTTTGGAGCAGGGAAAGGTTTACTGCAGGGCCAAGCTAGGAGAACAGGCAGCTCGTGCTCAAAAACCCTGAACTCTCTGCTGGCTTCGGGGGGAGAAGTTTTTATAGGCAACACCTGGGGTGAGGACTACAGGGTGTGTGACTTTCTTCTGATTGGTTGGTGGTGAGGTAATGGTGGGGCTCCAGGATCTTGTGCTCAGCCTGAAGTCACCCTCCTCCACATGGGTGGAGGCCTTATTTCTGCAGAAGAACTCAAAGATATGAATATTCCTTTGTTGATGTTGTTGTTGTTGTTGTTTTTGGCTGTGCCGCACATGGCTTGTGGGATCTTAGTTCCCCGACCAGGGATTGAACCCAGGCCCTCGGCAGTGAGAGTGCAGAGTCCTAACCACTGGACTGCCAGGGAAGTCCCTGTATGTTCCTTGAGGGGGAACCAGGACGCTGCCCCAAGGCTGCACTATTGTTTCCTGACTGCTCCTCCCTTATCTCTGCATCCCTTCCCTGATTAACAATTGTTTGAATCTGCCCTTTGGAACTCAGGGAAGGTCTAGGAGGCTGAATGAAGCCCATTTCCTATAAACAAGAAAGGGGGACGAAGAAAGGATTAGTGCCCAGGAGCCCCACCGGATCCTGCTCGGTTTCAATAGCCAGCCTCCAAGATAGACCCCAGTGAACTCTGAAAAGTGATTCATGCCCCACTCCCCACCCACCCCGCACCCCCCAGCTCACATGGGTGGTCAGGATCTGAGCCTGATACCCCGAAGTGACCAGATTTCTCACACTTGAAAGCAGCCAGACTTTCTATACCACCGCAGTGTTCCTGAATCCTGAGCCTCACGTAGCCTGGAAGGATATTCTGTGTTTCTTAATTAGTGTTAATGGAACACACTGATTTCCTCCAGGCACAAGGACTTTCTGCATCTTTCTGATTCCATTTAACCACATATTCTAATTGATGTCTTTCCCCCCACCCAATTTATTTACTGATGAAAACCGTACAAATGAATCATGCTTGAATCAGGACTTGCCTTTGCTGGTGTACAGTAAGCTTCAAGGAGGCCCCTGGGGAGTCTTCTTTCTGGTAGTGCTCAGTTTGGGGGTAATTGTGGGACCTGTTCTTTATACGACCTCAGGAACAGGTCAGGCTGCCCACAAACAGAGTTGGGACACGGTCTCTGAATCAACAGCTGGCAGCACTCAGCGACGATGACCTGCTGTGTGCCAACACAATGGCGAGCGTGAGGAGAAAGCACGTGTGATAGCCCAGGAGACAGGCCGGCTTCTCCATCCGGCTGAGCCTTTAATGAGGAAATCTAGCTCCTCCTAAACCTCCTCTGACTCTTCCACTACAAAATTTGTTTAATGACAACAAAGACCTACTGTATAGCAGTAGGCTATACTGTGTGGCTCAATATCTTGTAATAACCTATAATGGAAAAGAATCTGAAAAAGAATATATATATACACACACACACACACGAACAGTTGTGTTTAACTGAATCGCTTCGCTATACACCTGAAACACTGTAAATCAACTATACTTCAATTAAAATAAAATAAAATAAAATTTGTTTAATGAATTTCACATTCTAAGTAACATGGAGAGGGTAAAATGAATTCATTAATGCATCTCAGAACACCATTGACAATACATAGTGGTCACAGGTGAGGGCTCTGGAGCCTGACCACCTGGCTCACATCCTGGGTCACATCCTTTATTACCTTTCACCAAAGGGCATAACTTCTCTGTACCCCAGTTTTCTCATTTGTATTACGGAGGTAATGACAACACCTACCTCATGAAATTGTTCTCGAAATCAAGTGAGATGGTAGAATAAAGCACTTTGGAACACATTAAGCACTCAGTAAGTAGTAGCTATTATTATTTTAATGTACCAGAGTACCTGAGACTTACTAAGCTCTAGCTAGATTGTTGCCATTGTCATTAGTAGAAACAACCAACCAACAAACTTCAAACTTCAAACTTAACAGCCCTAGGAGACGTAACAGTCTCTCTCTCTTTTTTTTTCTTTTTTAATTAAAGTATAGTTGATTTAAAATTTTGTGTTTGTTTCAGGTGCACAGCAAAGTGATCCAGTTATACACATATATATCTATATTCTTCTTCAGATTCTTTTCCCTTATAGGTTATTACAAAATATTGAGTATAGTTCCCTATAAGGAGTAAGGTCCTTGTTGTGTATCTTATATTTGGTAGTGTGTATGTGTTAATCTCAAACTCCTAATTTATCCCTCCCCCCTTTCCTCTTTGATAACCATAAGTTTGTTTTCTGTCTGTAGGTTTATTTCTGTTTCGTAAATAAGTTTATTTGTATCTTCTTTTTTTTAGGACTCCACATATAAGTGATATCATATGATATTTGTCATTGTCTGGCTTACCTCACTTAGTATGATAATCTCTAGCTCTATCCATCTTGCTGCAAATGGCATTATTTCATTCTTCTTTATGGCTGAGTAATATTCCATTATATATATATCATATATAATGATATATATAAGATATATATAAGATATAATGATATATATGATATATGTCATATATAATGATATATATGATATATATCCTATATATAATGATATATATAGGATATATATCATATCTTCTTTATTCATTCATCTGTCAATGAAAATTTAGGTTGCTTCCATGTCTTGGCTATTGTAAATAGTGCTGCAATGAACACTGGGGTACACGTTTCTTTTCGAATTAGCATTTTCTCCAGATATATGCCCAAGAGTGGGATTTCAGGGTCATATGGTAATTCTACTTTTAGTTTTTTAAGGAACCTCTGTACCATCTTCCACAGCGACTGCACCAATTTACATTCCCACCAACAGTGTAGGAGCTGCGGTCCCTTGAGAGCCGCCTCCACTCTGAACCATTAGGCATGGATTGGATGCAGCTGTTCTTAAGTTGAAGCAAGCATCACCATCACCTGGAGGCTTGTTAAAACACAGAGAGGTGGGCCTCGCCCTCAGGGTTTCTGAGTCAGTTGGTCTAGGGTATAGGCCTGATGACTTGCATTTGTAATGAGTCTCAGGAGAAGCTGGTGCTGTGGGTCTGGGAACACACTGTTGTTTTTCCTTTTTTTGGCCATGCCGCTGGCACACGGTATCCTAGTTCCCTGACCAGGGATCCAACCCGTGCCCCCTGCAGTGGAAGCGCGGAGTCCTAACCACTGGACAGCTTGGGAAGTCCCTGGGAACACACTTTGAACCATCTATTTAATAGTCTAATTCTCAGGGAGCCATCTTATTTCCAAGCTCTGGCCCCATTAGCCAACCATCAACCATGGTCCCGTCTCACTGCCCCATACAGCCCTCTCAATGTGGGAGCCCCCCTGGGAAGAGGCCACCAGAATGCCTTCTCACATCCTCTCCTTTGATGCTAAAGGCGACCCTGTCACAATCACCAGATAGCCAAGGAATTAATCTAAAAAGACCAAGCCCTTCTCTGCATCCCTGAGTTGAGAGGTAGAATTTTTCAGAGATAACTTTAGCAGCTGTTCCGCCTCTGACCAGCTCGGGTTCAGAAAGAGTTAATTACTTGTTTTTGTTTCAGTGGACCCCAAATGTGAAGGGGTTCCTCTGGCTCCTACCCTCAAATTAAATCTTTCTCTCTAGAGAAACATAAAACTAGAAGGATTCAGAGCTATATTGTTTCATTCACTAAAAACAAAACAAAACCAAAAAAACCCTTCCTTCTGAAATTCATTAGCTTTGTGTTAATATGGTGACCAAAATTAATTTTAGACCAAAGTCAAAGCCATTATTCTTTATTTTCCCTAAAATATATTTTACCTTCAGAAACCTGGCAAGTAGGAAAGTACAATTCACTATTAAAATAGGCTTTGCTAACTTGCAGTATAATCTTTGGAGAAGAGTTGAAGAAAAAAAGAAGTAACAGAATTATAGAGAAAAATTTGGAGGAAAAAAATGAGACAGACACGCAAGAAGAAATAACACTGCAGACCTAAAGGAACAGTTGGAAAATATTTTCTGTAAAAGGCCAGATAGTAAATATTTTCAGCTTTGTGGGCCATAGAGTTTCTGTTGCAACCACTGGACTCCGTCCTTGTTCTGTGAAAGCAGCCACAGACAATATGTGAATGAGTGTGTAGGACTGTGCTCCAGCAAAACTTCACATATGGATGTGAAATTTGAATTTCATGTAATTTTTACCCATCACCAATATTATTTATCTTTTAATTTTTTTCCCCAACTACTTACAAATGTAAAAACCATTTTTAACTCATGGACCGTATAAAAAGAAATGGTAGCTGGATTTGGCCCACAGGTTTTAGTTTGCTCACCCCTGACCTAAAGAAAACAGTCTAATTGAAGCATCATCTCTGCTTTCAAAAATGTTATCAGGGACTTCCCTGGTGGCACAGTGGTTAAGAATCCATCTGCCAATACAGGGGACACGGGTTCGAGCCCTGGTCTGGGAAGATCCCACATGCCGCAGAGCAACTAAGCCCATGTGTCACAACTACTGAGCCCACGTGCCACAGCTACTGAATCCTGTGTGCCTAGAGCCCGTACTCCGCAACAAGAGAAGCCACCGCAATGAGAGGCCTGTGCACCGCAACGAAGAGTAGTCCCTGCTCTCAGCAACTAGAGAAAGCCCGCGACAGCAATGAAGACCCAACTCAGCCAAACAAATAAATAAAATTTTTAAAAATGCTATCAGTTATTTTTTAATTGAAGTATAATTGGTTTAAAATATTGTGTTAGTTTCAGGGGTACAACAAAGTGATTCAGTTACACATATATAGGTCTATTCTTTTTCAGATTCTTTTCCCTTATAGATCATTACAAGGTATTAAATATAGTTCCCTGTGCTATACAGTAGGTCCTTGTTGTTTACCTATTTTATATATAGTGGTATGTATGTGTAAATCACAAACTCTTAATTTATCCCTCCCCCAACCTTTCCCCTTTGGTAACCAAAGGTTTGTTTTCAAAGTCTGTGAGTCTGTTTCTGTTTTGTAGATAGGTTTGTTTGTGTCATATTTCAGACTCCACATATAAGTGATATCATATGATATTTATCTTTCTCTGTCTGACCTACTTCACTTAGTATGATAATCTCTAGGTCCATCCATGTTGCTGCAAATGGCATTATTTCATTCTTTTTTATGGCTGAGAAATATTCTACTGTATATAATATATACCACATCTTTATCCATTCATCTGTCACTGGACACTTGAGTTGCTTCCATGTCTTGGCTATTGTAAATAGTGCTGCAATAAACACTGGGATGCATGTATCTTTTTGAATTATATATTTTTAAAAAATGCTATCAGTACTTTAGGGACACAGTGAACAGGCTTGTTTTTCTCTTGCCAACATGATAGTGGTCAAGAAGTGGTTAACCCGCTGGGCTGCTGGGGCAAAGAGGTGGCAAGGAGAAGTGAGCCTTAGAAATACAAAAGACTCTATATATCTCTGTCCAGTGGGAAATCTCTTGTCAGCCCAGATACCACTCAGATAATGGCAAACAAAAGATGTCTAAATGTCTTCTTCTGGCATTTTGTCATTCTATGTTTCAGTGCCAAATGAACACATCCTTAGGCAAGTGATCTCAGTTTCTAGGAATTTTAGCCATAGATGCAAGCAAAAATATTTGTACAAGATATTCCTGGCAACATTGTTTGTCCTAAAGAAAAACTGGAGAGAGCCTAAACATCCACATTCAGGCACTACGTAAGAAATTTATGGAAAAATCCATACAATGGAGTAGTACGCAGCAGTAAAAAACAATGAGGGCAGCTTTTATACACAGATGTTGCTCAGTGGTCCAAGATGTATTGTAAGGAAAAAAAAGTATGTTGCAGAATAGTGTTTGGTATTATCACTGTATTTTTATTGTTGAATATGTATAGTAAAAAATGTCAGAAAGGAAAAAGCCCACACTACAAACAGCAATTATCTTTGGAGAATGAAGCTAAAGGATGAAGATGGTGACGAGCATCAATATTTTATTTTAAACATTTCTGTACTACAAATTTTTTGCAACCAATTTTTTTTGTTACTTTATAAGATGGTTAATTTTATGTGTCAGTTTGACTGGGACATGGGGTATCCAGATATATGCTTAAACATCATTTCCAGGTGTGTCTGTGAGGTATTTCCAGAGGAGGTTAACATTTAACTTGGGGGACTGAGTGAGGTGGATGTGGGTGAGCATCACCCAATCTGTTGAAGGTCCCATAGAGCAGAATGGCAGGGGAAGGGGGGATTCACTCTCTGTCTGAGCTGGGACATCCATCTACTCCTGTTCTTGGGATTCCTGGGTCTCAGGCCTTCAGACTCGGTATGGATTCTATACCACCGACTTTCCAGCTCTCAGGCCTCTGAATGAAACCACTGGCTTTCCTGGGTCTCCAGCTTGCAGGCGACAGATCATGAGAATTCTCAGCCTCTATAACTGCATGAGCTAATTCCTTATCCTAAATCTTGTTCTAGATATAGACATACATATACATATAGACACAGATATAGATATAGACACAGATACAGACACAGATATAGAAATAGATGTAGATGACATAGATATAGATACAGATTTATATATATATATAGAGAGAGAGAGAGGTCTATATCTATCTATATATCTCCTATTAGTTCTGTTTCTGAACCCTGACTTTTGTAATAAAAAATTAATTTAAAAAAAATCCCTTTCTTCACAATAAGGATGGAATCAAGGAAGGGCTGACCCAGAGCCCGCATAATTTTGCTCAAAATTATTGACTGAATAAAGAATCTGAGTAGTTATTTTTTCTTTAATTTTCATCCAGTCAATATCTATTATACAGTTCGTATAATAGGGTTCATGGGAGAATTCTTCAAATATATCTATTCTTTCAGTCCACATTTACTATAAAAACACTCTGTGTTAAGCATTGGATTCTAATTTAATAAGATTCATGTGACTTTGAAGTTATTTATTTATTTATTAAAAAATTTTTTTTCTTGGACATGCCCTGCAGCATGAAGGATCTTAGTTCCCCGACCAGGGAATGAACCCGGGCCACAGCAGTGAAAGTGCTGAGTCCTAACCACTGGACTGCCAGGGAATTCCCTAAAGAGTTGTTTCCAAAGATGTTTGAATGTTTTAGAACTTATGATGTAAGGTGCACATATCAGGATCCAGAGTTTTATTATTTTACAGAAATACTCCATGGAATTTAGGAAGAAAGACCATAATAACCATAAGAGCTAGATGGTATCATCCTCGTATTAAAATGGAGGCTTAATTGTGTCACTTTCACAAGGTCACAGAATTAATCAGTGCTAGATGTGAATCTAGATGTGTCTGACTTCAAAGACCATGTTCTTTCTGCTAGTGGCAGAGACCAAGATGCCTTCTCCCCTTTTCTTGTGGGAATAAAATCCCAGATTTTTACTTAGGCACATTTTATTAATATATAGTCACCAAGAACAAGGATTACCCATCCCAGCCTCCCCTGTAATTAGGTATGGCCATGAAACTAAATCCTAGGTGTGAGAGGAAGTAATCTATAGTAATCTATAGTGGCTTCTACGAAAGCTTCCTAAAAGATAGCTACCATGTATATTTTGCCTCTTCTTCCTCCCTTTCTTCTTCCTGCTGGCTGGAGCACCAGCAACCATCTTGGGCAAGGAGGTAAAAGTCATGTGTTCTGTATAGAATGAGCATGAGTCCCTGAGAACTATGGAGCTGCCATACCAGCATCAGGCTACCTGCCTCTAGGCTTCATTTATAAGAAAAAGAAATACATTTCTATTGTTCAAGTCACCATCATTAGGGTTTTACTGCAGCTGAACTTAATCCTATTATATTACTATAACAAGATGCCTTCAAATCTGTCATCACTTGATGAAGAAGTCCTAAAACTACCTCAGAAAATCTTGGAGGAATCAGATTGCATAAGGCAATACACATAAATACATAGCTCATTCAAAGGGAATGCATAATGGAATTCTTCCTGAAACAATTGGTTTTGACCTCTGGTTTCAGTAAACACAGATTCAGTGCTCACCAAAATCAAATATTGACTTCCCCTTCGCTTTGCTCAGCATTCATCCTCAAAGCAATAAACTAAGATGGAATGTGGGGAAGAGAGGTTAAGAGAAAGTGCTTTACCTGCTTCTCCATAAGTACAGTGCTTGGGCTAGTTCTCAATAAGGCTATTAAGAAAGATCAGAATTGAAGCAAAGTAAATAGTTTGGGATTATAAATGTATTGAGGGCATGCACAAAACGTCTTATATAAACATTATTTTAAATGTACTACATTTCTGTAGTATTTACTTAAAACTGTATTTTCTGGGCTTCCCTGGTGGCACAGTGGTTAAGAATCCGCCTGCCAATGCAGGGGACACGGGTTCGAGCCCTGGTCTGGGAGGATCCCACATGCCGCGGAGCAACTAAGCCCATGCGCCACTACTACTGAGCCTGAGCTCTAGAGCCCGCGTGCCACAACTGCTGAGCTCGCGTGCCACAACTACTGAAGCTGGCGCGCCTAGAGCCCGTGCTCCGCAACAAGAGGAACCACCGCAAATGCGAAGCCCGCGCACCGCGAGGAAGAGTAGCCCCCACGCACCGCAACTAGAGAAAGCCCGCAGGTAGCAACGAAGACACAACGCAGCCAAAAATAAATAAATAAAATAAATAAATTTATACAAACAAAAAACCAAAAACCTGTATTTTCTCTCCTTGAGAAAGTCAAGGGACTTTAATAAAAATATTCTTTTGTCCATTTTAGGTAAACATAAACTTATATCTGAGAATTTTTAAAGTAAGGCTAACCTGGAAAAACAGCAAGAGAAATGCTGAGGTTTACAGCCTTTTTCTACCTCATTCAAAATCCTAAAAAAGTACCCTACCTAGCATTTAGAAAACAGAGATATAATACTATAACATAAATGGACAGTTCCTACTAAAATATTTTAAAGGAAGATACAGAATTTCATTATTATTGCTTTTGTGCTGATTTTTAAAAACTTTTTAAAAAGTTGCTCAACATCACTAATCATTAGAGAAATGCAAATCAAAACCACAATGAGGTATTACCTCACACTGGTCAGAATGGCCATCGTCAATAAATCTACAAACAGTAAATGCTGGAGATGGTGTGGAGAAAGGGAATCCTTCTGTCCTGTTGGTGGGAATGTAAATTGATACAGCCACTATGGAGAACAGTATGGAGGTTCCTTAAAAAACTAAAAATAGAACTACCATATGACCCAGCAATCCCACTACTGGCATATATCCTGAGAAAACCATAATTCAAAAAGATACATGTACCGGGCTTCCCTGGTGGTGCAGTGGTTGAGAATCCGCCTGCCCATGCAAGGGACCAGGGTTCAATCCCTGGTCCGGAAAGATCCCACATGCTGTGGAGCAACTAATCCCATGTGCCACAACTACTGAGCCTGTGCTCTAGAGCACACAAGTGACAACAATTGAAGCCCACGAGTCACAACTACTGAAGCTTGTGCACATAGAGCTTGTGCTCTGCAACAAGAAAAGCCACCACGATGAGAAGCCTGCACACCATGACAAAAAGTAGCCCCTCCTCACCACAACTAGAGAAAGCTTGCGCGCAGCAACAAAGCCAAACGCAGCCAAAAATAAATTAATTAATTAAAAAAAATGCACATACCACAATGTTCATTGCAGCACTATTTATAATAGCCAGGACATGGAAGAAACCTAAATGTCCATTGACAGATAAATGGATAAAGAAGATGTGGCACATATATACAATGGAATATTACTCAGCGATAAAAAGGAACGAAATTGAGTTATTTTTATAAGGTGGATGGACCTAGAGTCTGTCATACAGGGTGAAGTAAGTCAGAAAGAGAAAAACAAATACCGTGTGCTAGCGCACATATATGGAATCTAAAAAAATGGTACTGATGAACCTAGTGGCAGGGCAGGAATAAAAATGCAGATGTAGAACAGACTTGATGACTTGGGCGGGGGGAGGGGGAGGGGAAGCTGGGACGAAGTGAGAAAGTAGCATTGATATATATACACTACCAAATTAAAAATGGATGGCTAGTGGGAAGCTGCTGCATAGCACAGGGAGGTCAGCTCAGTGCTTTGTGACCACCTAGAGGGGTGGGATAGGGAGGGTGGGAGGGAGGCTCAGGAGGGAGGAGATATGGGGATATATGCATACATATAGCTGATTCACTTTGTTATACAGCAGAAACTAACACAACATTGTAAAGCAATTATACTCCAATAAAGATATAAAAATAAATAAATAAATAAAAAATAAAAATGAGATTGGCATCTTTCACACATACACTCTTAGATTTTTAAAAGATAAAGTACTTAACAGTGCTTGTCCAGCACACCAATTGGTTTCCTTTAGCCTTCCTATTCTTAGAGAAAGATATTCAAGGCAGCATCAATATGAACTCTTCTTTTTTCCCTTTTAACCTAATAGCATCATAATTCTATTTTTGAGAGGACAGAACCAGAGTTAGGGTTGTGCTCATTTCCTTTCCCCACCACCCGCAGCATGGGGGGATCTTAGTTCCCAGACCAGGGATGGAACTGCACCCCCTGCAGTGGGAGCAGGGGGTCTTAACCACTGGACCACCAGGGAAGTCCCCAGGGCTGTGCTAATTTCTAAAGCTATTTGCCAAGTACATGAACCAGAGATAATGAGGACTTTCTCATTTTTTCCAGAAAAGCAACTCCTCAGACCCATTCTATTCCTGTGGTCCTCAAAAAGTAGATCACATGTCTGTATGTCTGGATTAATTGCTCACTGGAGTTGGGGAGGGGGAGTGCATAAAGTACCCTGTTTGCCAATTACTTTTTTGCTGAAATTCATATAAGCATTGACTAGGAAGTTAAAGGCAGGATGATTTTAAAGAAAAAAACAAAAGATTCCCCATTGAGATATATATTTTTTAAAAAAACAGTTGTTCTGTGTTACTACCATTTTTGTTGGCACGTAAGCCATGCAGGTATATAAAATACATCCCAATTCTGCATTACATGTATAACATGTATTGAAAGTGATTTTAAAGTAGTTTTTGTTGGGAGTAACACACTAGTTTTTGGTTGGTTTAAGTACATTTTACCGTGTGTTGAAATCTAATAGAAAATTATTAGCTCTGGATGTGCAATAATATTGTACTAACCTAGAAAAAAAAGATACAAAATCAGCTAAAAGAAATATTTTGGCATCAATGATTAAAGTTCCATAGCAAAGGTAGAGTAATCATAAATTTAAATCTAATATATTAAGGAATGAACCTTACTTTCCCCCTGATGTGCTGTGTGGTCTGTGGTTTATTATTTTTGTTAAGAAATCTACCTTTAAAAATATCTGTGCTGTGATGGTTTGTATTGCAGAGCTCGGCCACTAGGGGCAGCATCAGCTATGATTTTTCTTTGATTGCTGGGTAATTTGGATGTGTATTTTGTGGGTGTGAGAAAACCACAGTAGCTGACTTTGTGACTTTGGGAAATCGCTTCTCTTTGGGCCTCAGTTTCCTCAGGAAGAATTTGGACTAGATGAGCTCTGAGGCCCTGACAGTTAAAATTCCATGGCTCAACGATTATTATTTTGTTGCTGTTAAGACAGAATATCATCGATTAACCAAGATGGCGGAGTAGAAGGACGTGCTCTCACTCCCTCTTGCGAGAGCACCAGAATCACAACTGGCTGCTGGACAATCATTGACAGGAAGACCCTGGACTTCACCAAGGAGGACACCCCACGTCCAAGGACAGAGGAGAAGCCACAGTGAGACGGTAGGAGGGGCGCAATCAGAGTAAAATCAAATCCCATAACTGCTGGGTGGGTGACTCACAGACTGGCGAACACTTATACCACAGAAGTCCACCCACTGGAGTGAAGGTTCTGAGCCCCACCTCAGGCTTCCCAACCTGGGGGTCCGGCAAAGGGAGGAGGAATTCCTAGAGAATCAGACTTTGAAGTCTAGTGGGAATTGATTGCAGGACTGTGACAGGACTGGGGGAAACAGAGACCCCACTCTTGGAGGGCACACACAAAGTAATGTGTGCATCGGGACCCAGGGGAAGGAGCAGTGACCCTGGGGGAGACTGAACCAGACGTACCTGCTGGTGTTGGGGGGTCTCCTGCAGAGGCGAGTGGTGGCTCTGTTTCACCGTGGGGATAAGGACACTGGCAGCAGAGGTCCTGGGAAGTTCTCCTTGGCGTGAGCCCTCCCAGAGTCTGCCATTAACCCCACCAAAGAGCACGGGTAGGCTCCAGTGTTGGGTTGCCTCAGGCAAAACAACCAACAGGGAGGGAACCCAGCCCCACCCATCAACAGTCAAGTGGATTAAGGTTTTACTGGGCTCTGATCGCCACAGCAACAGGGAGGGAACCCAGCTCCACCCATCAACAGTCAAGTGGATTAAGGTTTTACTGAGCTCTGACCGCCACAGCAACAGTCAGCTCTACCCACCACCAGAGCCTCCCATCAAGCCTCTTAGATAGCCTCAACCACCAGAGGGCAGACAACAGAAGCAAGAAAAACTACAATCCTGCAGCCTGTGGACCAAAAACCACAGTTACAGAAAGACAGAGAAGATGAAAAGGCAGAGGGCTATGTACCAGATGAAGGAACAAGAAAAAACCCCAGAAAAACAACTAAATGAAGTGGAGATAGGCAACCTTCCAGAAAAAGAATTCAGAATAATGATAGTGAAGATGATCCAGGACCTCGGAATAAGAATGGAGGCAAAGATTGAGAAGATGCAAGAAATGATTAACAAAGACCTAGAAGAATTAAAGAACAAACAAACAGAGATGACCAATACAATAACTGAAATGAAAACTACACTAGAAGGAATCAATAGCAGAATAACTGAGGCAGAAGAACGGATAAGTGACCTGGAAGACAGAATGGTGGAATTCACTGCTGCGGAACAGACTAAAGAAAAAAGAATAAAAAGAAATGAAGACAGCCTAAGAGACCTCTGGGACAACATTAAACGCAACAACATTCGCATTATAGGGGTCCCAGAAGGAGAAGAGAGAGAGAAAGGACCAGAGAAAATATTTGAAGAGATTATAATCGAAAACTTCCCTAACATGGGAAAGGAAATAGCTACCCAAGTCCAGGAAGCGCAGAGAGTCCCATACAGAATAAACCCAAGGAGAAACACGCCGAGACACATAGTAATCAAAGTGGCAAAAATTAAAGACAAAGAAAAATTATTGAAAGCAGCAAGGGAAAAACGACAAATAACATACAAGGGAACCCCCATAAGGTTAACAGCTGATTTCTCAGCAGAAACTCTGCAAGCCAGAAGGGAGTGGCATGAAATACTTAAAGTGATGAAAGGGAAGAACCTACAACCAAGATTACTCTACCCAGCAAGGATCTCATTTAGATTTGATGGAGAAATCAAAAGCTTTACAGACAAGCAAAAGCTAAGAGAATTCAGCACCACCAAACCAGCTCTACAACAAATGCTAAAGGAACTTCTCTAAGTGGGAAACACAAGAGAAGAAAAGGACCTACAAAAACAAACCCAAAACAATTAAGAAAATGGTCATAGGAACATACATATCGATAATTACCTTAAACGTGAATGGATTAAATGCCCCAACCAAAAGACATAGACTGGCTGAATGGATACAAAAACAAGACCCATATATATGCTGTCTACAAGAGACCCACTTCAGACCTAGGGACACGTACAGACTGAAAGTGAGGGGATGGAAAAAGATATTCCATGCAAATGGAAATCAAAAGAAAGCTGGAGTAGCTATACTCATATCAGATAAAATAGACTTTAAAATAAAGAATGTTACAAGAGACAAGGAAGGACACTACATAATGATCCAGGGATCAATCCAAGAAGAAGATATAACAATTATAAATATATATGCACCCAACATAGGAGCACCTCAATACATAAGGCAACTGCTAACAGCTATAAAAGAGGAAATCGACAGTAACACAATAATAGTGGGGGACTTTAACACCTCACTTACACCAATGGACAGATCATCCAAAATGAAAATAAATAAGGAAACAGAAGCTTTAAATGACACAATAGACCAGATAGATTTAATTGATATATATAGGACATTCCATCCAAAAACGGCAGATTACACGTTCTTCTCAAGTGCACACGGAACATTCTCCAGGATAGATCACATCTTGGGTCACAAATCAAGCCTCAGTAAATTTAAGAAAATTGAAATCATATCAAGCATCTTTTCTGACCACAACGCTATGAGATTAGAAATGAATTACAGGGAAAAAAACGTAAAAAAGACAAACACATGGAGGCTAAACAATACGTTACTAAATAACCAAGAGATCACTGAAGAAATCAAACAGGAAATAAAAAAATACCTAGAGACAAATGACAATGAAAACACGACGACCCAAAACCTATGGGATGCAGCAAAAGCGGTTCTAAGAGGGAAGTTTATAGCTATACAAGCCTACCTAAAGAAACAAGAAAAATCTCAAGTAAACAATCTAACTTTACACCTAAAGAAACTAGAGAAAGAAGAACAAACAAAACCCAAAGTTAGCAGAAGGAAAGAAATCATAAAGATCAGAGCAGAAATAAATGAAATAGAAACAAAGAAAACAATAGCAAAGATCAATAAAACTAAAAGTTGGTTCTTTGAGAAGATAAACAAAATTGATAAGCCATTAGCCAGACTCATCAAGAAAAAGAGGGAGAGGACTCAAATCAATAAAATCAGAAATGAAAAAGGAGAAGTTACAACAGACACCGCAGAAATACAAAACATCCTAAGAGACTACTACAAGCAACTTTATGCCAATAAAATGGACAACCTGGAAGAAATGGACAAATTCTTAGAAAGGTATAACCTTCCAAGACTGAACCAGGAAGAAACAGAAAATATCAACAGACCAATCACAAGTAATGAAATTGAAACTGTGATTAAAAATCTTCCAACAAACAAAAGTCCAGGACCAGATGGCTTCACAGGTGAATTCTATCAAACATTTAGAGAAGAGCTAACACCCATCCTTCTCAAACTCTTCCAAAAAATTGCAGAGGAAGGAACTCTCCCAAACTCATTCTATGAGGCCACCATCACCCTGATACCAAAACCAGACAAAGACACTACAAAAAAAGAAAATTACAGACCAATATCACTGATGAATATAGATGCAAAAATCCTCAACAAAATACTAGCAAACAGAATCCAACAACACATTAAAAGGATCATACACCACGATCAAGTGGGATTTATCCCAGGGATGCAAGGATTCTTCAATATACGCAAATCAATCAATGTGATACACCATATTAACAAATTGAAGAATAAAAACCATATGATCATCTCAATAGATGCAGAAAAAGCTTTTGACAAAATTCAACACCCATTTCTGATAAAAACTCTCCAGAAAGTGGGCATAGAGGGAACCTACCTCAACATAATAAAGGCCATATATGACAAACCCACAGCAAACATCATTCTCAATGGTGAAAAACTGAAAGCATTTCCTCTAAGATCAGGAACGAGACAAGGATGTCCACTCTCACCACTATTATTCAACATAGTTCTGGAACTCCTAGCCACGGCAATCAGAGAAGAAAAAGAAATAAAAGGAATACAAATTGGAAAAGAAGAAGTAAAACTGTCACTGTTTGCGGATGACATGATACTATACATAGAGAATCCTAAAACTGCCACCAGAAAACTGCTAGAGCTAATTAATGAATATGGTAAAGTTGCAGGTTACAAAATTAATGCACAGAAATCTCTTGCATTCCTATACACTAATGATGAAAAATCTGAAAGAGAAATTATGGAAACACTCCCATTTACCATTGCAACAAAAAGAATAAAATACCTAGGAATAAACCTACCTAGGGAGACAAAAGACCTGTATGCAGAAAACTATAAGACACTGATGAAAGAAATTAAAGATGATACCAACAGATGGAGAGATATACCATGTTCTTGGATTGGAAGAATCAACATTGTGAAAATGAGTATACTACCCAAAGCAATCTACAGATTCAATGCAATCCCTATCAAATTACCAATGGCATTTTTTACGGAGCTAGAACAAATCATCTTAAAATTTGTATGGAGACACAAAAGACCCCGAATAGCCAAAGCAGTCTTGAGGCAAAAAAATGGAGCTGGAGGAATCAGACTCCCTGACTTCAGACTATACTACAAAGCTACAGTAATCAAGACAATATGGTACTGGCACAAAAACAGAAACATAGATCAATGGAACAAGATAGAAAGCCCAGAGATTAACCCACGCACCTATGGTCAACTAATCTATGACAAAGGAGGCAAAGATATACAATGGAGAAAAGACAGTCTCTTCAATAAGTGGTGCTGGGAAAACTGGACAGCCACATGTAAAAGAATGAAATTAGAATACTCCCTAACACCATACACAAAAATAAACTCAAAATGGATTAGAGACCTAAATATAAGACTGGACACTATAAAACTCTTAGAGGAAAACATAGGAAGAACACTCTTTGACATAAATCACAGCAAGATCTTTTTCGATCCACCTCCTAGAGTAATGGAAATAAAAACAAAAATAAACAAGTGGGACCTAATGAAACTTCAAAGCTTTTGCACAGCAAAGGAAACCATAAACAAGACGAAAAGACAACCCTCAGAATGGGAGAAAATATTTGCAAATGAATCAACGGACAAAGGATTAATCTCCAAAATATATAAACAGCTCATTCAGCTCAATATCAAAGAAACAAACACCCCAATCCAAAAATGGGCAGAAGACCTAAATAGACATTTCTCCAAAGAAGACATACAGACGGCCACGAAGCACATGAAAAGGTGCTCAACATCACTAATTATTAGAGAAATGCAAATCAAAACTACAATGAGGTATCACCTCACTCCTGTTAGAATGGGCATCATCAGAAAATCTACAAACAACAAATGCTGGAGAGGGTGTGGAGAAAAGGGAACCCTCTTGCACTGTTGGTGGGAATGTAAATTGATACAGCCACTATGGAGAACAATATGGAGGTTCCTTAAAAAACTAAAAATAGAATTACCATATGACCCAGCAATCCCACTACTGGGCATATACCCAGAGAAAACCGTAATTCAAAAAGACACGTGCACCCGAATGTTCATTGCAGCACTATTTACAATAGCCAGGTCATGGAAGCAACCTAAATGCCCATCAACAGACGAATGGATAAAGAAGTTGTGGTACATATATACGATGGAATATTATTCAGCCATAAAAAGGAACGAAATTGAGTCATTTGTTGAGAAGTGGATGGATCTAGAGACTGTCATACAGAGTGAAGTAAGTCAGAAAGAGAAAAACAAATATCGTATGTTAATGCATGTATGTGGAACGTAGAAAAATGGTACAGATGAGCCAGTTTGCAGGGCAGAAGTTGAGACACAGATGTAGAGAATGGACATATGGACACCAAGGGGGGAAAACTGCGATGAGGTGGGGATGGTGATGTGCTGAATTGGGCGATTGGGATTGACATGTATACACTGATGTGTATAAAACTGATGCCTAATAAGAACCTGCAGTATAAAAAAACAAACAAAACAACTAATACTAAACTTTCATTGGGTTATTTGTATGGAAATATGTTAATATAAATGTTTCAGACATTACATGAAATTTCTAAAAATCTTATATTTGTATTTGTATGGAAATATGTATGGAAATATGTTAATATAAATGTTTCAGACAGTACATGAAATTTCTAAAAATCTTATATTTGTATTTGTATGGAAATATGTATGGAAATATGTTAATATAAATGTTTCAGACATTATATGAAATTTCTAAAAATCTTATATTTGTATTTGTATGGAAATATGTATGGAAATATGTTAATATAAATGTTTCAGACATTACATGAAATTTCTAAAAATCTTATATTTGTATTTGTATGGAAATATGTATGGAAATATGTTAATATAAATGTTTCAGACATTACATGAAATTTCTAAAAATCTTATATTTGTATTTGTATGGAAATATGTATGGAAACATGTTAATATAAATGTTTCAGACATTACAGGAAACGTCTAAAAATCTTATATGTTCTGGTATAATGTTATAAGTAATAATCCTAGTTATTACTTTAAAATGTATATCTCAGAAATAACTAATTTTCTTGTCAACTGCATTATTATGAACTTTCATCAAATCTTTAACCATGGTCATTTTTAAGTCTTTTGTCATTTACAGACAGTTCTGGGTGTACTCTGATGATTTTGCAAATATGTTCCTATAAAAGAGTTTCATCTTCAAGAAATTCATGGAAAAGACTCTGACAAGTACAGGTTTCTGGTAACTGACTGTACTGCTGAACTGAATGAATAAGCATTTTCAGAACTCTAATGAAAAACTGATGAACTCATAAAAGTGCTAACAAAAGATCAAGATGAAAAAAAAGAAATTAATTACATGGGACTGAGTGAACTGATGAGGATGAGTATAATTTTTGTGACTTTCTGTCTGAATTAAAAAAAAAAAAATCCCACAAGGACTCAGAGGAAAAGAATATACAAATCAATTTTCACTGCAAAGTAAAGGAGCTGTTACAGTGGAGGATTACTGGACTGAATGTCAATTTTATGACATAGTATAAGTGTGTTTCATGTTTGGTAATTGCAATCATTGTTGCTTTTGTTGTGGTCATCCATGTACAATGCTTGGTGTCAGTCTATCTATCTCTTGTAAAAATAAAATACAGTGTGTGTGTGTGGAAAAAAAAAAAAAAAAAGACAGAATATCAGAGAGAACTGAGTTCTAATTCCAGGTATGACATTAGTTTCACACTATTACTTAGAACAAGTCAACTACTCTCACTGGTTCTTAGTTTTCTTAATTGTGAAATGAGATGAAGTTAGTATTTCCCAAATGCTAGTTCCTCTTGGTACATGATAATGATGATGATGATGGTGATGATTATGGCGGAGGTGAAGATGCTGCTGGTGGTGGTGGTGATGGGAAGGAGGAGAATAAGAGAAAGAAGATGATAAAGAAGTTAGGACAAGGCAAATAATTATTGAGCCTTATTAAGTGTCATGCAGTATCCTAAGTGCTTTATCTGAATGATTTCATACAATCCCCTTAGAAAACCTATGATATAAGTACCACGTTCTTATTCTCATTTTCAACCAAAGAAACATAGGCTCTGAGAGGCTAAGAGTGTGGCCTGAGGTCTCACTACTGGTAGAGTGAATCTGCAATTCACCCTAGTTCTGATGGGACCCCCCAACCCAAGCTTCTAAACCACAATGCTGTCTTGCTTCTTACAGTAACGCATCCTACACTTGAGGGTTTCAAAGTCTGATAAATGTATCTTCTTCTTAGATTTTTACTTCCAAAAAATAATAAAGCAATTTTTGCCCAGAGGGGGACATATACCACTGGTAATACACTTGTAGATTTTAGGTGATACACAGAATCAAGCCACATGGGGGAACAGTACTCTTTTTTAAAATATGCAACTTAAAAAAAATGTGTGGGGCCACAGGAAGTTGCTGCAAAAGCCATACATGGAATCCCACAAACTCTTCACCTGGCTGCCTCAAATGGTGGCATCTTTTTTAAAAAAATTTATTTATTTATTTATTTATGGGTGTGTTGGGTCTTTGTTGCTGCGCATGGGCTTTCTCTAGTTGCGGCGAGCAGGGGCTACTCTTCGTTGCGGTGCGCGGGCTTCTCATTGCGGTGGCTTCTTTTGTTGCGGAGCACAGGCTCTAGGCGCGTGGGCTTCAGTACTTGTGGCACACGGGCTCAGTAGTTGTGGCTCGCAGGCTCTAGAGCTCAGGCTCAGTAGTTGTGGCACACGGGCTTAGTTGCTCCGCGGCATGTGGGATCTTCCCGGACCAGGGCTCGAACCCGTGTCCCCTGCATTGGCAGGTGGATTCTTAACGACTGCGCCACCAGGGAAGCCCTCAAATGGTGACATCTTAAGTGCTATATCAAAGCCAGGAAATTGACATTGGTACAATATTGTTAACCAGACTACAGACCCTATTCAGATTTCACCAGTTTTTTGACACGTCTATGTGCGTGTGCGTGCATAGCTCTGTGCAATTTTATTCCATGCATAGCTTTGTGTAACCACCACCACAATCTTGATTCAGAACGGATTACCACAAAGGCGCCCCTCGTCTGTATTCCCTCCTCAGTTCACTTCATGAGACCATCTCCATCTGCAGTCACCGTATCTTTAACACCTAATGCTTTCCACTCTCCCTCTTTATCAGAGACATCCCAAATCCCAGCCTCAAGAGTCCCCAGCAGACCACAGAAACTGTTTAACAAGAATTGATAGTATTTTGGTTTCCCCTCTAATTTTACACATGTCTATTTCTGGTAGGAAATACTGGTTTACCAGAATCAGGAGGAGCGAGATGAAATTTTTGTCTTTTGAACGAAGATGTTTAAGTAACCAAAGTGAGTTATAGTAAAGAAAACTAGGAAGTAAATAGTCATGCAGGTGGTATGCAGACAGGGCAAAGAAAGTGACAGAAGACAGTTTGCACATGCCTGAAGTTTGCAGAACACTGGGTTAAGAAAGAAGTCTGAACCTAACGCGGATTCGGAGGCGTTTTATGACATCAACCAGGAAGAAGAAAGCGCAGGCATTGTCCCTGGAAATGCATAGCATCCCCATTAAAAGTGGAAATTAAAGGAGTGGTTTTTTTTCTTCCTGCGTTTCAAGGCCGTTTTGTTAAAGGAGATTTCAATTTGGCTGGTCACTCACAACAGTGACTCACCAGCTGGGCTTGGTATTCTTCGTGTTATTAAATATTGCTGCTGCAGGAGCGGGTGGCACACCAGGGCTAGGACAAGGCGGCAGCCTTCTTCAGAAGGTCTGGCAGGCCTCCACCAAAGGCTCTTGATCTGAGAGCAGGTGATGTCACCAAAGGGCAGGTCTGCAGTTTTCTCAAACGAGCCGGGAGGGAAATGGGGAGAAAACTCATCGCATCTGTCCCCAGAAGAACCAAATGTGCATTGAAGCTGGCACTGCAGAGGTGATACTGACAGGCAATAAACATGAGGGGCTAATAGAGATGGCTCAACTAAGTGTTTAACTCATGATCCCAGCTTTTGTGTCTCTTATTGTTAGAGTAATTCAAAGACTATATTAGGGCACTTTCAGATAAATGGTTGAAACCCACACTGAGTCAGAAAAATCAATTAATTTGTAAACCCTTACTGCTGGAAACAATGTCCAGTCTGTCCTTTTCTGGGCAGAGGATTTTTCAAGGTGATTTGTTTGATGATCCTTGAAGTTTCACTTTGTCTAGGAAATGGTAGAGTTGGTTTGTTGGCTGAAATCATTCATTCATCTCCTAATTTATTCCACAAACTTTTGTTGAACCCCAACAATGTACCAGACACAGTCCTAGGCACTAGAGATACAGGGATTGAATAAATGCAATTTCTTACCCTCTTGGAGCTTACATGTCACGGGTGAGGCAGAGAGTAGACAGGTACATGTGTCATGTCAGGCCACATAGTGGCAGGGAAACAAACAAATATATAGCAGAAGAATGGAGAGAGAAATGAGGATTCCTCTGAGGGGGTGGGGGTCGTCTGAGTCATGAACCATAAGCATTTATTGAACACTTACTATATGCTAGGCATTCTGTGGGTGGTGGGAAGAGGAGGAGCTGGAATTAGATGGTTTATTAGACACCCACCTTATGGGCAAGGTGTAAATCACAAAAACAATGATTATAAAGTATCAAGTGTGGCATTTTCCTTGATATCCCTCCAAGATGGGTGTTATTCCCCTTTTACAGTGAAGATTTGGGGATTCAGAAATGTTTAATTACTCTTCATAGCGGAAAAGTTCCAGCACTAAGAATCTAGCGCAGATCTGTTTCCTTCTAAAGCTATTTCACTCGTGACACTTTCCCTTCTCTGTACAGACAGAATTGGGGACCAATGAGTTAAATACTCTTGGTGCCACCATACATGCCATGAAGAGATCATGAATCCTCGTAACTTGATTTTATTTCACCAATGAATCAGAAGGTATTTGAGGGTTTTATAGGTCTTGTGTTCGGCGTTCTGAACGTTAATTATTACTGATGAGAGACACTTGGAAGACAAACAAACCAAAACAGGTGGTTAATATGCTTTTGAATAACAGAAACTTTGACTCATAGAAATAGAAAAAAACATTGTGCGCTTTGTAGACTTCAACCCAGACCTTTCCCCTGTATCCCAGATGCATTTATCCAACTGTCTATGAGCATCTCTACTTGGGTATCTAGCAGGCATCTCAAACTCAACATGCCCCAGATTGAACTCCCGATCTTCTCCCCAAAAAACTGCACCATTGTTTCCATCTCATGTCCTGACACCTCCATCCTTCCAGTGGCTCGGGACAAAATCTCAGAAGCGTCCTTGTCTTCTCTTGGCATCCAAGCTCTCATAAAATTGTGTTGACTTTGTTCTCAGAATACATTCAGAACCCAACCACTTGACTCTGCCTCCACCTTTAGCATCCTGTTCTGAGACATCGTTAACTCTTGCCTGGATCCCAGCAATAGCCTCTTAACAGGCTTCCCAGCTTCTTTCCTTTCCTCTAGTCAATTCTCAACACAGCAGACAGAGCGAGCCTTTAAAAATATAAGTCGTATCATGTCATGCCTCTGCTCCAAATTTTGCAGTGGCACCCTGTTTCACTCAAAGTAAAACCAAAGGTCTTAGGATGGCATAAAAGGACTTTATGTAATGTACTCCTATCACCGCTATGACTGCTTCTCTTACTACTCTCCACTTGCTCATCTGCTCCTGGAACATGGGTCTCCTTGCTGCTCTTGCATGTTCCAAGCATTCCTTTCCACCTCCTTGGAGCCTTTGCTCTAGCTTTTCTCTCTATTGGGACACTCTTCCCCCACAGATATCTACTTGGCTAATTCTCTCACCTCCTCTAGATCTTTGCTGAAATTTTACCTTCTCAATGAGGGCCACCCTGACCACCCTATTTAATAATGCAACCCTCCTTCTCCCCAGCTGTAGTGTGCTCAGTCCCCCTTGCCTTGTTCTACTTTGTCTTTTTCCATAGCATCAATATCATCTTCAATCACACTATATCATCCGTCTATTATATGTATTGTCTGAATTCCCCTGACAGAATGTAAGCTCCATGAGGACAGATGTCTTTGTTTTATTCACTCATGTATCCCAAGCCCCCAAAGCAATGCCTGGAACAAAGTAGACATGCAATAGAAATTTGCAGAACAAATGAATGAATGTCCCAAAGAAGAAACACTCCCAATGCCCATCAACCTATCTTGGAGTTCTGCATATTTATTTAACTGAGAAAGCCTATAACAGTACTGTGTGAAGAGTGAGACGATAGGATTTCATTTTTCCAGTTCATCTGCTCTGCGGATCTCATGAAAACTAGGGATTCTGAATGTCATACCAGCCACTCTGGGGGCTGGGAATAGAGTAACCACGGGCAGTTAGAAACCCACAGCTTGTGTGGGGCATCCTGCAATGCAGGCAGCAGCTGCTTTGTCCCACAGGCAAACTCTCCAGGAGAGGACAGCTGCAGCCTACATTGTTTCAGAGGGGTCCTGATTCGGTTAGAAAACCTGACAAGATGTTGCCCTTTGCATTCTTTTTTTATTCCCTTTCCAGAGAGGAAGACCAGGCACTTTTGTAGCTTAACTTCTGCTACAACAAAAATCTCTCCAGCATTGCATGCTGAAGGGAAAGACAGAGTAGCAAGAAGGAGAACTACTGTCTGCTGAACAGGTAAGAGGGAAGAGGATGCAATGCACAAGGTAAGGGGCTCCTTTTGTGGGTATCACAGTCTGTCCCATCATTACCATTGGAGGGAGGGAAGGGGGAAAGTGGTACAGATGCAGGGAGGTGATAGGTATGGCAGTGGGAAGATGAGGGGAGAAGATATGGACTATTGTCTTGGAGAGTAAGAAAGAGAACTCATCAGGGAAACCCAGTAGGTGTGCCCTACTGGGCTCAAGGCCAATTCAGGTGTGAAATCTTATGTGTGAAGTATCCAATGTAACAACTTTGTTTAAAAACAAAGAAATACATCAATGCTTAGAAAATAAAACTAAAGAAAATAAGCAAAATGCTAACCACTAAAAAAATTAGTCTATCAGTATTAACTGAGCTTTTTCATGCCTAGATTGATTGGTTCCTTAGATAGCCTTGAGGAGGAATAGTTGATGATGGGCAATTCAGATCCCTGTCACTCTCTATGTGTAAAACAACCACAGACACCAGGAGAATTCCTGCTGAAAAAGGAGTCTATAAAATAGAATCATGCCAACATGCATCAACAGCCTTGAAGATGCCCAAACCCTTTGATCCATTAGTACCACTTTGGAGTCTCTATCTTAAATAAATAACCCCCACATAGCCCAAAAGTTTCAAACAAATAGTTGTTAACAATAAAACCACTGCATGGAAAATACAAAAAAAAAACTGGAAATGGTTCATGTGTCCAATTGTAGGAAAATGTGTCCAAATGTAGGACACATATTGGCTCATGTGTCCAATTAAGTAAACTAGGGTGTATCCACAAGTGTACCTGTGATACTCAGGACTCAAAATACGTGTATGTTGATACTTATTCCAGTTTTGTTTTTCAAGAGACAAACTGGGATAACCTAAATATTCATATATAGAAGTATGGTTAAAAAAATAAAGAAGTATGGTTAAATAAAGTGTGGTCCATCCATACAATAGAATAATAGGCAACTGTTAAGAGTAATAAGGTCAATATATATGTATAAACATGGAAAAATATTCATGTGAATAAATTCCACTGGGGACTTCCCTGGCGGTCCAGTGGTTAAGACTCCATGCTTCCACTGCAGGGGGCAAGGGTTCAATCCCTGGTCGGGGAATTAAGATCCTGCATGCCACACTACATGGCCAAAAAAAAAAAAAAAGAAAGAAAAAAGCAATAAAAAAAAATTCCATTGAAGCTAGGCTTTTTTTTCTGTTTGGTTCACTGATACAGCTTCAATATCTAGAAAAGTACCAAGACATAGTAGATGCTCAATCAACAACTTTTGAATAATCAACAACTTTTGAATAATATTTCTTAGCAATAAAGGAAAAAAACAAGTTACAAAAGAATGTACACTACAGTCAATTTGTGTATGTGTGTGTGTATGTATAAATACCCAAATACAAACATTGGCTGTGCATTACATACACTGCTCTATTAGTAAGGATAGGATATGTTATGCTGCTGTAACAGACAACTCTTAAATGAAACAATCTGTGTTATTTCTCACTTACTCTGCATGTTCATCATGAGTTATCTGGGAGCCCTGCCTTGTGTCACCTTCTCTCTGGAACTTGGCTAATGAAGCAGCTACTCACTGGAACATCACCAGTTATCATGGCAGAGGGGACAAAAGCACTGAAGGGTCTTACAGCAGTAGTTAAATACTCACAATTCATTGGCCAGAACTAGTCACATGGTCTAATCAAAACATAAATTAGCCAACAAGCACAATCATGCTATGTGCCTGGAACTAAAAATATTCAAACAACACTACTGACTGCCACAAACACCATGTTGGAAGATACACATGAAATTGTTCAAAACAGTTACAACTAAAGAAAGAGATTTTGAGGAGTGAGGGGTTAATTTTTAATTTTTATTTGGTATAATTCTGTATTTTTTGATATTTTGCAACTAATTTATCCTGTAATGAAATATTTTTAGAAGTGGTATACATTTTAAAAGTATCCATTAATATAATGAAACATTCTACAGCCCTAGAAATATTTAGGAAGTATTTTTATAACATGGAGAAATTTTTATACTGTGATCTTAAGTGAGAAAGGTAAGAAAAAACCTCTTTATATAGTATCATTTTGATTGTCTAAAGAAATGCTTAGAGAAAAAACACTGGCAAGAAATATGCCAAAATATTAACAGTACTTTATTTGGGTATATTTGGGTGATAAGATTATGCCTGTTTTCTTTTTCTCCTCCTCCTTTTCCTTAATATTTCTTTAGACTCTGCAAGTTTTCCACAACGATTAAGTGTTACTATTATAAAAAGAAAATATATAATCTAAAAAAAGGTTCATCTCCAGGGAAAAGATGACTTGATACGTCAACTTTAACTCTTAAAACACAAGTGGACAAATATGCCCATAATCATAACTTTTCAGAAAAAAAAATCTGTAACAAGTGGACATTTCTTGTCTCAAAAAACCTTGAGTTTTATGAAACCCCTGGAAATAGGGATGGGATTACAGCACAAATAGTTCCTCTCTAGCATTGTTCTTTTAATATAAAATGGGGGGAAGAAAACTAGCTTTTATAAGCTTTTCTACTCAACTGTAGTTCTAAAGTAAAATTTCTATAAAACTTCAAGTAACAACAAAAATAAATGTTCCATTTTGCCAAAATAGATCATTGTTTTCAATTGGTCTTGATGAGAACACTCAGAAACAATGTTCAGATCCTACTTGTCTCTTACATGTAGTTGTAGATAAATTTTACATTATGTTGGATCAGAGAATTTTAAAGCTGAAAAACGCTCTCAGAAAAAACACATTGATTGAAATGAAAGCTCAAAGAGGCAAGAAATAATAATAGCTAGCACTTACTGGGCCCTGGCTCTTGCTGAAGGGCCCATACAACAGGATCTATGACCCTTGGAACTAGTGATATTTGAAGCCAGATAATTCTTTGCTGTGGGGCTGTCCTCTGTATTATAGGATATTTCGTAGCATCCCTGGCCTCTAGTCACTAGATGCCGGGAGCAGCCCCCCTCAGTTATGACAACCAAAATGTCTCCAGACATTGCCAAATGTCTGCTTGGCGACACTTGAGAACCACTGCCATACAACCTTTTAAAAAACCCTCTTGACAAAGGAGATATTACGATGCCCATTTTACACAGAGGTAAGTACCTTGCTTGTAGTCACAGAGCTAGTATGTAACAGAACCAGGACTCAAATCCAGCTCTCTAGAACTCTATGTTATAATAACGTTAACTACCAACGATTAAACATTTATCCACAGTGTTAGGCATCGTGCTAAGCACTTTACTTGTATACCCTAGGAGAATCTTTGTATTAACTGGAAGATGGCGATGTGCTCATTATTCCTGGTGTTTTGTAGGAGCAAACTAGGCTTAGCAAGGTTATCTAACTTGGCCAAGGTCACAGAGCTAAAACGCTGCAAGCCTGCATTAGAATAAAGCTCTGTTTGACTTCACAGTTGACATTGTTTACCTTCATTATTTACCAACATTCACACTTGTTGCCAGGGGAGGGTGGGAGAGTTGAGAAAATATGATTTGCTCATACAATTAGAGGTAAGGTTTGCTGTAATTTAATTCATTGGACATTCATTTACTCATTTGCTCATTGCATGTCTATACACTGAAGAGCATGGTCTCTGAAACTAACACAATATTATAAATCAACAATACTTCAATTAAAAAATAAAAATTAAATAAAAATTTAAAAATCAACAAACAAAAAGCATGGTCTCAAATCCTGGTCCACCAATTACTCGCTGTGTGATCTTGGTCACATTGTTTTAGTTCTCTGAGCCTGAAACCTCATTTTCCTTGTCTGTAAAATTGGAATAAGTGCCTACTTTTTAGGATTATTATGAAGAGAGAATGAAATAATGCATGGGAAATGAAGAGCATAGTATGAAACACTCTAAGTGTTTAAATTTTTAAATATATGTTATTATTGTTGTTAACTTCCCAGAAGGAATTGAGCTGGCTAAGTTCTGAATGCCTGCAGAGTTGAATAATATGAAAACAGCCAAAGAAAAATCATCATGCAAGGGAAATGCAGTTGAAATGCCAAAGCAATCCCAAAGCAGTTTAATATGATAGCATTTACCTGCTATTCTATAAGTTAGTTTTGGGGGGAAAAATCCACATTTATCCACGTTTCCCACTAAAATTTTTTTAAAAAAGGAGACTTGTGACTTTATTTTAGCAAATGCAATGAGATATCCTTAGAACACAACTGCACTCTAAAGAAACTAAAATATATCTACAATTTTCTAGATTTCTTATCATTTTGCCTGTTTCTACTTTGAGGATTTGGGGGCGAAAAAGAATACAAGTTCTGTCTCTAGGAACATTTCAATAAATGAAGATATTTCTCTGCCCACAAAGATGCCCCCGTGAACCAGTTCTCCTGTTCTCCCCCAAACCAAATTACACACAGATGTATGGCTAGGTCTAAGGATGTTTATTAAGGCTGGTCATTTCAATTCTGAATTTAGTTACAGGTTCAAGACACCAAATGAAAGGGAAAAAAAGATTGGACGAATAATATAAATTCTTTCTCCCAGGGAAACTTTGCTTTATCTGTTTTGAATCTAATCATCTCTCCAATTTGTATTTATCCTTATGCAAATTAGCCAGATATTCTAAAAAATAATATGCAAAGGCTAAGTCTAATATCTAGGGGTCAGGATTTAGCAATGGAAGTCATATGGTCATTAGTTTTACTTTCTAGAGTTACTCCTAAATAAAACCCATAGAACTAGTTAATTCACCCACCCTGGATGGATCTGTCAGCTTCCCACTTAGGAGATTAAATTTAAAAGAATAATCCATTTGGAAAAATACTAGAGTTCATATTAGAATAACCAGATTAACCTTTTAAAGGTGTAATCAGGGTAATTTGCCTGGGAAGAGAGTAGACCATAGGGGTTAACCGTGGGGAACTTCAGAGTTTGAAATGACTGGCTTCAAATCCTAGTTCTGCTGTTTAACTGTTGTGGCAGGTAGAATCTATAAAGTTCTCTGATGAGTCTCACCTCCTGGTATCTGTGCCCTTTAGCACTCTGCCTTTGAGTGTGGGCTGGCCGGGTGACTTGCTTCTAACCAACAGAACATGGCAAAAGTGATGGGAAGACAATTCTGGGAGGAGGCCACATGATATGTGAGTTCTGTCTTGCTAGCAGATTCTCTCCCTAACTGACTCTGATGAACCCACCTTGTGAGCTGCCATGTTGGAAAGGACACGTGCCAGGAAACTGAGGGCAGACTCCAGCCAACAGCCATCAGGGAACTGAGGCCCTCAGATAAACCACCCTTGAGGAACTAAATCTGGTCAACAGCAAACCATGTAAGTGAGCTTGGTGGCAGATTCTTCCCTAGTCAAGTCTTCAGATGAGACCCCAGCCCTGGCTGACACTGTGATTGCAGCCTGTGAGGCCCATGAGCAGAGTTCCTAGTTAAGCTATGACCAGACTGATGAAAAATAATAAATACATGCCATTTTAACCTGCTAAGGGTGTGGTGATCTGTTATGTGACAACAGGAAACTAATGCAGGGGCTATACCAACTTGGGTGAGCCACTAAGCTGCTCTGAGCCCAAGTTTCTCATCTGTAAAATGGAAATGGTAACACTTATTTCTCAGGGTGGCTGTGAGGAATCAGTAAGTTAAAAGCTTAACATTGTAGCTGGCACCTTGTAAGCTTACTTTATGTTTATGAAATTTTTTAGAATTGAAGTATAGTTGATTTACAATGTTGTGTTAGTTTCAGGTATACAACAAAGTGATTCAGTTCATATGTATATGTGTATATATATATTCTTATTCAGGTTCTTTTCCCTTATAAGTTAATACAAAATATTGAGGATAGTTTCCTGTGCTATACAGTACATCCTTGTTGGTTATGTATTTTATATATAGTAGTGTGTATTTGTTAATCCCAAACTCCTAATTTATCCCGTCCTTGCTTTTCCCCTTTGGTAACCATAAGTTTGTTTTCTATGTCTGTGGGTCTATTTCTGTTTTGTACATAAGTTCATTGTACATAAGTATCATTTTTTTTAGATTCCACATGTAAGCAATATCATATATTTGTCTATCTCTGTCTGGCTTACTTCATTTATGATGAAGTATGGTAATCTCTAGGTCCATATCCATGTTGCTGCAAATGGCATTATTTCATTCTTTTTTATGACTGAGTAGTAGTCCATTGAGTGTGTGTGTGTGTGTGTGTGTGTGTGTGTGTGTGTGTGTACCACATCTTCTTTATCTTTTCATCTGTCAATGGACATTAGGTTGCTCCCATGTCTTGGCTATTGTAAATAGTGCTGCTATGAGCATTGGGGTGCATGTATCTTTTCAAATTGGAGTTTTCTCTAGATATATGCCCAGGAGTGGGGTCACTGGATCATATGGTAATTCTGTTTTTAGTCTTTTAAGGAACCTCCATACTGTTCTCCATAGTGGCTATACCAATTGTAAGCTTACTTTAAAATTTGCCTTTATTTTATTGATAACATTCTGTATTCACAATGCACACCAATCTTAGAAGTTAATAAATGCAAAGTACAGGAGGTCTAAACATATAAGTCAATTGTTTTTAGAAATCACATTTCAGGACATTCTGTTAACAGCTGGCATGAGAGAAAGCACAGTCCAGGTTTCACCCCCTGGTTCTTATGCAGTAAGGATCAGGGGACTCAGTTGTGTATCTTTATGCTAGAGGAAAGATGACCCCAAAGGGAGGCAACTGCAAACAAAAGTTCCACAGAAAAATCTAAAAGAAAGAGGAGTGCATGCTTGGTAAGAGTGAACTGGTCTACCCATGGTTTAGTGTTTAGATGTCAAGTGTGGAGGGCCATTGGGAGGCCTCATACACTATCGGTGGGAATAGAGGGCACACTGACAAACCCCATCGACTTTTCACATGTGTATACTCCTTAGCTTAATGATCCAATTTCTAGGAACTAATCCTGAAAAAATTATCAGAAAAGTGCACCAATGTGGTTAAGCTATTCATTGCAGTATTGCTTATAAATATTAAGTTGAACCATATGAAATTGCTGATAGCTGACCACATCTGAACTGTGAAAACAGCAACTTCATATAGTTCTACTGAAAAGAACAGAATTTGAAACAACCCCAGAAACCAAATAGAATTGTGGAACAATGGAATTTTACACACACACACATTCCTGTAGGCATTAAAATGTTGGGATATACTATATATTTGCCACTGTGGTAATGTCTGGGAAGAATGAAATTACAAAAAACTATCGTTTTCTCTTAATTGATTTAACATTTTATAAAGACCATAACTTTATAAGGTAATTGGACTTTCTGGGAAAATTGAAGTCCCTTAAATTTCACACATGCTACCATTTACATTTCTCATAATACCATACTATCCAGGTGGCAGACAAAACATATAAAGAGAACACCAGTAAATAAGGGTTATAAAAGGAGAAAAAATTAAAAAGGATTTGATGTTATGCTATCTCAAAAATATAAGCATCCAGGTGTCAATGATGGAAAAAAAATCAAGAAGCTTGTTGGCCTTTCTCATCCTTATTTTGGCGTTATTCTCAGTTATAAAGGAGGAGGCACTATGATTTCAAGTCTTAGGCTTCTAAAATTCTTAAGCTAGCTCTAGCTTCATGGAATTTTGACATGAATTTGACCTCTCCAGGAAACAGTGTTTACAAAGAGCAGCTCCTCTAATAAAGCACTAAGGGACAAAACAGGAAAAAAAATCTCTTTGCTCTCTTGTTTTTGAATTTCTCTTGCACTAATAGTCTGTGTCAAGAAGTGCAGGGCTTTGAAAATATACATGCACCCCAATGTTCACTGCAGCACTATTGACAATCACCAAGACATGGAAGCAACCTAAGTGTCCAACAACAGATGAAAGGATAGATGTGGAGTGTGTATATGTATATATACATATATACACACATATACACACACACAAGCACACGCACACTATGGAATATTACTCAGCCATAAAAAGAATGAAATGCCATTTGCAGCAACACGGGTGGACCTAGAGATTATCATACTAAGTGAAGTAAGGCAGGCAGAGTAAGACAAATATCATATGATATCGCTTATATGTGGAATCTAAAAAAAGATATAAATGAACTCATGTGCAAAACAGAAATAGACCCACAGACATAGAAAACTTAGGGTTACCAAAGGGGAGGGGGGAGGGATAAATTAGGAGTTTGGGATTAACATATACACACTACTATATATAAAATAGATAACCAGACTTCCCTGGCGGTCCAGTGGTTAAGACTCTGCACTTCCAATGCAGGGGGTGTGGGTTCGATCCCTGGTCAGGGAACTAAGACCCCACATGCTTCATGGTGCAGAAAAAAATAAATAAAAATAAAAAATGAAATAAAATAGATAACCAACAAGGACCTACTATATAGCACAAGGAACTATACTCAATATCTTGTAATAACCTATAATGGAAGAGAATGTAAAAAAAGAATATATATATATTTATATAGGTATGTATAACTGAATCACATTGCTGTATACCTGAAACTAACACAACATTGTAAATCAACTATGTGTCAATAAAACTTTAAAAATAAAATTTTCAAAAAGATTCTTGATTCAAGCTGGAAAAAAAAGTACAGGAATACATGTCATCGTGTTGTGTGGTGCTGGTGGATGTTTTGCAGATGTTGATAGAGTCTTAACATCTGGACTGTAGGTTGTCCAGCATGGAGCTGGACACAGGGGCCAGCATTGCTGAAGAATACAGGCTGAGTGACTGGTTTGTGGTCAGTTCTATGGACAGTCACATCCAAGGCCTTTCATAAAACACTCTCTGTTTTAGGTAGATTTATTGTCTACTTGACAGGTCCTGGTGGGAAGGACTTAAAAGGGTCAGGTAGGATGAGACTCCACGACTCTTTCTTCCCGTACTGTGAGGCACTTCCCTGAAATGAGGTATCATCTTAGTTTCCGATTGCTGTGATGACAAATTATCACCAACTTAATGGCTTAAAACAATGCAAGTTTATTACCTTGCGGTTCTGGAGCTCTGAAGTCCAAAAAAGTTTCCTCTGGGCTAAAATCAAGGTGTCAGCAGAGCTATGTTCCTTCTGGAGGCTCTAGGGGGGAATCCGTTTCCTTGCCTTTTACAATTGCTGGAAGTCACCTGTATCCCTTGCCTGAGGTCCCCTTCCCTCCATCTCCAAAGCCAGCAATGTAGCACCTTCTATGCTTTCTCTGGATCTCTGCTTCTGTTGTCACAATGCCTCTCTCCCTGCTTCCATGATCACATCACCTTCTTTATCCCCACTTCTATTTTATCAGCGCCCTTGAGATTACATTGGGCCCATCCTGATCACCTAGATAACCTCCCCATTTTAAGATCCTTACCTCGTCCACACCTGCAAAGTCTCCTTTACTATGAAAGGTGACATATTCGTTAGTTCTGGGGATTAAGACATGGATGTGTTTGGAAGGCCATTATTCAATCTACCACAGATACACATCCTAATTCAGGTGATACCTACTGCAACATTAAGTTACATCAAATCACACAGAATGTTTCTCCTTTCTCACACCCATGACGTCAAGGGGAAAGTCTCAGTTGGTACTAGCACGCCTTCAGGATCTTTCTAACACTTGCTAATTTCCCCCCTTTACCCAAGAGAAGGCCTCAGGCTCAGAACTTTTAGCAGACAACATATCTTCTTGGATTCCAATAATGTTTTCACTGTATTTGTTTTTACAGTTACCTTCTATTACAAGAGTTGATAGGAGTTTTCCATTTTCAGTGGTGACTATAAAGTTACTTTTAAATTCAAGATTAAAAAGTGACTTGAGGGCTTCCCTGGTGGCGCAGTGGTTGAGAATCTGCCTGCCAGTGCAGGGGACACGGGTTCGAGCCCTGGTCTGGGAAGATCCCACATACCGCGGAGCAGCTAGGCCCGTGAGCCACAACTACTGAGCCTGCGCGTCTGGAGCCTGTGCTCCGCAACAAGAGAGGCCGCGATAGTGAGAGGCCCGCGCACCGTGATGAAGAGTGGCCCCTGCTTGCCGCAACTAGAGAAAGCCCTCACACAGAAACGAAGACCCAACACAGCCAAAAATAAATAAATAAATTAATTAATTAATAAATTTTAAAAAAAAGTGACTTGATTTTAAAATATATATTTAATGAGTAAATAGTCCAGAAAGGATACAAATAAGACAAAAATTGTGGAGACTTTTCCCAAATGGCTGAAGTTTGAGAAAACACTAGTATAGTGCAAAGAACTCCTAGTCAGAGACACAAGGCTGCACTTGCCTCCACTGGGTGACCTTGTCAAGTCCGATTCTGAATCTGTTTCTACTCTATAATACATGCATAATAAATGAAGATAATGTATGTTACCTATGGAACACACGACAGACTCCAATAAGTAGTAACTGTTATTATAATTATTTCTACGAGTGTCAATAAATCAATTTCTTTAAAAGGCTCTCTGTAATCACTGTTAATTTTTCCTCTTTCATTCTCCAGGCATGACTTTCTCACACAGTATATAGTCTCAATAGACAAGCTACTACTCTTGGTGACAAATGGCCTGGGATTACCCTGAATTCCCCTATGAAACCAATAAGGTTATTTAAAATTGAGTTTATTTAAAATATACCCCAAACATCATACCTCTTGAGTAACCCTTCTCCTGATCTGCTCTGTATCACAGGTTCCTGGCTCCTATGAGCTGGGATCCCAGGTTCTCACATAGCTGGCTGAGTTCAGCCAATGATGGTCCCATGGAAGATTACTGAACAAAAGGGAGATATTTCTCCTCCTTCCTCTTTGCCTTGAGCAATATCTCTAGCAGGGGTTATGTCTCCTCCATGGCTCTAGCCCCCAACTAGACTGGCCCACCATGGGACCCACTTCTGCCAGGTGATGCCTGCCTGGTACCACCACCTCCTCCCTATATCCCCAGCCTAGGAATGGGAGTGGTTTCCTGCTATTGCTAAACTCTGGTTGCCTCACTGATCCCTGTTTGGCTTCTCAGCTTTCCCCTCCCCTGTGTAATAAATCCCCTGCATTAAATTCCCTCTGTTGTAGACACTTGGAGAGCACTGTCTCCTGGTTGGACCCTTAAGAACCAGTGACACAAAACAAGTCACAGAAACACTCAAATGACACAAAGATCTTCTGAGATGAGTTAATATCACCACTTGTCAATCAAAAAGGGGAGAGAAAGCTGGCATCCTCGGAAATTACCCAAGTTCAGTCAGAAAGTCAAATGTACAGTCAATGACTGGTGACTTGAAAAGGCTACCTTTGGTTGTCTTTTTCAGCTGAGTTATCCTTCACATACAGTGTGCACCAGTTACTTCCCTGCTTTCATTCGCCCTCAACCCTTGATGGTTTGTTTGTTCTGTCTTTGCGGACCCCCCCTCCCTGTGCTTGAAAATGCATGACTTGTTTTACTGCTTCTAGATTTCCAAGAACTGATGGGAAATGCCTCATTCTATATGACTCTGGGCTAGTTATTTACACTTCCAGAGCCTCAGTTCCCTTATTTGTGAAATAGGAAAAATTATGGTACCCACCTCATTGGGTTGCCATGAGGATAAAATGGACACATATAGATGCTCAATATGTTAGCCATTGCTATAGTTTTGCACTGTGCCTAGATTCCCTGAAATCTCTCTGACACCTACTCTTTCTAGAGACTTCTTTGGTCTCTATCACCCTGCACTGTCCCTATCCATCTAAACTCTCCTTTTCTGTCTTCCTTATTACCTTTCATCTTTCTCCTGTCCTTAACCTTGACCTTGCTTAACCACGGGTGAATATCCTATACCCTTGATTCTCTCCCCTCCTCTCCTTTTTCTACATTTTTGTACACCCATGGTACAGCTCAAGGGTTTAACTATAACCTCTCATGTAATTCCCAAATCAGTACGCTGAACTCTGACTTCCCATTAGACTTGTATTTCCAACTGAATATGGAGGTAAAATTTAGACTTACTGAACTGAAAGGAAGTTTAGAGAGTGTCTAATCCAGGGATCTCAAACTCCATTGCCTCAGAGGGACCAGAAAGGGAACTTAAATGTGTGAAGCCAACTGGGTATAGATGACAATTGGCAACAGATATTTGGCCTCAGTATCAGGAAGACAATAGGGCATGGTGGAGGCTGTGGAAAAGCCAGGGAACATATCCATGGCCAGTCTAAAGGGGGCAGCTGATGTTCAGCGTTAGCCAAGAGCTAGAGGCAGAAATCTGGGCTTTTGTGTAAAGTCTCCCAATTTCAAAATGTTGGCAGCCAATTAAAATGTAAAACCCTGTGTAGAATAAACAAACCACATCTGCCATGAGTTTGCCTACTCGGGTCTAATGCAGTGCCCTCAATTTTTAAAGATCAAGTGACTGAAGCCCAGAAGAGTTATGTGTTGGATTTGATATTAACATGTGGATCAGCCATAACCAGAGTCCAAGTTTCCTCACTCCAAACTCCCTCAAATTCCACTTGTTCAAAAACTAACTCACCTTTTTTTTTTCCCCCAAACTTGTTCTCCCTTCCAACCAAGCTGTTTCTGAGAGCAGGTTCCTTTTTTTTTTTTTTTTAATTTTTTTTTTTTTTAATTTTTGGCTGTGTTGGGTCTTCGTTTCTGTGTGAGGGCTTTCTCTAGTTGCGGCAAGCGGGGGCCACTCTTCATCGCGGTGCGCGGGCCTCTCACTATCGCGGCCTCTCTTGTTGTGGGGCACAGGCTCCAGACGCGCAGACTCTGTAGTTGTGGCTCACGGGCCTAGTTGCTCCGCGGCATGTGGGATCTTCCCAGACCAGGGCTCGAGCCCGTGTCCCCTGCATTGGCAGGCAGATTCTCAACCACTGCGCCACCAGGGAAGCCCAAGGTTCATTTTTTATTCTGTTTTCTCAGGCTAGAAACCCAAGCCTTTTTAAAAAAAATTTTATTGAAGTATAGATGATTTACAATGTTGTGTTCATTTGTGCTGTACAGCAAAGTGATTCAGTTATACATATATATATACATTCTTTTTCATATTCTTTTCCATTATGGTTTATCACAGGATATTGAATATAGTTCCCTGTGCTATACAGTAGGGCCTTGTTGTTTATCCAGCCTATATATACTGGTTTGCATCTGCTGATCCAAAACTCCCAATCCTGCCCTCCCCCACCTCAACCTTGGCAACCACAAGTCTATTTTCTATATGTGAGTCTGAAGAAACCCAAGCTTTTGATTCGGGTCTTAAAGTTCCTGCATCTGTCCTGTCAGCGGGTTCCCTCTTTCATAGTATCTCTGCCCATCATTTTTTCTCTTCCGTTCTGACTGTCAGAACGTTACCCCTAGCCAGTCCAGGTTTCAGCTGTCCTCCTTATGCCCAGTTCCTTCCAACCACAACTGTGGGCTGTCTTAAAACAGCTCCTCTGCTTGGCATTCAAGGTTCTTCCCAAACGGGTCCTACCTAACCAGTCTTATTTCCGGTTTTCCCCGCAGGTGTATTTCTTCCCTTCCCTCCCCTCTTCACATCGTTTGTTACCCACACTCACCTCTAGGGGGAGCTCAAGACCCTCCTCCCTTTCCTCCAGTTGCCTTTGTTGACCAAAGACAATTGGACCACGTGAAAGGGCGAAGCTTTAGCACAAACTTAGAAGTAAATTCTGATTCCTTCTCCTCTGGAGAGCATCCTGGCCAGCTTCATCTATCATTAATGCTAATAAAAATGACAATCATTACAGGTACCTTTTTGTTTTGTTTTGTTTCTCATTACAGCTACCATTTTGGAGAGCAAATCAAGGTGTTTTTCCTGCAGTTTCTCATTTAATTCTCTCTAAACCTCTATGAAGTACTCTGTTCTGGAGATGAGGACACGTGGCTCAAAGAGACCAGGGGACTTGCCTGTGGGCATACGGCTAGTAAGTGGTGGAGCTGAGATGCTCCCCAGTTCTGTCTCCTCCAGAGCCCAAGCTCTTAATCTGCACGTGATGCTTTCCTACAGCTCCAGTGTAAATTCTGGTGGTGGGGCCCATGCATAACTTCTTTGTACCTCTCATACTGCCTCAGTTTTCTCATCTGTCGAGTGGCAATAATTCAACATCTGTATTAGTTTCCTAGGGCTGCCATAACAAATTACCACAAACTGGGTGGCTTAAAACAACAGCGTCAATGAATAAATCCTCTTCAGTTCTGGAGCCTAGAAGACCAAAATCCAAGTTTCAGCAGGGCCGTGTCCCTCAGAAGGCTCTAGGGAAGAATCCTTCCTTGCTGTTTCCCCAGCTTCTGGCGGTTGCCAGCAACCCTTGGTGTTCTTTGACTTGTGGCTGTATCACTCCAATCTCTTCATCTGTCATCACATGGCCTTCTTCTCTGTGTGTCTCTCTGTGTCCTCACCTCTTCTTTTTTTTTTTAATTTTTAAATTTTTTATTATTATTATTTTTTAAGGTCACACTGCACAACTTGTGGGATCTTAGTTCCCTGACCTGGGATCAAACCCAGGCCCCCTGTAGTGGAAGCGTGGAGTCCTAACCACTAGGCTACCAAGGAATTCCCCTCACGTCTTCTTATAAGGACACCAGTCATTGGATTCAGGGCCCACCCTAATCCAGCATGACCTCATATGAACTTGATTACCTCTGCAAAGGCCCTGTTTCCAAATGAGGTCACATTCACAGATTCCAGTGGACATGAGTTTGGGGTACACTATTCAACCCAGTGTACAACCTTTCAGGATTGGGGTGAAACTTAACTGGGGCCCCACATTATTTTTAAAAAATTTTTAATGGAATTATAGTTGATTTACAATGTTGTGTTAGTTTCAGGTATACCACAAAGTGATTGGAAATATATATATATATATATAAGATATATAAATATAATACATATATATATATTCTTTTTTAGATTCTTTTCCCTTATAGGTGACTACAACGTATTGAGTATAGTTCCCTGAGTATAGTTCCCCCGGTCCTTGTTGCTTACCTATTTTACATCTAGTATGGGGCCCTCTAATAAAAGGCATGCAGGGATTCAAGGTTCTTCCCAAACGGGTCCTACCTAACCAGTCTTAGTTAGGGTCCTACCTAACCAGCAAATGTTACTGCCATTCTCATCACACCTGCAGCGATAGGCTGTGATGGTCCCTTGCTATTTACCTGACTCAGATATTGGTCTCATCATAGAGTCTAGACAAGCAATTCTCCACCCTAACTGCATATCAGAATCACCTGGGACATTTTTAAGACCACTGCTCATGTCTTACCCAAGACATATCCAATCAGAAACTCCAGGGAGAATAGGTGTGCTTAATAATCTCCCCAGGTGATGGATTCTCACATGTAGAGAGGCTTGAGGGCCACTCACTGAGACTAATGGGGTTGGAGAGAAAATCCAGAATTCTACTGGCATAGTGCCTTTGGATACAGCCCTTATTTCTCTGGAACATAAGCTCAATAACAAATTAGGCTGGAGTTCTGGAAAGATAAAAAACAGTAGGTCTTGTCAGATTCAAACCTGTGTGTAGTTGATCCTTCTTGTGGGAAACAAAGCATTGTTATGATGTTAGCAAACACAGGATTTGCTTTCAATCAAACAGTACCCAGCAGGATGAAGATGGAAAAATAAAATGAAAACAGAGGAAGGGCCGGGTGTGTCTATAGAGTTTTCCAGTGAAAGCAATGGCTTTCAATTTGGTCCTGAGCCCCCAAAGGCAGAAATGTCATCCAGAGAGGGCCAGGAATCAAATGCAGTTATTGCATAAACACACGACAAATTAAAGAAAGCACAATGCAAGAGGCAGGCGCTGAAGTATGTAGCATTTTGTTGTCATTCATCATGAACTGATCCAATACCAAGGCACATGGGAAAAGTGGGCAGAATTTGAAATCTGCCCTCAAGACTCTCAACATGAGTGAGTAAGCTCGAGAAGCAACTCAATTCAATTCAACATACTGACTGAGGGCTTCCTATGTGTGAAGTTCTATTCTGGACATTTGGTATATTCTATGGAGCTTATACTTCTGCAAGGAGCTTAAATTATACATTAAATGTACAATTGAGTTCAGAGGACTGAAGCTTTAAGGAGAACCCTTATTCTTGTTGAGAAAGGGAAAAAAGGATTTTTCACAACCCGTGAACCCACAAATAGGCTGTGTCAGGATACCATCCTTTATTCCAGAATGATGATACCAACCCGAATTAGGAACCCAACTCTGGGACTCTACCACTTTCAAAGAAGACCTCTGATAGTCTGTATTAGTCCAAAGGAACAGAAAAAATAGGATGTGTAGATATACAGAAAGATTCGTTTTAAGGAATAATTGGCTCATGCAGTTATGGGGGCTGGCAAGTTCCAAATCTGTAAGGTGGGCCAGCAGGCTGGAGACCAAGGAATAGCTGATGCTGCACTTCAAATCCAAAGGCCATCTGCTGGCTGAATTCCCTCTTGCTTCGGGGAAGTCAATCTTTTGTTCTATTCAGACCTTCAACTTGATTGGATGAGGCCCGACCTCATTACTGCGGGCGATCTGCTTTGCTGAAAGTCCACTTGTTGAAATGTAAATCTCATTCAGAAACATCCTCACAGAAACATGCAGAGTAATGTTTGCCCCAATATCTGGGTCCAAGGTGGGGGTGGGGAAGCAGCCAGGTTGTCACATAAAATTAACTATCGCGCAGTCTAACCAGGAATGACCACGCTCATTAAAGTAAAGCCCAGGCACTCTTCTCTAAATGAGGCCTCAGGCTCTTAGGCCAAGCCTACCGGCTGAAATCCATAAACCAACCTGGCTCAGAATCCTAACAACCACCGTTGTCTGGTTTTACAAACCTGGGCAGGTGAGAAACGAGGGAAGAACGTAAAGAGTGAGGACCCGCTAGAACAGTGAGAAGGGACGGCTCACAGCCTGACAGTGAGGAGGAGAGAGAAGATCTATAAAAGCTCATCTGCCTAGGGCCTCTGAGTGTCAGGACAGACTGTTCTGCTTGCTTCCTGGAGTGAGGCTATAATACAGGCCAGTACAGCGATTGATGTTCTTAGTGATATACCCAAGTCTCTAAATTACAACACATTTGGATTAGCTGTTACAAGGGGTAGGATGGAAGAAAAGGGGCAGTTTTTAAAGGGTGGGGAAGGGGGCATAATAGTCACCAGCTGATATGCTGCCCAGCACAGCACTCTCCCCTCTGGTCACCAGGGGTGACCCCCTATGTGGGTTGCACGGGCCCTTCTGTTGTGGCAGAGCCAGTTACTATGGGCATGCTGGTAGGCAAGGCTGGCCCTTGGCCCAGGTGTCTGCCAGGCCATGCCTTGTGTGGAAGCTGCCAGTCTGCTAGTGGGCAGTGCTGTGCCCTGGCATGACTAGCTGCACAGCCCAGGGAGTCCTGGGGCTGGTACCAGCCTGCTGGTGGAAGTGGCTGGGTCCTGGGTTGGCTGGCTGGGGGGCCCGCGGTGTCCTTGGACTAATGCTGGCGCACTGATGGGTGGGTAAGTCCCCCCTGTTGCTAATAGGCTAGAGGGAGGATTCCAAAATGGCTCTAGCCAGCACCAGTGTCCTTATGGTAGAATGAGCTCCCCCCAAACGGCTGCCACCCGTGTCTATGTCCCCAGGGGAAGTCCCATTTGCCTCCTGCCTCACTGGGAGGCTCTCCAAGATCAGCAAGTACGTCTGACTCCTTTCAAATTAGTCTGGGTTGGGACTCAAAGCACCTGAGATTTTGTGTGCACTCTTTAAGAGTGGAGTTCCTGTTTCCTACAACCTTTTAGCTCTCCTGTATGCAAGCCCCACTGGCCTTTAAAGCCAGCCATCCTGGGGGCTGATTTTCCCAGTGTAAGACCCCCAGGCTGAGGAACCTGATGTGGAGCTAAGACTCCTCGCTCCTTGGGGAGAAACTCTGCAATGTGATTACCCTCCCGCTTGTGGGTTACCTACTCGAGGGTGGAAGGTCTGGACTATACCACATCTCCACCCCTCCTACCCATCTCGTTGTGGTTCCGTCTTCATATCTTTAGTTGTAGAGGATCTTTTTCTTTGAGTCTTCCGATCTTTCTCATCAGTGGTTGCTGTGTAAATAGTTGTAATCTTGGTGTACCTGTGGGAGGAGGTGAGATCGGTCTTCCTACTCCACCGTGTTGGCCACACATAGCAGAGTTTTAACTTATGTATGCCAATGAATTCCTTTTTCTGATCAAACCAACTTGAACTGATTTTTAGTTATCTGCAATGAAATGATACCTGGCTGATGTAAGAGGTGACACCTGAATAGAATCTTTTTTTAAAAAAAATAAATTTATTTATTTTATTTATTTATCTTTGGCTGTGTTGGGTCTTCGTAGCCGTGCGCAGGCTTTCTCTAGTTGCGGTGAGCGGGGGCTACTCTTCGTTGCGGTGCGCAGGCTTCTCATTGCGGTGGCTTCTCTTGTTGCGGAGCATGGGCTCTAGGCGCACAGGCTTCAGTAGTTGTGGCACACGGGCTTGGTTGCTCCACGGCATGTGGGATCTTCCTGGACCAGGGCTCGAACCTGTGTCCCCTGCACTGCCAGGCGGATTATTAACCACTGCACCACAAGGGAAGTCCCTAAATTTTTTATTGAAGTATAGTTGATTAAAAGAATTTTTTTTTTTTGGCTGCGCTATGTGGCTTGCAGGATCTTAGTTCCCCGACCAGGGACCGAACCCGGGGCCCTGGCAGTGAGAGCGCTGAGTCCTAACCACTGGACCACCAGGGAATTCCCTAAAAGTATCTTGAAAGAGTAGAATTTTGAGTAGAATTTTGACTAGAAAAAAATGAGTTGAAGTGTATTCCAACAACGATATTAACAATATCAATGACAGCAAAAATGTATCAAGCACTTAGTATGCTCCAGAAACTCTGCCTAGAGGATCATTTACTCCTCACAAAACCCATATGAGGTAAGCTGGGACGAAGTGAGAGAGTGGCATGGACATATATACCCTACCAAATGTAAAATAGATAGCTAGTGGGAAGCAGCCGCATAGCACAGGGAGATCAGCTTGGTGCTTTGTGACCACCTAGAGGGGTGGGATAGGGAGGGTGGGAGGGAGGGAGACGCAAGAGGGAAGAGATATGGGGATATATGTATATGTATAGCTGATTCACTTTGTTATAAAGCAGAAACTAACACACCATTGTAAAGCAATTATACTCCAATAAAGATGTTTAAAAAAACCCAAAAAACCATATGAGGTTGGTGCTGTGATTATCTCTATTTATTTATTTATTTTATTTTATTTTATTTGGCCACAGCGATGGCTTGCGGGATCTTAGTTCCACAACCAGGGATTGAACCCCGGGCCACATCCAGAGTGAAATTGCCGAGTCCTAACCACTGGACCGCCAGGAAACTCCTTTTAGATGAAGAATCAGAAGCTCAGAAAGATTAAGTGACACGCCGAAGGTCACACAGCTGAGAAGCGGACTGAACAGGCCAGCTTGCTGCTCAGGAATATGCTGTTCTTACGGTGCGTGTCTGCCCCCTCTTACCTTCCAGGCAGACAGCTGAAAATAAGAGTGTACGGGCTGAAAGAGCACAGTCGGGGAGAGTGGAAACACGGAGCTGCACAGCGACCAGGGGAGGGTGCGGCAGGCAATGAGGCTCAGAGTTTGCTGGTCCCGGTGGTGCACAAGGTGTAGCTGCAGCCATAACTATCAGGAAGTGGCACCCCTGCGGCTGACATTACCCACCATCGCCGCCCAGGTTCCAAACAGGGTTATCTTGCCAAGATAGTCATCAGCCATTTATTTCTCAAGCAACAGCCATTTGTGTCTATGCGTTAAGCCCCCTGCTTGGTGGGCAAGACAGTCAAAGTAACTGCCCTCACAAACCTTACACTTGAACTGGGAAAGACAACATGAAACCAATAGTTACATCTGTAAACATATGATACCCAACTGTGCAAAGGGCTATGACGATCATGAACAGAGTGCTATAAAAAGAAGGAGGAGGGCTTCCCTGGTGGCGCAGTGGTTGAGAGTCTGCCTGCTAATGCAGGGGACACGGGTTCGAGCCCTGGTCTGGGAGGATCCCACATGCCGCGGAGCAGCTGGGCCCGTGAGCCACAATTGCTGAGCCTGCGCGTCTGGAGCCTGTGCCCCGCGACGGGAGGGGCCGCGATAGAGAAAGGCCCGCGCACCGCGATGAAGAGTGGCCCCCGCTTGCCGCAACTGGAGAAAGCCCTCGCACGAACCGAAGACCCAACACAGCCAAAAATAAATAAATAAATAAATAAATAAGAAAATCCTTTAAAAAAAAAAAAAAAAAAAAAAAAAAAAAGAAGGAGGAAGCTCTAGTTTAGCTCCGAAGAATGTGTGCAGGTGTGTAGGGTAAGGTCTCTCCGTGGACGTATGATTTAAGCAGAGGCCTTGACATTCAAGTGAGCAGATACACTGTAAATAGAAGGAACCAAAAGTGCAAAGAGGGAAATGGATTTTCATGTTTAAGGAACATGTTTAAGGAAGACAGTGGCTGCAAAGTTAGTGGGTGAGAAGCAGGCTGGATCTCGCAGGGCCTAGAGGCCACCATTAGGACTTTTGATGCTCATTTTTTTTTTTTCTTTCCAACATTTTATTATGAAAAATTTCAAGCATGTAGAAAAGTTGAACTCGTTTTCCATTGGGCACTGTAAATCCACTATCTATTGTAGATTCTATAAATAACATTTTACTTACTGTACCTGCTTTATCACATATTCCTCCATCAGTTCATCTTATTATTTTTGATGTATTTCAAAATAAATTAGTATTGGGGATTTTTTTTCCCCTAATCTTTTGATCCTCATTTTTTGATCCTTGAACATTTCCTGAGAATTTTCTGCTGGACCAGGCCATAGGCAGTGAATAGGGATATAGTGATTAATAACGATGATAATAATAATGGCCAATATTCATTGAGTACTTACCATTTGCTATTAGAACTATTGTTTTAAGCACTTTTTCATTCCAGTACACTTTATTATTATTTTTTAATTTACTGGAGCAGAGTTGCTTTACAATGTTGTGTTAGTTTCTGCTGTACAGCAAAGTGAATCAGTTATACATATACATATATCCACTCTTTTTTAGATTTCCTTCCCATTTAGGTCAACACAGAGCATTGAATAGAGTTCCCTGTGCTATACAGTAGGCTCTCATTAGTTGTCTGTTTTATATATAGTAGTGTATATATGTCAATCCCAATCTCCCAATTCATCTCACTCACCCCCGCCTTGGGGGGAAAACATAAGTTGGTGTTCTACATCTGTGACTCTATTTCTGCTATGCAAATAAGTTCATCTGTACCATTTTTGTTTTAAGCATTTTGATGCACCAACTCATTTAAGCCTCCCAGCAATTCTGTGACCAAGATACTACTATTGTTTTTGTTTGACAGATAGGGAAATTGAGGCATGGAGAAACTAAGTAATTTTCAAGACCATACAACAAGCAAGTGGTAGCAGTCTGACTCCAGAACTCCTAGGCACTTATATTCTTAACCGCTATGATTTACTGCCTCTTATCTAAGATTAGAGGACAGTTCTCCCGGTCATTTTAGCCACCCAAACAATGCTTCAGAGGTAGGCAGCTAGTTAAGAGAATTTCCCAAACTTGGCATGTCATAAGAACTCCCAGAGGAGTTAGAAACAGAAGCTTCTCCTGGAGATTTAGACTCAGTAGGTCCACCCTGGATTTTGTATCTTTAGCAAGTTTGACAAACGCTGGCTTAGTAGTTCAGTTCAATGGCTTTTTGCTGGACAGATCCCAGTTTGGGTGGCTGGCTGCTTCACTACTTTCCTGGATGTGTGTCACCTTGTGCACACAATTTCACCTCTCTGGGCATCAGTTTCCCCTTCTGATAAATGAAGCGAACGACAGTACCATCTTCTAAGGCTGTTAAGTGGATTAAGTGAGCTGGTGCAAAGTGCTCAGAGCAACGCCTGATGCTTAGGGAGCAACGATGACAATAACGTGGCACCAAGCAAGGGCTCCTGTGCCCGTGGCGCAGAAAGCCAAACTCTGACATCAGCTGTTTGCGGCAAAGTCAGGGTTCATTTGCAGGGCGCCAACCAAGGAACTCATACTCAGAAGACCCGAACTAGCCAATGGTTTTCAGGCAAGGGATTTTAAAGACAGTATTAGGGGAGAGGGTCATAGGACGTGTGATCAGCTCGGGGACTTTCTTCTGATTGGTTGGTGGGGAGGTAACGGGGTGATGTTTCTGGAATTTCAACCTTCTGGTTCCAACCAGTTTGGAGTCTAGGCTTGTGGTCAGCTTGTAGTTACCACCCTCCACCTGGGTGGGGGGTCTTGATATGCATCAGATTGTTATCGACATCCTTTCAGAAGGAACTAGGAGTTCTGTGACTCTATTGTCTTAATCATCAACTGCTTGAGCCTGCTCCTTGGAACTCAGGAAAGGCATAGGAGTCTAAAGCCTTTTTTTCTACAAACAAGAAACAGGGGAGGGTTTCCCTGGTGGCACAGTGGTTAAGAATCCGCCTGCCAATGCAGGCGACACGGGTTCAAGCCCTGGTCCAGGAAGATCCCACATGCCGCGGAGCAACTAAGCCCATGCGCCACAACTACTGAGCCTGCGCTCTAGAGCCCGCGAGCCACAACTACTGAAGCCCGCGCACCGCAACTACTGAAGCCTGCACGCCTAGAGCCCGTGCTCCGCAACAAGAGAAGCCACTGCAATGAGAAGCCCAACGCAGCCAAATAAATAAATAAATAATAAAATTAAAAAAAAAAGCAACAGGGGACACAGTGGGGCTTTTGTACCCAGGAAGGCCCTACAGTGTCTTGCTTGGTTGCAATCTCCCCTTTTCTTTGATAGTCCTCAATCCTGAGAGGAACAGGGGCCAGACAAGAAAGAGAATAAAATTTGGCATAGTGAGATTACTTATAATTCAGTAAGGGAACTCAGTTTTAGGGGGACTTGCTTTGAAATGGAATGATGGTGACGATGATTAGGAAACTGGAGATGCCTCAGAAATGTGACAGAGATCACACCTGGTGGCTCGGAGGACTTTCCTGTCGAGTCCTCCAAGGACAGGGCCGGGTCCTTTGGACCGTAAGGTACGATTCCCAGATAAAATACAGGTCCCCACTTAAATTATTTCAGATAAACAACAAAAATTTTAGCACAAGCATCTCCCAAATTGCATAGCACATACTTATCATTCATTGCTTATCTGAAATTCCAATTTAACTAGGCGTCCTGTATTCTTATTTGTTAAACCTGCAGACCCCACTTTTAGGGAAGGGCTGCCCCCCCCACCAAACCTTGAGTCTAAAGGCACTCACTCTGCTCACGCAGGCGCCAGGCAAGTTGGCTCCCTCGCCAGGAGCCCCAGTCGATCCCAGAGGGGCCGCTCACGCTTCGGCCCCGTTCAGGCAGCACTAGTGGCGCCCCGAGCGACCGAGCCCCGCGCGCCCGCCGTCCCCGCCCCGCCCCGAGCAGAGGGCGCAGCTCCCAGCCGGGCAACCCCCAAACGGCAGTTGGGCTGTGAGGAGTCGCGTCGCTCCCTCCCACGCAGTGGACTCCTTCGAGGCCAAAAACTTGCTTGCCATGTCGGCTGCGGAGGCGGGAGGTGTTTTCCGCAGAGCTCGGGGTAGGACCCTGGACGCGTTTTCCTCAGGTACTGCCCGCCCTTCGCCTGGGAAGGGGATGGTTTCAGGGCTGCGGAACCTTCGGCGGGGAGAACGTTCGGTCGGGATGTGCGCCTCCAGCCGGACCCCAGCGGGGGCTGCACCCCGGGACAGCAATAGAAGCCGCACCTCCCGCACCTGGGGCTTCCAGGGGCGCTTTTGAAAGAAGAGTGTCTGGGCAAGAGGTCTGGTGGTGGAGCCTCGTTGGCCTTGACCAAGGTTCCCTGAGAGAAGATAGAGTGAGGCAGCAAAGCATAGTTAATAACGTGGGCTCTGCAGTTAGACTTGGTTTCCAAGCCCTGCCTTGGACACGTTGCTCAGCGAGTATTGGCCTCAGTTTCCTCATCTGTAAAAGGGGAATAATCGCAGCGAGGTTGTGTGTGGCACAGGATAAGAGCTGGGTGCACGTGAGATGCGATTATTTTTATTATGGTCATTCACCACGATGTAGTTTATACTCCATAATCATGGTTACCTTCTATAATATGAGCCATCCACCAAAATGTTAGCAGTGCCCATCAGAACTGGAGAGGGGAGGCAGAAGAGCCGTGTAGGGTTAAGTGCTTGGATTTTGGATTTAGATAATCTGCCTCGCTGTGAAAATGGGTTTGTTAATACTTACCGCATAGGGGAGGGTTAGCAGATTAAAAGGATTTCTGTAAGCAAGTGCCTGACAGGCTAGGTGCTAAGTGAATGTTAGCCCTAGAGCTATAAAAGGGACCATTGCTCCCCGTTTTATTGGTCCTCCCTGCGTCTTTTGCTGCGTGGTCAAATTCCAGCTTCTGTCACCCCGGGGCAGTCACCCCAGACACCCTGCGTGATCTGGCTTGTACTCACCTTTCTTGCTTCATGCTCACCATTCTTCCCCTTGCCCAGTTCTCCTGCTTCACTGGTTTTCTTAACTCCAGTTTTAAAGGTCCAACTCCTTTATTTCCGTAGGGCTTTTGTGCTTGCTGTTTGCTCGCCTAGCTAATAGCACTTTCTCAACCTTCACACTTTAAAGTTCAGTCACTTCCTCAGACAAATTTTCCCTGGCTACCCTTACTAAAGTGGGTTTCTCCTGTAACTCTGTTCTAAAGCCTTATTCTTTTCTTTCTTTGCAGCTGTTGGTGGGGGTGGCAAGGTTCTGGAAGAGCATGTGGAACCAGAAATCTAGCTGAGGTGGATTTTAGAAAATACAGTCTGTTGTGGTGACCATTCTCTAAATATTTTAATATGCCTTTTTCAACCTGTTTTCAAACCCAAGCTTGTGTGCCCCATGCACAGTGAGGCCAAACAAACAAAATATCAGAGTTTGGAACAGAGAAAGGTTTATTGCAGGGCTAAGCTAGGAGAACAGGTAACTCGTACTCAAAAGACCCGAGCTCTCCCTGTAGTTTTCAGGGGAGAGGTTTTTGTTTTTGCCACGCTACGTGGCTTGTGGGATCTTAGTTCCCCGACCAGGGATTGAACCCGGGCCCTGACAGTGAAAGCACAGGGTCCTAACCACTGGACCGCCAGGGAATTCCCCAATGGAGAAGCAGGGAAGAGTTTTTAAAGGCAACATTTGGGGTGACAGCTGCAGGGTGAATGACTTTCTTCTGATTGGTTGCTGGTGAGGTGACAGGATGGTGGTCCAGGAATCTCAAGCATCAGCCTTCTGGTTCTGACCAATCTGGGGTCTCCGCAGGTACTTACCATCCTTCACCTGGGTGGGGGCCTGCAGAACTTGAAGACTGTATCAGATTGTTATGCACATCTCTTGAGGGAACTAAGACTAAGGAACCAAGACTCTTTTTTTTTTAAGCATCTTTATTGGCGTATAATTGCTTTACAGTGGTGTGTTAGTTTCTGCTTTATAACAAAGTGAATCAGCTATACATATACGTATATCCCCATATCTCCTCCCTCTAGCGTCTCCCTCCCACCCTCCCTATCCCACCCCTCTAGGTGGTCACAAAGCACCGAGCTGATCTCCCTGTGCTATGCAGCTGCTTCCCACTAGCTATCTATTTTACATTTGGCAGTGTATATGTGTCCATGCCACTCTCCTACTTCGTCCCAGCTTACCCTTCCCCCTCCCCATGTCCTCAAGTCCATTCTCTACGTCTGCGTCTTTATTGCTGTCCTTCCCCTAGGTTCTTCAGAACCAATTTTTTTTTTTTAAGATTCCATATATATATGTGTTAACATACGGTATTTGTTTTTCTCTTTCTGAGTTATTTCACTCTGTATGACAGACTCTAACTCCATCCACCTCACTACAAATAACTCAATTTCGTTTCTTTTTATGGCTGAGTAATATTCCATTGTATATATGTGCCACATCTTCTTTATCCATTCATCTGTCGATGGACACTTAGGTTGCTTCCATGTCCTGGCTATTGTAATTAGAGCTGCAATGAACATTGTGGTACATGACTCTTTTTGAATTATGGTTTTCTCAGGGTATATGCCCAGTAGTGGGATTGCTGGGGTGTATGGTAGTTCTATTTTTAGTTTTTTAAGGAACCTCCATACTGTTCTCCATAGTGGCTGTATCAATTTACATTCCCACCAACAGTGCAAGAGGGTTCCCTTTTCTCCACACCCTCTCCAGCAATTATTATTTGCAGATTTTTTGATGATGGCCATTCTGACTGGTGTGAGGTGATACCTCATTGTAGTTTTGATTTGCATTTCTCTAATGATTAGTGATGTTAAGCATCCTTTCATGTCTTTGTTGGCAATCTGTATATCTTCTTTGGAGAAATGTCTATTTAAGTCTTCTGCCCATTTTTGGATTGGGTTGTTTGTTTTTTTGATATTGAGCTACATGAGCTGCTTGTAAATTTTGGAGATTAATCCTTTGTCAGTTGCTTCATTTGCAAATATTTTCTCCCATTCTGAGGGCTGTATTTTCGTCTTGTTTATGGTTTCCTTTGCTGTGCAAAGCTTTTAAGTTTCATTAGGTCCCATTTGTTTATTTTTGTTTTAATTTCCATTTCTCTAGGAGGTGGGTCAAAAAGGATCTTGCTGTGATTTATGTCATAAGAGTGTTCTGCCTATGTTTTCCTCTAAGAGTTTTATAGTGTCTGGCCTTACATTTAGGTCTTTAATCCATTTTGAGTTTATTTTTGTGTGGTGTTAGGGAGTGTTCTAATTTCATTCTTTTACATGTAGCTGTCCAGTTAGGAACTAAGACTTTTTTATCGCTGAACTATTGTTTCTTGACTGCTTTTCCTTTGTTTCTGCATTTCCTCACTTCCCTAATTAGTAACTCCTTGAATCTGCCCTTTGGAACTCAGGGAAGGTCTAGGATACTTTTTTCTTGTTTGCCTTTTTCTGCAAACAAGAAATGGGAGACATGGAAGGGCTTTTGTGCCCTGGCGGGCCCCACAGGGTCCCATTCAGTTTCAAACCAATATGAGGTTTTGGGGATTTATCCATATTGGTGTAAGTAGCTCTAGTCTGCTCATTTTCCTGCTGGGCAGTATGCCATTGTATCAGCATATATTGATACATTCTGTTGCTGGATATGCTGAGGATCTTCTTGCCTTTCCAAATCCACTCTCTCCCTGCTCCGCCATGCCCCAGGAGGTTGACCTCTTTGGGCTTCATCCGGGGGACTCCTTGCCCTCTGGCCTGCTGTTGGGTTCAGCCAGTGGGGAGTCCTGACTGGAGATTAGAGGGTGGGAAAAACAATTGTCAGGGTGTTTATTCCCCTGGTTTAGTCCCTGTGGGGTGGCCTCAGCCTGACTGTATTCCTTACCTGAAATTCACTGCTTCTTTCAAGGTAGGCTTTCTGCTGGAACTCTCTTTTCAGATATGGGTAACCACTTTCTCCCTCCTTTCAGATGTAGTTCTGCTTTTCTGTGTTGGACTACTAAACTGTCCTTTGATATTTTTCGATACTCAACTCATCCCAAGTAATCCCTTTTTAAACGCTCCTTTAATTATCCTGATTTGAGTATGCCAGCTGTTTCCTGCTAAGATCCTGATATGATGGACATTCAGTTATTCCTGTTTTTCACTCTTGGTAACGGTGCTGTTATGAACATTCTGGTACAAGCGTTCTTGTGGATACAGGGAAAAATTGCTCCAGCGCATATACCCAGAGGAGCGAAATTCTGAGTTGTAGGGTATGATCTTTTCCAGCTTTCCTAGATCTTGTCAAATCGCCTTCCAGAATGTTTGCACCAACTTATTCTCCCACTAGCAGGGTATGAGAGTTCCTTGTGACTCTGCACTATCTCTTTTCAGTTCAGAAAGTATTTATTGTGTTCCTATTGCATTCTCTAGTATCTTGTGATGAGTAAAAAAAAGTCAAGGGGAAGGCAAGGGCTCATAATCTAAGCACAGAGCTGTAGCACAAAAAATAATTCTTGGCAACTGGCGGGCTCTGTAGGCCACTGCAGTGGAAATCGGGATTTTTTTTTTTTTAAAGCTTTTTTTTTTCTTAATTAATTTATTTTATTTTATTTATTTTTGGCTGTGTTGGGTCTTAGTTGCTGTGCGTGGGCTTTCTCTAGTTGCGGCGAGCAGGGTCTACTCTTTGTTGCGGTGCAGGGGTTCTCATTGCGGTGGCTTCTCTCGTTGCGGAGCACAGGCCCTAGGCACGCGGGCTTCAGTAGTTGTGGCTCGCGGGCTCTAGAGCGCAGGCTCAGTAGCTGTGGCTCACGGGCTTCGTTGCTCCGCGGCATGTGGGATCTTCCCAGACCAGGGCTCGAACCTGTGTCCCCTGCATTGGCAGGCGGATTCTTAACCACTGCACCACCATGGAAGCCTGGGAATCGGGATTTTACACATTGGTCCTGGGTGATGGTGAGACTGTTAATTGAAGTCAGGGAGTAAGGAGTAGGGCCAGGTTTGATGGGATTAATTTGGGAAGCGGTGGCTCTGAGGTGCGGTCAGGAAATCTGAGACAACTTGCAGGGTGCGGTGCACAGCTGGGGATGGAGGTGTGGATGCCATCCACAGAGAGGCGAGTAGATGACATCGCTGTAGGAGTCGGTGGCATTCCTGAGGGGCAAGGTGTGGAGTAGTGGACGGGCTGTGTGTGTGTGTAACCTTAGGGTGTGCCGTTGTTTAGGGGGTCAGAAGAAGGAAAAGACACACTGAAGGTCTCAGAGCAGGAAGCAACCAGAAAGTTTGGAAGATAAATCCAGGAGCCGGCCTTGGTACCAAAGTTGGGGAGGAGGGCTTAAGGCTGGGTGGTCCACGGGCTCAGATGCTGCAGACATCTAGGTGAGTGTTAGCTGAGCAGAGGATGGCAGGTTTGATTGTTATGTCACCTTCAGGACAGTCTCAGTGCAGTTGTAGGGGGAAGCCTGGTGCATGGCTTTTGAGGAGTGGTGGAGATTGAGGATGCGCAGTCAGCAAAGGCAGGATTCCGTTTGGAGCCGTTTGGTGATCCAGGGTAGACATAGGGTAATAGCAGTTTGAAGGAGGAGCAATGCTGAAGGAGGGCTGAAGGGCTTGCAGTAGTAATAATGGTGGTAAGAACAACAGGAGCATCTAACGTTTATCAGGTGTTTACGGCGTGCCAGGCGCTATACTCTGTGCTGTATGTGGATTATCTCATGTAATCCTCAAGGTAGTCCTGTGAGCTAGCTATTAGGGTTATCCTCTTTTTACAGTGGGAGAAAATCGATCTCAGGAAGGCTAGGCAACTTGCCCAAGGTCACATGATTGGTCTGAGATGGATCTGGGGTTGAAAAATGCAAAAGGCAGGATAATTGTTGGAGAGCAATATCTGAGGAGATGGGAAAAGATGGCATTGAGGGCTCAGAAGAGGGGTTGGCCCTGGGAACAAATGTCTTCTTCGACCATCTCTCCCTCCTTCTATCTATTTGTTTTTCTGTCTATCCATCTATCTGCCAGACCATCCATCCACCAGTCTGTCCATCATATGTCCATCTTTTCATCTGTCTGTCCATCCATTTGTCTGTTGGTTCATCCATTTGCCCACTCATCAAATGTACTAAGCACCTCCCTTGTCCCAGGCATTGTGCTAGATCCCAGAGTGCAGTGATGAGTGAAAACCAGATGTGATTCCTCACCTCTGGCATGTAGCTACTTGGAGAGCCCAACATTAACCTGCCAGTCACACAAACCATCGTAAATCCCAGCTGTGGCAAGTGTCAGGGAAGTGAGGAATGTCACTTGTTCAGGAAGTGAGGGGCATCTTAATAAGGCCCTGCAGGGAGGGCTCCCCTGGGGAAGGGGTGTGTCATCTGATTGCTGAAGGATGAGTAGGCGGTACCTGGGCTCTGAAGGGAGGGGGAGGACCATTGTAGACCACAGGTGGAGCGAGTGTGAAAGTCTGACATGGTGGGACAGGAAAGGGAAGGGTGAGGGGAGAAAGAAGCCCCTGAGTCTGGAGCTGGGTGGTACAGGATGAGACTGGAGCATGGGGACGGGGGTCATTGGGGAGGTTTTGTCTTTAAGCTGCATGTGTGGACACAAGGACACATGATCTGATTTCCATTTTGGAAAGAATGGTCTGGCTGCAGCAGTAACAACAGAAGAGTCTCTGCTTGCGAGGAACTTGGGGTGCAATCTGATTGGAAGCTGGAGCTCAGCGAGTCGTCTTGAAGCAGCATTTCCAAGGCACACATTGTTCACTTTGAATTTGTTGACTTCCAGCAGCTGGAAGGGCGTGTGGTGGTGGGGGGGGGCTTTTGGTGGAGGTGATGGGGGCGCTGAGGTGTGAAGCTTCCTAGCCCACTGGAGCTGCCCCAGGGCTGCCGTGGGACCAGAGAGCAAGAGAGGTGCTCACCTGGAAAAGAGTGGGGTGCGGAGGGGGTGGAGAGAGACTGAGAAGATAGATTGAGATAGGAGGAGGGAAGATGACCCTGGACTTCTAGGAGTGGGGCCTGCACTTGGTCTCCTCTGTGGGTTGAGCAGCCCCAGTGGGCATGCCCAGTATGCGTCATACAGCTCAGGGCTTCTAGAGGCCCGGCCTTGGAGGGTCAGGCTCAGAACCCTTCACTAGAAGTTGAGCACATAGTCTCCCCCTGAGCTGCCTCTACTGCTGTCACTGACTTCCCTGGGTCCTAGTTCCCTGTTAGTGTTGCTGGTGACTTTGAGTGATCCTCTTGGAGGGTCCATTGCCAGTTCAGGCTCTGTGGGCAGGTGGTAAGCTGGTAGAGTTGCCCCAAGGGCAGGTTTGGAAGAGAAAGGAAAGGAACTGGCTTTTTCTGTCTCTTGCCAAAATACTCATTGCCTCTCAAAGAGGTTTTGGTGAACTCAAGCAACTGTGCCTCAAGTCACAACCCTGATAACCCTCACACTCCCTCCCGGAAGCCCCCTCCAGAATTAAACAGTTTGTTTCTCAAGTGAAGCTTGTCAGGTAAATGAAAGAGTGCTGTCTTACCCAGCTCAGGCTGCTAAAACAAACCACCATAGGCTGGATGGCTTAAAAACAACAGAAATACATTGCTCACATTCTGGAGGCTGGAAGTCCAAGGTCAAGGAACCTGCAGATTCAGTGTCTGGTGAGAACCCTCTTCCTGGTTCATAGATGGCTGTCTTTTTTTTTTTTTCTTTTTTTTAAGACTTTATTTTTTAGATCAGTTTTAGGTTCATAGCAAAATTGAGAGGAAGGTACAGAGAGTTCTCGTACATACCCTGTCCCCACACGTGCACAGCCTGCCCGTCATCAGCATCCCCCGCCAGAGTGGTATGTTTGTTACAACTGAACATACAGTGACACAACATAATCACCCAAAGTCCACAGCTTACCTTACAGTTCACTCTTAGAGTTGTACATCTTATGTACAATGTACACGTACTGTATAATAACATGTAACCATCATTATAGTAGATGGCTGTCTTCTTGCTGTGTCCTCACGTGGAGGAAATCGGGAGTGAGCGCTCTAGGGTCTCTTTCATAAGGGCAATAATCCCAGTGCTAAGCCCTCAGGATTTAATCACCTCCAAAGTCCCCATCTCCAAATATCATCACATTTGGGGTTAGATTTCAGTGTAAGAATTTTGGGGGGACACAAACAGTGCATGGCAAGCACTTTAAGACCATTTCCCCCTGATAGTTTTTGAGTAACAGTATTCCCATGCACTTCTTCCAGGAGTGTTGTGTGTGAAGCCTGGCTTCAGTCATCCGTTTCCTGTTAACACAACCTGCTAGGCTCTGTCAACAGATGTTTATAGAAAGTAAGCTGTACGTGTCTCACCTGAGAAGGCTCACAATCCTCAGACGTGTTCAAATATTCATTTTAATTAGGCAAATTAATAATTATATTTCCTTGACATGTATCCTAATTAAGACTACTTTCTCCTAACAAATAATGGTCTTTCTGAAAAGTTTACAACATCTGTTTTGAAGAAATTCTCAAAGGGAGAAATATCAAGATAAAATGTGTTTTCAAAATTACCTATATTTAATTGTTTTCAGGTCCTAATCAGTTTTTCCAGTTCATTTTACCACTGGAATATTTTCCCCCTTAGAGAACAGGGATCTTCAGTGGTTTACCTAAAATGATGATTTCCCTGGACATTTTAAACCTCTACAGCTGCTTCAGAGGAGCCAACTGTATTTACTAATTCTGAATGTTTCTTGGTCCCTTCTGGAAACCCTCTCGCAGAGAATAAGTGAAATCTCTAAAGAATAATGTACTTCATCCCTTCCAGGTCTCACCTAAGAACCTCTCTAGAAACAGTAGACCTGGAAATGTTTGTTCACGTCTGAAGAGGGTTGAAAATATTGTGGTGTAAAAAATTCTAACTTATCAATGAAGAAAATGAAATGAATGCTTTTAATTAATTTTTAAAAATTAATTATTTATTTTTGGCTGCATTGGGTCTTCGTTGCTGCGTGTGGGCTTTCTCTAGTTGCGGTGAGCGGGGGCTACTCTTCATTGCGGTGCATGGGCTTCTCATTGTGGTGGCTTCTCTTTGTTGCGGAGCATGGGCCCTAGGCGCACGGGCTTCAGTAGTTGTGGCGCATGGGCTTAGTTGCTCCGCAGCATGTGGGATCTTCCCAGACCAGGGATCAAACCCTTGTCCGCTGCATTGGCAGGCGGATTCTTAACCACTGCGCCGCCAGGGAAGTCCCTGTAAGGTCTTAAGGAATGGGACCCGCGGTCTTGCCCACTAGTTGAATGTCTGGTGACTAAAATGACACCCATCCTCAGAACAAACTTGCTGAATGAGAGGAAGAGGCAGAGCTGCATCTGCTTGCCGGGGAGGGGGAAGTGGCGTGTGAGCTGGGCCCGAAAGGATAGACAGCATCTCAGCAGGAGGAGCTGGTACAATGGAGAGCACCCCCTGGAGGAAGGGGCGGGAAAGCATGGGGCGTGTTTGAGGAGCAGATAAGGGTCCACGTGGAGGGATCCTGTGGTATGTCTTGTGCAGGGTTCTTCAGTCTCGCTGTTGACATGGGCTGGATTCTTTTGTGGGGCTGCCCTGTGTAATGTGGGATGTTTAGCACCATCCCGGCTTTTGTCCACTGGACGCCAGAAGCACCATCCCCCTCCCAGCGTGATATCCAGAAATGTCTCCAGACATCAGATGTGCCCTGGGGATCAAAATCATCCCCGGTTTAGAGCCACTGGTCTAGTGGGAACAGTAATCGGTACAGTTGGAAAAATTTCAGGCTGTGTTTTAGCACCAGGTGCGGGAATGAGCGAGGATCCACTGACATCTTCATTTAGCCCTTCACCAGATGTTTACTGAATGCCTCCCACCTGCCAGGGACCAAATGATACCATGCTGACAGAATACTGGAAAGGGAAAGCAAATGTGGGCCTTTCCTTGTGGAGATTAGAAGGTAGTGGCCCTTCAGCGAGGGATTTTGATGATCAGGGTAAGCACTTTATAAAGAGTCACGATGGCAGTGACTGGCTGAGACGGATCAGAGCAGGGAGTCCTGCATGGAGCTGTCTTGGTAGCTCCATGTGGGAATGGTGGACGCCTGACCCAAGACAGTGACGCTGTCCGTTAATGCTGAGTTAATTCTCTGACTTTATAGTCCAGTGGAGAAATGTGGCCTCTCTAGTCCCAATTTATGTATTATTTTGAGTCAGATTAGTTAACAGGAGTCAAAACATTGAATTCTTAAATATTCTTACAATGTAGTGATGTATTGTAGCTCTCACACTTCTTAACCACTATCTTGTGATTTTAACTCTGTCTTCCAAAAGTCAAACTAGATTTAGAAAATGAGACTCTTATTTATAAAAAGTAAATTAAGAAAGCTGTTTGTCATTGTATTCCACCTTGAATTATTTGGGGTTGCCTATAAAGTGGCAGGTTTAGCACATCATGAAAATATAAATTATTAGAGTATTAGGTATTAATTAGTGACATGGCTGACTCCCGTAGGCCTTTTCCTAGTTGGGTGATGGAAGTAGTGATTCATTTGCTTTTGGGGGGTGCGTTCATTATAGTTAGTCATTGATTAACTGGTAAGAATGAAAGGATCAATGCGATTTCTAATTCTTGGTGTATATTAAAAAGTCAACTTTCATTAACAATTGACAAATGTGCCCAAAAGGTATTATAAAAATGAGTGAGAGGAAATATATTGGCAGAGACAAATTCAAGAAATCATTTAGTTCGTGATATTAAAGGTGCAAACTGTGAAGAACAATTGCAGTTTGAATATCTGTTTTTCAGGTAAGATATTGGCACATAAACAGAATCTCATAGGAAGGCTTAATGGTAAAGAATCATGTGAATTTTAAAAGGTTTCTAAGATTCTTTTCTGTATACAGTTGCTTTGTACTCAGTAATGCTTAAAGGAGACTCACAGGCCTTTCCTGACCATGATTTAATACCACCCAAAATCCAATGTCCTTTTTTTCCCTCCATTTTGAAAGATTGTTTCTATGACAGTCTCTATCCATTAGCTGAAAATTGGAAGTGGCCAAATCTTGTTACTCTGTATACGACGGATGAGTCAGATTTCTTTCTAAGGCCCATTTTTTCTTTAAAAAGTATTTTTCAATTAATCTTAAAATTTGATTTAGGCTATGGTAACATACTAAATTATGGCCTTTTATTTTGGTAGCTTGGAGCTTGTTTTCTTCCAGCTTGTCATTGAGCAGACCTTGGCGCTCCTAGCCGGATGAGTCTTCTCTTTAATCTCACTTGTGTGATCACCTGCCCTGAAGTCAGGGCTCTGGGTGTAATTGGCTTGGTTCTGCCCCTCACGCCTTGTTAGTCTTGATCAAGTTATTTACCCTTAACCTTGTGAGTCTCCTCTTCTGTACCCCTAAGCAAAATGGAAGGGTTACCGTGGATAAGGGCTTCTCATCCCAGATGTCTTCAGGGGCCAGGTGTGGACCACAGTGAATTCCAGAGCATTCATGCCAGTAAAGGGGCAGTTACTGCTCAGTCCCAGCCAATCGTTGGCACACTCCATTTGGGCCTGGTGTGGCCAGATTTTCCATGAGAATCCAGAAAGCCAGTTGTATATGTGAAACTCATGCATTTAAATTGTTGGCAACAAATTCAAAATTTTATAAGCACTGCGTGTGCCAAACAGAATACACCTGCTAATCAGATCGCATCGAGAGACCTGAAGTTTGTAGTGTCTTGAGGAGACCACCAGTTAGCGTCCCACGGAAAGTAGATGTCCTGGGCCCTTGGCTGTTGGCAGGGTCTGTGAGCATCACAGCTTCCTGGGGAAAGGCTCTGAGCCTGTCAGCATTATCTTTGTGTACTGTCTTCGTATTCACCAAGACGTGCCATTTAAAGGAAACTTTTTGGAGACAAAAAATGTCTTTATGGAGGTGGGCAACTTGCAGGCAGCCTAGGGAACATTCCGTCTTCTTCATGGCTCTCTCCTCTCCAGGCCAGCCCGGCAGCACTGAGATGCTGAACAGTAGAGGCTGCTGCTCATAAACTGTGTAACCTTGAACTTGAGCCATGACTAAGATCCCTAGCCAGGCCTCAGTATTCCCTCCTTGGTTAAATGAGAGTGTTGGTTAAAGTAACTCTGAGAATCCCTCCAGCACAATTTCCAGTTCTTTAGGGGGAAACGGTGGGCTTGTATAAGGTGAGCCTTCAGCCTTCATGGGATGGGCTGCAACAAATGAGCTCACTCAGCTCAGTACAGGAGGGTCACATTAAACTTGTGGTTACCTGAGATTAGTTAATTATGTTAGTTAATATTATCATCTGTGGCAGACAGGACCTGCCTCCCTGCATGAGCCCCTGCTTTTGAGCGTGGGCTGGCCTAGCGACTTGGTTGTGACGAATTGAACCTGGTAAAAGTGATGGGCAGTCACTTCTATTATCATGTTACATAAGATCGTAACTTCCATTTACTAGCAAACCCTCTTTCTTGCCACCTCTGATGAATAAGTTTCCACGTTATGAACTGCCATGTTGGAGAGGCCCACGTGTCAAGAAACAGGTGGCCTCTGGTTGACAGCCAGGAAGGAACAGGTGCCCTCAGTCCCCCAGTCCACAACCACCTAAGTGAGCTGGGAAGCACATCCTGCCTGACCCGAGTCTTCAGATGAGACTCCAGCCGCAGCCGACACTGTGATTGCAGCTTGTGAGAGATGTTGAGCAGAAGATCCAGCTAAGCTGTGCCCAGATTCCTGACCAACAGAAAGTGTGAGATAAATAATGTGTCTTGTTTCAAGGTGCTGCATTTGTGGTGATTTGTTACATAGCAGTAGATGGCTAATACACCATCTCTTTGAATTTGTTTAAAAAATTACATTCGCTGTAGACATTCTTATTCATAGCAGATTTAAGTGTTATAGTTAAATGAATGTATGCATTATTGTGTCTTAACACTAAGAACCGTATAGGCATTATCCAGAGGTTTGTGTCAAATGTTTCGAAAGATTACAGTCTTGTTTTAGCACCATCAGGGTCAGAAATGAGATCTTAATTTAATCAACTCACTTTATCCTTTAATCCATTCATTCTAAAGTACTTAGTTTATCTCAAAAATTTGACCTTGGTCTTATCATAGTTGTCAGTTAGGGTCCCTGACTGCATTCTTGTATCAAATTTGGGCAAAAAAAAATTACCTCTCTGTTGTGCTTTTGAAAACACACATTTGTGTATGCTGCACACACACAGTTGCTAGCAGGTGCTTTCACTGTATGTCATGATGTCATGTGAAAATCTAAAGTGTTAGAACTCACTGATTAGTAATGAATTCCCTGATTAAGTTCTTACCTGGAATCTTGGAATTCTTACCAAGAAAATTGAATTGGTTTTGAAAGGTGATTTAAAGGCAGTTGATTAGACAGTAATGGATAAGACCAAGAAATGTTTAGGACCAAATACCTGAGCTGGACATAGGCAGGATGTCAGAATGAATAGGAAAATATGCAAAACAAAACCAAAATGAAACAAAAAACACAGCCACTAACAACAACAAAACCCCTCCAAGACATTGTTTCAATTTAGGGAAACAATCGCTTTACATCTGTTTGATATAAAACACATTTAAACAGGTCCTTGATTAAGTTGCATGCCAGTGCTTCTCACACTTGGATTTGCATAAAATCACCTGGGAATTTGTTGAAGTGCAGATTCTGACTCGGTAGGTCTGGGGTGGGCTTCCTAAGCTCGCAGGTGATGGTGATGTTGCTGGTCCGTGGCCACAGCTTGAGGACTGAGGTGGAGGCCTAGCCCAGCCCCCTGTGCCCAAGTACAGCCTGCATAATTGCTGCTCTCTCGTCATCCTCACCTTCTCCCTCAGCCTCCATTTCCAGGTACTTCTGCTCCTTAATTTGGGTTGTCAGTCGTTTACCAGGCTGTCTCACCTTTAGGCTCTTTGACTAGGAAAATTAAAAACAAAACAAAACAACAAGCGATAAACCACTGGACCCTTAAGTGGTTTTTAAATGCCCTGATTGTGTATCAGGTTGCTTTAGGGATGGTCCTCACCATATCCAGACTTCCACAGTTAGAGCTGCCAGAACAGTGCTTTCTGGAGTCTAAAGAGAGAAGCTGGGGCCAGACACTTGCTCTGCCCCGGAAGGGAGGCATCATCGTAAGCATTCCCAGGCCCTTGTGGGTGTCAGTCAGCTAATACCTATGCCCTGCCCTTGGGGTAATTCTGGACTTTGGTGAAATAATTTAATGCAAATGTTGTTAAGAATTCGCTTTCCTAATATAAAAGTCTGCCCTTCTGAGGGGTGGGGGAGGTATAAGTTTACAAAAGATCCCTCCATCTAGTACTAAGTCTTGCAAGCCTCAAATATCTTAAATTCAGCCTTGATTAAAATGAAGATGAGGCCAAACACCACAAACTTCTGTAGCAGGAACTTTAAGAGGCTCCAGGTGCTTTTGAGAACGCAGAACCTTGAGTCAACAGGTTGCCTTTATTAGATAGATAAGGTAGATGGAACAGTGACATGGAGCTGTCATTTATTTTAGGTCAAATCTGTTTACTTTGTGCCTTGTCATTATAAAATTGAGATTCTTTCTAAGATTTTACTTAGTAAACCAGTAATAATGAAAGATTTAATACCTCCAAAGACGACTTTTCGAGACTATGACTGTTTGTCATAGGAAACTATAATTGTTAAAACGTTCGCTGTAGAAAACTATAAATTCTGTTTGTTGTAGCAGATTGATTTATGCCCCAACTTTGGGGTGACAATCATCTCCCTGATTAATTTATCCAGTTTAAACAGCTTTGCAAACTGCCTCAGAAACAGGAACATAGCTAAAAGCATTCATCAGGGCAAAATGGTTATTATTAAAGTAAAATAAATGAACAGTGCCAACAATTAACTTTAAAACTCAAATCAGAATCTCAGTTTTTTTCATGACACCAACCTTGAGCTCTTGAAGAAGTTTTGCTGACTCCTTCCTGGCCCTTTATCTTTAAGTCTGATCTGTGTAACAGATTACCTAGAAACTTGGCAGCTTGAGAAAACTAATGTGCATTATCTATCTCCCAGTTCCCGTCAGGAATCTGGGTGCAACCTAGCAGGGTCCTTCTGCTGCAGGGTCTCATGAGGGTTCTGTCAAGGTGTCACCTGGGGTGTGGTCTCATCCAAAAGCTCACCTAGGGCGAATCCTCTTCCAAGTTTACTCACATGCTTGTTGGCAGGATTTGGTTTCTTTCAGGTTGTTGCATGGGGGACCTCTGTTTTTCACGGGCTGCTGGCCAGAGGCCTCCCTCAGTTCCTTGCCATGTTGGCCTTTCCAAGGGGCTACTCATCATGACAGCCTGTTCCCTCCAGGAGAAGGGCTCCGAGAGACAGGGAGGGAGAGCAAGGTGAAAGTCAGGGTCTTTTTTTTAGTCTAATCTCTCTCTTTTTCAAAACCACTGTATTGAGATATGATGACATGAAATGCTGTACATATTTAATGTGTACAACTCAGTGAGTTTGGGGATAAGTATAGACCTGTGAAACCATCACTACCATCAACATCTATCATAAACATCCATCTCCTCCTAAAGTTTCTTCCCGCTCCCTTTATTGTTGTTGTTGTTGTTGTTGTTGTGTGTGTGTGTGTGATAGAACACTTAAGATCTACCTTCTGTGCAAATTTTAAGTGTCCAATATAGTATTGTTAGCTATAGGCACCATCCTGTATAGCGGATCTCCAGAACTTATTTATCTTGCATAATTGAAACTTTGTACCCTTTGATCCTCCCCTCCCCATTTCCCCTACCTCCCCCCCAGCCCCTGGAAACCATCGTTCTACTCTCTGCTTCTATGAGTTTGACTATTTTGGATTCTACATACAAGTTGAGGATCATTCAGTATTTGTCTTTCTGCGACTGGCTTATTGCAGGCAGCTTAATGTCTCCAGGTCTATCCATTTTGTCCCAAATGGCAGGATTTCCTTTTTTTTAAGGCTGAATAATATTCTGTTGTATGTATATACCACTTTTTCTTTATCCATTCATCCATTGAGGAACATTTAGGTTGTTTCCATATCTTGGTCTAGCCAGTCTCTGAAGGCACATCCCGTAACTGTATTCTGCTTATTAGAAGCAGTCCAGCCCACACTCAAGGGGAGGGGATCACACAGGATGTGAGTATCAGGACTCAGGGGTCTTCGGGGGGCATTTTGGAGTCTTTCTGCCACATGTAGTAAGGGCTCAGTGAGTATGAGTCAGATCCGTTGTAGTGCTGGATTGCTGTCCTTGGCAATGAGATGCACACAGCAGGGTTTCATTGCAGTCCTTGTTCAGGAGTTTAGGTAGGTTGTGATTTGACTGAACAGCTGGCATTTTAAGCTGTAGGTCAAGAACTGGCAGGTTAACACACATACATAATTTGTTCTGGAAAGTACGGATAGGTAGTTTTGTTTGTTTACATGCTTGTCTTCTTAAGTTCTGGAAGAGGAATTAAGGAAAGGAGGCCTAAAGCCTGAGATCCATTCTAAGATGATAGTAAGCTAGGCATGGTGGGTGGAAGGGTGGCCGTGGAATTTTAAAAGCTTATGTGCTACATCTAGATCTCAGCTTAAATGACCCCACCTCAGAGAGGCCTTCCTTGTGCATCCAATTTAAATTAACCGTTGCTTTCGCCTTAATCCTCGCAGAGCCCTCAGCACCCTCCGGCTCTATTCTCTGCGAATTTCCTTGTCTGCTGTCTCGCCCCCGTGAGAACTAAGCCCACGAGAGCCGAGACCTCACCTGTCTTGGTCCACTTGCGTGTCGTCAGCACCTCGCACGGGGCCCAGCAAACAGTAGGCTCTCAGTAAATACTGAATAAATGAGTGAAATGAACACAAAGATGTGAAATGACTTCGAGGAGCTTTTGGGAAATTCTAATATCTTCATGACTTCCAAAGGAAATGCCATTCATTCAGCTCACCTGCAAAATATGTTCATTTGTTAAAAAGAAGAAAACAATCTCAAGTTTGTGGGGTAGTTTTGTCCCTGCAGCTGATGGCTGGTGTCCATGAGGCAAGTCACGTCACCTCTCTGGGCTGAGGATAAAATCTGGGCTGATGAGTGCGTGTGTTCAGACTGCTCTGTCCCCAGAACCCACTCAGGCAGAGGAGGCTATGTGTTTTCAACACTGGTCAGCCACCTGTGGTTTTGTTTGAAGAAGGGATTCTGTGGCCAAAGAAAAGTGTGAAACCCACCCACACACTGATGGGCATTCCAGCTCTGTAAATGCAGACACTGCTGGCAGTTTTTTGGGCAGATCAGGGTGGAGACCCGTGGCCCCTGAAGCTTTGGCAGAACCAATAGGAAGAGCAGCCTGATAGTTTACCTTCAGGTGACCTAAGTGCTTTCCAAGGACATAAAGAACTAAAGAATCTCATCCCCCCAGCCCTGCCCTGCAGCCTCACACCTCACCTATGCCCACATCATGCTGCCTTGGAAATGTTAGCATCATTTTTTTCCCCCCACATTAACTAAGATTTCATTTCTGGCCCTGCCTTTCCCACCAGATAGCCGGAGCTTCCGAGCTCCAAGTTTTTCTGTCACGTCCCCTGAAACAGTGCAAATTGTGCCATTAAGCCTAGCGTAAAAGATTTGAAAGCACTTCACCTCGTCGTTTAAACATAATACTTCTGGCTGCTTTCAATTTGGGGTATTTTAAATTCTAATTAAAAAACCGTTGAACATTAATATCCTCTATATAGTGCGCCGTGGTGCCTCTGTGCTCCATTTTGGCCGTCTGGCTTTTAAACAGACAGCTTGGTTGCGTAGCTGTTACGGCCCATGTGGTTTTTCCCTGGCCTTTGGGAATCACCAGGTCCAGGCATAATTAGTATAAATCAAAATCCTCTGGCTGATGACAGGAAAATGGTGTGTTTGAACAGCAGCTTATTAAAATGACCTACTTAATTTAAGAAAAATATTGTATCCACTTGCAGGGTAACCTGGGTGCTTTCCCTGACAGATTTTATAATATTTCTTCCCCCTCTTTTCTTCCTCCCTCCCTCCCTTCCTTCCTTTCATTCTTTCTTTCTTTTTTTTTTAATTAAAGAAAAGGAAAGGGAATGGAAAGGCCCATTCTACTTCATCCAAGGTGCAGACCCACAGTTTGGACTGATGAAGGCCTGGTCCACTGGGGATTGTGACAGCGGCGGTGACGAGTGGGAGCAGGAGATCCGTCTGACTGAGCAAGCCGTCCAGGCTATCAACAAGCTGAACCCCAAGCCCAAGTTCTTTGTTCTGTGCGGGGACCTCGTCCATGCCATGCCCGGTAAGACTTGGGTCGTCATTGTGACCTTGTCTTCTTCCCCCAGCCAGAAAAAAATGATTTGTCTTAAAAGACGACTCTATTCACTAACAGCTCATTCCTTCTCTTCACGATGGTTGCAGTATCATCAAACATCAGAAAATACACGCTCATTTTATTTTTAGAATTTGGCAAGATTAATCACAGTAATTAGGCAGAGCTACAGTTCTGATGGTCTGAGCTTACTATGAAAAATGGAACAGTTTCCTATGTGTCACCTTTCTTCATTTCCAGGGGACAAACTTGAACTGCTTTCAGATCCCATATCCATAAACGTAATCTTCTCCTTTCGTTTCCCTTCTTCTTGTGCTTTTATTTCTCCTGTATTTGTTAGTGCTTTTTCAGTTTCAAATGACAATCTAACTTGAACTAGATTAATTTTTTTTTAAAGTTTGTGTTACCCTATGGGACTGTAAAGTCCAAGGGCAGATTTGGGCTTCAGGTATGGCTGGATCCAGGGGCTCAGAGGTTGCTATCAGGGCTTGATCTCTTCCTCGATCAGCCTTGCTTTCCTCTGGGTTGAATTTATTCTCATGCAGGCTCTTTCCAGGTAGTGGCTCCTGGGAGCTTTAGGTTTATGTCCTTCTTACTGAAACCACAACAGAAAGAAAGTGCCTTATTCTTTTTTTTTTTTTTTTAAATTAATTAATTAATTAATTTTTGGCTGCATTGGGTCTTTGTTGCTGTGCACGGGCTTTCTCTAGTTGTGGCGAGTGGGGGCTACTCTTCATTGCGCTGTGCAGGCTTCTCATTGTGGTGGCTTCTCTTGTTGCGGAGCATGGGCTCTAGGCGCACGGGCTTCAGTAGTTGTGGCTCACGGGCTCAGTAGTCGTGGCTCGCGGGCTCTAGAGTATAGGCTCAGTAGCTGTGGCCCACGGGCTTAGTTGCTCCGCGGCATGTGGGATCTTCCCGGACCAGGGCTCGAACCCGTGTCTCCTGCATTAGCAGGCGGATTCTTAACCACTGCACCACCAGGGAAGCCCCTGAAAGTGCCTTATTCTTAGTGGTCCAATCAGAGTTACAGACCAACACCCATCCAGCTCACATAGCCCCATGAAGCCAGGGCGTGGGGTCAGCTCCCCTGCAGCCAAGTGGTCAGAAGAACAGGGTGGTTCCCCTGAAGAAAAGTGGGATAGTAGGAATGTGAACATGACAGGTCCTTTTTAGAACTCGCTTCCTTTTTTTATTCCCCTTTCCTTTGATATCCTTCTCTCCCAGGCAAAGATAAAGCCCAGTGAGCAAGTATAAGAAAGTGGAAACCGCCCCTGCCCATCTGGGAGGCAGAGCAGGCACCCAAGACCACTCTTGTCTGTGTCCTGGTCTCTGCTTAGTGGACAGAGATGACCCAAAGACCATTGCAGAAAACACTCTAGTCGCTATGGGTGTTTGTTTTTGGCTAATGTTACCTTGTAAACCAAGACTCTTGAGTCCTGCTATGATTTCTAATGTCTTTAGAAGCCAAGGCACTCTGCAGGAAGCCTGGGTACATTAATTCCTCCCCTCCAGGACTCACTTGTCTGGTAACCTACCTATCTAGAACAGTCCCAGAGTGAACGTGTGAGGATGGAGAAGGGGCTGCCCAGAATGGCTCTCCTTGAAGTCTAGGGAGTATGGCCAGCAGGGAGAACCCTCAGACCTTCCCTCGTCCTCTGTTTACTCCCATTTTACACAAAGTCAAGATTGTGAACATGCCCACAGCCCACGTCACTGACTCCCCCTCCCCCTGGAGGAACCCAGTGATGTCATCCCTGGAGAAGCAGCCTGTCCTGCTATTGGGCCTATACAGAGGCGGCAGGATGGGGAAGAGGGAAAACAAGGCAGTGGACAGAGACCTGAACTAGGGCTCATGTGGCTGGGGTGCCAGCTCCACATCTGCCACATCTACCACTGATGCACTGGGTACACTTGGCCAGACCCCTTACCTTCTTAGAGCCTCAGTTTCTGAACCAAGAGCCCATTGATGCATGTGTAGCCTCAATAGTCTGGGGCTACACAGCACAGGGCAGACGACTCTATACCTCCATGCAGGTGGTGAATATCTCAGCAGCTTGGTACAGAAATGTATTCTCAGGAAGTTGCTGAGTTTCTTTTTTTAGAGAGGTAAAATCTTAGCTGCCTATGAACTTGGCCACCCTTGGTGACTCTTGGCTGAGGGTCCTCCAGTGCTGAGATTATATAGTGCTAAAGTGACCACAGAGTACCCCGGTTTCTAAAGGAGTTAGAAATTGTAGCAGGACTTGGAGTCTTGGTTTACAAGGTAAACCAAGGTAATGTGTGAGTTGATCTAACAGATTTATGCTACTTCCAAATGGTTTGATTTGCAGTTAGCTGGTTTCTTTGGAATCATTTGGCCCGCTATGCACTGTAGCATCAGCTAGAGCTCTCCCTCTGGACAACACAGTGAACAAACTTTCATTGGACAGTTGAAACAGATTCCAAATTTACTGCTTTTCTGTCCAGTGTTTTTTTTTTTTTTTTCCTTTGAAAATAGAATATTATGAGACTCACTAGAATTATATAACATATTCTTGTAGATGTTTACTGACTTGTTCTGAATTATGTTAATGTATTCAGTCATATTTCAAAATAAGGTTTAAAATAAAAGCATTCTGTGTGATTACACTGCTTCTTAAATAAAGTGTACTGAACATAAGTAACTTAAAAGATAGAGTTTTTATGATCAACCCTACCAGTTGGTCAGAAGACCTCGAAAATGTGAACTAGCAAACTTTTGAGAACTTGTTTTATATTCATTGTGACCCGAACAGAATTCTGAAGATTTGGACTGTTTTGTGGGATTGTAACTGACCCAGTGAAAGGATTGTAACTGTTTTGAATATTGTGGTCTGAGGTTTAAACAGAACGTTTTGAATCTAGTTACCATTTTTTTTGCATTTAATTGCATTTTTTAATATGCAATTAGTGGCTTCCCCCTCATTTAGCTCATATGCAGAGGCAGACATTAGAAAAGTAATTATTTGCTTTGACTGCTTAGCACATTGTTAATTATCAAATGCATATATTAATAGGCAGATAAAATTGGAGAGCATACTTTTAATTCCACCATAAATAATATCTTGGGCCAAGTAGTTTTAAGTTCAAATTGGAGAAAAAGAACTTTACAAGTAATGCTTTTGCTAATGAAAGTCTGAATATGCTTTTCTATTGTAAATATCCATCATAATATTCATTCATCTACAAACATTTATTGTGTGCAGACTAAGTGTCAGTTACAGATGCTGTGGATACGATAGTTAGAAATGAGAGACCAGCCCTTCCACGGAGCTTAGAGTCTGGTAAGGGAAGTGTAAAACCCTGGATGGTTAAGGGGTACCATTGGTGCCAAGGCCTGCAGGAAAAAGCCTAAGAAATGCAGGACAAGGTCCATTTAGTTTTGAAACATATGCAGTTTTCATTCTGCAGGCGTCTTTTGGGTTATCTTGGTATTTTCTTATTTTATAAAGCTTCTCTGTGGGATAAACCGCAGTATAAGTAGCAAATGAAGACTTGTACAAATATTGAGACCATTGATTTTCAATCCTTCACTCTTGAGCCCAGGATGACTTTCTTCAGTCCTCCTGATGTTGAGGCATCGACCCACTGATGCTGTCCCCAGGAGCCTTATTAGGTTTCGAAAATTACATGAGAAGCTGGAATGTGATGATACAATTAGAGTGCAGGAGAGTCCCTTTAGCCTTTGGAACGGGTTGGTGTGTCTGTCCCTGTTTGGTAGCAAGGGCTATAACCAAACAAAACAGATAAAGCGGGAGGAATTCTTCCCTTGATACAAAGTCTCCTTGAAGAGTTCTGTGTTTACTGACCTCCACTGGGGCAGCTGTTACATGATGTTTCAGTTGATTCAGCCCCAGGAAGTCCTCTGTTACTTAAAGTGAGGCAAGCCTGCATTAGCATTATTTCAATAGGTGGTGTATTAGTTTCCTATGGCTGCTGTAAACAATTACTATAGACTTAGTGGTCTAAAACAACACATTTATTCTCTTATAGTTCTGGAGGACAGAGTATAAAATGGGTGTGCAGGGCCACATCCTTTCTGGGAGGTTCCAGCTTCTAGAGGCTGCGCACATGTCCTGGGTCAAGGCCCCTTCCTCTGTCTTCAAAGCCAGCAACATAGCATCTTCTCTCCTCACTGACCTTTGATTCACCCTCTCATATTCTCTCACTCCTATCCTCCTGCTTCCCTCTTATCAACACCCTTGTGATCATGTTGTCCTGTTCACGTAGCCCAGGATAATCTCTTCATCTCAAAATCCTTAACTTTATCGCATCTGCAAATTCCCTTTTGCCTGTAAGGTAACATATTCATAGATTTGGGGGACTGGGATGTGGACATCTCTGGGGGACCATTATTCAGCCAACCACAGATTGGCAAAGGATGAATTCAGGGTCTGTTATGTGCCAGGAACTGTTCTGCTAGCTCACTCATTATGGGCTTGAAAAAGTGTCATTGTTATTTCCATTTTCCCAGGGTCACTTAGCTTGTAAGTGGTGGAGTCAGGATCTTACTCAGGTCTGTCTGTTTCCAAACTGAATGCACTTCTGCTGCAGCCTTGCTCCTCAAAGGCTGGTCCTCAGAGCTGTATCCAGGAGCTTGTTTGAAATGTAGGATTTCTGTCCCACCCAGACCTAATGAGACAGAATCAGCATTCCAACAAGATCCGCAGGCTAATCTTGTGGACAATTAAGTCTGAGAAGCACTTAATAGACTGATATGCACAGTGCCCTGGGTGTTTGGCTTTTCAGTGTATTATGTACCATTTTGTGTGTATGCAAGTGGTTTGTGAAAATTCACTTTAGCTCTTAAAGATAATGGTGTTTAGCAAGAGGGCTACCTTTGCTTTAGACTTACCGTGCTCAGCTTCAAAGGGAAATGCTTTAAGTTTGTAGGTTTTTATTTTGCTTTCTAAACAACAGTTTGAATAACAAAAGCCGAATGACCCCTGCTATGCAGGGCTTCCCAAACAGAACCTGACAGAAATATTCAGGAAAGCAGCCGCACCTACATGCTTTAAAAGTATCTTTATGCAGAAAGGTCAGGAGGGCCAGCACTGGTTCTTTGGGTCCTATCTGTGTGCATGATCTCTTATCTGCCATTCCCAAGTTCACAAAGCTCTGAACACTACGCATTTTTTGCTTAAGTTCGAAACTAACTCAGTTGGCAGCAAAACTGACCTGAACTGACGTGAAGCTATTTATAGTCTCTATTTATCCTACTTAGAACATTCATACATTTTGCTAGTGAAATATTACCGTGTTCCATGACGGGGTGGTGCCAGCTGGAGGCATTATTTAATATGTGCCCTCTGCCTGGTATTGCTATTTTTCAGTTTGAAAAACTCCAGATTTCAAACCAGATCTGGCCCAAAGCATTTTGGATAAGAACACATGAATCTGCAGTGTGGATCATTTGGAATTTATAGATGGAGAAACCTTTCATCACTAGAGGCAGAAGGCTCTTCCTTCCTTCCCATTTAATGTCACACCCCCAAGTTCACTTCTGTACACCCATTGCACAGTGGCCACATTTTAGTTTCAAAGTTAAAAATGTTCCCAGGCATCTTATACTTGAATTTTGGGGACCATTCCTGTTGGGACCAAAGTGACTGAATATGAAAATGGAGTTGCGTTCAGAAATCATCCTGACAAATTGAAAGAGAGGGTATGTACACAAAGGTGATGTTTGCCACAGATAAGTGCAGACTAATCCACTTAGGTGGAAAAATCTTCACTTCAAGGTCGAGAAGGACTGGGCTTCTGCAGATATGGCTGCAAAAGGCTGGAGAGTAAGGGGATTAGTGGCATGGTGTTTAGGATGGGAGACACTCTGGGAATGTAAAGCAGAACTGCTGAATTGTGGTTTTCCTGCAAGACCCAAGCGAGACCTGAGAGGTTCTATCTCATCTAGTTTGGTAGCCCCTCATCTTAAATTAGATGTGAAGGGCTAGGCCAAGGTCCAGATAAGAGTAGCCCTGGCTAAATGGCCATCAAGACTCCTTCCCCACTTAGATTTCTAATTCTATGATGAATGGGTAGAATTGGGAAATAAAGCAAGGTGGAATGCTTTGGTGTGCTGGGCTTGAGGCAGAGAATAAGCCATTTGTCCTTCTGTGTTCACACAATCCAGGAAGGTTGGTGTTTATTTTTCCCCAGCTGGGCAGGCACAAACATGTGAATGTAATTCTGGTACAAGACAGACTATGATAAGCAAAGCCTCAGAGGCACGCTTTTGAAAACCAAAGCCAGGATTAAGGCTGTGGCCAGGAAAAGGCCTTATGTCCGCCCTCCAGCCTCTACGATTCACCTTCCCCCAAGCTGAATTCTAAGTTCCTAAAGGGCAGCGAGTGTGTGTATCTGTGTTGGTGTGTATTTACATCAAGCGCCCAACACTGTGCGCATGTGAACGGTGTGAATGAATGCAGGTCAAGTGAATCACTGTATGTTTCCCGGGGTCCTTAGCAAGTAGCTGGCACGTGGTAGGCCCCCGGTACAAATTTCTGGATTAGATGAGTAATCAATTCATTTATTTAACAAATCTGTTGAGTGCTTACTCTGAGCCAGGCACTGTTCCAGATGCCTGTGCTACATAAGTGAATAAAACAGATCAAAACCTGTGCTTGACCTAGAAATAAGGAATAGGGACACATGGGAACATGAAATTATTATTTTTTGGTCATTCTTATCTTTTGTAGGATTCAAACTCGTGTAGCTATGGATCTGTTTTGTTATTTTATTAGATTTTTAAATTATACGAGTAATATGTGAATACGTTCTCTTTATAAAGATTTAAAATCTGTATCTAGAATAAGCTGTAACCCCCAACCAGGTCCACCCCTTGGGGTCACCATAGTTAAAAGTATGTGTGTTGGTGAGCAAGCTGGTCTTACATAAATGTCATCATTCTGTGCACACTGCTCTGTGCCTCGCTTTTTCCCCTTGCATCCATCTGGAGAACCCTTTTACGCTGATACACAGAGGTTTATGTCAGGCTTTTAATAACTGCGGTGAGTTCTGTGGGTTGGAGTCTCCTAATTGGCTAGTCCTCTCTCCTCACCATCACTAGGAATGATAATCTAAACAGTGCCGCTAGCAGAGGTTCTTCTTGTGTACTCAGGTCAGCTTTTCTTTAGGCTTGAAGTCAAAATGGGTTGGCTGGGTCGGGACCTGCTCTGGCACTTGGAGGGAGTGAACGCCAGTCCGCTCTGCAGTTCCCAGGAGGACCCCTCTCAGGGACGGGCCGCACTTTCCTTCTGTACCGTCTCTTCTGTGCAGCAGCGTCTCTGCCTGCACTGCCCACCACACCCTAGGTACTCAGAAAGTTTCCGCTGAACGGAAACCCTTTTGTCCCTATTAACAGGATTTGTTCCTGTTGTTGTTGTTGTTTTTAAAAGAAGCTCAGTTAACTCATGTTCAATTCCTTGGCTGTATAATTAGCCTTGCATTGTTATTTTTAAGTGCATATTCCAGGCTCCAAGAAATGCCATGATTTAAAGACAATTTACCACACAGCTTAACGTACAGAAACATTAAAGGGGGGTTCTGTGGGTGCAAGAAAGTGACCCGCCTTGGTTGAAATATCACCAGGCCCTGGACTGGGCCAGGCTGCTGTCTTCAGCTCTTCCAGCAGGTTGTGTGCGGGCCGAATGCTGAGCCGTGGTGACCCGGAGCAATCAGCCAGCCCCGGGCTCCCGGGCTCCTTCACATCTATTATAAGCGCTGTTGAAGCATCCAGGTGATCAGAAACAATGCCTCCCTTCTGCTGGGGCTGATTGAAAGTGGTTTGAACTAATTTACCTGATATTACTAGTTAGGGAACTCCCAGCGTTACTTGCAGAGTTGTTTCTTTTTTGTTGGTGTTGTTCATGGAGAGAGGATTTTTTATTGACATACAATTGACATACAACATTATAATAGTTTCAGGTGTATAGCATAGTGATTCAATATTTGTATATACTGTGAAATGATCACAGTAAGTCTAGTTACCTTCTGTCACAATACATAGTTACAAATTTTTTTTCTTGTGACTTTTTTTTTAACATCTTTATTGGGGTATAATTGCTTTACAATGGTGTGTTAGTTTCTGCTGTGTAACGAAGTGAATCAGCTATACATATACATATATCCCCATATCCCCTCCCTCTTTCATCTCCCTCCCTCCCACCCTCCCTACCCCACCCCTCTAGGTGGTCACAAAGCACGGAGCTGATCTCCCTGTGCTATGCGGCTGCTTCCCACTAGCTATCTGTTTTACGTTTGGTAGTGTATGTATGTCCGTGCCACTGTTTCTGATGATGTGTGTGGTCTGAAGCAGCACAGCTGGGAGCGGTGATCGCCCTCCCGCCCCTACCTGCATCTGCCACGTGGCCTCATGGCAGAGGCCCTGTGCCCGCTGCTGGGCATCTCAGCTTGTTCTGTGCCCAGACCCCTTTGGCAGCTTGCTGAAGCCTCTGGACCACCTCTCATAATAATGCTTCTAAATGCATAAAATAAAATGCATGGGGTTTCTCAGAAACCAATTATATTGAAATACAGTTATCAAAATATTTTAAAATTTATTTGATAGAGTAAAATGCATGCCTCTTTGTTGATCTATTGTTATATAATACAGTCTAACAGCAAGGCTAATAACTACTGTATTTTCAAAGTGGTGCTTGAGCTTAAGCAACGTTGTGAGGTATTGCAACAACTGTAATGGAATACGAAAAATCCTCGTGATTTCTGTTGGTGGACAGAATCACAGGAGCGTGAATACCTCTGTGGCTTTCTGCCTAACTTCATAGCAGAAGGAAATGCTAAATGTCAGTTAGAGGTCAGTGAAAATGTAGGCTTTTTCCCCATCTAGGTTCACAGATCCCCGTGGACTCCAGGTTATGAGCCCTTATCCATGTGCACATGTGGATATGCTCTTGTTTGACTAGTCAGAGCTTTCTCTTCATAGTCAATGTGTGGATATTATAATTGCCCACAGTGTAAACTCAATGGCAGAAACTCTACCTTGAATTAAAGGCTAAAACGCTTCTTAATTGTAGCTAGGAAAATGTGGACCTCTGATTATTCTCTGAAAAGAAATGAGCTGAATAACAGGAGCTAGTTAACAGTTGTCTTTTGTAAATTTATTTGTTTTATTTATTTATTTTTGGCTGCGTTGGGTCTTCGTTGCTGCACGCGGGCTTTCTCTAGTGGCCAGCGGGGGCTACTCTTCGTTGCGGTGCTTGGGCTTCTCATTGAGGTGGCTTCTATTGTTGGGGAGCACGGGCTCTAGGCACTCGGGCTTCAGTAGTTGAGGCACGCGGGCTCAGTAGTTGTGGCTCGCGGGCTCTAGAGCGCAGGCTCAGTAGTTGTGGCGCACAGGCTTAGTTGTTCCGCGGCATGTGGGATCTTCCCGGACCAGGGCTCGAACCCCTGTCCCCTGCATTGGTAGGCAGATTGTTAACCACTGTGCCACCAGAGAAGTCCCTCCTGTCAGTACATTTAAAACTATTAGGCATTCTATCAGTTTCAGTGTCTTGAAGAAATTTCTCCTAGAGCCCTCTGTTTCCTGGCTCATTATTCTCTAAGCCTAACAGCTGTCATATTGGCATTTCCATCCCTGTTCTAGGGACTGACTACCTCTCTCAGGTTGGATCCCCGTTTCTTCACTTTGTAGCAGACCATGATTTTAGAGGCCATTAGGCAAAGAACCTGTGGCAGTCTGCTCCGCGACCCCGGCCAGCCCTCTGAGTGGCGCAGGCCACTGAGCAGAACAGCTAGGGAGCTCACTTCCACCCTCCCCCACATCCTGGGGGGTTTCCTGGAGGCGGCAGAGGGATGCTACAGAAGCTTGCAGAGTCCCTGGCAAACCAATACGGTGTAGACAAAACCAACGTCTTTCTAGCTTGTGCTTAGCTGATTGGAATAGTTACGTCTTTCCTTTCGTTGTTTTTGCTCTAAATACTCACTTTCTGGAATTGGGACATTTCACTTCCTTAATGGGCCTATTATCTGCAACTAAATGACATAGTAAAAAGGAGCATGATCCCAGAGGAGTTCAATTACCAGTTAATTGGTCAAGTGATCAGAATGTGAAATGAAAAAAATAATGAGAGGTTAGAAAAGGGAGCACATTTCAGGCCAAAACTGCTGAGGATGCCTATTTTGTAACTTCCAGAATTTAGACACTCACCTGCATGTTTGGAATTCTGTATCTATCACTCCCTTCAGTTCCTAAATAGTTTATTGGAAAACCATGGTAGATTCTTTTCAATATATGTTATTTGGGTTGTATAAAAAATGTACTGTTCCTTTCTTTATGTATTATTTGGGTGAAATACTGCTGTCATAATCCATAAATATTCTTGTGAAGAGATTTTGTATTGATCTGTAAGGTGGCAGCTTTAGAAATTTCACTTGGATAATATACCTTCCTTAATCTTTTTTTTTTTCCCAAAAAATATTAAAGTAAATTTTATATCATACCAAAAGCTCCTATAATTTCAAACAGTTTATTTTATTAATTGTATCCTAAGTTGGTTCACAGTACAGATTCAACAGTGATTTGCTATAAATGTCTGGGAGCAGCCAGTGTAATAAGTTGTAGCTGTTAGATGCAAAGTTAAGTGAATCTTGTTTAATATCATGTATAATTTAAAAACCTGTAGAACCAGATTAAACTTGATCTGCTAGCTGTGTGCTGCCAAATCACCACATGAGTAATGTTTATGCTTGCAAAGATTTAGATGAAATGAATTTACATACCTCAATTAATTAGGAAAAGATAATGGAAAGGATTTGAGATGGAAATGATTATGGCTCCATAAGTTCTCTGGGACTAGATGAAAGTAAATGTTTTTAATTGAAGGAGTAAATCATTTTCTTAAGTTCCACTCAAGGCTGCTTGTGCCACTGTGTCCCTAACCCTAGTGTTTTCCAGCCAGATGTCCACCTGTTCCATCATCACTGCTTGTGCCCTTGACTATTGGCAGTTGGAGTTAGGTAATTCGACCCTAATTCATTTACTCATTTGTTTGTCTGATCAATAATAGCAAATAAATGTGGAGGGTCTGCTTATGTGCCTGGCCCTGCTTAGCAAGAAACAAGCCCAGTGCCTGTCCTCAGGAAGCTTCCAGTTAGGGAGAGAGGAGGGAAGCAAAAAGCTCTATAAATGAAATAAAACAGTAGCCTTAGTGAGTGATTCCAGGCGTGGTGCGTGGTGCTGTGGGCAGATGCAGGACGCAGCCCTGACTGGTGGGTTAGCGAAGGCTGCCTTGAAACCGGAGTAATATTAGGTAGCCTCTGCCCTGCTCATCGTTCAAAAAATCAAATCAAATCAAACAGTACTAAAAGGTATTCAGGAAAATAAAAGTCAGCGTTCCAGCCACCACTGACCTACTTCTTAGAGGAAACCCATGGTTATTAATTTTTCATGAAAAATGGCAGAAAATTGTCAAGCTTATGTACACTTGCATGTAGAGTGTTTTGTAAAAAGTACAAATGGAAGAAAAAAAGACACAGCATCTGTTAATGTCATTTCTGTTGTCTTTCTGTAGCAGGAGGTATAGACATGCGTCACTCTTTTCAGTGGACAAGATACCAGCCTGTGTTTGAACTGCCCCTGACTGGGGGGCATTTATGCTGTGCCCTGTGTTCTGCGGTGACCAGTGCACCTCTGTGTGCACGAGCAGCTGTTAAGGCTGTGGCTCTGAAGTCAGCTTGCTCAGATTTACATCCTGGGTCCCTTGCTTACTGACTGGGTAACCTTGGGCAATTTACCTTATCTCTCAGTAGCTGAGTTTCCTTATCTGTAAAATGCAGATAATGATGATACTGCTTGGTAGGCTTCTCATGAAACTTAAAGTGCTCAGAACACTGTCTGGCGTTTAATACCATCCAGTAACTACAATTACTTCCACTAGTTAGGTTTTGTTTTCGTTTTTTTTTTTTTAATTTTTTTTTAAAATTTATTTATTTATTTTATTTTTGGCTGTGTTGTGTCTTCGTTTCTGTGCGAGGGCTTTCTCCAGTTGTGGCGAGCGGGGGCCACTCTTCATCGCAGTGCGCAGGCCTCTCACCGTCGCGGCCTCTCTCGTTGCGGAGCACAGGCTCCAGACGCGCAGGCTCAGCAGTTGTGGCTCACGGGCCCAGTTGCTCCGCGGCACGTGGGATCCTCCCAGACCAGGGCTCGAACCCGCATCCCCTGCATTGGCAGGCAGACTCTCAACCACCGCGCCACCAGGGAAGCCCTCGTTTTTGTTTTTAATAAAAGCTTTATCGAGATCTAATTCCCATATCATGTAATTCACCCATTTAAGGTGTGTAATTCAGTGTCTTTTTGTTTATTCACAGCATTGTGCAGACACTACCACCATCAATTTTAGAACATTTTCATCAACCCAAAAAGAAGCCTTGTTTCATACTATTAACCCCTCCTCTCCATATCCCTCCACCCCATCCTCATCCCCAGCCCTAGGCAACCACTAATCTACTTTGTGTGTTTATGGATTTGCCTGTTCTAGACATCTTGTGTAAGTGGAATCATATACTATGTGATCCTTTGTGACTGGCTTCTTTCATTGAGCATGATGTTTTCAGGGTTCATCTGTATTGTAGGAGGTGTCAGTACTTCATTCCTCTTTTATGTCTGAATAATTGTAGGGATAGACTGCATTTCATGTACCTACTTTTACTTTTTGTTGTTATTCTGTGAGATGAATTCTTAGAAATAGACTGTTGAACCAAATGTTAATATTAAGGAAAGTGGAAATTAGGCCTTTGTCCTAATATATGGTCAACTAATATATTTTATTTATTTATTTATTTTTGGCTGCATTGGGTCTTCGTTGCTGCGTGGAGGCTTTGTCTAGCTGCGGTGAGCGGGGGCTACTCTTTGTTGTGGTGCGTGGGCTTCTCATTGCGGTGGCTTCTCTTGCTGCAGAGCATGGGCTCTAGGTGCGCGGGCTTTAGTAGTTGTGGCACGTGGGCTCGGTAGTTGTGGCTCGCGGGCTCTAGAGCGCAGGCTCAGTAGTTGTGGCACACGGGCCTAGTTGCTCCGCAGCATGCGGGATCTTCCCGGACCAGGGCTCGAACCCGTGTCCCCTGCATTGGCAGGCGATTCTTAACCGCTGCACCTCCAGGGAAGTCCTCAACTAATATATTTTAATTTATAATTTTAATTTTTTGGCTGTGCCCCATGGCTTGTGGGATCTTACTGGACTGCCAGGGAAGTCCCTATATTTTAATATTTTTATTCCATTACTAAATAATATCCCTAGTGGCCCAAGAGATCAAATTTACTATATTCTTTGTATTACTCCTCCCCCCCACAAAAAGGTATAAATAAACGAGAGGGTGTTTTTAATGTGGGAATTAAAGTCCCTGGTCACTAGGTAGAAGGGAGAAGATGGGGAGTGGGCCATCTCCCTATCTTCAGGCAAACCCCAGTTTGCGATCTCAAATAGCTGAGAGCCTGTTTTTTTTTTATAAGATTCTTAACTCTTCATTTTTCCACAGTTTTTATTAAGAATATTTTTGTCTGAAAATAAAACCCAAACTTTTGGAAAATAAAGAACAAGTTTACTAAGTTTAGTTGAGTATCTGTAGCCGCCTATTATTTTTTATGTAATCACTTCAAAAAACAGTCTTCCTTGATTCCTTCCTTATCATTAAGTCAACTAAGTGGCCACCCGAAATTGGAAAGAGCTTGTTACTCTAAAGAGTAGGGCTCGTGGTCGTGCAGAGCCACTAAGGTAGCTGTATTATGATGAAAGAATAGTGCTTTTATCCCTTTTTCCAGATGAGCAAACTGTCAGGTCAGACAGCTTGCCCAGCTCCGCCTGCTGGGGAGGTGATGCTGGCGCTGAGGTCCATTCAGTAACTCAGAGCCTAGACTCCCTTTACTGGACCCTCAAGGAGTTACAGCCGTCCTAGGGTGAATTCTTTATCTGCTGCCCGCCAACAGGCCAAGGCTGCATGAAACTAGGGAGAGTGGTGCTGGAGGGGGAGGACAAGTGTTCCTTCCTTGGGGGAATCTGATGACGGCCCTAACTGTGCTTTTGGAGCTAAAACTACAAAATCTAAGATGGTCTGTCTCCGTATTTCAGATGCAGCTCTATAGTAAGGGTGAAGCCATGTTTCTGTAAGTGGAAACAGGTGCTGTTTAGTCGCAATCGAGGCCATCCTGCCAGCCCTGGGCCACCTCAGCATTATCAGCTTTAGGTTAATAGGATGATACTGGCATGGGAATTGCTCCTCTTTGTTTAATAGACCAGGGCAGCGGTACTCAAAGATGTCACATTTTAAATTTCTACTTGTCGGTAAATTAAAAGCAGTCCCCAGAGTCCCTAATCCAGGGATCTCCAAACACTTGGCACATGCTGTGGGAGCTTCGCAGCACTTCGGAGCAGAAGACAGTTTTGTTATTCTCAGTGACCAGGCCTGCTGCCCCGGGGCCACTGGGCCCCCAACAGCAGAAAAACAGACCATATCATTACAGCAGTTCCCAGACTCCTCTGAAGATGAACGTTGCCATCAGGTCCAAAATCTTAGCATTGCCATCTTAAACTCTTTGTTCATTCCGAAACACAGAAAATTTTTCTACCTGTGAAAGGCAAATTTAACCATCAATTATTTAGAAAAGACAGAACAAGGCACTTGCAATGGACATTTGTCCTTCGTCTTGACCTTCCACTACTTTGAACTGCACTTTCCCTCGGGTGTGTGTCTTGGAGGGAGGCAGAAACCACCTGCTGTGACTGAAGCTGGGTGCCCTGATGCTCTTTCCAGCCTCCCGTGCAGCTAGGACTCAGGCTGTGACCCTGTCTCAACCACCCAGACCCCCCTGAAGCAGATTTTGAATCTTCAGCTGTTGACACAGAGGGGGCAGGATCTGTCCCGGTGAAGGGGTTGGCAGCTGCGTCTACCTTCAGGGGGCAGCAGTGGGCGGGGTCCCAGCATTATTAGCGTCCAGCATCACCATCAGCCGTGTCAGCGGGCAGCCTGGGAGGGTCTGTGCCCAGGCCAGCGCTTCTCCCTGGAAGCATTTTTGAATGTGATTGGAGGTGCTGCCTTCTTAGCCTTGAGACCTGGTTCTCCAGCTCTCTGTAAGACTCCCAAGCTACCTGATATCCTTTATAAATTGCTTCTCTATTCAGACTAGCCAGAGTCAGTTGTGTGCAGCAAAGAACCTGACTGATGGAAGCTTCCACGGCGCCTTCTTCTAGTGCTGCCCAGTTACCACCCGGGGGCAGATTCCGCTCTGTGCTCCTCCCCAGGTGCTCCACTCCACCTCAGTTTCACCATGTGAAAACCGAACCTGCTCTCTTCTTAGAGCTTCCTTCTCATTGTCCCCTCAATCATAAGGATGTGACCTTTTTGAATTCATTCTTTTTTTAAAAAAAATAGTTATTGGGCTTCCCTGGTGGCGCAGTGGTTGAGAGTCTGCCTGCTAATGCAGGGGACACGGGTTCGAGCCCTGGCCTGGGAAGATCCCACATGCCGCGGAGCGGCTGGGCCCGTGAGCCACAACTGCTGAGCCTGCGCGTTTGGAGCCTGTGCTCCGCAACGAGAGAGGCCCGCGCATCGCGATGAAGAGTGGCCCCCGCTTGCCACAACTGGAGAAAGCCCTCGCACAGAAACGAAGACGCAACACAGCCAAAATCAATCAATCAATCAATCAATCAAAAACATACGCATCTGATTCAAGATCCTCATTAAAAAAAAAAAAAAAAGTTATTTATTTATTTACTTACTTGGCTGTTCCTGGTCTTCGTTGCGGCACGCGGGATCTTTAGTTGTGGCATGTGGGCTCTTTTAGTTATGGCGTGTGGGATCTAGTTCTCTGACCAGGGATCGAACCCGGGCCCCCTGCATTGGGAGTGCGGAGTCTTAACCACTGGACCACCAGGGAAGTCCCTTGAGCCATCTTGAGCCATCTTTCCCTCCCCACCCAGCTCCTGCCCAGTCCTGACCAGTCCCCCTATAGCCCTGCTTCCCCTCTGTCCTGTCAGCCCCAGACACTCACGCCAGGACTCGTGCAGCTGCCTCCTTATGCGCTCTCTACAGTGTGGCCCCTCATCAAACGGTCCCCTTCACTGCCCACCTGTTCCACCTCCTCTGTGTCACATACTCAGCCTCGTCACCCTTGTAGTGTTCTTATCACAGAATGGCCTCAGTCCTGCACCCCACCCTGCAGCATGCCTTCGCGGCTCTCCCGTGCGGAGGCGGAGCGAGTTTCCCTTGTTCCTTCCGCCTTGCCTCCGCAGAGGTGCTGGTCGGGAGCACAGGCCATGTGACCTTGACCATGTGACCTCCTCCTCTGTTAAATGAGGCTGACAGTGGTACCCACTTTAGAGGCTAGTTGTGGAGACGAGGCGAGATGACGGACGTATTGATACAAGGGCTGGCACAACACAGGCATTGAATAAACAGTGGCTGAACCGCCCCCCCCATCACCCTCAGTCTTCATTATGCTGCTGTCATTGCCGTCCTCATCATCACACCTTCTTTTGAGATTCAGCTCCACTGCCTGTCTTCTTCTTGAAAACTTCTTCAGAAGTACCAGTTTTTTAGTGATTCTTTCTGCCTTCAACTCGGTGGTCTGCTTCACTGATGTGGTTTTAAGCTCAGACCATCCTCTGCATTTGTCTGATGTGCTGTCCTTTGAAGAGTCTGGGTTTTGGAGTCAGAAGATGTGACTAATTCACCCTGTGACTTTGGGTTAGTTACTCAACTGTCTAAGCCTCAGACTCTGTAAAACATGAAAAGTGATAGCTGTATCCATGAACAGGTGGGAGGATGAACTCAGACACTGACTGGGAAACGTTTCGCACAGTATCTGGCACCTTATAAGCACTCCATCATTGTAATGACTGTTATGGTGCTGCTGCTTGTGTTTTCTCCCAGCTTGTGAACCTCTTGAAGACAGGTTCTCTGCCATTTATCCATTTGTATCCCAGAACCTACCACAGTATCTGACACATGGCAGGTGCTCAAAGCATATAAGCTTTTTGGAAAGACGGAGACCTGGGTTTAAAACTAAGTGTCATTTATGTAGAGAACAGACATGTGGACATGATGGGGGCCGGGGGAAGGGAAGGCTGGGATGAATTGGGAGATTAGGTTTGACATAAATACACTACCATGCGTAAAATAGATAGCTGGTGGGAACCTGCTGTAAAGCCTAGGAACCTCACCTTGGTGCTTTGTGATGACCTAGATGGATGGGATGGGGGGTTGGGAGGGAGGTCCAAGAGGGAGGGGATATAGGTATACATATAGCTGATTCACTTCATTGTGCAGCAGAAACTAACACAACATTGTAATGCAATTATACTCCAATTAAAAAAAAAAAAAGACTATGTGTCATTTAAGAGCTGTTTGGCTGTGGGCAAGGTCGTAGACTTCACTGAGCGTCTGCTTCCTTATCTGGAAGCCAGAGGAGATGGTATCTATGTTTCTGGGTTGTTTGGAGGATCAAACAAGATTGTTAATTACAGGGTCTGTGACAGACCTTGGTGGCAGCAGTAAGAGAGTGATGTCCTCGCTTGTTTTCCTTTATCCTCACTTGATGCCACGCTGGACCATGCAGTAGTACCCTGTCCTTTTTCCTGCAGGAAGTGGAAATGTGAGAAGTAGAAAGGGGCTTTGTTTTTTCTTTCTTTGACCTTCCAGCTCTTATTCAGAATATTCTGAACGCTTACATGGAAAAACAACAGCCAAGAGAGCCCTGTGACGAAAACTGAGTATTTGATTACATGATTCGCCCAAATGACTAGTTCCTCTTCTGCCTTTCCTTGCCATATATTTTGCTGTGCTTTAAAGCAGCCCTAGCAAGCTACCAAATTTATTTGGAAACATGGTCTTTTCAGCCAAATGCTCTGACACACCACCATCTCCTGTAAATAATGACACAGTGTTTTCATCTGGCATCATCTGGCAGCATGCTAGGAAGACTTTTTAAAAGGTTGCCATTAGGACTGGTTTGGTTGATCATTAGGACTGGTTTGATCTGGATGGAATGAAGCTCGTCACCAGTGTAAACTGTTATTCCTTCACGACACCTCTGCTGCTAAGACCCCCGTGTGGAATATCAGTGCCTGGGGTCTGAGGCTGTATCTATAAAATAGCCCAAGGCATTACGTCATGTGGGCCTTTATTTTCTTTTTCGTTTTCATTTTTGAATTTGAATATTTTTTTAAATTGAAGTATACTTGACATGTAATGTTATATTCGTTTTAGGCGTACAACATAATGATTTGATATTTGTATGTGCTGTGAAGTGATCCCCACAGTAAGTCTAGTTAACATCTGTCCCCACACAGAGCCACACAGTTTTTTTTCTTGTGGTGAGAACTTTTAAGATCTACTCTTTTAACAACTTTCAAATATGCAATACAGCATTATTAACTATAATCACCATGCTGTACATTACATTCCCGAGACTTATTTACGAGTTTTTATTTTCAAGCGTGTTAAGGTCCTTCTGTACCATTCAGGTAGGCAAACCCTATAGGCAGACTGCAAAATATGCTCTTCTAGCATCCGTGGTGATGTTTGTAGTTGCACTTTAGAGTTCTGTATTGCTCCAGTTTAGGGCAGCCAGCCAGCCAGCCTGGTTTGATGGGGACTATCCCAGTAATAGTACCAAAAAGTCTCCCATCCTGAGAAACCCCTCAGTTCTGGGCAAACTGAGATGGGTCGTCATCCTCCATGTGTTACAGTAGGGTTCTCCCAGACCTAGATGATAGTTTGTGAAGAAAAACATTTTTCAGGGCATTGTAACTAAAAACTTCAGAAGTGAGACCTGGAAAATGGTTGATCCATGCATTTAATATAAATGTTCACCACTCTATAGGAAAAAGAACCCATCGGGGACGTATTTTGGGAGAGCAGCGTAGTTGAGGTCTATAACTTCCATCTCAAGGGTTAAAGTTGTACCCTAAGCTTCCCATAATACCCTTTAATTGCTTACTTTTGTCTGATTTGTTTTGTCGATGGCTGGCTTTCCTGGCATTTCTCGGGAGGATCACTAGCTGCTGTTAAATAAATACGTCTCTGCTGCTGCTTCACCCGGAGCAGTTTGCACACACACAGCTCTGTTGCAAATCAATCCTCTCATTTGCCGCCTTTGCCCTTGTGACTTTCCGTTTGGGGCTCTTATTTAAAACCACAGCTGCCTGTGTCCACAGCTTCTCAGTATGGACAGCATGCCTTCCCAATCGCCTATCCTACAGACGTATCATTGTACTTACTTCAGAGGGTCTGCGTCTGAACCCACTTCTGCTTCTTCGAGGCACCTGGCAGAGCCCCTAGTGCAAATTTCAAATATGCCACTTAACCTGGGTATTACGTCATACTGTCTGAAACATATCTTCCAAATTTGCTGAATGTGTCTAGCCATTTTCATATGATAAAGCAACAGAGAGGGAATTAATTTTACTGTATGGATATGAACCTTCTCAAAAGTATTTATACCCATTGCCAAAGTGATCTAACTGCATAGCTGCTAGATATATAAAGATGTGTATTGAAATACTCGTAAGAGGGTCACCCTGAGAGAATTTCAGAGGTTAATCCATGAGGATCACTGTGATAGTAGTCATAAAAATGATGCAATTTCAATGCCAAAAGACACCCACTGGAGACTGTTTGACCCCATTTTTGCTGCCTCATGCCTGAGAGAGAGAGAGAGAGAGAGAGAGAGAGAGAGAGAGAGAAAGAAAGAGAGAGAAAACTGTTCATCTTAGTCTGGAATATGGCTCCTGCCCCGCCACTTCCAGCGTGCAGAAGTTTTACAGCGAGTCTGACCCCACCTTTTCCTGCTGTACTTTAATACTTTCTTTACTTTGATCTACTGTAAGGTCAAAGAAAAGCTGGTATTCTCCCTCTTGGCCTCTTTCTCAACAGGCAGTAGAGAAGTGCCTGTGAAAATTCTATTTATAATATAAATAGAATGCAGCAGAGGATCTCAGAGGGTCTCTGCACTTTATCCTTTTGTAAGGCCAAGAATGCACTTGTACTGTGCACCCATCCCCTCAGTTTGATTAATCAGATTTAGAAATTGTGCTCCCCGCATCAGTGTATTGAATAACTGCTGTTAGTCAGTGTGGGGGGAGGCTTCTCATAGGAGGAGGAACCCATCCCCCTCCCCGCAAAACCAACAAGCAGTTGCTCGTGAAAGCTGCCTTGAACTAAGAGGGCTTCATCTGGTTTTGGTTTGGCTTGAAAGCATCCTGTCAAAATGATCTAGAGACAAAGCAGGTTTTCAGACCTATATTTACTATTTCATTTGTCGTCACGCTGAGACTATGAAACCTCGAATGAGTGAATTCAAAGGGCACAGTGTACCTGGGAGTGGCTCTCCGTTATTGAGATGCAATTTGAGGACCAAATATCTCTCTGTTTTCTTCTATCTGACAAAGCGTGCCACACAAAGAAAGAAAGAATCAGAGCCTAAAAGAACCTACAGCCAGAGAGGAAAGGGGTCAAGAACCCCAGGGAGGTTGCATACATTTTAAAAGAAATGACCACAATTAAACTTTCCAGTGACGCAGAGCCTCGTTCTTGGCTGTTTTGGTTCATTCTTGTCCAGGTTCTCCATAATCCACTCTGGAGGAACAGCTGCATTTCCTCTTTTCCTGGCTCAGTCACTAAGTAGGGTTGGATTTCCCAAAGGCTAGACTCTAACCATATGGGGGTGAGGGGCTCCCACAGGGCATGTGATCCAGGCAAAGCAAGCACAGGCTCCAGGTAGAAAATAGGGCCTAGGTTCAAATCAGCCTATGTAGTGGGGACGGGATGGTGGCGTGGGCGCAGGGGATTCTGGAGAAAGAGGGGGTTTATGAGGATGTGGAAGAAAGATGATTCTATTATAAGAAAGAGAAGCCCACTCAGACTAGCTTGAGAAAAAATCAGCACTGAGGGTAGGGGTGGCAGGGGGTTGGGTCTCAGGAGGATTTCATGGAATCCAAGGGCAGGAGTGCATTGAGACCCTGGAAGGCGAGGAAGTGTGGGGACAGAGACAGGAAAGGCATCCGTCAGTGACTTGTGCCATCCCTGGGCCTACCTGGCCTCTGCTTCGTGGAAGACAGCTTTCTCGGCTTGGGTGCATGTACAGGATGATCCCCTGTCTGCCTTCACGTTATTTCACATCTCAGCTCTTCAGTGAGATGCATCGATATCAAAAGGTCCAATTTCAGACTCCCAGAAGAGAACCTGTGATTGGGTCAGCTGTGGTCAGATGTCTCCTGACACTACCCAGCCACTGCCAGGTGCTAATAAGTTCATGCTGTACAGACATGGGCGACGGGCACTTGTCCCCATAAATGTGTGCAGGTGGAGGCGGGAAGGGAGGAATGGGCTGGTGTCGTCTACCAGAAGGTATCCCAGGAATCTGCCTAGAGGAGGGAGGAGGGCATTTCAGTTTGTTGCTCAAGGTTCTTTGGCTGCAAAGCACCAGAAACCCGGTGGCCAATTTAAGAAGAAAAAAATAAAAGCAATTAATGGAAAGAATAAGAGGTGGTTCACAGGATTGAAGGAAAAGCTGAAAAATAGGCATCTGGAAAGCAGAAGGAACTGACCGGCTCTGGGGAGCTGGGAAGCAGAGCTTAATGGAAGCTCTCTCCACGGCACTGCTGTCCAGGTGCCTCTGCTTATGCATTGTTCTGATCTGGGGTCTGGTGAGGGCCCTTCTCCTGGTTTGCAGACAGCCGCCTTCTCGTTAAATCCCCACCTGTGGAGAGCAGAGAGCCTTCTCCTTAAATCCCCACATGTGGAGAGCAGAGAGGAAGCACACTCTCTCTTGGTTCGTTATCAGGGCACTAATCCCATTCATGAGACCTCTACCCTTATGATCTAATTACCTCCCAAAGCCCCCCCACCCCAAGTCTCCTAATTCCATCACATTGGGGGTTAGAATTTCAACATAGGAATTTGGTGGGGGACATAAACATTCAGTCCATAACAACATGCTAAGAAATCCAGTAATTTTTCAGAGAAATATTTTTGGTGTTTGATAAAGTAATAGGAAAATAAGAAAAAAAGATTAAAGATAAACTCACACTGTACTGAATTTATGATAGTTCAGACAGTTCAGATTTGCTTAGAAAGCTTCATTTTGCTGTCTTCAGCTTGTAAGTCTGAAAGGCAAGAGAGTTTGAAGTTTGTATTGCCACCCAGGCAGAATAAAATATATAGATAATTTTTCATACCATTCCAAACAGTCTCTCTCTGTTTATTCATTTGTTTACCTGCCAGGATAGCCCTCAAGTAACCGGTTTTCAGAGTTTAATAAATTTGATCTACTCAAGCTGACGCAAATTGATTTATTCCCACCAATCAGAAGACAACGGTGGTTGAACAGAAGGCAGTTAGGGAAAATTAAGTGGGAGCTGTCAAGATTAAACAAAGCTTCCCTATTTGTGTGGTCGAGTAATACACAACATGAGAGTTTCTTATCCTGCATGCCAGCTCATTAAAACCCGAACAGTGATTCAGGTACCACGTGTATGTTATAAACTAACATCAAGTAGGCTTTTTGAGATCCAAAGAATGTTTTTTGCCAAAATCCAGTTACAGCCCGTGATGTTCTTTGAATAGATTTTCTTTAAGAAAGAATGAGCCTTTTCATTTTAAAATAGCACTTTAACCTCTGCTCTATTCTTGTTGTGTTTGATTTTTATAAACCAGAACTAGTTTATTATGAGACACTTTTATCTTCAAGGCAAAGTTGTGTTTACTCATTAATTTAGGGTGTATTGGGAATTGCTTGGAACTGGAGGTCAGATAAAACTGGGTTTGAATTCTGGCACCACCGTCTACTAGCTTGGTGACTCTAGGAAGCTTTCTTTTTATTTCCGATTCAGTTTATTCATTGAGTTGCCTACTGTAGGCATTTCTCATATATTTTATCATCGAGTCTTCAGAATCTTACTGAGGATTAAGTATTGGGCTAAGAGTTTTAAATGAGCATTTAAAAATTTGAGCATTTTAGAAAGACTGAAAAACTAAAAAGCATAAAGAACACCAAAAAGAGCCTAGAGATTAATATAATGAATACACATGTATCTACCAGCCAGCTTACAAAATAAAACATTAACAACACTGTTGAAGCCCCCTGTGTGCCAGTTTCAGTTAGAGATTAAGGGCATGTGACAAAATCCAAATAAAAGTGGCAAATATATATTTTCCTCTTGGGTAATAAGAAGTTTTGGGGCAGGCATTCCTGGGACCCAGGCTGTTCTAGCTTTGTGCTCCTTCATCTTTAGGCTGTGGCCCTTGTTTCCATGCTTTAGAGAATGGCTGCTATAGCTGCAGCCATCACATTTGAGTTCCATGAAGGAGGAAACACTGATGGCAAAAGGGCTTTTCAGGAAGGCCCACCCAGTGACTTTCATCCCAGAGACCAGAATTGTACTGGAAATAGTAGTTACCAGCAGAGATCATGTTCACTGCCATCAAAATGTAGGTTCTGCTAGTAAGAAAAGAAGGGTTATTAGGTAGGCAGCTGGCAGCTTCTCCTTGAGAGGTAAACACTGTCCTAAATTAAGAGGTTTTTAAAAAATTGTCTCTATGTTTTTGCTGTATGTGTATGTATCCCTCAGAAATATATAGGCTTATTTTATATGTTTTTAAACTTCATGTAAATGGTATTGTATCCTGTATATGTTCTTCCACAACTTGCTTTTTTCCCTCATTCAGCTCTATGTTAAAGTCATCCACATTCACATGATCATTCTGGTTCATTTATTTTTTACTGCTGTAGAGTATTCCAGTATATGACTGTACCATAATTTACCATTATCCATTATGTTGTTGTTGGACATGTAAGATGTTTTCAGCTTTTTGCTACTATATTTATTCTCTTCTATTAATCAGTTGATTGATTTGTCTCCTTGTTATAGGTGTTGTTTTCATACTTCTTTGCAATTCTGGTAATTTTTAGCTGGATTCCAGACATAGTGAATTTTACCTGGTTGGATGCTAGATATTTTTATCTTCCTATAAATTTTTTAAAATAAATTTATTTATTTATTTATTTGTTTGTTTGTTTTTGGCTGCGTTGGGTTTTCGTTGCGGTGCGCGGGCTTCTCATTGCGGTGACTTCTCTTGTTGCAGAGCACGGGCTCTAGGCGCACGGGCTCAGTAGTTGTGGCTCGTGGTCTCTAGAGCGCAGGCTCAGTAGTTGTGATGCACAGGCTTAGTTGCTCCGTAGCATGTGGGATCTTCCCGGACCAGGGCTCGAACCTGTGTGTCCCCTGCATTGGCAGGCGGATTCTTAACCACTGCGCCACCAGGGAAGTCCCTATAAATATTTTTGAGGAGTTCTAGGACTCAGTTATTTGGAAACAGCTAATCCTTTCAGTCTTGCTTTTAAGTTTGTTATGCAGGACCAGCGCAGAGTTTGGTTTGGGACTAATTTTGCCCCCACTACCAAAGCAAACCTCTTCAGATCTTCTACCTGATTGCCCATGAATTATGAGGGTTTCCCCTCTGACGGGCGGGAATGGGAATTGTTTCTGGCCCTGTGTGAGCACTGGGGATTGTTCCCACTAGTCCTTTCAAGTGTTTCTTTCCTTGGCCTGGGATAGTTTCCTCACCTGCCTTGATCAGTTCTCACTGAAGGCTCAAGTGGGGACACTCAGCAGATATCTGGGGTTCTTTGTCAATGAGACTCTCCTTGCTTGTTCTCTGCCCTGAAACTCTTGATGCCTGGACTCCCAGCTCCATTTTCTTAACTCAGGGAGACTGGGTCTACTTGGGTCTCCCTTCCCTGCAGCATGGCCTGGAAACTGTCCGTGCAGTATCTGGGCAGTTGTAGGGCTCACCTCACTCGCTTCCTGTCTCTTATGGTCCCTGAGGGCCATGGCCCAGTTCACTGTCTTGAGTGCCATCAGGTCATATAGTTTGTCCAGTGTTTTAATTGTTCCAGGCAGAAAGGTAAACCTAGTGTCTGTTCCTCCTCCTGGGCTGGAAGCAGAAGTGAGTCCTCATTGTGGTTTTAATTTTCTTTTTGTAATTACTGGAGAGATTAAGCATCTTTTCACATGTTTTCCAACCACATGTTCATCTCAGCCTGTTTTTTTCCATTGAGATATATATGTCTTTTTCTAGTAACTTGGAATAGTTCTTTATACATTTTACAGATTAACCTTTTGTCAGCTTAAATTGGTTGTTGCTAACTTTTCTTAGATTTAATTATCTTTTCATTTTTTAAATTATATTGTTTTTTGATGAACAGAAGTTTAAAGTTTTAATATAGTCCAATTTGTCAGTTTCCTTTAATAAGGTCAGTGCATTTTGTTTTATTTTAGTTAAGAAATGCTTAACCCTGAAGTTATTCAGATATTCTACTAATATTTTCTTCTGAAAGCTTGAAAGTTTTTGTGTATTTACGTCTTTAATTCATTTGGAACTGATTTTTGTGTGTGATAGGGATAGAGACCCAATTTATTCTATTTTTTTCCAGTTGGGATTACCAGTTGCTCCATCACTGTTCAATGAATAGTCTATCTATGCAGGAAAGACTTAGCCCGGCAGGCCTGAGACTTCCCATATGAAAGCCCTGTTCACAAGTTAGGCCCTTGGCTGGCATCTGGGAACCTGGATTTTGGGAGGGTTCCCGCCATTCCCAGACCTGATAAGAGGGCCTCACTGTACCTGGATTGCACGAGCAATGTGGTTTATGCTGAACACCCCCTTTCCTTCTGCGAGTCTGGAATGTTGGTCTGTGCCAGGCAGAGGCTCCTACGTGACCAGCCCCCAGTGAGAAGCCTGGGCGCAGGGTCTCTAATGAGCTTCCTTGATACAGACACGTCACATGTGCTGTCACAGCTCATTGCTGGAGGAGGTGAGCACATCCTGTGGGAGTCCATGGGGAGAGGACTCTGGGCAGCTGGCACCTGGTTTCCTGCACACTTCACCCCGCACACCTGATCCCTTTGCTGGTCTTGCTCTGTATGCCTTTGCTGGGATGAATCACACCGTGAGTACTAGGTGCTGAGTCCTAGAAGTCCTCCTCACGAGTCATCAAACCCGGGGGTGGTCCTGAGGACCCCCAACACACTATCCTTTCCCTGCTGATGTTAAAAGAATCCTGAGAAGCAGGTATTGGGCAGTGTTCTTAACTACTGTTAAACATTAGTTTCTTTATCTAAACATCTAAGCCCCCCTTCGCTTTCAGGTGTTTTAGCTGATGCCTGGGCACATACCCTGTATCACTCAATAAATGATCATTAATAACCGTAAGAAAGGAATAGGTAAAGTGCTATGGTAGTTTGAGAAAGGTTAAATATTCAGCTGTAAATCTTTCAGATGGGCATATTTTATGTTTTTGCAATTAGTGAAATAAATTTTCCCATATCTTTCTAAGGTTAGCAATCATAATTTTTTTTTTATCATCTTGGAACATTTATAGTTCCTTTAATATCCCAAGTTAGGAATTTTCTATCTTCTTAACCTTGTCTGAGAATTTAAAATCCTGTTATTTAACATGCTTCACATTTCTGCCTTTGTGTACTGCTATGGACTGAATGTGTGTGTCCCCCCCAAATTCACAGGTTGAATTCCTAACCCCCAATGTGATAATATTAGGAGGTGGGTCGTGAGCGTGGAGCCCTCATAATTGGGCTTGGCGTTCTTATAAAAGAGACCCCAGAGAGCTCTCTTACTCCTCTTTCCGCCGTGTGAGGACATTGCCAGAAGTTAGCAACCTGCAAGAGGTTTCTCACCAGAACTTGGCCATGCTGGCTTCCTGATCTTAGACTTCCAGCTTCCAGAACCGTGAGAAATAAATTTCTGTTTTTTATGAGCCACCCAGTCTGTGGCACTTTGTTATAACAGCTGAACTAAGACTTGTCTCTATATTTCTAACATAGCAAGCCAGCTGTTCATCCAACCAGCTGCTTTTGTTCATGTAATGTTTCTGTAGGTAGTAGTTCATTATTAAGCAATTTCATTAACATGTTTTGAAAGACATGTCTACAGTTATTTAAAATATGTTTTCTACGAGTATTATGGTCATCCCTACATGTTTCTCTTCGTGTGTTTATAAGAACATCTCTATTCTGTCATGTTTTAAATACTGTTGACTTTGTTTGACCATAGGTGTGAGGTAAACAAACGTACAGTGATTGGCATTATATACTAGAAATTGTAAGTTGCAGCACAGTTAACTGTGAACCCTCTTATAAAATTCCAAGAGACGTCTTATTTGTCCATTCAGTGTATTTTGTCTCATAGGAATTCACACGCCCAACCTGCTTTTTGATAGTGATTCTCCCTGGTGGCTTGTATGAAGAGATCACTAGTGCCCAACTAATTTCTTCCCCTAATGAGGGGAAGCAAATAATCATGCCCATTTCAGAAACTGCTCTGAATTGAGCTTAATGCCTTAAATCACACCAACAGCGAACGGAGTCTCTTTATCACTCTGAACGACTGCCATGTCTCTCTGATCACATGTGATTCTCTGCAGCTTTCTAGAAACAGGTCTGTCTCAATTCACTTATCCTACAGAAAAACATCCAAAGGAGGATTTATTTTTTCTGCCCATTTTTAAAAAGTCTGATATAACACCATTCTGAGCATCTCTGGCGCCATTTATGAGGCGGGATAGTTCTTTCTGATGACTTACGCTTCTGTTCTGCCCACTATATTATAATTATCGTCCAGCTAGTTGACCTGAAGCTATTGTTATATTTTGTCACAATTGGGTCTTGTTACATTGCTGTGTCAGGCAGTTTTCCTGGTTTAAAAATGGGACTGTTACCTAGTGCAGTGCTGGCTCCTTAGAGCTATTAAGCAAATTACTTTCAAGCATGTTGAATAAGTGTGGACCCTTAGCCTTTTCTCCTCCAGTTAGGTGAGGAAAGCTGGTACATCACTCAGGAAAGTGTTTGGCTACAATTAATAGACCACCCAAGTATTGGCAGCCTAAACAAATAGGGATCTGCAGTTCAGCAGCCCAAGCAGTGCCCTCAGGGACCCAGAGTATTTCTAACTTTAAGCGCCATCATCCTTAGCATGCTGGCTTTCAAATTCCTGCTTCTTTGTCTCAGGTTGGCTGTATTGGCCACATATGGGTCCCCTTTTATAGCTTCCCTGGAACTATGCCTTTTGCACACACCTCTACCCTCACCCCACCCCCAGTGCTTGGCAGACTTCTGCTGAGGTCCCACCAGCCAGATCTGGGTCATGTGGCCATTCATGGACCCCAGGGAGTCTTGGAAAACTGGAAAGAGGAATGTGCCTATTGGTGTGGACCCATCATTGCTCTTTAGCTGGGCCCAGCACATGGTTGCCCTCAACAAAATTGGGTTTCTGTTGGCAAGGGAGGACGGAGGGTGGCTACTGGGTACACAGGTGTTAGTGTTGGCCACAGATGTGTATTCTCAATCTCTCTCTTTCTCTCATACACCACACCACACCCGCAGATAGATATCATACAACCACTAGAATCAAATCTGAACACGTCACCCCTCTGCGAGACTCACATAGCTTCCCTTGCTTTTAGGGAATAACAAAATACAGAAAAACAAAAAACACTAAATACTTAAAATAAATACAAGGTCCATAGAGGTCTGACCCTGCCCATCTCCACGGTCTGATCTTGTACTGTACTTCTCCATGCTCCCTGTGCACCAGCCCACCGTCCTTTTTTAAGATCCTCATACTTTGTACTCTCCTTCCTGCCACAGGGCCTTGCACCTGCTCTTCACTCCGCTGAGAATCCTGTCCTTTACCCCCACCTTCCTCAGCATCATCATTACCCAGTCAAGGAAGTTGCCCCTGACCACCTCAGCGGGTTCAAATGCCCTCATATATGAAGGAGAGAGTTTCAAGCACCCCCTTCTTCAAACACTAATAATATAGTCATCCCTCCTTATCCACAGGGGATTTGGTCCAGGACCCCTGCCCACTTCAGATGCTCAAATCTGTGGATTCTCAATTTCCTTATGTAAAATGATGTAGTATTTGCATATAACCTGCAAACGTCCTCCAGTATACTTTCAGTCATCTCTAGATTACTTATAATACCTAATATGATGTAAATGCTATCAAAATAGTTGTAAATACATGTAAATGCTATGTAAATAGTTGCCAGCACAGCAAATTCAAGTTTTCCTTTTTGGAACATTCTAGAATTTTTTTGCCAAATATTTTCAGTCTGCAGTTGATTGAATCCATACATTTAGAACCTGTGGATTTGGAGGGCTGACCGTACATTCTAATTTTATATTTATTTGTGAGCCCTTTTTATTGTCCTTATCCTCAGTAGACAGTAAGCTCTATGAGAGCAAACACCATTATACTCATGATTTCTATATTTAAGAATGCTTTGGTTGCAGGGTTTTTTTTTTCTTTCTTTCCTTTTTTAAGTAGCTTAAATAAGGTAGGGCTTATTTTTTCTTACATAATAACAAGCCTAAAGGTAGGCAGCTCCTGGCATTGATTAAGTAGCTTAACACTGTCATGATGGGGTCTCTGCCATGTTCTTGTTACTTTCTTCATGGTTGCAAGATGGCTGCTGTAGCCCAGCCATCTCCTCCATGTTTAAGAGAAGAAAGAAGGTAGGGAGACAGCCACTCTCTGTTTATGTCACTTTGTTACTTGGCCACTTCTAGCTAGAAAGGAGTCTGGAAACCACGTGTGTAGCTTTTCCAGCCTCTCTACTGGAAGTGAACAGGGAGAAAAAGGGAAGAAATGGGAGCTAGGCTAGCCCACAAGGAGCGGTCTGCCCCACCCCTGTTGCCCCAGTATTTACCAGAACAAGTACTTTGGTGTTAGTGGATGAGTAGGAAAAACCCACCTGCTTTGGTTATTTGTTCTTTTGTTCACTCATCCACTGTCCAGTGTGAGCCAGCCGTTAGCCACTCTCAGATACATTTTTCTTATTCTCATGGCAGTTCTGGCAAGGTAGACATTATTATACTTATTTTGCAATTAGAAATGGAATCTCAGGAAGAATAAATGACTGGCCTAAGGTTATGAAGCTCTGTAAGTGGCAGAACCAAGGCTCAAACCCAAACCTCCCTCACTCCCTCCCTCCATCCCTCCGGGTCTCACCTTCCACGATGCTACACTGCCTCTGGGATAATTACAGCTCATCCCATGAAGACTCCTGCATTTGATTTTTTTTCTACCAGGGCGCAATGATTGTTAGCCTGACAGAGTTTAGCTTCTACATTAAACATGTTTTGGCAAAAACAGGTCACTAATAATATTGCAGCTGTAATTTGGGGTGATTTTATATTTGGGGTCTAATGAGGTGACATTCATTCTATGAGCAGGGTTATAATTTTTAGTACAGGGCCTTGTATGGTAGGCTAGTTAATAAGCATTTACCCCATGGTTAGTCCATACTCTTAAGACTAAATAATTTGCATAATCTTTTCCTGTTAAGTAGGTAAGGCACTTTGCCAGGAGCTTCTGCCCTTTATTATTCTGGAAAACCCCAGCATTCTTATTTCAGGATAAATGAAACAAGGATCATCTATATTCATGTTCACAGCTTACAGTTATGCATTTGAGAACTAAAATATGTAGAGACATTTCATCCCTGCAACATGTTTTTTAATGTGTGTGGTTTTTGTGATTATAAAAGTAATAGATGCTCAGTTGAAAGAAATTTGGGAAGAAGAATAATGAGAAAAATCACTCATAATTCTATACTACCCAGAGACAGTAACTATTAACATTTTTGGCATATGTCCTTCCTAATATTTTCTTAAATTCTTTTGGCACAGCTGAGTTCATACGTTATTTGCAGTTTTGCGTGCTGCGATTTTTCATGGAACGTAAACAAACCTCCTTATTATTATAAGCGTCATTGTGAATGGCTGCATAATGTTTCTTCATTAAGAACACACCATCCTTCATAATTTTTATTTAAATGCTCACTAACAATGGTAGATCCCCTTAAGTAAAAATATTTTCAATATTATTTTTTTATACTTCAAGATAGAAACATTTTCTTGATAGATGTGCTTCAGGATCTGGCTTTTCATTTTAAGAAAGTTTGGTAAAAATGTGTTCTGTGGTGGTTCATACTAAGGTAGGTATCGTCCTCTCTTTGCCAGTGTCCCCTTTACTCCAGCAATGTTCGTTCTCTTTCTGGATGTTCGGTGTCTTCCTCATTTTATGGTTCACTGTGATTGCTTCCTATCTTCCTGGCCAGTTTTATATGTCTTGATTTCCTCCTGCCCAGCAGGCACTAGGGTGCTGACCTCAAGTCCAAATTTACCAAGACAGCAGTGGGAAAATGCATCCTCTGCTTGGCCATCCTCATTCCTCCTTTCCTCTTCCCAACATTTCTGTTCAAATTACCTCCAAATAGAGTGACTCACAAACACCTGGACCAGGGCCCTCAGAGCTGCAGAGTACCAAACTGACAGCTACTAGAATTCTGAGTAAGTGCAGCGTGTGTTTGGGGAGGGATACTGTAATTTCCGCGGCCAGGGCTGATGCTAAAGTTAGTACAGAGAAAATATTTTTGGTTGTGTTTGTTTTGGTTTTGCAGTTCAAGGCCTGGCAAATAATTTATTCTATTCTGTGATATGATGGGTGCTACAACTATGAGAACCCATCAGATGAGAGATTTTTTAATTTTTAGAAAAAAAATGTCATCTATTTCCTTCAAAAGACATCATTTCCTCCTACATGGAATGTGTAATTTGAGGAGTGATTTTTTTAGCAACAAATCTGCAGGGTGTATCCCAACCCTGTGTTATGAAGAAGAATTAAGAACTGGTACCTTGTGTTTTTCTTCCAGTTCCGAGCTCTTGCCTGTGACCTTTCATTTTCTTTCTCTGTGCCTATATGAACCTGCATATGATTGCATCACTATTATCAAATAACCTAAAGTGCTTCTGGAGTTTGCAAGTGATTGTTTCCAACACAGAAATAATTGCTGCCTTATAGAGACTTGAGTCTGATGATTTCTCTGCAGATAACTCCCATGTTCATTAGCAGAAAGCCTGCCAGTCTCCCAGCGGCTTTGTACATGCGAGTCCAGTTCCCAGGCCTGTTACTAACCGAGCATTGACAAGAACTTCAAGATCCCTCCCTGTTTTGCTCTGTCGTGTGGGCATGCCTGGGCTTTTCCAGGAGGCTGGTCTCTTAGAGGATAGTGTGACTGCACACCAGCCATGCTTTCCTCTCTCATCATGGGGATGAGGTTGTAGATTTGCAGGCTCGGGTGCTACAGAGGGTGGCTCGATGGTGAGCATAGAGTGGTCTGAGGCTGCCTTTACCGAAAGTGAGCACAGCCTTTGAGTTGTGCATTCCTTTATTCCTGCCTTTGGCACCGCATCTGGCTCTTTGTAGAAAATTATTTATAATGGAAGGGTGCCATTCCATATCCGTAGCTTAAGGAACTCCTCTTGACCCTCCACTCCCCAAACATACCCTCCCTTATTGATACATGTTTGGATTATCTCCTGGATGTTGTGATGTGAGCCTTGAACTGCTAACGTTTTCCAAAGGAAGAATAACCCACATCCTGACACATCTGCTAACAGGTCCTCTACTGCATCCCATACGGTGTTAACAATTTATCACAGATGAGCATCAGTCGTTCTTATTGTCATGATGACTTTTCCTTGGTAATTTTTATATTTTAAAAACCAGCCAGATCCTTCAGCCTTGCAGGCAGGTGTCCCCTGACACCAAGAGGATGAATACCAAGAAGTCAGAAAATTCCTCACGTGTTTCCTCCAGCTGTTCCCTTCCGCTGTTTCCTATCTGGCCTCCATCTGGTGGCTTCGAGCTCCATTGCCACCCATCTCCAGTGTCCCTTTTCTTCTTGTGGCTCAGCCGGCCCCTCTGGTCCCTGCAGCCTCGCATGGTTAATAGAATCCTTTGGTAAGGCAAGGGTAAACTTAGACCCTCTGTTAACTTTTCATTCTTCAGAAAAGTGGTGGGCAGTAAGAGCATTGCAGCTGGAGAGTTTTGTTTGTTTTTAATTTTATTGGAGTAGAGTTGATTTACAATGTTGTGTTAGTTGCAGGTGTACAGCAGAGTGATTCAGTTATACATATACATGTATTCATTCTTTTTCAGATTTTTACCCATATAGGTTATTACAGAATATTGAGTAGAGTTCCCTGTGCTCTACAGTAGGTCCTTGTTGATTATCTATTTTATATGTAGTAGTGTGTGTATGTTAATCCCAAGCTCCTAATTTATCCCTCCCCCACCCTTTCTCCTTTGGTAACCATAAGTTTGTTTTCAAAATCTGTGAGTCTGTTTTGTAGATAAGTTCATTTGTATCATTTTTAAAATTAGATTCCACATATGCATGATACCACGTATTTGTCTTTCTCTGTCTGACTTAGTTCACTTAGTACGATAATGTCTAGGTCCATCCCTGTTGCTGCAGATGGCATTATTTTGTTCTTTCTTATTTGAAACCTCAGTCCTGAACATGCCCATCCCTGCTTAAAACCCTTCAGGGGCTGCCCATTGCTCTTGGAATCCAGCCAGGCTCCTAAGGTGGGCCGCAAGGTTCTGCCTGATCTGGCCCTGCGTACTGCATCTCCTGGCCCTCTCCCCTGAGCACTCTGGCCTCCAGCCATACCAACTGCTTTTCGCTTCCTCACTGGGCCGCGTTCCTTTGCGTTCTGTTCTCACACATAGTGTTCCCTCTTCCTGAAAACTGTTCCCTCTTCCTCCTTTCCCTTCTTCCGGTACCTGAACTCCTGCTGATCCTCCGGTTATTTGTTGTCTTGCCCTCAAGTCTTTGTTCTCATGTCACCTTTCCATTGAGATTGTCTCTGATTTTAAAATTATAATTCTTCCCATCCCCACCGGCTCTCCCTAACACCTACCCTGCCTGATTTTTTTCCATCACAGTTAGTACCATCTAACATCCTACATTTTTTTACTTATTAAGCATACTTTTTTAAAGATTAATTAATTAATTTTTTTTTTTTGGCTGCATTGGGTCTTCATTGCTGCACGTCGGCTTTCTCTGGTTGCAGCGAGCGGGGCGGAGGGGCTACTCTTCGTTGCGGTGCGCGGGCTTCTCACTGCAGTGGCTTCTCCTGTTGCGAAGCGCGGGCTTCAGTAGTTGTGGCGCGCGGGCTCTAGAGTGCAGGCACACGGGCTTAGTTGCTCCACGGCATGTGGGATCTTCCCGGACCCCTGCATTGGCAGGTGGATTCTTAACCACTGTGCCACCGGGGAAGTCCCTATTAACTGTACCGATAGTCTCTCTCTGTCTCCACTATTGTGTAAGTTCCAAGAGGGCAAGAATTTTTCTTTGTTCTGTTTTCATCTCTGTTTTTGGGCCTAGCATAGTGCTGGGTCCAGAGTAGTCGTTTAGTAAATTTTTGTTAAGCTGATAGGGGGAGTATTAAATCTAAGTCACTCTTCCATTTTCTTTGTATATAGTCTTCTTTCTGGGTATTTACTTTGATTCTTTTAAACACTGGAAGTTTCTAGACAACAAGAGCCGGAATCCAAAGGTATTTAAGGCTTCCCCTCATCTGTGGACAGTGCTAAGCAATATTGGGATACGTAGCCCACTGATGGGAAGACGGTGCTCTGAAGGTCAAAGCCACCCTGGACGTAGGGGCCCCCTCCCACCCCCCACTCTCCCATGCCTACCTCAGTGCAGCAGAGTCAGAACACAGAAGTCTGGGCAGCAAGCTCAGTCAGGCTCCAAGGGCCCAGGGGCTCTTGTTTCGAAGCTGGGAGGTGGTCTGCTGTACTTATACCTCCCCCTAGGGCTGAAACGACGGCCCATAATGTTATCCAGGCCTACCTCTCTTCCACCGTTTGGTTTAATCCAAATATAACTTTCTCTCCTCACTGGGGCCCTGAGGGGGCAGGCCCTGTTTAATCTCTTATAGAAACACTTCATCAGCCTGTGAGCACAGCTTCTGGATGGAGACTTCTCATAACACCTTTGCAGACACGCCATATTCTCTTCCCTCGTTTTATTTTATTTTTATAACTAACATTTATACAGCTTGCTAGGTGCCAGGCATTGTTCTAAGTGCTTTGCAAGGATGAACTCACTTCGTCTTCATAACAGTCCTATAAAGCAGGCAGTATAATTAGACATACTGCTACACTGCGTGTAATTTATCTTTGGGGAGGGGGCACCTGGTTCTCGGTGCAAATTGCTTTACGGTCATAGGCTGCTCATCCCCTCTCTTTTCCCAAGAGCTGAAAAGGGAAAAATAATCATCGTTCCATGCAGTGCGTCAGAGAGGCAGATTTTCAGGCCCATGAAAAGGAGTTGCACCCAGGGTCTCCCGGACATCTGTATACTTGTGATGGCAGTGACTCTATTCTTCCCAGCTGACCCTTCAGACAGTCAGAAGACCCCACTTCTTCTCTGCCTGTTGGCAGGGCTCACCCCATTTCCTGCATTTCCCTGCCTTGACTGGTCTCTGAAGTCTGGTGCTGGGTGTGGGAGAGTGGTTGAGCACGGGTAAGACAGAGGAGCCCTTTAATCTCGGCCCCTGGCTGATCTCTGTTTGCCCAGAGGCTCACTTGCCTTGTGGTCTTCATGGGGTGCCCACTGTGATTTGTGACCCCCTGTGTTCGGCTTCTGCCACTTTCCTCATCTGCTCTGATGAGGGGTCATGGAGACCCTACAGACACTTCGGGGAGTTGAACTACCTTCTGAAGCCAGACATTTAAATGCCTTCAGGGACAGGAAAGTGATTTTTTTAATTATAAAAATTATTGTGTAGTGGTTTATATAGGTTATAGACTTGCTATTTTATAGAAAACAAAAATAGTTATAATAGAAAGTTTTGCTTTTATTGATTTAGTTTTTCATCTTTGTCAGTGTTACATATGCACACAGATTAATGAGTCAAATCGTACACAGGATGTTGTGAGAAGCATAGCTTACGACTTCTCACCTGCCCATTGGTCACTTCCCAGAGGCCACCACTATCAATGATTTTAGCTAATTTTGTTTACAATCACATACATAATTCTAAATAACATGTTTATGCTGCTATTTCTGGATCTGCTTATTGTTGTTTATTGAATTTGCATCTTCGTTAAATCCTAATTTTGGTTATATTGGTATATAGTGTTTCTAATAGTTCATCTATATATATATACAGTATTTTAAACACTACTCACAGCTGAGCCATTTAATAAGCCATGATTATTTCTCCTGCAAATTTTATTTGCATTTTTAAAATAAAATTTCTTAGTTTTTTAAATGTACTGGATCAACCTCAATCTCTCCTTCAAAAGGTTTAAGTGCACATACCTTTGGAAGATATGTCAATACATTAAAAAAAAATTAGGCATTCTATCAGTTTCAGCTTCTTGAAGAAATTTCTCCTAAAGCCCTCTGTTTCCTGACGGGTTATTCTCTAACAGCTGTCGTCTTCGGATTTCCATTCCTGTTCGAGGGACTGACTACCTCTCTCTCATGTTGGATCCTCTTTTCTTTCCTTTGTAGATGGATTATATCCTCTTGCAGCTTCTGGAGAAGAAATTATATCTGAAAATATATTCAGTCTACTCTCACATTAAATTGGTAGTTTGGTAGTTAGGCTGGGTATAGAATGTTAGGTAAGGAGTCATCTTTCTCTCAGAATTTCGAAAGCTTTGCTTCCTTGCCTTTGCTCGCTCAGTATGGATATTAAGATGTTTGATTCTGTTCTGATTCTTGATCCTTTATATGGCATTGGCAACATGTAGGATCTTCTCTTTGTATCCAGGGTTCTGAAATAGCACTGTGATGTACCTCGTGTGAATCTGCTTAATCTGTTTAAAGTCATGCCTTTGGTTCTGAAATCTTTTTGAATTATTTCATTGATGATTTTCCCTCTGTGATTTTTTTCTATATTCTCTGGTACTTGAATTCTTCGGATGCTGCACCTCCTATACTGGTCCTCAAATATTATTTCCTGTTTTTCCGTTTCCTTGCTTATTCTACTTTCTGAGATATTTCCTCAGCTTTATCTTTTAAGCTTTCTGCTGAGATTTTAATTTCTGCTACCATAGTTTTTATTTCCAAGAGCTTTTTCGGTCATCAAATGCCTTTTAAAAATAGCATCCTACCATTGTTTAGTGGAGGCAATATCTTCTTTTCCCTCTCTGAGAATATTAATGATAGTTTTATTTTTTCTCCAAATAGACTGTTTTCTCCCATTTTGGTTGTTTGTTGTACACTTTCCTTAGGTGTCTTCTTGACCTGGCTGCCTGCTAGTTTAAGGGTGTAGTACACACACAAAACCAGTGCAGCACTAGAAAGCTGATTGGACCCTTTTTGTAGGAGGGCTTGTATTCCAAGATCTTCACCATAGTGAAGGCTCCCCCTGTCCCCAGTATCAGTGTCTGTAGGTCTTTCTTTTTTGGCTCTTTTACTCCCATTTCCAAGGATACCTGTCACCAAAAATTCCTGGGCCTGTGAGGTTTCTGTAATGTAAAGCAGAGTTTTTTTGTTTGTTTTTCTTTGTTTTGTTTTTATAATTACCTTGTGTCCCCCTCATCAGTGCACCAAGGTATTAGGGGCTGATTAACTTTATTGCCTTTTTTTCTTTTAATTTATTATTTTTTTGGCTGCATTGGGTCTTCATTGCTGCACGCGGGCTTTTTCTAGTTGTGGCGAGCGGGGGGCTACTCTTCGTTGCGGTGCGCGGGCTTCTCATTGCAGTGGCTTCTCTTGTTTTGGAACATGGGCTCTAGGCATGTGGGCTTCAGTAGTTGTGGTGTGTAGGCTCAGTAGTTGAGGCGTGCGGGCTCTAGGGCGCACGGGCTTCAGTAGTTGTGGCTTGCAGGCTCTAGAACGCAGGCTCAGTAGTTGTGGCACATGGGCTTAGTTGCTCCGCGGCGTGTGGGATCTTCTTGGACCAGGGATCGAACCCGTGTCCCTTGCATTGGCAGGCGGATTCTTTTTTTTTTTTTAATATTAATTAATTAATTAATTAATTCATTTATTTATTTTTGGCTGTGTCGGGTCTTCGTTTCTGTGCGAGGGCTTTCTCTAGTTGCGGCGAGCGGGGGCCACTCACTGTCACGGCCTCTCTTGTTGCGGAGCACAAGCTCCAGACGTGCAGGCTCAGTAGTTGTGGCTCACGGGCCTAGTTGCTCTGCGGCATGTGGGATCTTCCCAGACCAGGGCTCAAACCCGTGTCCCCTGCATTGGCAGGCAGATTCTCAACCACTGCGCCACCAGGGAAGCCCTGGCAGGTGGATTCTTAACCACTGCGCCACCAGGGACGTCCCAAAGCAAAGTTTTTTCTTTTCATTCATTTTCTTTACTTTTTTAAAAAATTGAGGTTTAGTGTAAATAAAGTGAAATGCAATTCATGTGAAGTGAAGATCTTGAAGATGTGAGTCCACCCTTAGCCACCACTCAGAGATGGAGAACATTTGCCACACGCCAGAATCCTCCCTCGTGTCTCTTCTCTATCAATAACCTTTCTGTCACTATCAGTTGATTTTGCCTGTTCTTGAACTTAATAAAAACAGAACCGTACAGTATGTACTCTTCTGGCTTCTACTGTATATAATGTTGAAGATTCATCCATGTTATTGCATGTAGCAGCAATTAGTTCTTTGTTATTGCTATATAGTATCCATCTAGTTATTATATCATAACTTATTTACTCATTCCACTGTTGATGGTTATCTGGGTCATTTCTCTTTTGGGACTCCTATGAATAAAGCTGCCATAAACATTCTTGTTCATGTCTTTTAATAGACCTGTGCACTCATTTTCTTTGAGCGTATTCCTGGGAGGGGAATTGCTGGGCCATCACAAAGATGTAGGTTTAGCTTTGGTAAATACCACCAAAGAGTTTTCCACAGTGGTTGTACCAAGCCATTTGCTTCTTGACTTTTCCCACTGCCAGATGAATATTTAACTTTATAAATTGGCTAAGCCCATTACCACTTGTCCATCTGCTTTCTGGTTTCCAAATATCTGTGGCTGTTTTCTCTTCCCCTGTTATCTCTGTCCTGGGTAATTTACTGTCTTTACAGTAGGGTTTGTGGAAGGAACAGAGCTAAGTGTGTGTTTTCAATCCACCATCTTTAACTGGAAGCCTCTGTTGTGATTTTTTTTTTTAATTTTTAAAAATTTATTTATTTTACTTATTTTTGGCTGCGTTGGGTCTTCGTTACTGCGCGCGGGCTTTCTCTACTTGCGGCGAGCGGGGGTTACTCTTCCTTGCGGTGCGCGGGCTTCTCATTGTGGTGGCTTCTCTTGTTGCGGAGCACGGGCTCTAGGCACGCGAGCTTCAGTAGTTGTGGCTTGTGGGCTCTAGAGCTCAGGCTCAGTAGTTGTGGTGCACGGGCTTAGCTGCTCCACGGCCTGTGGGATCTTCCCAGACCAGGGATCAAACCCGTGTCCCCTGCATTGGCAGGCGGATTCTTAACCACTGTGCCACGAGGGAAGCCCCTCTGATGTGATTTTAAGATGACTTTTACTCTGTCAGTCTCACCAAACATAATTATCCCTGTGTTTTTTCTGAGTCATTTCTGCTTAATGGTTTTATACAAACGTGGTTTTGTGACTCTCAGCCTTTCACAGCTACTGTAGACATTGTTTTCTGCGTTCTGCATTGTGAACACAGTAATAAGATAATTATGATTCCATGTCTTTATCATATATAGTGATTAATAACGAACACAAACTGAAGGTATAGTCTGTTAGGATTCTTTCCCTTAAATTTTTTTCTTCAGTTTGTAAAGCTCTGAGTATACTATTGTATTTAGGATTTTTAAGCTGATCAAATAGTGTCCAAGTCTAGGCAAATCCGAATACTATAACATTCAACCTTGTAATATCCCAACATTTAACCTTGTAGCTTCCCAGAATTTAACCTTGTAGTATCCTAACATTTAACCTTGCAGTATCCCAGTATTTAACCTTGCAATAACCCAACATTTAACCTTGTAACATCCCAACATTTAACTTTGTGGTATCCGAACATTAACCTTGTAGTATCCCAGCATTTAACCTTGTAGCATCCCAACATTTAGCCTTGTAGCATCCCAACGTTTAATCTTGTAATATCCCAAGCGTGTGTCCCAGGTGTTCCCATTGCCCTTGAAACTTCTTCACCATTTTGGATTGTACACCAGGACCAGGAGGCACAGTGGAACTCCTAGAGCCGTGAATTGGGAGTCAGATCATGTTTCCCCAAAGAACCAGTGTTGTATGTTGACCCCACTGACCCTCTGGGCCCCCTGTGGGGCCTCCTTCCTATGCAGAGATGGCAACTGGCAGGGCAGGATGGCAGCAAGGAGTCCCAGACATCTTTGTTGACAGTGGTGGTGACCATGAGGCAGACAAGGTGACAGGCACCCTCAGTGCCTGAGATGCTCCCAAGCTCCCAGACTCTGGATGTCCCCGTCCATTTACCACTCAGGTTCTTCCTCAGGGGCACTAACCCTTTGTCCTGTACTTAAATTCCTCTTTGTCCATCCCTCCTGCATCACAGAACTGGCACGACCGTGTTTCTTATTCCCTGGTTACAGGTCACTTCATCTGATGTGGTTTTACTCATTAGAACAGTATTAGCATGAGGAGGGGCCCCAGTCAGCTGGTCAACCAGATGTGTCGCGTGTTGTAGTAAAGTAACAGGCTTGTCAGGGTGCAGTCATGCAGGTGCTAATTAGTGCATGGTAAGAATTCCATGAATGAGAGCTGATATTATGTTTGTTATTTCTTCTTATAGAGTGAGCTTTTGAGTAACCAGGAGAGTTATATGCTTCACTTGGTCAAACTCAGACTGTGACCTTGGCTTACCTGACTCTTCTTCGGAGTCTCAAGAATATAATCAGCCTGCAGACCCTTTATCTTTATCTTCCCTGCTTCATCATATATCAGAGATATGTTATCCCAAAACCACTAATTTCATACAGCTTACTTCTACTAATGTAACAAATAATATTTCGAAGTATAAATAACCACATACCTTTATCGACCCTCTAATCAGATGCATTTAATATACTTACTACATTACATAATACATTTCTCTCCTCTAGTGTATTAAACTCCCTTATGATCATTGTTACCTATGGGTATAAATAGTGGTTAGTTTCCTATGCTAGCTGGTAAGAGAATTTTGAAGGGAAGAAAAGACACAGAATCTGGCAACAAAAACAGAAGTCTCAAATGTTTTACTAGAAAGTAAACAGAGTGGCTAGGGAGAAAAGCTTGATTATAACTCTTATGTAGTTGAATTAGTACATTCATGTTGTGATGAAAAAAACTAGGTTTTTGTGAGTTGGCCTGAGATCTAATCACCAATTACAGTGTTATTTCTGTGACAAACCCTAGTTACATTCCAAACAGCCAGTTTATGAACGAACTTCTGCATACAATACATTTTTTTTTAATATTTATTTTGTTTATTTTATTTATTTATTTGGTTGCTCCCAGTCTTAGTTGCGCCTGGCGGGCTCCTTAGTTGTGGCATGCGAACTCTTAGTTGTGGCATGCCTGTGGGATCTAGTTCCCGGACCAGTGATCGAACCCGGGCCCCTGCATTGGGACTGCGGAGTCTTAACCACTGCGCCACCAGGGAAGTCCCCAAAGTACATTTTTAAAAAATATATTTATTTATTTAATTAATTTATTTGGTTGTGCTGGGTCTTAGTTGTGGCAGGCAGGCTCCTTAGTTGCGACGTGCATGTAGGATCTAGTTCCCTGACCAGGGAACAAACCTGGGCCCCCTGCAGTGGGAGTGCAGAGTCTTAACCACTGTGCCACCAGGGAAGTACCCCCGCAGTACATTTTTAAAATGAAGACCACTCTAAGAGGTTAAAAAAAGTTTTATAATTCTAGTGTCTTTCCCTTTTCTTTTAATACTGCTGGATGCTACAAAGGGGATAATTTACAAACTTTGCAAGTTAGTAAATCCATATTATAATGTTCATAAGTGCAGAATTATGATGAATTCAGAAACTGTAGAGCCTCATCTTTATTTGGAGAAATGACATTACTCCATCAGAATGGAATGCTTAAAAAAATTGGCTTTGATACCCAGAATCTCCCCTGCAGTTCCAGCAACCTCCCTTTGGCAGATTTGATGCTTTGGTCAAAGGATTTGCTGCTCTATATTCCCTATTACCACGACCTGCAGTGCCTGTCTGAATGATTAAATGGATTAAATGGGTGTATTTCAAGAATGTCTAGAATCCCCCTATATTTGGCACACATTTGGATGTACTAACCGTACCTCATAAACCCAGGGGTCAAGCTGTTTATGGTCGAAAGCCTGAGGGCTATTTGTTCTTTATTGTTACTGAATCGATGGTTCCTTGATCGGTGCTACGAGGATGGTCCTCAGCACCAAGTGGAAGAAGTGTCCTCCTCCTGATGGCCCCAGCATAGCCGTGTGTACACACGCTGAGCTTCGTGAGGAAAGGGACTGTGTCCATCGCACTCCTCACACTATCCAGGGCACCTAGCTGGGTACACATTATGTCATCGGTTTTTTTGTGTGCAGTTTTTGGCCACACTGCTCGTCATGCAGGATCTTGTTCCCCGACCAGAGATCGCACCCGTGCCCCTTGCAGTGGAAGTGCGAAGTCTTAACCACTGGATTGCCAGGGAAGTCCCATGTCATTGTTTTTGTTTTTTTCCATTCACTGAAAGTAGATACAGCAAGTTTCCTATTGCTACTTTATACCTGGAGAAATGAGGGCAGCCCACAGTTAAGTAAGAAGTGGTGTCATGGTGACAGGACTGTTGTCATGATGAAATATTATGTGTGAAGTGCTTTCCTTGGTGCCCTGGCAGATAGAAACCCTCACTGATGATAGCAAGGGCCATGTTTATGATTGATTGTTGCCAAAAGAGCACAGCCAGTTGGTCACAGAGTGAGATTTAGAACACCGAGTCTCCCTACTCCCGGAGTCCCCAGCAGTGAGCCCCACGATGATGCCACTCCCAGGCCAGTCCTCCATGGCTGAGCCCTGGGCTCCATGTAGCTCAGCTCTGAGTCCTCACGCCCCGTCCCCTCCCCCTGCGACTGCAGTAAGCCTTGGTTTGCTTGCCTGTAAACAGGGGTAACAGAACAATGGGATGGATGCTATGTGAACCCCAAATAGTGTGATACCAAAAAAAAAAGAAAAGCCTCTCTTTATGCTTTAGCTTTGAAGTAATACAAATCCCTTCAAATCAAACCTTTGTCAAGAACCGTGCCATTTTAGAGCTGATGAAGCTATTGATGAGTACAGTAAGTCCCCTGCATACGCACGAGTTCCATTCCAAGAGCGTGTCCGTCAAGTCCAGTTTGTTCGTGAGTCCAACAAAGTTAGCCTAACACAATCTGCTATATAGTACTGCGCTGTAATAAGTTTATAATACTTTTCACACAAATAATACATGAAAAACAAAAAATAGACATTTTTAATTTTATAGTATAACACCTTGAAAAGTACAGTAGTGTACAGTACAACAGCTGGCATACGGGGGCTGGCATCATCGAGTGAACAGGCAAGAAGAGTTACTGACTGGAGGAGGGAGAGGAGGTGGGAGATGGTAGAGCTGAAGGATCATCAGCAATAGGAGACAGAGGGCAAGCTGCAGTTTTGCTCATGCCTGACGTTGATGGCACAGGTCTGGTTCCTTGCTGGATTCAATTCTATCTACTCTCTTGAAGAAACGATCCAGTGACGTCTGGGTAGTAGCTCTTTTTTTCTCATCACAGATGACACGGTAGCGCTGGATTGCATTCTGAACAGCTGCTGCCACCTTCGTGTACCGTTCTGTGTTCGGGTCCTGTGCCTCAAAAACTAACAGTGCCTCCTCAAATAAAGAAAGTCCCCTTGCCATTTCCTGCATCGTGAATCTCTTCAGTGCTTCAGTTACTTCTTTTTCCTCTTGTCACTCCACTCTCTCAATTATTTTCACTTTTGTTTGCTTGGCACTTCTTAGCAGTACCAGCTACATCACCACTGCTTTTATGCTTGCTTCTGGACATCTTGGACTTGAAATAAAGATACTGTACTACTGTACTCTATACACTGCTATACAGTAAACTACACAGAAGCACAACCACTTGTAGAGGATGCACGCTCGTGACAATGTACGCCAGACACGTGAGCTAACTTACGTGATTGGACATGCGAACACATGTTAGCATGTTTGAAAGTTCACAACTTGAAGGTTCATATGTGGGGTACTTACTATAAATGCAAAACTCTTGGTTGCTTTTGCAAAGTGGCAGGGACACTTCAGCTGGTAAGAAGTACCATTCTGTTTCAGGCATAGTCTAGAAATATGCAAGTTGTGAATTGGGCAAGGTTTTCAGAAGATTTCTCTTGTGTAAGGTGCCACAAGGCCATCCATTGGGCCACCAAAGGGACAATGTGAGGATCAGATGGGATAAAGTATAAGAAGATGAGATTAAATTTATGAAACTTTGAATAGTTTGTGATCGGGAGAGGTGAATGGTTCAACACGCTGGTGGCCTGGCTGAAGAAAAACTCACGCCGCTGGCTGTGTGAGAACAGCTTGTCCAGGGGTGCTCGTGGCAGAGGGGCCGGTCAGGAGGGTATTGCGGTCCTCTGGGCAGTGAGCTATAACCAGGGGAGAGGAAACATGGTCTTGCCGGTTCTGGGATGCGGGAAGGATGGGTAGAGAGGAATTTAAGTAGAGGAGAAAGGGTTAGCTTTCCTGGACAGGGTGTTAGGATTTCAGTGTATGAATTTTGGGGGTGTGGGAGCGATTCAGTCCATGAGAGACAGATGCTGCTACCTGTTTACAGCTTCGCAGATTGCAAGAAGCCATACGTCATGCCTTCAGTTGCCTAAAAATTGGCCACACCTCTGTTAGGAAAAGAGACTTTAGAAGACAGAGAAACAGTGTGTGTGTGTAGAAGTTGGTTTGGAACTGGGTGGAGAAGCTGCTGGACTTCTGTTCTTGTCCGAAGGCCTGGGCTGAGGAGCAAGGGTTCTAAGGCTGCCCCGCCGAAAACCTACTGCTGAAATTAGGAAGAGGAGGGCGAGAAATGGGTGTCCCATGCATATCCCAGTATCTTCTTATTAATTTCTTTTAAGATTTTTTGATGTACACCATTTCTTTTTTAAGTCTTTACTGAATTTGTTACAATATTCCTTCTGTTTTATGTTTTGATTCTTTGGCCCTGAGGCATGTGGGATCTTAGCTCCCTGACCAGGGATCGAAGCCGCACCCCCTGCATTGGAAGGCGAAGTCTTAACCACTGGACCTCTAGGGAAGTCCCTCCTATTAATTTCTGTACTCAGCCAAATTAGACCAAATCCATACACGTATCTCCCAAGCACCTTCACTGTGCAAAGAAAATGCTGCTGGAGACCACCCATCACTTAACAGCCCAGCCTGGGGGTGCCGTGGGGAAGCCAGGGTCTGTGTGAGGTCCCAGGTGGGAGTGTGCACCTAGGAGCTGGGGCAGGCAGGAGGCTCTGTGGGTGTGAAAGGATTTGACAGAGTGCAGCAGCAGCGGTCTCTCTGCCAGGAAATCCTTCCCCATCACAGGCTGAGTCATCTGCCTCCCCTGCGCCAGCCTCAGCTGGAGAAGTCGTTTGGTTTGCAAGTAACTGCTCAGCATGGGCTTACTCGAGGGCCGCATCGATTTTGTTGTTCTTTTCGCTGCTGCTGGTATTGAACTGGGAAGTCCACTCTAGATCCCCCTGAATGAGTAGCCCATTACCTCACCTGACTGTTTCTCTACTCTTCCACTATTTCATTTAACTTTTCCTGCCAGTGGTTGAGTGTATTATCATCAGTTCTCATTTGAGTTCTTGTGCCTTCAGGGACTGGGGAATACAGAGGTCTTATTTTCATTAACTAAGCAACATCCTTTCGTGTCGCTTTGCTGCAGAGAACGTTGGTTTCCTTGTTTGTATTTAAAAAAGGAAGAAAAACTTCTTACTAAAACAGTAAATAGATTCATAACCCTGTTGAAATCATTTCGCAGTTATCTCTTATTTAGACGACCTCCCACAGAGAAGAGAAAATGCTTTGAAGGTCTCAGAGGTGGATGGTTCTTACAAGTAATCTGCTGGTGGGATTTTGCATCACTACGTATTGCTGGCTGGGGTGGGTGGTTCAAGGGAAATGGAAACAACGTGAGTTCAATGCTTGTTTCTTGTTCTATCTTTTCTGTAACCAGGCTATATTCTCCAGTGCTTTGCAGCAGCTTCTGTTTTCCTTTACTCCCAAGGGGGAAACAAATGTGTATTATCATGATGTTTTGTGCTTGGCAGGCACGCACAAAAATTTCTGCAGTAGCTGCCTGCACTTCTGGTTGAGATACACTTAAGTGACACATGGTGGGTATTTTCCCTTCAGGAGTTGGAGCCCTAGTCTGGGGGTGGAAAATGGCAATAACATGGACACCTCTGTTCTTGGAAATGAAGTAACCACTTGGGTTCTCAATAAACAATAAATTGCAGTGCGTTAAAATCCTAAGAAAAGCTACATGGCCAAGAGTTCATCTCATCCTTCCAAGGGTTTTACCATTGCTTCTGAAATATTATGGCAGTATTCCATGAATAGCCATCCCAGGTACATTCTGATGTTTACTTTTAACGTGCCATGCCCAAAAGAGTTTAATTGCGGAATAAATGAACCGGGCACGGGAGTTTTATCCTAGTAACAACATATAATTTTGTTTAATCATGTTGAGCTGTAAACTAAGCTTTGATAGACCTGTATAAAATCGAAAACCCGAGTTAATGTCAGAAGTTCAGAGAAGAAGGTTCTTTAGCTGCAACACAAATCCCCGGGAGGGAACGCTGAGAACACAGACCCTGAACGCCTCTTCGAGGAAGGCTTGCTAGCAGCTGAAGCCAAGCCACACATAGGTGTCTGATACCGGGGACAGTTAAGAAGAATACAGAAGAGAATCCAATATTTGTTTTTTACGGCAAAGGCTTCCTTCTCCACAGTGGAAAAAGCCACAGGTGAGAAAAGCCTGGTCCCACACTGCTCTGATCAGTCTCTCTGGGTTGCCATCCCCTGGGGAGAAAAGTGATGCCAAGTACTCACCAAACCTACTGCACATCCCCTGAAGATGATGAGCCTTGCAAAGACGTCTGGGCTTGTCCAGCATCTGTGTAAAGTCATCCAGTTTTGTTCAGTTCTAATGACTTTCTGATTAGAAACATAAACGTGTGTGTGTGTGCGTACACGCAATGTGATGTATGTGTAATTAACATACATGCAGTTAGTTATATGTGTTTAATTTTTAAGGTAATATATGCATATGGGGAAAAAAATCAAATCTTGTATATGGGTAAGCAATGGTAAATCAGTTGTCCCCCCGTCACCCCCAAATGGCAGTTTTCTTCCCAGAGACAGCTGTTAGTTTCTTGTGTATCTTTTCCAGATACATTTCTAAGTGTATTTGCATATTTTTTCCTTACATTTTATTTTCATAATTTTATTTACATTTTGAATAGAGAATCTATTCATATGGACCAACATCCAAAAGTTATAAAAGAATGTATAAAATATTCCCTCCTAACCCACTTTCCCTCCCTAGAGGCAACACATAGTGCCAGTTTTTAAGACATCTTTCCAGAGATAGTGTATGCACATATGTATATATATTTCTCCTTTTTCACATAAAAGGTAGCAAATTATGCACAATGCCTTGCTCTTGTTTTTTACCATAGTATAGACAGTCTACCTCATTTTTTGTGTGGCTGCATGGTATTTCATTATATGGATTGACCATAATTTATTTACCCAGTCTCCTATCTGTGTTCACTTAGGTTGTCGATTATGATAGGCTGAAGGACTGGGGTTCCAGTGAAGCGAAGGAGGCATCTAGGGAGCAGAATTTAAGAAGGCACTTGCTCTCAGGGTTGTGTAGATGCAGGGCCAGCACTTGCATAAACCCAAGAGTGAATGCCTCCTTAAATTCTGCATTCACTCTCCTCGTCCTACTCCCAGCCCTGCTATGCTCTTACAACCAGGCTGCAATAAAAATTGTTGTTTGTACCTGTTTTTTGGGCACATATTGTTGGGAAAATTCCCAGGTGTTAAGATGTTGGGGTCAAAGTATATGTGGGTTTTCAAATTTGAATAAAGGAAATCATTTACACTCCAGCCAACACTCTTAAGAGAGGTCCTGTTTCCCCATGCCCTCACCAACAAATTGTATTATTAACACTTTTTGATTGTTGCCAGTTGGATGGATAACACATCAAGAAAAATGTGGTCAAGCTAATTGTTTCAGGGATTGGGCCTGAAATCATAGTCTTGCATCTCAACATAGAAACGCATGGAGTTGACTGCAGCTCCCTCTGTCTTCCCCTGTAGTGTTCACCTGCATCTTGGCACTGACCAGGCGATGGGGTACGCACCCTTTTCCATTCATAGCCAAGAACATCAGCTGTGGAGTCAGGCTGGGTTAACCCAGGTGGGATCTAAGTTTAGGGTTGCCAGATTTAGCAAATAAAAATACAGGAATACAAATACTCCATGGGACATAATTATACTAAAAACTCATCCGTTTGCAATTCGCATGTAACTTGAGCATCCTGTATTTTATCTGGTATTCCTACCTGGGTTAAAATCCAGCTGTGCCACTTATCAACTCCGTGACCTTGAATGAGGTGCTCACCTGTGCCTCAGTTTCCTCATTTGTACTGTTAATTCTACCCCCTGGGGTTCTCCTGGGAGCAAATGAGATCATCTGTGTAAAGCACTTAGCTCAGTGCTGAGTTACAGAATAGGTATCCAAGCGTCTAAGCTCTCTTCATTACTCTGGCTTGTGCAGTCTTCACTGCCCGACATCCCAAATGGTGCCAGGTTCTCCTTCTGACCTCTGCCTTCACCCTGCTATTCCCTTTGCCTAGGAAAACACACCCGCTACCCAGCAGGCACTAATTCTTCCTAAGCCTTTTGATATTTGGTTGGAGTGTTGCTTCCTCTGACAACGCTCTCGAATACCTCCCAACTAATCAGTTACCCCCAACCCTGTGCTTCCACAGGGCCCATTGCTCCCATCACAGAACTTCACAACCCATATGGTCGCTGCCTGTTTTCATGTTGGGCCCCCTCCAGACTTTGAACTCCGTGAGAACAAAGATAACATCTAACTTATTCTGGTGTGGCCATGACCTAGCACACAGTAGGACGGCAGGTGCGCGTTGATTAAATGCCTAGCGGAAGACAAATAATTTCTCTTCTTTCAGCCCTGCAATGACTGGGGCTTTTTAGATTTTTGCCTCTGGCTTTGAAAGAGCAGTGACTATATTTGGAGTTTAACAGTGAATCTCCTATTAACTTTTCATTAGGTTGTGTATTTAAAATCCCAAATGAGACCAAAGATTGAGGGGCATAGCTGCCAGTGCCAGAGTTCAGATTGTAAAATGGAATCTTAAAGTAAAAAGAGACACTCATTCTAAATAAGACCTTTTCATGCATCTGACACCCCAGAAGCTGTGAACAGAAATGAATCGTGCTCATTTCTTCCTCTAAGAGGACTTGCCGGTACTTAGAGGTGAATCAGCTTGTAACTGTCCTGGAGCTTCTTTGTCCCTGGGCATGACATTGTCTCTTAACAGCATCAGGCTTAAGCAATGTCTTGCATGTACCAAGTGCCCAGTAGCATTTTGTTAAATTGAATATTTTATCATTATGTATGTACACACTTTATAGTAGCACCAAGATTGGCTCTAAAGAAGACAGATACCAAATAAAGGATCACTTTGGAGGGAAAAATAACTTACGGAAGACCTTGGCTAGCAGCAACAAGTCCAGATAATGGCAGAATGTTTACATGTTTTTCTCCTCCATGTTTTCTTATTCAAATGGTAAAGCTGACACGTATTTCGATGGTCTCCTTCCTTGCCATTCCTAGTATCACGGCCCTGTTCCAGTCTTTATTACCTTTTGGCTGAACCCCATAAAATCGCCTGTCTGTTGACGCCTCTTCCTCCATTCAGCTCCCTCTAAGCCCTCCCGTCTGCCTTTGGCAGATGAATCTTCTTGAGGACGTGGTCCTCCTAATGTGACACCCTTCACAGAGCACGTCAGGGTCCCACACCCCTGCTGCCTCCCTCGCCTGTGTAGTGCAGGCACACAGGTGGTCGGGACATTATTTTCAGAAGTACACATCACCTTTAATCTCTGGGCATGGGCCAACCTGCTGGGTCATGGTCCAGTCCCAGAACGGCCAGCCTGGCTGTGGGTGTGTTTGCAATGACAGAAACTCAAACAAGCTTTCCTTAAAAGCTGTAAGCTTCCTGAGTGGTAGACCTTGATCTTAGCTCTCCTTGATTCCACAGTTACCACAGGCTGATCCTAAAATTCATGTGGAAACTCAGGAGACCCAGAATAGCCAGAACAACCTTGAAAAAGAGGAACAAAATCAGAGGACGCACACCTCCTGATTTTAAACTTACTAGAAAGCTGTAGTAATCCAAACAGTGTGGTACTGGCATAAGGATAGACATTAGTGGAATAGAATTGAGAGTTCAGAAATAAGCCCTCACATTTAGGATCAATTGATTTCTGACAAGGTTGCCAAGACAATTCAGTGGGGGAAAGGGTAATCTTTACAACAACTGGTTGTTGGTGGTGCTGGTACAACTGGATATCCACATGCAAAAGAGTAGATTTGGACCCCTACCTCACACCATATTCAAAAATTATCTCAAAATGTATCAAAGACCAAATAAAAGCTAATACCGTAAAACTCTTAGAAGAAAATGTAGGCATATATCTTTGTACTAGACTTTGTATTAGACAGTGATTTCTTAGATATAATGCTAAAAGCACAAACGACAAAAGAGAAGACAGGTAAGTTGGACTTTATCAAACTTGAAAAATTTTGTGCTTCAAAAGACATTATCACGAAAGTGGAAAGACAAATCCATGGAATGGGAGAAAATATTTGCAAATTATATAGCTGATAAAGGACGAGTATCCATAATATATAAAGAGCTCTTACAACTCAGTAATGAAAAGGCAGATAACTCAGTTTGAAAATGGACAAAGGATCTCAATAAACATTTCTTCAAAGAAGGTGAACAAATGGCCAGTAAGCACGTGAAAAGATTTTCAGCATCATTAGTCATTAGGTACATGCAGATGAAAACCACAATGAGATTCCACTTTATACCCACTAGGATGGCTCTCACCAAAAAGACAGAAAATAACAGGTATTGTCAAGGATGTGGAGACGTTGGGACCCTTGTACATTGCTGGCAGGAATGTAAAATGTAAAATGGTGTTTTGGGAGACAGTCTGGTAGTTATTTAAATGATTAAACATACAGTTATGACCCAGCAATTTCAGTCTTAGAGAAATACCCAAGAGAAGTTTATAGTCGTTTATAGCAGCATTTTTCATAATAGCCAAAAAGTGGAAACACTCCAAATACCCATCAGCTGATGAATGGATAGACACAGTGTGGTGTATCTGTACAGTAGAGTATCATTCAGCAGTAAAGGAATGGAGTGCTGATACAGTCTACAACATGGATGAACCTTGGAAACATTGTTCTAAGTGAAGGAAGCTAGCCACTCAAGACCATTTATTGTAAGATTCTATTTATATGAAGCAAAAAAAGAATTAAAAACAAAAACAATACACTTTTCTGGTGCTTTCTTTTCTTTCCTCTATTTTCTGTCTTTCTGAGAGCGAAGAACTTATCTTACACATTGGCCTTGTCATTTGTTTTGTATTTGTTCCCATTAAAATTGTACTTGTTTACCTAACGATATAATTCTAGCACATTTGTAATTTTTTAAATGTCTTGATTGTTTTTCTGATTGTAAAAGTAATTCATGCTCATTATAAGAATTCAGACTTTACAGGAAACTGAAATGTTTTCTGTCATTCCATTCACCACAGATAATTACTATTAATAGTTCGTCCATATTTTTCTAGAAATTTTATCTCTGAGTATACTAACTTGTTGGCTTATTTTCAACAGAATCATATATACTGGTTCTTGCAACTTACTGTTTTCACTTAACCTCTCCGCCCAAGCCATAGCTCCCCAAGCTTTAGCAGTATATATTTACTTACCTGTTTATTATGTATTTATATTATATATTTATACACAAATATACATTTATATGATACATATTTACCGTTTATTGTTCCATAGTAAAGACACACTCCCTATTGATGAACATTTAAGTCATTTCAGATTTTTCTGTCTTCTCAAATGATGCTGCAGTGAATATACATACACACGTATATTTCTGTAGGATAAATTCTTATAAATGGAATTGCTAAGGACTAGATATGAGTTTTTAAAATTTTAAATTGATCTTTCCTAATTGGCCCCTAAAAGGAGTTTTAATTTATGATCTTAACCATTCAGTAGATGCCCTGATGGGACTGTTCTGTTTCCAATCTTCAAATGATAAAGGGCCACCAGTGACGGTGTTTCCAGAGATCTCTTAGGGCTGGCACTAGAAGTTCTCATCTTTGGCAGGTTTCACCCTCGCTACAAGTGTCTTATCATTGTCCATCCATCCATTCATCCACCTTTCTGCCGTGCCCTGTGGCTTCCAAACATCACAAGCAAATTGCCAGGTAGAGGTGAGCTGGATATTCTCCCCACCCATGTGCTAGGGTGTCAGCATGCACGTGTGTGCTGTCCTTTCCTGCACAGCTCAGGGGTCAGCAGTAGGGCCAGGGGCCAATCACCCCGAGAATAAGGAGGATACCGGGGAGATCTAAGATGATCTAATGTCTAGCTTCCCTCCTCCTTGCCTTTTCACTGGGAGGGCTGGGAGGGGAGAGGGTTAGGGCTAGGGGACAGACAGGTGAGCACATGCTACACATCGGGCACTTAATGCATGATCTCATTTATCTTACAGCATCTCCATAAAAGAGGTGATAAAATTTCCATTTTAAGGGGTAGAGGCCCAGAAGGGATTGTGCCCAAAGGACACCACCCCTCATGAAGGCAGTCTCACAACCTCTGAATCCAGAGCCCACCTGCGCTTTGGCTTGAAATGCCACCCCCAGCGTATAAGTGGAATCATATAGTATTTGTCTTTTTGTGATTGGCAAGTTATCCTTAGCATAATGTCCTCAGGATTGATCTATGTTGTAACATACGTTAGAAGTTCCTTCCTTTTTAAAGCTGAATTGTGTGTATATACCACATTTTGCTTATCCATTCATCCACTGATGGACATTTGGGTTTCCACGTTTTAGCTATTGTGAATAATGCTGCTGTGAACATGGGTGTACAGATAACTCTTCAGGACCCTGCTTTCAATTATTTTGGGTATATACCCCGAAGTGGAATTGCTGGATCATATGGTAATTCTATTTTTAATTTTTTGAGGAGCCACCATACTGTTTTCCACAGCAGCTGTTCCACTTTACATTTCTAGTAACAATGTACAAGGTTTGCATTTCTCCACATCCTCACCAACACCTGTTTTTTGTTTGTTTGTTGTAGCCGTCTTAATGGATGTGAGGTGGTATCCCATTTTGGTGTTGATTTGCATTTCCCTAATGACTAGTGAGGTTGAGCATCTTTTCATGGGTTTATTGACCATTTTTATATCCTCTTTGGAGAAGTGTCGTTTCAGTCCTTTACCCACTTTTGTGTCAGGTTGTTTGTTGTTGTTGAGTTTTAGGAGTTATCTATATATTCTGGATATTGTGCCTTATCTGATGTATGATTTGAAAATATTTTCTCCCAGAATGTAGGCTGCCTTTTTACTCTGTTGATAACGTCTTTTGATGCACAAAGTTTTTAATTATCATGAAGTCCAATTTGTCTGTTTTTTCTTATGTTGCTTGTACCAGTACATCAGATTTTATATTGAAAAAAAGCTTTTGATTTTTACCTCTAATCTATTTCTTCCCTAGTCTTTTCTGTGTCAGTAAATGACATGACTAACCTTCCAGTTGCTCAGATGTCTGGGAATTATGTTTGAGTCCTTCTCCTTCTTGTAGTCAATACAACAAAGATTTCTCTTGTTTCTACCTCCTAAATATCTCTTAAATCCTTCTATTTAAACCTCTAGTTCTTCACTGCCAGTAAATAGAAATAAAATAGATTTTTATATATTGACCTTTCATCCAGTAACCAAGCTAATTCCCCTTATTAGTTCTAGGAGCGGTTTTTTCTTTCTAGATTTGTTGGGGTTTTCTATGGAGACAGTCATATCTTCTGAGAATAGACAGTTATATTTCTTCTTTTCCAGTCTGTATGCTTTTTATTTTTTTTTCTTGCCCAATTACACTGGCCAGCACTTCCAGTATGTTGTTGAATACAAGTGGTGAGAGCAGATCTTCTTGCCTTGTTCCTAATCATAGGGGGAAAGCATTCAATCTTTCACCATTAAGTATATGTTAGCTATAGTTTTTTTTTTGTAGATGCCCTTTATCAAGTGAAGGATGTTTATTTCTCTTCCAAGTTTGCTGAGAGATTTTATCAATGTATTTTAAGGCTATTCTGAAAACAACAAGGTAATAATCTCTGCTTTAATGAACATTGCCTGTAAGTTACACATTTTGTGATACCACATCATGTTAAAAATTCAAAGTCGGGCTTCCCTGGTGGCGCAGTGGTTGAGGGTCTGCCTGCCAATGCAGGGGACACGGGTTCGAGCCCTGGTCTGGGAGGATCCCACATGCCGCAGAGCAACTGGGCCCGTGAGCCATAATTACTGAGCCTGCGCGTCTGGAGCCTGTGCTCCGCAACGAGAGAGGCCACGATAGTGAGAAGGCCCGCGCACCGCGATGAGTGGCCCCCGCTTGCCGCAACTAGAGAAAGCCCTCGCACGGAGACGAAGACCCAACACAACCATAAATAAATAAATTAAAAAAAAAATTCAAAGTCAATGAATGATGTAAATAAGTATTTTGTTATTATCTTTATAATGTTCTTTACCTCCTGGTTTAATTTTTTTTTTTTTTTTTTTTTTTTTTAAAGGAAAGAGGGTAGAGAATCACGAATGGGAGATTTTTTTTTTTTTAATTTATTTTTGGCTGTGTTGGGCCTTCGTTTCTGTGCGAGGGCTTTCTCCAGTTGCGGCAAGCGGGGGCCACTCTTCATCGCGGTGCGCGGGCCTCTCGCTATCGCGGCCTCTGTTGTTGCGGAGCATAGGCTCCAGACGCGCAGGCTCAGCAGTTGTGGCTCACGGGCCCAGTTGCTCCGTGGCATGTGGGATCTTCCCAGACCAGGGCCCGAACCCGTGTCCCCTGCATTGGCAGGCGTACTCTCAACCACTGCACCACCAGGGAAGCCCTGGTTTAATTTTAATTCATTGCATTAAAATTTTTTAAAAGATATTTTAAACACATCATAGCTTTCCATACTGCCCTGCCAGTCCCATGCAGAATTATCCTCAGTATGCAACAGGTGTGTGCTGACCTTGGGGTCCCTGTTCCCTTGGTAACCCACTTCTCAGCAGACACCCCTCATCCAGTTTGAAGACCTGCCCAGAACAATCCTTTTCCTTCTCTCTTCTGAACCATTTCTTGCAATTTTTCTTCCTTAGCCAGAGTCTTTTATTTTCCTGCCTCCTTCCCTATCTTCTCTGTGAAGCGCAGAGCCTCGCTTAATAATAATCTCATGGGAGCTCTGGATCCTTGACCAGGTTTCCATTTCTTTTCTACTCCTGGTGCTAGTGAGGTTTGGCTGTGGGCTTTGCTACAACATTATGACTTTTTTTGGAAGGTGTGCTAAGATGTGCTATAAGCTATGTTAATTCTAAGGTATTATTGATATTCTGACCCTAAAGAAATTCTGATATACACAAATGAGCGTGTTGAATGTAATGCAGATGTTTTCATTAAACTTGGCTTTTTACCATCTAGAATTTACTCCTTCACTTTGAAATTCTTATCTAAAAATTATTTATATCCCTGGAGAATGTTTTTATTCCTTCAGAAATGATTTTTTTTTTTTTTTGGCTGCGCCTCACGGCTTGCAGGATCTTAGCTCCCTGACCAGGGATTGAACCCATGCCCCCTGCAGTGGAAGTGCGGAGTCCTAACCACTGGACCACCAGGGAATTCCCCAGGAATGATACATTGATTGCTCTATGTACATGGTTGGGTTACTGATAAAGAGGGAAGAATTACTACCTTCAAGTGTGGGGTGGAGGGAAGACAGATCACCTTTTCCATACCTGTTTGTACCAAATTCTGGAAATCATCTTGGTATGAATCCTTACAGCTGCCCTCTGAATTGTGGGGTTATCATTCCCATTTCACACATACTGAGGCCAAGGCTCAGAGGACCCAGGTGACTCATTCAAGGCCACACAGCTTGTGAAGGGCAAGAGCCAAGGTCCAAACCCATGTGTCACAGACTCCCCATCCACACCTTGCCAGATGGGGGGTATAGAAAGTCCTGGAAAAGCCGCACAAGAGAGGCTTATCTTTGATTGAGGGGATCCAGGGAAGATGGGCTTCATGTCTTTTAACAGGTTATTGGGGATTATTTGTGATTTCTCCAAGAGCAGCATCCCTCTGAAGTTTGGAAACAAACAAACATCCTGTTGTTGTGTATAATTCACAGCTCTTCGCTGTAGATTGCTTTGTAGACAAGGTCTCCTTTCCAAGGTTTGAATAAGTCTGTCTTTTGAGGTGCTCATTTTTAACTTTTCTGTGTATGGTCATTAGCTACTTGAACATTCTTTGTGTCTGCCTCAGTCAGTGTATGAAGCATTGTGATGAAATGTCTTTTGAAAATCAAGAATGGGAGACACTCTGCACCCCAGTGTATTACAAAGTCCTTGTGCTGTGGATCAGGACTTCATAATACACTGTGACCAGGACACTGTAATGAGAGGCAGCACTCTGAGCCGGAGCACCAAGTTCAAGTTCTCCACTGGTTGTCAACTGAGTTAATACACGTACAGTTCTTAGTACAGTGCCTGGCCTGGAGTCAGTGCTCGGTAAATATTGGCTAGTCGAGTGTCAGAAAATCCCTAAGTCAATGGAAAGGAGGAGACAATTGTGGTAGTTTTGGGGTCTTTTAGAAAACTGGTTACGAAAAGTAGTGATAAATTACTGTTGGTTCATGGAGTCCCTTTGAGATGGTTTATCATGTTCAAGGCCGTAAAGGATTCATCCTCTCTAACTAGCAGTCTGTTCACATGGGAAAGGGACAGACCAGTGGCGTCTTAGAGGGGTTTAGAGTCAACACAGATACCCACAGTCCAAGTTCAGCTAAGGAAGCAACATCAGTCAACGGCCTCTTCAAACCAGGAGCCCCAGGGCCAGCCCAGACCAGTGAGGAAGCAGATGCTGTCTGTAGGCAAATCCCCAGCACCACCGAGGGAGAGGCTTCCTGGTCCCCAGTGCTAGGCAGGACCTGCTTCTCCCCTCGCCTGAGCTCTTTCTGTGGGGATCAGCCGGCCTTTCCCCAGTAAATTCCACTCACCCCCGAGATTGTGGTCTACTGGAAATGTAGCCGCCTGACTGGCCTCCCCTAAATTTTCTTTAATCCTTAGGATCCTGAGGCTAAGGATTTTTTTTTTAATTCTTTTTTTAAAAATGAAAATAATACATAAGCTTTTTAAAATTTAATTCTTTTTTAAAATGAAACTGATACATAAGCTTGGAAAAAGTGAGGAAGAAAGGATGGAACTTTAAAAATATAGTATAAGGGGTTTTAAACCAAATGTGAAAGTCTCCTTCACTCCCCACTTCTGTTTCCCAGATTTAACCAGAGTTGTTAGTTTCCTTTGTATCTTTGGAGAAGTTCTATCCATAATATATGAATATGTGTAAGCCTTTTTAAAATATATGTGTGATTTTTACTCCTCCATGTCTTACCTTTTTAATTTAATATATATTACAGATCTTTCCACAACATCCATACAGATCTACCTCTTTATTTTCTCTTCATTTATTTATTTTATTAGGATTAAATATAAAAATATTTCAGTGAGATATGGGAGTTCTGAACTCTTAAGTGTCTAACAACATAGCTAAAAGTAAGTGAACACCAAATGTGGCAGAATTACCAGGAGAAATCAATTGATCCATAATTAGAGTGACGACCTAACCAGGTGTTTCAGAAACTGATACAGATCAATAGGCCAAAAGCTAAGAATAATGACATAGGAGGTTTGAATCACCCCATTAACAAGTTTGATTGAGTGGAAATATGAGGGACTCTGTATTCAACAGTTAGAGAGTGCACATTCTGTACACACTCTGATGGGATATTTAGAAAAGCAGGCATATACTTGCTGTAAAGGAAATCTCACTGCTAATCTTGTGGTTGTAATTTCTGAAGTGGCTTTGTCATTTCCCTCTCTTTCTTTCCTGAGTTAGTTCTACCAGTTCCTATTTCACATCTGCCTATTTTCTGACCATCTAAACTGAATTCCTTTATTTCTGCTTTATGTTCTTCTTTCTTAGCTGTAATTGCTTTGTAAAGACTTTGCTGCTTTCTTTTTAATTCATGATGGAAATGAAATGGGGGGTATAATTTTCATCTGCTCATGGCAGCATTTTTCAGGTGAATTTTTATCATCCCTCGTGAAGGTGGGCTTCTCTCTTTCATCATTTTTCATATGCTGTCTTTGCAGGATGCTGAGCTTATTCCTCAGAACTATCAGGAATCATGTCCTTTCCCCGCTTTGCTTTTCTCAATCATGCTTAATAACATTTGATACAGATGGGTGTGCTTCTATAATTTACTTGACAGATTGTCTGACTCACTAGTTTGAAAGGAAGGGTTTGTGTCTCTTTGACTCACAGCTGACCCTGGTAGCTAAATCAGTACCTTATACATAGTCAGTACTCGATAAATATTTGTTGAATAAAGTAGCACCAAAAAAAAAAAAAAAAACAGATCTGGAATTAAATTGGTCATCTCAAAGCCCATTTATTAAGGTTTTAATACATTATTACAGGAAGCGTGGAAGCCAGGAATCTGAGGGAGGAGGGAACCCACTCTTTGTCCAAATAATCATCTCCATACTGACTCCTGAGTGCCAGGGGGAATGTGCTTCATATTAAGGCATTGAGCCCCTGCTCTCTAGCACACTGTTAGTAGAATATAAAATGCCTCTTCCCCTGTATGGGGAAGGTTTGGCAAGATACACATGCCAGTTGATGTAGCCATTTGGATTCTGAGATTTTTTCCCATAAAGGTGGTCACACAGTCTGCACGGTGGTGTGTATGGTAAGAAAAACTTAAATAGCTGTCGTTTGAAGTTAGCGTTCAGAGCTGGGTCCATACATCTCAGGGGTGCATTTGATGACCCCTTGAAACAGGGCAGAAAAGTCACAACTATTTATATTTATTTTCTAAATAAAAGATAGAAATTCAGCTTCACTAATATTTACAATTAGAATGACTCTACACCATCACTCAATCAGCAATTTTGGGTCAGATGGCCAGTTAGACACTGAATTTCCAGGGGAAGGAGGACAGAAGTTCCCACCTCACTTGTTGATTTGTTTTTAACATGTGACTGCTTTTTGCAGTTTCCATGTGTCCAGTTGAGTGGATTTCTAGATTATTCTCTAATTTGATATTATAAAGGCACAAGCAGCCTCAGCCGTCTCAGGACATGACCCTCACTCTTCCAGGGACGCCCTGGCGGAAGGAGCAGACGGAGGACCTGCAGCGGGTGCTCAGGACCGTGGACGGCGAGATCCCGCTGGTCCTCGTCAGCGGCAACCATGACGTGGGCAATGTCCCCACCCCCGAGACCATCGCGGAGTTCCAGCGGACCTGGGGAGATGACTATTTCAGCTTCTGGGCTGGGGGCGTCCTGTTCCTCGTCCTCAACTCCCAGTTCTTCTACGATGCCTCCATGTGCCCTGCCTTGAAGCAGGCCCAGGACCAGTGGCTGGACCAGCAGCTGAGCATCGCAGGGCAGCAGAAGTGCCAGCACGCCGTCGTCTTCCAGCACATCCCGCTGTTCCTGCAGAGCATCGATGAGGACGACGACTACTTCAACCTCACCAAGCTGGTGCGGAAGGAGATGGCAGACAAGTTCTCCCGAGCAGGTAGGCCTGGGGCCCCAGGTGTCTGGGTTGAAGGGTGATCTGGAGAGGCGGTGTCCAGATCCTTCTCCTGCCCCTCTGCGGCCTGGCAAAGGGGACAGAGGATGGGGCCTTGGGCAGGACTGGATTCTAATCCCAGCTCTGGCACTCATGGCTGTGTGGCCTTAGATGAGCTGCCTTGCCCTCCAAGCCTCAGCTTCCTCGTCTGTAAAGTAGGAATAGCAGAAGCAGCTCTCCCATGGGGTGGCTGTGAGGACTCAGTGAGAAGGGGCCTGGACAGGATGAGAACAGCCCCAAGCTGAGTACTGAAGTCATAGCTGCTCACAGCTGAGGATGGGGAGGGACCCTGCAGGTTGGGGGTTATTGGGGGGCGGGTCTGGTCTGAGTGTGGCTGTATGTGCCCCAGGCAAAGGAAGATGCCAGGAGTATCTTTTCTCATTTCTCTGGGAAGCAGGAACTTGCCCAAGGGCAGATGGTATTTAAGAGCCAAACTTCCTACCAGTATTAGATGTAACCCGGGAAATCCTGGAACGTGGCTGTAGGGCAGGTCCTGGAGCCTTATCAGTGTTCCTTTAGTGAGGTGGACTGAGTTCTCCTCCAGAAGTAGGAGGAGAAATCTATTTAGTCTGATCTTACCCTGCTGTGAATTTTAAGCTAATCATACATATGACACATACGTGAGCACACACACACACAATGAGGACACTCCATTTCTAGAGATCTCAGTTCCGGTGGCGCTGTGTGCACCGCCAGCCCACACACCTCATTCCTCCTCCTGGGAGCACCTGCAGCTTTCTCTCATGAGAAATAGTGCGTTCTCAGCCGGTTCCCTGCGTTACCGCTGACTTGGCAGGATTCCAATTTTGATGGCTGTTGTGTCTCTTGTTTTGGTCCTAATGCCTCCTTTCAGATCTTTCCAGAGTGTACTTCATCAAACACCTCTAAAATATAAATACATTCTTTTATTTGTTAGGGGGTAGGGAGAGGGAGGGGGCCTGACCCAATAAGTAGCAAGCATTCATTAAAAAAAAAAAGTCCTGACACTCTTTTCACCTTTGAGCATTAAATGTGTTCACATTTACTTGTGAGAAGTACAATAGGCCCTTCTGTATTTTCGAGACATTTTACAAAAAGCTTGCATAATTGGAGACGTTTTCCAACTGTTCCATGGAGGTGAAGTTGGAAAACTTTTATTAAAGCCTTTGAAATTTTATGCCATGCTTGAGTTGGTGCAGAAAACCAACTTTTTTTGTCTTTGTTGACAAGGAAATGAAGTGTCAAGATGGCATCAGCACCACCACGGAGACTGTTTTGTAACAGAGAATAATGCCAGAGAGAACACTTAATGCCACTGAAATGATTCCTTTTATATCACATGTTAAATGATGCAAATGCCGTCCCCGTGGCCGCTCTTCGTTGTCAGCCGCATCCTTGAGTGGCATGGGGTTCTGGGTTTCCGCCTGTAGGACGGAGCACATGCAGCCCAGGAGCAGCCCCAGATACTGAGACCTGGAGACGCTTATAAAGAGGGCGACCCCAGCTCTAACAGGGCATCCTCGGGGGAATCCTGCTGCCCACCCACCAGGAACCCCGGAGGGTGACATCGCATCTGGGGTGCACCAGCCACCTCCCCCGTCAGGCCTGCAGCCCTGCGAGCTCAGGGAGGATTTGTCGGCACCCCCAGAGCTGGTCTGTGTCTCGGGGGTGGGCTCCAATTGCCCCTGCTCACAGAGGCTGATATCTACCACCAGAATGACATTTTATTAATTTTTTTAAAAAAATTTTAAACATCTTTATTGGAGTATAATTGCTTTACATTGGTGTGTTAGTTTCTGCTTTATAACAAAGTGAATCAGTTATACGTATACATATATCCCCATATCTCTTCCCTCTTGCATCTCCCACTCTCCCTATCCTACCCCTCTAGGTGGTCACAAACCACCGAGCTGATCTCCCTCTGCTATGCGGCTGCTTCCCATTCGCTATCTCTTTTACATTTTATTAATTTAGAGCAAGGCTGAAATCCTCCCCTTAACCGTAGCAGTGCAGTCTCTTCCTGTAGGCAAAACAGCATGGGAGGCCAAGTTATAATCAGGAGGTTGCTTGCTGAGCATGAGACAGAGCCGAGGGACTAGTTTTCTCATCTGCTCTTTATTTTTCAACAGAAGTATAATTGATTTACAATATTGTGTTAGTTTCAAGTGTATAACATAGTGATTCAGTATTTTTGCAGATTATACTCCATTATAAATTATTACAAGATATTGGGTATAATTCCCTGTGTTGTACAGTATATCCTTGTTACTTATCTATTTTATATATCGTGGTTGGTATCTGTTAATTCCATACCCCTCATTTGTCCCTTCTCCCTTCCCTCTCCCCTTTGATAACCACAAGTTTGGTTTCTATGTCTGTAAGTCTGTTTCTGTTTTGCATATACATTCATTGGTATTATTTTTTAGATTCCACATATAAGTGATATCATATAGTATTTGTCTTTCTCTGTCTGACTTATGTCACTGGGCATCATAGTCTTTAGGTCCATCCATGTTGCTGCAGATGGCAGTATTCCTTCTTTTTTATGGCTGAGTAATATTCCTGTGTGTGTGTGTGTGTGTATCACATCTTCTTAATCCAGTTGTCTATTGATGGGCACTTGAGTTGCTTCCATGTCTTGGCTACTGTAAATAATCTTATCAGCTCTTAACGGCCTCTGGTTCTGGAACTCTGATGGATTCTTCTCCAGTAGGGCCTCCTTGCCCAGGAAGATTGATGCTTCATGTGCCTTTAATTCTACCTCTTTAATAGCTCTTCAGCCTGTCCACTTCTTTAGGCCACCATTGGCTCTCAGCTGGGTGGTAGCAACAGCTTTGACTTGGTCCCCCTGCCCCACTCTTGCCCCATTCTGGTCCTTTCTCCACTACATCCAGAGGAGTATGTAGCCCAACAGCATCTACCCTTCTGAGGCCCCTTCATACCTAGGATAAGGCTGTCCGCACCCTTTGTCACTGTCTCTGCCTCTTCCATTTCATCTGGCCAACGCCGCCTCAACTTTCTGCATGAGGCGCCCCCAGCCCTGCCCCGCCAGGCTCTTCCTCAGCTTCCCTTGCTCCCAGTGCATTTGTAAGTGTCAGCCTGCCCGAAGCCCCCCTAGACTCTCAGCAACTTGAGTGCAGGGGGCCTGGCTCAGGTCTTAGCCTATAATGAATGCTTCATCAGTGTTTGTGGAATGAGTGAAGGATGAACCTCTGATGCAGGCTCCTTCCCTGTGTTTAGCACCCGCTGTGCACCTGGCACAGAGCAGACCAGGTCCCACTTGGTGGAACTCCCGGGCGCAGCCTCTGCGTGGTGCGTTCCCAGTTTTGGGCAGACATCACGCAGCCTCCAGGTCCTTTGGTCTTGGGTCAGGCCATGCGTGTGACTCTGCTCCGACCCACATGCTGACTTTCCAGGTTCACCCAGCAGTCAGTTGCTCTCTTCCCAAGTGGCCCCCTGCTGTTCCCATCAGGCACCACCTTAACGTATGGGCAGGCGTGCTCTTCTTGGTCACTGGCCTTAGGATCTTCCCCTAGACCTGCTTGACCAGGCAGAAGCAGAGAGAAGGGTGCCCTTCCTGCAGTCACCTGTCAGTTTGAGTGGCTTCCCAAACCAGGCCCTTTGCGTAATGGCCTTTCAAACTCAGAACAAAGCATGGGCAGCGTTGGGAAGATATCGGGATCAGATGCAGTCACAGCTCCATGGCAGCCTGAGGGGCCTGCTTGGTTTGGGAGCACAGGTAGGTGGGCTGTCATGGGGAATGCAGGCCCCCACGACTCAGTAATGCCGGAGATCGCTCAGGTCACAGCCATGTAATTCTTGAACTCATTTTGGAAAGCCAGAAGTTCAGGTGACATTTTGTGAAATTCATTAACTTAAAGACCATGATCAAGTTGTGGGTGATGATGGCAGATGGTATTTAATACTGCCTCCAGCTTTTTTTCCCCACAACAATATTATTCCCTAATACTATTTTAGTCTCATTTATCTCCTTGTGCTAAAATGCCAGTACTCAAAAATATGTCAAAAGCATATCAGAATATCAGGGTAGCTTTTAATTATGATAATTGTGTTGTTATAAAATATCCTTTTAAAGAGCACATCCCTCCTCAAACCACCATGGAGGTAACACCCAGCTTCCTTCCAGCAAGCTTAATGAATAATTCTGAATCATTGTGTGGGATGAATAAATGATTTAATAATGAGCATCAATGATCATCTCACATTGTGGCATTAATTTTCTAAACGGGATGAGGTAAATGAGGAGGAGGGCTGTTACTATACAATGGGCCACCATGTGTATAGGGATGCGTTCTTTGAATCAAAGCCTCCAGCCTCCGAGCTCAGGTTTCCCTAGAAACAGATGCATTCTGTTTCTCCTTTTGAAGCTCAATAAAAAAAACCTTCTCTGTATGATGCGAAAATGTTGTCAATAGCCAGTACAAATAAACAGTTATCGGGGCAGGACAGATGCACAGATGTGAAGCGGCACAGTTATTTTCCATCTTCTTTGCTCTGCCTGAGGATAATCAATTTCATCACATCCACGGGGTGTAGAAATTGGTTTTCCCCTTAATTCACCTGATACCTAGTTGGAGTTGCAAAGACAGTAGATAATGAAATCTTGGTCGAACCTCCTGGCCATTGTCTGTATCCCTCATGCCTTTTTCAGCAGAAGGTTAATATGTGACCCAGTTAATATGGATTTCAATTTAAAAACTCAATCTTAAAAAACAAAAGTCTAGCTCTTTAACTGACCCTGTTTCCCTTGATGTCTCGATACCTTTTCTTTTTTCCATTCTCAACATAGAGATTAGAACTGTATAGTAGAAAGCCCAGAGCGAATTTGGCAATTATGAAAAATTCCAATAAGTTGATCTTTCCTGTAAAAGCTAATGAGTAATTTCACAGAATTATAGTTTCACCTCTATTTTTGCTTTTTAAAAAAAAACTAGAAAGAGATCTTAGCCCATGTACCGTTATGGTTTTAGAATTTCAAAGTTTTAAAGAACAAAAAGGTCAGGTTTCCAGGGTCTACTTAACAGGAAGGATGAAACATCAAATCCTACTCTGACATCTAATATTGAGTTGTATTGAAATTATTTGTTTCCATCCTGATTCCTCCAGGAAATGGAGTCCCAGCTTTGTTCACTTCTATAAACCCAGCCCCTAGCCTAGACTATCACATAGTAGCCTCTCAATGAATAAATATGAAATTGAGTTAAACTTGATTCATATCTACTAATCAGCAGAATCACAGGTAATGTCCATGTTACCTCTGGATTGGTATTTAAGCTGACTTTTGGATGGGAAATGCATCACCGAGAGCAGGGGTCAGCAAACTTTCCCTGCAAATGGTCAGACAGTGAACGTTTTGGGCTGTGGTCTCTGTAGCGACTGCTCAACTTGGCCTCTGTAGCATGAAAATAGCCACAAACGGTACATAAGCAAGTGGGTGTGACTGGGTTCTGGTAAAACTTTACACTAACAGGTGGTGGGCCTGCAGGCCATAGTTTTCCCATCCTTGGCTTAGAGAGACGTTCCTGATACAGTGGGAGACTCTTTCTCTCCCCTGAGACCTTGTCCACAACATGCACACGTCTAATTCCAGGCTGCTTCTGATGACCCCCCTGTCACAACTGCCGACTCACCGAAGGTCTGCCCAGAAGGGGCCCCGGGTTCCTCAGTGGAGAGCATGCCTGGGTGCAGCTCATCCCGCTGGAGGCCCATGGTGTGGTGAAGGTGGGGGGCCCCTGGGGCACTGAAAATCAAATGCTTGGGTGTTTAACATGTGTTAGAAAAAAGCTATAATTAGCTTGTCAAGTGAAAGAAAAATAATAAATGACAGGTAGCATGGGTAGTGTGCGGGTAAGGCCGAACTTGTGATGGCGGTACAAGGGGTGGCATGGTCATGAGGGTGGGCTGTAAGACTGTTTAAGGTCACAGATCAGCAGGCAGGCTTGGCTTCAGACAGACCTGGATTCAAATCCTTTGGTGCTACTCCCCAGTGAAGCGGCTTCCCGTAATCTGCTGAACATCTTTCTGCCTTAGTTTACTCTCTTGTTAAAGGAGGGTACTCGTCCTGACCTCATAGTGTTGGTGTGAGAATCAAGTAAAGGGAGGCATGTATAAGAGCACTTAGCCCCACGCCTGGGACATGGCATGTGCTTGATGAAGGGTGGTTTGTTGTCATCTGGCCCTGGACCGTGGTGCGAGCCCACAGCTGGCAAGTTAGCTTTACCCGGGGTCTGGCTTCCTCCTTTCACGAGAGCAGCGCTTCTCACTCCTGGTGCTGCCAGGAGCAGGCAGCGTCTTCTTGGGAGGGTGTACGTGAGGGGGTACACAGCACGGAGAGGCACCTCGAGTTTGGGGACGTGCCTGCAGTTTGCTAACGTAACTTTATATATTGAAAAAGGAAGAGGAATTAGCAATTCTTTTTAGGATACAAACTAAGGAAGTGAAGCTTGACAAGAAACCTCTTGGCTTCTGGGCTACTCAGGAAGATAGACTGTGTCTCAAAGAGTCTCTGAGTTTTTCGGGGTGAATGAGGAATGTACGCTATTTTCAGTTTTGTCGAAAGGGGTATTAGTTTAAAAGGTTGGGAAACATTGAACTAGATGGAAAATTCCTATGGAACTTAGTGAGAGGATTTGACTCTGCATTTATGTTTTTAAAGCACACACCTCACCGGTTAATGTGCTAATAAACACACTTTGGAATGCGTAATCTCATAGTCAGATTTTTCTGAATCCAGCAAGTGGGTCCAAAAGGCAGTGGCTGTCATCAAACAACACCTTTTGTTTGTTTTTGGCCACACGACAATGTGGGAGTCTTAGTTCCCTGACCAGGGTTGGAACCCGCACCCCCTGCAGTGGAAGCACATAGGGACCGCCAGGGAAGTCCCAATGTCCTCTGTTTAAAATGCACTAAAAAAATCTATCTCATTGGTTCTTTTTTTAACTGACTTTCAAGTGAGAACTCAACAAACAGTCCTTTTTTTGAGCATCTGTAGAATTCAGAGTTTCTGGGGGCATGTCAGCTTGAGGAATTTTACCCTCTTTAATTTACATTTGGTCTTGAATTCATCTTCCAGGTTTGGTCTGCTGTATGTTTCAATCAGTTCACCATAAAACATCATGCTTTAGTCATTTTATGTCTGTGTTTCATTCACTGTAAACCAAGATAAAAGACCAACTACGGAAGCTACATCTGGTGCGAAGTGATGGATTACATTTCTCACTTTGGAGGTATCCTTAACAGTTGGGCTAATTAAAGTTAAAATCAAGTCCTGATAGTAAATATTTATAAATTGAGAATCTGGCATGTGTATGTGTGTGCTGCTTCTTCCCAAAGTTAAGTCAGCATTTATCCATTCAACAAATAACCTGGGCCCTGTGCTGGGCACCAAGGGGAGCAATGCACAAAACAGAGTATTGTAGGTCACCCTCAAACTAAGTACTCAAAATCTTGTTGAAAAATCCCATTGCAACATTTCAAAAAGGAGCCACAAGTACATGGGAAACAGCAATGTCTGTTTAAGCGTATGAAGTCAAAATATTATATCTTTTCTTTCTAGGTCACGTTTTAAAAATAGCAATTAGTGTCACTTTCAAATGAGCGGTGGGATTCCTTTGTAAAATTGAAATATCCCTCGCTTAGCTAAACACTCTTTTTTTTGTTTTTTTGTTTTTTGTTTTTTTGTTGTTGTTGTTTTTTAATACTGCAGGTTCTTCTTAGTCATCAATTTTATACACATCAGTGTATACATGTCAGTCCCAATCACCCAATTCAGCACACCATCATCCCCACCCCACTGTGGTTTTCCCCCCTTGGTGTCCATACGTTTGTTCTCTACATCTGTGTCTCAACTTCTGCCCTGCAAACTGGCTCATCTGTACCATTTTTCTAGGTTCCATATACATGCATTAATATACGATATTTGTTTTTCTCTTTCTGACTTACTTCACTCTGTATGACAGTCTCTAGATCCATCTGCGTCTCAACAAATGACTCAATTTCGTTCCTTTTTATGGCTGAGTAATATTCCATTGTATATATGTACCACGACTTCTTTATCCATTCGTCTGTCGATGGGCATTTAGGTTGCTTCCATGACCTGGCTATTGTTAATAGTGCTGCAATGAACATTGGGGTGCATGTGTCTTTTTGAATTATGGTTTTCTCTGGGTATATGCCCAGTAGTGGGATTGCTGGATCATATGGTAATTCTATTTTTATTTTTTTAAGGAACCTACTTACTGTTCTCCATAGTGGCTGTATCAGTTTAGATTCCCACCAACAGTGCAAGAGGGTTCCCTTTTCTCCACACCCTCTCCAGCATTTGTTGTTTGTAGATTTTCTGATGATGCCCATTCTAACTGGTGTGAGGTGATACCTCATTGTAGTTTTGATTTGCCTTTCTCTAATACTTAGTGATGTTGATCAGCTTTTCATGTGCTTCTTGGCCATCTGTATGTCTTCTTTGGAGAAATGTCTATTTAGGTCTTCTGCCCATTTTTGGATTGGGTTGTTTGTTTCTTTAATATTGAGCTGCATGAGCTGTTTATATATTTTGGAGATTAATCCATTGTCCGTTGATTCATTTGCAAATATTTTTTCCCATTCTGAGGGTTGTCTTTTCGTCTTGTTTATGGTTTCCTTTGCTGTGCAAAAGCTTTGAAGTTTCATTAGGTCCCATTTGTTTATTTTTGTTTTTATTTCCATTACTCTAGGAGGTGGATCAAAAAAGATTTTGCTGTGATTTATGTCAAAGAGTGTTCTTCCTATGTTTTCCTCTAAGAGTTTTATAGTGTCTGGTCTTACATTTAGGTCTCTAATCCATTTTGAGTTTATTTTTGTGTATGGTGTTAGGGAGTATTCTAATTTCATTCTTTTACATGTAGCTGTCCAGTTTTCCCAGCACCACTTATTGAAGAGACTGTCTTTTCTCCATTGTATGTCTTTGCCTCCTTTGTCATAGGTGCGTGGGTTTATCCCTGGGCTTTCTATCTTGTTGCATTGATCTGTGTTTCTGTTTTTGTGCCAGTACCATATTGTCTTCATTACTGTAACTTTGTAGTATAGTCTGAAGTCAGGGAGTCTGATTGCTCCAGCTCTGTTTTTTTCCCTCAAGATTGTTTTGGCTATTCGGGGTCTTTTGTGTCTCCATACAAATTTTAAGATGATTTGTTCTAGTTCCATAAAAAATGCCATTTGTAATTTGATAGGGATTGCATTGAATCTGTAGATTGCTTTGGGTAGTATAGTCATTTTCACAATATTGACTCTTCCAATCCCAGAATATGGTGTATCTCTCCATCTGTTGGTATCATCTTTAATTTCTTTCATCAGTGTCTTATAGTTTTCTGCATACAGGTCTTTTGTCTCCCTAGGTAGGTTTATTCCTAGGTATTTTATTCTTTTTGTTGCAGTGGTAAATGGGAGTGTTTCCATAATTTCTCTTTCAGATTGTTCATCATTAGTGTATAGGAATGCAAGAGATTTCTGTGCATTAATTTTGTATCCTGCAACTTTACCAAATTCATTGATTAGCTCTAGTAGTTTTCTGGTGGCATCTTAGGATTCTCTATGTATAGTATCATGTCATCTGCAAACAGTGACAGTTTTACTTCTTCTTTTCCAATTTGTATTTTTAAATTTCTTTTTCTTCTCTGACTGCCATGCCTAGGAGTTCCAAAACTATGTTGAATAATAGTGGTGAGAGTGGACATCCTTGTCTCGTTCTTGATCTTAGAGGAAATGCTTTCAGTTTTTCACCATTGAGAATGATGTTTGCTGCGAGTTTGTCATATATGGCCTTTATTATGTTGAGGTAGGTTCCCTCTATGCCCACTTTCTGGAGAGTTTTTATCATAAATGGGTGTTGAATTTTGTCAAAAGCTTTTACTGCATCTATTGAGATGATCATATGGTTTTTATTCTTCAATTTGTTAATATGCTGTATCACATTGATTGATTTGCGTATATTGAAGAATCCTTGCATCCCTGGGATAAATCCCACTTGGTCGTGGTGTATGATCCTTTTAATGTGTTGTTGGATTCTGTTTGCTAGTATTTTGTTGAGGATTTTTGCATCTATATTCGTCAGTGATATTGGTCTGCAATTTTCTTTTTTTGTAGTATCTTTGTCTGGTTTTGGTATCAGGGTGATGGTGGCCTCGTAGAATGAGTTTGGGAGTGCTCCTCCCTCTGCAATTTTTTGGAAGAGTTTGAGAAGGATGGGTGTTAGCTTTTCTCTAAATGTTTGATAGAATTCACCTGTGAAGCCATCTGGTCCTGGACTTTTGTTTGTTGGAAGATTTTTAATCACAGTTTCAATTTCATTATTGTGATTGGTCTGTTCATATTTTCTGTTTCTTCCTGGTTCAGTCTTGGAAGGTTATACCTTTCTAAGAATTTGTCCATTTCTTCCAGGTTGTCCATTTTATTGGCATAGAGTTGCTTGTAGTAGTCTCTCAGGATGCTTTGTATTTCTGCAGTGTCTGTTGTAACTTCTCCTTTTTCATTTCTAATTTTATTGATTTGAGTCCTCCCCCTCTTTTTCTTGATGAGTCTGGCTAACGGTGTATCAGTTTTGTTTATCTTCTGAAAGAACCAGCTTTTAGTTTTATTGATCTTTGCTATTGTTTTCTTTGTTTCTATTTCTGCTCTGATCTTTATGATTTCTTTCCTTCTGCTAACTTTGGGTTTTGTTTGTTCTTCTTTCTCTAGTTCCTTTAGGTGTAAGGTTAGATTGTTAACTTGAGATTTTTCTTGTTTCTTTAGGTAGGCTTGTATAGCTATAAACTTCCCTCTTAGAACTGCTTTTGCTGCATCCCATAGGTTTTGGATCATCGTATTTTCATTGTCATTTGTCTCTAGGTATTTTTTGAATTCCTCTTTGATTTCTTCAGTGATCTCTTGGTTATTTAGTAACATATTGTTTAGCCTCCATGTGTTTGTGTTTTTTACGTTTTTTTCCCTGTAATTCATTTCTAATCTCATAGCATTGTGGTCAGTAAAGATGCTTGATATGATTTCAATTTTCTTAAATTCACTGAGGCTTGATTTGTGACCCACGATGTGATCTATCCTGGAGAATGTTCCGTGCGCACTTGAGAAGAAAGTGTAATCTGCTGTTTTTGGATGGAATGTCCTATAAATATCATTTAAATCTATCTGGTCTATTGTGTCATTTAAAGCTTCTGTTTCTTTATTTATTTTCATTTTGGATGATCTGTCCATTGGTGTAAGTGAGGTGTTAAAGTCCCCCACTATTATTGTGTTACTGTCGATTTCCTCTTTTATAGCTGTTAGCAGTTGCCTTATGTATTGAGGTGCTCCTATGTTGGGTGCATATATATTTATAATTGTTATATCTTCTTCTTGGATTGATCCCTTGATCATTATGTAGTGTCCTTCCTTGTCTCTTGTAACATTCTTTATTTTAAAGTCTATTTTATCTGATATGAGTATAGCTACTCTAGCTTTCTTTTGATTTCCATTTGCATGGAATATCTTTTTCCAACCCCTCACTTTCAGTCTGTATGTGTCCCTAGGTCTGAAGTGGGTCCCTTGTAGACAGCATATATATGGGTCTTGTTTTTGTATCCATTCAGCAAGCCTGTGTCTTTTGGTTGGAGCATGTAATCCATTCACGTTTAAGGTAATTATTGTGATGCATGTTCCTATTACCATTTTCTTAATTGTTTTGGGTTTGTTTTTGTAGGTCCTTTTCTTCTCTTGTGTTTCCCACTTAGAGAAGTTCCTTTAGCATTTGTTGTAGAGCTGGTTTGGTGGTGCTGAATTCTCTTAGCTTTTGCTTGTCTGTAAAGCTTTTGATTTCTCCATCAAATCTGAATGAGATCCTTGCCGGTAGAGTAATCTTGGTTGTAGGTTCTTCCCTTTCATCACTTTAAGTATATCATGCCACTCCCTTCTGGCTTGTAGCGTTTCTGCTGAGAAATCAGCTGTTAACCTTATGGGAGTTCCCTTGTATGTTATTTGTCGTTTTTCCCTTGCTGCTTTCAATAATTTTTCTTTGTCTTTAATTTTTGTCAATTTGATTACTATGTGTCTCGGTGTGTTTCTCCTTGGGTTTATCCTGTATGGGACTCTCTGCACTTCCTGGACTTGGGTGGCTATTTCCTTTCCCATGTTAGGGAAGTTTTCGACTATAATCTCTTCAAATATTTTCTCTGGTCCTTTCTCTCTCTCTTCTCCTTCTGGGACCCCTATAATGCAAATGTTGTTGTGTTTAATGTTGTCCCAGAGGTCTCTTAGGCTGTCTTCATTTCTTTTCATTCTTTTTTCTTTATTCGGTTCTGCAGCAGTGAATTCCACCATTCTGTCTTCCAGGTCACTTATCCGTTCTTCTGCCTCAGTTATTCTGCTATTGATTCCTTCTAGTGTATTGTTCATTTCAGTTATTGTATTGTTCATCTCTGTTTGTTTGTTCTTTAATTCTTCTAGGTCTTTGTTAAACATTTCTTGCATCTTCTCGATCTTTGCCTCCATTCCTTTTCCAAGGTCCTGGATCATCTTCACTTTCATTATTCTGAATTCTTTTTATGGAAGGTTGCCTATCTCCACTTCATTTAGTTGTTTTTCTGGGGTTTTGTCTTGTTCCTTCATCTGGTATATAGCCCTCTGCCTTTTCATCTTGTCTATCTTTCTGTGAATGTGGCTTTTGTTCCACAGGCTGCAGGATTGTAGTTCTGCTTTCTTCTGCTGTCTGCCCTCTGGTGCTAAACACTCTTACTTCCTATACTAGTTCAAGTATTTTTTTATTTAGTGGACTTGCCATCACTTAAAAGGCACTTGCCCCACCTATGGTTAACACTGTACATGAAAATTTAGAATATTGCTACATAAAATAAGCTGGAAATTGCTTTAGTTTTGTTTTACAATTTTACTTAACAGAAATGTTTGCATATTGATGACTCATTTGGAAGTAAAAGAATGGCACCCATTTGGGTAAAGCCTCCTATGTGCCCTATCATCACAACCCTGGGTCCTGTGATTACAGGTGTCTGCAGTCCAGGTGAGGAACCTGAGCACACAGCAGTGAGAAACCTGAGTCCATTTCAGATTTAAATTACAGACACACGAGAGGAAGGAAAAGAACTTCTCTTATATGTCTCCTTTACAGAAGGCCCTCCCCTACGCACTGGTGGAAGTGCAGGTGAGGAGTCCCTGCAGCACCGCTGCCTAGGGGGAAGGGGCCGAGTCCTGGCAGGTGTGATGCTGCCTCAGCCACCAGCCTCCTGCCGGGCCACCTGCTGGGTGGGGCCTTGTGGTCCATCTCCCTCGGGGGGCTGTAACCTCACTTCCTCCGGGATGCCACTGAAGGCACCTAATAGAGCAGTTTTTTTCTCCTGAAAAAGGCAGAAGATGAACAAGCTTCTTGAGAGCCATGGCTAATATTCAGTTTTTTTATTCCTCACGTTATTGTCAGCGGCTGCTCACATTGTCACCACAGCCTACACAGCGCCCCTCAAGGTGTTGGCGTTCTTGCCATTTTACTGACAAGCAAAGTCCTGGAGGCTGAATCGCTTCTTCAGGTCACAAAGCTAGGAAGCAGGGATAGAAGAATATCTCTGTTTTTTGTGCGGATCAGATAAGATAATCCAGTACCTTGACACAGTATCTGGTTCCTGTTAAGTGTTCAATGATGATGGTGCTATTAGTATTATCCATCTTACTATCATTGTTTTCATTATTATCATAAAAATATTTTAGGTGACTTAACATCAGAGAAATTGATATGTAAGGAATCTATTTTCTCCCTTGCACAAGTTCACACCTCTCACCCACTGCTGGTGGCTAGAGTGTTGCCGAAGTTGGAACCCAAGTCTTTCTGACTGTGTTCCTTCTACTCCTCTGCCCACCACACCAGGGTCCCACGTCCCTGAGTCAGCCCCACCATGTGCCACCAGTGGGTGCCAAAGTCCCCAGGGTAACCAACTTCCTTGACTATCAGTTTTACTTTATAAGCCATTTAAAACACAATTAACATTACATTCACATACGAATAATATTTCCCACTTATTAAATACTATGCTACAGGTACTATTGCTCTGATTTTATAGATAAGGAAACTGAGGCACAGAGAGACACCTCAGCTTACCCAGCTTCACACAGCTCGGCTCCAGTCTCAGGGCTCTGGCTCTGACCCCTGGCCTGTTAATCATGCTTTTGGGGTAATGAGTGGAATGCGCTTTGGGCAAGGTGAGAAGAGCCAGGCCAGCTTGTGTTGGGACGATTCCCACCTGCTTACAAACCACGTCCTCTCTCTACCTGCGCTCCTTCATGGGCTGCCCCGGGGAAGGAGCTGGCCCAGCCAGCCATGGAGGCTTAGAATCACAACGTCTGAAGGGGTCCTGCGGGGTGAGGGTCCAGGGAGTCCACTCAGGGTGTGGAATTCCTCTCTGGCCTCAGCAAGCAGCAGTCTTTTTTCAGAGTAAGCCCCTCACCTCATTCTTTCATCTAGAGTGGGTGGACTGTGCCTTCTGCAGACAAAGATGCTGCTTCAAACAGGAGGGATCTGTACATCCTGCCCTACCCCCCCACCCCCCGAAGACTCTGGCTGGCTCCCCTGGGATACAAGTGCAAGTGGGCTCCTATCAGAGGATTATGGGCACCAGAAAAAGCTCATTTTAAAAATGGCAGCTGTAGCTCATAGAAAATAGTGATAAAATAAAAATAAAGGTTGGTTTGAGATACTATCTTGAGGAAAGAGACAAATTATGGCAATCAGTTTATTTCAACTTGTATTTGATAAAATGTTAGTTGTTATTGCAAATATGCACCAACTCTTAGGATGAACAAAGAATGAATCAAGTGTCAATTTAGTTTCCTTGGCCTAAATTGTCTGAAATAATTGTTTGACAGCATCCTGCCTTTGACATTGGCAACAGCATAATTGAGGGTCATTTTTATAAGAGAAAAAATATTTGCAGGTTTCATCAGTTTTCTCAAGGGTCTTTTTCTGAATCTATCAATAGTCCAATTATTGCCCTTCTCTGGAACGTGTGTGCACCCGAGTGTGTGTGTGTGTATTCTGCCAGAGCCTTGTTTGTTAATGACTTCCCCTGTGATTCGGGCAGTTCCCTGGTGTCACTTTTCATTGGCTTTATATAAAATCCTGTGTCTTTGTGGTTTAACAGAAAGCTTCCTCTGCCTGGTTGTACAGGTGGGGGGGTGGGGTTTAGTAGGGGCTTGGTTTATAAGTAATCCATTCATTAATGTTTTCTTGTTACTAAGAAGTTCTCTTTTCATACAGCTAAGATCATAGCATTTTAGAAGCATAAGATAATGTCATACAGAGCATTATCTCGTGTCATTAAAAATATTCTCCAAACCACAGATGTTTTATACCATGTAGACATACCATGTTCATTAACTCTTTTGCCACTATTGGACACTTAAGTTGTGTTTGATTTTTCTCTGTGATAAATACTACTGTTATGAAGTTCTTTGTGCACAAACAGGCGCAAATCTTAAAATAAGTACGCTTACTTTTTTTTTATTTATGAAATGAATGCCTGAAATTGGTCATGGTAAGGCCAGGCGTGACCTGGAGTCATGTTTTGCTGAAGAGGTTCGACACTGACTGGAAGAGTTATGGAGCTCTTGACACTGGGGTCGGGTACTGCTTATGGTCACGTTCATCTTTGCATTTTGAACACATTGCACATGTTCTCTGCATTTGGAAACTAGGAGAACAAAGATGAGTAAGCTTTGATCTTACCCTCAAGAAGATCAATCCTAGTTTAAGCTTAAGCTCAATCCTGGGGGGCAAAGTCGGGAGGGAACCAGAGAATTACAACCAATGTGGAAGCCTTAGAGTGGGTACTTCCTGACACATTAGAGATTTGTTTTTAATATTTAAATTCCTCTCTCCATAAGTCACATTTAAAGATATGTATGTACTTTGCTTGCTACCTATTTGATAGGGGCGTGGTTTCCCTTAAGATTGTGTGAATTGTATTGCATTTCCTTTTTCCTTCTTCCTTCATTGCCTGCCCCTGCCCCGCTTCCTTCCTTTACTTTAATTCATAACAACCTTTACTTCACGGCTGTGTCTTCATGAAATTGCTCCATGAAATGTTTGATCTGGGGGCACTCATTCAGTTAATTCAGTAGATTGGAGTTTGCCTACTCTGTGCTGAGCCTGCGTATCATGGCAAAGAGTGCTTTCAAGGAAAAGAAACCTTTCTGTGTGATGGATACATCAACGCCCAGAAGCATTGTGATTAGTGGCCCTGTTTCCTATCTTCTGATCAAGGTTATAGGACAGCTGTTCTCAACCTTGTTGAAGCTACTGACCCTCTGGCCAAAGGTGCCCATTCCTTAGAGGTGAAGCCAGGCCAGGTGCCTCTGGGACAGCAGGGGCTGATCAAAGGGGACATGGGTTATAATTTTATACAAGTTATATAATTATAATTTTTTTTCCTTAAAGACTGTGAAAGGAGATCTTACAAGATGTTAATATTTATTATTTGTGGGTGGTGAGAATATAAATGTTATATTATTTTTTTTCCTCATCTGAATCTTCTAAGTTTCTCAAAAAATGAAAAAAAAATAATAAAAGAATCCCTGTAATGAAGTCAGGGTCAGGGGTTGGCAGACTGTTTCTGTAAAGGGCCAGATAGTAAATATCTTAGGCCTTGTGGGCCAAGAGGCAAAATTGAAGAGAATACATAGGGGCTTATATAAACCTAAATGTAGCCATTTAAAAATATAGGAAGCGTTCTTAGTTCACACCCCTTAAAAGCTAATAGACAGTGAGCTGTTGTTTCCCAGCCCCTGGTCTGGAAACTTAAGATCAATCTCCACTGACACTTGTATTTAAGGATAATAGTTACAGAGCCATCAATTATTTTCAAAAGATTATGCCACTTAGCATTTTCCACACTTCATATCTTCTACCCACAAATGAAAGACTAAAATCTAAGGGAGGAGGAGATTTTCTTTCTAGCTAACTATGTTTTGGGTCTTTTAATAATAGCACACTCTGCCTCTGTGGTGTTGTCTGTTTCTCACTTCCAAATTGCCTCCAAGTTGTCAGATAGACATGGCCTAAGGTTACCCAATGCCCTGCCCCCTCCTCTGTGCCAGTCACTGCCTTGGGTCTGTGCCTTGGGTCCTGTTGAATGCTTGATGCTTGAGAAAGCAATTTCACAAGCCTTAGAAAGGATGTCAAGAAGATCCTTGACAGGGACTTCCCTGGTGGCGCAGTGGTTAAGAATCCGCCTGCCAATGCAGGGGACAAGTGTTCGAGCCCTGGCCCGGGAAGATCCCACATGCCGCGGAGCAACTAAGCCCATGTGCTGCAACTACTGAGCCTGCACTCTAGAGCCCGCAAGCCACAACTTCTGAGCCCACGTGCCACAACTACTGAAGCCCGCGTGCCCAGAGCCCGTGCTCCGCAACAAGAGAAGCCACCACAATGAGAAGACCATGTACCACAACGAAGAGTAGCCCCCCCTCACCGCAACCAGAGAAAGCCCGCAAGTAGCAATGAAGACCCAATGCAGCCAAAAATAAATAAATAAATAAATAAATTTATTTAAAAAAAAAAAAAGAAGATCCCTGACAAAACAACACTCTGCTGGAGTCCTGTTGAACCCCACCCTATGAAGGAAACATCCTGGGACATTTTGTATTATCTTGTAAGAGCTTCCAAAGGCCAACTTAGGTCATGTCTAAAAGCAGATTACCAGTCACCCCAAAAGATGAGTTACTGCTCTAAAAAGGATAGGATAGTATTTGCTCCTTTTGGCTGTACGTAATCGGAAACTCCAATCTGCCCAGCTCAGAGAATAAGGAAGTTTATTATCTCGTGTGGTTCAGGCTCTCAGACAAGTCTAACTTAGGGACCAGGATCTCACTGTGATTCTGCTGTCCTGTCCCCGCCACCGCCCCCCCTTGCACACACACACCCAGTGTGGCCCTTTCTTTAGTTTGGACCTTCTCAGATGGCTGCTGTAGTTCTGGGCATAACGTTCAGACTTGACAACCCCCAAGAGGCAGAAAAGGGGGCTTTAAAAAAAAAAGAAGCAACACCTTTCCCAGGATGGACCCCCAGCAGGTATCCTCCCGCAGCGCCATACCGAGACCTGGCCACAGACCCTTTCCTAGCCCCGTGGGTGGTCGTAGGAAGAGAACTGCCTCCATCCTGGTTCTGCGGATGCAGCCCATGACCTGCCAGAGCAAAATCAGGATCCTCTTAGCAAAGAGGAAAAGGAAGGGCATGGATATCGGGAGGCAACCAGCGCTGCTTCCCACAGCAAGGAAGAAGGACCCACATTTACACTTTATTTGAGAAACAGGACCGAAAAGTGTTGTGTCCGCAGGGCTCATTAGTGAGCCCGCACTGGGGCTCAAACACATCATCTCTGAAACTCACAGCAACTCCATGAGGGATCTGTTAACACCCCCTTTTTAAAATTGGGGAAGCGTACGTTCAGGAAGGTAAAGTAGCTTGTCACGTGGCATTTAAGTGACAGACAAGATTCAACATCAGTGGTTATTCCACCATTTCTGCCTTCCACCCTCATGTAGTAACATCAGGCCTCCTTTTATAAGGAACATGGCAATTTTTTAAAAAATTAATTTATTTATTCATGGCTGTGTTGGGTCTCTGTTTCTGTGCGAGGGCTTTCTCTAGTTGTGGCGAGCGGGGGCCGCTCCTCATCGCGGCGCGCGGGCCTCTCACTATCGCGGCCTCTCTTGTTGCGGAGCACAGGCTCCAGACGTGCAGGCTCAGTAGTTGTGGCTCACGGGCCCAGTTGCTCCGCGGCATGTGGGATCTTCCCAGACCAGGGCTCGAACCCGCGTCCCCTGCATTGGCAGGCAGATTCTCAACCACTGCGCCACCAGGGAAGCCCCGGCAATTCTTTTTTAATATCAGTAAATACTGGGACTCTGCTTTTCCTTAGATAATATTGGCAGAGGGGAGATTTGAGTTTCTCCTCCAGGACACCTACTAAAATGCAGCTTATGAGTTGCCACAAATTTGATATATTCGTTCTCTATCCATCCATCCATCCTTCAACAGTCATTTATAGAGCAGCAGCCCTGTTACCTTCATTCTAGGGATGGATATTTAGTTAGATAGCCTTGGTCTCTGTCCTCACAGGCCAGCAGGGGACGCCAGGATGGGAGCAAGAAACCTCAGGACAAAAGTAGAGGAATGTGCCAAGCACGGGAGGAAGGAGAATCAGCCCAGTCCAGCTTGGCCAGGGATGTTTTCCCCGCGGGGAGGAGCAGGCAGGGTCGTAAAGGACGAATGAGAGTTCAGAAGGCAGACGTGGGCAGGAAGCGGGCACTCAAGACACAGGGCAGAGCATGGGCTGAGGTTGGAGCCACAGAACAGCCGGGCATGTACCGGGCCTGGCACTGGAGCAGCTTGGTGACCAGAGTGTGGCTCAGGTGTTGGATGACACGGAACAGGAGCCGGATCCGGCCCCAAGGTGATGGAGAAGCATGGGAAGGTTTTACGTGGAGAAGTGGCACAATCGGGTTTTGCATTTGAGAAAGACAACCCTGCCCCGTCTGTCCAGGATGCATTTTTCTTCCTTCTTTCCCTGGTTTTGTTCAGGGCACCGTATGACAGGCTGGAAACACCTACAGCCCCACTCACACCTAGTGTGGCCACATGTCCCAGTCCTGGAATTTAGCAAGTGGGGCTTCCTGGAAAGCTTTCATTGGCCCTTCCCTCTTCTTCCTGCTTGGAACTTGGACATAATGCCTGGAAGCCCTGCAGCCATCTTGCAGTCTTGAGGACAAAGCTGGGGATGGCAGAGCAGGACAGAAGGAGCCTGGATTCTTAGTGAAATTGTTGAGCAGCTGCACCCACCCTGACTGCCCACCTCCTGTCTGGTGGACAGATCAGAGATAAATACAAGCACACCCTTTGCTTGTTTAAGCCACTGACAGCTGAATGTCATCCTGACACACCTGGGGGCAGAAAGGAGGGAAGAGCAGGTGGCCACAAAGACCACCCTGAGGATGGAGAACAGAAAGGGCTGTGAGCATGTTCAGGCAGAAAAGCCGATGGGATGCACAGCCCACATCCCTGGAGCAGGTGGCTGTGTGCTGGCCCAGGGAAGCCCACGAGGAGGAGCAGGCATGGGGCGGAAGGAGTGAGTTTGCAGTACTTGCAGGGACGTCAGGAAGAGAGGTCCTCCGAGCAGTGGGAGAACTAAGTCTGGGCCGGGAAATGATTTGGGGTCGTCAGCAGGTGGGGTGACTGAGGTTACGACAGGCTGTGGTCATCCAGCGAGCAGAGAAGGGCATGGGCAGAGCCCAGGGAAGGCTGCTATCTAAAGGGCTCACGGAAAAGCACGCTAATTAGGCAAATGCTGTGTTCTTTAAGGCATCTCTGCCTGATTGGAATCTTTCTTTCCCCGGTTATTAAAACGGAAGCTGACTCTCCCAAGGTCCTGACATTTCGATGGCACAGAGCTCCCCTCGTGGACCTACCTGGTCCGAGCTAGAGCCCCTTTTCCCCAGTAAATTTCATCTTCAGCACGCTGCTCAACATCTCCCTTCCGTGGCTTGCTGCCACCTCTGTCTACCTCCCTCCAGTAATTTTGGACGGATTTCCAATTTGATACATGAGCATGCCATCAGTCAAAACAATCTTTTTAATGAGCCTCTTGTCCTGACAGCTGTGTTTAAGATAGGGCATGGAAACTGGGTAATGGAAATCTAGAAAATTGTCCGTTCTGGATTGAAACCTTACTGTGTGCCCCACGCTCCAGCTCACACACAAGCCTGCCATCTTCTTTTAAAAATAAAGAGGAAATTATGAATAGCGAAAAAGATGTAATTTGTGCAAATGAAAAAAAAGATCTTCTGATCAGAATCTTAGAGAAGGATGAGAGGAAGGTATAATTATTGAGCTTCGCCTGAGTATGTCACATGCAGCTTCCTGCCGTGTGACCTTGGGCATGGCTCTGAACCTGGGGGTGGTTGACATTGGTCCTACCTTCCAAGTGGGGGAAACTGAGGCTCAGAGAGGTGGACGCCCATGCCACGCTCACAGCTTGGCAGTGGCAGGCTGGGGTTCAAACCTTCGTCTCCTGAGCCCCTGCCCCAAGCTGCCACTGCTTTTCTACCAACCAAATATTAATATTAAGAAAATACGGTGCTCCTCTTGCATACTACACACAGGTTTTGAATTTCCAGGTCATCAGGAAAGGGGAAAATTAAAAAGTTGTTCATACCTCCCATGTAGAAGAAGAATAAAGGGGAGTGAGTCTGAAGGTGGTAGGAGCATAATTAATCCTCAGCTCCAGGTGGAGAAGCGATGCTTCACTGCAGACTCTGGAGGCTTTGCACGCATGAGGGCAGCCAGGCATCTCCAGCCCCCGAGAGGAATTATGTCCCAGCAGCACCGCTCTGTGCCTGGGACTGGGAGCTCACATTCTCCCAAGGCGGGCGCGCAGGCCTTGACAGTCGTGAGGGGGTGAAGGTGGAGATGCCGTGTGACAAACAGGAGCGGGGCCCTGCCCACCGCCTCCCGTGTGGGCGTGATGACGGATCAGTGGATCTGTCTCCACCCGCTCTTCTTGGGAACTTTTTCAGCAAAACCACTCCCTTCCTGATTAAGCTGGAAATGCACAGCCCCTCGGTGTGCTCTGAGCCACTTCTCTGCCACCGAGAATTGTGGTTTCATCCCCCCACCCTCCCACCTTCTTGTAGGAGCCTTGGGAAGGGAAGAGTATCATTTTGTTGATGATTATCTAGGAGAGGTAAAAGTGGAATTTACATGGCTATTTTTTTAGGAGAGGAAACGGGGCGGGGTGGGGGGTGGGGGGAGAAAATTTAAAACAAACAAAATCTCTTCACCTAACACCAGCTCGGACTCTATAGAGAAAAGAAATCTCTTGGCCTCGGGTGAAGGTCATTCCAATAGCTGGGCCATTACTTTCAACCCAAGCAAAACAGAAAGAGAGAGAGAGGAGAAATCCCAAGAGGAGGCTATGAATCCGCAAGACAAGCCAGATGCTTCACGCAGCATGTGGACCAGACATCTGAGCCAATGCCTGAGGTGGCCAGATGTTTGTGTGTTGCATAGCACCCACAAAAGAAAGGGTGGCATGAACCCCACCCAGGTTTCCAGCGGAGGCCCAGCCCGGGAGCACCTGGTCCCCTGGCAGTGAAGTCATCTCCAGCCTGCGGTGGCTGCTCATGCCCTTCAGAAGATTGGGGTTCAACTTCCGTAGCAGCTAACCCCCCAAACCCCGACCCCAGGTCGAGTGGTACAGAGGCAGGGCTGCCTGGCTTGGGTGCTTTTTAACCTGAGGGAGTCTTTTCTTGCGCTGTTGATCCTGCAGCAAACAGGAATGGATGGGCCCCTCCCTGGAGAGCTGGCCATTGGGGCTGAGCAAATGGACACCTTCCTCCCTGCGGGGTCACTGCCCCAGGGCCCCCGAGGCTCTCTGAGAAGCTGCACTGAGTGTCCCCAAGTACCTGAACAGTCCCTGGAGGGCCGGAAGGCTCTGAACGTCCCGACCTCCCAATGTAAAGTATAGAATGATCATCTGACAGCCTAGATTGTACACACTGCAGATACAGTTTTCAGGGTTTTATACGGTAGCTCTGAGATAGAGCCGTGTGTCCTGAGGGGAGCAATTAAAAGACATTGTTGAGTGAATAAAAGCAAGGATCAAATTCACAGCATATCCCATTTTTGTGAAATTATATGTATTTGTGTATGTGTGTATTTCTATAGACCTATATCTTACATCTGTTTTTTATTAGTACAGACATTCAGATTATCTGGACAAGACACACAGAACTCCTAAAGTGGAAAGAGAGATTTCAAGAGATTTCCCTCCTCCTCCTTTTTTTAAGTGCCTTGTATTTTTATAATATTTGATTTTATTTTTAGCAAGCATGCATTGCTTTTTGAAAAAAAACCTTTTTGTCCAGAAATATTTTCAAACTTACAGAAAAGTTGCAAGTAAAAAGAACACCTATATACTCTTTACCCAGATTTATCTGGCATTTTACCCCAATTGCTTAATTTTTTTATTATTTGCAATAGATATTGCAAGTATATTTTTCTGATCTATTTGAGGGTACGTTGCATGCATCATGTGTGTTTTATTTGCCCTTCCTTACACAAAAGGTAGGCTCCTATATATGCTTTCCTGCACATTATTCACATTTTTCTTTGCAATCATTCAGTATCAGTTCACGGAGATCTTCCTCGGTTTGTTTGTTTGTTTGTTTACAACTGTGAGTGTACCATAGTTTATTCAACTGCTCTCCTAAGGCATGCATTACTTTTGAAAGCAGAAAAACAAAGATAAATAGTAAAATGGAAAATTTAAAACCACTGAAGAGAGCAAGCTGAGGCTCTAATAGAAAGTCTGTTGTTTTTAAAGTGGGTGGGACCATGGGAGAAGCCAGGTGGCTGGTGAGCCCTTGAGCCTCACAAATAGAGCAATAGTGATGGCAAGGGGTCCACACGAAGTAACCCTCTTAGGTCGGAGTCTCTGGAGGCAGAGCCTGAGACCGGGATTGGAGGACATGTGAGGGAACAGGGAAGTAACAACGGGACAGGGCAGGCAACAGAGCTAAGAAGGATATGTGCTCAGCTGGAGTCATACTTCAGTCTGATCCAGCGGGAGCTCCAGAGCAGGGATCCCACCAGAGGTGGTCCCACGTTGAGTGGTGGTGGGGGACTTCCCCATCCCCCATATACAGTAATGTACTTTGAGAATGTCGAAGAGTTCAAATTAATACATATAATGGGTCTGGTTCCTGGTGCTTGGCCTGTAGTAGATCTTCAGCAAATGATAGCTATTACTATTATAGTCATTAGTCCCTTTATTCCTTTTTTTTTTTCATGACAGCTTTATTGACATACCATACCATTAACATACAATTCACTTATTTAAGATGTCCAGTTCAGTGGTTTTTAGTATATTCACAGAGTTGTGCGTCCATCACCAGAGTCAATCTTAAAACATTTTCATGACCCTATAAAGAGATCCTATCCCATTACCTGTCAGTGCCCCATTTCCTCCCCAACCCCTTCCTCCCTACCCCTTCCTCCCTCTCTGCCCTAGAAATCTACTTTCTGCCTCTGTAGATGTGCCTGTTGTGGACATGTCGTGTAAATGGAGTCATACGATGTATGGTTTGGGGGCTGGCCTTTTGCACGCTCGTGTTGTTCGGTCATAGGCTGTGCCGCTCCCCTGCCCCCAGCCCTCAAGGGGAGGTCAGCACTTGAGTGAGGTGGCTTTGGTTCAGTCATTCAGGGCTCCAGAGAAGGGCAGCTGTGAGCCATTAGTGGCCAACCTGCCCAGCAGCTGGCGGACGGACACACCAGCCTGTGAAGGAGCCTAGTGGGGACACCATTAGAGTCCCCCAGAGAAAATCGTGTGAATGGGCTTCGTTAAGAGTGAAATGAAAGGGATTATCCAGCGTAATAAAATAACAACAGCAGTTACTCAGGAGTTCTGGATAAACAGAAACATACTGTATGTTGTCCTGGGCAGGGTCCCTTTTTAACCTCTTCAAGGCTCTTCCTCGAAAGATCAAGCAGGGAATGGAATCTCGGTGACCAAACTCTCACACCCTTGGTGGGAATTTTAATTGGTTCATTTTCTGAAGGATCATTTGACAGTTATTTCAAAAGCCTAAACTATGGGAATATGAAAGACTAAATGATTCCCCTAAGATCAGGACTCCTGTTTTACGTCTTATTGGAGGTTCCAGCCATTACAAAAAGCATAAGGTTCAAAAGAAGAAGTAAAGCTGTCTCTATTTGCACATGATATGATTGTTTACTTAGAAAATCATAGGAATCTACAAAACAATCACTAGAACTAAAAAATGAATTTAACAAGGTCCCCAGATATAAGCTTAATAGACAAAAATCAGTTGTATTCTTAATACAATTATGTACAGTATATACTAGCAGCAAGCAACTGTCAAGTGAAATTGTAAAAATAATTCAATTTACAGTAGCACCAAAACCCATAAAATGCCTAGGAATAACAAAAGATATCTTAAGTTCTCTACCCTAAAAATTATAAAACATTACAGAGAGTAATTAAAGACCTAAGTAAATGAAAAGATAGACCAAGTTCATGGATCAGAAGACTTATTAATATGGCATTTTCCCCAACTTGACCGATAGAGTCAACATAATACCAATCAAAATTCCTGCAGTTTTATTTTGGGTAGAAATCCACAAGCTGATTCTAAAATTTCTATGGAAATGCAAAGTACCTATAATAGCAGAACAGCTTTGAAAAAGAAGAACAAAGTTGAAAGACCTATCCTATCTGATTTCAAGATCAACTATGAACCTACAGTGATCAAGACTATTAGGCATTTGGTATTAAAAGATAAATGGAGGGCTTCCCTGGTGGCGCAGTGGTTGAGAATCCGCCTGCCAATGCAGGGGATGCGGGTTTGAGCCCTGGTTTGGGAAGATCCCACATACCACAGAGCAACTGGGCCTGTGAGCCACAACCACTGAGCCTGCGCGTCTGGAGCCTGTGCTCTGCAACAAGAGAGGCCGAGATAGTGAGAGATCCATGCACCGCGATGAAGAGTGGCCCCCGCTCGCCACAACTAGAGAAAGCCCTTGCACAGAAACGAAGACCCAACACAGCCAAAAATAAATAAATAAATAAATAAATTTATTAAAAAAAAAAAAAGATAAATGGATCAGTGGAACAGAAAAGAGAGTTCAGAAATAGACCCAAATTTATATGGTTAATCAATTTTCATCAAAAGTGCTGAGGCAGTTCTGGAAACAACTTCCAGTGTCCATCAACAGTTGAATGGGTAAACAAATTATGGGATATCTGTACAATGGAATAGTTCTCAGCAATGAAAAAATGAACTATTGATACATGGATGAATCTTTCAAAATTATGCTTCCATGATTCTTTCATGAAATCTTTAAAAAGTATGCTGGATGAAAGACACCAGACCCCCCCCCAAAAGGTGTATACTGTGTGATTACATTTATATAAAATTCAAGTTAATCTATAGGAACAAAAAACAAGTTGGTGGTTGCCTGGGACAAGGATGGAGGGAGGGAGTGACTCCAGAGGAGCACCAGGAAACTGGCAGTGATGGATGCGTTCATGACCTTGATCTTGGTGGTGGTTTCCAGGAGTGTACATATGTTAAAACTGATCAAATATGCACAGTTTATGGTTCTTCAGTTATACCTTAAGCTGTACCTAAAAGGGGGAGGTGTGTTTTGACCCAGCAGTTCAACCTTCTTGTAGACTTTGGAAACTGATGACCCTGGAGCCAGCCTTTTTTATCTACTTGTATATGTGGTGTAGTTATCATTTTTGCTCTGCAAAAGTGCCTTGTTGTATTTGTGCCTTGTTGTATGATATTAATAATTAAGAACTTCTATTAAAAAATATTCAGTGCTTTAATTAATATAATAATGGCTTTCATTCATTTGGTGCCTAGTATGTGCCAGGCACAACAGAGCTGTTTCTCACAATAGCAGTTTTGCAGAGTAGCTGTTATTATCCCCATTTTATAGATGATGAAACTAAGGCCATTCAGTTAAAAAGTACCAATGAAAAAAAAAAAAAGTACCAATGCTAGAATTGGATTTCCATATCTGCCCCACACTGTTCAATATAGGCTCTAAGTGTAAAATGCACAGTGAATTTTCAAGAACTTGAGGTGGGCTCTAAGTGTAAAATACACACTGAATTTTCAAGAACTTAGTGTGGAAGTAAGGATGTAAAATTAGTAATATTTTATATACTGAATAGATGTTGAAATGATAATATTTTAGATACATTGGGTTAAATAAAATACATAGCTAAAATTAATTTCACCTGTTATTTTTTACTTTTTTTAATGGAGCTGCTAGAAAATTCAAAAATTACACGTGAGGCTCACATTACATTTCTTTTGACCAGTGCCACCTCAGAGCTCTCTCCACATCATATTGTCTATGTGAGAGACAACTAGGAGGTTAATTCAACAGCGTATATTTATATTTATTGAGTGTAAAATGTATGCTGGTTAAACTTTAGTTTTCCCTTATTGGTACATTTGTTTACTCTAAGTCCATTAGCTATTTAATGTCAAGCAAAAATTGTCAGCAAACAATTTTTTCCATATTTCAGGTCTGGATTCCTTTTTTAGATGGAAGGATGTGAACACTCTTAGTTTAAGGTAGATACAGAAGTCTCGGACCATCAGGACAGGTGCTCCTGTTTATAGAATAATTGACCAATTTTGCGTTCTTTAAAGCATTGTTCTCTTTTGGGCAAATATGCTTGTCTCTTCTGGTTGGAATGGCATCCATAGTTTTATAAACTAAACTACAAATTACTTTGTCCTTTGTTGTTTACTTTATCTGGGAGAAGCACAGAAGCTTCCAATTTTTGAAGAATCAAGAAATCGTGACTGACCTTTGATCACCCAAATGTATCTTTTAAGATGGTATGCTTTTCCCCCATTACTGGGGGTGGCCCTCCTCCCAGTTTTGTACATAAAGTTTTATTGGATCACACACTTGTGTTCACACACTTTCTGCGGCTGCTTCCATGTCACAAAGGAAGGCAGAGTTGAGTAGTTGCGACAGAGACTGAAGAGCCTAAAATACTTACTATCTGGCCCTTTACGGAAAAGGTTGGCCGACCCCGGGTCAATTAAGTTACAGGTGATCCTCAAAAGGAGGTCCATGAAAATGCCTTTAAGATCCCACTCAAGGGCTTCCCTGGTGGTGCAGTGGTTGAGAGTCTGCCTGCCAATGCAGCGGACACGGGTTCGAGCCCTGGTCTGGGAAGATCCCACGTGCCGTGAAGCAACTGGGCCCGTGAGCCACAATTACTGAGCCTGCGCATCTGGAGCCTGTGTTCCGCAACAAGAGAGGCCGCGATAGTGAGAGGCCCGCGCACCGCTATGAAGAGTGGCCCCCACTCGCCGCAACTAGAGAAAGCCCTCGCACAGAAACGAAGACCCGACACAGCCATAAATAAATAAATAAATAAAATTAAAAAAAAAAAAAAAAGATCCCACTCAAGTTAATGGGAATTTGAGGATGGGAGGGTTTGAATCAGCGAAAGGCTGAAACTGGACGTGATGGAGTGCTTTGCTCACCACAAGAGGAAGACACGACCCGAGCTGGCACTTGTCTCAAGTCCATTTCCACTTCAGCCAGACAGAGTCTAGCCTCTGGCCACGCCTCCTGGGCCCTCCAGCTGGGCCAGAATCTGACCTGGAACCCTGGTGCTGCCACCCACTGCCCTGGGAAGTACGGATAAGTTCTGCCATGTCTGGGGAGGAGTCCAAAGGCTGGAGAGGAAATGCCTGCAGGTGGCCAGTCAGCAGGAGCCGTTGTTGTTGTTGTTGCTTAGCTGCTGCTGCTTCCTGCACTCACCTGACTCCCGTTTTGTGCTCATGGTTGCGCCTTCCCTGACGGGCCTTTCTTTTACCTCCACTACGCAGGTGTTTTGGTTAGGAGCATCGACGGGGGCCAGATTCCTGGGTACAGGCTGAGTTAGGCAAACTACTGAATGTCTCTACATCTCAGTTTTCCCATCTGCAAAACTGGGATAGTAACTGTGCTTTCTTCTTAGGCAAACTGTGAGGATTCAGTGAGTTAAAAACATGTAAAGTAACTCAGAACAGTGTCTGGCGGATAGTGCGCACTCTGTAAGTAACGCTGCTGCTGCTGCTGCTTCTTCTTCTTATTATTATTACTACCCTAATCATGACCCTCCTTCCAGTCCCAGGTCAGGCACAAGCAAAGAACTGGAAGAAGCTGAGGGTGTGTTTAGGTCGAAGCCACCCCCTCCAGGAAGCCTTCTTACTGGGCCCCAGCACCATCCGTGATCCGTGGCACTTTGGACCTCCAGGGTGGTAGACAGAGCATCTACTTCTCAGTCAGTCTGATCTAGGTAACAAATCCTAGCAGTGTGACCCTGGACAAGTTACTTAACCTCTCTGTGCCTGATCCCATCATCTGTAAAAGGGGACAGGATCTTCCTCGTGGGGGTCCTCATGAGGCTTACCTGAGATGATGCACGTGCAGAGTGCTCAGCTCAGAGCAGACATTCTGTAAATAAAACACCGCTAAACCGTGTTATTTTCACTTTCTGCATTTTATTATGAAAGCACTTTACAGTACTACCCAGCTGTAGACTTTAAGCTCTTGATTGCTAGGAATGGTTGCTCTGGGTGCCCCGCTAGGCTCCACCAACACCTGGCACCGAGAGGGAGCTCTGCAAATGTTTATTGCTTCGAATTGGCTGAAGAAACAGCATCCTGCCTCAGCCGAAGAACGAGGAGCAGGCCGTTGCCTTTCTCCACGGTCCCTGGCAGCCATGGGCCATGGACACTTAGGCATCTGGAAAGATACCTGCCAGTAGAATTCTGAGCGTGATTATACTGGAATCTAGAACTCCCAAATTGGCAACTCAGTATCGTAATTTAATATGAAGAATGTCATACTGAATGAGTCAGGTGGGCCTTAACCCCGATATTGGATCAGCAGCTGACGTTCCAGCCCTGCCTAAGAAACATCTGCTTCTACCCCCACTTTGCCTCACAGCCACCCCAGGCCACTGGCCGCCAGCAGGGATCACCCTCTCCAGGCCTGCATCTTGGCTGCCTGCTGAGGAAATTCCTCACCTGCAGGAGGGATTATTTATGCCTGCTTTCTGTGTGTTCACACCAACCTTTTCCTTTTTTTAATTTTCCTTTTCTTTGTTTCTTTTATGAGTCCCATTTTTTTCCTTACCACTGAGACAGAATAAATTGAGTGTGACTAATGATTTGTGACACAAGTTTCACTGTTACAGCTGGCAATGTAAAGATGCCAAGCATTTTCATAAGTGTATACTCAGGCAGGATAAAAGTAAAAACTGCCCAATTAGCATCTGTTTACACTTTCCAAGCCTAAGTAACAAATTGTATCGGGGTGCATCCTGATTTCCTGGTTGATTTGAGGCACATTTCTGATATTAGAATATTAAATTATATGGAGATTGTATCCCAATCCTCTGATTGATTTGAAATGAATTTGAATCAGGACAGCTTAAAAATTGCATTTATAGCATCTTTATGACTTGATACCATGGAGAAATAAATATGAAGCTAATGCCATGGAGGGCGTCCTCTTGATGCAGGGGCTGTCTCTGCTGCGGATTTTCCTGGTGGTAATTTAAGGAGATGCCTGTCACCTCCTTACAGCAGTTCATAATTCAAAAACAATCTATACGTGATACTCAATTAAGGCACCATAGAGGCATGTCGGCCACAGATGACTGATGAACAGTCCGAATGGAAATTCTGCACAACTCTTGAAAACACCACTAAAATCAATCCCCCGTCAGGAAAACCATGATTTATTAATACATTCTTTTTACCTCCATCGAGTTGTGAATCAATGTGTCCCCATCAAAAGCTAGTAGAGGACTTCCCTGGTGGCGCAGTGGTTAAGAATCCGCCTGCCAATGCAGGGGACACAGGTTCGAGCCGTGATCTGGGAAGACCCCACATGCCGCGGTGCAACTAAGCCCATGCACCACAACTACTGAGCCTGCGCTTTAGGGCCTGCGAGCCACAACTACCGAGTCCGTGAGCCACAACTACCGAGTCCGCGAGCCACAACTACTGAGTCTGTGTGTCACAACTACTGAAGCCCGTGTGCCTAGAGCCCGTGCTCCACAACAAGAGAAGCCACCGCAATGAGAAGCCCACACACCGCAACAAAGAGTAGCCCCGGCTCACCGCAACTAGAGAAAACCCACGCGCAGCAACGAAGACCCAACACAGCCAAAAATTAAATTAATTAATTAACTTTTTAAAAAAAAGCTAGTAGAAAACCAACATGAGTAAAACTTCTCGCAAGTCCTGGTGGCAGGATTGTAACTCGGACAAGGGCCTGCACGTTGCAAGGCCAGCTGGTCATGTCTGTGCCCCACTCCAGCAGGGGAGCCTCGGGGCATGATGGGCACCTGCTGTTTACTGGGCACACGTTGCCAGCATCCAAGCTGTCATCCAAACCTCTCTGCCACCCGTGAGACAGGTATTATTATTGTCTTACAAATGAGGAAGTCAAGGTTCACAAAGGTCAGTAACCTGCCCAAGGTCCCAAAGGACAGAACTTGAGTCTGCAAGAACCTGAGCTCTTACATCCGAGTACCATGGTTCTAATCCTGGCTGCCCTGTTTTCTAACTGAGTAACTTTGCCTTGGTTCCTTAACTTCTCCATGCCTGGTCTTCTCATCTGTAAAATGGAGATGACTCCTGTGTCCCTAGGACAAAGGTCCATTGGGAGGATTCAGGAGATGGTGGATAAAAAGTCCTTAGGGTCCTGCTGCTGCTACCCTCGACCCACTCTGCCTCGGTGTTTGCCCTTCTTTGGGACAGAATCAGGAGACATGATTGGGGTTCAGAACTCCTGGACTTCCCAGGAGGTGGGAAGTAGAAACTCCCACTACCAAATACCAGGCTCCTGGTTCCGGTTCCAACCCAAGAAGAGGCTCCCTCACTTCCCACCTGAGTCTCATCCCTGTATTTTGCTCTTCCCTGGGCCGACTGGGAATATCCCAGAGCCTTGAACTCTGCACCAGAACCCAGGAGAGTGGAGAGTCATTCATACGTCCCTACTTTGAGACAGACTTTAGCCTCCTGCCTGACCATCCCTTTGTAAATTTATCACATGGTCATTGCCTGATTTCCTGTTCAGGACTCCAAAATGACAAGTTCCTCGTTGTAATGGGCGGGGGGGAGGGGGGATCTCTTTTACCAGAAGCAAGAAGATTCTGAACACAACGGCTATGCTTGCTGACAGCTCTTTCATCTTTATTTCTAGTCCTCTTTAGGCTTCTTTGCTCATCTAAAAATCCTCATTTGGTCACATTTTCTGTGACTTGGGACATTAACAGTAAATGATGAGCCCCCGGGGACCTGGGATGGGAAATGGATGGGACACGCTGATGGCAGAGAAGCCCAGCTCTCCACAGTCCACCGAGACCCCTTCTGAAAGGTCTGCCGGTCACTTGCACAGTCCCCATTGACACTCCTGTCTCTGCGAATGCCAACAAATAACGGCGTGAAATCTAAACATAAATGAGTTTTCACAGCTAATTACGGCTAATGCGAGCAACTTTCAAAATTGCCAAACATTCCTTCCAGAATAGTACATTTTGCAACTATGAATTAGGCATAAAGAGCCAAATTTCATAAACATAATTTAGCATACAACAAAATAATAATAATACTAAGTGCTTTCTGACTGGCCATTAACAACTCCCCGAGGTGGGTCTAATCGCACACTCTCCCATTTGGGCCTCTGACGGCACAGGCCATAAGGCTTGGAAACCCCAGGAAGGCAGTGGAGGAAGCAGTCATTTCCACGGCCCTCCGGCCTGAGTGATCAGGAGCTGTTCACTTCCCCCACTTACGGCGATACACCCAACCCAGCGGTTCCAGCTGCAGCTTTTAGCCACACAGCTCTGGCCCTGGTGTGGCAGCACCTCCGTCCCTCCTGTCATTCTTTCCCGGTCCATGTCACCTTGATGTTTGTTTGTGATCACCAAATCAATGCATGATCACTGCAAACATTACAGGAATAAAAACATAGAAAGTGATGCCCGCCCTTGCTAATCCCACCCCACCACCCTGGTGGTGAAATCACCTGTGTGAGTTTAGTGTCTGTTTCTCTCCCATTCAGCTGGGGGTACAAACACAAGCACACACCCTCTTATATGGATGTTATCTTTATTTTACAAAAACAGGATCACACAACACTTCTTTTTACATCTTGCTGTTCATACTTAATAATATATTTGGTGCCTTTCAGTGCCGGTACATGTAAATCAACCTCTTTTTAAATTTTTTTTTTAATACACATACTATAATTTATCCAGTCTCCCGTAAACGAATATTACAAACAGTGCCTCTGTGAGCACTGTATATTTGTCCCCACAGACACAACACACCTACATCTGTGGGCTTTTCTCTGGGTATCTCTGAAGGATAAATTTATATGAAAATGGTGGTGTTGGGTCCAGGGGAATGCACAGCAAAATGTGAGAACCTAATAGCACCTAATTACCCTCTGAAATGAATTGTATCTGTTTGCTTCCTAATAACAGTCAATGGAAATAGCTGTTTCTCTCCACCCTTGGCTGTTTTAAGTAGGGAAACTGGGGTCACCTTCCTTTCCATCCCTAGCCATGGTCCAGGGCTGGCAGACCCACACCTGCCCGCAGGTGGGTCTCAGTTCTTGCTGCTGGAGTGTGGCTATAATCTCCAGAGCTCTGTTCAAAGTCTCCCGGAACCCTACTAACAAGAAGGGTTAAACATTTTGATCGTATTTCCTTCATACCTTGAATCATTGTCAAATGCAGAACAGTTCTCCCACCACGAGGGTCCCTCCTGTAGCCACACCCACTCCCAGCCCCCTTCATCCCTGTCCCTAACTCCTAGCAACTATATCTATAATTTTTGTCACTTTAAGAATGTTATGTAAGTGGAATCATACAGTATGGAACCTTTTGAGTTGGCTTTTTATAAGTTTTTTCTTTTTTTTAAATTAATTAATTAATCGTTGGCTGTGTTGGGCCTTCATTGCTGCGCGCGGGCTTTCTCTAGTTGCGGCGAGCAGGGGCTACGCTTCATTGCAGTGCACGGGCTTCTCCTTTCAGTGGCTTCCGTTGTTGCGGAGCACGGGCTCTAGGCACGTGAGCTCAGTAGTTGTGGCGCACGGGCTTAGTTGCTCCGCGGCATGTGGGATCTTCCCGGACCAGGGCTCGAACCCTTGTCCTCTGCATTGGCAGGCGGATTCTTAACCACTGCGCCTCCAGGGAAGTCCCGAGTTGGCTTTTTAAAATCAGCATAATCTCCTTGATATCCACTCAAGACGTGGCATGTGTCAATAGTTGATTCCTTTTTATTGCTGAGTAGTATTCCGTTGGTGTGGGTGCCCCTTGACTGTGACCATTTCTTAGACTTTCCTTATTTTTGATGACCTTTACAGTCTTGAGAAGTACTGGTCAGGTATTTTATAGAATGTCTATTGGGATCTGTCTGATGTTTTTTTCATGCCAGAATTATGGGTTTAGGGGAGGAAGACCACACAAGTCAGTTACTGTTTTAATCCCAGTCATATCAAGGTACATACCATCAACCTGACATCTCATCACTGTTGACGTTCGTCAGTTTCTCCACTGTAAAGTTCCTTTTTTTAAAAAAAAACCCCTCTTTATACTTTACTCTTTGAAGGAAGTCGCTGTGCACAGCCTGTACCTAAGGGGTAGGGAGTTATACTCCGCCTCCTTGAAGGAGGAATTTCCACATAAATTACCTGTTAGTCTTCTGTATGGGATGTTTGTCTCTTTTCCCCACATTTATTCAGTCAGTTATTTGTATTAGTATAGACTCGTGGCTTTTTTTTTTTTTTTTTTTTTTATTTTATAGCTACTTTATTTATTTATTTATTTATTTTTGGCTGTGTTGGGTCTTCGGTTCGTGCGAGGGCTTTCTCTGGTTACGGCAAGTGGGGGCCACTCTTCATCGCGGTGCGGGGACCGCTCTTCATCGCGGTGCGCGGGCCTTTCACTATCGCGGCCCCTCCCGTTGCGGGGCACAGGCTCCAGACGCGCAGGCTCAGTAGTTGTGGCTCACGGGCCCAGCTGCTCCGTGGCATGTGGGATCTTCCCAGACCAGGGCTCGAACCCGTGTCCCCTGCATTAGCAGGCAGATTCTCAACCACTGCGCCACCAGGGAAGCCCTCGTGGCTTTTTAAATACATTTCCTGCCCCAGTCTTACAGTCACCCATTTCTCCAGGGATCCGTAGCTCCTTTTGTTGGAGAACAGAAGTAGAAACCAAGATGTGGCCGCTAGGTGTACTCCCTGCCAGGATGTGTCCTTGCTCCTAGGCACGTGCACCTGACAGAGCAAGAAGTGTGTGTCTCTCCACTAACCTGTGTACATGCACGTCTCTAAATATTTCCAGGTGTCAACAGGGTTTCCATGTTAAGGTAAACGCAAGTTCATCCTGATGTCTCCAACTCTAATCCATTACCACGTGGATCATTCTAGCCTCCTCCCCTTCCCATACGGGTTTAAAAAAAAACACAACATTTTTTTTATTGAGCTGTATAATTCACATACCGTACAATTTACTCCAAAATTCAGTGGCTTTAATATATTCACAAGACTGTGCAACCATTGCCACTGTCTAATTCCAGAGCATTTTTACCATTCTGCAAAGAAACCCTGTGCTCATTAGCAGTCATTCCCACTCCCTCTTTGCCCTCCTCACCCAGCAACCACTAATATACTTTCTTTCACTATGGATCTGCCCATTCTGGACATTTCTTATAAGTGGAGTCATACAGTACGTGGCCTTCTGCATCTGACTTCTTTAACTCGGCATAATGTTTTGAGAAGTGGTAAACTCTTAGTCTTTATATGTCCAAACATGTATCTGTTTTGCCCTTAAACTTGAATGATGGTTTAGCTAGGTACAAAGTTTGAGGTTCACAAGTACTTGCCTTCAGCATTTTGAAGGTATTACTCCCTGATTCTTTTATGGCTGAGATGCCTGCTACCTGTCTAATTGTCATTCCTTTATAGTATTTTTGCCATGATATCTTTTTTTTTTTAAATCTGTTTTTGGCTGTGTTGGGTCTTCGTTGCAGTGCGCGTGCTTCTCATTGCCGTGGCTTCTCCTGCTGCGGAGCACGGACTCTAGGCGCGCGGGCCTCAGCAGTTGTGGCTCTCGTGCTCAGCAGCCGTGGCTCGCGGGCTCCAGAGCGCAGGCTCAGTAGTTGTGGCTCACGGGCTTAATTGCTCCGCGGCATGTGGGATCTTCCCGGACCAGGGCTCGAACCCGTGTCCCCTGCATTGGCAGGCGGATTCTTAACCACTGCACCGCCAAGGAAGTCCCACCATGATATCTTTTTAAGACTTTTCTTTCTGATGCTCCATAATTTTACCATGGCATATGTCAGTATGAATTGATTTTTATTTATCCTACTTAGTACTTTTCATTTGAAGACCCATATGTTCCTTCTTTCTGGAATATTCCAAATAACCCATCCTTTGGGTTCTTTGAACTTCTCATTCTTATTGCTTATGTCTGGGTGTCTGTGTTGTTTTCTGATTCAGCTCCACATTTCTACCTTTTCATTCACTAATTCCCTGTCTGATTCGTGTCTAGTCTAGAATTTATCCCATTTATTGAGTGTTTTGTTTTGAAATTTTAATTCATATCTTTTATGTCCACCATTTCTAAATTTCCATTAACAACCCTTCTCATTCAATTCATGCCCGTTTCGTTTCACAACATCTTGTTCTTCTTAATGGATATTTGTCCTTTATTGAGTACATTTGATATCCTAAACATTTATTTTAAATATTTCTCACACAGTTTATATCATTGATTTCCCGTGAAGTGAATTCATATTCCCGATTGAAGAGTTTGAAGACTGTCTTACTTAGCGTGAAATTTTCACGGATGGTGGAATTTTTTATTTCAGGTTCAGTTTGGGTAAGAGGTATTTGCAGTGGGGGAGGCGGTGGTTTTTCCCTCACTTTTCCTCTTGACCGACTTCTCCCTGTGCAGGGGTTTTGGCCCCCGTCGGGGACCAGGCCTTACGATAGTGCTTTAGAGTCTTGGCCCCCCAGTCATCCTGGGAAAACGTGTTTCGGTTCCTTGATTTGAACCTGTGTCTGTCCTTCCTCCCTAGACCCGTGGGTTGCTATAAGCCTTCACCCAGTGCTGTGCTGGAGACAGCTCCTACCAACACATGAAAACCAATGATTAAATGTTAGAGAATTGTGTGAGTTGGTTGTTAAACAGCCATTGTTAGAATTTAATTATACAAAATCATCATTAAGTAAATTATATTAAGAAGCAAAGGTAATAAATACTCATACTCGACACTTAACCATTTTCTGATTATCTTGCTCTGTATTATTCTCACCCCTGCTCTTTGGCTGCGTACAGCTCTCGTATGTGTGTTGGGAACACTCCGTGGTGGTGGGTATGCTCCTGGACATCTCTTGACCACTCTGGTTCAGTGACATCACGTTGGTCATTTGAAATCGGCCATCGTGAGAATGTTTACTCCATGGAAATTAGTAAACATTACAAATCAGGTCCTTTTTTACTCCATGGAAATTAGTAAACATTACAAATCAGGTCCTTTTTTTTTTTTTTCTGGAGTGCTTGTACCAGGGTGTACCAGCCCACCACCACCCTGGAACAGAGCAGCCGTGGTTTCCTTCAGTCTCCTTCCATAAACGGAGGTATTAACACCACCCCTGTTTCCAGCCGGGAGCCAGCCTTTATTGCCTCATCTCAGAGAAAGTGCTTTCAATCTTGATTATCTTGTAAGAGCTCAACTCCCACTCATTACTCTGCCTTCCTGCTTTTCTTCTGGTCCATAGAGCTATTTATTTTGGTATTGAAGCTATCTCTGTCCTTTGGTTTTTGTTTTTTTTTTTTTATTTTATCCATCATAGATCTAAGTTTGGAGAGGAGGAGGTACATTAAATGTTGACCATGCTGTGCTATCTTGATTAGAACTCCATAAACATTATTATTTTTTTTCAAAAAGATTTTAATATAGCTGTCAGTAATCTTGATGCTAGACAACAAATGATTACATATACCATAGTATATGATTTACGCTTTTAAAAATTCTTTGAGGTGTACTTTCCACACCTTAGATGAATAAGATCCACCAAAAGTCCTTTAGATGACTGTTGGCTCACCAGGAAGTCCAGTCCTGGGTGGCTGATCTCTGCCACACTAAGCAACCAATGATAAGTTAAAACAGATTTTCCTAGAGTCAGGACTCCTGGCCGGGGGTAAGAACAGCTTTACACATACAAAATACCAGAAGGACATTTAAAACAGAGAAGATGTTACCTATTAAATCCCATCTCCATTTTCACAGTGAGAACACTGCAGCTTCCAAAATAAAGCTGTATCCTATGAACAATGAATAACAGGAGGAATTTGAATTGGGTGTCAATTATAGAGATTTGAGGAAGTGCTTGTAAATAGCTTGTTCTCTCGTGGTGTGGAACGTGTACCTTCTCCTTGCTGCATACATGTCTTCACGTTTTGTTATTTCACTGGCCCTATCTTTGGCTCCTGGACTCAGAGATTCCTGAGAAATATGAAGGAATTAATGAGTAAAAAGTATTTGTTTAAAAGAGAGGGACAAGTCCACCTCCTTATCCCTTCTCCTATTTCAAACCTTTTTCTCCTTCCATCCAGCTATTCTTTTATTTTATTTATTTTTTTTAACATCTTTATTGGAGTATAATTGCTTCATAATGGTGTGTTAGTTTCTGCTGTATCACAGAGTGAATCAGCTATACGTATACATATATCCCCATATCCCCTCCCTCTTGCATCTCCCTCCCACCCTCCCTAACCCACCCCTCTAGGTGGTCACAAAGCACCGAGCTGATCTCCCTGTGTTATTCGGCTGCTTCCCACTAGCTATCGGTTTTACATTTGGTAGTGTATATATGTCCATGCCACTCTCTCACTTCATCCCAGCTTACCCTTCCCCCTCCCTGTGTCCTCAAGTCCATTCTCTATGTCTGCGTCTTTATTCCTGTCCTGCCCCTAGGTTCTTCAGAACCGTTTTTTTTAGATTCCATATATATGTGTTAGCATACGGTATTTGTTTTTCTCTTTCTGACTTACTTCCCTCTGTATGACAGACTCTAGGTCCATCCACCTCACTACAAATACCTCAATTTCATTTCTCTTTATGGCTGAGTAATATTCCGTTGTATATATGTGCCGCATCTTCTTTATCCATTCATCTGTCGATGGACACTTAGTTTGCTTCCATGTCCTGGCTATTGTAAATAGAGCTGCAATGAACATTGTGGTACATGACTCTTTTTGAATTATGGTTTTCTCCAGGTATATGCCCAGCAGTGGGATTGCTGGGTCGTATGGTAGTTCTATTTTTAGTTTTTTAAGGAACCTCCATACTGTTCTCCATAGTGGCTGTATCAATTTACATTCCCACCAACAGTGCAGGAGGGTTCCCTTTGCTCCACACCCTCTCCAACATTTATTATTTGTAGACTTTTCGATGATGGCCTTTCTGACTGGTGTGAGGTGATACCTCATTGTAGTTTTGGTTTGCATTTCTTTAATGATTAGTGATGTTGAGCATCCTTTCATGTGTTTGTTGGCAATCTGTATATCTTCTTTGGAGAAATGTCTATGTAGGTCTTCTGCCCATTTTTGGATTGGGTTGTTTGTTGTTTTGATATTGAGCTGCTTGTATATTTTGGAGATTAATCCTTTGTCAGTTGCTTCATTTGCAAATATTTTCTCCTATTCTGAGGGTTGTCTTTTTGTCTTGTTTATGGTTTCCTTTGCTGTGGAAAAAGCTTTGAAGTTTTGTTAGGTCCCATTTGTTTATTTTTGTTTTAATTTCCATTTCTCTAGGAGGTGGGTCAAAAAGGATCTTGCTGTGATTTATGTCATATGAGTGTTCTGCCTATGTTTTCCTCTAAGAGTTTTATAGTGTCTGGCCTTACATTTAGGTCTTTAATCCATTTTTAGTTTATTTTTGTGTACGGTGTTAGGGAGTGTTCTAATTTCATTCTTTTACATGTAGCTGTCCAGTTTTCACAGCATCACTAATTGAAGAGGCTGTCTTTTCTCCATTGTATATTCTTGCCTCCTTTATCAAAGATAAGGTGACCTTATGTGTGTGGGTTTATCTCTGGGCTTTCTATCCTGTTCCATTGATCTATATTTCTGATAAACATTATTTTTCATAGACATGTACCTTCTACTCTATGGCTGTTTATATAGGCCTCAAAATATTTCCTTCATCTCTCCCAAAGTCATTCACCTTTTCTCCCTTCTCTCCCTGTTCCCTAGTACTTTCCTGTATGAGTTACAAGAAACAGGTTAATAATGTATTATATATATATGAATTATCCTTGAAAAGATTCTGGATGTCACATATGCTGCCTTCTTATTTATCATATGCTGAATAATATTATGCATTTACTGTAATAATATGCATTGTTCACAGAAGAAACCACTGGAGCCCCCAAGTTACCTAAATGGAAATCCTTGGCCCCCTAATGTTTTTTCCCTTCCCTGCAGGTATCAAAGCTGTGTTCTCAGGCCACTACCACAGAAATGCCGGGGGCACCTACCAGGACCTCGACATGGTGGTATCATCTGCCATCGGATGCCAGCTGGGCAAAGACACCCATGGGCTCCGAGTCGTGGTGGTCACTGCTAAGAAAATCATCCATCGATACTACAGTTTAGATGAGCTGAGTGAGAAGGGAATAGAAGACGATCTGATGGATTTGTTGAAGGAAAAATGATTGCCGATTATGATTTATTCACTTTTCACTTCTACTATTTTTTCATTTTAGAAGAAACAGCAGCTGCACACAACCCCTTATTGAAATAAAAAAGTATACCAGGCAGATTTGTGAATTTATGTCCTTTTGCTTAAATCAGAGAGCTAGGTCCTGTCGTAAATGATATTTAAAATAGAACTGCCCTCACTATGCAAAAGAGAGGGGAGGAGCCTGGAAATGAAAGAATAAATGATATTATTAGAATCTCTCTGCATGGGTGATTGAATAAGTTCTCCTAATTATGTTTTTCTCAACTCTGCTCTGAATTAGATGGTTTTCTGGCATCATATGGTAAATGTCAACCTATCGATCTCAGTCACATCCTGATATCCAAGTGTGATCTCTGATGAATCTTTGAACAAAATTCACCTGATTATAGTAAACCGTGGTTACAACTCCCAAAATGCTAGGCAAAACGAAGATCATCTCCTTCCCTTCCTGACAAAACAAATAATTGTGTTCTGTTACCAGAGCCAGAGACTCGTCTGGCTGAGGAGCTGAGTAGCCGACATTTACTGTTAAAGTCTGGGACATCTGTTATGGCCGATGATGAAGCTGATACAAGTCAAAGCTCGAGTTTACCTTCATGGCGGCTAGAAGAGTCACCTTTGCACATAAATCGTCCATATTCAAAAGCCTCATCCCGGAGACTAGAACCGAAGCCCTAAAAGGCCACCTCTGCAGTCATGGGCAGCACGTCTGATTCACTCACATTCACATTCGCTGCTGCAGTAACTCCCTCCGCAGGCGGATGTTCTCGTGTGATTGGAATCATCCTCCGTTTATGAGACTCTTAGCTCTGTCTACTTGACAGAAAACATGGGAATTGATGCAGAGTTCTTCAGAAACCAAGCAGAAATTCCTGTGGGGCAAAAACAGTGCTTTCAGCCATGTTATCTAAATTGGCACCGATTTTGATTAAATGCGCTGGTGCAGGATCCCTTGACCAAGGAGCGTGGATGGGTTAAAACCAGCATTGTCTTTGTCTAATCTACCTTGCTGCTGCTTCTCTGCGGCCCCTGACCACTGCGTAATTTTACCCATGTCGCCTTTTCCAGCAGTCATCCTGGTGGACAGGGAACCTGGGTACCCTCCATCCTGCCAGGAGAACGTCACAGCGTTACGCAGTAGCATTCAGTCATCCTAACAAAACAAAACAAAAAACCAAAAAACTGGTTGCAAATGAACTGCAAAGTCCATTAAATTAAAAGACTTTCATATTAAAAAGTTTTAGTCAATGTAGCAAACCCATGTGAAATTAAATAGAAAGATAACTGGATATATAAATTCATAAGGAACAAAAGACAAGAAGTTAATTTTACTACAGATCGGTGACACACCATAGCTCATTGTTATGTGGCAAGAAATTAAAATTTTTCAAAATTAGAATGCTCCTATTTTAGAGTTCTGCAGCATTCTTGCTTCGCATTCGTCTTTCTTTACAACAGGTAGGAATAGAAGAGATCAAGGAGAGGAATTCAGTAAGAGGCATAACCAATAAGCCATGCGTTTGAGGCCTGGGATGTGGTAACTTCAGAATCGGATGTGAGGAACGTGAACCAGGATGGTCAGTGCGGATGTGGGTCTCCTGGGGGAAACGGGGAGAGTTTAATCACCACGGACTGGAGCTCTCTTTGTCACGTCACCTGTGCAAAATGCTCTAGACTGTGGCACCTGGGTTTGGGGAAGGATATGGAAATAATTAAAAGTAATCGAAATGAAACTTCTAAATCTCCTTCTCCAAAAACCTAATAAGGAAGATAATTGATTCAAAACACAGCAAGAATATGCTACGAATAGGGAATCCTATGAAATTCTCACCATTTTTAAAGTAACCAAACAGCAGTATTCCCCAATGGTGATAGGTTCAGAAAGCAGTTAGGAAATGATGGTGTATCATTCTGATAATAATTACCAATGCCTTCACTTATGATTCCTTTTTCTTTAAAAAAAAAAAAAAAAGACATTTTTTTAAAAGTGCCTTATACTGGGATAAACAATAAAACACACCATGATCATAAGTGCTATGGTTTCGAATGTTTATTAGGTGCTAAGTACTGTTTTAAGTCCTTTGGCTCAGAGAGGTGGGGCCGCTTGGCCAAGGTCACTCAGCTCATCAGTGGGGAGCGAAGGATTGAGATGCAAGCAGTCCAGCTGTTGAGCCTACGCTCCCTAACATTATCCTCTTTCCCGGAACACGTTTTTCATGGGTGAGAGGTTTGTACCCGCTCTTGGCAACACGGCACCCAGTTAGCTGGAGGCCCTGGGACTTCATCCCAGGGTTTGTAAAGCCTAGGCAAGGCCCAGAAGCCCCTTCTCTGACACCAGGTTCAGGGTGGCAAAAGCCTGTCCAAAGGAGCAGGTCATTCCAGGCAGAGAATTTTCACTGGAGGAGATTGAAAAGCTGAATTGAACCGTAATGGGCCACAGGACACAGCTCTGGCCACAACAGTAAACACTTCATCAGATGAAGCTTCCTTCCTTGTTTATAGTTTTCACCCCAGCGGGTAGGAAGCCAGCATCTCTCTCAGGGCAGAGAGGGCCACCTAATGCTCCCCCCCTCCAATTAATCATTTTAATTGGGGAAAAAACTAAGGGGCTGCTAATGGAGGGAGCTTATTTAAAGTGATCTAGAACCAGACTGTGAGGACTCAGGGGTGGGTTTGTGGATGGCAGGTGGGGAGATGATCATCTAACTGCGTTTGGTTTTTACAGTAAGTAAGTTTATCTCGAGTCTTCAGTCATGTTTCCCCTCAAGTTGGAGAACAGGGGGGAAAAAATGTAGTAAACTTCATGGCACTAACAAACAGAACATTTCATAATATCTTGATTTTTCAGCATTGCTAGATAGTCCCTAATAGAGGGTTATGAGGCAAACACTAGTCTTAAGCCTGACTAATAACACTAGGACTGGGAAAAGAATCTAACAAAGAGTGGATATATGTATATGTATAACTGATTCACTTTGCTGTACAGCAGAAACTACCAACATTGTAAATCAACTGTACTCCAATAAAAATTACAGTATGGAGGTTCCTTAAAAAACTAAAAATAGAACTACCATATGACCCAGCAATCCCACTACTGGGCATATACCCTGAGAAAACCGTAATTCAAAAAGAGTCATGTACCACAATGTTCATTGCAGCACTATTTACAATAGCCAGGACATAGAAGCAACCTAAATGTCCATCGACAGATGAATGGATAAAGAAGATGTGGCACATATATACAATGGAATATTACTCAGCCATAAAAAGAAACGAAATTGAGTTACTTGTAGTGAGGTGGATGGACCTAGAGTCTGTCATACAGAGTGAAGTAAGTCAGAAAGAGAAAGACAAATACCATATGCTAACAGTTCTATTAAAAGCATATATATATATATATGGAATCTAAAAAAAAAAAAAAAGGTACTGATGAACCTAGTTCCAGGGCAGGAATAAAGAGGTAGACATAGAGAATGGACTTGAGGACATGGGGTGGGAGGGCGAAGCTGGGGCGAAGTGAGAGTAGCATCGACATATATATACTACCGAATGTAAAATAGTTGGCTGGTGGGAAGCAGCAGCATAGCACGGGGAGATCAGCTCGGTGCTTTGCGATGACCTAGAGGGGTGGGATAGGGAGGATGGGAGGGAGGCTCAGAAGGGAGGGGATATGGGAACATGTGTACGCATATGGCTGATTAGCCTTGTGCAACAGAAACTAACACAGTATTGTGAAGCAATTATACTCCGGTAAAGATCTATTAAAAACAAAAAAGGTACATGCACCCCTATGTTCATAGCAGCACTATAAAAAATAAACAAAAAACACTAGGACCATTTACCTTATGTACCTGCAAAAGATACTGAGTTACATATAACTGTAGAATCTATATACACATAATACAGTTTAATATTATAGTCTGTCTTCTAATGTGAAATCTTTTGAGAAAAGGTAGCAAAAACATCATTTGCATTTACTTGAACTCTTAATACTTATTCCCCAAGTAGTGTCTAAAACAGTTTTGTGCAGTCATGAAATTAAGTAGCAATATAGTATTGAGCTAAGGGGAAAAAAGAAGATTTAGGAATAAATTGTCAAGGCAAGTTCTATTAAAAGCTCTCTGTAATAGACACCAGAGATTTCTTGTTCAGATAACCTTAGCAGTTTTGGCTGCACATGCAAGAGATAGTACTTGACAGGTAATATTGATTTTTTTAATAACTGCATAAAATACTGTCTTACACCATTGGAGAGCTCTTAGGTATATTTATATATAGGCACAATGGAGGATTTTTTTCTTGGAATAATAAATGATTTCTAGCATCTTTATAGAAAACATTTTACTGACTAAATTATCTTTTTCCTTCAATGGATTTTATTTTCTTTTTTTTATTTTACCGTTTGTGACTATACACATACACACACAAATATATACAAGTCGGTTTTTTTCTTTAGATAACACCTAAAGGAACAATGTAAGTAAAAAACCTCTGTAAATAAATTGCATTGAATGTGAATATTCACAAGTTACCTTTTATTATTCTGTTCTGATATTTGTCTTTAAAAAGTAATTTTCTTCGTTAAAGGGGCTTTGCATCTCACTTAGAACAAAGTCCAGACTCCTTCCTACGACTTCCCAGGCCCCTCCCACTCTGCCCCTGCCCCACCCGCACCTCTCAGCGTCGGCTCTGCCACCCTGCCCTTGCTGAGCGTCCCACTGCCCTGTGCACTTGCTGTTTCCTCTGATGAGAATTGGCTTCCTATCATTGTGACCTCAGCTCGGAAGTCCTCAGCGTAGCCTTCCTTCCCCACCTGTCTGCGGTTACGCTCCTCAGCCCCAGGCAGCACCTCCCCACTCCCTTGTTTATTTTCTCCATAGCACGGCACTAAGACATTTGCTTGTTTTTCCTGATCTTTATATACCCCCCAACGCCCACCCCCGAATGCAAGCTTCGGAACAGCAGGGACCTTGTCTGTCTCATCAGCCATTCTTCCCAATGCCTAGAACCCTGCCTGGGACAGAAGAACTGCTCAATGAATACTTATTCCATGAATGTGGAATAAATAAGTAAAGATATATAGCAATACTAATTATCAACATTAACACAATACAGGGAGGGGAAAGAGGCCACATTCCTAAGCCTTGTGGTAGTTCTTTGGGAATCGTCCTCAAAGTTAGGTATTGTCAACAGGTCAGTAAATTACAGCATCAGTGTTACCTTTGGTTTTCCACTCACAGTGAAGAAATTGGGGATAAATAGAGAAGTGTTCTTGACGCTTAGTAATTCTAAGCCCTGCTTACTGGGCTTAGAATGAATGCTGTGCCAGTAACCAGAGCAGGTGAGCCCAGAGAAGGGACTGATTTTAGACTATAAGGTTATATGGGAATATATAAAGGAGACGGCTGGGAATACAAGTGTGGGACTCAGAAGTGAAAAATACACCTTGGAAGCGATACCCAGAGAGACTACGTGAATGAATGAGATTCCTGAGAACATTTAGCAGCACTGCAAGAGACCTAAGGACAGAACCTTGAAATAGACCTTTAGGGAACATCCTCGCTTCAGCACGAGAAGAGAAAGATGGGAGCCACGGAAGGAGTGAAGGGGAGTCTTTCTGAAAAGTTCAGACTGGTGCACACTGAATAAACAGAAAAAGGAATGGGCTCCACTCGGAGCTGAGTGCTTTTCCCCCGCAGACCAGCACTGCTGCAGATAACTATAAACTCAAAAAACCTACTTGGTGATTTGGAGAGTGAACAGAAACCAGGAGCTCAAAACTTCCCCTCTCCCTGTTCCACTTTGTCCTGAGAGCAAACCAGAGTTGTAGAGCAACGCAACTGGGATGGATAAAGTGTTTCCCCAAAACCCGCCATCTCTTTGCCCAGAGAAGCCAGGGAAGAAGCCCAGGTCACTGGAGAGTGAGGAATCCCGGAGAGCTGGGAATGGAAATCCCCTGATTTTCTATGCGAACTTCACACAGATCTCCGGCTTACCTCTAAGTATACATGAGCAGGATAGAGCAGCAAAAGCTTAAAGAATTGAACTGAGATGTTAACTACTGCTTAAGGCAAGCAACAGAGAACTTACAACTTAAGTAATCAAGTTAACTTCCTGCTAAAGCAAAAAGCCTCAACATTCAGGGGAATATAACAGAATTCCAATTCTCCACAATATGACATGCACGATTCCCAGGATACAATCCAAATCACTTGATATACAAAAAAACAAAACAAAAAGCTAACAAAAACAAGAAAATGTGATTCACTCACAAAGGAAAAGACAATCAACCTCAAGATACCCCAGATGTTGGAATTATCACACTAGGGTAGTAAAGCAGCTATGATAACAGTGCTCAGTGAAATAAAGTTAAAAAACATGCTTTAAATGAATTAATATAAAGGATATCTCACATGAGAAATAGAATGTATAAAAATAATCAAATGGAAATTTCAGAACTGAAAAAATACAATATCTGCCATTGAAAAATTCCCTGGATGGGCTTAATATCACAATGGGGATGGGTGAACATGAAGATAGATGAATAGACACCATCCAGTTTAAAGAGAAAGAGAAAAAGGGTTGGAAAAAAATTAAGCCTCAGGAGCCTGTGGGACAATGTCAAAATGTCTAATATACAGCTAGTATGAGTCCCCCAAAAGAAAGGAATCATGGAGCAGAAAATTATGTGGAGAAACTAAAGCCAACAACTGCCCATATTTGGTAAAAGACAAAAGTTTACAAATTCCAACTGCTCAGCAAACACAGAAAACACGAGCCATAAAACAAAATATTGCCAAATTGGACTTTATAAAAGATTCTGCTCTTCAAAAGACATCGCTAAGAAGATGGTAGGCAAGCCACAGGTGGGAAGGATATATTTACAACACATGTATCACATAAAAGGCTTGTATCCAGAGTATGTAAAGAACTCTTACAACTCAATTTTTAAAAGGCTAATAAAAAAGATGGGGAAAATATTTGAACAGACACTTAACAAAAGAAAATATATGAATGGCCAACAAACACATGAAAAATGCTCATCATCACAGCCAACATGCAAGTGCAAATTAAAACTACAATGAGATGCCATCTGTCACTCACCAAAATGGCTAAAATGGAGAAGATTAATACCAAATGTTAGTGAGAGTTTGGTACAACTCTGTGATAGCGATTCATAATAAGAAATACGTATTTGGTCTCATCCCTGTCCCTGGCAGAGTTCCTAAAACCCTCGGAATTTCCTAAGTGCTAAGAGAGAGGAGGATGCCTTTTGTTATTCCTAAGAAACCCCTTTCTACCACACCTGAATTTATGTTAATGGAACCAGATTAGAGGGTTGGAACTTGCAGGCCCATTGCCCATCCTCAGGGGAGGGCCAAGGGGCTGGAGATTGAATTAATCACCAGCAAGTGATGATTTAAGCAATCGTGCCAGGTAACAAAGTTTCCATAAAAACCCAAAGGATGGGATTCTTGGAGCTTCCAGGGTGATGGTGCTGGAAGCGGCACATCTGGAGAGAGCATGGACGCTCTGCCCCTTCTCACACACCATGCCCTGTGCATCTCTCATCCAAGTACTAACCAGCCTGACCTTTTGTAAATTCCGAGATCAGACGAGATTAGGCGGGTTCAGGGTAGTATAGCTGTGGATTGCCCTATGCATCTCTCCATCTGGCTGTTCCTGAGTTATATCCTTTTGTAATAAACCGATGATCTAGTAAGTAAAATGTTTCCCTGAGTTCTGTGAGCTCTCTAGCAAATTCATTTAACCCTACAAGGGCATTGTGGGAACCTCCACTTTAGAGCTGAGGAGTCAGCAGCACACATGACAACCTGGACTTGCATCTAAAGTGGGGCATGGGGCAGTCTTGTGGGACTGAACCCTTAACCTTTGGGATCTGATGTGATCTCTAGGTAGATAATCTCAGAGTTGAGGTACATTGTAGTACAACCAGCCCGTGTTGCAGAATTGCTTGGTGTGGGGAAAAGAAACCCACATGTATGGTGAGCCTAAATACCAGAAGTGAAGTATTCTGTGAATGGTGAGTAAAGAAAAACCAGCCTTTTTCTTGTACACTAACTCATATACATTCTTGGCAAGAATATTAAATGGTACGACCACGTTAGAAAAGAGTTTGATAATTTCTTAAAAAATGAAAGTCCACCATATGACCCAGCAGTTCCACTCCTAGGTATTGACCCAGGAAAAATGTAGGCTATTTCCACCAAAAATTTGTCCATAGCAGCTTATTTGTAATAATAACCCCAATCTAGAAACAACCCAAATGTCCATCAATAACTGAATGAATGAGTAAAATGTGGTACATTCCTATGATGGGATACTATTCATTAAAAGGGAACTGAAGTCGGTGGTTTTGAGATGTTCCGTCAGCTCAACATGTCAGGTCTGTATGTCGAGGACGCCATTGTGACTCCTATTGACAAGGTGGCTGCCCAGCTCCAAGCATCACATCCTTATAGAACTGTGTTCAAAGACAGGAAGACGGGGTGGTGGGGTGGGTCTTTATCTACAGAGTTGCTTTTTTCTATCTGAGGAAAGTATCTCCCGGAGACCCTCAACAGATTCTCCATAGGTCCCCTTGGCCAGAACCAGAAATGCCAACAATACAACCCAACAGCCATCCCTGATCGCAAAAAATACGGGGAGGATAAGGACCGTTGGTGACTATGAACGCTCGCCTCACTGAGTACATGGATGCCACACCACAAGTTGCTGAAGAAATGAATAGTGAGAAAGAACAGGGAATCCACAAAGACCAGTTTTTCCAGGGACCTCGGGAGGGGACTAGACTGAGAGCAAAGTGGAGAAAGTGTGAGTTGAGCATGTTAACAGAGGAAGCAGCAATCAAGAGAAGGAGGGTAAAAACAGACATGGGAAAGGAAATTACTGATGGGACAGGGATATTCATTGGAAGAGGAGCACAGCCTTGGCTGTGAGACAGGAGGGAGGAGGATGGAGAGGGTGGTGACCCTAAGAGTGGAGGAGCCTTGGGGTTGGTTGGTTGGTTGGTTGTTTGATTGACTGGTTGGTTGATTGATTGACAGGCATATTCTGTGTCCCGAGAATGCGTTTCTCAGAGGTGCTCTGTGCTTGTGCTTCATTGTGAAGAGGTGAGGCTTTCTGGATTTACACTCAGTTCACCTCTCTGTCTTGTCAGGCAAAGACCACCATCTGTATAGACTGGTGACCATCTGGCTTTCACAGAATCTCTCCCCTGGGTAGATCGTATAGGATGTGTTTTAGACATTGAAGGAGAGCACGTTCAGGGTGTGGCTTACTCCCGGGCCTATCAAAGTCTCCCCTTGGACTCTGAAGATGTTCTTTCAAGATTTCATGGAGGAATTCATCCATTTCATCTCTTATAGAATGTCTTCGAAAGACTGGATTTGCTTTTTGTGGAAACTACCAAACTGGAACATTGTATCCCTAAACCACCTATTTTCGCTGTCACAGATTACCTGAAAAGCCATGTAAATGACATTGTACGGTACTTACCATGTAGACCTGCACCTTCCTGGTCCCCCTTGTTTGTCAGAAAAGATCATGAGCCCCTGGGGACAGGACGGCCTCTTGTTGGCCGCTGAATGGAGAGCAGTGAGACAATTTAAATATTGATGTTTCCTGCATCCCGGGCAGCCCTCTCTGCTCCCTTCTGTCCTTGGGAAGCATAAGCACCAATAGCATCAATTGCTTCTTTTGTGATGACAGTTCCCACATAAGCCATTTCTAAGATGAGATGACTTCTAAGCCCATGAGTCACATCCTCCAAATGCCAACCGGACAGCATAACAGAGACCCAGAGAGGGTTCAGGCACGCCATCTCCAGAACTGAATCCATCTCCTTTCTGAAACCACTTTCTCTTCTGTTGTTCCCTGTCTTGACAAGTGCCAACACCCCCCCACCCCTGCCGTGAATCAGAAACCCAGCTTCTCCCTCTCCATCTGCCCTGTGTCCAATCTCTCACGACTCCCAACACCCCAGTGCCCCCGCAGATCCTCGGCACAGTGGTTGACAGCCCCGAAGGCAGACTCTGGACCCAAATCCCATCTGGGCCACTAGTGGTTGCCCAACTTTGGGTGTTTTTAGCCCCTGCAAACCTTCACATCCTTATCTGTAGGATAATAATGGTATGTGGGCGAGGATTAAGTGAAGCAATGCATGTCAAGCTCGTGGCAGGCACACAGTGGGCACTCAGTGAATGGCATCCCCATAGCCACGGCTTCCATCCAGGTCACTGAACCATTGCTGCAGCCTCCCAGCCCATCTCCCTGCCTCCAGTACGTCTTTCCAGGCCAGGGAGGAAAACGTGTTAATGGGACAGAGTCAGCGCATCTGGGCTTGAGTCCTGGCTCTGCCACTCACTCTCTGTGGCCTTGGGCAGGTAAGGTCCTGTTTGCGGAACTCAGTTTCTTTATCTTTAAAATGGGTACAATATAGTACCTTCCCCATAAAGATGAAATGAGCTTATTCTTTAATGTGTTAGCCTATTAGATGCAGAATGTGCACCTGTAGAGAATAACGATGCTAATCATAATCAAACTTCACAGTTTGACTCCCCACCCCGACCCCAGCATAGAGCCCAGTAGTGCATCACAAAGGGCCCACACCGCCCCAACCCCTCCTGTGCTGAGCCTCCTAGATTGGCTGCTTAAAAATAGATTTATAGGGGCTTCCCTGGTGGCACAGTGGTTAAGAATCCGCCTGCCAATGCAGGAGACATGGGTTCGAGCCCTGGTCCTGGAAGATCCTACATGCTGCGGAGCAACTAAGCCTGTGCGCCACAACTACTGAGCCTGCGCTCTAGAGCCCGCAAGCCACAACTACTGAAGCCCACTCGCCTAGAGCCCGTGCTCTGCAATGAGAGAAGCCACCGCAATGAGAAGCCCGCGCACAGCAACGAAGAGTAACCCCCTCTTGCTGCAACTAGAGACGGCCTGCGTGCAGCAACAAAGACCCAACGCAGCCAAAAATAAACCAATAAAATAAATAAATTTTAAAATAATAATAGGGACTTCCCTCGTGGCACAGTGGTTGGGAATCTGCCTGCCAATGCAGGAGACACGGGTTCGAGCCCTGGTCCAGGAAGATCCCACATGCCGCGGAGCAACTAAGCCCGTGAGCCACAACTACTGAGCCTGTGCTCTAGAGCCCGTGAGCCACAACCACTGAGCCTGAGAGCCACAACTACTGAAGCCGGCACACCTAGAGCCCATGCTCCGCAATAGGAGAAGCCACCGCAATGAGAAGCCTGCTCGCCGCAACTAGAGAAAGCCCGCGCGCAACAATGAAGACCCAACGCAGCCAAAAATAAATAAATTTATTTTAAAAATAATAATAATAATAAATAAAATAAAAATAGATTTATATTCCTGAATTCCCAGGATAACATCGTTGGTGATCATTACAACAGGCAGTGAGGATGGGCATGGCATTGGGGAAGGGCAGAGGGAAGGCAAGTGCAATGACTAGCAGAGCAGCAGTCGGTGTTTTTACAATTCCGCCTCGAAAGGAAAAAAGAAAGTGCCCTCTGGTCAGTAGGGGAGGGGGGATCCAGTGCCCTCTGGTCAGTAGGGGAGGGGGGATCCAGTGCCCTCTGGTCAGTAGGGGAGGGGGGAGCCGAGGCAGGGGGACGTCAGCTAAACGGCCCGTCACTCTTCTAATCGCTTCATGTGCCTGAGCTCACTGAATGCTGGAGACAACCCTACTAAAGTAAGTACTTTTATTATCCCCATTTTTCAGAAAAGGAAATGAAAGCACAGAAACGTTAAGGAACTTGCCCAAGATCACACAGCTCATAAGTGGCAGAGCTGGGAATCAAAACCCAGCTGTGTGTTTCCGGAACCCATGACCCCTGCACTGTCCCAGGTCTCAAAGTGGTCCTCAGGGGGCTGGCAGGGGGGCAAGCCCCCAGCCCCCTGCAGGGGAAGGAGGACCGTGTTACTGAACAGGACCCCAGCCTGTCCTCGGACGTGGAAGTCCTTCTGCTTACCTTGGAGTCAGCCTGGAAAGCAAGTTCTTTCCATGCTAAAACTATGTCTCCTCTGCCACATGGAACCAAGTTTATCCATTTAATTGTTCCATTTAGTTAGGTACTTTTTTCTCTCTCCAACAAATTCTAGCAATAAAGTCACGCATTCCCCCAAAGATCTCCAGCAGAGGGGGTTTCGGGGCCAAACCCACTCACCTATGGAGACACTGCAGCTCCTGGCGCAGATGAAAAGAAAGTTTCATTAGCTTTATTCACTTCTCCCGACGTAATTGGCCAGCAAAGTCTAAATGCTGATGTCACGACTAATTAGTGGCGGCCTCTGCCCTCCTGGTCGCAGTTTCCCGTCTGGCTTGTTTGTGTGCAGGGAGCAATGTCATAGGGAGCGTCTTTATGAACCAGCTCTCCTATGGAGATGCTCTAATTATCATTTAAGAAAACAAGCTTTTTGATGTTGTGTAGACAGTTCAGCATCATCTCCCCAACAGGGCTGGTAATTTTAACACCCTTTCAGTGCATGATGTGTTTTTCTGAAGGTGATAACACCAGATCCTGGAGAACTAGAAATTAGGAACTCATCTCTGCTTCTCTGTCCTGGACACCTCACCGATCTTGGCTCAGGTTGGGTCCTTCAAGGGCTCCAACACCAATTGTCTGCTTTGGGGTGAATTTTGCCAAGCATCAGAAATTCGGATCAAACCACCAATGCAATCATCGTGCCCCTGGGTACCATTTATTGTCATGAAATCGAACCCAGCAGAAAGGAAACCCTTTCAATACCTAAAGGATTAGAGCATATACAAATAGTAATTGATACTGAGAAATTTCACAATGTGCTTTTCTTTGAAAAGGAAAAAGCAGGGGGCTCATTTGAATTCCCCAGTGGCAGGGTTCCATTGAGCTTTGAAGGAGTACGGATTTTTAACAAAGTTAATTACAGTCTGAGAACATCAGTCTAGCAACAACACTGTCTGCTAGACAGCAGTGGATAGATATGTGATAAAGCAAATACAGCAAAACTTTAATGGCAGAACCTAGGTGGTGGGCATATTCATGTTCACTGCAAAGCCTTTACGACATTTCATTATATTTGAAATTTTTTTTTATTGTAGTATAATTGCTTTACAATGTTGTGTTAGTTTCTGCCGCACAGCGAAGTGAATCAGCCATACACATACCCACACGCCCTCCCTCTTGGACCTCACCCCTCATCCCCCACATCTAGGTCATCACAGAGCACTGAGCTGAGTTCTCTGTGCTGTATAGCAGGTTCCCACTAGCTATCTATTTTACACATGGTAGTGTATTTATGCCAATCCTAATCTCCCAGTTCATCCCACCCTCCCCTACCCCCTGGGTCCACACGTCCATTCTCTGTGTCTGCCTTTGTATTCCTGCCCTGCAGATAGGTTCATCTGTGCCATTTTTCTAGATTCCACATATATGCATTAATATATGGTATTTGTTTTTCTCTTTCTGACTTCCTTCACCCTGTATGACAGACTCTAGGTCCATCCACGTCTCTGCAAATGACCCAATTTCATTTATTTTTATGGCTGAGTAATATTCATTGCAGCACTATTTACAATAGCTAGGACATGGAAACAACCTAAATGTCCATCGACAGATGAATGGGTAAAGAAGATATATTTGAAAATTTTTCATTTAAAAATATTGAGAAAAAAGGTATCAGAACCCAAATCTCTTTCACGCCATTAAGGAACTTAACAGCTGTCAGAAAGCATTTGCTGGACAGCAGGCTCTGGGCTCTGAGCTTTACATACACATCCTATTTCATTTTCATAAGAACCCTATGAAGCCATTGCTCTTATATTCAGCTTACAGGTGCAGAAACCGAGGCTTTAGATGATAACTTGTCCAGAGTCTGCAGATGGTGGATGTCAGAGCAAATATTTAAAGTCCAGTTTTCTCCCCATTCTGTTCTTCTGCCCACAACAAGAATAGGAATGGGCTGCACTGGAAGGTCACCACCTGCCTCACTGTCTTAGTTTGGGCTGCTGTAACCAATTACCACTGACTGGGTGGCTTAAACAACAGACGGTTAGTTCTCATAGTTCTGGAGGCTGGAAAGTCTAAGATCAAGGTGCTGGCAGATCTGGTGTCTGACGAGGGACGGCTTGCTAGTTTGTGGATGGCTACCTTCTCGTTGTGTCCTCACATGGCAGAGAGCAGAGAGAGGAAGCAGGCTCTCTCCTATCTCTTTATAAGGGCACTAATCCCAATCATGAGGGCTCCACCCTAGTGATCTAATCACCTCCCAACGGCCCCATCATCAAATACCATCACCTTGGGGGTTAGGACTTCAACATAGGAATTTGGAAGGGTGGGGGAGACACAAACATTCAGTCCACAGCACTCACCTGTAATATTCATCTAGGCCAGTTGTTCTTAGCCTTCCTTTCGAGAATTTGATGCCATGTAGAATCCCTCCATCCTCCAAAGGCACATCTGCACATCATTTTACACACAAGACTAATGGGTTCATGGCCTCCCTGAGGCCCATCCATGGGCCTGAGAAGCCCCAAACCCCTTTGCTCATGACTGAATTCCCTCCACCCCACCACACATCTCTGTGTTCCAAACTTCCCCACCCTTGCTCCAACTGCTTCCCCTTCCTATTCATCAAATCCCCCTGGAATGTAAATTCCCTGAGGACAGGACACTGTCCCCTTCTCCACTGTATCTCCTTTGCCTAGACCAGCACCTGCCCAGAGTAGGTGCTCAAGAAGCATTTGTTGATTGAAAAATTCCAAAAAATATTTGTTGAGCCTTCCTACAGACTCTGGAGATAGAGTGGTGAGTAGTCACAGCCATGGTCTCCATGCTCACAGAACTATCAGAATGTGTTAGTAATTTACTGCTGTGTAACAAATCACCCCAAAACTTACCAGTTCAAAGCAATAAACATTTATTATCTTACATTTTCTGAAGGTTGGGGATATAGGAGCAGCTCTGCTGAGTGGTTCTTTTTCTTCTTTTAATATTTATTTATTTTATTTTTGGCTGCATCGGGTCTTAGTTGCGGCACGTAGGATCTTTTTGTTGCTGCACACGGGCTCTTTGTTGCAGTGTGCAGGCTTCTCTCTACTTGTGGCATGCGAGCTTCTCTCCAGTTGTGGCGCGCAGGCTCCGGAGCGCGTGGGCTCAGTAGTTGTGGCGTGTGGGCTTAGTTGCCCCGTGGCATGTGGGATCTTAGTTCCCCGTTCAGGAATTGAACCCTTGTCCCCTGCATTGGAAGGTGGATTCTTAACCACTGGACCACCAGGGAAGTCCCCTGCTGAGTGGTTCTGGCTCAGTCTGTCATGAGGTTGTTGTCAAGCTGTTGTCTGGGACAGCAGTTATCTGAAAGCTGCAGGATATGCTTCCAAGCTCACTCATGTGGCTCTTGGCAGGCCTCAACTTTTTTTTTACAAATTTATTTATTTATTTTTTAATTTTTGTCTGTTCTGGGTCTTCGTCGCTACGCATGGGCTTTCTCTAGTTGCGGCGAGCGGGGGCTACTCTTGGTTGTGGTGCGTGGGCTTCTCATTGCGGTGGCTTCTCTTGTTATGGAGCACGGGCTCTAGGCACGTGGGCTTCAGTAGCTGTGGCACGCAGGCTCTAGAGCACAGGCTCAGTAGCTGTGGCACATGGGCTTAGCTACTCCATAGCATGTGGGATCTTCCCGGACGAGGGCTCGAACCTATGTCCCCTGCATTGGCAGGTGGATTCTTAACCACTACACCACGAGGGAAGCACCAGGCCTCAACTTTTTGCTGACTGTTGGTCAGAGGCCCTAGTCCTCAACACATGGGTCTATCCATAGGCTGTCTGGAGGGTCCTTTTGACAGGATGGCTGGCATCCCCCAAAGTAAGTGACCCAAGAGAAAGAGAATCCCCAAGAGGGAAGCCTTAGTCTTTTAAAACCTAATCTTGAAGTGGCCTACCATCACTTCTGCCATATGCTATTGGTCACAGAATCCAATCCTGGTACCTTGTGGGAATAGACCCCACAAGGTGTGAATACCAGGAAGTGGAGAGTATTGGGGGCCGTCTTGGAGGCTGGCCACCACAGTCGTGGTGACAGTAATCAAATATCACACTAATGAATATACAGTTGAAAACTGAGGTGTGTGCTCTGAAAGTACAGACCCTCGTTTTGTGAAAGGAATAACATGAGGTCTAACTCAGACATAGGTGGGGGTCAGCGATGGCACTTTGACAATGGCCTCTGGGATGGCAGGAGATGATTAGTAAGAGAAATGGAGAAAGGAAACAAGGTGCCCCAGACCATTCATTCTCCATCTTGGCTGCTCACTGGAGTCATCTGGGGAGATGTTAAAAATACTGATGCCAAGAATGTACCTCCAAAGACTCTAAAAGGTCTTTGGAAGTGAAGCCTGGGCATCGGGATTTTTTTTTAACTTTCCAAATTGATTGTAATGTGCAGCCACGTTTGAGAACCCCTGTTCTAGGATAGGGGACCTGAAAGGCTGGGATGGCTGGAGGACAGAGAGGAAGTGACATGGAATAGGTAGGAGAGGTGGGAAGATGCTGGACTACATGGGGCCTCGGAGAACACGTTAGGGAGGTTGGTCTTGGAAAGTATGAGGATGGTGTGGGAGAGTGAAATGATCCAATTTACAGTTTGAAAAGATCACTCTGGCTCAGGTGGAGACTGGATTCGGGGGGGTGGCACTCAAATGCCCGTGGGGATGCCATCTGGGGATGTTCGGATAATGGTCCCACCTATGACAGAGGATGAGGACTTGGACAGAGACATGGCAGGCCGAGTCAGATGTTCTAGGTCACCAATTCTTATGATCCAATCAAAATATTTTATTTCATTAATGGGAAACTGACTTCAGAGAGGTGATGAGGCTTATTCAAGGTAATTCCACAATAGGAAAAAGCAGAAGGAAAGAGAAGCCAAGTGGGCCCTGAGAATCCAGGGTTGTGGTCCACATGATAAAGAAGATAAGAGAGGGAAAAAAAAGAAAACGATGATTAGACTATCAGACTGAGATAAAAGACACATCAAAAGCACACAGACTCCCCAATGAGAAGATCAAAAGGTTACCAGTAATTTAACGAACAGATGGTGTAATTATAAAGCTGTCAGAAATGGCAGCCGGGGTCAGCCCCATGACCCGCCCCTCCGTTCCCGGCAGGGACACTGGGGGATGGCTGGGGGAGAGCTGTCAACCTTCCTGGTGCTCTGGGGAGGATGCCGTTCCACACCCTGCTTCCCTTCCCCGCAGTGGAAACTTTGGCTTCCTCTCCAAGACAGCTGAAGCCTGTGACAGCCTGTCCCACCTCTGCAGTCACATATTAAAAGGCTATTTCCAGCATCCCACTTTTATCCACACATTAAACAGAAGGGGTCCTTCCCTTTCCCGTTGGTAATGACGCCCTGCCTCTCAAGAGGTGGCTTTTCAGTGTCTTTCCGGAGAAGAAGAGAAAGTGACTCACATCTCACAAGCCTGAAATCATTAGTTTCGGGGCAAATGCATGTAGATGTGGGTAAATGCTTTAAAGTTAATCCCTCTAGTCAATAGTCTCTACATTTATCAGGAAAGAAGTAGATGGTACAAGGTTTTAAAAGGAACACAGAGACCAGAGACAAATATTTCCATTACGTCCTGGGTTAGATCATTAAATGGGCACTAAGTTCTACTGAAGGTTTAGGGAAGAATGTATAATTCTGGAATGTTAGAGTGAGGAAGACCCTGTAAGAAAATCTAGTCTAGTCTAGTCTCTTTCCATCATCTCCCTTCTCACACCCGTGCCAGACATTTACTCCTACCAGGGGTGGTCCTGTGACTCATTTTAACCATGCGAAATACAGCAGAAGTAACAGCATGCCAGTTCTGGATCCAAGCCTCCAGAAAACCTGGCACTTTTGTGTGTGTGGGGATCCAGCCACCATGTAGAGAAGCCCAAGTCATATGAAAAGGACCACATGAGGAGAGAGAGAAAAGTGCCAGCCCTCCAGCTGTCCCCTCCAAGGCGCCACACACGCGACTGAGGTCATCTTGTCAGAACCACCATAGCCACCATTGCACTGCAGCTGCGTGAGACCAAGTGAGAGCAGCTGAAGAACCACCCAGCTGAGCACAGCCTCCCCACCGATAAGCAAATAATGGGAATGCATTTTACTGAGGAGGAAAGTGAGGCATAGAGAGGTTCAGTAAATTCCTTGAAAAACTTAATTGTGATATGAAGGGTGCATTGGTATTAACTCCAAACACAGGGACTGTTACATGTGGAGGTCCTATAGCAGGAGGGAACCATGTCATGCGAGGAACACCATGGGGATAGCGGCATTTGATGAGGCGGGCAGCACCCAGTGATTGGTCCAGGTACGGGCATGTGGGTTCTAGGTACTTTGGCCATAAGCATCTTTGCCATAGACACCTTTGCTGCAGCAATTTTTCCATAAACATTTTTGCCAAGTAACCAATTCGCCATAAGGCAATTTTGCTGTAAAAGATAAAATAATGAAAAATAAAAGAGGGACATTAAAGAGGACATGATGAAACATGAGAAATGATTAACAAAATTAAAAAGACTTTATCATGAACTACAAAATATTTGAATACATTTAAAACGTGCGTGGATTCATGGCAGTAGTGTGCAGAAAAACTGATTTTATTTTGTGGGTTGTACCAAAGCAGCTGCCTTCCAAGTCTTTTGTTCATAATATTATGCTTTTGTTTTTTTTTTTTTTGCTTGTTGATTTGTTTCCTCATTCAGCATCAGGCATTTTTGCTAAAATTTCTTCCTTCATTGAGAAGTATCAGTTTCCCAATACTAGGATGCATTTTGTAATGCAACACAAAAACCTTCTACACTGTTTGTGTTCTTGGCGTATGGTCGTATATTCATCGATAGACATTCCATAGTTCTGTGGGACATGCGGGTTCAACTCTGGTCCTTCAAAGGCCCTCGGCCTCTTTCTCCTTTGATGTAATGTATTTCAAGATAAGAAACCAACTCTTGGGCAAATCCTCATCATCAGTCAGCTCAATAACGCCATCAATAACGTCACTGATGGAGGAAGTGCTAAAAAATTTCAACCAGTTGAAAACCAAACTGTCAAAACACACTGTCAACCAGTTATTTTATCTTTGGTGACAAAATTTTCTGACAGCCATTTAGTTATGTGGCAAAATGTTTGCAGCAAAAATGGGTGAGGCAAAGAAGCTTAGGGTGAAATTTTGAGGCCTGGGGCATGTGACCCAGTTCTGGCCAACGAGATGTAAGGGGAATTCTGCAGGGGCTCTGGGGAAAGAGTTTCCTCCTTGGTTAAAAGGAATGATGTGTTCCAAGGGAACCCCGCCCTCCCTGCCTGCTTTTGGGCATCATGAGGTAGTGGCGTTCGTGCAATCCTCGGAGGGAGGTAAAACAAAACAAAACAAAAATTGCAAGGAAACTATCTCAGAGTCCATGTGGACATCATCAAAGGGCTGAATGAAGCACTTTGGAACCACCTACCCCCAGGCTGCTCATTCGAGGACAGAATAAATGTCTTTGTTGTTTGGGCCACTTTTAGCCAGGCATTCTGTTACTTGCAGCCCAAAAGTATTGCACCGTTTTTTCAGAAGAGAATTGGAGGATTGGCCAAGGGGAAACAAACAGCTGGGTGCCTGACTACCAAGCCAATGCCCTCAGCAGTCCTCCCACTCAGAAAAGCCCATGACTCAGAACTTGGTCCAGGCAGAGAGGAAGCTTTGCGAGATCATAGGGTCACGTGTACCTGGCCCCTACACACTGCAGCATCTCTTAGCCTGCAAACGAGCTGTGTTCCTGTGATGCCACCTGTGATCTATTGTATGAGTTTTGTGAACTCTTCTAGCAAATGATGGAACCCAAGGAAGGGGTCATGGGAACCTCCGATTTGCAGCCAAGTCGGACAGACTTTGTGGGTAACCTGGGGACATACTACTTTTGATCATTGTCTGAAGTTGTTGGGGACAGTCGTGTGGGATGGATCCTATAACCTGTAGGGTCTGCACTAATTCTGAGTAGTGTCAGAAGTGGACTGTAGCATACCTAGCTGGTGTTGCAGAGGATTGCCTGATATGTGAAAAACCCACACATCTGGTGTTAGAAGCAAAATGTGGTAGCAGTGAGGGAGCAGGGGAGAAACGCAGAGGTGCTTTTCCCAGAAGCCTCCTCTTCATCCCAGCCCACTGCTCGGGTCCTCTCTGAACCTTCATTTCCTCATCCATAAAATATGAATAATCAGAGCTACTTCATAGGATTGTAATCAAAATTAAAGAAGATAAATCTGGAAGCATTTTGATAAAAAAAAAGCTATTAAAAATTATGTATGGCCCTGTTTCTGTTAAACTGTGAGCAAAGAGCATTTCACCTTAAAAATTGTTTCAATCCCCAGTTCTTAGCAAAGGATTTGGCACAGGCTAGGGTGCTTGATAAATGTTTGTTAATGAAATAAATAGTTGATATTTGGTGAGCTCTTATTAGAGATTATCTCATTTAATACTTACAGCCCCTTAAGACAGATAGATGTTATAATTTTTTTCTTTTTTTTGGCCACGCCTAGTGGCTAGCAGGGTCTCAGTTCCCCGATCAGGGATTGAACCCGGACCACGGCAGTGAAAGCACCGAATCGTAACCACTAGACCACCAGGGAACTCAGATAGATATTAGTATTAATGCCATATTACAGATGAGGAAAGGAAGGCTCAGAGAAGCTGGGTCACTTTCCCGAAGTCATACAGTAAGTGGTGGAAGCAGGCCTTAAACCCTGCTATCTCTGCCCTCTGTGCTTATACCCATGACCACCACATTAGACTGGACACGGGGTGGGCTTCAAGGCACGGGAGCAACTTCCTAAACCAGGAGGAGGAGTCATGAGTTTGAAAGGACAAGTGGGCTACACGGAGGTGGCGGGAAGAAGCCGAGTGATCTGGGAGCTGATCTGGAAACTTCCGGATAGGACCTGCGCTTCCGAGTTGGCAGGGCAGGGGCTCTGCCTTCTACCCGCTCATCCCGCAAACCGCCCCCTGCAATGGGGGCTGGTGACAGATGCATCGCGACCCAGCAGACACCCCTCGCTCACCCACTTTAATTAGGAGGAGGTGTCAAGACCCATTAGGATCACCTGGGAATTCCATGCTGGGACCAGCACCTGCACACGCTCCAAACCCCAGCTAATGTTTCATCAACATTTATTCATTCGTGCATTCATTCCTTTATTGCTAGTATTTTTTTTAAGTATTAATCATTTTTATTTTTTTTTATTGAAGTGTAGTTGATTTACAATGTTGTGTTAGCTTCAGGTGTACAGCAAAGTGACTCAGTTATATATATATTCTTTTTCAGATTCATTTCCATTATAAGTTATTACAAGATATTGAATATAGTTCCCTGTAATTTTTTTAAATCAAGCAGATAATACAGCCACATGGTAAAATTGTCAAACAGCACAAGAAGATACACGACAAAAAGTAGATCCCCCTTTCACGCCAGACCTCTGAGGCCGCCTCCTCCCAAGCCATGGCTATTTTAAGTTTCTTGTGTGTCCTTCCAGAAATGTCTTATGCATACACAAATGTTTCAATGCTATTGTCTCCAATTTTTAAAAACACATACACAGGAGCCCGAGCGCTGCAGCTAAGACCTGGCGCAACCAAAAAAAAAAAAAAAAAAAAAAAAAACCACATACACACAATTTTTCCCAGTTCATAAGGCATTTTGGACATCTCCGAATAACACCACATGACGAACTGTTACATTCTTTTCATGGCTGCCCAGCACCCCATGACTTCTTGATTTCCAGGTCATCTGATGATATTTATGTTGTGCCCAATCATTCGTTATTACAAGTGATGCTTCAATGAGCTCTTTAGATCATCCGTCTTTGATTGATGCCAGAATATCCATAGGAAACCAATTTCTAGTCGTGGAAATGCTGGGTCAATGGCTAAGTGTATTTTTAATTTCAGTAGATATCACCACCCAATGCAATGTCACCAGCTCACTTTTTCCCCAAAATGTGTGAGAGTCTCTAGGGCAGGATCCACTTCACTCTATTTCCTAATATGTGGGTCCAACTTGTCTCTCTGAGATTCCACAAACGTTCCCTCAGCCCCTGCTAGGTGTCCACCTCTACCTAGATCCTCTAACACAAGTTATTAACCAGGATTATGAGGCTGGCTGGCTGGCCTTTAAAAGATTGTTTTAAAATATCATTTGGATAATATAAATAATGCATGCTCATATAAGTGATTGAAAAAACCTCCTAACAGTGAAGGGACATGTTTACGACATAATAGTAAATAGCAAATATAGAATGCCAAGAGTGATTCTTAAACTCGGGTTTGTATCAGCATCCCTGGGATCTAGTTAAAAATACAGACATCAGGACCCCAGCCCTGCAGGTCCTGACTCAGTAGGCTTGGGATAGGGCCAGGGCAAAAAATCTGTATTTTTTACAAGCTCACCAAGAGATGCTGTACATTCCTAAAATGTTATATATCCACTATAATCTCAAATATGATCAAAGAACAAAAAATGGGGTTCATCAAAGAGTGAACAATGCTTGTCTCTGGGTGGAGTGAGTCTGAGCTAGTTTCTTCTCGGTGCTTTGCTGTGTTTTCCAAATTTTCCAACTCAGAAACTTTGATGTTCAGAAAATAAAAGGATGCTCTAAAAATCTGTACCCACCTTTTCTCCCTCCCTCCACTCTTTCCTTCCTTCCTGATTCATCCTAGATTGAAGAAGACTAGAAGGGTGTGAAACTTGGTTATAATACCTGATCCTGGACTGGATGGGTTTGCCGTAAAGAACATCATTGGGGCAATTATAAAAACGTGCATAAAGTCTCTGGGTGAGAGGCGTATGGGACTTCTTTGTTATAATTGTGCAACTTTCATGTAAGTTGAAAACTCCAAGACTTTATGGAAGCATCTCACCATCACCTTGGTGAGATAATAAATCTTTTCTGTAGCTTGAATTCTAAAGCATCATAATATGCCTCCGCACTTAAAAAAAAAAGTCTAATATTGGGTCTTTCTGGAATACCTTATTGATGGAAGTCCATGCATCTTCCACCATAAAAAATATTTATCAAAGTCAGGAAATTAACATTGATGTGGTACTATTATCTAATCCATGGATCAATTTTCCCAATACTGTCTTTTACATAAAAATTTTTAAATTGTATTTTCTCATTCAGGATCCAACCCAGGATTATATATTGCATTTGGTGGTCATGTCTCTTTAATCGCCTTTCATCTAGAATGTTCCTCAGCCTTTCTTTGCTTTTCAGGACCCTGACATTTTGCAGAGTACAAGCCAATTATCGTGTAGAATGTTCCTCGATTTGGGTTTGCCTGACGTTTTCTCATCTTTAGATTCAGGTAATGCAGCTTTGGCAGGAATGCCCCAACCTGATCTTGTGTTTTTCTTTGCATGTCAGCGGAGGAGACTCACGGTGTGGCTTGTCTCATCCTGATGTCCTTAACTTTGATCGCCCAATTTAGGTGGTGCCTGCTGGTTTTCTCCACCGTCGAGTGGGCTACTTCTGCCTTTGTAACCAACCAGGAATCTGTGGGGAGTTATTCTGAGATCATATGACTATCCTTTTCCTTATCAAACTTTCACTCTTTCATTTTAGCTTTCACTGACGATTCTCCACTGAAACAAGTATTATGATGGTTGCCAAATCTTACATCATTGTTGAAAGGATTAAAAGCAAGTATATATCAAAGGACTTGACCTACTAGTTATTTTCTTTAACAAATTTATTTATTTATTTTGGCTGCATTGGGTCTTCATTGCTGCGCGCAGGCTTTCTCTAGTTGCAGTGAGCAGGGGCTACTCTTCATTGCGGTGCGCGGGCCTCATTGCGGTGGCTTCTCTTGCTGCGGAGCACGGGCTCTAGGTGGCGCAGGCTTCAGTAGTTGCAGCATGCAGGCACAGTAGTTGCAGCACGCAGGCCCTAGAGCGCACGGGCTTCAGTAGTTATGGCGCGTGGGCTCAGTAATTGCGGCTTGAGGGCTCTAGAGCGCAGGCTCAGTAGTTGTGGTGCACGGGCTTAGTTGCTCTGCGGCATGTGGAATGTTCCCAGACCAGGGCTCGAACCTGTATCCCCTGCATTGGCAGGCTGATTCTTAACCACTGTGCCAGCAGGGAAGTCCTTGACCTACTAGTTATATTTCAAGGAAAATCATGTTGTATGTCAATTATATCTCAATAAAGCTGGGGGGAAAAAAGGGAAAATATCTCAAGGAAGCAATATAAGATGTGAACAAAGATTTGCGTACAGAGATTTTCATGGCAACATTGTTAATAAGAGCAAAATTGGAAAGTCAAGCACTATAGTAAATTGATATCAAGAAATATGAGGCACTCATTTAAAGCAAGTTTTTGAAGAGATTTTCACCACCGAATGCTAAGTAATGAAAGCTAAGGTGTCAAACTACATTTGACTAAATGCAATTTGGTATCCTAACTTGGATCCTAGAACAGAAAAAGGATGTCAGTGGAAAAGCTGGTGAAATTCAGATAAAGTCTGTAGTTGAGTTAATAACAATGTACCAATATTAAATTCTTGGTTTTAATAAATGTGTCATGGTATGTAGGATATTAATATTAGGGGGAACTGGGTCTGGGCTATACCGGAACTCTCTATACTATCTTAGCAACTTTTCTGTACATCTAAAATAATTCCAAAATAAAAACTCCATTTAAAAAATTGGGAGCGATGGATCTGTTCATTATCTTCTTGTGGTGGTGACTCCATGAGTGTATACAATTGTGAAAACATTGTAAGTTATACACATCAAATATGTGCAGTTTATTATATGTTAATTATACCTTGATCGAGCTTTTTTTTTTTTTTAAGAAAAACGCTATTTGGTAAACTCTCCATTATGTTAAAATACAGGCATTAGGAAAAATACTGGATGGAAATATATCAAAATGATGTTGGTATTTGTAGCTAGTGGGATTATAGGTGACTATCATTTTATTTTTATAATTTGATGTAATTTGCAAGACGTGCAAGACTTGAATAAACAGAGGGAACCACTATTTTTAAACGGGGTGGTTTGTAATAATAAAGCTTTGCTTCCTTGTCTGTGAAGCCTCTGGCTCCTGGTAAGAGCTGATGCTATTCCCTACCTTTGCTCATTAAGACAATGCAAATAAATAAAACCTGAAGCAAGAAGAAAACCCCCCCTCACAGCCGAGGCCCCTCAGATGGCCTGGTAGTAAAGAGCCTGAAAACATGCACCTAATGCTGGAGATCTCAGAGCAGTGGTCCTGAGTTCCCTGAGTGTGTCGGGTTGCTTGTGACAATGCGGGCCCCCAGTCCCCACCAGCAGCGGCCGAGACTCGGTGGGTCTGGGGTGGGGGCAGGGGCGCGGCCGGGAATCGTTCGCCCAGCACCTCGGGTCAATCTGACCCAGGTGATGGAGATCGGGCCCTGGGGCCTGAGAGGCCAGCAACGAGTTGGCCCGAGGGTCGGCCCGGGGCTTCGCCAGGTGTGGGCCATATTACTCGGCTCTGCTTAAAGCCCACGTGACCCCCGCCCCTTGTGGCTGGGCCTTCCGGATCTCCCGCAGGCCCTGGAGGATGTCCCTGGGAGACAGAGAGGTGAGTAGCCCCCACTCCATCCACAGGGGGACATGGGTGGGGCTGGGGCAGCTCCGTGGACCTCAGACGTGTGTCTGTGACCCCGGGGACCCGGCCTTGGGCCAGGCCTCTGAGCTTTCACTCAACTTCCGGAAGCAACTCACTGCTGGAGGGTAGGGAGGAGAGGGGAAGGCGGGTGTGGTGGGATGGCCGAGGGGACAAAGGCTAGCCTGTGCCGGTGACGGGCAAGCAGAGGAGAACCCCTGGCACCTGTGACACTGCAGGGACAGGCAGGGACAGAATTGCTGGGAGAGGGAGGAGGGACCGGAGGCCCCATGCTGGATATGAAGGCTTTTTAAACCGTGAGCTCCGCACTCTGGGCCCTGTTGTTGGAGAGAGAGGAGGGCTGCGCGGAAAAGACAGCAGCCCTGTGCCTTCGTCCCCTCCACTGGCTGCGACCTAATTAGGAAGCAGCGGAGATTGCTGTGCTGGGAGCAGCTGCCACCTCCCAGGTAATAACTCAGCCTGGGGGACACAGATTTCTACGTCCCTAGCTCCGGCAGCACCTGTGTCTCCACCTGGCTCCCCTCTCTCTCCTTGACTGGGAGGTCCTCCCAGGAGGAGCCTGAGGCTTCCTGCGGCAGCCTAGCTGGGGATGCAGCAGGGCCCTGGGCAGGAAGTGGGTATCTTAAGTCCAAGAGTGGCCTTCCTGTTCATCTGCAGGCGTGGAGGTGGGCACAGAGAATCCAGATAGAGGACAGATTTTCATGGTCTGGTGGTGGCAACTGACCATCACAAGATAGCTTGAGAGAAAAGGGCTAGAGCTGCCCAAAGAAGGCGCCCCAAGCCCAGCCTGGGAGGTCAGGGAGGGTTTCCTGGAGGGGGGTAGACAAGCAAGGGTTGGCCCCTCGGAGGCAGAAATCAAGGTGGAGGTGGGAAGAATCCTCAAAGACGCTGATTCTCAAAGTGTGGTCCCCAGATCAGCAGTCGCAGCGTCGCCCAGGAGATTGTTAGAAATGCACATTCTCAGGCCCCACCCAGACCTCCTGACAAACTGAGGCTGGGGCCCAGCCATCTGGATTTTAACAAACCCTCCAGGTGATGCTAATGCACAGGACGTCTGAGAAGCAGTGTCACCTAGTTACTTAGCAACTGAAATGTCACAGCTCAGATAATCCCACCTGCCTTGTCTAGACCACAGCAGGTCTGGGTGCTCCACGGCCTGAAGCTTGTACGATTTGGTGGGCCTCTTTAAGAAAAGACTGCGGAATCATAGATGTAAAATCAGTTACTGGGTTTCGCAAGGGGCCCTTGCCAGTGGGGGAAGCCGAAACATCATTAGCTTCGTGTTAAGTTTGCCTCTGGATGGACAGCTCTCAATGTCGGCAGAGGGAAGGCAGATGCTGGAAGCAGAAAGCACAGGACCCTTTAACCCACCGGTTGGCCTGTGGTTTTGCCCCAGTGGAGAAATTCTGAGTGGCTTACGTAGACGGTCAGGAAGACGCCTTGTCGCTTGCTTACCACAGATGGTGAGGCACATCATGCTTATTAAACACAGCTGGCTGGGCCCCTGCCCAGGGTTTGACTCAGTAGGTCTGGAGTGGGAACCGAGAGTTTGCCTCTCTAGCTTCCAGGCAGGCCCAGCTACACAGTTCACAGGGTGCCTTGTTTAAATTAAGAATCTCGAGATGGTGGCAGCAGGACATGAAACCAAGCAGGGGGCCCTTCGGAGCGTAGGGCCTCGGTGACTGCATAAGCTGCACGTCTGTGAAGCCGGCCCTGCCTCCCAGGTGATGCTGATGCTGTCAGTTTGGGGCTTGCCCTTAGAGAACTACTGTCGTAGTGTCCAGAATAAGAAGAATAAGAACAGTACTTCTGGAAATGGAAGTAGCATATTCCAGTATATTCCAATGTGTGGGTTAGGACTCTACAGAACATCATTGCCTTTCATCCTCATAATTTTTCATTAATGGCCAGGTGCAGTGCTAAGCATCTTTTGTGCATCCCCTCATGAAGGGCCCTCATCAACCCTGGAAGTATAGGCAGACCTCAGATATTGCGGGTTTGGTTCCAGACCACTGCAATAAAGCGAATGTCACAATAAAGTGAGTCACACGAATTTTGTGGTTTCCCAGCACATATAAAAGTTATGTTTACACTATACTGTAGTCTAGTAAGTGTGCAGCAGTGTGTCCGGAAAGACAGTGTGCATACCTTAATTTAAAAGGACTTTATTTGTTAAAGAATGCTAACCATCACCTGAGCCTTCAGTAAGCTGTAATCTTTTTGCAATAGTAACATCAAAGATCACTGACCGGGTGTCACCATGGCAAGTAATAATATGAAATAACAATGATAATAATAATAACAATGAAAGTTTGAAATATTGCGAGAATTACCGAAATGTGACACAGACGCGTAGTGATCAAATGCTGTTGTTAAAATTGGTACCGATAGACTTGCTAGATGCAGGGCTGCCACTAATCTTCAATTTGTCTCTGCAAACAAACGTAATATCTATGAAGTGCAGTAAGATGAGGTATGACTAGTTGCCGTGTTATTCCCACTTTGCAGATGAGAAAACTGAGGTTCATCAATTTCAAATGAGCTGCGTAAGAGCCCTCAGTCAGGTCCCAACACAGGCATCCTGGCTCTAGGGACACAGACCCATCGTCTGTCTTTCCCGTCTGCCCCCTTCTTCTGCTGGCCTCATGTTTCTTAACTGAAAGAGGGTGGGCAGCACACATAAATCATAAGGCCGTATCTCAGCACCCACACAGATGGTCATCACTGTAATTTCCTGGGTACTTGCTCTGGGCTGAGTACTTTGCATACGCTTGGCTCCCTGAGGCAGGTCCTCTTTCCATTATTACAGGGGAGGGAGCTGGAGCTTGTGGCTGGCGGAATCAGGATCCTAATCTGAGTCTGCCTGATCACAGCTCTGGGGATACCCCACCACTGCGCCATGGCTGTTGCAACTCACAGGACTGACCGGGGTCTGGTGGGCAGGGCGGGGCCAACCCCCAGGCCATGGGCTTCTGAGCCACTGCTCCCAGTGAGCCCGCCTGGAGCGAGACACCTTGTAGCGGGGCCGGGTCACTGCCTGAACACACCCACGTGACCCCAGCAAGGGCGCGGAGGAGGCCCCAGCCCAGCTGGCGGCATTTTCTTCTTTATATCATGCAAGCCCATCTGACTCCCAGGTCCTGAGAGGGAATCCCCTCTCCTGATACCTGCACAGCCTCCCTGGGGGGTCTCCCCACTTTCCCTGATGCCCCCACGGTCCCTTCCCCCGTGGCAGCCAAGAAGACATCCTTGGAAGATGTCCAAAGGTCAGCTGATGCTGTTCTTTGCCTAAAGCCACGAATGGCGGCCAACTGCCCTGGACATGAAATCTGAACTCTTGTGTGGCCAGCGGACCTTCCGAGTTTGCGCCCCCACCTGCCTGTCCAGCACCCTGTTGCTCCAGCCGCGCTGGTCTGCCTGCAGCTCTGCAAGCATGCCGTGCACATCCCACCTCCGGGCCTCTGCACATCCAGTGCCCTCTGCCTGGTGTGCCTTCACCCCAGATCTTTAGTCGTTCAGATGTCAGCTTTTCGGAGAAACTCCCGACTACCCTGTACCAAGTAACCCCCTCTCTGTCGAATCACCCTTTTTTATTTTCTTCAGAGGGCTTCTTGTGATCCGAAATGACTTATTAATTTGTTGGCTTAGCTGTCAGTTTCCTTCCCCCTTCAAGTCTAAGTGCCAAGGAGGGCAGTGATTTTGTTTTCTTCTTCCTGTGTCCTTGGCACCTAACAGTGTCTGGTTCATAGGAGGTCCTCAACTACACTGTTGGCATGTAAATGCCTCTTTTCTCTCCTTGCTCGGATGGTAAACATTGACATTGCCCTGGACATCCCCCCTTTGTCTCATATTTTAGTGCCATGGCTTCAGTAAACTATGAGTAGCATCCAGAGCTGTTCCTTCAAAGTGCATCCCCAGTCTGATAACTTCCGGCCACCCTGGTCCAAACCACCACTGTTTCTTTTTTTATTATCATTATGGAGGTATAGTTAATTTACAATGTTGTGTTAGTTTCAAGTGTACAGCAAAGTGACTAAGTCACATATATTTTTCAGATTCTTTTCCGTTATAGGTTATTACGAGATACTGAGTAGAGTTCCCTGTGCTCTCCAGCAGGTCCTTGTTGGTTACCTGTTTTACATACAGTAGTGTGTATGTGTTAATCCCAGTCTAATCTCCCTCCCCCACACCCCACTCCACTATCCCCTCTGGTAACCATAAGTTTGTTTTCTACGTCTGTGAGTCTATTTCTGTTCCGTAAATAAGTTTACTTTTATCGTTTTTTTTAGATTTCACATATAAATGATATCATATGGTATCTGTCTTTCTCTGTCTGACTTCATTTAGTATGATAATCTCTAGGTCCATCCATCACCACTGCTTCTTGTCTGGACTATTCAGTAGCCTAAATGGGTTCCTGGCGTCCACTTCCCCCCTACGGTCTCTTTGCTATCAAGCCCTGACAGCAGGATTTCTCAACCTTGACTCTATTGACATATGAGGCTGGATCATCCTTTGCTGGGGGGGCGGGGTGTCCTGTGCAGTGGGGACATTTAGCATCCCTGCCTTGACCCACTAGAGTCTGGTAGCAACCCCTTGTTTGTGACAAGTCTCCAGAAATGGCCAAATGTCCCCTGGTTGAGAACCACTGCGCCTAGAGAGATCCTCCTGAAGCATGAAGTACACAGTGTTCCTCGTCTGCTCAGAACCCTCCAGAGCTTTCTGTATCACTTGGACTAGCATCCAGAGCCCTGTGTCTGACCTCATCTTCCCCCCCCTTCACTCTTCCAGCCACCATCGCCCCCTTGCTGGTTCTCAAACCCACCAGGCACCCCATTTGTACCTACAGTTCCCTTGAGAATGTCCTTCTCCAGATGTCCCCGTGCCCAGGGCTCACGGTTCCCCTCCAACCCTCAGCTCCATTGTCACCTCTGCAGAGAGGCTTTCCTGTATGTTCCATCTCTTTTTTTTTTTTTTTTAACATCTTTATTGGAGTATAATTGCTTTACAATGGTGTGTTAGTTTCTGCTTTATAACAAAATGAATCAGTTATACATATACATTTGTTCCCATATCTCTTCCCTCTTGCGTCTCCCTCCCTCCCACACTCCCTATCCCACCCCTCTAGGTGGTCACAAAGCACCAAGCTGATCTCCCTGTGCTATGCGGCTGCTTCCCACTAGCTATCTATTTTATGTTTGGTAGTGTATATATGTCCATGCCACTCTCTCACTTTGTCACAGCTTACCCTTCCCCCTCCCCATATCCTCAAGTCCATTCTCTAGTAGGTCTGTGTCTTTATTCCCGTCTTGCCCCTAGGTTCTTCATGACTTTTTTTTTTTCCTTAGATTCCATATATATGTGTTAGAATATGGTATTTGTTTTTCTCTTTCTGACTTACTTCACTCTGTATGACAGACTCTAGCTCCATCCACCTCACTACAAATAACTCAATTTCGTTTCTTTTTATGGCTGAGTAATATTCCATTGTATATATGTGCCACATCTTCTTTATCCATTCATCTGTCGATGGACACTTAGGTTGCTTCCGTGTCCTGGCTATTGTAAATAGAGCTGCAGTGAACATTTTGGTACATGACTCTTTTTGAATTATGGTTTTCTCAGGGTATATGCAGTATGTTCCATCTCAACTAGCCTGGGTCACTATGGGCCCCCTACCTTGTTCTCTTCCCTCGTAGCACTTATTACCTCCTGACATGTCGTGCTTGTTTTCCCGCTTCACACCTTCCAGGATGTGAGAGATGTGAAAGCAGAGGCTTTGCTTTGCCTGGCACATAATAGGTGCTCAGTGCCTGACAGATAAAGGGGAGAGAAACCACACTCAGAGGGCTGACTTGCAAGTCCCCCAGGCTTTAGACTTCCCAGGAATGGCTTTTGCTTGGATGTTTGTTAAGGACTCAGCACAGTGCCTGGCACATATGTTCAGTGACTGTCACCTGCCATCATTATTACCTGCAAGTCTCAGCTCCATCCTTCCATTCCCAACCCTTGTCTTCCCTGCAAGACCAAATCAGTCTCCTTGTTAAAAATCTCTCCTTGTGCCCTTCTTATGTAAGTTTTAATTATTTGTGAACTATCTGAATGTCTGTTTCACTGTGCTTATCCAGATGTGTTAAGCTCTGCTGCTGTAACAAGCAAGCACTTCATCTTATTGGCTTCACACGCCGAGGCCTCGCTCTCATGTGAAGACACTCAGCTGTGCTCCACGTGGTGACTCAGGCGCCAGGCTGGCCCCACCTGCTCAGTACTCGGCCTGTGAGGAGAGCTGAGGGTCCTGCCTCAACTCCTAAGTGGGTCAACCTGGAGCTGACAGCCTCACCTCACTGCCACTTAGAGCTTGTAGGCTGGACCCAATTACAGGGTCCCACCCACCCAGCTGCAGTGGGGCCAGGACCTGGCAGGTGAGGGAGGCAGCACGGAGACCTGGTGTCGGTACATGTTGTCAGCACAGCCACCCACTAGGGACTGAGCTCCTGCAACTGGGGATCGTGTCTGTCCTATTCCTGTATCCTGTCTGCCTAGTCAGAGCCAGACCCAGACCCATAGTAGGTGCCAAAAAGTGATGTTTGCCTGAAGGAATGAGCCTTAAAGGTGAACTCATGCTTCAGGATGGGGCTTTGTACCCTGACTCTGCGATTTGCGTACTTGCTTTGTGATCTTAGATGCACCCCAGTGTTGGTAGCTTTAGTTTTCTAATCTGTGAAATGCAGTGGGTGGCACCCAGCCTATAGGGCTGTTAACGAGACTTAGGTGTGAAGATGCATGTGCATGCTTAGTGCAGGGCAAGGGCACAGTAGGTGCTCAGTGATCCGCCCCTGACACACCTTTGAAATGGTTCCTCATATGTAGACACACAGCGATAATTAAGAATACCTTTGCCTGACACGTTATGGGTTATAATACTCAGTTATGACCACAGATCCCGAGACGGGGTTATATAAACTCAGAGGTGGAGACTGAGGCAGGGGGGAAACACCCTGCATCACCAGTCACATGGAACACAGATTCGACGATGAAATCTCAGACCCCCCCCCCACCCGCTTCCTAGCTGTTTGCTCTTAGGCAAGTCGCTTGTTCTCTATAAAGTGGGAGAAGTGATGGTTCCTATTGCAAAGGGCCTGCCACCCAGTAAAGATCTCACATGGTGGTTCCTTCAACTTGGCCTAATGACACTCTGAGAAGAAGCAACACCGTGGATGGGATCCCAATGCCCCGGATCCCCCAAGGAGGGTTGGGGGCCCCTGTGGTTGAATTCATGGGGGTGGGGGAGGGAGCCTTAACACACAAACAGAACAGAACAGCGTAGGGAAGGGGAGGACAGGGGCTAGGGACAATCAGCTCTGGTTCCAGCAGTGAGTGGCTCTGCCACTTACTGCTAGCCTGACCCTAACATGTTCCTTTCTTAAGCCTCAGTTTCCTGTCTGTAAACGGGAGGGGTATGGGTTATTTTTTTTTTTTTTTATAGCTACTTTATTTCTTTATTTCTTTATTTTTGGCTGCGTTGGGTCTTCGGTTCGTGCGAGGGCTTTCTCTAGTTACGGCAAGTGGGGGCCACTCTTCATCGCGGTGCAGGGACCGCTCTTCATCGCGGTGCGCGGGCCTTTCACTATCGCGGCCCCTCCCGTTGCGGGGCACAGGCTCCAGACGCGCAGGCTCAGTAGTTGTGGCTCACGGGCCCAGCTGCTCCGTGGTATGTGGGATCTTCCCAGACCAGGGCTCGAACCCATGTCCCCTGCATTAGCAGGCAGATTCTCAACCACTGCGCCACCAGGGAAGCCCGGGTATGGGTTATTGATAAAGAATGGAAAGCATTTGACACCGTGGTCTGCTCAACAGGTAGAACCCATTGTGCTTTATTATTATTCTTATTCTTATTCGCATTGTTCTTTACCATTTAGAACCTGAGAGAACTCAAGGTGTGCCGGTGATGGGCTGGGCTGTGGGCCTCATGGGAAGAGTAACAGCAGGAATGGAAAAGGATATCCGGATGGACCCATCCATCGAGGAGGAGGGTAGGTCTCGAAATATTCATGAATATTGGTCAGAGAGCAGCACATGTGGCTTTCAGGCTAGTGGGACTGAGAAACTGAGGTTTAATTTTAATTTAGAATAAATTTTAAAACCTGATACTCCATTCAGTTACTGGAAAAATTTTTAAGTATGTTTGGAGCAACTTGGGTACATGAATCTCCTTTTTCAACCGAAAATGTTACAAAATTTAAAATATATTTCCAATAAAAATTTAGCATCTGGATTAAGATGCTGAAAGTATAAAATTCATACTATCAAAGAATTAGTACCCCTCCAAAAAAGAATGTAAATATCTTGTTAATATTATAGCAAGTTAAAATGATAACATTTTCAATATATTGGGTTAAATAAATATATTATTAAAATTAATTTCACCTATTTTTATTTTTAACCTGGATCCTGGAAAGTATTAAATTATGTATATGGTTTGCATATATTTCCTTGGACAGCACTTCTGTAGAAGGTCCATCCCACTTTATTTTTGGCAACATTAAGTATTAATGGTATTTTAAATTTTGAACAATTTCGTAGCCAAAAAATAGTATCTCATTTGTTTTCAATTTTTCTTTCCTGAGGTGAGATGTTCTCTTGGGTTTATAAGCTTATAATTCTGGAAATTGTTTATGTCCATTTTGCTATTAGAGAATTTGTGTTTTTCATTGGATCGTGGGCGATTGTAAATGTGGTATCTATTGCTTTCGAAGTTTGTTGTCTGCCGTTTATTTTTTGCTTATATAATTTGATGTAAAGGAATTTAAAGTTTTTACGTGGTCAAATATTTCCTGTGTGTTCAAAAACCATATTGTTGGGTTTTTTTATGGTTTCATTTTTACTATTTGATTATTTCATCTGAGCTTTTTTAAAAGAATATGGTGTGAGATATTGAACTGATGAGAAATTCTGAAGGAAAAACAGCTATTTAAAAATATTTTTAATTACTCAGTATGTGCATACTTTATCTTGTTGTATTTGGGGGTTTTTTTGGGGGGTGTCATATTTTATGTCTTTATAGTTTTATCACCTTTCATAACACTTTTGCTTGTATTATCTCATGTAAGATTCAAAATAACCCAGGAAGGTAGATGGGGCATGCCACGTTACCCCATTCTATGCATATAGAAATCATAGACTTGCCCAAAGATTGCCAGTTTAGAAGTGATGGAGTTGGCACTTGAATACGGGAATTCTGATTTTTGTAACTGGATTTGTGCTGAGTCACTGGGGACCAGAAGAAATACTACTTTCTTAGGTCATTGGGTGATTCTCCAGGAACTTAAGCAGAACATTTTACTCCTGAAATTTGTTTCCTCGAGTTAAGTAGACCCAACCTCACACACCTGAGCCTGGTCCCCCACTCACATCCATTGCCTATTTTCTTAGGATTCAAGCAGCTATTTCTCAAGATCCTTTTCAAGACTTTAAACATATTGACCACTTGTGAGGTATTCTTGATCCTTTCAGAGAATTACATTCATCACAACCTGGATGTTTTAAAGGGTGGCTTAAAAGACTAAAGTCATCTTGGACCACTAGCCATGATCCCAGGTCTCCCCTCCTTTCCCTCCTCTGGTGTGATCTCTGTCGTTGGTTTAGAGTGTGCCTTTCCAGACCTTTTCCTACGTGTTAATATCCATACCCTTAGGATCTATTCTTGTTTGGTGTCAACAGTATGCATATATGATGTATGTATTGTTCTTCAACTTGCTTTGTTCACCATTTATATCTCAGAATGGTATCAGTATACTTAGACTTCTTTCTTTCTAACTGCTGTACAGTGTATTATGGTACAGATACATCAGAGTCTGTCTACTCTTTCACCCAGTGCTGGGCATTTGGATGGTCTTCTGATTTTGCTGTTACACACGATGTGATGGATACACTTGTTCAGGCTTTCTTGTTAACATGGGCAAATGCTTTTCCAGGGGGTGGTAGTTAAACCTACCTAGGGTATGCACTTATTTTACTGCCAAAATATTCTCAAAGGGTTATAGCGATTTACCACCAGCAATGTATGAAAGTAATTATCATATTTAAGTTTGGGGCAATTTAATAGGTTATTTCATTTTTTAAATTTTTATTTTTCTGATTGCTAATGAGGTTGGATGTCTTTTCATATGATCATCATCTTCTGCAAATTGGTCATTCATAACCACTGCTCAAATTTTTCCTTTTGATGTATTTGAACCAGTGTAAAAGGGCTTTCTCCCCTCCAAATTTTATATATATATATATATATATATATATGTATGTATATTCTCTAGGTAATAATTATTATTACAGATGCTACAGATATCTTCAATGTTGCTTGCCTTTTCACTTTGTTTATATTTTGTTACGCTTAACATTTTAGTAGGGTCAAATTTATCGGTTTTTTATGGCTTTTAAAACATCTTATCTCTACAGGCCTTTAAAACCCCAAAGTCAAACATTTCCTCATATTTTATTGTAATATTTTAATAGCTTTGGTTTTTACTAAAATTTATTTTCATGTGTCTTATGAGATAGGGATCCAGCTTATATTTTTTCTAAATGCCCAGCCAATTGTCTCAACACAGATTATTGAAGTGTCTGTCTTTCTCTGCTCATGTGAAATACCTCCTTTTAACATATTAAACCTTCATTTCTACTTGGGTTTGTATTCTCTTCATTGGTTTGTGTATCACAATAACTTGTATCACATAGCTTTATAATACATATATTTTTGATATCTGGTAGGAGAAGCTTCTCTTTGGTCTTTTCTCCCCCAAATTCTCTTGGCTCTTCTTTTGAATTTCAGAATAAGCTTGTCAAATTCTATGAAAAGTCTTATTGGGACTTTGGGACTGCATTAAAATTGTAAAATAATTTGGGAAGAATTGACTAACATTTTTATGTGTCTTCTCATTCATGAGCATGCTATATCACCCCACTTATAGAATTCTCTTTTTCAGTAAAGATCTAGCATTGTCTCGATAAAGATCTTATTTCTTAAAGTTTAAAGTTTTGTTATTATTCAATTTTTTAAAAATTTCCTATTGCATCTTCTACTTTGTTTTTTGTTTTTTAGATTTTAGCTTTCCATTTTTTTAATCTTCTATTTGTTTTTATGTTTGTCTAATATCTGACCAGTTTGCTCTCTTACTTATAAAGGGTTTGTCAATTTGTTCCCTTAGAATTTTCTAGGGAATATTTTCTATTATATCTTTTGTAAATAATTAGCTTTGTATCTCCCTTTCTATGTTAAAAGTTCTTCTTATTCCTCTTACATAGACTACAACTTCCAGTACAGTTTTGAAAAGTAGCAGAAAGATAGCATGAATCTTTGCATTGTCTCTAACTTTTACAAAATTATACTGGAGTCCATTTTAAGGTTATTGATTCAGTTCCATTGATGGGAGGATTAATTCTTAAACTAGTGTGACACTGCTCTATTTATTGCAGCTTTATATTGTTTTAATATATGGATGGCTTAGTCACCACCAATTATTACTCAGTTTTTCTTTAATATTGCCTTTTTATTCTTCTGATAATGTCTTTTTCTCAGCTTTAAGAACCAACAACAGCTTGGTTGGGCATTAAATTGCTACATCATGACACTTCCTCTCAAAATCCTTTAGATTTCTTTCTATTGTATTCTGATTTTTTTTTCAGAAAAATTTCTTGCCTATTGTGCGTTAACCTTTATTTTATCTCCCTGGATATTTTCAGAATTTATTTCCTCATAATAAAAACCTTAAGAATGTTCTTCAGGGCCAAATAATTTCCTCAACTATGTCTTTGTTTATTCTTTCTGTTTTAATTTCTTGGGAAAACCAACAGTTTTAAAGGTCACTCTTCTTTTTTTCTCCTCCCTAATCATCATTATCTTCTCCTTTGCTTTCTGGCCTTTCTTCTGCTTTGTGGGGCAAATGAATTGTCTGATGTGTCAGTTCCGCTTGTTACCTCCAATGCTGTTGAGTCATTGGTTCAACTTCTTCACCTCTTCTATAAAAAGGGACTCTTCGGGCATGGCTCTATTTAGACACAAATGATTTCTTAAGGTCTTTTTCATCACTAAGAACTCTTACACTAAGACTGAGAATAACAATGGAATCTTTTGCATATCTCTTTTGATTGAGTGCTCTGATACACGTCATATGATTTGATTACCACAGTCATGCATTGGAGGGATCAGTACCCCATATGTGCAGATGACGTGACCTAAGGCTGTTCTGTAGCTACTCACGTCACAACCCCTTGGTGAAGGCAGAGCCTGCGTTTCTTAACTCCTGGTCCTCAAATTAGCTGATCATTGACTTGCCCAGGTACCTTCCTAAACGTATTCTTGACAGGCTGCTTATAGGAGGTGCACACTAGGGCCTGTGAAAGGCAGGACCGCCAGTGGTCAAGAGTATAGGCTCTAGACTCAGAATGCATAGTTTAAATCTCAGATTGCCCACTGTGTATGTGAAGCCTCAGTTACTATAGCTGTGAAATGTCAAATGGATAGTAATAGTACCTACCTGTGGGATAGTGGTGAGCATTAAGATAATCCATGTGTTATGGGTTGAGTTGTGTCCCTCCCCACCTCCACCCCCCATTCATGTATGGAAGCCCTAACTGCCAATGTGACTGTATTTGGAGGGACTTCCCTGGTGGTCCAGTGGTTAGGACTCTGTGTTTCCACTGCAGGGGGCCCGGGTTCCATCCCTGGTCAGGCAACTAAGATCCCACAGGCTGCATGGCATGGCCAAAAAAAAAAAAAGAAAAAAGAAAGAAAAGAATATATGAGATGGGACATTTAAGGAGGCAATTAAGGTTAAATGAGGTCATAAGGGTGGAGCTCTCATCCAATAGAAGAGGAAGAGACACCAAAACTGTGTGCACACAAAGGAAGGGCCACACGAGGACATGGGGAGAAGGAGGCTGTCTACAAGGCAAGAAGAGAGGCCTCAGAAGAAACCAACCTTGCAGACACCTTGACCTTGGACTTCCAGCCTCCAGAACTGTGAGAGAACAAATTTCTGTTGTTTAAGCCACCCTGTCTGAGGTACTTTGTTATGGTGGCCCCAGTAGACACCTCATAAATCACAATTCCTAGCACACTGAAAGCACTCAATACATTTTGGCTTTTTCTAGTTGGTATTATCATCATAGCTATCATCATTATTGTTCCATAATCTCTTAGGATAGAAATAGACAAATCACATTTAGACCCTTTACCTCTTTTTTTTTTTTTTAACATCTTTATTGGAATATAATTGCTTTACAATGGTGTGTTAGTTTCTGCTTTATAACAAAGTGAATCAGCTATACATATACATATATCCCCATATCCCCTCCCTCTTGCGTCTCCCTCCCACCCTCCCTAACTCACCCCTCTAGGTGGACGCAAAGCACCGAGCTGATCTCCCTGTGCTATGCGGCTGCTTCCCACTAGCTATCTATTTTACATGTGGTAGTGTATATATGTCCATGCCACTCTCTCACTTCGTCCCAGCTTACCCTTCCCCCTCCCCATGTCCTCAAGTCCATTCTCTATGTCTGAGTCTTTATTTCTGTCCTGTCCCTAGGTTCTTCAGAACCTTTTTTTTTTTTTTTTAGATTCCATATATATGTGTTAGCATATGGTATTTGTTTTTCTCTTCCTGACTTACTTCACTCTGTATGACAGACTCTAGGTCCATCCACTTCACTACAAATAACTCAATTTCGTTTCTTTTTATGGCTGAGTAATATTCCCTTGTATATATGTACCACATCTTCTTTATCCATTCGTCTGTCAATGGACACTTAGGTTGCTTCCATTAGACCCTTTACCTCTTTTGCCAGCTCTTTCCTTCCTCTTCATTGAGTATTTCCTGTTGAGTCATATCCACATAGATGTGTAAAGTTACTCTTGTTTTCTTAGATAACATAGACGTTGCTAAACTAACACCATGGTCATCTATAGTTTTTTGCCCTGAGGTAAACAAAGTTGGCTGGCCGTGAAATATGAACTGTGTCCATGAGAAATCTGGGGCTCACATATCAAGAGATTAGTACATGCAGTTAAACACTCATTACATTTCAGAATCGGGGTTCTTGCTGATTTCAGGTGACAGACTGATGTTGCACAACGTTGTCAAAAACTAGCACGTGCGCCCAAAAAGAAAAGCAAGTATGCATGACTGCGGTTTTCATCCTGAGGCACCATTTTTTAAAAAAATTTTGTTGAAGTATAGTTGATTTATAATACTGTGTTAACTTCTGTTGTACAGCAAAGTGACTCAGATATATAGATAGATAGATATAGATATACAGATATTCTTTTCCATTATGGTTTATGACAGGATACTGAATATAGTTCCCTGTGCTAAACAGTAGGACCTTGTTGTTTATCCATCCTATATATAATAGTTTGCATCTGCTAATCCCAAATTCCCCATCCTTCCTTCCCCTACCCCCCTCCCTCTTGGCTACCACAGATCTGTTTTCTATGTCTGTGAGTCTGTTTCTGTTTCGTAGATATGTTCATTTATGTCATTTTTTTGGCCGTGCCTTGTGGCTTGTGGGATCTTAGGATTGAACCCAGGCCCCGACAGTGAAAGCACTAAGTCCTAACCATTGGACCACCAGGGAATTCCCAATGTCATATTTTAGAATCCACATATAAGTGATATCATATGGTATTTGTCTTTCTGATTTACTTCACTCAGTATGACAATCTCTTGGTCCATCCATGTTGCTGTAAATGGCATTATTTCATTATTTTTAATGGCTGAGTAATATTCCTGTGTGTGTGTGTATGTGTGTGTGTGTGTGTATACACACCATATCTTCCTTATCCATTCCTCTGTTGATGGACATTTAAGTTGTTTCCATGTCTTAGCTCTTGTGAATAGTGCTGCTGTGAACATAGGGGTGCATGTATCTTTTTGAATTATAGATTTGTCTGGGTATATGCCCAGGAGTGGGATTGCTGGATCATACGGCAACTATTTTTAGTTTCTTGAGGAACCTCCATACTGTTCTCCATAGTGGCTGCACCAATTTACATTCCCACCAACAGTGCAAGAGGGTTCCCTTTTCTCCACATCCTCTCCAGCATTTCTTATTTGTAGACTTTTTGATGATGGCCATTCTGACTGGTGTGAAGTGGTACCTCATTGTGGTTTTGATTTGCATTTCTCTAATAATTAGTGATGATGAGCATCTTTTCATGAAGGCACTATTTTTTTTTAAGTCTCTTCTTGGATAGCTTACCCCAGACCCTGTGGCCGTTGGAAGGTTGCTTGTGAACCAGTGGGGGGTGGTGCAGGGTGTGGAAAGGAAATGAGCAAGAATCCATCTCACAGTCCTTGAGTTCAAGGGCAGAAAAACCCAAGTGTTTCCTGGCTAACAAATGATGATCATCTCCTGGTCTGTGCAGTTCTAACGCTGGGAGCACGACCAAGGTGTGTGTGTCTCTCCCTTTTATCCACACACTCTGGTTGGAGTGTGGTTTCCGTCTTATGTATAGTTGGTATTATAATTATCAAATGTCAAAGCCGAAGGACTCGAATCTCAAGCGTCATCTAGTCCAGTGATTTTGGGGGAGAAGGGGGAAATGCAGCAAACAGCTTCCTGAGTCTGTCACCTCCTATTTCAACCAGAACAGCCCCCTTTATTAATTTTATACATATTTTGGTATGAAGCCCCAAAGTCAGCTGGGGAGTCTCCCAGCCCCTTAAGATCTAGGTAAGACTGATTTAAACCCCTATTCCATGGATTTGGGGAAATTCAAAGTACCCTCCAAGGGACTTCCCTGATGGTCCAGCAGTTAAGACTCTGCACTCCCAATGCAGGGGGCCTGGGTTCGAGCCCTGGTCAGGGAACTAGATCCTGCACGCTGCAACTAAGAGCCCGCACGCTGCAACTAAGAGCCCGCACACTGCAACTAAAGCGCCTATGCGCCGCAACTAAAGACCTGGGACAGCCAAATACATAAATAAATACTAAAAAAAAAAAAAAAAAAAGTACCCTCCGAAATTTCCCCAAATCTCTAGAGGTTTCTTATGACCTCATTGTGACCTCTTCTCTGATTTTATGCTTCCATCAAGTTCTTATCTGGGTTGAAGTGGTCAGCACACAGCCTGCTGGGCGTTCAAGGCACAGCAGACACAAAAGCACTGTGGTTCTTATTTTTTCGCCTCATGTAGCTTTTGTGTCTGCTGTGCCCTGAACGCCCAGCAGTGACCTTTCAGGGTCATCAGTGGCTATCATGAAGCCACTCCACAGGCAGGGGGACTGAGGCCAGGACCAGATGAGGGCCAGCAGGGTATAGTGGGAAGAGAGGAGGGTTTTGTGTTGGAATCCTGACTCTACGCCTTCCTGGCTCTGTGATCTTTGGCAACTTCCTTAACTTTTCCGAGCATCTTCATTCATCTGGAAGATGGAGCTAAACCCTTCTTCCTCAGAATGATTTTGAGGATTACAACAAATGCCTATCAGGCACCAGACAGGCAGTAGACACCAAATTATGGGTAAATGTCATTATCCTCCTGTCTTCAGTGCAGGTTTTGCTCACTTTCTTACAGAAGGGAGGAAGAAAGAACGCGAGCCTCATTATTTGAGATCTAATATCTGCCCCCATCCCCACAGCTGGCTTTTTAGTAAATTGCTTATAGTGTGTGGGCCTGTGGGCCAAATCCAGCCAGTCCTCCCATTTTATAGACTTTTATTTGAACATGGCCATGCCCAGGCACTCCAAGTTGAGTAGTTGAAACGAAGGTTTAACATCCTGTAATGCCTAAAATACTAACTCGCCCTTTAAGGAAAATGTTTGCCAACCCCTGGCTTAGAGCAACAAATTCTTCCTGAGCTGGGATTTACACTGTTATCAGCTTGTGTAATCAGAGCTGGCAAGGGTTCATTCGATGGGCCAAGACAGCCAATAAGGATAATTGCTATGGGCCCAGTGTTTGGAGAGGGGGTCACAGGAGCAACACACATGGCCCTGCTCTCAGGAAGCTTACGGTCCACTTTGTAGATAAAGGACGTGCGAGCCGCAGACCAGAACTTCAGTCTTGTGCACTGACTAGCTTTGACATTTTAATCTGTCTGGGCCTCAGTTTGCCCATCTATCAAATGATCATAATAATAGAACTCACCCCTTCCCTCCATATGATTGTTGTAAAGACTAAATGAGTTATTTTTTAAAAAATTCTTAACTCACACCGTATTTAGGATAAAATAATCTCTTACCCTTTTCCCAACTTTGCCTGGAAAATGGTGTCCATCCTTCTTAGAATGACCCTGAATCTGTTTGTCCTGGAGCCAGCTTCCCACCCTTCCTTCCTCCTCTTGCCTGTACATAGCATCTTCTGTCGCCAAAAGACTCAGCATCCCACCGCCGTACATTTACCTGGTTGTGGTTCCTGCCAGGTGCCCTTCCATGGACCACCCCCCCACCCACCCACCGCCTCACTGTGTGGACAGACCCTACCTGGTTACCCTGCTCTGCTTGAGAAGGCCCAGAGCCACTTTCTAGGTGGGAAACTCTGTCTGCTAAGGGCACTGCCAAGGACATCTGGGTCCCTCTAGCTCAGACCTCGAGACCGCTGTACTTTTAACTAAATTGAGGTCACCAATTCCGTCTCCCCATCCTAGTCCCGCCCCTTCCCCCAAAGCACCAGAGCAGATGGCGATCATTTTCTTTCACTGTCCTCTGCCCCCCTTCTCATTAACATGCCTCGTCCTCCGCTGGGGCCTCTCGTAGCAGATGGTAAATGACAACCCATGTTCCGCATCAAACGTTTCCCTCGGGACAGGGAAGGAGCTTGCGGTGGCTTCAAGGAGCACAGGGCAGTTTTGGAGACTCAGGGTAGGATGTGGTGGAAAGACTGTGGAAGGGGTGTTCCAAGAGCCTCAAATAAGACATCCAGTAGCTCCTCCGCCCCTCCCCAGGTCCAGGCGAGCCGCCGCCACGAACACGTGAATCTGGACCAGCACCTGGTCCGGGCCTTCGTCGCCGTCTGCTTGGATGCTGTAGTGGCCTTTCGTGTGGTCGGCCTGCCTCCAGTCCCACTTTCCCGTCTACTCTACACAGCCAGGGTGGGCTGTGTAAAAGGCAAATTTGATGAGGCCAAGCACGACCCAACTAAAATCCCCTGCAGGCTCCCCGCTGCATTGGGAATAAAGTCCATGACCCTGAATGTGGCCACCATCCACATCCACGTTCAGTGTCCGCTCCATCCTCCCGTGCAGAGAACCAACGGCTTGTAATTCCCCGGGCACCTCCTCCTAGCTCACCTTTCCACAGAGATCTCTGTGAAAACCACAGCCCCTTCCTTCTGTGGCTTGAACCTCAAGCCTTAGCTCAGATATTGCCTCCTCTAGAAATTCCCCTTGATTCTACCCCTTTCTTCTCCCCCAAGACTGGGTTTGGTGATCTTATGTTCCCATAGCCCCCAGCACCTACTATGTGCCGGGAAAGATGCTGGGTGTTTGGCGTCCCATTGCTGCTGTAACAAATTATTACTAACTTAGTGGCTTAACAACACAAAGTTATCATCTTACAGTTCTGTAGTTCAGGAGTCTGAAATGGGTCTTACTGGGCTAAAAATCACTGTGTCAGCAAGGCTACATTCCTTCTGGCTCTCTGGGAGAATGCGTTTCCTTGCCCTTTCTGCTTCTAGAGGCCACCTGCACTCCTTGGCTTGTGGCCCCTCCTGCCTCCTTCAATGCCAGTGGCAGCAGGTAGAATCCTCCTCACATCACATCTCTCTGCCCTTTTCTGTCTCTCTCTTCCATTCTGAAGGACCCTGTGACGATGCTGGGCCCACCCGGATGATCTCCCCATCTCAGATCAACTGACAAGCATCCTTCTTTCCATCTACACCTTTAACTCGCCCTTGCCACGTAACAGAACATACTCGTATGTTCCAGGGATTGGGACATGGATGTCTCTGGGGCCATTTTTCTGCCTGCCACAACTTATTAGACTTTAATCTTTGCCAGCCTGGCATGTGTAAAATGATGGATCATTATGGTTTTAATTTGGATTCACTTGATGCATATTTTGGGCTTAGATACATCAATACCGTTTTCTTAAGTGTCATTAATATTGATATTTGGGGGTGCCTTCCTGGTCTGGACCCCAAGTGAGATGGACACATGGGAAGAGCACTGAATTTGGAGTTTAGCCCTGAGCCTAAATTTGGCTGTGACTCTATCAGCTGTGTGACTGCAGACACACCTTTACTCTCTGGGTCTCATTTCTCACCTTACAGAGTGGTTTTTAAATTAATTAAAAAACAGAACAAAAACCAATGACTTTGACTTAAGCCAGGGAAGATGAACAGGATCAAGTTGGGATCTGTTGGGTGAGAATGAGAGCAGAAGACAGAGGTTCCCTGAGCAAAGGAATCCAGGATCTGGGAACCCAATAAAACACCAGCCAGCCTGTCTCTGTGGGCTTGGTTTTGCCTTGATTCTTCTCATTGTGAAGGGATAAAGTTTTGTGGTATCAGGAGACTGACCAGTAACACTCATAATTAGCCACACAGCAGCCAGCCCTTTGCCATCAGCCAAAGGTGGATTCTTCACTGTCTAAGCAGGGCTCTTGTTTGAGGTGTGGTTACAAAGAGGTTCACTTACCATAGGTAAGCTGTGTGGGTAAGAGACAGCAACCGTTTAGGGTTCTGATCCCTTTTTCTACCTACCCTTGGATAGAAATATCCTAGACCTCCATAAGGGCTGCTGGGTGTAACTGGGCAGGTCTTACATAACCCCAGGATGTCCCGTGATGGGGCAAATGGGAGATGAAACCCAACCCATTACCCACTTGCCAAGTGTGTGCATTTGAGTGTGGGGCTGCATCTGCCCAGGGGGAGACACTCGTCTTTTTCATTTGCACAAGTGCATGTTACAGGCAACCAGAGCTCTCAATGTATTTGGGGTAGTGAGGGGCAAGTTTTCCCCCAATGTCCAACAGATACCTAGAAAGCAAGCAGGGGACCCTAAAGCACTTTTCTTACTTTTTGGCCACATGTAGCAATGGACACACAGTTATTGGTGTGCTTAAAAATAAAGGACTCCATTTATAACTCAGCTGTTTCCCAAGGTAAATGGTAAATTTACAAATTGACATCATGGGACTTTGGGGTTCTCCTGAAGTCCCTCCATGACAGCCTGCCCTGTTGGGTTTGTCCCTCATGGTCTGGGTGGGGTTGCATGTAGGATGTAAAAGATCGGAAGATTGCATGGGAGGACCTAGCATGACCCGTACATGGCCCCCGGGGCCCCCAGGCAGTAAATACCCTTCCTCACCGGCCTCAGCATCCCAAATAGTCCTTTTCCTCAGGGGACCAGTGCATCATGTGCTCCAGAAAACCTGTATTTCAGTCTTGTCTTGATTAGCTTTGTTTCTTAGGTCTACAACCTTCACCCATGAACTTGATTTAATTAAACACAGAGTGTGACATCACCTTGCCAATGGCAAAGCCAGGTCACCCCAGGATGTGGTGCCGCCGCCATCATTAACTGAAATCTGTAAAGGTCTCCCAGGTGAGGCTGCCAGTGGGAATGTGTAGGTTTTCTTTCCCATCTGTAAACTGAAAATGATAAATATCACGAAGACCATTTGTGAATATTGGGAAGTTAATCTGCATAACGCACTTAGAAGAGTGCCCGGTACATAGTAAGTGCTCAATAAACAGGGGCTGCTATGATGGTGATGGAAAAGAGAAATCTACAATATGGCTTTCTCGGCACTGGAACTTTGGCTCAAGGGAACTAGAAACTTCAGGACTGGCAGAAATGTTTTTTGTTTTTGTTTTTAATTTTTAAAGCTTTTTAAAATTGAGATACAGGAAAATGCACAGATCTTAAGCATACAGTTCAATGACAGACTCACACATCTGTGTAACCCACACACTTACCAAGATATAGAATGTTTTCATCCCCGAGAAGATGGTTCATGTCCTTTTCCAGTCAACTCCCACCCCCAGCTGAGTGGCTACCATTGTTCCGATTTCTTTTGCTGTGGACTAGTTTTGCCTCTTCTAGGACTTCATGTAACAGAATCATACAGTGTGTCCTGTTTTTGAGTCCAGCCTTTTTCATGCAGCCTGTTTTCGGGTGCTTCCATGGTGTGAGTTTTATCAGCAGTCCATTCTTTTCTTGCTAAACAGTGTTCCACTGTATGAATATAGCATCATTTATCTATTCACCTGTTGTTGAGCATTTGGGTAGTTCTTGGGTTTTGGCTACAATGAATAAAGTTGCTGTGACCATTCTTGTACAAGGCTTTTTTTGGATTTGTATTTTCATTTATTTTATGAGTGAAATTTCTGGATCGTGGAGAACCTTTAGGTTTGATGTTATGAGAAACAGTCATTCTGGTTGTACCATTTTACACACCTCCACTGTGTGTGGGAGTTGAGTGGCTCTACATTCTTGCCAACATGAGGTTGATGATCTTCAATTTTAGCCATTCTGATGGGTGTGTAGTGGTATCTCATTGATTTAAAATTGCATTTCTGGGCTTCCCTGGTGGCACAGTGGTTAAGAATCCACCTGCCAATGCAGGGGACACGGGTTCAAGCCCTGGTCCGGGAAGATCCCACATGCTGCCAAACAACTAAGCCTGTGAGCCACAACTGCTGAGCCCACGTGCCACAACTACTGAAGCCCACACGCCTAGAGCCCGTGCTCTGCAATGAGAAGCCACCACAATAAGAAGCCCGAGCACCTCAACGAAGAGTAGCCCCCGCTCGCCACAACATGGCGAGAAAGCCCACGTGCCGCAACAAAGACCCAACAAGGCAAAAATAAATAAATAAATTAAATTAAATTACATTTCCTTGCAACTAGTGATATTGAAGCTTTTTCATGTGCTTATTAGACATTCACATATCTTCCTTCATAAAGAGGTCTTCAAGTCTTTTGCCCATTTTTATTTTATTGTTTTTTTTTTTGTTATTGAGTTGTAAAACTCATTTCTGTATTCTGGATACAAGTCCTTTGTCAGCTATACATATTATGATTATTTTTCTCCTAATCAGTGGCTTTTTATTTTCTTAATGATGTCCTTTGATGTACAGGATTTTTTTTAAATTAATTAATTAATTAATTAATTTATGTATGGCTGCGTTGGGTCTTCGTTGCTGCGTGCGGGCTTTCTCTAGTTGCATCGAACAGGGGCTACTCTTCGTTGCGGAGCGTGGCTCTAGGTGCGCGGGCTTCAGTAGTTGTGGCACACAGGCTTAGTTGCTCTGCGGCATGTGAGATCTTCCCAGACCAGGGATCAAACCCGTGTCCTTGCATTGGCAGGAGGATTCTTAACCACTGTGCCACCAGGGAAGTCCCTCTATTGATAATTCTTGCCTGATCCAATCTTTACTAAAATGGTTGTATCATGTTGATGTTTCACAGTCTTTATTAAGTACTTTGATAAATGTCCTACCACTGAATGTATCAACCTTTTCCTTTGTTGTTTACACATTTTGTCTTTATAAAGACTATTCTCAAAGTACTAAAGATATTTCCTAACATTTTCTTCTGAAAATTCCTTACTTATTCCTAATTATTAAGTATTTTAAACAGTATTTGAAGTATTTCAAGCAATAAAGAATAAATCAATTTCGTATACTTTAAATCTAGCAAAAATAGTATTGCTATAGTTGCCTGTTATCAGTGGGTTTTAATTTTTTTTTTTTTTTGTAAGAAGAGATGCTTTTACTTCCCTGCTTTGTCCTCCTTGTTTTTTTTTTTAATTTTTGAATTTTATTTTATTTATTTTTTATACAGCATGTTTTTTTTTCAAATTTTAAAAAGTTTTTATTATGAAAAAATTTCAGAAGAATACAAAAATAGAACAAGTGAGAATAAGTGTTCAACCTGCAATAATCCATCACTTAGCTTCAAAAATTATGAACATAAAGCCAGCTTTGTTTTATCTATATCCTACCCATTTTGGGGGGATTACTTTGCAGCTAGTCCCAGGCATTATATTATCTGTGAATAATTTGATATGGGATAAAGGAGAATTTTTTAAAGTGTAACGGGATACATGCAACTCTATACCCATAAGGCTTAAAAAATCTAGATTTAACAGATGATTCCTATCAAAATATAAATTATCAAAAACTGGTCTAAGAAAATAACAGAAAAATCAAGTAAAGCACTTGCCACAGAAGATGTAGGAAAGATGACTAAATATTTATCCCCCCAAATTTCACCAAGATCAGATGGTTTAACTCTAAAGTTTATTTAAAAAGTTAAAAAATTTAAAAGCCATATATTTCCAGTATTACTAACTCTTCCAGATCATGGAAGTATTAGTCATCAATTTTATACACATCAGTGTATACATGTCAATCCCATACAGGATTTTTTTGATGAAGTGTATTTTAACATTTTAAAACTTTTATGATAATTTCTGTGCTTTGTCTAAGGAATCTTTGCCCATCCCAAGATCACTAAGATACACTCCTATGTGTTCTAGAATATCTATAGTTTTAGCAATAACATTAGAATTTTGATCCCTCTCATTCTAATTTTTGTCTATGAAATGACGTATGGGTCAAAGTTCACTTTTTTCCTATATGGATATCTAGTTGTTCCAGCATCATTTGTTGAAAGACTTTCCTTTTTCCATTAAATTGTTTTGGTACCTTTTTAAGAAATGGGATTGATTTCATAGGTGTGAATCTACTTCAATGCTCTCCATTCTGTTCCATTGTTCTATTTGTCTATTCTTATGTCAAAGCCATACTTCTTTTCCAAAATTGTTTTGGCTTTTTTAGGTCCTTTGCATTCCCATATAAATTTTACATTCAGCATGTCAATTTCTACAAAAAATCCTACTGAAATTTTTACTGAGGTGGCATTAAATCTGTAGGTGACACCTTAACATTTGAATTTTCCAATCTGTGAACATAATATATCTCTTCATTTATTTAGATTGTTTTCTCTTAGTGATGTTTTGTAATTTTTAGTGAAGTTTTATATATCTGTTGAAATTCATCCCTATGTATTTTATGTTTTTTGATGCTATTGTAAACGGTACTTTAAAAATTTCATTTCCAATTATTCATTGCTGATATAATAGAATGATTTTTTTTGTATGCTCACCTCATACCCTGCAGTATTGCTAAATTTGCTTATTGGTTCTAGTGAGGTTTGTTTTGTTTTGTTTGGTAGATTCCTTAGGATTTTCTACATATACAATTATGTAATGTATAAATAAAGATAGTTTTAGCTCTTCCTTTCTAATTTTTATGTCTTTTATCTTTTCTTCTTTTATTGTGGTGTTTAGGACTTTCTGTAAAATGTTCAGTAGAAATCCCAATCTTATAGGGAAGCTGTTTTTCACTAGTAAGTATGATGTTAGCTGTAGGGGTTTTTAAAAAAAATAATCATGGCAATAATATTTTATTTATTTATTTAATATTTATTTATTTATTTGACTGCGCCGGCTCTTAGTTGCGGATGTGGGATCTAGTTCCCTGACCAGGGATCGAACCCGGGCCCCCTGCATTGGGAGCACAAAGTCTTAACCACTGCACAACCGCTACACCAGGGAAGTTCCCAGCTGTAGGTTTTTTGTGGATACATTTTATCTGGTTATCTGGGAGTTTTCATCATAAATGCATGTGGACTTTTTCCCCAAAGCTTTTCCTGCATCCACTGAGATGATCCAATGGTTTTTCTCTTTTACCCTCAATGTGGTGAATGGTATTGATTTTTTGAATGTCAAATCAATATTGCATTTCAGAATCAAACTCCATCTGATTCCTGGATTTGACTTTTCAATATCTTGTTTAGGATGTTTGCATATATATTTATGAGAGATAGAGGTCTCTGTAGCATTCATATTGTTTGACAAAATTCCTTAAATTTTTGATAACATTCACCACTGAAGCCCTCTGGGCCTGAAGTTTTCTTTGTGGGATGCATTTGAATTATGAATTTGAATAGTTTAATAGAGCTATTTAGATTTTCTATTCCTGGTCAGTTCCGGTAATTCGTTTCATTCAGGGAATTGATTGATTTTTTTTTTTAGTTTAAGTCGTCAAATTTATTGAAATAATTGTTCATAAAATTCTCTTGCTATCCTTTTAACATCTCTAAGATTGTAGCAATTTCCTTCTTTTTTTCCTAATGTTGATTAATTTATTTTTTTCTCTTTATATCTTAATCAGTCTAGCCTAGTGGCATATCAGTTTTATCATTATTTTCCAAGAATCAACTTTTTTTTCAACTTTTTTAAAAAAAAGTATAGTTGACCTACAATATTAGTTTCAGGGGTTCAAATAGTAATTCAATATTTTTACAGATTATACTCCATCCAAAGTTATAAAAGCTTGACTCTATTCCCTTTACTGTACATTACATCCTGTAACTTATGAAAAGATACTCAACGTCACTGATCATCAGGGAAATGTAAGTCAAAACCGCAATGAGATAACTCCTCAACTCTTTTTTTTTTTTAACATCTTTATTGGAGTATAATTGCTTTACAATGGTGTGTTAGTTTCTGCTTTATAACAAAGTGAATTAGCTATACATATACATATATCCCCATATCTCTTCCCTCTTGCGTCTCCCTCCCTCCCACCCTCCTTATCTCACCCCTCTAGGTGGTCACAAAGTACCGAGCTGATCTCCCTGTGCTATGCGGCTGCTTCCCACTGCTATCTATTTTACATTTGGTAGTGTATATATGTCCATGCCATTCTCTCACTTTGTCCCAGATTACCCTTCCCCCTCCCCGTGTCTCTTTTTTTTAATTGAAGTTTCTATTTTATGTTCTCTCTTTCATTGATTCTCATTCTCTATTGCTCCCTTCCTTCTGCTAGCTCTGGGTTTAATTTATGCTTCTTTTTCTAACGTCTTAAGATAGAGACCTGAATCACTGATTTCACAGACTTCTCCTTTTAGAGCTATACATTCCATCTAAGCACTGCTGTAACAATCGAAACCCTGCCCCAATCTTTCTTCTCCTCCGACACTCCGACACAAGTTAGACTCCTTGATTTTTCTCCCACAGGTCCCCAAGGCTCTGGTTTCTTTCATTTCCTTCTCTGCTTCAGTTTGGATAATTTCTATTGCTCTATTTTCAAGTTCATTAATCTTTCTTTCTACGCAATGTCTGATCTTCTTTTAATTCTATCTCGTGAAAAATCTCCACTTTAGATATCGTAGTTTTCAGTTCTAAAATTTCTAATTTAAAAAAAAATTTTTCATTTCTTTTTTTTAACCATTTTTAAAATTGAAATATAGTTAATTTACAATGTTGTGTTAGCTTCAGGTGTACAGCAAAGTGATTCAGATATACATATATATATGTATATGTATATTTGTGTATATGTTAATCCCAAACTCCTAAGTTATCTCCCTCCCTCCCCCGACTATCTCCTCTGGTAACCATAAGTTTGTTTTCTATGTCTGTGAGTATATTTCTGTTTTGTAAGTAAGTTCACGCATATCATTTGTTTAGGTTACATGTATAAGTGATACGGTATTTGTCTTTCTCTGTCTGACTTATTTCACTTAGTATGATAATCTCTAGGTCCATCCATGTGGCTGTAAATGGCTTTATTTCATTCTTTTTTATGGCTGAGTAATATTCCGTTGTATATATATTACCACATCTTCTTTATCCATTCATCTGTTGATGGACACTTAGGTTGTTTCCATGTCTTGGCTATTGTGAATAGTGCTGCTGTGAACACTGGGTTGCATGGATCCTTTTGAATTAGAGTTTTCTCCTGATATATGCCCAGGAGTGGGATTGCAGGATCATATGGCAACACTATTTTTAGTTTGTTAAGGAACCTCCATGCTGTTTTCCATAGGGGCTGCACCAATTTTCATTCCCACCAACAGTGTAAGAGGGTTCCTTTTTCTCCACACCCTCTCCAGCATTTATTATTTGTAATATTTTCATTTCTGTATCGAGATTCCCTATTTGTTCCCTCATCATGTTCTTAGTTTCCTTTAAATCCTGGAATATATTGATCACAGGTGTTTTAAAGTCCTTGTCTGCTGATTCCATCCCATCTTATTTCTGGATGTGTTTCTATTGACTGATGGTCCTCTGGGTGATGGTTACCTTTTCCTGCTTTTTCGTATGTAGTGTATGTTTCATTGTATGTTGGACATGATGGATTCTATGTTGCTGAGTGTCTGCATTCTTTGGTCTCAATAGAGTGTTGCTTCAGCAGGCAGTTACTTACTCGCAAATGAGCTTGATCCTTTAGAAATTTGTTAGTGTGCATCTGGACTAGCCTTTGCTCTGAGCCTAGATAAGCCCTACTCCTAAGTGCAGCCTCCCTGGGGTGTCTCCTGAAAGCTCCATGTCTTCAGTGGGGCCTCTTCGCTCTGGATGGCTGGAACACGAATGCTTCCCAGACCTCTGAGCTCTGCTATTTGTTCAGCTCACAGCTCCCTAGTATATTTATTTCCTGGGTAGTTCTTTCCCAGCAGGTGCTCACTGCCGTCGTCATGGAGGACCGGCCTTTGCATTCACAGCCTCGTGCTCAGCCAAATACTCAAGGGACCCGATGCTGATCTCTGTAGCCCCTTCTCTCCAGGACCCTTCCCCACAGATTCCAGCCAGTTCAGCTCCTCCAGTCTCTGTTTGGACTCTGCCTTCCTTTGCTGTGAACAGAAGGGATCTCAGGCGGAAAGCTGGGCACTCCCTTGTTCCCTGTGTCTCAGGGAGTCAGCTGCATGAAGTCTGGGCACAGTTATTTCATATATTTTGCCAGTATTATGGTCGTTTACGGAGGAGGGTTATTTGGGTCCCAGTTATCCCATCATGGCTGGAGGTGGAAGAGAGGGCAGTATTTCCACTTCTGAGCAGCCTGATGAGGTGAAGTACTTGTTGATAAGAGAAGTGAAGATGGAGCCAAAACCTTAGCTCACCTCTACCTCGAAGAAACACAGTGAGGACACTAGGCTCCTGGGTCTGCTTTTTCTGTTCTTCCCCTCTTGTCCTCAGGACCAGGGCGATGCTTGAAAGCTGGTTTGGCCACAATTCAGAGCCTTCCTATTGTCCTTTTCCCCCTTGAATTCTCTACCTTTCAGTTATATAGCTAATCCTTAAAATGGCCCTGAAAGCTAGGCATGGTGTCCCCATTTCACAGATGGAACAACTGAGTTTGGGGGAGATGGCTAAGCTAACAGCACTCAGCACAGCTCCTTGCCTGCAGAGGCTGTGCTCTTTCTGCTGCTTTCTGCTCTTGCCTCGCAGAAGGCAGACGTGGGTGGTTTCATGTATATTCATTCTTCTTAGTCTTGGAAGAGTCTCTGGGCTTGTCCAAGATCACAGACGCTCCTGTACCAGGAGTCCATTGCATATTTCTGACAGATGATGTCTCACCTCTACATGAAAAGAGTTTGTTGATGGAAAACTCAACCCTGATTGAGAGAAACCACAACCTTTATCTTTCTTCAAGACCTGTTTTTAAATCGAAGCATAGTTAATTTACAGTGTTGTGTTAGTTTCAAGTGTACAGCAAAGTAACTCAGTTATACACACACACACACACACATACACATATACTTTTTCAGATTCATTTCCACTATATGTTGTTACGAGATATTGAGTAGAGTTCCCTGTGCTATACTGGAGGTCCTTGTCGTTTACCTATTTTAGGTACAGTCGTGTGTATATGTTAATCCCAAACTCCTAATTTATCTCTTCCCCATCCTGCCCCTGCTATTCCCTTTGGTAACCATGAATTTGAAACCACAGCCTTTAGAGTAACACAAACCCATAGGAGACCCCTGGGAGGATTGACAGCAACAACTAGAGTATGTTCAGTGCTAAGTGTGTCCTCTAAAGGATTCTAGGCACAGGGGGGATCCAGGGATGAATGAGACACTGTCACAACACCCAAGGAGTTTAAATGTGTTTAGGGCTGGACGCTAGCCTTTCTCATCAAGGTCGGTGTCTCCAAAAGGGTTGGTATATCTTTCAGGTAGACATCACGGCGGCCACATTAAATTATCAAATCACATAAAGGGGAAGTTATTCCTTTTTCCTGTCCCTTTCTAGCCTGATCACATCAAGGAGAAACTCTCGTGTAGGTGCTAATTTGTCTTCAACACCTAATACTAATTCCCCTCCCCCCCCACCTTTTTCTTTTCTTTAACAAATTGAGAGCAGGCTTCAGACAACGCACCTTAGAAGTTAGTCGTGGGTTTTATTTACTTAAATTCAAAATATTTAGTAACAGGGTGGCATGGACGCTGACCAGTCAGAACAGATTGAGCTTGTCAGTAGCTCCCTTATTTCTCTCAAGTGATATTAGCCTTTCATTTAAGAGAGTAATAAACACTTTTCTTTTTAAAAGAAATATTCAGTAAAAAAATGAGTGGCTTTAAAGGAAAATATTAAGTAAATAATGGTACATGTGGATATAGCATAAGGCAACAGAGAGCTGCCAAAGGAGTTTTTAGAAACAGCATTATTGAGAGAGAGCTCACATAACACACAGTTTACGCCTTTAAAGCAGGCCATTCTTAGTATATTCACAGGGATGCTGCAACCGTCGTCACTATTTAATTTTACAATATTTTCATCACCCCAAAAAGAAAGCCGATACACCCATTGATCATCACTCCCCATTCCCTTCCTCGCCCCAGCCCCTGGCAACCACCAGTCTGTTTTCTGTCTCTCTGAATTTGCCTATTATGTACATTTCATATCAATGGACTCAGACAATATTTGTCCTGTTGTGTCTGGTTTTTTTTCACATGTTTTCAAGGCGCATACATGTTGTGATGGATATTGGTACTTTATTCCTTATTATAGCCAACTGTTATTCCATTGTATATGGATAGACCACATTCTTTTATACATTCATCAGCTGATGGACAGTTAGATTGTTTCTAACTTTCTAACTTTTGTTTAATGTTAATTGTTTCTAACTTTTTGGCTATTATGATTATGCTACTATGTTTGTGTACAGATTTTTGTGTGAACACATGTTTCAGTTCTCTTGGATATATACCTAGGAGAACAAGTACCGGGTTGTATAGTAACCATGTTTAAGCTTTTGAGGAACTGCAGGCTGTTTTCCAGGCAGCTGCACCTTTAACATTCCCACCAGTAATGCTTGAGTGTTCCTACCTCCCCAAATCCTTGCCAGCACTTGTTATTGTCTGTCTTTTAAATTATGACCATCCTAGTAAGTGTAGAGTGGTATCTCATTGTGGTTTCAGTTTGCATTTCCCTAGAGATTAATGCTGTTGAGTATTTTTCATGTGCTTATTGGACATTTGTCAACTTTGGAGAAATGGAGAAGGACTTTGGGTTAAAGTGTACAGCATAAACGAATTTGTGCTTTGGAAATTCACACCGGAGGGCAGGTCAGAATGCAGTGACATCATACGAAGGCTGCTGAGCACGTAACACCTTGCCTGGAATACAGCAGGTCCTCAAACCTGACTTTTCTTCCCTTTCTTCTCTATTAATCACAATTGTTTAAAAGGGGTTTTTCTTTTGGAACCAACATATGCCCCACTGAAACAGCCGCACATCAAATCTCAATCATTCATTAACCAATTCAACAAATATTTTGGAGTTACACAGAGGAGGCCACCCTTTTCTGCTGCTGGGGACAGCCTTTCAGATGTTTGAGGACAGTTGCCATGTTTCGATTCAACCTTCTCTTTCTGGGCTAAAACGGCTTTTAGGCCTTCAAACGTTGATTTTTAAGACGTAAGACCCAGACCCCTCATTATATGGTGAACTTTTCCTGGATTTTATCTAGTTTGTCATTATCTGTGTTACATAGTCTCAGCTGCAAACAAGGGACTCAGAATACCTGCAGCCTGAATAAGACAGAGACGGCTCTGCTCTGCAAAGTTGTCAAGGGCCCAGGCTCCTTCCATCTTGTTGCTCTGCCACCCCTAAGACATTGCCCTTGTCCACATGGCCCAAGATGATGGCCCCCCTTCATGGCCACACTTTAGCCAGCAGGAAGGAAGAGAAGGAGGACAAGCATCTTTCTTTTTAAAGAAATTGCACATTTCACTTCTGCTTACATCCCCTTGGCCAGAACTTGGCCACATGGCCCCACTTAACCTCAAAGAATCTGAGAAATACAGTTTATGTCCTGGGTGGGCAGGTGTCCCATAAAAATTGTGTGTTCTGTCATTATAGAAGGAGGGAAGAATGGATATTGAGGCATTTCAAGTCTCTGCCACAGTAGCCTCCAGAAACACACTGGCTGGCCATTGGGGAGGGGTCCTTGACCTTTATGTGCAGGTGGCCCATCATGTTTCCTCAGCCCATCCAATATGGATGAATTTGAATTTGGCCCAGCTAAATTCAGTAGTCTTACATAGGAAGCTCTAGAAGGGGGTGGAAGAAAAGGTGAAGGATGTATAGAAGAAAAGAAAGGCTGGAAATGGTCTCAGATGTCTTTAGCCCTGTTCTCTTGTTCTTAGTTCCAAAGCCTCTTATCATGATGAATGTGGCTGGTGACAGCTGTGAGGTTAATGGCCCTCTTGGGACAAAACTTTCTGCTGCTGGGCCTCCAATTCATGTGCTGTGATTGCTGTAATGGAGCCAGTTGAGAAGAATCTTAGAAACTGCACTTAACATAGTTGTTGCCAAGATGGAGTACACATGCCCCAGAGGACAGTTAAGACAGTTCACTGGGGAGTAGTATAAACCTAAAAGTTTCACTTTTGAAAATCTCATTCTTTGAAAACTTTTCTTTGGAGGTTGTATGTATTATAAACAGCATATTTGAACACATTTCATAATTTCTAAATTAAGAAAACTGTTGTGAGTTCATGCTCAGAAATTTGTAGACAAGGTCACATGATCAAGAGTTTTGGAAGCACACACCAAAGAGAAGCGGATGTCATTGTAGGGCCCCTCACAGGCCCCTCCTCCTCCTCCTCCTCCTCCTACTGTCCGTCAGAGCCAGCCCAGGTTCTGAGACCCTTTACCTAAAACTCTCGCATCAGAACCATGGGAGGGGGGTGTTTATCTTCCACAGTAAAGTGATAGTGGTGCTAATTCAACTCCTCCTGCTCAGGGAGTCGAGATGAATGGCATTAGAAAGGAAAGCATTTGTCTAGTGGAATCACACCATCCAGCACAAAGTATCCTCTGGCCATCAGAGGTTTTATATCCAGATAGCGTCATGATCTGCTCTCTGAACACGAGTGATCCTTGCCTCTGCTTTTCCCTTTTCCCCCCGAGTTCATTTTATTGACGATGATGGCCAGCTGCCTTGAACGAAGTCCAATTTCAATAGCAAAACACTAGACCTTGAAAGCAAACTGTAACAAGTAAAACACAGGCAGATGAGAAGCCTTCCTTTTTGATCATTGCTTATTGGTGCTTTCTCAACCATAGTCTCCTACCTTTCAATGAAATCTTTGCTGTCAGTGTAGGAGAGTAAATAAAATTGCTGGGCACAGTAGTAAAGTTTGGTTATTTTTCCTCTCGTTTAGTGTGGTATCCATCCACGTATCCATCCAACAAATGTTTATGGAGCACCTCTTCTAGGGGCTAGGAATGCAGAGAGCAAGCCAGAATCACTGCCTTGTAAAAGCGTACCTTCCATGAGTGGAGAGAGACACTAATAAATTCATAGGTAAAATATATGGTGTGATGACTATTATGGAGAAGCAAAGACAGGGCTGTGTGGAAGGAGTGTCCTGTTCAAGGGTCGTTTACAATTTTCAGCAGGGCGGTTTGGGAAGGCCTCACTGGGGGAGTGACATTCATTCCAGCAGAGACCTGAAGGAAGTTGGGGACTTTCTCAACCTCAGCACCGTGGGCATTCTAACCTGGGGAATTCTCCGTTGTGGGGGCCTGTCCTGTGCACTGTAGGATGTTTGACAGCATCCCTAGCTGATACCCACCAGATGCCAGTAGCAGCCCCCCAGGCGTGCTCATCAAAGCCATCTCCAGACATCCCAAATGTCCCCTGGGGGGCCAAGTCACACCCCAATTGCAGACTACTGCTCCAAGGCAAGAGACTCCCATGCAGACAGAACAGCAAGTGCAAAGGGCTCAGGGAGGAGAGTTCCTGCTGTGTTCTAGAAATAGCGAGGAAGCCAACGAGGATGGAGCGGAGTGAGCAAGGGGGAGAGTAGAGGGAGGTGAGGTCAGAGAGGCCTTGGAGAGCCTGGCCATTATAGGTCACTATGAATAATGCATGTATGAATATTCTTATGCCTGACTTGTATTGGACATGTGTACTAATTTCTGTTGGGTATATACCCAGGAGCAGAATTACTGGGTCTTGGGGACGCATATGTTCAACCTCAGTAGATACGTCAGTCTTCCAAAGTGTTTCTAGTGATTCGTCCTCCCACCAGCAGGATGAAAATTCTGTACCACATCCTGGCCAACACTTGCTATTTCCTGTCTTTTTCCATTTTAGGATTTTGGTAGTTGTGGAGCGCTGTCTCATTTCAGTTTTTTTTTTAAATTTATTATTTTGTATTGGAGTATAGTTGATTTACAATGTTGTATTTCAGGTGTACAGCAAAATGATTCACTTATACATATTTGTATATCTATTCTTTTTCAGATTCTTTTCCCATATAAGTTATTACAGAGTATTGAGTATAGTTCCCTGTGCTATACAGTAGGTCCAATTGTTTATCTATTTTATATATAGTAGTGTGTATATGTTAATCCCAAACTCCTAATTTATCCCTCCCCCAAACCTTTTCCCTTTGGTAACTATAGGTTTGTTTTCTATGTCTGTGAGTCTGTTTTGTCAATAAGTTCATCTGTATCATTTTTTTAGGTTCTACATATAAGTGATATCATATGATATTTGTCTTTGACTTACTTCACTTAGTATGATAATTTCTAGATCCATCCATGTTGCTGCAAATGGCATTATTTCATTCTTTTTTATGGCTGAGTAATATTCCAGTGTATATATGTACCACATCTTCTTTATCCATTCACCTGTCAATGGACATTTAGGTTGCTTCCATGTCTTGGCTATTGTAAATAGTGCTGCTGTGAACACTGGGGTGCATGTATCTATTTGAAGCATGGTTTTCTCCAGATATATGCAGTTTTAATTTATGTTTCCTTGATGACTGATGACATTTAATACTTTTTCATATGTTTTATCAGCCACTTGAGTACCCTCTTTCATGAAGCATCTGAGCAGGTGTTTTGCTCATTTTTCTGTTGGGTTGCCTGTCTTTTTCTTATTGTTTGGTAGGAGTTCTTTATCTTCTGGATCTGAGCTGTTTGTGGGTTATGTTGATTGCGAATATATTCTCCCACTCTAGGGGTTTGAAGGTTGTTATTTGATTTAGTTTTCTATTGCTGCATAGAAAATTACCTCAAACATAGCTGCTGATACACAGCACACATGTATCAGCTCACATCCGTAGATTGGAAGTCTAGCAGAGTTTGGCTAGGTTTTCTGCTCAGGGCATCACAAGCTAAATCAGGGTATCAGCAGGGTTGAGTTTTCATCTAGAAGATATGGGGAAAATCCACTTCCAAGCTCATGCTTGTTATTGGCAAATTCAGTCCCTTCTGTCTGTAGGACTGAGGTCCCCATTTCCTTGCTGGCTGTCATCTGGGAGCTGCTCCCATGTGGTCCTCTCCATCTGCAAAGGCAGCAACAGGTGCCAGATTTTTCTCATGCTTTGGACTTCTGGCCTCCTCTGTCTCTCATCTCTAGAGCCAGATTTAAAGGGCCCTTGTGATTAGGTCAGGCCCACAAGATACTCTCCCTTTCAATTAACACAAAGTCAACTGATTAGTAACCTTAATTATATCTTCAGAACCGCTTTTGTCCCTGTGTAGATAATATAATCACTGGACTGACATCCCATCATTTCATAGGTTTCACCCCCTCTAGATGGTCACTGGGGACTTAGAATCCTGCCCACCAAGTATTTAAATAGACTGATCAGAGAGGGCCTTACTGAGAAGGTGACATTTGAGCAAAGATCTAGGGACAATGTGTCCTGAGCAGAAGATATAGCAACTGCAAGGCCCTGAAGGGGGAGCGTGATACCCCAGGAGGGCAGGGTGGCTGGAGAAACTGAGGGAGGGTCTTGGGAGGGAAGGCTGGGGCTGGGGAGGAGGGTGTCCGGGGCTATGTGGTTAGTGCCTTATAGGCCATTGTTAAACATGGTAGGGTTTTTTTAAAATTAATTTTTATTGGAGTATAGTTGATTTACAATGTTGTATTAGTTTCAGGTGTGAATCAGTGAATCAGTTATATGTATACATATATCCACTCGTTTTTTTAGATTCTTTTCCCATATAGGTCATTACAGAGTATTGAGTAGAGTTCCCTGTACTATACAGTAGGTACTTATTAGTTATCTATTTTATACATAGTAGTGTGTATATGTCCATCCCAAGCTCCCAATTTTTCCCTCTACTCCTCCGTTCTCCCTGGTAACCATAATTTTGTTTTCTACATCTGTGACTCTAGAACAGGGTAGGTTTTATTGTGAGAGAAATGGGGAGAAACTGGAGGGATTTAAGAAAAAGTGACATTTTCTGATGGATTTTTTAGGCTGTTGGGTTGAGAATCATCAGTATGGGGGCAAGGGCGAGAGCTGGGGCAGTTATGAGGCTAACGCAATAATCCAGGTGAGAGGGGCAGGTGGCTTGAAGCGAGGTGGTAGCCAAGGAGGTGGTGGGAAGAGGTAGGACCCTGGATATATTTTGACAGGAATTGCTAATAAACAGAATGTGTGAGGCATGGGGGGAAAAAAGGGACTGAAAGATTAGTCCAGAGTTTCTGGCCTGCTCATTGTAGTTACTCGGGGACCCTGAGAGAGGAACAATTAGGGATGCAGCAGGCTCGCGGGGATGATCAGGAGCTCTGTTTGGACGTGTTAAGTTTGAGATGTTGATGAGATGCCTCATGGAGCTGTCAAGTGAGCAGGTGAAAATACAGGCTGGGAAGCAGGGAGCAGCATGGGTGACAGACATACATCTGGGGGTCATCAGCCTGGGGCAGCCGGGAGACCGATGCAGTCACTCATAAGTGGAGGGGAGAGGTCTGGGACCAAGCCCTGGGGTGCTCTGCAGGAAGAGGTTGTGGGGGGGATGAGGAGGAACCAGCAAGAGAGAACGGATGAGAGTATCCAGAGAAGTAGGATGGAAGCCAGGAGGGTGTGGCATCCTGTCTCCCAAGTGAAGAAAAGGTTACAAGGAGAGAATGAGCAGCTTCATCAGATGCTGTAATGGTCAAGTCACATGAGAACCAAGATTTGACCATCGGGTTTCACCATGGGGAGGTCATTGGTAATCTTAACAGAGTCGTTTGAGGTCAGAGGCTGAGAAATGCTAGATCAGAGGGGCTCAAGAGTGAGTGGGGGGCTTCCCTGGTGGCACAGTGGTTGAGAATCCGCCTGCCAATGCAGGGGACACGGGTTTGATCCCTGGTCCGGGAAGATCCCACATGCCGCAGAGAAACTAAGCCCGTGCGCCACAACTACTGAGCCTGTGCTCTAGAGCCTGTGAGCCACAACTACTGAGCCCACGTGCTGCAACTACTGAAGCCCGCATTCCTAGAGCCCATGCTCCGCAATGAGAAGCCACCGCAATGAGAAGCCTGCATACCACAACGAAGAGTAGTCCCCGCTCGCTGCAACTAGAGAAAGCCTGTGCACAGCAACGAAGACCTAATGCAGCCGAAAATAAATAAATAAATTGTTTTTTTTTTTTTTTTTTTTAAAAACCCGTTTCTTGGGGCTTCCCTGGTGGTGCAGCGGTTGAGAATCTGCCTGCCAATGCAGGGGACACGGGTTCGAGCCCTGGTCTGGAAAGATCCCACATGCCGCGGAGCAACTGGGCCCGTGAGCCACAATTACTGAGCCTGCGCGTCTGGAGCCTGTGCTCCGCAACAAGAGAGGCCGCGATAGTGAGAGGCCCGCGCACCGCGATGAAGAGTGGCCCCCGCTTGCCACAACTAGAGAAAGCGCTCGCACAGAAACAAAGACCCAACACAGGCATAAAATAAAATAAATAAATAAATAAATAATTAAAAAAAAAAAAACCCGTTTCTTAAAAAAAAAAAAGAAAGAGTGAGTGGGAGGAGAGGAATGTGGAGAACGCATTGGAGAAGAGAGCAAGTCGGGATACGACAGGTTATGCTGCAGTAACAAACATCCTCCAATGTCATTGTCTTCATACAAGTTTATTTCTTGTTCATAATATGTGTTCAGTAGAGGTCAGCAAGAGAGTGCTGGTCATTGGAGCTACCCTGTTGCCCAGGCCAGTAGAGGGTCTCTCTCAACAAAAATTTGCACCATCACAGAGGGAAGGGAGGGGAATCATGCACCAACCATGCAAGCTTCTACCTGGAATAGACATGTATCACTTCCTTTCAAATTTCACAGGCCAAAGCAAGTCACATGGCTATGCCTAACATCAAAGAGTGTCCAGAAGGAGGGAACCAGGGATATCAATGAATAGCTCTAATGAATAACACAGAAAACATAACCTGTATGTGAACTTTCTTACAAATCACTTCATTTATTCAACAAATATTGAATAATATCCCACTATGCTGGGGAGTTACTCTAGGAGCTAAGATTGTAATGGTGAGCAAGGTTGAGCTTGTGGAGTAGGGGTGGACCAGTCACGTACAAGCAAATGGTAAGATAATTCAGAATAAAATAGAACGTGATGGGGGTATGTGTGATGCTGTTTTACAACAGGATGGCCACGGACGGCTGCTCTGAGAAGAAGACACATGACTTGAGAACAGAGGATGAGAAAGATTCAGAGATGTGAGCATCAGACTAAGAGTCCAGGGTGAGGTGGGCATATCTGAGGAAGAGGAAGGAGGCCACAGGGCAGGTCATGCCAAGTCATGGGATTAGCGTAGTCAGCAGGACCCGGGAACACAGTCAGGGATTGCATTTCAACCTAAGCCCACGGAGAGCTGTGAGTGAGTTTTAAACACAGGGATGACATGATCTGATTGTATTTTTAAAACATTATTTGATCCAGTGGAATAACTCAGCAATAAGAGACTAAATTATTGATACCCACAAAACCATGGATGAGTCTCCCAAAGATTATGCCAAGTAAAAGAAGCCGGATACAATGAGTATATACTATACGATTTGATTTATATGATGTCAAGTAACAGGCAAACTAATCTATGGTGATAGAAATCAGAAAGTGGGTGCTCGGCGGGGTAGGGCGGAAATAAACTGGAAAGGGGCAGGAGAGAACTTCCTTTCTTTTTTTTTTTAGGCTTTTTTTTTTTTTTTTTTAACAATCAGATGTTATTTATTTATTTATTTATTTATGGCTGTGTTGGGTCTTCGTTTCTGTGCGAGGGCTTTCTCTAGTTGTGGCGAGCGGGGGCCACTCTTCATCGCAGTGCGCGGGCCTCTCACTATCGCGGCCTCTCTTGTTGCGGAGCACAGGCTCTAGATGCGCAGGCTCAGTAATTGTGGCTCACGGGCCTAGTTGCTCCGTGGCATGTGAGATCTTCCCAGACCAGGGCTCGAACCCGTGTCCCCTGCATTGGCAGGCAGACCCTCAACCACTGCGTCACCAGGGAAGCCCCTTTTAGGCTTTTTTAAAAAAATTGAAGTATAGTTGATTTACAATGTTGTGTTAATTTCTGCTGTACACCCAAGTGACTCAGTTATACACATATGTACATTCTTTTTTATATTCTTTTCCATTATGGTTTATCCCAGGAGATTGAATATAGTTCCCTGTGCTATACAGTAGGACCTTGTTGTTTATCCATTCTAAATGTAATAGTTTGCAGCTACTGACCCCAAACTCCCAGTCCATCCCTTCCCCTCCCCCCTCCCCCTTGACAACAACAAGTCAGTTCTCTGTCAGTGAGTCTGCTTCCGTTTCCTAGGTAGGTTCATTTGTGCCCTGTTTTAGATTCCACGTGTAAGTGATATCATATGGTATTTGTCTTTCTCTTTCTGACTTATTTCACTTAGTATGATAATCTCTAGTTGCATCCATAGGAGAGAACTTTCTGGGAAGAAGGAAATAGTCTATCTTATTAGGTGTAATATACATGTGATACACTAGTGTATATTACACACATGGCATATACATTTACATACCTACTTATATATAATTTGTATGTATTGTGTGTGTATATATGTATGTGTGTGTATACATAGGTACACACATATGTACATATGCATATGGGAATAGAACAGAGACCAGCTGGCAGGCTGCTGGGTCTCCAGGCGAGGGTGATGGTAACCTGGAGGGAGCGATGGCAGAAGCAGATAGATTTGGAGAGTGTGTTACTTTCCTGTGACTGCTGTAACAAATTACTACAAACTTTATGGCTTAAAATAACAGAAACTTATTCTCCAATAATCCTAGAGGCTACAAGTCCCAAATCAAGGTTCTGGCGGGGCCACGCTCCAGCTGAAGGCTCTAGGGAAGGGTCCTTTCCTGAGTCTTCCAGCTTCTGGTGGTGGTGGCCATCCATCCTTGGTGTTCCCCGGCCTGTAGCTGCATCACTCCAATCTCTTCATCCGTCTTCACACAGGCTTTGTCTCTGTGTGTCTTCTCTTCTTTTTATAAGGACACTAGTCACCGGAGTTAGGATACCTGACTTCAGTAACCTCATCTTAATAACTAATTACATCTGTGAAAAGCCCATTTCCAAATAAGGCCACATTCTGAGATTCAGGTAGACATGAACTTTGGGCGGACATGAAACAACCAGTATGAATAGAATTCGAAGGCAAAGTAGAAGGGACTTGCTGATGGATTGAAAGTAGTGGGACGAGGGTGACGGAAGAGGAGTCGTGTGATTCAAGTTGCAGGTTGAACAGCCCGGGGAGAGGCGCCCTTCACCTACACAGGGGAAAGGAGGAGGGGCAAGTTTGGGGGAGGCCTCAGGAGTTCCATTTGGGGCATATTTAGTTGGAGATGCCCATTAGACGTTCCTGTGGGACCTGAATGTAAACTGGGGTATTCTGAGTGTATAGACGGTAAGCAATGGGTAAGATCCTCAGAAAAGAAGAAGCCCGTACCCATTCTTGAGTCTTAATGCTGAGACGTTTCAAAATGTAGAGACGGAAGTCCCAGCAGCATTTGTGAATCTTCAAACACACAGACACAGAAATGCAAGTTACTGTAATAACAATCAAAAGGTGGGCTTTAAGACATTGTAGTTGTACTGCAGAGATAAGTCAGAATTATTGTCCACGTGTTCATGTAACTTGACAAAACAACCCACTCAAATTCACCTAATTCATTTCAAGTGGGACAGGGAAACACTTCTGTTTTGTAAAGAATGAAAAAGCTCTTACAATATTCAGCATTAGAAAATTTTCGGCCTCTGGGTGATCCAGGTTTTGCATTCCTCTTCCTAGTCAGGGTTAGGGAACCACAAAAAGAAATTTTCAAGAGACCTGCTCTCTGGCAGACACAGAACCGCCCAGCACAGAATACAGGGAGCCCCATCCTTGGAGAAAGTCTATGGAGTGCCCCTCGGGGATGAGGGTAAACTGATGTCTCATGGTCCCAGTGACGTGTTTGGGGCCCACATGCACCCCGTCCCTAGTTCAGGTTTCATAGCCACCTGGGTGGGTTGTTTAAAGATGGGTGAACCTGAGAAGACCAACACATCACCCCCATTCACAGAGCATCTGCTTGGGGGCCAGGCATGAGCTGGGATGCAGTGATCAATAAGGCTTAAGTCCGAGCCTTTACTCTCTGGGCCATTACAGTTAGGGCCAAGGTCCAATCAGCATCTTGGCCAGCTTTTCAGAGAAGTCTCATAGATGAAGGTAGATAATTGTTCCTTTTAACCAGGAGATACGGAGAAGAGTCCTAAAAGTGAGTGATCATTCACTTCACTATTCATTCACTGAACAAATATCTACTGAGTGTCTACTACGTTCCAGCAATGGGGGTGCAATGGTGCATAAAACCAACATGGTCCATTCTCTCTAGAGCAGGGGCAGCTGCCATCATAAGTAAGCAAACTTACAAATAAATGTTTAAGTATTGATATATACTACACAGTTTATGAGAGACTGGAAATAATGGTAGACCAGGAGGTCAGGAAAGGCTTCTCTGGGGAAGTGATGTTCAAGTTGGACCCAAAGAATGAGTGAGCCAGGCAGAAAAGGCAGGAAGAGCAATCCAGGCAGGGGGACCAGCATGTGCAAAGGGACCGGGGTAGGTAAGGGCTTAGCACGCTTGAGCCGTGGGACAATCAAGAAGGTGGGTGGAGGGGAGTAGAAGGGATGAGGGGAGGTGGGGAGACAGGCACAGAGAGGATTCGCGGGACTATCCTTACGTCTGCAGATGCAAACACAACCTTCAGAGACTCCAGGCCTGGGTTTCAGTCCTGCCCTCGGCTCTCACCAGTGGGGTGACCTGCGGCCCGTTGTCTTGGAACATTTGCCCTTGTGGGAGGAGCCATGAGTGCCCTTCTACCCAGATGCCTCCCCACTGGTTTGGGAAGGCTGTGAAGTCCCCAGTGCAGATATTCTTAGACTCGGCAGCAAGGCCATTTAATCTCCCTGGGCCTCAGTTTGCTCATCTGTGAGATGGGGGTAGTAACAGCGCCTGCCTTATAAGGTTGGGGTGAGGAGTGATGAGATATTTATGTGAAGGACTCCATTCAGGGCCCAGAATCTCACAGGCATTCAGTAGCTGTTTGTGCCTAATACTTCTTTTCCTGTCATCGCTGCTGTGACCTCTGCTGTCCAGGTTCTCCAGGGTGGTCCCCAGACTGGGGGAAGGGGCGTTGCCTGGGAGCTTGTTAGAAATGCACATTCTCAAGCCTCAGCCAGCTGTCCAGCAGCAGAAGTTCTGGGGGTGGGCCCAGCGACTGGGTTTTAGCAGGCCCTCTGTGTGCTGGCAATTTACTGTCAAATGTGAGGCCCACTAGGATACTGAGGGCAAGGGGTGCTTGAGCACCACTCACAGGGAGCCAGGAGCTGAGGGCCAGACGCTGGCAGCACTGAGACCCCACAAAGCCACAGAAAGTAAAAGTAGGTAAAGAAAATGTGGTTTGTCCACATAATGAAATACTATTCAGACATAAAAGGGAATGAAGTACTGACACGTGCCACAGTAGAGATGAACTTGAAAACATCATGCTTAGTGACAGAAGCCAGTCATGGACCAGAGGGGGCCAGGATCTGGTCCCCTGGGGCTGTCGGCCTCGGGTGGTCCTGTTCTCATCACGAAAGGTGCCCCGTCCCCCAAAGTGATGGGGACGATATGGATGTCCCTGAGGCGGAAGGTGGCCTCTCTGAACCTCAGCCCCAGCCAGTGTCCCAGGTGACAGCTTGTCAGGCCAGCTCAGGGGGTGTGCAAATTAAAAAACCTGTGCACACAGGACATCTACTGGATTCATCACTTAGCTGTTTCCCAGAAAACTCTGATTACATAAAGACAAAGAACACAACGTGATAAATACTGTGCCTAGGAAACAGCAAGAGAAAGGAAACAGAGCAGGGGACACAGCAGGGGGACAGATTTGCAGAAGCCAGAACGGTCACAGAATAGCGGTGTGAAATGAGAGGAAATTATTATTATAATTATTTTTTCTGGTAAAGACACATCGAGGTTGATCTGCTCATTTCCACACGCCCACAGTCCTCGGGGAGGGAGTCCAGGCAAAGGTGAGGCTTGGACACAGCAGCCCCTCCCCCACAAGCATGTTGTGCTTCTGTTTAAGGTGGCCTTCAGTGCTGTGCAGCCTTGGGCACGTTGCCATACCTCTCTGGGCCTGTTTCCTCCATGGGACGCTGTAGTGGGGCTGCCCAGTCTCCACAGCAAGGGGGGGAAAGACCATTTATTAGGCACCTGCTTTACGCTCATGCTCTGTAACTGTCCTCTCTGGGTTCTCCCGTCCACTCTGTGAGGTGAACAACATTGTTCCCACCTGACAGGTAGACTGAGGCTGCAGAGGGGTGAGCATCTGCCTGAGTCTCAATCCCTGTCCTTCCAGGATCTTTGTTGAGCTTCTTCAGAGTGTTTGGGTTTGCAAGGCGCTTCCCTTCCCCATGGGGTAGAATGGGGATGATCTGTTATCTCCACCTCGTGGGATTGTGAGGATTTTAAATAAGCTAAGGTGGCGGACGTGGAGATGTGCTAGTGCACTCGCTTTACAAAACGTTCTTGCTCCTGAAACGTGCCAGGGGCGTCTTGGCAGAGCAGTGGGGTCAGAGCAGAGAAAGTGAGGAACAAGTGTACACCCGGCAGGACTTCCCTGGTGGCGCAGTGTTTAAGAATCCACCTGCCAATGCAGGGGACACGGGTTCGAGCCCTGGTCCAGGAATATCCCACATGCTGCGGAGCAACTAAGCCCGTGCGCCACAACTACTGAGCCCATGCGCCACAACTACTGAGCCTGTGCTCTAGAGCCTGTGAGCCACAACTACTGAGCCCATGTGCCACAGCTACTGAAGCCCACGTGCCTAGAGCCCATGCTCCGCAACAAGAGAAGCCACCACAATGAGAAGCCCGCACACGGCAATGAAGACCCAACGCAGCCAAAAAAAAAAAAAAAAAAAGTGTACACCCAGCACGTGCAGCCCAGGGGAAGATACACGATCAACACGTAACGATAAATGAATGTGAGACGCTGAACAGCATCTGTGTTGGCGGATGCTGGGGATGTCTGAGCGGGGCTGGTGCTCTAAGGGCTTTGTGTGTTTTACACACTTAATACAACAACCCATAAGGACGGTGTGCTGTTATCCTCATTTCACAGATGGGGACACTGAGGCCCAGAGAGGGCAAGAGAGGCGCCCACGGTCACACAGGAGGTGGCAGAGCTGGCATGCAGGTCACTGCCTTGCAGGGGTCAATGCTTTTTCATCAGAGGTGCTCAAGGGCTTTCTTCACTCACCTAGCGTTTCTGGGTCTGAGCATCATGTTTATGTGAGTAAGCTTGAGGAACCAGTAAGTGCCGGCCGTGTCATCAATGAGGGAAATCCCAGGGGCCCTTTATGGCAGGCAGCCTTCTCAGAGGAGCCGGCCCTGCCTCTCTCTCCTTTCCTCAATGCTATCGGCCCTGGTTCGTGCCCATCTCCCTTCCCTGCGGACTGTTAGGATAAAGGCAACCACTGCAATCAAGCCAACATAGCGATAACTCAAGTCGCATGTATTTTTTGGTTTCCCAGTGCATATAAAAGTTCTGTGTACACTACACTGTAGTTTATTGTGTGCAGTACCATTATGTCTAAAAACCAATGTACATGCCTTAATTAAAAAATACTTTATTGCTAAAAATGCTGTCATCTGACAATGCAGGGATATCACAAACCTTCAATTTGTTTTTTTTTTTTAAAAAAAGTAATATCTGTGAGGTGCACTAAAACAAAGTATGCCTGGATTTTAGAAGTCGTCTGTTGCAACCCCCAGCTTGAGTAGTAATTCTCCAGCAGCCGCTTGACAGTGGTCCACTCACTTCTGTTTGATCACAAAGTTTACCTCTTTCAAGGAGTCTTTATACAGCCCATGATAAATGTTTCTGTTATAAATTTTTCCATTATATTGACTTAAAGTCTTCAAACTTCGAAGTCCAAATTAGTGACAGAGAGACCCACGGTAGCACAGGATAGAAAACACCACACATTAGTGAACTTCCATTCAACTTTTCTTTCACTATTCTTTTTTTTTTTATTATTTTTATTTATTTATTTATGGCTGTGTTGGGTCTTCGTTTCTGTGCGAGGGCTTTCTCTAGTTGTGGCAAGTGGGGGCCACTCTTCATCGCGGTGCGCGGGCCTCTCACTATCGCGGCCTCTCTTGTTGCGGAGCACAGGCTCCAGACGCGCAGGCTCAGTAATTGTGGCTCACGGGCCCAGTTGCTCCGCGGCATGTGGGATCTTCCCAGACCAGGGCTCGAACCCGTGTGCCCTGCATTAGCAGGCAGATTCTCAACCACTGCGCCACCAGGGAAGCCCTTTTCACTATTCTTTTAATGCCCTTTAGTGAAAAGAGCTAACGCTTGGGTGTGGACAGACTTGGGTTTGAATCCCTAGCCGTATACACTTGGGCAAGCTAATCACTCCTCTGGGCTTTAATAATCTCTTCTATGAAATCAGGATAATTATTTATTTTAATTGTGAAAAAGTACACATAACATAACATTTGCCGTCTTAACCATTTTTTTTTTTTAATTTATTTATTTATGGCTGTGTTGGGTCTTCGTTTCTGTGCGAGGGCTTTCTCTAGTTGAGGCAAGCGGGGGCCACTCTTCATCACGGTGCGCGGGCCTCTCACTGTCGCGGCCTCTCTTGTTGCGGAGCACAGGCTCCAGACGCGCAGGCTCAGTAGTTGTGGCTCACGGGCCCAGTTGCTCCGCGGCATGTGGGATCTTCCCAGACCAGGGCTGGAACCCGTGTCCCCTGCATTGGCAGGCAGACTCTCAACCACCGCGCCACCAGGGAAGCCCCCGTCTTAACCATTTTTAAGTATACAGTTCAGTGGCATTAAGTACATTCATATGGTTGTACAACCATCACCCCTATCTGTCTCCAGAACTTCTCCATTCTGCAAAACTAAAACTCTGTACCTATTAAACAATACTCCTCAACCCCTCTTCCCATCCCCTGGCAACCACCATTGTATTCCGTCCCTGTGAGTTTCACTATACTAAGTACCACGTGTAAGTGGAATTAGACAGTATTTGTCCTCTTGTGTCTGGCTTATTTCACTTACCATAATGTCTTCATGGTTCATCCATGTTGTAGGTTGTCAGAATTTCCTTCCTTTTTAAGGCTGAGTACTATCCATTGTATGTAAGTACTACATTTTGCTTAACCATTCTGTCGATGGACGCTTGGGTTGCTTCTATGTTTCAGATACTCTGAGTAATGCTGCTGTGTACGTGGGCATACAAATATCTCTTCAAGACCCTGCTTTTAATTCCTTTGGATATATATCCAGAAGTGGAATTGTTGAATCATGTGGTAATTCTATGTTTAATTTTTTGAGGAACCACCACACTGTTTTTATAGCAGCTGCACCATTTTACATTCCCACCAACAATGCACAAAGTTTCCAGTTTCTCTACATCCTTGCTAACACTTGTTATTTTCTGTTCGCTTTTTAAAAAATGGTAGCCATCCAGGGGCTTCCCTGGTGGCACAGTGGTTAAGAATCTGCCTGCCAATGCAGGAGACACAGGTTCGAGCCCTGGTCCGGGAAGATCCCACAAGCCACGGAGCAACTAAGCCCGTGCACCACAACTACTGAGCCTGCGCTCTAGAGCCCGCGAACCACAACTACTGAACCCACGTGCCACAACTACTGAAGCTCACACACCTAGAGCCCGTGCTCTGCAACAAGAGAAGCCACCACAATGAGAGGCCTACGCACCCCAACAAAGAGTAGACCCCGCTTGCCGCAACTAGAGAAAGCCTGCGTGCAGCAACGAAGACCCAACACAGCCAAAAATAAATAAATAAAATAAATAAATTAAGAATCTGCCTGCCAATGCAGGGGACACGGGTTTGAGCCCTGGTCCAGGAAGATCCCACATGCCGCGGAGCAACTAAGCCCATGCACCACAACTACTGAGCCTGCGCTCTAGAGCCTGCAAACCACAACTACTGAGCCCGCGTGCTACAACTACTGAAGCCTGAGCGCCTAGAGCCTGTGCTCCACAACAAGAGAAGTCATCGCGATGAGAAGCCGTGCACCACAATGAAGAGTAGCCCCTGCTAGCTGCAACTAGAGAAAGCCTGCGTGCAGCAACGAAGACCCAATGCAACCAAAAATAAGTAAAATTTAAAAATTAAAAAAATAAAATAAAATGGTAGCCATCCAAATGCGTATGAGGTGTTATCTCATTACAGTTTTGATTTGCATTTCTGTAATGATTACCGGTGTTGAGCATCTTTTCATGTGCTTTTGGTCACATGCTCTTTGTATATCTTAGGAGAACTGTCTATTCAAGTCCTTTGACCATTTTCGAATTGGGATTTTTTGTTGTTGTTGTTGAGTTTTGAGTTCTCTACATATTCTGGGTATTAATCCCTTATCACAAATTTGATTTGCCAGTATTTTCTTCCATTCTCTGGGTTGTTTTACTCTGTTGATATTGTCTTATGATGGCCAAAATTTTTAAATTTTTGGTAAGTTGAATCTATTTTTTCTTTTGTTGCTTGTGCCTTTGGTGTCATATTCAAGAAATCACTGCCAAATCAGTGTTGTGAAGCCTTCCCCCTGTGTTTTCTTCTAAGAGTTTTATACATTTATTTAGGTCTGTGATACCTTTTCAGATAATTTTAGTATATGGTGTTATGTAAGGCTCCAACTTCCTCTTCCACATGGACAACCAGTTTTCCCATTTGTTAAAAGACTGTCCTTTCCCCATCAAATGGTCTTGATACCCTTGTCAATGAATCATTTGGCCATATATGCAAGGGTTTATTTCTAGGTTCTCTATTCTATTCTATTTTTGTGTATGTCTTTCTTCACGCCACTACTGCACTTTTTTTTTTTTTAAGACTTTTTTTGATGTGGACCATTTTTAAAGTCTTTATTGAATTTGTTACAATATTGCTTCTGTTTTATGTTTTGGCCTTTTGGCTGTGATCATGTGGGATCCTAGCTCCCCAACCAGGGGTTGAACCTGCACCCCACACATTGGAAGGCAAAGTCTTAACCACTGGATTGCCAGGAAAGTCCCACTGCCACACTGTTTTGATGACCGTAGCTTTGTTAAAAGTTTTGAAATCAAGAAATGTGAGTCTTCCAGACTTGTTCTTCCTTTTCAAGATTGTTTTAGCTATTTTGGGTCCCCTGAGCTTCCGTATGAATCTTAAAATGGATTTTTTCTATTTCTGCAAAAAAAAAAAAAAAGTGATAGGGATTTTCATAGGGATTGCATTCAATCAGTCAATCACTTTGGGTAGTGACATCTTAATATTAAATCTTCTAATCCATGAAGATTACACATGGTATGTGTTTCCATTTATTTATGTCTTATCTAATTTCTTTCAGCAGTGTTTTATAGTTTATTGTACAAGTCTTTTACCTCTTTGGTTAAGTTAATACCTAAGTATTCTTTTTGATGCTATTGTGAGTTGAACTGTTTTCATAATTTTCCTTTCAGATTATTCATTGTTAATGTACAGAAATGCAACTGATTTTTGTGTGCTGACTTTGTACCCTGCTACTTTGCTGAAATTGTTTATTATCTCTAACAGTTGTGGGGTTTTTGTTTGTTTGTTTTGTTTTGCAGAATCTTTAAGGTTTTCTATGTATAAAATCCTATCATCTATGAATAGAGAGGATTTTACTTCCTCCTTTTCAATCTGCATGCTTTTTATTTCTTTTTCTTGCCTAATTGCTCTGGTTAGAACTTCCAGTACTGTGTTTGAATAGAAGTGGCAAAAGTGGACACCCTCATCTTGTTCCTGTTCTTAGAGGAAATGTTTTCAGTCTTTCACTGCTGAATATATATGGTGTTTGCTGTGGTTTTTTTTTTAATATATGGTTTTTATTATGTTGAGGTATGTTCCTTCTATTCCTAGTTTGTTGAGTGTTTTTATTATGTAAGGGTGTTGAATTTTGTCAAATGCCTTTTCTGTATCTATTGAGATGATCAAGTGGGTTTTTTCCCCTTTCAATCTGTTCATGTGGCATATTATATTAATCAATTTTCACATGCTGAACCATCTTTGCATTCCAGGAATAAATCCCACTGGGTCATGGTGTATAATATTTTTAATATGCTGCTGAATTCTTTGTGTTTTGTTGAGGATTTTTGCATCAGTGTTCACCAGGGATATTGTTTGTAGTTTTATTTTGTAGTTGTTTTGTCTGCCTTTGTATCAGGGTAATACTGCCCTCATAGAATGAGTGAGAAGTCCCTCTTCTTCAATTTTTTGGAAAAGTTTGAGGATTGGCATTAGTTCTTTAAATGTTTGGCAGAATTCACCAGGGAAGTCATCAGGTCCAGAACTTTCCTTTCTCTGGAGATTGATTACTAATTCAATCTTCTTACTAGTTATACATACGTTTATTCAGATTTTCTATTTCTTTGATCCAGTCTTGGTAGGTTTTGTGTTTCTAGAAATTTGTCCATTTCATCTAGGTTATCCAACTTGTTGGCATGAAATTGTTCATGGTACTCATAATCCTTTTATGTCTGTAGAATCAGTAGTAATGTCCCCATTTTCATTTCTGATTTTCGTAAATCGAAGCTTCTTCTTTTTTCGTTGGTCCATCTAGCTAAAGGTTTGTCAATTTTGTTGATACATTTCAACAACTTTCATTAATTTTCTCTGTTGCTTTTCCACTCTCTTTTATTTCTGCTCTAATTTTTATTATTTCCTTCCTTCCGCTAACTTTGAGTTTAGTTTGTTCTTTTTCTAGTTCCTGAAGTTGTAAATTAGAGTGCTGATTTAGGTCTTTCCAGTTTTTTAATATAAGCATTTATAGCTATAAATTTCTCCCTTGGCATTGCTTTTGCTGCATCCCATAGGTTTTGGTATGTCGTGTTTTCATTTTCATTTGTCTTGAAGTATTTTCTAATTTCCCTTTTGATTGCTTTGATCCATTGGTTGTTTGTATTGTTTTTCACAAATCTGTGAATTTTCCATTTTCCTTCTGTTCTTGATTTCTAACTTTATCCCATCAGGTTGGAGAGGACACTTTGTATGAAATCTATCTTTTAGAATCTGTTGAGACTTGTGGCCTAACATATGGTCTATCCTGGAAAATGTCCCATGTGCACTTCAGAAGCATGTATATGCCACTACTATTGGGTAAAGTGCTCTGTGTATGTCTGTTAGATTTAGTTGGTTTATTGTGTTAAATCCTCTATTTCCTCACTTATCTTCTGTCTGATCATTCTGTCCATTATTGAGAGTGGGTTATTGAAGTCATCAGCTATAACTGTAGAACTGTCTATTTCTCTGTTCAATTCTGTTAAGTTTTTGCTTTCTATTTTTTGATAATTATTATTAGGTGCATAAATGTTTATAATTGTTATATCTTCTTCCTGTATTGAAACTTTCATTAAAATCTATTTTGTCTGATATTGTATAGCCACTCCTCTTTTGGTTACTACTTGCATGGAATATCTTTTTCCATACTTTCACTTTAAATCTATTTGTGGTTTTAGATCTAAAGTGAATCTGTTGTGGACAAAATATAGTTGGATCATGTGTTTTTATTCATTCTGCCAATCTTTGTCTTGGTTGGAAAGTTTAATCCATTTAAATTTAATTACTGATAAGGAGGGACATATTCTGTCATTGCTATTCATTTTCTATATGCCTTATAGCTTTTTTGTCCCTCATTCCATGCATTGCTGTCTTTGGTGTTTAGTTTTTTGTCATGAACTGTTCCTTTCCCATCTCCTTTTGTGTATATTCTATAGCTGTTTTCTTTGTGATTACCATGAGGATTACATTTAACAACCTAAAGTTACTTTGAATAATGATTTGAATTTACATCAGCTTAATTTTAGTAACAAAAAAACCCTGCTCCTTTACAGCTCCATCCCCACCCCTTTGTACATCTTTGTACATTGTGTGCTCACAAACATAAACTAATAATTTTTTAAAATGCATTAGTCTCTTAAATTATGAAGAAAACAAAATGTGGAGTTACAAGGAGTTAAAACCAAAGTTACAAGTAATACTGGCTTTTAGACTAGCTTGTCAGTTGGGCTTGACTAGGGCTGGGTTTTTGCCAAGTAAGTGTGAAAGAGGGGCAGGGGAATCACGGATGTTCCCGAAAGGGAGCGATGATCCTCATGGCCCACAGAACCAGCACTGGGACGGGGGTGCTTGGCAAGAGTATGTGAGGAGGACAGGTTTTTAAAAATGACAGATTGCAGGCCTGAAAAGTTTGAACAGTTGTTGCGGTGAGGGCCCTAGAGCAAAGTGCTGGGGTGACAGAGTGGATCAGAGCAGAGAGTCTGACGTCAAGATTACAGAGGTGGTGCAGTGATGGCCGCCACGTTGGTCTAGAAGAGCTGCAAGTGGCACAGAGGAATAGCCTCTGGAGAGGAAGCAGCTCAGAGAAGCGAGATGCGGGGTGTGACTGGAGGGGATGGAGGGGCCCCTGAGTGAGGCGTTAATCATCAGTGAGTGAGAAGCAGCTCGGAGGTCAGTATACAAGTCCAAGCGTAGGCGTAGAGAGTGTTACAGGTGCATGGCATGAACGTCAAAGGAATTGATGTTTTTAAGGAGGCAAAGTGGTTTGAAGCAGGGAAATTGAGAATTGGGAATATGGATTGAGGGAGAATAAAAAAGACAGCCTTTCCTTGGGGGAGCTCGAGTGAATAGGGCCCTTGGGAGATAGCCATGCTTGGAGATGGCTGGGAAGCTGGAGGAGAGGTTGAGGATTATCGGGGAGTTTGTCCCGTACTGGAAGCGAGGGAGGGTAGACCAGGACAGATTAGAGTGTGGCCAAGACAGTCCAGGCTGTGGGCACGGTGGAAACAGTCCTCTGTTTCTTTTCTACCTTGAGGCTGGGGGACCTCGGGCCAGCACTCAACCTGTGCATAGTTTTCTCATCTGTTCAAATACAGGATACACTGGATTGGCATAGGGTTAAGTAACCTGGAGGCTGTAGAGCACAGGACGCAGTGCGATCCATGTACACACCCTCAGAAACCAGCGTTGGTCCCACCCCTTCTCCTGTTTTATCAGCCCAGGAGTGCCATTTCCACAGCACTGGGCTCAGCAGTCTGCAGTGCACCCTTCGTGGGGCCCTGAGCAGAATCTCCCCAGGATTTGAGGGTACGACTTTTATATACTGACTTTATGCCTAGGCTCTTATCATCCTGGTTAAAAAGGTTAAGTACCTTGCTATAGGGTATGAATTTTTAAGTCAATGTAAATTTGGGGTGGGGAGCAGGGGACAGTGTAGTATTTCTTTCTCATCCTTCAGGTCACAGCTTAAATGTCACATCTGCCAAGAGAACCCCTTGGTCTAGCCTCATGGTTCTCAAGGGGGAACCATTCCTCACTCCGGGGACGTGTGGTCAAATCTGGAGACATTGCCAGTTGTCAGTATGGAAAGGGTTCTAGGGGCATTTAGTGGGTAGAGGCCAGGGCTGCTGACCATCTAACAGTGACAGGACAGTCCCCTTGACACAGAATTGTCCAGCCCCAAATGTCAGCAGTGCTGAGGGTGAGAAAGTCTGGCCTGGACTATATACAGGAGATCCTTCCTCCAAGCCCTGCTTATTCCTTCATGGCGCTTACTGCGGTCTTGTAATTATCTGGATGGCTGACTTTAAGAAGTGTGTGTGTGTATAGACAGAGAGATGGATGGAGAGATAGATAGATAGGAAGAAATATACATATTATTGTCCATCTGCCTTACTTGGAATGTCAGTCCAAAACGGCAGGGGTCTTTTCTGTCTTGGTCACTGCTGCATGCCCAGTGCCTCGCATGATGATATATGGTAGGTGCCCAATAACTGTCTGTTTCTGAGTGAATGAATAGGAGGGGCTTTTTCCCTTCTGTATAGAATTTTGATTCTACATCTCCCATTAATACGGACCTGCCTAATAACTCAAAATAGGATTTTGCTCCACTTCAAATACAAGTGATGTTCGTCCAGTCAAATCCTGTTGTTCAGGATAACATGTGCAGTGGTGAAGGACCTTTCTGGAAGTTTTTATAACATGTATATTGAAAGTTCACCTAATCCCCAACTGCTGAAAAAAGAATGGACACAAAGAATCAGAGAGACCATAAACCGAGTATCTAATTTAGGAAATGTCACTGTTTTAATGTTGTCAGTTGTAAAGAGGTGTGTCTCGACCAGATTGTAACAAAATTACCACAGCTTATTCCAAAAGAAAATTTTAATACAAGAGAGTTTAGAAAATTAAACACATTTGTTTAAAAATTCTATCGTGTAAACCTTAACAGAGCAGGGTAGTTAAGATAATACTACGTGTTTCAGAGCGAATCCGCGGGCTTGTAGGCCTCATGTCCAGACACTAGACTCTAGATTTGTCGCCTTGTTCCCTGCGACAGACGGCTCACTGGGACCCGATCGTGGGTGACTCCGGCTGGGTCACCATGGCGCCTGTAGTCAAAAGACTCCCTCCTCCAAGAAGTGAGCATCTGATGAGCTAAGCAAAGTGTTCTACCAAATGGCGATGCCGGGGATGGTGCCACTAAGGCGGCAGAGGCAAAGACACTCTTTCCAGGGTGAATGCTAGATAACACAAAATCCACCCCCCCTCACTCCTGGCTAGGCCTGTTCTCCAGCTCATCTCTGGAGGGGCTAGCAACTCTGGGTGCAGACGTGTGATCCCCCAGTTTGTAACCTTCCACGTCCTCAGTCCCAGGTTTTGCAAGGGCGTCCCCTTGTATGGTCTCAGGTGATGGCGGAAAGAATCGTCGGAGGTGCGTGGCTTCTCCCCTTGCCGTTCATGAAGGCAGGAGGCAGACCTGACGGGATTTGAGGGCAGGCGGGGAGCCTGGGCGGGTCAGCTAGTGGTTTTCAGTGACGGTGGCAAAACATTTATGTGCCAGTAAGAAAGAAGTGAATCCCTGGACCTCGAAACACTCATGGATCCAGCCTGGCCTTCGAGTGGGGTTGCTCATCCTTGCTGTAGGCTCAACCATCTTTCAGAGAAACCAGATTTTTTTTTCCACTTCTCTTCCTAAACTGATTGATTGGGTAGATGAGGAAACCCATTTAATGCGGTTGTTAGGATTCAGAGATGAAAGTAAGGGCTCCTTGACAGACTTGAGAACTACCCGAATCAGGCCCATCCACGGCAACGGGCATGGCGGAAGGGAAGGTCAGAATCCCGCCCTGAACTGAGCAGGGGCATTTCAGTCACTGTGGGGTGAGAAGACAGCTGCTCTGCTCAGAGCACGGAGATCGGCAAGCCTCCACCCTCACTTCTATCGATCCAGTAGCCGAAGTTTTATTTTAGAAACGTAATCAAGACCACGTGTTAGGGAAACATGAAAAATGAATTTTTTGGCATGGGAATGTTAGATAAAATATACAGTGCTACAATTGTGCAAAATTAGCACAGAAGCCAATCTGAACAGCAGACATTTAATGTTAGCTTTAATGAAACAATACACAATACTGTGAAAAATGATCATTGCAAAAGGCCTTGCTTGTGGGCAGATGCCTGCGTGCCAGAAGCGCCCAGCCTGGGGGAAGGTCCAGTGTGGGTGGCAGTGTCCCGAGGGAAACACCGAGACAGGGTCAAGACAGTTAGTTATTGCCTTTGGGGTTGAAGCTTGAGCAGGGCGTGCTCCTTCTAGGACGCCTCTTAGCCGATCTGATGCTCCCAGGCAGGGTCCTTCTCTGGCAGGTCCTGGGGGATGCCCACGTGGCTTGAGGCTGAGAATCCAGCCTGTTCTTTACTGTCAGTGACACGCCCAGGCGAGGTGCCCCCTTTGGGGGAGAGCACCTCCCATGAATGGGCGCTGGTACCGAGTTGCCAGGCTGAGGGATGAAGGAAGGATGCCAGACGTGACTGGTTAGGAGAGGTCTGCCGGGGCCCGAGGTCAGGGCCTGGCCTCCAGGTGAGGGGTCCAGCTGGCGGCACCCCCTGTGAGGGTGAGCAGGTGGCGTGGGGGAGCAAGGCCTGAAACCCTGTGACCTGGTCCTCCAGTGGGCAAACTGTCTCATGAGGAAATAATAGGAGAAAAAGAGGAGGCAAGGCCACCAGCTTGCCCAGGGCCGCAGAGCCCTAGTTCAGGGTGTTTGTTAGGAGTGCTTCGGATCAACTGGGCTGGTGGGTGGGTCTTCATTCCTGTTTCCTGATTCTGAGCCCAAAACCTGGGGATTAATTCTTGGGCCTCCAGTGCCTGCTGCCTCTGGGCATTAGCTGCCGCTGTGTTATCAATCCCACGGATGTAGACAGCTTTGATTGCCTCTGTTGTTTTAAAGGCACAGCACAGCCCGGCACTACACCCAGCACTGCTGTAAAATCCAGCGGTTATCAAAGAACACATCTCAATAGGCCCCATGCTGTGTGACCAGACCTTGTCCACAAACACTGGTCCACGTCCCTCCCCCTCACCGTTCACGCCTCTTGCCAGGTCTCACAAGATGGCACTGTCTCTACAACTCAATCAGGTGATCCCTTTCGTAGCTAGGAAGCCCCTGGATGGGCCTGGTGATGGTGTTAAAGGCGACCACTGTGGGGTTTAACAGCCTCTTCCAGGAAAGCCGCCTCCTCCCCCAGGGCCTGACTGTGGAGAGATGCTGGGTTGTTTCAAGCCAGGATTCCAGACCAGCTGCAGGAGCAGGAGCTGAGAAAGCTCGCTTCTGGGTGAGGTTTACACCAGCCTCGGACCGCCCTTCCTGGGAGCTTTGGTTTTCTCTTTTAAGGAGAGATGTCTCTGCCCAGCCCTGCTTTTCCTGGGTCTCCTTTATCTGGGGGAAAAGGAGGGAGCAAACAAGATGATGGCAGAGATGGACCCGGCTGATGTTGCGTCCCATTCTGGCTGAAGCCGCCCCTGAGCAGACAGCCTGGCTTTGCAGAGGGGACCTGGAGGGGCCTCTCCCTCCCCGAACAGGTGGGGTACCAGAGGGTCAAGGCCTTCTAGAGAGACGGGCCCTTCAGCTCCTTTCAGAATGGGGGGGTGGCTTCCTCTCTCAGACGCCAACTTTGGAGGCTCCAAACAATTTTCTAATTTGATCAAGGAGAGAGAAGCAATGTCGACTGCTCCTTTCTGAAGGGCTGTCTTTCCCACTGATGGGTCCCAGGGGATATCCCACCCTCTGAATTGGATTTGGATTGATGGGGTAGATGTTGACACATCCTCAGGGGCTGGCATTTTGTGTCCCGGATCTCGGCCTGGACCTCGGTGTTTTATTCTTTCTCTAGGAGCTGGGGAGTCCGCCCCTTCTAAGTCCATCCCGCCACCCTGGAGAGCAGGGCAGGAGTATTTTGAGCAGCTGGATGGACTAATCACTGCAGAACATTCCATGTGATTCCAAAGTTAAGGCTTTGAGGAGGTGCTGTAATGTGCATGTCACATGCATGTCTGAGCTGAAATCAAAGGAATTGAAGGATCAGGGTTTCTGCAGGATCACAAAAACGGAGGTACAGATAGCAAGCAGCCTGGAGGGTCCCCGTGGGGCCCCCAGGAAAATACTTTTTACAATCCACGTTTTGGGAGAGCAGGGCAAGTTTTCCGTGAATAATTAAGCTTTAAAAAATGGGGAGGCAGAGTTTCTCCTTTTTAAATACGGGCTGCGAGTGCATTTGTATCTCCCAGCTCAGCATCTGTCTGCTGTAGCTATGGGTGCCTTTTTTTTTTGGCTCTTTTTTTTAACTCCGTGCACAGAATGTCAAAGCTGGCTCCTGGTGGGGTGGTTGGAGAAGGCGAGACCAGACTCGCACTCAGATGTGTTTCGGGTCAGGCGCCAGAAAAGGCTGGCTGGTCGGAACCCTTGGCCCTGGGGGGTGTCGGGGCAGTGGTACCATTCTGGGTCTAGTACAACCAGAGAGGAGACACCTTGGGAACAGATCCGGCTGTGCAGCCTGTCAGCTGGCATCAAACTGACTGCTGTGGAGGGACCCAAATGCGTGGGGCTGGGATCTGGGGCAGCTGGAGCTTCCGGACAGTCCCGGAGGATCTGGTCGAGGAGGGCTCTGTGTTCAAGGCAGCGCTGTGGGACTCGGGATTCCAACAAAGTGCACATGCAGCGGCTCCCTCGGCACACACGCGGGAGAGAAACCGCGCTGCCTTTCTAGGACACAGCGTCCCTCGGGTCCTCGGACCCCCACGAGCTGACATCAGGGCCCCCAGACACGCACTCCCCACTCCATCTGCAGAGAACAGCCGGCTTGTTTCGCTCACCTGGACCTGGCTCACCTGGCAGAATGTTCCCTCAGAAGTCACTCAGGCCTCCTCCGAGTCTCTGGAGGGCTGTACGTAGATGATCTCAGCTCTGCTTAACTGCTCTGATAAGTTTCCGTTTGGCTGACGGGAGGAACACGCAGCACAAACCTTCCAGGCCATTCCTTCCAGAGTTTTCCGCTATCTAGGAAACGCTCAATGATTACCCACACCGCTCACCCAGTTGTAAGCTGATGAGTGGTTAGCCTTCTACGGACCATCTTTCACACACATTTACGTCGGCTACTGTCCCCAGAAAATGCCTCTCTTTGTATCAGCAGCTGAGATTGGCTCTTGCCCGGGGTGGGAGAGAGTTCCATGATTCTGGCCAAATGGCTCTGGCCCCACGGGGCGACCTGCCGCTGCTCCTCCTCCTGTTCCACGTGCCGGGGCCCCGCTCTGAATGGGAGGAGCAGAGGCGGCGGTCTCGGGGGCACGCAGGGCCCTGCTCCCACGGACAGCGCGCTGGCCGGCAGAGGCTGTGCTGCACACCCTCGTCTTTAGGGCGTGATCATGACCTGTGCAGAGGGGACACTTGTGTCCAAGTTCACAGCCACGCTGAGCTCCTCGGAGCCCCGGGGCAAGGTCTGAAAGCCCGAGGCCCACAGAACCTTCTGGAATGCTTCCCAGAGCCGAGTCTCTAACAGCCTGAGGGCTCTCCTCTAGGCTTCCGAGGCCAGGGCCACCGACTCCTGGATAGCCCAGGCTCTCCAATACGGGTCACTGGGTGGCTGCTGATGGCTGGCCTGACCAGGTGCACATGGGCCCAGGGGGCCTCAGGTTTCCTACAGGGGCTGGTCCTTCCAGAACCAACCATAAGGAGGTAGGGAAGTTCTCCAAGAACCACAGTTCCGCATCCCTCTAATGGCTCCTTCACACGAAGGCCAACGGACTGTCTCCCCGGAGCATGGTGGCAAGAACTAGGGTGTCTACTGACCACTGGTGGGGAGAGCATGGAAAAGAACTAGCCTCCACCCAAACCCTTCACGTCCATAGGTTGTAGCAGGCAATTACATTAAACAGGGGGAAAAAAAAAAACCAGTCATTCGAATTCCCACGTGGGAAAGAGTTAAGAGGTGGTTTCTCGATGAACCTTCTGACCAACTGAGACATCAGACTTGTGCATCTCAACCAGGGGGCTCCGAGCCCGACCCAGCGCCCACCCTCCTGCCGGCCCCTGGGCTGGAGGGAGGGGAACGGCTGGCCCTCATGGCCCAGGGCAGGGCCAGGGAGAGCAGGGCCCACATGTCTGCGTCTGTCCAGCGAGGACCTGCCTTGCTCTCACATGGCCCAGTTTAATCAGGGGGTCACGGAACCGGTGGGGAAGGTGTGCTCTCTGGCGTTCACCGGGGGGACGGGGGTGTCCCTCCGAGGTGGAAGGGGCCAGCTGCCGTGGCCGGGGTGGAGGCAGCTGGCGCAGCACGTAGGGCCCGAGTCTGGGTGGCCGTCGAGGTCAGAGGTCGCCACTCTGGGGCTCCACGTTGCGCGTCTCCCTGGGGTGACCGCGGGACAGCTTGGGGAAGCGGGAAGCCACTTTGGGCCGGCTGTTCTTGGTCAGCGGTTCTCCGGGAGGGGTGACGTCACTGTAAGACAGAGCAGGGAGAATCGGGTTAAGTCAGGGTTCCAAGTGCAAATAGCTACAGGCAGGGCGGCAGGGGGCGGGGTGGACAGCGGGAGTGGCCTCCGGGGCATGGCTGCTGCCTGGCTGGGTGGCAAGAGCGGCGTGGAGAAATGGGGAGGGGCGTCCACGTTGTCGTGTGAACTTCCTGTCCGTCAGCAGCACCCAGCACAGCATTGGGGCCGCAGCTCTGGACCCGCTTTTAAGTCAACGAAAGATGGTTCTGGCCCCGGCTGTCTTCTCACCATCTTCATTGATCTTCCAGCAAAGGCACATTTCAAAGTCAAAGAAAGAAAATGCTTGGGAGAACACTGCATTTAAAAAGTCATAAAAGATGCACAAACACAGGAGAGGGAATTATGTCCGCCAACGTCCAATTGTAAGGGTGTTTACGACAGCAGTATGTAAAAGAGCCAGAAATACGGAACAACTTATGAGTCCAATGCAAGGATCACTGATACTGGATATACTGGTGAAAAAACACCTATAACCACGAGACAGCAGCAGCCGGTACGCACAGGGGCACGGGAGTGCGTTTATGAGCCAGTAAGGGCGTATGATTCCAACACAGGTTAAAGCACAGTAGGGAGGCTGTAACCCCGCCGTGTACAGAAAACACCTGAAGGATACATTTGTTTACTCTGTGAATCTTGGCGCACGCATGTGGGCCAAGCACCGTGCAAGGCACTGGGGATAAACGGTGAACAAAACGGATTCTCCCAGGACCCGTGGAGCTCACAGTCCGAAGGAGAGTTAAAAACATCACACGTTCAAAGACTTAGGTTACAAATGCCACCAGAGCCTCCCCGAGCAGGGAGCCTGGGGCACGGCAGGAAGTGCCCGAGAGCGGGCGTAGGGGGCCAGCCTGGGTGAAGCTTGGGGCCAGGAGGCTCTGGGCACCGGGGCACTCGGGGAGGCAGGGAGGGAGCAGCCGGAGGGTGAAGGGCATCTGCCGGAGGGCTCTCGGCGGCGGGGGCCCCGTGATCTGGTTGCACTGGGAAGTGCCCAATGCCAAGGCCGCTGCTCCAGGCACGCGCAGAAGCCTGGGCTGGGGCTGTGAATGCAGAGGTGGTGAACTCTGTCTTATTTCCCACGGCTGCTGTAACACATTACCACACACTTGGTGGCTTAAAACAACACGCTGTGCTGTCTTACAGTTCCAGAGGCCAGAAGTCCCAAATGGGCCTTATGAGGCTACATCCAAGGTGTACCTCTTGGAAGCTCCAAGGGAGAATCCTTCCTGGCCCTTCCCAGCCCCTGCAGGCCTCCTGCTTGCCTCAGCTCGTGGCCCCCGCCTCCATCTTCAAAGCCAACACTGCAGCATCTTCAACTCTCTTTCCCTCTGACCCTCCTGCCTCCTCCTTATAAAGACCCTTGTGATCACATTGGACCCACCTGGACATCTCCCCTCTGCCCCAATCCTTAAATCTACTGAGTCCCCTTTGCCATGTAAGGGGACACATTTATAGGTTCCAGGGGTTAGGGTACAGAATTAGTGGGGGGGGGTTGTCATTCTGTCTACCACAGACTGAAATTTGAATAGAAAGTAGAATCAACACGACTTGGTAATGGAATAATAACTGCCTCTAAATGGTGAGATCACAGCTGACAGAAAATATAAAAGAAAAATAAGAGAAAACGTTGATAATAAATATCTCACTGATACAAAATGCTTTTTAAAAACAAAGATTAAAGGTTGTTCGCACATCCTGACTGTCTCTGTGGCATCAGACTCCATGCCAAGGGCTTTCCGGACACGAGTCCTAGAGGACTCTGCAAGGGAAGACAGAGCCCAGCTAGAGCTGAGCCCCGAGGTTCAGGGAGGACACAGCCACCAGCGAGTAAGTAGCAGATCCAGAATCACCAGCAGCTGTCTCCAGAACCAGTCCAGATAAGCAAAGGAATGGATCATATCCAAAGAGAAATGGTCCCCGCAGGGGTCCCTGAAATGGCCACTTGCTTCCTGCATCTCAGGAGTGGTTCGGTTTACACGAGCTGATTTTTCACGCCTTTTCAGGGACCCAGACACTATGCTCAGTGAGATGTCCCTCATTTCCCATTTGGGACGACATCTCAGTAAGATAATAAAATGAAAAATCCTTCTAATTACCACCTTCTCCCATGGGAGCCAGGGTGTGCTTATCTTCTGTGCATGGAGGGAAGAGAAGCATCTGACCTTGAACAAAGCTGGAGCTGCTCCGAATCCTCTGGGTACCTCCTTCGGAATGGCACTGGCCACGGGCCCAAAGCTGCCACGGCCCTCTCTTCTTCCCAAACACTCACATTACCATAAGCCTCTTTATCCCTGAATGCCGCTTAGAGGTATGGGCAGAAGATGCTGGAAGGAATCTTTGCCCCCCTGTGAAGGGCTGATGATTACGAGTGTGCAGGTGGGCTCAGGTGTAAAGGTCATTGTAAACCACTGGCCTCCCCAACCTCCTCCCCTCACACTGTCCGGGGTCAGGGGTCCAGCCAGTTGCCCCTGTGCCCGTGGCTGCTGTCATCACTGGGCATGATGTGCGAGGCCAGGAGGACCTCTGCCCACAGTGACCAGAGCCCGTGGTCCCCAGAGCTGGCTCCTGGGAGAGCCCGGGAGAGGCGGGAGCCTGGCTGGTGCGAGGGGACAGTGACGAGACAGCGGGGCCAGGACTCTGGCATTTCATTTAGTTTCACCAAAGGCACCTGTGTGGGGAGTAGCGCAGCGGGTGAGGGCGGGGCCTCGGAGCCAGGACACCCTCGGGTCCCCCGCCAAGGGGCTCTGCTCGCTGCCCTCGAGCCTCGTGCCCTGGGCTGCCCGCCACACGGGGATGATGATCGCTCGGCCCTCACAGCGCCGTGGCAACGGCAGGAGGGTTCACCCCACGTGGAGCCACTAACGAGCTGCGTTTCCTTAGGCAAGTGTCTTGTTGGCTTGGAGCCAAGGCTTCTAGGGTAGAATAAATATTTATCCAAAAGAATAGAAATCAGGATCCGGAAGAACTCTCTCTGCACCCCCATGTTCACCGCAGCACTATTCACAACAGGGAAGATGTGCAAATAACCTAATCTCCGTGAATGGATAAAAAATGTGGTCCATCCATACAATGGACTATTCAAGCCTTTAAAAAAAAGAGGAAATTCTGACATATGTGAAAACACGGATGAATGCTGAGGACACTATGCTAGGTGAAATAAGCCAGTCACAAGGACAGCTACTGTATGATTCCACTTACATGAGGCATCTGAAATAGTCAAACTTGGAGAACCAAAGCCTGGAATGGTGGTTAGTAGAGGCAGGGGGAGGGGCAAGTAGGGAGTTAACTAACTGACAGGCATAATGTTGCAGTTGAATAAGATGAATGAGTTCTAAACTCAAAATGGATTAGGGACCTAAATGTAAGACTGGATACTATAAAACTCCTAGAGGAAAACATAGGCAGAACAGTCTTTGACATAAATCGCAGCAATATCTTTTGGGATCCACCTCCTAGAATAATCAAAATAAAAACAAACAACTGGGACCTAATTAAACTTAAAAGCTTTTGCACAGCAAAGGAAACCATAAACAAAACGAAAAGACAACCCACAGAATGGGAGAAAATATCTGCAAATGAAGCAACCAACAAAGGATTAATCTCCAAAATTTACAAACAGCTAGCTCATACAGCTCTGTCAAAAAACAAAAACAAAAACCCAATCAAAAAAAGGGCAGAAGACCTAAACAGACATTTCTCCAAAGAAGATATACAGATGGTCAAAAAGCACATGAAAAGATGCTCAACAACGCTAATTATTAGAGAAATTCAATTCAAAACTACAATGAGGTATCACCTCACACTGGTCAGAATGGCCATCACCAAAAAGCCTACAAACGATAAATGCTGGAGACCCTCCTACACTGTTGGTGGGAATGTAAACTGGTACAACCACAATGGAGGACAGTATGGATGTTCCTTAAAAAACTAAAAATAGAACTACAATATGATCTAGCAATCCCACTCCTGGGCATATATCCAGAGAAAACCGTAATTCAAAAAGATACATGCACTCCAGTGTTCACTGCAGCACTATTTACAATAGCCAAGACATGGAAGCAACCTAAATGTCCATCGACAGAGGAATGTTTAAAGAAAATGTGGTATATACAATGGAATATTAGCCATAAAAAAGAACGAAATAATGCCATTTGCAGCAACATGGATGGACCTAGAGATTATCATACTAAGTGAAGTAAGACAGAGAAAGACAAATATCATATGATACCACTTATATGTGGAATCTAAAAAAAATGATACAAATGAACTTATTTTCAACAGAAACAGACTCACAGACTTGGAAAACAAACTTTGGTTACCAAAGGGGAGATGTTGGGGGGAGGGATAAATTAGCAGGTTGCGATTAGCAGATACACACTACTATTGGGTTGGCCAAAAGGTTCCTTCGGTCTCTTCCGTAAGATGGCTCTAGTAGCACTTAGTTGTCTTTAAATTCATTCAAAACAATTTTGTTAGATTGTATGTGACAGCTGTCATATCAGCGTGCACTTAAAAATTAAGACTTATCAAAATTGGTGAATTTTTGTGTAGCCATTTTAATATTGAAGGTGGAAGAAAACAACATTTTCAGCATATTATGCTTTATTATCTCAAGAAAGGTTAAAACGCAACTGAAATGCAAAAAAAAGATTTGTGCAGTGTATGGAGAAGGTGCTGTGACTGATCAAACATGTCAAAAGTGGGTTGCGAAGTTTTGTGCTGGAGATTTCTCGCTGGACGATGCTCCAGGGTCGGGTAGACCAGTTGAAGTTGACAGCGATCAAATCGAGACACTAACTGAGAACAGTCAACGTTATACCACGCAAGATACAGCGAACATACTCAAAATATCCAAATCAAGCGCTGAAAATCACTTGCACCAGCTTGGTTATGTTAATCGCTTTGATGTTTGGGTTCCACGTAAGTTCAGTGAAAAAAAACCTTCTTGACCGTATTTTGACAAGCAATTCTCTACTGAAACGTAAAGAAGACGTTACATTTTTAAAACAAATTGTGACGGGCTATGAAAAGTGGATACTGTGCAATAATGTGGAACGGAAGAGATCGTGGGGCAAGCGAAATGAACCACCACCAACCACACCAAAGGCTGGTCTTCATCCAAAGAAGGTGATGCTATGTATATGGTAGGATTAGAAGGGAGTCCCCTATTGTGAGCTCCTTCCAGAAAACCAAACGACTAATTCCAACAAGTACTGCTCCCAATTAGACCAACTGAAACCAGCACTCAACGAAAAGCATCCAGAATTAGTCAACAGAAAACGCATTATCTTCCATCAGGATAACGCAAGACCGCATGTTTCTTTGATGACCAGGCAAAAACTGTTACAGCTTGGCTGGGAAGTTCTGATTCATCCGCCGTATTCACCAGACATTGCACCGTTGAATTTCCATTTATTTCCATCTTCACAAAATTCTCTTAATGGAAAAAATTTCAATTTCCTGGAAGACTGTAAAAGGCACCTGGAACAGTTCTTTTCTCAAAAAGATAAAAAGTTTTGGGAAGGCGGAATTATGAAGTCGCCTGAAAAACGGCAGATAGTAGTAGAACAAAAGGGTGAATACGTTGCTCAATAAAGTTCTTGGTGAAAGTGAAAACTGTCTTCTTTTTACTAAAAAACCCAAGGTACTTTTTGGCCAACCCAATATATATAAAATAATCAACAAGGATGTACTGTATAGCACAGGGAACTATCCTCAATATTTTGTAATAAGGGAAAAGAATCTGAAAAAGAATTTTTTCATATGTATGAAAAAATATATATGTATATATATAACTGAATCACTTTGTTGTACACCTGAAACTAACACAACATTGTAAATAAACTATACTCCAATATAAAATTTAAATTAAAAAAAAAAGAGGAATAAGCTCTAGAGACCTGCTGTACAACACTGTACCTACAGTCAACAGTCCTGTATTGTACACTTAAAATTTGTGAAGGGGGAAGGTTTCAGGTTAAATGCTCTTGCCACAAAAACAACAACAAAAAATAAGTCTAGTATTGGCAATTTCACATGGTTTAACAGTAGTATCTGAAGGCATGGGATTGTTGGTAAGTATAAACTGGGAGGTGACGGGTCCGGGGTGGATGGAGAAAAGGGTGGGGCCTGCTCTGAATGGGAAAGAGACCTGGGATTCTCCCCGGGTCCCTTCCCTCTAGTAGAGAGCCAGGGCCAAGGCCACATGCATCCCAGGACTGAGGTCCATCAGCAGAGCCCAGGACTGTGCACATGCAGCTCCAGGGAAGCAGGAAGGTCTCACGGTTGCAAGGACAGCTTTAAATAAGGACCATTGATTTTTTTTACACCAAAGCTCACTGCAGCCGCCACCTTGCATGCCATCACATTTCTGTGTCCTCAGGCTGAAATTCTCATTGCTCACGCCTTTGTTGGCCTTGTGCACTAGTGAGATTTAAAGAATAGTGCCGTTTCTTACCCAGCCCCATCGACAGAAATCAGGCCACCGAGAAGCTCTTCTTTCCTCTGGCCTGTGTTTTTATAATAAAGCAGGCTGGTGGCTCTGGATCTGGGCAGGAGCAGAACCACTGAGCAAGGTAAAATTACGTTCCTGATCCACCCGATTCTGTTTTAATGCGGGAGGTATGTCTACCCCAGTTTTGCAGACAAGAAGAGGGAAGTGTGGAGAGCAAGAAAGGCCCCACTTCCACCATAAAAATAGACTTCCAAAGGAAGTGTGGAGTAATAGAAGCTCCATATTCAAAGTCAGAAAACCTGTGTGCCTTCAGTTAGACACCTTAGGACCTTTGAGGAAGATCTATAACCTCCCCAAGACTCAGTTTTCTGATCTGTGAAATGGGCATAATATTGGTCCTTTCTAATGCTCATGTATCATCCAACACATATTTATTGAGTCTGTTACAAATAGGAATAGAGTTGGCTCTTTCAAGGCCCCTAGATCACTGAAATAAAAGAGGCACAGGCAAAGTCTGGTCAGCAAAATCTTAAGAACTTTGATGGCTGAGGCATCAATATATGAAGGGAAGTGGATAGAGGCTTTTACAAAGATTTTAAAAACTACAGAAATGTACCTCAAAACCTCCCGTTCCTTTCCCCAGCACAACTCAAGTCTTCCATCTGTCTGACCTGAGGGCAGGAGGCTGGAAGGCAGAGGAAGGAACCTTCTCTGAAGAGACCATACTAGGCTTTCTGGAACAGGTGCCCTAAAAATCTATACAGATGGAAGAGAGATGGGCGTTTGGCAGGGATGTTTGGAGCCCCCTCCTCCTGTCAGGTCTTCCGTTCCTCAGACACATTCAGCAACACTGTCTCCCCACTGCTGGCCACCATCAAGGTGCCAAGGGAGTCCGTGTCTGTGGAGGTGGCCCCTGCCAGGAGCCCCAGGGGGGACAGTTCCTTTTAATAAGCCTCTGGGGCACACTGCCATGGCCTCTCCGTCCCCGGCACACAGGTGAAATTGATCCGCTGGTCTCAACCCCTCCTCAGTGAAAATGACCATGGGGAGAGATTTGCTGTTCATTTCACTTATAAAGTGGCTTTCAAGGGCCGGTCAATATTCCATTTGCTGGGAGCTGCCTTCTGCAGCTGGGAGGGTGGCTTTGCAGGGGCCACGCCTGCTGCTGGGCTGGACCCTGGAACACAGCTGGGACTGAGCGGCCTTCTGTAGAAGGTGTGGCCGCTGTCCTCCTGTGCCCGGGTCCCTGACGGAGCCCGTGCTTGCAGGAGTTGGGAGAACTGCCTCCGGGATGTGCACACCCTGCGTCTCGCGCCCTCCGGTCTGTGGGAGGGGAGGGGAGGCCTTGCCCCCCATCAGTCAAGGTGCGCCAGGCTAGTCGGCCTTTGACTTGGCTCGCAGGCACGCCTTCAGGCTCAGGACCACACGATGGGGACCACCTCTACCCACGCACTCCGCTAACACCCACGAAGTTTTCTCTCCGTGAGCTGCGCCCGTGGATTTGAGGGAGGAGGCCCCCGTGGCACTTCCTCTCTGTTTCCTGTCCCTCGGTTTGACCTGGGTCTAAAGAGTGTCACCGTCTGGATGTGACCCAGAAATGGCCCTGGCAGTACCAAGGGTTCCCTGAAGGCAGAGCTTGGTCTGGTTCTTCTTTGGGTCCTCACAGTTCCCGACCCCAGAAAGCACTGGGTGATTTAACTCTTTTGGATGGATTAAAGAGGACCACTGCTTGTCAGGTCTTGGGCTAAAACTTACACCGATTCTCATGTAATCTGCACGCCAGCCTTGCGAAGGAGGCGTGTTTCACAGCTGGGGCCATCAAAGCGCAGAAGCCACTTGTCCGGGGTCCCCTGAGCAAGTGAGAAGCAGAGGCTGGTCTTGAACATGCAGTCTGGCCCCAGAGCGCACAAATAGATGACCCAGGAGACCACGCAGTCAGGCTGGGGCCGCTGGTACGCGTCTGAGAGGCTGCGCCTTCAGCACAGACCGTCTGACCTTTGGAAACAATTGGAACTGCGGAGGGCGTGTCTGTCACCAGGTGCCCACAAACCCCATTTCAGTAAATCCCGTACTATGTTCTCAAGATCTTTCGCACGTGCTTTCAATAGTGCTCTGACGTAACTGCTGCTCTCTGCTGACAGATTTTTAATATTTTAGCTTTAAATTTTTCTAGTCCAAGCTCTGGCCTGGTAGTTGAATACGCACGCACAAGTTAAATGACGGTACAAAGGGAAGCGGGAGGATGTAGAGAGCCCTCGCATCATTAACAAACGTAAAGAGTAGTGACACCGGGTCACTGTAGGGGAGGAAATGGAACCAATACGTGCAGGTGTGAAGAAGGGGACAGAAATAGCCTGTAATCCTGCCCTCCGTGGACGACCACTGTTTGTTAGTGCAGGAGTGTAGATTTTTCAGGTCATTTTCTATGTGCATTTCTTATGGAGGATCTTTCAATATGAAAATGGTTACTTCCTAAATAAACCTGCTTTGAAATCTGATGGTCTTTTAAATCAAGGCATTCTGTTCATGGAATGCCGCAGATGTTGGTGATGTGGCCTGGGAAACAGTGGTGACAGTGACGATGTGTCATTACAGGTCCGTTCACTGCGGGCTTGCTGTGTGGCAGGTGCAGGGCTCACCACCGTTATTTTATGCAGTTCTCTCTCCCACCAACCCTGGGAGGTAGGGACTCTGTTTTACACATGAAAACTCAAGAAGCTACCGTCTAGCGTGGCTTCCTGAGCTGCAGGGACTTGTGTGATGTCACACGTGTCCTATGTGATACAGCAGGACACACACCCAGGCCCATCTTCTCAGCCTCTCGGCTGAGTGGCAGATGACAGGGCAGTATTGACAGGAAAAAAGAGAAGGCCTACACGGCTCTGGGAAGATGCTGCAATTTGTGAACTGTCTCACCTTGAGCGAGCCTTTTCATGCTCCTCCCCCCAGTATCACTGCATCTCTATCATCATCTATTGTAAGAAGTTTCTTAGCCCGGTTCTAGGCAAAGTCTCTTAATCTATGATTGCCATCTGACAAATGGGGCTATAGGATTAAACAAGACAACACGGGGCGTGCTCTCTGTCAACGAGGGCTCTAGTTGCTGGAGGAGCTGGCAGGGCCTGAATCGTGGACAGAGGATCGTGGTGGGAGGGGCTGCATTTGAAGGTACAGCTTCTAAAGATCTACCGACGGGGCTGGGAGCCATAGGACAGAGGTGAGCCCCAGAGACAGGGAGCCTCGTTGTGGGGCTGGTGTAGCCCCCCTGGGAGAAAGATCCTGAGGACAGACCCGAGACAGGGCAGTGGCAGTGCAGCAGGGGTGGGGATGGTGATCCAAAGGTGCTGAAGAGAGAGCATCCCTAGGGCTCCGTGACCCATCAGACGGGGGAAGTGAGAGCGGGTTTCATCTGTGCTTGCAAACTGGACTACAGGGAGTGCCGAGCTTGGCGGGGAAGGTACAGAAAGTGACAGGTGGATGGGGGCATGTGTATCTCTGGGATAAATCATGCTATTAAAAAAAGTAAAGATACATTTGTCCCTTTTTGCCAGGAAGATCACACAAGTCCATACCAACACTGTACTGCCTACCTGTACTGCGCCCAGACACATCAGCTTTCATTACTTCAAGGCTACAAACCACGATAGATGAGATTCTGATCGTTACAAATGGCCGTGATGCTAACGGGGCCGCACCGGGTGCCTGGCCGGGAGCCTCTTCAGTTACAGCTCCTTGTTACCCAGAGTGCGGCTTCCGGGGCTCCTGATCTGACTCGGCTGACATTTCAGAAGGTCTGTGCATCACGTCCTAGGTTGGGGACCAGTACCTGAAAGGCTCTTCCGAAAAGGGGCTGGATCATTCTCCTGCTTGCCCCCCCTAGTACCTCCTCTGCCAGACCCTCATCTACACCCCCTCTCTGAATCCTGCCACTGACCCCTTCTCAATCCCCTTCTCACAGGTCAGCCCTCATCACATCTCCATGGTAATCACGGCCCACCCCCTCGTGGTGCTCTCCCCGATCATAAAGCCTGGCCAAACCCTACCCTGGTTAAGCCGAGCAGCAGACCAGGGAGGAAAAAGCCCAAGATGGGGCCAGCTGGCTGGCTGCGTTTTCGGTTCACGGCTAACCCTACAGGCCCCAACGATCCTGCCCCAGTTCCCCACCTGGCCCCTCCCTCTCTCGCTGAAGTGACTATTGTATTCCTTCCCTCTTCTCAGACCATCTCCATCCTGGACGCTCTGCCTGGCAGGTCACCCAGAAAGCAGCCGGGGGGCTCCTCTCCTCTCCTCTCCGTGACACAGGATCACGTATCCCTGCTCCTACTTGAGGCCAACCCCTCCATGGGGCCCAGGGGCAGTTCCCTCGGGACTTTCTCAAGGACATGGCCCTGCCCTGTCCTGCCCCCTCCTGCACCATCCCTTCAAATGTCACCATGTCCCGGTATCTCTCAGCTTAAAGCCCTCCTTGGCCTCGAGCCCCTCTGGCTACCTCCACGCTGTCAAAGCCAGCGGTCGCCCTGCCCCCCTGGCAGCAGCTCCATCCCCTTCTGACACGCCCCCGGCGCTGCTGCCTGGCCACTGAGCTGTGGAGGCTCCCAAGGCCTCGGTTCTCTCCTCATCTCTGTCTACAGCGCCTAGCTGGGGTCTCATCCGGACCCACGGCATCGCATACGTCTAAATGCCAAGGATTCCCATATTTACGCTTCAGCCCCGACTGCCCTCAAGCTCCAGAGTCACTGGACCCCGTGGACATTTTGGCATTTCCCCTTGGATGTTTGACAGGCAGCCCTATCTTGAATGTGGCCAAAATGGGAATTCTAATGTCCCCGTCCAACTTTTGTTCCTTCTCTGGTCTTCACTTTCGTAACTGGTGCAATTCCCTACCCCACTGCTCAAACCAGGACCGAACACATCCCCCTGGTGTCTCCCTTTCCCTTACATCCCACACCTAATCCATCCATGTGCCCTTTCGGCTCTACCTGTAGACACATGCTCGATACTCCACTTCTCTCCACTCCGCTGTGACCGCCCTAGGTCCGGCCACCATCACCTCTTGCCTGGACTCTCACGACAGATTCCCATGTGTTCTCCCTGCTTCCACTTGATTCCTGTGCAACTCGTCAAAGTTATCCCGTTATTTCCCCACCTCCATGGCTTCCCTCTGCATTCAGTCAAATCCTTACCAGGGCTACACCTCACCCTCACCTCCTCCAGCTGCACTGAGACCGCCTGGATTGCTCGGAAGTCCTCCTTCAAGTCTCACTCAAGTCACTGCCAGTCGTGCGCCACTGCATCACTGTTTTGGTTTCTTTACAGTACCTGTCACTCTCTGAAGTGTCATCTTTACCAACCTAAGCCCAGTGCCTAGAATTGGGCCTGGTCCACTTAACCTTTTGGGTGAGGTCAAAGTGGCCTGCAAACGCCAAGCTCATCCCCACCAGACCTTGTCCTCACCCAGCTCAGAGGGGGAGGCCTCAGAATCGGAAAGCCCCAGGCTGATACCTGACTCTAGAATGTACCAGCATGTGACTGTGAGAAAGCCATTTAACGCCTCTGTGATTCAATCCGAAAAAACAAGAGTAATAATCCATATTCACTTCTCTCATAGAAAGTGGAGGTAATATTACTTTCATGACATTGGTAATAAGAAAAATAACTGCCTCCAAAGCATCACCCAGGCTTGTCCCATCAGGCAAAAGCTATAGTGGTTATAACAGTAGGGGTGCAAAGAGAACATTAAAGTGGCATAAAATTCGGCGTGGAGGGAACAGACCTAATACCATCTGCAGAAATACGTAAAGGAAAAGACTGAGAAACGTGACTCCCTTACATGACAGACAGACTGTGAGGAGTGGGGAATGAAATGTCCAGCGTGTGTGCAGGGCTCCTACAAACCAATGAGAAAGAGGCTACAGCCCAACAGCACACAGGGGAAGGGATACAGTGAGCCCTTGACAGAAGAAAAAGAAACAGGTTTTAGGTTTTTCAGTAATTCTGCTATTTGTTCAAGCCACACTACGTGCCACGTAGCAGACAGAGCCCCTGCTCTTGGGGAGGTGGCCTCGTGACCCCAGGCACCGTCTTCTCTCGCCCGAATCCCCCTACCTGCCCTCCCGTGTCCAGCCTGCTGCTACTCTCCTCCAGCGCTGAGCAATCCAGCTAACAAAACAAGCCCGTCGTGGCACTTTGGCTCCAAAATCTCCAGTCGTTCACCTACCGCCGAGTAAAATGCTTACATGCTCTTCCAGGCCATCCCCGACTGGGCGGTCCCCTTCCTCACTCCATTCCCTGCCTCGGGCTCTGCAGCGGGGTCTGGGCGCACGCCTGTCCCGGGGCCTTAGCAGTTACCGTCTCTTCACCCCAAAGCCAGCGGGGATTTCCTGCCGGGTTCTCGCCCTCCTCCTCCAGGTCTTTCCTCTTCTGGGACGTGCTCAGTGCTGCCTTCCTTGCCACCGCCCACCTCCCACCTCTCCCCCGCTACTCTGCACTGTCATTTGGCGTGTTACGTTGATGTGGGTCTGGTTCATGGCTGTAACCCAGCGTGTAGAGACAATGACACAGTAGTACTCAAGGACGATTTGTGGAATGAATGAGTCCTAGAGAAGGACCCAACACACCCAGAGAGAGTCCCCCTCATTAGTCATCAGGAGAATGCAAACCGGCCAAAGGGGAGAGAGCCGTTACCAAGCTTTGCTGGGGATGCTGAGAAGTGTCATGCAGTTGCAAACGTACAAACCGGTGAAAGCTTTTAGGAAAGCTGAGGGAGCTGTGTGTGCATGCGTGTGCGTGTTTACACACACAAATATACACGTGCAAACCCTCTGACTAAGCAACACTACTTCTAGGCGTCCTCCTATGGAGACACTTGCGTGTGCAAGGGTGTTCAAGACAGCGTGGTTTCTAACGAGGAAGCGTGGAAATAACCTGCCTGCCCGGAGGCAGGAGACGCAGTAGATGCACGACGGCACGTGGGTAAACAGCAACGCTGCCATCACAGAGGACGCAACACACCAACGTGCACGGACAAGAAAACATTTAATAAAAACACAATAGGGGACTTCCCTGGTGGTGCAGTGGTTAAGAATCCACCTGCCAATGCAGGGGGCACGGGTTCAAACCCTGATCTGGGAAGATCCCACATGCCACGAAGCAACTAAGCCCATGCGCCACGACTACTGAGCCTGCGCTCTGGAGCCCGCGAGCCACAACTACAGAGCCCACACGCCACAACTACTGAAGCCTGCACACTGCAACAAAGAGTAGCCCCCGCTCGCTGCAGCTAGAGAAAGCCTGCGCGCAGCAACGAAGACCCAACGCGGCCAAAAAAAACAGTAAGTTAGTAAATAAATAACACAATAAAAACCAAAACATTGCATGGAAGAGCCCCTGAGCTGCTGCCTGGAGATCCCCAGCTTCACTGGGTTCCGTTTTTCTGTACGGGGATGGCGAGCACGGGCAGCTGCGCCAGGCTGAAGCCATCCAGAGCCTGAGTGGGCCTGGGGTGGCCTCAACTAGCAGGAGTGTCTCTGTGTCTGAGCTGTTTTTCAGTGATCAGATCTGCTTGTAACCAGTTCAATATACCACCGTCCCCAGCAAGCTCTGGGAATACTGTGTCTTCTCTGCTTCCCTTGTTGCTGAGTTTCCAGCCGTGTTGTGTTTCCATCCGTGTTTGCCCCACTCTCTCGATTTTGCCTTTCTGCACAGCCTGGGTACCTCCAGGCAACAGTGATCTCGAAGAGTCTCCCTCCATTTTCCCCGAGTCCCCATCCTCTAGCATTGCCCTTAGAAAGAAGTGAAGCTGGGCATTGACTAAGGAGTCAAAGAACCCCAGAGCCAGATGTCCGCGACCGCCCCAGCTTGCACCCCAAGGCGCAGCCCACACAATGGGGCAGTTCTGATGAGAGTCGGCTAATGGCATCAGAATGATCACCTCTAACTAGGCTTTTTTTTTTTTTTGGCTGCGCTGGGTCTTCGTTGCTGCGCACGGGCTTTCTCTAGTTGCGGCGAGCGGGGGCTACTCTTCATTGTGGTGCGCAGGCTTCTCATTGCGGTGGCTTCTCTTGCTGCGGAGCATGGGCTCTAGGCCTATGGGCTTAGTTGCCCCTCGGCATGCGGGATCTTCCTGGACCAGGGCTCGAACCCGTGTCCCCTGCGTTGGCAGGCGGATTCTTTACCACTGGACCACTAGGGAAGTCCCTTAGATAACTTATTAAGACAGAAGGCTGATCACAGCACACTCCCCTGATGATAGCCCTTCAGAGGCTGCCTGCTGCGCTCTGAATAAACCCCACGCTGCTTACAGCCTGCTGCCAAGGCCACGCTCCCCCCGCCAGGGCTGCACAGCACTGGACAGGGCCTCTGTGTTATCCGGAAGTGTGCCAGGCCATCCGCTGTGCGGGCCAGGGCTGAGAGCCGCAAATGTAAAGACCAGCTAAAAAGAGAATGATCCCCTTTATCTCTGAGGTCAAAGGTGGGTTTCTGGTGGGTTGGCAAACTGGTGGAACATTTGATAGTATCAGAACTCTCTGGAGAAACAATTTGAACCATCCTTGGAGGAGGGCAGGTCTGAGCACGGTGCATGGACCTTTGCCGGTGGGAGCGGCTCATGGACAGTACCGAGGGCTTTCCAGTATTTTCCCAGCAGCTGTGGGCCCTGGTTTCATCACTCCACACCGATTCAGGCCTCATCACTGGAAGATGAAGATGCTCTGCTCCTTGTACCCAGATGCACCCGCTTAGGGGCACAGATCAGTTTGCCTGAGACAGAGAAGCGCTTTCCACTTCTATGGGTCAACTGGAGATTTATTTCTATTTCAGTATAACTGACAATTCTGAGTTTCTCTTGCTGGCTTCCTCCCAGAAAGAGTCTGTTATGAAAATACTATTCAAATAAAAAAAAGTCCCGTTTAAAAAAAAAAAAAGGTAGTAGCTCCATCTTCCCAAAAAAGTTAAAGAAAATAAGGCAAAAGATATTCCTTCCTCCACCTTCCTTATCTCAACTCTTTGGCCTCAACGTACTTTTAAACAAAATTATTTCATTTGTTTTGAATAAGGAACATATAAAGTGGTGTAAAATGAAAAAGCATGCAGAGGAAATGTATAAAAACTGAGTCTCCCCACCCCCGTCCTCCAGGCAACCATGGTGACTTTTAAATGCATCTTTCTAGAGCTACCCATCACACACAGAGCATGTACACAGGTGTGCATGTATGTGTATACACACACACACACTACGTATACATACATTTCTTGTTTGCTATTTCTAAAAATGGAAATGCATGCACTGTGCTCCATCTTGCTTTTTCCTCTTAAAGATGTATCCTGGAGATTTTCCATATCACTACATATACATCAGCCCCAACGTTCTAGTTCAGGGGTGGGCCAACTTCTTCTCTAAAGGGTCTGAGAGTAAACATCTCAGGCTTCGCGGACCCTTTGGTCTCTGTTGCACCTACCCAGCTCTGTCCTTGTAGCACAAAAGCACCACAGACAGTCTGTGAATAAATGGGAGGGGATGTGTTCCAGCAAATCTTTATTTGCAAAAACAGGCAGTAGGTGGGACTTGGCTTGTGGGCCACAGTTCACTGACCCCTGTTCTAAACTCTCTGTGGCTGTCTGATCACAGCTGGATCCATCCATCAATGGCTGCATAGCACTGAGGGGGCGGGACCAGGAATGGGCCTTTCTCTGTTCTACGAGCACTTGACTGCAAACAGAAATCGGCCATCTGTTTATCACCCAACACGTTTCAAGCTGAATGTGGAAAAGATTTTGCTTGGCGACTCCGCTGGCCCCCTGAACAGCACCCAGGACGCCAAAATGCCAGGCATGGGGACTGCCTCGAGTTGGTTTAAGCAGCTCTGTTTTCTTTTCAGAGAAGCGTGCAGAGGTCGAAAGCACTGAGACTGCAGAAGGCCTGGGGTAGGAGAGGCCTGGGCTTTAGGACTGGGTCCTGGGGCAAGGTCTGAGCCCCATTCCAACCGTTCCCAGCCATGTGGGAGAATCAAAAATGAGACTAACGCAAAGCATCTTGAGGGGCCCTGGCCTGTAGATGCTCAATAGACAGCAATATGAGGATGAGGATGAAAGTTGTTGAATAAAAGGTCGAAATTCGACCCCAGGATTTTCCATCTACCATTTCCCCAAGAAATGACATCATTTAACACAAACCCAGATGCTACAATGAATAGACAGCTCCAAGTGTGGCCGTTAAGTTTCAGGACGTTCCAGGACCTGTTCACTTTTGCCCCCAGCTCTTTGCTTCATGTTGGAATGCCTGCCCAGATGTCCTGATGTGACCAGCTGTCCCTTCTTTGGACATCTCTGCTCTGACCCCTTGGCCTGTAGTTACAACCACCTGTTCAATTTTTTTTTTGCTGCCCTCAGCAAACCGAAAACACCAGGAGAGCGGGCACTCAACTATCATATTTTCTTTGGTTTCCCCAGTCACCTGGCCCATTGCAGGTCCCTGGAAAACATCAGCTGCTTGAATGAATGCGGGCATCTGCGGGACACACACCCAGGACCCTGGCTGGAGACTCAAGGAACTGAGAGAGAGCTGGCCAGGGCCATCCTCTGACCCCAAGCTCCCAAAGGTCTAGCTGGAGAGCAGGACTCACACCGACACCCTGCTGTGCTGGGACCAGATGGGGGCCTGGGCAGAGCACACTGGCCTGGCGAGTTCATGGGGCTTAAGGGGAAGAGACTGATTCAGGTCAACTTTATCGAGAGCCGACAGAAGGCACCAGACAGAGGTAACTCCCAGACGGCCTCACCCTCAAGGCACACAGGTCAGAGGAGACACAAACTGTCACCAACTGTCCCTACACTCCGGTATGAGCCAGACGATGACAGTGCTGTCGGAGAAAAGTGCCTCACCTGCCACAGAAATTCAGCAGGAAGGGCAGGTGGGGCTGGTCACATAGAAGGTGACATCTGAACTGGGCCTTGGAAGGTAGGGGATTGCAAAAGAGGATCAGGCAGGGGAGACAGCAGGATCTAGGACAGAGGGGAAACGGTGGTGTATTAGGTAGCTTGTTACAGCAGCCGTACGACCCTAACACGTACTCCCAACAACACAGATGTATTTATTCTCTTAGAATTCTGGGGATCCTAAGTTCCAGATGGGTCTCACTGGGCTAAAACCCAGGTGGTGATACTGAGTTCCTCTGCTGAGTTTATGATTAACTTCTCTATCCAAAATTTTATTCCCTTTCTTGACCCAAACCTATTCCTGTGAAGGTTGAGGAGTATCAAAGAAAAGGGGGGATTAAAACCGTATATAAACCCCAGTGTCCCTGTCCTTTGAAGTAAAAGCTTTTGCTTTAGTTTCCTGGGCCTCCCCTGCATCTCAAAGGGCTGCTGGCTCAAGAGGTAATGATTAAGGAATGTGAAGGTGTAGAAACAAAGAATAGCTGTAGGGAAAAAAATAAATAAATAAATAAAAATAAATAAAAAAATAAAAAAAAAAGAATAGCTGTAGGGCCAGGAAACTGGTAGCAATTTAGACTGTAAATTATCTGTATAGAGTCACTGAAGTCCCAGTTCCCTGAAGGATATAAAGGCCTGACACACAGTCCTAAGTTGTTTTTCCAAGAAGCAGACCCTCACCAGATGGAAACTGCTGACTGCAAGCAGGTAGATCCCAGGCCGGTTGAAGCCAGAAGATTGATGATGCTCGAAACTTCACCCTGATGCCAACCAGTCGGAGAGCTGTGCACAAGCTGATCATGCAACTGCAGCCCCCTCCCTCACACTGCCGTTAAAACCCCTTCCCGGAAAGCCATTGGGGAGTTCGGGTCTTTTGAGCATGAGCTGCCCTTTCTCCTTGCTTGGTGCCCGGCAATAAACGCTGTACTTTCCCTCACCACATCACTTTCTCCTTCACCACAATCCATAAAGCCAGTAGATTGGCTTTATTGCACACAGGTGTGTGGACCCCAGGTTCTGTAACAGTGTTGGCAGGGCTGTGTTCCTTCTGGAACTTCTGGGCGAGAATCTGTTATCTTGCCTTTTCCAGCTTCTAGGGGCCGCTTGCTATTCCTTGGCTCATGGCCTCTTCCATCTCCAAAGCCAGAAAGGGCAGGACAGGTCCCTGCCACATCGCATCACTCTGACACTGGCTGCTCTTCTGCCTCTCTCTTCCCCTTTCCAGGACCTCTGTGATTATGCTGGGCCCACCCAGGAACCTCAGGAGCATGTCTTTATGTTAAGGTCAACTGACTAGCAACTTTGATTCTCCTTTACCACATAACACATTCACAGGTTCTGGGGATTAAGACAGGGACATCTGTAGAGGGATGCTCTTCCACACACCACAGGTGGGTAATTCAGTTTAACAGCAACCACCATTCACCACCTACTATGTGCTCGGCACTTTACCTACAGTCCCATATTTAATCTCCGCAACAGCCCTATGAGGCTGATAACATTATCTCCATTTTTTTTTTTTTTGATTTTTTATTCATTTATATTTATTTTTGCTGTGTTGGGTCTTCGTTTCTGTGCGAGGGCTTTCTCCAGCTGCGGCAAGCGGGGGCCTCTCTTCATCGCGGTGCGCGGGCCTCTCACCATCGCGGCCTCTCTTGCTGCGGAGCACAGGCTCCAGACGCGCAGGCTCAGTAGTTGTGGCTCACGGGCCCAGTCGCTCCGTGGCATGTGGGATCTTCCCAGACCAGGGCTCGAACCCGTGTCCCCTGCATTGGCAGGCAGACTCTCAACCGCTGCGCCACCAGGGAAGCCCCTATCTCCATTTTATAGATGAGTCAGTGAAGGCTTGCGGGGAGACCTTGTTCTGGTCCCAGAGTTAGTAGCCGGTGATGCTGTGAGTGGACTAAAGGCAGTTTGACCACTGACTCTGCACCCTCCACCTCTGGCCTAAGCCATCTCTGGGGCTGCCCAGCATGTGAATGACCAGCCCTCAGTAAACACCCTGGCTGCAGAGTCTCTGAAGAGCTTTCCTGGTTGGCTAGAGTTCATGTGTGTTGTCACAATCTGATGCTAGGGGAATTAGGTGCATCCAGTGTAAGCCCCCTGGGTGAGGACCTTGCAAGCTTGCACCTGGTCCTCCTTGGACTCCAGCCCCTGTGGCTTTCCTGTTTGCTCATCTTCTGTTCACCAGAGTAAATCAGAGCCATGAGTGCAAGTCTATGCTGGGTCTTTGAGTTCTCCTAGTGAATCACTGGACCTGGAGGTGGTCTCTGGACCCCGGACACCCCACCCTTTCACTGCACTTATATCATGAGTTCTGGGAGAGCGGGGACCAAGGCTGCCTGGATTATTGCTCTGTCTCTGGCACAAGGAAGGGGCTCACTGGCCGCTGCACGAGGAAGCTCCTTGCCAGGACAGCCCGGCTCTAAGTCCAGCCTTTGGCCTTGTACACGAGGAGAGTGATGCGTGCAGAGTCAAGGTTAGGATACGGGTGCCCCAGTTCCCAGATGGGTCCTTGATTTCGTGTTCCCCCAAACCCAGCCCGTGTCAAATGGGGGCACTCTGCACACGCCTTCCCTACCTTCTCTCCTCCTTCAGGGGAGAGCCCAGCCTCCCAGAGGTGCTAGGAGTAGGAAAAACAAAAGCGAGAACCTTCTCTGAGGGAGAAGGGGCCTCAGCGAGCAGCGGCTGAGAGCGTCCAGCTCAGGGACTTGCTTCAGGCCGATGACATCCCGCCTGGGATCCAGCCCGACTCGGTCTGGCTCCTCTGCAGGGAATAAGAGCTCAGCCCTCTGGGAAACCACTGTACCCACTTCTCAGACACCTGCAGGCGTCAGCCCAGCACGGTGTAAGGGGGCCTCCACCAACGGGGCAGCATGTCAGTCCCCTTGACCAGAAGACGGGAGCTGCAGGAGAGACCCCACACCTCATGGCTGCAGGCCCGGCCTGTGGGGAGCCCGTCAGTGCTCTGACCCGCCTGGCCCAGGGAGGCTGCCCGCTGGGCCCCACGGGGTGCGGGATGCTGGGCTAAGGCCGTGGGTGTGGGGAGGAAGCCAGGAAAAGAAGGTTCTGCAGAGAATGCAGGCCCGATGCGTTGGCTGGGTGGCTGCCCGCAGCCTGGCCCGCACTCACAGTGCCACTCAAGCGGCTTTCAGCCCGGCTGGTCCAGCCCAAGGCCGTGGAGAAGCTCTGGACAGACTCAGAGGGACAAAAGTGCCAGGGGAACAAATTCTCCTCAAGATCAACCTGGGCAGCGGACAGGCTGCCCAGCCCTCCCGTGGTAGCCTCTAGGAATTTCCTTAGAGCGCTCACTAAAGAGAAGAAAACTAACGTACATTGAGCACCTACTGTTTGCCTAGTAACATGCCAGGCTCTTAGAGCATCATGTTTAACTGAGTGAGAGGATCTGAAGCAAATGGCCTGGGTTCACATCCCTGCTCTCACAGAGAGGCTGAGGGCCTGGGGTGGGTTCCTCACCTCGCTGTTGTGCTGTCCTCTGTGAGGTGAGGCTGGTACCACGATGGCCCTGAAGTCGAGAGAGTCAAATGAGTGAGTACACGTAAGGTGCTCAGCGCAGGCTCTGATGCAGGGAAGTTCAAATGAGTTGTTACCACTGCTGCTTCCCTTTGAGGGAGGGTAATAAGAAGCCCATCTTATAGATGAGGACACTGAGGGTCAGAGAAGACCCACGGTGAGAAATAGCGAGTGTCTCGTAAAGCAGAACTGAGACAAAGTAAGTAGAGCAGCTGGCCCGTGACCAGCCCACAGTAAGGGCACAGTAGCAGCTGACGGCCGCTCTCACGTGGAAAAAGGCAAACCAAGGTGCAGCTCCCACGCTTTCTGCACTGGAGCCCTAATAGCAGTGAACTTTCTAGGTCAGGCATGAAAGGAGCGACTTCTCTCTGTTAGGATTTCCCTGCCACCCTCTTCCTATATATACAGCAGGCATAACAGGCTGCAGCCCCGATGCTACTTTTAGCTGCAATGCAACACGACAGCCCTTGTGTAGTTTTGGGGGTGACCCTCTGAAGAGGGGCTGTGGCAGGGAATGGGAAGCCCTGGACTCTGGAGTCAGCAGGGTCTGCTTTGGAATCTCAGGCAAGTCACTTAACCTATGAAGCCTCAGCTTGCTTACCTGTAAAATGGCAACAATGGTAGCTACGTTACATGGTTGAGGATGAGAATAGAAAAGGCCTATCAAGGGTCTCTCACAGTCTCAGAGACAAGGGGCTCTCCATGAATGACAGCTACCATTACTATTATTACTACTGCCATTGTTTTATAAAAACCACAACTCAGTTTCATCTCTGGACCCAGCCCTGTTCCACTAGTACTGGCTGCCCTGGGTATGGTCTTGACAAGCATGCTGATGCCACCTCTGGGCTCAGCCAGAGAGAGGCTGTGAGTCACCAGCGGTGTCAGCCTGGGATGGCACACACCAGCGTGCTTGGGACAGTGGTCCACAGTTGGACCCAAATGGATGAGCATTCTGGGTGCCAACTCAACACGGCCGAGGTAAAGCCACTTTGGGATTGAAGCCACCTCCTCCAAGGAGCCTGCCGGACTCTGATAAATCAGCCTGTACGTGGCTGTGTTTCCTCTGACTCAAGGAAGACCCTGCTAATTCTCATCCTCTGCAAAACCTGCTCAAGGTAGGGCACGGGAGAGGGAGGGTCTTAGAGGCCCTTAGTGCAATATACCCATTTTAGAGGCCAGGAGCTGAGGCTCAGAGAGGGGAGGGACATGAGGCATCAAAGGGTTCCCTCCAGCGATTCAAGGACACGTCCAGCACCTCCTTTGCCCAGTGGACCTTCTTCCTGTCCCTGCCTGGGCTCTTTGCCTGATATCAGACGCCCTTGGCCATCTCCTGGCTTAAGAAGGGATCTTTACTAGTTTGGAAGCTGAAGAGGTAGAACGTGGCCCCAGGAGAGCATACTCTTGTTGATGTCACTGCTTCTCTCACAAGTCAAGGGTACTATTTGGAAGAGAATGACGATGATGGAGCAGGGCATATATCTAGACAAAACTCTAATTCAAAAAGGTACCTGCACTCCTATGTTCATAGCAGCACAATTCACAATAGCCAACACGTGGAAACAACCTAAATGTCCATCGACAGATGAATGGATAAAGAAGATGTGGCACATATATACAATGGAATATTACTCAGCCATAAAAAGGAACGAAATTGAATTATTTGTAGTGAGGTGGATGGACCTAGAGACTGTCATACAGAATGAAGTAAGTCAGAAAGAGAAAGATAAATACCATATATCACTTATATGTGGAATCTAAAATATGACAGAAATGAACCTATCTATGAAACAGAAACAGAATCACAGACATAGAGAACAGACTGAGGGTTGCCAAGGGTGGGGGTGGGGTGGGAGAGGGATGGAGTGGGAGGTTGGGGTTAGCAGGTGCTTGTATATATAGGATGGAGAGACCACAGGGTCCTACTGTATAACACAGAGAACTATATGCAGTATCCTATGATAAACCATAATAGAAAAGAATATTAAAAAAAGAATGTATATATATGTATAACTGAATCACTTTGCTGTACAGCAGAAATGAACACAACATTGTAAATCAACTACACCTCAATAAAAAAAAAAAAAAAAATGATGGGGCAGACCCCAGGCTGAAGCAGAGAGAGCTCCTCACGTAGGTGACAGAGAGAAGATGCTTGCAGCTTTGTGGGAAGAGCCCCGTCCGGCTTGGCCGAGGGCTTTGCCAACCTCCTCCATCCCACCACGCTTCTCTCCAGATGCTCCGAGCAGCGTCTGGAGGCTGCTGGTTACTCTCGAGGGTCCAAGACTGGTCCCCTGCACGGTGTAACGGGGAACAGCAGCTCTGGGGTGTGGACCAATACAGAAATGGACCGTTAGCGTCCTGTTACGGACGAGGCTCCAGAGAGGGCCGCTGCCACAGCACCCACGTGGCTGGCGAGTGTGTGACTGCATCTCAGGCTCAGGGCTGCCTGACGCCCAAAGGCGGCTCTTCCTACTACATCGCAGCCTCCTGGACAAAGGTCAGAGGATGTTCCCGGTGCAAAGAGCCCGGCCCTCGTTGTGTCCGCCCTCCTGCCTGGGCTCATTCTCCTTTGGTCTCCAGTTGGATCCTGCTCAGAACTCCCCGGCTTCTCCATCTTCTCGGCTGGTCCCTCTCAGGTACCAACCTCTACAAGGTGGGCCGGCAGGGCCCCATCCTCCCTCCCTAGGCAACCTCCCCCAGGCTGGTGGCCTCAGGTGCCACCTGTGTGAGATGACTCCTAAGATTCCATCCCCAGTCCAGCCCTTCATCCTGAACTCCAGGCTCTTAGACTCAGTTGCCACCCAGATGTCTGACGAGTATGGCAAACCGAACAAGTCCAAGGCCGCCTCTTGATTCCCCCGCTACCCTTGGCCATCTCCACTTTGTAAATGGCAACTCTCTTCTTCCAGTTCCTCACACCAACACCCTTGGGGCCAGCCTGACTCCTCTCTTTCCCTGAAGCCCACATTGACCCACAGGCAAATCCTGTCTGCTCTACTTTCAGGACACATCCAGAATCTGACTGCTGCTCACACCACGGCCCCTCCCGGCTGGACCCAGCCACCATCTCCTCTCGCCTCGGTGACAACATCGTCCCCTGCTTGGCCTGCCTGCTTCTCTTCTGGTCCCCTCTGATGGCTCCCACCCCAAATGGCAGCCAGAGTGCTCCCTTGACTGTCCTCATCACCTCCCTGACCTCACCTCTGACGCTCTCCCCCTCATTCACTCTGCTCCTGCTATACTGGCTTCCCTGCTGTTTTTCAAGCAGGCTGAACAGGCTCTGCCTCGGGGCCTTTGCACTTGCTGTTTCTGCAGCCTGAATCAGTCCCTCAGGTCTCCACATTGTCAAACTATGCTTGTGGCCTTCCTCCAATCATACGTGACACACCCCCAGCAGGCCTCTTCCCTTACACACTCCCTAGGGTGCCCTTTCCTGTTTTATTTTTCTCCATAGTAATTACCATCTGACATACATATGTTTACATGTTCATTTAAGGTCCATGAGGGCAGTGACTTTGTTTTAGTCACTGTTGAACTATCAGTATCTGAAATGGTGAACGTAGTAGGTGCACAATAAGTATCTGCTGGGTGGGATAGATGGACAGATGGACAGACTGAGGGATTTTCCTCCCCATCATCCCTGATCCAATCCCACCATGACCTCAGTCCCCCTCCTGTCCCAGCTGAGGCTGAAGCAGCTGTGATTATTCCTCCCTGGAACTCTGACAGATCCTGGGGAGGACCAAGCTAGCCTGAGCATACCTGTTAGTGTTTAGACTAATTCTAATCTCTTTATTTTTACGTATTTTGAAAGCAGTCCTAATCGTTTATATTTAAAATCTCCTGTAATAAATGTACCTGCGTAGAAGGTAGCTGCTCAAATGTCTCTGTAATTCTCTCATCATGTTTTCTTAGTTTTCCAGTGAAACCAACAGCTTTAATCACAGTGGTTCTATATGTATTAAGAAATAAAGTTTTTCCCCCTTTGTTCTATATCATTTAATTATCGATCGATCAAGTTAGTATTTATACTCAACTCGTATCATCCTTCTTGGGTTGAACAAAGGATGGAGAAGGGAAATTACGTGTTATCGATACTTTATGGCAGACAGCACCTGCTACACGCCTGGATGCTTCATATTCACTGCATCGGTACCCACCGCCATGCTGTGAGGTCTCGGTTATGGGCTCCATTTCATGGATGAAGAAATATGAGGTGCATAGAAGAGAATAAATTGCCGAAGGTCACGTAACTAAGTGACAGGCTGGGGACCTGGACCCAGGACTGCCCCACTCTTTCCAGTTGTATTTTACTGATATTCAGATATTCAAACTACAGTCCCCACCGAAGTAAAGAATAAATAAATAAATATCCCCAGATATCTGGGCTGCTCAGGCTCCCCTCCGAGATTCATCCCTTCCTGATAGAGGCACGCCTTGGAGATACCGTGGGTGCAGTGGTCCAGACCATCGCGATAAAGTGAGTATCACAGTAAAGCAAATCACACAAATTTTTTTGGTTTCCCAGTGCATATAAAAGTTAGGTTTGGGCTTCCCTGGTGGCGCAGTGGTTGAGAGTCTGCCTGCCGATGCAGGGGACACGGGTTCGAGCCCTGGTCTGGGAAGATCCCACGTGCCGCGGAGCAACTGGGCCCGTGAGCCACAATTACTGAGCCTGCGCATCTGGAGCCTGTGCTCCGAAACAAGAAAGGCCGCGATAGTGAGAGGCCTGCGCACTGCGATGAAGAGTGGCCCCCACTTGCCACAACTAGAGAAAGACCTCGCACAGAAACGAAGACCCAACACAGCCATAAATAAATAAATTAAAAAAAAAAAAGTTAGGTTTACACTATACTGTAGTCTATTAAGTGTGCAATAGCATTATGTCTTTAAAAAATGTACATACCTTAATTAAAAAATACTTCATTGCTAAAAAATGCTAACCATCATCTGAGCCTTCAGTGAGCTGTAATCTTTTTGCAACAGTAACATGAAAGATCACAGATCATCGTAACAGTTATAATCATGAACAAGTTTGAAATATTGTGAGAACTACCAAAATGTGACAGAGACATGCAGTGAGCAAATGCTGTTGGAAAATGGGCCAACAGACTTGCTTGATGTAGGGTGGCCACAAACCTTCAGTTGGTTAAAAAAAAAAAAAAATGCAATACCTGTGAAGCTCAATAAAATGAGGTGTGCCCGAATTTCTTCTCTCAGAAGGGTTTCCCACGCCGAAAGGTGTCACGCCCCCTCCGCCCCCAGGCAGCCCTGCGGGGTGGGGGTGGGGATGTCTGGAGAGCCAGACCACAGGGCCCCTGTGATGAGGGGGGGCCGGCCTCGCTCAGCAGCACACTGATGGTGCCCTGTGTCCCGCTGAGGCCGCGAAGTACAGATCTGGAAAACTGGCGGAGGCAGCCGGCCACAGTGGGAGGAGCCCAGGCCTGGTGCCCGCAAGACCTCACTGGCTCGGCAGAGGATGGTCCCTCCCCGCCCCCGGCAGCCTGCAGAGTGGGCGCTCAGGGTCTGATGAGGAAGCCACCCAGAGCGCCCACGTGCCCAGTGAAGGAGAGAGAGCTGGTTTTCAAAGGCTACCCCTGGGTCTCAGGCTGGAATCTAAAGGCCGCACCGTGACCCCTGAAGCCCCGGCCTAGACACTGCCCTCATCTCCTCCACCTGCCGGCCCTGGCTCACCGCCCTCACCCTCCAGCCTCACTCCTCACTCCTCTCTCCCTCCGCCCTCTTTGGTTGCCTGACTCCTGTCATCCTCCTCATTCAGCAAACACCTCCCTGACCCCAGACCAGCCGAGGCTCCCATGTCGTGTCTTAGGGCACCGCATGTGGGTCCTGTGCGGCACCTACAGGTGTAACTGACCCCTTTAACCCTTCCCTGGGTAAGGGGGTCACGGCTTGCTCTAAGGGCGGCAGTGCCAAGGGGCCACCCTCATGACACCCATCCCCAGCGGTGTAAAGCACAAGTCAGACAGACCCCTCCACTGACGGTGCCTCCTGACCCCCAACTGAGCCTCCAGGCTGACCCAAAGCTCCCTGAGGACAGAGTGTTGGTTGTGTCTTCCGAAAGCCCAGCATGGTGCCTGGGAGGGGCAGAGGGGGCTCCACATGTAGCTTTAAATAAAGGAGTTAATCTCAAAGCGGGGGGACTGCAAGTCTCCTTTTCACCCCTGCACCCTTGACTTGGCTACACTGATATCTGACAAAATAGACTTTAAATCAAAGGTTACAAAGAGAAGGACAGGGCTTCCCTGGTGGCGCAGTGGTTGAGAATCTGCCTGCCAATGCAGGGAACACGGGTTCGAGCCCTGGTGTGGGAAGATCCCACATGCCGCGGAGCAACTAGGCCCGTGCGCCACACCTACTGAGCCTGCGCGTCTGGAGCCTGTGCTCCGCAACAAGAGAGGCCGCGATAGTGAGAGACCCGCGCACCGCGATGAGGAGTGGTCCCCACTTGCCACAACTAGAGAAAGCCCTCGCACAGAAACGAAGACCCAACCCAGCCATAAATAAAAAATAAATAATTAATTAATTAAAAAAAAAAAAGTAGGCGTTTGGTTTAAAAAAAAAAAAAGAGAAGGACATTATAGGTTAACAAAAGGCTCAATACAGCAAGAAGAAATAACAATTGTAAACATTTGCCCCCCTAATAACAGACCATCAAAATATATGAAGCAAAAAAAAAAAAAAAAAAATATGAAGCAAAAATGGACAGGATCAAAGGGAGAAACAGACAGTTCTACAGTTACAGGTGGAGACTTCAATACCCCACCTCCCAACAGTAGACAAGAGCCACCAGAGGGAAGATGAGTAAGGAAACAGAAGACATAATATGATAAGCCAACTGGAGATAAGAGACGTACACAGAACACTCACCCAACCACCACACACATGCTTCTCAAGGCCACAGGGGACATTACCCAGGATAAACCATATGTTAAGCCACAAACCAAGTCTCAACAGATTTTTAAAAGATGGATTTCATACAAAGTATCTTCTTCGACCACAAGAGGATGAAGTTAGAAATCAATAACAGAAGGAAAACTGGAAAATTCACAAGTTGTTGTGGAAATTAAACACACTCTTAAACAACAATTGGATCAAAGAAGAAATCACAAGGGAAATTAGAAAATGCTTCAAGAGGAGTGAAAACAAAATCCCAATATACCAAAACCTATGGGATGCAGTGAAAGCAGTGCTAAGGGGGACATTTATAGCTATAAATGCTTATATTAAAAAGATGTAAAATCAGAACTCTAATTTTATGACTTCAGGAACTGGAAACAGAGCAAACTAAACTCAAAGTTAGCAGGAGGAAGAAAATAAGGATGAGAGCAGAGAGAGAAACAAAATAGAGAATAGAAAAGCAGTAGAGAAAATTAATGAAACCAAAAGTTGGTTCTTTGTAAAGATCAACAAAATTGACAAACCTTTAGCTAGATGGACTAAGAAAAAAAAAGACTCAAATTACTAAAATCAGAGATGAAAATATGGACATTATTACTGATTCTACAGAAATAAGAAGGATTATAAGAGTGCTATGACATACTGTATGCCAACAAATTGGATAACCTAGGTGAAATTCTTAGGACAACCTAGGACAAATTCTTAGAAACAAAAAACCTACCAAGACTGAACGTATGAAAGAAACAGGAAATCCAAATAGATGTATGACTAGTAATGAGAATAAATCAGTAACCAAAAATTTCCTGACAAAGGAAAGGCCTGGACCTGATAGCCTCACTGGTGAATTCTGCCAAACATTTAAAGAACTAATGCCAATACTTTTCAAACTTTTCCAAAAAATGGAAGAGGAGGGAACACTTCCTAACTCATCTATGAGGCCAGCACTGCCCTGGCACAAAGCCAGACAAAGACACTACAGGCTCAAATCCCTGAAGAATATTGATGCAAAAACCCTCAACAAAGCACTAGCAAACCAAATTCAGCAGCGTAGTAAAAGGATTACATACCATGACCAAGTAAGATTTATTCTTGGAACGCAAGGATAGCTCAACATACAAAAATTGATCAGTGTAATACAGCACACTAACAGAATGAAGGAGAAAAAAAGATCATCTCAATCGATGCAGAGAAAGTATTTGACAAAATTCGACACTCTTTCGCAATAAAAACACCCTTGCACCCTTGACTTCTGGAGCACAACCCTGTGCCTGACTGTGCAGCAAGGACTTTAAATGCATTCGTCTCACTCAGTCCTCTTAGCAACCCCAAGAGGGAGGAACTACAATTGTGCCCATTCTACAAAGGCGATAACTGAGGCCCAGTGAGGTTAAGTGACTCACCCAGATTCACACAGCTATTAAACAACAGAGGACTTGGTCCATGCTTTGACATCATGTCCATGCTCCTGATAATAACAACCACAGCAGCAGCAGCAGCAGCAGTGGAGATGGCAAAAGCATATACCATGTTTACCATGGGCCAGGCACTGTTCTAGGTGCAATCCTCACTACAAGCCAGCAAGCCGGGTGCTACTATTAACTCCATTTTACAGACGAGGAATCTGAGACCCGGAGAGGTGAAGTAACTTGATCAAGGTCTGATGGCTAGGTGGGGGCAGGGTCCAGGCTGGAACCCAGACCTGGCTCCCAGGCCGGCCCATGCCCTTGGTCACTGTCCTATACTGTCTGCTGAGGTGGTAACCAACCTCCCTCTTTAACTTGCACTCTGAATTATAAGGTCACCCGACCTTATAATAAGGATTAACCACACCCGAGATCACTGCTGGGAACTGTGTAGTGCAGAGGTCGTCAAGCTTTTGTGAAGGGCCAGATAGTAAATATTTTAGGCTGTAAGAGTCACACAGTCTCTGAACCACTCACCTCTGCCATTGCAGCGTGAAAGCAGCCACAGACTGTACATAACAGATGGGCGTGGCTGCGTTCCAATAAAGCTTTATCTATGAAAACAAGCAGCGAGGTGGATCTGGCCCTGGGGTTTTGTCTGTGGACCCCTAGTTTAAGCAATAATGGGGCCAGTTTTGAACCATCCACTCTCCTTTATTTGGAGGCCACAGGCCAGAGAAGGGCCACAGTCTGGGCTCAGAGGACAGAAGAAAACAGCCAGACCTTTGTTTTCTGTATGTACAGATTCTGGAGGACACAGGCGCCTCAGTCTGTTTCAAAGTAGCTCTTTCCAAAAAGCCCCGGCTGGCAGAGGCCCTCATCACTAGCTCCGACTGGGAGCCGAACGCTGGTCTCTCAGGACACACCGTCTGCAGGAGGGCAAAGTCCTGCTCGAGGCTGCAGGCCCTATAGCCAGCAAAGTGGCATTGTATCAGCCCATGAGCGGGACAGAAATAATCCCGGGGGGTGGAGCCAGGCGGGGGCGGGCTGGGAAGGTGACTGCGTACCTGGTACGTGGCAGCGAGGTGCCGCCACCTGTGTGCACTGGAGGCAATGTCGCCCCCTCCTTGGGGCTGCAGGGCCTCCATGTTTAAACAGGTCCACATGGCAAGCCAGCTACTCATCAAAAGTCTGTGGAGCTATTTGGGACCAGGGGCTTTCTCCTTGCCCCCCCCCCACCCTTTTTCCTAATCATTCCTATTTCCCTGGGGGCTAGCAGAGCGTGTGCACTTGGTAACCGTGCTAGGGGGGCGGGAAGAGCACGCCTGGGCTGTGGAGCCTCAGAATGGCTATGAAAGCCCGGTTCTGCCGCTTCCTGGCTGTGTGAGCGTGGGCAAGTTGCTTAACTTCTGTGAGCCTCAGTTTCCTCATCTGGAAATAATGTGCACACAGAATGGTGACGATAATATCTAACAGCTGCCGATTACTGGACCACCCACCACGGGCAAGGGGCAGTCCACACCCAGGTGGTGTGTGATCGCCTTGATGCGTCAGGGTTCTTCTCTGAGGGACTAGCTGCAGTGACCTTCCCCACTTCCTGGATTTCTGAGCCTGATCTACATCCCTTGCTACACCTACCCTTTGGGATTCGTGCAGCTCCAAAATTCTTCAACTTGAATATACATGAGTTAGTTATCACCCTTCCCTCGGAAGCTCTGGGCATCCCACCGAGGACATCTTGCTGAATTCCCTGGCACGAGGACTGGAAGGGTTAAGAGCTTGAGCTTCGGAATCTCGGCTCTGCCGTTCATCAGCTGTTTGACCCGCAGCAAGTGACCACACCTCTGGGCTTAATTTTCCTGCCCCTACGGAAAGGATGGTAAGTGAAGATAATTCGAGTAGTAGCTCTCTCAAGGGCTGAAGGGAGAAATAAATGGGATCTCCCACGAACCCACCAATCCCAGGGTCTGACAGAGAATAAGGAATGGCACTGATTAATAAACACCTGCAGGACAAATGAGCCACTTAATGGAGTATCCTGGGAGAACGTCCCTGGTCCGCACAGTCCGAACATAAACATTCCATCCGGGCCCCAATAAGAGACCTGCCTCTTCAGAAGACAAAGGCTAGAAAGGAAGTTTAGATTCTCCACAGATGACAGAGACTCTGAGTTTCAGCAGACAAGCCCCAGGACCCCTTCCAATATCAGCTCCCCTTTCCAACACTCTTGACGTTTGCTGCCCCGAGACTACAGTGTCTGCCTCCCCAACCTTGCCTGAGTGTCACGGGACACCTGTCCCTGGGAGCCCTGAAGCAGTTCTCAGGGACAGTCTAACACCCTGAGCTGTGCCCTGGGGGTTAAGGAACCAGGTTTCGTAGTTCCCGGTTGATGCACACACCTCCCCCTCCCTCCTGCCGTGTGTTCTAAACGACGAAACCTTATTTTAAAATCTAGGACTGTGGACTTATTTTTCACAACAGCCTTCAGCACCCGAACCTGCTGAAAGACCTTTGCCCCTGCTGACATGAGCAACAGGAATTCCTGTGGCTTCGGGATGTGACAAGTCAGAGCTGGAGGTCTGGAGTCCAGGGCCTCTGCAGTTGAGTTGTGGTGTGACCTTGGCTGAGCCCCTTCCCTCCCGTCCCCCACCTCTCTCACCGTCTCTGTTCCTCATCTGCAACAAGAGGGCACCGGATCCTACCTTTGTGACCCAGGGCAAAGGGACACGAGGGTTCCTGTAGCGTGGTAAGAGACCTTTCGGCCTAGACTGCCCTCCTCCAAATACAGAGAGAGTCCCTCACACCTCCACCCCAGGGGCTGGGAGGAAACTACCTGGGAAATCTACTCTACAATCCCAATCAAACCCATGCAACCCCCAAATCCACTAATACATCCTGGTGAACATGTTACACTCAGAATGCCCTACCAACACAGTTGGAAGCGTGTCTAAAGATAGATGACGCCTGCTGGTAGCGGTAAGGCACACCTCCCACTCCACGAGGAGTGATAAGCTGAGGCCATGCAGAAGATTCCTGCACAGAAGTGTGATCTTGTGGCTCAGTGGGCGTGGAAGGCTGGCCCAGATTCAGCTAATCAAGGCACTCCATTCCCTGGGTCACAGTGACTGGCTTGGAGACGAGCCAATGACCCAAAGCTCGGCCAATCAGAATCTTCCCTAGGACTTTGGCAGAAGCCAGTGAATAGGATACTCATTCTTCAGGACCTGCATCTGTAGGGTCCGTAAGAGCATGTAGCTGCCAGGGGCCATCTTCCATCTGATAGAGAGAACCTGCTTGAAAATGAAGCCAACACAGTGTCCTGTTGACATTATATGAACCTTTGGATCCAGCCTTTGAAGCCACCACTATCCCTGGGCTTTATAGTTACGTGAGCTAATAAGTACTTCTTTTCAGCTGAAGACAATTCCAAGTAGGTTTCTTAAATTTTACAAACCAGAGTCCCTCATGACATATATCATGATTCTGGGGCCTTTAGAGACTCGGATATTTAGCATTTTGAATGCCTGTCATGGGTCCAGATACCTTACAAGATGCCTTTACCTCATTTTTCCACTTAGCTAATAGCTTATTTTTGTAAAAAGCAGTGAGAATATAGTGTTTCCATGCACGAATGACCTTCGAGTCAGAGGCCAGGGATCAAAACCTGCCTCGGACCAAAGTCCATGCTCCTAATACTTTGCCTTCGAACAGCACAAGCTGAGGAGTTAGACCCAAGTTCAATGCCAGCTCTGAAACCTGCCAGCTGTGTGATCTTGGGCAAGTCCTTCAATCACTCGAGGCCTCAACTTCCTCATCTACAAACTGGGAATAAGGATGGGTCCCACCTCTCTTAGAATTGCAGATGAAATGAGGTCCTGCCTGTAAAGTGTGTAACACAAGGCCTGACACAACGGCAGAAGCACCGGGTGACGTGGCTGAATCTGAAGTGGTGGCTCCTTTCAGGGTCAGTCGGTCTGGGAAGAGACAATATTGCAGGATTTGAGCTAACTGGTGACTAGGCCTATCTCTGCTATACTAATTTGAAAAAAAAAAAAAAAAAGAAAGAAAAAGAAAACAGAGAGGAGCAGTGTCCCAAACAGGAACCCTTCTGGATTTATCAGATAAGTCTCCTTAAATGGACCTCTCGTCTGGGGAGGTCCCCACTGTGGGGAATCAATGGAAAGTAGCTTTTGGTTCATTACAGTAAACATTCACTGAGCATCGGCCATTGCCCAGCCCTGTGCTCCACAGCAGAGATAAAAGGCGAGGGGGGTTCCTGCCCTCTGGGTGGTTACACTGGAGCGGGTGAGAGACACACGTCCACATGGCAGGTCAGCACGAGGCACTAGTGGCCTCGATGGAGGGAAGCACACGAGGTGATGGGAATCAGGAGAGGGCCCCGCCACCCCTGCCTGATGGTGGTGGTAACAGGGTGTCAGGACAGCTAAAGGAAGACTTGACAGGGCCAGATGGAGACGTGGCCAAGGTATGAACTCGGGAGAGAGGCCGGGCCATGGAGAGAGGTTTGGCAGTCCCTGCTAGGGCAGGGTGGTTAAAAACCGCATGACAGAGTGGTTACGACCTGGGACCCTGGAGTCACACACATCTGAGTCCGAGATGCTGTCCCCATTACTCACTATGGACGGATCCTTTGGCAAGTTCATTAGCCTCTCTGAGCCTCCGTTTATTCATCTGTAAAATGGGCCTAAACATGGTAACTGCCCTCAGGGGAGTATTACAAAAATTAAGCAAGATAATTCAAGCAGACAGAGAGAATTCTGGCAGGCAGAAAGTGCTCGATAAATGCTGACTATCATAATTCCTAGTAACATTCCCCGGCACTGAGCATTCACTCCCTGACATAATACATGTTTACATAGCATACTCTTCTTTGCATGCACAACTATTCCATAATACTTTGGTGCAGAAAATGCAAAAGAAGGCGTCCAGATCTGGGGAAGACAGAATAATCTCACCCCACCCTGGGCCTCCCACCAAATGTGGCTATAAAACCTGGAGAGAATGCACGAGGCAGCTATTCAAGGAGCCTGAAAAGTCATAATAGCAGGTGGACTGGGGAAGGTGACCAGAATTTGATGAACCGTTAAACCTGAAGTGAGTTCACCATTGTTAACCTCTGGAATCCTTCAGCCTGGACTCAAGGGAGCCGGACACCTGAGAGTGGGCAGGGTTTGGACAGAGAGCACTCTGGGCAAGCCCTCTGGTTCTACTCAAGAGGCAGGAAAGGGGGTTCCTAATGGTCAGAAAGAGTAGGGGACACCCGTGTTTCTTTTCTTATTTTTTTATTTTTATTTTTGGCCGTGTTGGGTCTTGGTTGCTGCGTGTGGGCTTTCTCTAGTTGCGGCGAGCGGGGGCTACTCTTCGTTGTGGTGCGCAGGCTTCTCATCGTGGTGGCTTCTCCTGTTGCAGAGCATGGGCTCTAGGCACACAGGCTTCAGTAGTTGTGGCACGTGGGCTCAGTAGTTGTGGCTTGCGGGCTCTAGAGCGCAGGCTCAATAGTTGTGGCGCACAGGCTTAGTTGCTCCGCAGCATGTGGGATCTTCCTGGACCAGGGATCGAACCCATGTCCCCTGCACTGGCAGGTGGATTCTTAACCACTGTGCCACCAGGGAAGTCCCCCGTGTTTCTTTTCTCTCCTTCCTCTATGCTCTCATGCCTCAGTCTGGGCCTGAAGCACCTAGAACTCTGAGGGAGGGTGAGGTAAGATGAATAACAGTTCCCTAAAGATGTCCTGTATTAATCCCTGTTACTTTATATGACGAAAGGGTCTTTGCAGTTTAAGGCTTTGAGATGAGGAGGTGATCCTGGATTATCTAAGTGGGCCCAGTGTGATCACAAGGTTCTCATAAGGAGCTGGAGGTCAGAGTCACAGAGCAGCTGATGGCAGCAGAGGCTGAAGTGATGCAAGGAAGATGCCACAGCATGGGCAGCTTCTAGAAGCTGGAAAATGCAAGCAAACAGATTCTGCCCTAGAACCTCCAGAAGAAACCAGCCCTGCTGACGTCTTGACTTCAGTCCTGTGTGACCTCTAGAACTCGAAGGCAATACACTCGAGCTGTGTTAAGTCACTAAGTTTGTGGTAGGTTTGTTACAGTGGACATAGGAAACTAATACAGGGGAAATATTCTTCAAATGAAAGAGCTGTGGTCCCACAAGGGCAGGACAAACCCTCAGTGCTTTTTATCTGTCTGTCCCCCTGCACTTGGCCCTGGACACGGATACAGTCATGGGAGGTATGTGAACCTTAACCCAATCCTCACACCTTATCCAAAAGTTAACTCGAAATGAATCGCAGATCTAAATATAAAATTACAAAACTTTTATCAGAAAGCCTAGGAGAAAACCTTTGTGACCTTGGTTTAGGCAAAGAGTTCTTAGACGTGACACCAAAAGCATAACTCGCAATAGAAAAAATTAAGAAACTGAATTTCAGCAAAATTTAGAAGCTTTGTAAAGAAAAAAAAATTTTGAAAATGAGAAGACAAGCTATAGACAGGGAGAAAATGTTTGCAAATTACCTATCTGACAAAGAACTTGTATACAGAATATATAAAGAACCATCAAAGCTCAACATATCCAAAATATATAAAGGGCTCATACAACTAAATATCAAAAAAAAAACCTGATTAAAAAATGGGCAGAAGACCTGAATAGACATTTTTCCAAGGAAGACATACAGATGGCCAAGAGGCACATGGAAAGATGCTCAACATCACTACTCATTAGGGAAATGCAAATCAGAACCACAATGAGACATCACCTCACAACTGTCAGAATGGCTATTGTCAAAAACACCCACAAATAACAAATGTTGGTGAGGATGTGGAAAAAGGGAATCCTCGTTCACTGCTGGTGGGAATGTAAATCAGTACAGCCACTGTGGAAAACAGTATGGAGGTTCCTCAAAAAATTAAAAATAGAACTACTATATGATCCAGCAATTCTTCTTCTCGGTGTATATCAAGACGACAAAACCACTAATTCGAAAAGATATATGCACCTCAGTGTTCACAGCAGCATTATTTACAATAGCCAAGATATGGAAGCAACCTAAGCGTCCATCAACAGATGAATGGATAAAGAAGTTGTGGTATATACATACAATGGAATACTACTCAGCCATAAAAAAGAATGAAATTTTGCCATTTGTAACAACATATATGAACCTGGAGGATATTATGCTAAGTGAAATAAGTCAGACAAAGACAAATACTGTATGTTTTCACTTACATGTGGAATGTAAAAAATAAAGCAAACAAATGAATATAACAAAACAGAAACCGATTCACAGATATAGAGAACTAGTGGTTACCAGTGGGGGGAGGGGCTAGATACAGGAAGGGGATTGAGAGGTACAAATGACTAGGTCTAAAATAAATACGATAGGGATTTCCCTGGTGGTTCAGTGGTTAAGACTCTGTGCTCCCAATGCAAGGGGCCCAGGTTCAATCCCTGGTCAGGGAACTAGATCCCACATGCATGCCACAATTAAGGAGCCCACATGCCGCAACTAAGGAGACTGCCTGCCGCAACTAAGACCTGGCGCAACCAAATAAATAAATAAATATAAAATAAATAAGATATAAGGATGCAATGTACAGTGCAGGGAATATAACCAATATTTTATAACAACTTTAACTAGTGCATAATCTATAAAAATAGCAAATCACTATGTTGTACGCCTGAAACTAATAAAACATCATAGCATGTAAATTATATAAATCAAATATACTTAAAAAAAAAACTCAACAGTAAAACAACAAACAACCCAATTTTAAAAAATGGGCACAAGACTTGAATAGATACGTCCCCAAAGAGGACACAGCAAAGAAACATACGCACATGAAAAGATACTCCACGTCATTAGTCACTAGGGAAATACCAATGAAGACCATGACAAGATACCATGATGGATCCCTTCAAATGGCTAAAATAAAAGCTGTGACAACACCAAACACTGACGAGGGTGCAGAGCATCTGACACTCTCACACACTGATTGTGGGAATGCACAATGGCACAGCTACTCGGAGACACAGTTTGGCAGTTTTTACATTTACCATATAACACAGGCACCCCACTCTTAGGTATTACCCTAGAGAAATGAAAACTTAAGTTCACATAAAAAGCTACACACGAATGTTTATATTTGCTCCATTCAAAGTTGTTGACAACTGGAAACAACACAAGTGTCTTTTGTGAACAGATAAACAAACTATGGAATATCCATATGATGGAACACTACTCAGCAATAAAAAGGATCAGACAACTGATATACCTGCCAACCTGGGTGAATCTCAAAGGAGCTGTGCTAAGTGAGAGAATCCAGTCTCAAGAGCTTAGATACTATATGATTCCATTTAGATGACATTCTCGGAAAGACAAAACGAGTGATAAGAACAGAGCAGCGGTGGCCAGGGCTTAGGGATGGAGGAGTGTGTGACCATAAAGGGACAGCAGAAGACAGCTTTTGGGGGGTGATGGAACTGTTCTTTATTCTGATTGCGATGGTGGCTACTCAAATCTATACATGTGTTAAAATTCATAGAACTGAATACCAAAAAAAAAAAAAAAGTCAGTTTTACTATATGCTGATTTTTTTTTTTTTTTGGCTGTGCCACGCAGCTTGCAGAATTTTAGTTCCCTGACCAGGGATCGAACCCGGGTCCCGGCAGTGAAAGCGCCAAGTCCTAACCACTGGACCACCAGGGAATTCCCTGTATGCTGATTTTTAAAAGAAGTTTTTAAAAAAAGTCAAGGCAAGCGGGACTCTGGTCAATATGTGAAAGATATTAACTTGGCCCTTGCCCAGAATGCAGTGGAATGACCCCTCTCTGAGCCCCGTTGTTGATTTATGGGCTCCTGGGGCTCTAATCACTGGTCTCCCTTCCATCTTCTTACTAGTTGAAATATTGTCGTGGAACTTTACAGCTGTGTTTCCCCCGCACCCTTTCACCTTCTACCTAGAACAAGTTATTCACCTGTGGTAGTTGAACAAATGGCCCCAATTATTTGCCCTCTCTGTGTCTTGTTCTTTGCCCATGACTCTGCAGAGCTCTCCTGCTCTGACTCTGGTCTCTGCTGTGGACGTGCCTTGCCCAACGTGGGATGTTAGCAAACGTGACACAGTCAGAGCTTGGAAGGTGCTGCAGTGTTTGGGTTTTCCCTGTTCTCACTCTCTGCCATACATTCTCAGGCTGGGCCGCTGGTCCCAGCTGCCCCATTATTCCCAGTCAAGGCCATCCTGGACCAGCTGACAGCCAGCTGATCCCCCCAGGCATGGAAGCAAATGTAGCCAAGATAAGCTGAGCCTCCTAGCCCATCACCTAATATGTGAGCAATATGTTATTATTACGGTATGCCACCAAGGTGTCAAGGTTGTTTATTACACAGTGTTAACACGTGGCAGTAGGTAACTGATACATCACCCAATTAAGTAACCATTCTCAGTTACCACTCAGAGATATCATTTGAAAAGTGCAAGGGGAAATGCAGAAAGCTGTGAAATTGTTTGACCCACTGAGAAGAAAGCTGTCACCGAGGTTGATTATGATGTAGTGGAACAGAATAATTCTGCCTGCAAACAGCAGTCAACTTCTCGTGTGTTGTGGTCTCACCCCGATACTAGAAAACTTTTATTACTATTATTTTTTTTTTTTACTAACATCAAATTGGATGGAGGTTATTGTGCCAAAAATAAGTTAATCGGCTTCCCTTGCTCCAAACTTTCAGATGCTCCAATGTCTAAGAATAAAAGACATGAAGTAGGGCAAGCAATTGTGATAATCTCAAAGCTGCCAACTCAAATCATTTTGAAACTGAAGTGAGAGTCTGAACAAAGAAGTGAAATGTGACTGCAGCTAAAACCGCTCCCCTTGGAGAAGCTCCTACTAGGTGATACTTCATGTAACCCTCTTAGCAAGGCAGCAAGTTCTGTGCTACTGGCCCCGTTTTACAGATGGGGACACTGAGGCACAGAGAGGCCAAGGTCACAGGCCACTAGGTAGTGCAGTTGACATTGAACCCAGATCTGTCTGACTCCAAGTCTTGCTCTTTTTAAATATAAAAAATGTATATATGTGTATAACTGAATCACTTTGCTGTACAGCAGAAATTGACACAACATTGTAAATCAACTATACTTCAATTAAAAAAAATCTTGCTCTTTCAGTTAGATACCAAGCTGCTGCTTAAATTCTGTAAGAAATTAATAACAGAGCTCTGGCTTATCTGTTATCATGCTATCTATCCATCATACTGAACAGTTACTGGGGTGAACAGAAGGTCTGCTACTTTAGAGGAACCTGGCACTTTGCTGCCTGGTCACTGGGCTCGGCAATATAGGGCTTGGCCATGGGGCTGCCATCTTTACACTAACATGGTCACAGAGCCTTAGCCTCCCAGATCAACTTGATTGATATTTGGGGAGAAAGGGAGTGACCATGGCTGGGAGAGTCACAGAGAAATCTATACTGTCTCCCACATATCCTCAACGAGTATGCTTGCTGTGTGTTCCTCTGGCCATCATGCCATGAAAATGCCATAGCTTCAAGATCTGCCCTGATTCTGAGGAGCCAGAAATGAGCTGTGTATCTTCCTGCTAACAACAAAAGCAATCACTTTCCTCCTGCAGCCACAGCTAACCCATTAAGTGCTTACTACGTGCCTGGTGTAAGTGCTTCAGCACTGTCTTGTCAAAGCTCTGAATCAGCCTTCTGAGGGAGGGCCTATTCTCAGTCCCATTTTACAGATGGGGAAGTCAAGGCACAAAGCCCTTAAAGGGTCTGATCTGAGATTACCAAGCTAGTAAATAGCATGGCCTCGAGCGGAACTCAGGCCTGCATGACTGCATCTCTTTCTCTTAACGATGATGCCGTTAGCTTGTACCTTTAATGTGAAAGTCATAAAACACGCCGCATCCCAAACCCTGACAGAATGGCTTGCTTCCTGTCACATTAGTAATTTCTCAACCTGCCTTCCCAGAACAAGCTAGTGAGAAAAACATCCACAGCTCTGTCACAGCAGGTTCTCATGTGTGAAAAATAAAAATAAAAACAAGGGATCCTGTTCTTACTCAGCCCGTGACCTGCTTTATCTTCTGAGTGATGCTTGCTAAGCCAGCAGATGATGTGTTCAAAGGAGAGTGTTCCCAGGGCCCAAGCAGGACTTTGGTTCTCCTTTCTGGTCCAGTAAAAACATCCAGTGTTAGATTCATGAAGAACAAGAAGGGACCGAGGCTCGTGAGCAAACCGGTTCAGAATGGGGAGGGGATGGATAGTGTATAAGGAGCAGGTGTCTAAGACGGCTTTTCTCAACTGGGTCAAAGCCCTCGTGAGTTCCTGAACCCGCCTCGGCCCCATTTCCCTTCCTTTCTGCAACATTTACTTTGGGAGTTAATCCCAAAGAGGGGGAGAAGGGTCGGATCTTAGACACACCAAGCAGCGGTCCTACAACAGCTGTGCACAGTAAGAGGCCATGGTGGGGATAGGTTTAAACCAGTGGCCGTAGCCCATGCCAGAGACCCTCCAGAGGAGAGGCAGGTGGCCAAAGACAAGTGTGACAAAGCCAGGCTTCCCTTCCTAGGGGCGCGGAGGACCCACAATTAGAATCCCGAACTTGGAAACAGCCCATGAGAAGATACTTAGGAATGCTGTATCATGTGCTTAATTTTGACGTGATGGTGACACAGAGTGGAGGCTGCCAAACCATACAAACGCAGCTTACACTCCCCAGTCCACCGCCTCCAGCCGTGAGACTACAGCAGCTCACGTCACTGTCAGAGGCTCAGTTTCCTCCTCCGAATAAGAGGCAACAATAACACCAACCTCAGAGGGCAGATGTGGGGACTTAATGAAAGAACAGCTCCTGGCCCGCTTCCTGGTGTATCCTTCTTATCTCTTTCCTGGCAGTGGAACCACACGGGATTGCAGATGATTCTACAAGATCCAATGATAGACCAGCTGCTTGGGCTGGATGAGGGTTTCCCAACCTTGGCACGACTGACATTTGGGTCGGGTGGCTCTCTGCTGTGGGGGGCTGTCCTGGGCACTGCAGGATGTAGAGCAGCAGCCCTAGTCTCCACCCACTAGATTCTAGCCGCACTGCCACCCACGGCGGTGATGACCAAAAATGTCTCCATTCACTGCCAACTGTCCCTGGGGTTGGGGAAGAAGGTAATAATGCCCCTACTTGAGAACCATGAAGTCAGAGGCACAAGGAGACCCAACAGGGGTGAGAAGGGCAGGAGCAGTGAGTGAGAAGATGAGCAACGCGAACAAAATCATAGTAAAATGTCCTGCAACAGCTGCTCTGCACAAAACCCCTTCAGGTAAACTGTACTCAAGAACAGAATTTGTTCCTTGGACTTAACAGGTGAGATTACCAGACTTCCTTTTCAACCCTAACAACCTGTGACCAATTCCCTGGAATAGACACAACTGTCCTCCAAGGACCCACGTTCCTCTTACTAAGACGAAAACCACATAATTACTGGCTGCGTTCTTTTTACAGGTAAATAAGCACGGCCTATGGTTACACAAAGATGACAAGAAACAAAAGAACCACCCTGGAGAAGACGTGGGAGACTCAGGCGGGCACTTTTCCCGGAGGAGCTGAACATCCGGCTGGTCAAGGGCCTCTCTCTGGGAACACGGTGCCTTCCAGTGCCTTCCGTACAGAGGGAGAGGGCGGGGCTGACGGGCTGCGTGCACTTGGACGCTGAGCCGACGTCTACTGCCCGTGGCCTGTTCTGGTGGACCCATCACGCATCAGGCCTCGGTCAGAACCTCAGTCCTGAGCGCCTGCGGTCAGAGCTACCCTGGCAGATATCTTGTCATCACTGTCCTCTGGAACTGAGTGGATTACTGCCTGCTTCTACCCTGCATTTCTTCAGGCGTTAAACAGATTCGTCTGATGCAGGCCCTTTGGGGTCTAGAAGGCGTGTGATATACAGTGGGCCACATGCGGCCCACAGCTGTTGTGTCTGGCCCACAGACAAACTAGTTGCCAACTAATTTAAAAGTCAGATTTTATATCAAGATATGGGTTTCTGGGCTTCCCTGGTGGCGCAGTGGTTGAGAATTTGCCTGCCAATGCAGGGGACACGGGTTCGAGCCCTGGTCTGGGAGGATCCCACATGCTGCGGAGTGGCTGGGCCCGTGAGCCACAATTACTGAGCCTGCACGTCTGGAGCCTGTGCTCCACAACAAGAGAGGCCACGACAGTGAGAGGCCCATGCACCACGATGAAGAGTGACCCCCGCTCGCCGCAACTGGAGAGGGCCCTCGCCCAGAAACGAAGACCCAACACAGCCATAAATAATAAATAAATAAATAAATAGATAGATAGATAGATAGGTAGATAGATAGATAGATTAAACCCCTTTAAAAAAAAAAGATACGGGTTTCTGCTATCTCTTGGAAAATTCACAGATCGGCAACCTGCAGTCTCACTTGATGATAATCAACTAGGCTGAGCAGTGGTCAACTCTTAGATGGGGTCTCTGAGCTCCACTCCACACCCCTCCCTATTGTCACAGCTCACTGGCTTTATTCACTTACATGACCTGCCTGAACCCTATAGCCATCTGAGTTTGCCATGGTCCTCCGGTCAAGAGGGATACATTTGGGGTACTTGTCTGCCCTGTTGACCCTGGATGCTGGGAAGGTGCCAAACCCAGATAAGCAAGATGCTGAAAGGTCACAGAACTAAGTCAGGAGGCAGCCTCCCACCGGGGCATACCTGTCCCATTGAAGGCGCCAGTCCTGGTGGAGAGGCGCCTCCTTTCCCAATAATCACCTCATTAATAATGCAGGTAAGAGGTGGAAGCTAAGAGACAATGACAAAGGCTGAAATGGAAAGAAAGACGTGTACAGTTTATCCAAGTCTGTGCATGGTCCCCCTCTGAGCTGCGGGTGAGACATCAGTGCTTTGCCCCCACAGAACGCAAACAAAGCACCAACACATCAGAAAAGGAGTCAAAGAATCTGTAATCCCAGCTGACCTCAATCTGATCTGAGTTATTCCAGGACCCCTAAAGTGTCACGGTTCCTGAAAGGGGGGCCAGGTACCAGCCCCAGAGTCACCAGAGCTGACTCCCCAGGTGGAAGCTTCGACCTGTGCAAAGTGCTCCACACCAGAGTCAACTGCCCCATCCTGCGAAACTAGGCCGACGGTCCTTCAGGACCGTGGACAGCTGCCAGGCCCCGAATGGGCTCCTGCAGAGCGAGGCAGGCACACATCTCTAAGCAGGGCTGAGGAGCTGACCTGCCCCCCTCCAGGAGGCCCGACAGGCAGCTGGGGCTCTAGCAGGCACTCCCCCCCGCCGCCCTCGATGGCTGGTTCTCGGTGGCAGGGATGCCACCACAGTTGCGCCGCGCCACCTGCTCCGTGCTCCTCAGCCAGCTTGGCCGCGAGGAAGGAGGACAGCTTGCTATTCTTGCTGCTCTGGGACTAGGTATTAATTTGGCAGCTCTTTCACGCAGAGGAAGCCTTCTTTGGGAAACGCTCTCTCCCCTCGCAACCCTGACCCAGCTTTCTCCAAGTTTCCGCCTCCCCTCCCCTCTGCTGTGCTGGCTCCCGGCCTACTCTGTCCCAGCTTCCACCCTGTCACCTCCTCCTGTTTCTCTGAGCGCCCTTCCCCACCTCTGTGACACCCATTCCCCAGTTCATATTAGGAAACTGTCTCCCAAGGAGTCTTTCCAAAATCCTGAAGGACATGACTCTTTGGGATTGGAGAGCAAAAGTCAGAATCCCTGGGTGTTTTCTCGGAAATTCCCCAAATCATAAGTTATTCTTAAAATAGTCCCAACATTCTTCATACTATTTATTCATTATTGTGGAACTCTAACATGATCTGCTTAATAAATAAGAAATATCAAGTTCAGTGGTATTTCACAAAGAATCGTAGCCTAGAACAAATATTCAAATGCTGGGAAATGCTAGCGAACACTATTGGGTCATGTTCGGATAATAATGCAACATGCGAATCTCCTGTGTCCAAATTGCCCATTTAAGGACTTTCTGTGCTTCCAAAACGTATTTCTTGGAATGCCACTCACAGCAGTATACTATGTACATAAACTTATTAGTATTTATTTTATTTGCAAGAATGATTCATTGTTTGCAGCAGACAGAGCCATGAACACACTACTTATGACATGGCATCAGCTAACGGCAAGACTAAGTAAGTAGATCATGACCGTTCCTCTTCAACGAGCTCCTGTCCTGGTTCCTGGAACCATCGACCTTTGCCTTCAACTCCACGTGTGGCACTTCCTGCTCTTGCTTTTACCTCATCAGCATGGATTCCTTCAAACCAGGGATTGTTACACTTTAATTTTCACAGGAGAATGACAATACTTTTTCCTGATTTCCTGACTGATTTTCCTTGAGAACTGGAAAAACTTATGTTTCCTGAGAAACACAGTCAGGAATTCACGGCTGATGCCAAGCCACAGGCTGCAATCCTAGGAGACGCTCACCTCTCTCTCCTGCCTTCAGGACCCCACAGAGAGTGGTTTCTACATCCAACGCCTCACGCTCACCTCGCCTGCTCCCAAACCAGTTTCCCCTCTGTCCCCTTTGCCCAGATATTTAGCCTCAAAATCTTGGCATCGTCTGGTTCAGGCCCTCCCACCCTTTCTCTCGACTCTTATGAAAGCACCCTGCCCCGTCTCCCCACCACTCTCACTCCCCCCCTCCCAGCTGCCAGTGGGATCCTCCTAAAGCATGGACCTGAGCTCAGAGACCTGCAAGGGCTCCCTTCCCGGAGACCAAGATGGTATTGGTTTCCAAGACCTTCCACCCCCAGCTCCCAGCCCTGCTTTCCAGGGCATCCTGGCCACAAGGGCAGCGCTTGCTCTCCGCCAGTGGAGGACAGAGGGCCCCCCGAGCTTTGCAGCTGTTCTGCATATCTGGACAGAACACCTCCCCCTTCATGCCTAACAAAATGGTGAGTATCAAATTGGTATGAGAGGGTAGGGGTTAGTGATATCTGTCAAAATTTAAACACGCACCTGCCCCGCTTCTAAAAATAAACTCTACAGACCTACCTGCCATACTGTACATCTAGTACATCTATTTGAAACAGCCCTGGCAATACTGTTTGAGGGAGAAAAATCTGGAAACCTCCTAAGTGTTCAGATGGAGCGACGGTGAAATAAATTATGAAACAGCCATTGCAGTGAGTACTCCGTAGCTTTCAAAGGGAATGAGCCAGCTTTATTAAATTAAAAAGGCAAACTACAGAGGGCTGGGTAGAGCCTGGCTTTGGCTTACATAAGTATTGACGATTTCTGCAAAGTTACATAAGAAACTTGACAGCGATCACAGGGGTGGGGGGCACGAAGCACAGCAGAGTGGGGTGTGATGTTTACTTCTCCTTCTTATATCTTTCTGTTGCGTTTCAGGTTTTTTTTTTTTTAATACCATGATTTTATCACTTCCTCCAAAACGTCTGCTCCCCATACTCTCCTTTTCCCGTGCTCCCTGTCTGCTGGTAAAAAATAGCTACGCACATACAGAGCTTACTACACGCGAGGCGCTGCTCTACGAGCTTGACATACACGAGCTCGTGGAACCCTCTCGGCAGCCCCACGAAGGGGTGCTGGCAACATCTCCACTGCACAGAGGAAGACTCTGAGGCATGGCAGGGCTTAAGTTAGTTGCTTGAGGCCACACAGCTAGTCCATAGCAGAGCTGGGCTACAAACAGGGCAGTATGACACCTGTCTAGGCACTCTGCAAATTCCGAGTGAATGAAAACAGGAATGAGGGAAAGAAATGCTGCCATGGAATGATAACGTGACCCACACACCTGCTGACCCTGCGGGCTGGGGCACTGTCTTAGTCATATGTGTAATAATACCCCCAGCAACCTCCCCGCTACCCCAGGGGCCTACATGGAGTAGGGGCTCAGGAGACATTTGTTGACTTGAATACAGGGCTGTCTGTATGGAATAACTTGGTGCATCTCTACAGCTATATCTTGGTGCATCTCTATCCTGGTCTGTCAGGACCCCGGGTGTGTCATAATTCTCTTCTCTCACTCCCGACAGCCAGTCCTCAAATATGTCCAGGGTCCAATCACCCTGGCCAAGCCACCATCCTCCTCCTGCTGGACCCTACAAAAGCCTCCCCACCCGGCCCCCCCTGATTCCATTCTCTACCCCACATCCAGAGTGAGGTTTTAAAAACATAAACCAGGTTATGCCACATTTCTGCTCCAAACCCTTCAGTTTGGAGTAAATCCCAAAGTCATTGTTACAGCCTCCGAGGCCCTATGTGATACGGCCCTGGTGACGTTTCCAGCCTCATTCCCCTGTTCTCTCTGTTCTGGCCAAACTGGCCTTATCTGACACACCAAGCTTGCTCCTGCCTCAGGGCCTTTGCACTTACTGTTCCCTCCATCTGAACACCCTTCCCCCAGAAATTCACAAGTTCTTCCCTCAGAGAGGTCTTTCCTGACCATTTGGTGGAAACACTGCCCATGTGACTGTGACTCTCTAGTCTCTAACTATGCATTACTTTTCTTCAGAGACCTTCTTGTTTAGCAGTGTATTATATGTTTATTTGTCCATTTTCCATTTCCCCAACTCCATAAAGGTGGTTTATCCTCTTTTTTCTGTTTTGTTCTCTGTTACATCCCCAGTGCTTGTTGAGTCCTTAGTAGGTGCTCGATAAACACTGACTGGAGGAAAGAGGTGTTTGCTGAACACAAGCCCCTTTGACAGAGGCTTTCCGTCTATCCGCTCAGCAGCGTTTCTGCCCTGGAGATGTTCCAGGCTCCCCCACTTTTTCTGGGACTTGTAAAAGCTGCACCATCGTCCTCTTCTCCCTTCTCTTTGTAGAGCTGATCTCTCCCCACTTCACCACCACACAGAAAAGAAATGGCAGGAGTAGAACATAATTACTGTGACCTGTGGGATGCATAGGGGGTAGGGAGGCCACCTCAGTATCAGAGAAGAGTAGCTGTCACCCTGGTCATCTTCAGAAAGAGCGATTCATTCTGATCTCTGTGGGTGGGAGCCCTGAGGACGTGGAGGACCAGTACCCTGGGGACTGCACTTTCTCCGCATCCCTTAACACGGCCCCTGAAATAGCCAGGCCAGCAGATGGAGGTGATGAAGTGCCATTCTACATATCATCCCTCCCGGCGACAAGGTGGCAGGTCTCCCTGGGGAGGGGCCTCCGGGTAACGAGCTTCTGAGGAGTGGGCGTCCTCCTGCGGGGAGGCCTGGCCCCTGGAGGGGAGCGTTGCTGTCTAGGCCTGGCTGAGCTCTTGGGCTCCCAGAAAAGCCAGAGCCTAGCTGTCGCACCCAGTTTCCCTGGGGCAGGCCCTGAGTCACTCCATCTAGATGAGAGATCCCCACAGGGGAAGGAGGAAGGGAAAGACTGACTTTCAGAATAATTCATGTTATAAGTCAGCATTTCATGAGCACCTACTATGTGCCCTGTATCTCAGGGAAGCACAGTGGACTCTTGCCCTGGCCTGCCACTTACTCTCACAAGGACCTTAGGCAACCCACTTAAATTTCCTGGCACTCCAGTTTTTCACCTGTAGACACAGATGGATGTATGTATGTATGTATGGATGGATGGATGGATGGATGGATGGATGGATGGATGGATAGATGGATGGATGAAGAGACAGATGGAGAAATGTCTGTAGGGTTTTTGTGGGGCTTCTCTCCTGGTCTTTCTCACGAGTCTCGCTATCAACGGCCACTGACACGGAGAAGCTGCCGTGTCCTGCTCTCACACAGAATCCTCACCTAACATCCCAGCAGAACAGTGATGTCAAATACTTATCTTCCCATTTTACGCATAAGGAAACTAAGACTCAGAAAGGCTGGACCCTTGCCCGAGATCAGCCTCCTCCTTCGTGGCAGAGGTAGTGGGGAAGAGCACTGACTCCCAAATCCCCACGCGTTCCATTTGGACACCAGGGGCCTCAGACTCATTTGCCCTCGAGGGCCAGGAAGCTGAGGTGCGTCAGCGAAGCAGGTCCAGGGGCAACGCGAGAGGGAGCAACGGGAGAGGTGCCAGCTGGGGCACACTCCTCCCATCGACAGCCACTCACGTTGGTATTTTATTTTAAAACACAGCCCACACCTAACCAGTCTGCCAGTCTGGCCACACAACTGAGACTTTCTGAACAGGACCTGCACCCCTTTCTGGCCGCTGGACGCGGCAGACCACTTTGGAACCTGAAGGTGTGGATCAGCCACAAAAGCAACGTTGAGTCTAGGGTCCTAGGAAGGAACCATGTGACTCCTGTGAGCGCCCCTGGCAAAGCAGCCTGTCCGCTCGGGTCCACGTGATCCTGGCGTTACCCAGGCTGAAGCGTCTCAACCCCACGCCAAAGCCCCACTCGCTGGGAGAACATGGCAGCTCCTATTTCAGCAAAAATATATTTAACAGCTTTGAGAGTAAATATGGCAGCAGATGGGGGTGGGGAGTGGGGAAAACATCGACCGTGTTTTCTGCTGAGCATCCGGTGGAGAATTTGTGCTGTGACCTACATTACTCTGGCTTCCACCCCCGGAACTTTTCCTCTCCCCTCACGGAACGGCACAACACGATGCATCTCCCAAGGATGAATGACTCTGCAGAAAAACGTTTTAATAACGTGCTAAATGACAGCACCACAAATCACTTAAGTCTTCACCGATCTGCAGTCCAGTTCCGCAGAATGAATCCTTGGAATCCTGGTCTCCCTTCGATAATGCACCTTCAAAGGAGCACCTGACATTTCCCTAAGTAACTGCTCACATCTGCCATGTGTCACATCTTGGGGTTCGCCTTTCCCTCCAACATGCCAGGAGGATGCAAACAACACGGGGCCCCCAAAGGAAGAGGGCATTAGGGGGTGTTGTCTGCTCACTAGCTTGGGGGCAGGTTCTGGTCCCCACGTGGGCCAGACATACACAGGGTTCAAAATGGAAAAGAAATGGCCCACTTCCTACTGTCCTACTTTCTAATTCAGACTGCTGCTGGCATTAGCAAGGAAGGCAATGGGCGGCAGAGAGATCTGGAAACAAAAATTGAACCTGCTGATTCTTCAACTCTCAGATTTGTGCAGATGGCAGAATCCCTGGAAGTCATGCTGCCCCCTTGCAGAACACAGTGAAATACTGACACACTAGAAAGGAAAGACGAAATGGAAAAGTGTGTGTAAAAGCAGGTGCCATGGAGTGCTGGATTCCAGGCTGCATGAGCCTGAAGGTTTTAAGGGAGTGTGAGCAATGCATCATGGGTACCTCACAGTCAAAGCCTACTTTGCTGAGCAGCAGGTAAGAGCCGGCACCGCAAACTCAAGTGTCTCCTGGGGCCAGGCAGGTCATGCGAGTGACTGTGGGAGAAAAACAGCCAAACACTAACAGCAGGTGGCAGGGAAGGCTCGGCTCAGTGTCCAGGAGGCAGCGGAGTGGCGGGCTTAGTGGGGAGAGGGCGGCACTGTCTGACTGTAGCCAAGCGTGGTCCAGGGGGAATGCGGGTGGGTATGTGTCTGCTCTGGCTGCCATAACAAAATACCACGGACCGGATGGCTTCAGCAGCAGACAGTTATTTCTCACAGTTCTGGAGGCTGGGAAGTCCATGATCAAGGTGCCGGCAGATTCAGTTCTGGGTGAAGGCTCTCCTCTTGGCTTGCAGATGGCTGCTTTTTCACTGTGACCTCATGTGGCAGAGCAGAGAACTCTGGTGTCTCTTCCTCTTCTTCTAAGGACACTAATCCCATCATGGGGACCCACCCTTATAACCTCATCTAACCCTAATCACCTCCCAAAGGCCCCACCTCCAAATGCCACCACAGTGGGGATTAGGACTTCAACATAGGAATTTGGGGGGCACAAACATTTAGTTCATAACAGGGTGTGACCAATTCTGAGTTTTCAAGAGAAGCCTGATATATGATTTTTTTTAAAATCTGATACCTTCTAAGTTTTTGATGTTGGCCACACTTTAATTAAGAAAAAGTAATATAACATGGACCTAGAGATTACCCTATGAAGTGAAGTAAGTCAGACAGCAAAAGACAAATATCATATGATATCACTTGCATGCAGAATCTAAAAAAATGATACAAATGAACTTATTTACAAAACAGAAACAGACTCACAGACATAGAAAACAAACTTATGGTTACCAAAGGGGAGAGGTGAAGTGGGGGATAAGTTAGGAGTCCGTGATTAACAGATACACACTACTATATATAAAATAGATATTAAAAAAAGAAAAAAAGGGGCTTCCCTGGTGGCGCAGTGGTTGAGAATCTGCCTGCCGATGCAGGGGACACGGGTTCGAGCCCTGGTCTGGGAAGATCCCACATGCCGCGGAGCAACTAGGCCCGTGAGCCACAACTACTGAGCCTGCGCGTCTGGAGCCTGTGCTCCGCAACAAGAGAGGCCGCGACAGTGAGAGGCCCGCGCACCGCGATGAAGAGTGGCCCCCGCTCGCCGCAACTAGAGGAAGCCCTTGCACAGAAACGAAGACCCAACACAGCCAAAAATAAATAAATAAATAAATAAATTTATTAAAAAAAAACAAGCTAACCTTAAAAAAAAAAAAAAAAAAAAAAAAAGAAAAAAAAAAACCCAAATAACAAAACCCCACCGGAATAGTCAAATAAAACAGGTTGGAGGGTCAGGCTCCCGCCACAGGCTGCGGGTTTGTCACCCATGTCCTCAAGCCATGGGCTCTGGCACCAGACAGCCCAGGCCCCCCATGTGCTGGCAGGTAACCATGGGGTCACAAAGTAACCTCTCTGGCCTCATTTTCCTTGTCAGTATTAGGTGGAACCTTATGAAATTACCCTTTCATTGGCAACTTTGTAAGGCTCCATGTAATAAAACGAAGATATGGTGTCCACCTAATTAACAGGCTCTCAGGAAGACTGGATGAGGTGAAACCTACAGCCAGAGCTTATAGTAAATGCTCAATAAGCAAGGGGAGGAAGCAGGGCAAGGCCATCCTTAGTCAACAAGTCCACTCATGTTCAGTCGCTGAAAGGGATGCTTAGGGCCCTGAATCAGCATTTGAAAGACCTGAGGAAATCTGTTAAGATTATAATATTCACGCTTTGGGGAGTTTATTTCCTTAGTTGAGAGAGATGTTTCTTTAAGTAGGAATCTCTCAGGGTGAGATTCTGAGCTGAGACACCGGACCTGCTGTTTTCTGGGGCTGCACAGACAGGAAGTGATCACGTAGAGGCTCACCAGCACGGACAAACCGGGCTGCAGCTCACCTTCCATCACCCCCAAATGAAACAGTCTGCAAGCTCCAACCTGGAATCCCATCTCACTCAAAACAGACAAAGGAGGAGAGGGCAGCTAACCGTGGAACTGCAAGGAAAGCCGAAGGGCAAGCTAGTTTAATTTCAACTGGGGTTGAGACCAATGTTGAGTCCGGAGTCTCGTGTCAATATTGTGTCCCTTGCCACAATCTCCTACCAAAATGCTTTGTGCTTTTTAAAGCCCATGAAATTGAACCTCACATTCTCTCTGCTAATTAGGCACAAAGCTTTCTCTCTCAGCTCTCATCAATGGCAACCAGAGTGGCTGGGACTGCACAACACGCCGAGACACTTGAGTTAAAGTGCAATTGTCACAATTCGGCAGGCTCACGTTTGGTACACTCTCCACCAGAGCTGCCTGGACCCCCTGACCTGGCAGTAGGGGCACCAGCTCTCCCGTACGAGGCAGCCTCTTCTTCTCACACGTGAGGTGGGCAGCCTTTCTTAGCACTGGGGTCTCAGGACCACCTCTCGGATTCAATTTTCATCAGGAAATTTGGCCAAAACACACCTGACTCAGTGAGAGGTTGATTTCCAACACTCATCACAGGCCAGGGGGCTGCCTTTAAAAGATGAAGGGGACCTCCTCTCATGAACTACAGTGGCATTTTCAAAACAGCAAGATCAAGGCCCTAGCATCACAAATAACTGAGTAAAAGAAAAATTCAGTTTTCCATATGGTATATTCTGTTTGGGGGGGGGGGGAAAGGCATCCTTTTTTCACAGATAGCACAGTACAATTATATCTTCTCATAAAGGTCCTGAAACAATTAGAAAGACATAAGCAAGTGGCTTGGCTGCAATTTCAAAGCCCTAAGCAGGTAAGAGGGGCAGCCCTGCCGATGTCTGTCTGGTTGGAAGTTCAACTTGGAAATTCTGGAAAGTGTGATGCCAAAGGCACACCCTTCCCCCCACAGACAGACGCAGAAATAAGCCCCGGCTTGAGTCATAGCATCACCGTTAGGACAAAACAGATCCCCAAACCCTCAGCACGCCATTTTAAAGAGCTCTGGGGAAAGGAAACTCTTGCTTCATCCCAGCAAATCAGTGTTTTTCAAGTGACAAGTCCCAACCCACTTTCAGAGGCCCACAGGTTAGCTATACGGATTCTTATATCTATCGTTTCCACTGTGATGATAACGTTTTAGAAATAATATAGAGTTGACCCGTGGACAACATGGGTTTGAGTTACACAGGTCCACTTACACACAGATATTTTTCAATAAATATGTTGGAAAAATTTTTGGAGATTTGCAACAATTTGAAAAAAACTTGCAGATAAACTGCATAGCCTAGAAATATTGAAAAAAATAAGCAAAAGCTAAGTATATCATGAATGCATAAAATACAATGTAGAGATACAAATAACATACAAAATATATGTTAAGTGACTGTTTATGTCATTGGTAAGGTCAGCAGTAGGCTATAAGTATTTAAGTTTTGAGGGAGTCAAAAGTTATAAACAGATTTTCGGCTACATGGGGGGTTGGCACCTCTAACCCCTGTATTGCTCAAGGGTCGAGTGTAATTATATTCTCTGGCATCTTAAGACTTTATAAAAACCAAGGATGCTTCATCATTTGGGTTCCCTGAATCCAAGGGTGTAAATGTCGTGGTGTGATGAGAGACTTATGAGAACAGAGGGGACTGATCAGTGATAAAAGTAGTGACACCAGTGAGGCCCACCTGCCCCCAAGGTGAGGCCCAAACACATGTTTCCCAGCGACGTGACCCAAGGAAAGTCATGGCGGGGGAGGTGTGGTCAGCACGCGGACCACCGGCACGGTACACGGCATGTGGCGAGCTCAGGAGGAGCTGCTGCACACCGTCGTGAGCAAAGATTTGGTTTCAGAAAAAGTAGCATTCGCTCTGTTAACTGCTGATTCTGAATTGCAATGATTTTGTAAGTGCTTAACATGTAAACTTCTTTAATTTTCTTTTTTTTTTACTTTTATAAGACATATAAGAACAAGGAATTTATACCTAGTTTTAAGATGGTTCATACTTAGGTCATATTAATATGAAAGTAATCTAAGTCGGCACCAGTGGGAGTCTGCAAGAAGTTTCCTTGGGTTCACTGCCCACATGCTGAAGAAAGCCTGACAGAGACCACTTTAGCTCTGGAACACCTGTGAGCTGCAAGCTTTCCTTTGATCAAAATGTACCAAAGTATAAAACCACAGAGCCCTGCGTTTTTCGAAAGCCTCAATCAACAACGCTCACTTGCGGGCTCATTCTCTCGTGAGCCCTTTAAACTCCCAGATGCCTTGACCCAAGTCTCCACATCAGCACCTCGCAGGCTCTGGGGCACAGCCGGGTCCTGGGGTGTCCAGGACGCAGACACATGCAACCGCAGGAGAGAGAAGGAAGGACGTGTGGGGCGGAGCACGTGAACGTGACCGGTACTCACATAAAGAAGGGCATCAGCTGGACCAGGGTCTCTTTCTGGGGGCTGGCGGCAAACTCGGGGACCACCTGGATGACTTTGTTCATGACACTGCGCAGGTAGTTCTGGAGCTGCTTCCTGCGTTCCTCCACAAACTTGGCGTCCTGGGAAGACGGACAGACAGGTGTGCTCAGCTATGCTTTCCTCACCCACCCGGAGACAGACGACCCGGAGAACACGTAACCATCAATCATCACCACCCAGAGCGAGTGCAAGTGGTGCCTCAGGCTTTACACGTGTGATCACGTTTAATAACGGGAGATGCTCGTGATAGTATTATTGTTAAGTGGGGGAAGGCAGGTCCATGAAACTTCCTACAGTGTGTTCCCAGGAATGAATGAAATTTCAGCACCTGCAACGTGCCGAGTATGGTGCTGGGACCCGGGACAGACCATAAACACACAGGGTCACTGCTGTGGCCCTGGTAGAGGTCACGGGGCCAGTGAGGGAGACACCAATAAATCCAGTGACCACACAGGTCAGCATATAACTATTCATCACACTCAATGCCACCCTCCAGAGAGGATGCTTACTTTTGCCTTCATGGGAATTTTCTGAAATATGAATCAGTTGCCACTATTTAAGAAAGATTTCATTAACAAACAAATTCCATTTTCTCTGAAAAACTAGGAGAGGCAGCAGCACGGCCCCACCCCCAGGGCTACTCGGGGCCGGGGCTGCTCGGTGCGCCCCGAGGCAGGCGCAGGGCCCCAGATCTGCACTCAGGACCCTCCTGACTCACACCGCCACCCACCCCTGTGTCTGCCTGGCCCTCGTAGGCAGGGCCAGCTCCTAGGCGTGTGCTCTGGGCAGTCCCTCAGGGTCAGAACTCGACCTGTGTGGTGATCTGCTGGCCTCATGTTGAAACTCAGTAATTTTGGCACGAGGGACCTCACATCTGCCTGCTGCCCTGGGACCCACAGAGCCTGGAGCCTGTCCTGCCCATGCGCAGCTGCACTGGGGTCCTGGCTTAGAACCAGGAAACCAGGGCCGGTGTGGGGCAGCAAAGGCTTTCTCTGAGGAAGTAATGCTCCTTCCAGACTGAAGGCTGAGTGGGGTGAATAGGGGAGAGCAGAGCGAGGGCGGCAGGAGGAACAGGGTCACTCAGCCTCACAGGGACATGAGAGGCCTCACATGACAAATGAGGAAACTGTGGTCCAGAGCGGGGCCGGGCCGCTTGCCCACGAGGCCCCAGAGACGGAGCAGTACAATCATCCCCCACCTCCACCTCCCGCCAGCCTGGGGCTTGGGAACGGGGTGCAGAATGATCCCATGTGCTCAGAGACACCCGAGGACATGCCCGTCCCCGCAAGGCCCTGCCAAGGGCCGGAGCACAGCAGGGAGATTCCCTCTTAAGTGTTGTCAGATTTAGCGAATAAAAAGCCAGGATGCCCCGTGAAATCTGAATGTCAGATAAACAATGAATTTTTCAGTATTCATAACTCCATATTCAAAAATTCATGACTCAATAATTTTTCAGGGTTCAAGTACAGCCTATACAATAAAACCTTTCCATGTAATATTTGGGACACACTTACACTAAGAAATTATTCATTGTTTATCTGAAATTCCGATTTCACTGGGTGCCCTGTGTTTCATCTGGCGATCCTCCTCCGAGTACCGGGGGAGGAAGGAACACAGAGCACCTGCTGATCCCCAGGGGCCACTTCAAGGTCACATCAAGGTCCTCTCACCCGGAACCACCCCCTGATGCACTGCCTCAGCCAGACGTTTCTCCAGAGGGGGACGGCGCTCAAACACTGCTGCTGGCCGCTCCAACTTGACCGCCAGCGCAGTCCCAGTCTGGGGCTGAAATCTCCTGCAGCTTGGTTGGAGGGGCGCTGAGTGCGGGGAGTGAAGGCACCAGGCTAGGAGAGCCGTGGGTCTTCAGCTGGAGCTCAGCCAGTCCGGCTCCGCTCTCCCATCTGATACCAGAGTCCGCTCCACGGTCTCCAAGTTTCAACCCATCGTTAAGCAAGTAGACGCTCCTCCTTGGGAAGGTGGTCGATATGCCAGGTTAGTGCCCAGAGGAGCTAATCAGGCCTGGTTTTCAATCTGCACAAGATACCCTCAAGGATGGCTTGAGAGGCTTTGCTGTAGGAAGGCAAGAAAGGGGCTAATCATCCCTGGAAGAACTCGTGGAGATTTCTCCTTTTTCGGGGGGAAGATGCTCAAAACACTGTAAGCACCAAGGGAAGGCTGGGGGTGGCTCCTTGTGCTGCTAGTGGGGCGGGGCTGGGCTGCGGGGCCCTAGGAAGCTGAGGGTCCCCCAAGGTCAAGGTCAGAGGATGCTACCCAGGAGTCGAATCTGCCCATTTTCACATGGGCCTCTTCTCGCCCAGGTCCCAGGGCCGACAGGGACTTGGCAGAAAGGTTATCATCACCCTGGAGGAATCACAAATCCTTCCCACGTACTGATTCCTCAAGCTAGGCAGTCCCTGGAAACCCCGGCCAGCTCCTGAGAAAACCCAACTTGGCAGTAAGCTGAGTTTGACAGCCGAGCAATTTCTACCTGAGCTGTTCAGAACAAGCGATGGTATTTGTGGAGTCTTGATTCACGTTCTTCGCTCAGCACTTTCCTAGCACCGCATCTTTACAGCACAGCGGAGGCTCAGGGAGGGTAAGAAACTTGCCCTAGGGCTCAAGACCTGCAGGCGGCTGAGCAGGGTCCCAGGTCATCAATGGGTGAGCAGTCAGAGCTGCCCTCAATCCAGAAGACACTCTCCAATTTACGTAAGAAAAATCTACAGGTCCTCTAAACTGCAGGTGTCTCCCAGCCAAGATGCAGTTCACAGAACTTGCACCTGCCTGCCAGCTGTAGCAGAAGGAAGCGAGTCACTGCGGGGATGGGGGTGGTGGGGCGGGGGAGGGGGGATGCTGACGGCCAGCCTCTGCATAGATGTCTTGCCTTTGGGGCTCAATCTGATCCTGGAGGTATGGACACCTCGAGTGGCCGCACACAACTTGGCAGGACGCAGTGGGGCCGGGAAGATCTCAGAACAACTCAAGGAAGCCTATATTCTTTCCCATTACTGTCATTTCATTTTTTACTATGGAAGTTTCAAATTAGGGCAAAAAGCAGAGCGAATGGTATAATGAACCCCCATGACCCTTTATCTAATAAAGTCTTAACCCTTTTCCACATTACGTCATTTTTACCTTTTTGCGAAGGTGTTTTAAAGTAAATTATACTCATCATGACATTTTACCCCTAAACACTTCAAGGTGTATTTCTAAAATACTAAGAACATTTTCCGATTGAACCACAATACCATGATCACCTCTAACAATATGAATGATAATTTGTTGGTGTTACCTCATACCTAGTCGGTATTTGAACATTTGAATTTTCAAATGTGCCTACTGCTTCTGGGATTTTTTTTAAAAAGGGGAGGACTCCATCCCAGAATGAAGCTGGCAGTTCTCCAGCAGGTTGAACGCAGTCTTGTTCAGATCAGATTCCCCCTCGGGGATCAGTTGGGTTCTGACCAAAAGGTGAAGATGGTGGTGCCTTTTTCACCACAAGCTGCTAACAGCTTGAATGGCCTAAAAACATTAAAACCAGGGTGTATCTGCCTCAGATCCAGGTTTCTGGCCTCCCTTGAGAAATGGCCCTCATTACTGGAAGCACAGGGCTACCATCCCACCCAGCCTCCTCCCCTCAGTCCCGTCCCCGGCCTGGCCTCTGTGGGACCCCGAATTTGTACCACTTGGATTGCCTGAGGCCCTACAGAACCATCCAAGAGCTACCCTGTGAGACGATCACGTTCCAGGTGACCACGTTCCAGGGGACGTTCCCTCAGGCAGAAGAACGGCCTGCACTGCCATTGGCCAGCTCTACTGTCTGGCAGCTAAACCACGCAGAGCTGGGGTTTCTCACCTGTAAAATGGGGGTAAGGATGGTGCCTACGTCATCCATGGTAACCGAGGCTACGCGCCCGGTAGCCAACATCGCCTGCCAGGCTCTGCGACAGAAGCTGATGATTCTGGATGTTCAGCCAGGAAGCCTTCCTCAGAGTTTCTATGTGTACGGGGTGGGGACAGGCAGGCAGACAGACAGTGGGTAGCCAGGCAGGGGCAAGTGCTGGGATGTCGCCATCCATATGTGATCAGGGAAGCGCGCCGGAGGTTTGCACGAGGAACGGAGAGAGCGTTTCACTCAGAGGAGGCGACTCCTGGAGGACAGACACCTGGTCAGGGGTCTAGGTGGGTGCCCTCAGTGGGGGAAGGGCATGCCAGGCGGAGGGAACAGCAAATGCAAAGGCCGAAGGCAGAAGGGGTGCAGCCTACGGGGGCAGCAGAAGGCAGGCCCGCGGGGCTAGGCTTAGTGGTTCCCCAGCGCTGAAGCCGTAGCAGCAGCAGGATCACGCACAGCCTTGTGGACCAAGAAAGAAGCTGATGGGGGTGGGACCCAGGAGGTGCATTTAGAAAGACTGTGGGGGGGGGGGCGGGAATGAGCCATAGCAGCCTGAGGCAGAGAGATCTATCACGCCACTCCCCTGCTTGGAATTCTTCAGTGGCGTCCCGTGAGCTCTGCCCCCTCCCAACACGCACATCTAAACCCTTAGCAAGGCTCGCAGGAACCTTCTCCACGTGGCCCCAGCGTGCCCTGCCGGCCGCTTCCCTTCACGGCACCCCCCCCACCCCCGCCAGCAACACGCCCCGCGTCCTGGAGATCACAGCAGCCCCATCAACATTTGTTGTAGTAACTTAGAAATGTGGGAGGTGGACTGAGGGGCAGCAAGGCAGGCCGCCGGGGAGAACAAGCCCAGAGCAGAGACGACAAAGCCCTCTGACCGGGGAGGAAGAGGGACAGAAGCAGCTGCGAGCTCGCTCCCTGGCTCCCAACTCCCCGTGGGCGGGGAGTAAAGGGCGGACAACGGGTAATGAGTGAGCAAAGACAGCGAGCTGGTCCTGCAGGGACCCCGGCTGCCCCCCAGGACCCCTGGGAGGATGTGAGCATCCACATAGGGCCTGCCCCGCGGGGGAGGGGCCAGCACTTAAAGGGCCAAGGAACGTTTGTGAGTTTTTTGGTTGCGCTCCTAGGCGGCAGCCAAAACGCAGCATTAGAAGCGATGGGCTGGACCGAAGCCCAGCTCGTGGAATCTGCCAGACGCCTCTGGTGGCCGCTTAACGAGTCCTCGCTGCCCGTGGCCCTGCTGTCGCCTTGTGCGGCACTCCTATCATAATACTATTGTCAATTATGGTTGAGGACTAACAAAAGAACTGGGAGTTTGTCCTAGCTTTAAAAAAGAACATTCAGGACTATTTTCATGGGAGTGTTTTTTTTTTCCCTCCAGAAAAGGTTAATTTTATTTTGAGCTTCAAGAAGATAAAGATGCCGTCAAATGAAGAAGAGCTATTTTAAAAACGATGGAATGTTGTGAACAAGATGACGAGCTGCAGTTCCTGGAACCGATGCTCAGACCCCCTGCCCCCTGTGCTTTGTGACATTTTCTTTCCTGGGCCGTTCCTGACAACAGTGCTTTCCAGACCACATTCCGCCTCTCGAAGGGGACCTTCCCCACGATTCTGCACTTCCAGAGTTCCTTTTTATTTTCATCTAAGGATATCATGGTGTTTTATAAAATAAACGGAAGGTCCTGTCCATCAGGAGCAGCATGTAGCTCAGGGCCCTGTCGAGAGAGGCTGCTGCAGAATCAGCTGATCTAAGGGCACCTCAATGGCTAGAGAATTCCAGAACAATGACTAGCTTCCCAAGGAGCCCAGCATTAGTGAATGACTTCGAGTTCTAGTTTAGAGCCAACGACCCAGGTGGGACGTGCTGACGGGCTGGAATCCTGCATTCATTTATTCAATGCACTTATTCATGCGACAGATACTCCTCGGGGGGGCCCCCTGTGAGCCAGGTGCTGTGAGTGAAGGAATAAATGCAACTCGGATCCTGCCTTCACAGAGCTTACAGTCGATGGAAAAGACAGACAGATCATTACAAAACAGCACGATAAAGCCTGGAACACAGGATAAAGGTGCGCACAAGGTCTGCTGCGGGGGTGTGTGGGGAGCACGCAGGGGCACGTGGGCCCTCCCCAGGGGTCGTGTGATGTAATAGTTATCATAATAGCAGCAGCAGCAGCAGGAGAAAGTGTTAATAGTAACTTTTACCGAACATTTTCTCTGCCGGGCACTGGGCTGGTCACACTTATATGTTATTTTATTGAATTCTCAAAGGTCCACTGAGATAGGTACTTTTTAGTACTCCCATGTCAGAGAGAGCAGATGAGACTCAGAGGGGGTAAGGGCCAGTGCCCAGACACTAACGACTGAGGGGTGCAGACAGGACTCGGCCCCAGGAAGCCTGTGCCCTGCTCTAAGACGGAGGGAGAGAACCGCCCGGAGATTCCAAAGACCACAGCCAGAAGGAACCATTGGGAGTGGGGATCAGAGGGGACACTGAGAGAGGGGGAGCTGAGGGAGGGCAGGGGCAGAGCTGGGAAGTCACTTCAGAGAATCTGGACTCTGCCCTCAGGGCCACGGGTGTTTCAAGCAAGAGAGTGACAATCAGCTCTTCCTTCCGTGAGAATAAAAAGAAGATGCTTCAGTTTTAAAAAGGCCTCTTCTGTCCTGGTCACTCTATTCTGTCCCTGGAATGCTGAAACCTGCCCTTCCTCTTTCAAGTGTGGGTCGGCTGTGAGGTGTGGATGCAGCTCATCTGAACCGCAGGCCCACTCCTGTCATCCTGGGCCAAATGCTGCAACCCATGAACTCCGCTTTGTTACAAGGGTGATGCCTGGGTTCCCAACACTGACACCTGAGGGTGGTTTCTAGGGTGACCATCATGCACTTGTTAATGGGAACCTGAAAAGAGACAATGACTGTTGTTGCCACTCTAAACACTCTGGACAGAGACCTCTGAGAGCAATGAATGGCCGGGCATGAAGGACCCTCGTAGCAACTTCCCAAACATCACTGAGCCCCTCTGATAAGCGTCTGATTGGGTGATTTTAGCAAAACTACACCAAATATCTTCACTTGCTGAACTCAGAAATAATCAAACCGTGAACTTACAGAAGGAAACTCTCCTCCTAATGTTTACACAGCGGGTGGGCTCCAAGGGGTCAGCATGGAGGTCCTGATGTTCTCATCCGGGTCAAACAGACGGGGAGTAGCCTGGCTGCTTTCAACAAGTTTCGTTTAACAAGTTTTCTTCCAAGTAATCATCAGCTGGGTGGCACCGGGTGTGAATGAGAGGGGAAGGAGGAGGGCTTTCTTTGGAGCGGTTTCGGGGAGGGGATGGCAGGGGAGGGGAAAGGAAGGCCCGTGTGTCTCTAAGGCACCCTTGGTGAGAAATTCAGGCCCTAAACCTCAACAGATACCCACTAATTTAGAGGTCAGAGTCATTGCCCCTCCTGCAGGGACAGGGAAGCAAAGTCCTGTTAATTGAATTACTTTACCCCTGGCGACTCAGCTGGGCCACCATTTACCAAGCAAGTAGCTTGGTAACGGGCTGGGATGGACAGAGGAAGACAGGAAACAGGCCTAGCCCTGGGGAGCTCAGCGTCTCCCGCTTGGAACATTTACTGAGTCCCGGAGATATTACACAGTTATCCATCCAAGCAAACATTTATTTGACACCTCTCCTGCCAGGCCCAGTTAGTTGGGATGAAAAAACACCCAGTTCTTGCCCTAAAGGCATGAATGGCATCTCACTCATTCATATGTTCCAGCATCTACCAGACACCAGAGTAGAGGAGGTTCCACTTGCCCATCCACGCCTGCCCCGGACGCCCACCTCACGCCAGGGCCTGTGATGGTAAGCAGGTGCGAGAGAAGGTGAGCAGGACAGACGCCCTCACGGAGGTCGCAATCGAGAACCCCTTCCTTCTTCCAACAGTGACAGGCCAGGCCCTGGGCTGGGGGCCCCGAGATGAGATGACAAGTCCTGGTGTCAGCTCATGGGTCAGTGGTGGACAACAGGCCGGGAGGCCAGTGACAAAACTGTGGCAGAACAGGAGGAGAGCTCCTGGGGCCGGGGGGGGTGCTCCCTCTGAGCTGGGCTGGTGGGAATCAGCAGGCACTTCCGGCCTGGGTCTGGAGGGGTGGGTGGGATTTCAGCAGACGGTGATGGGAGGAAAGGCAACCAGACGGAGTGACTGAGGGGAGTGAGGGGAGCCCGGGCTCAGGGTGTGGGGTGAAATCCTCTCAGTGGGTGGAGGGCAGTGTACGGACTGAAGCAGCCTCCTTTGGAAGGAGGCCGATGGTAAGTCATGAAGTCAGTGCAAAGGGTCTGGGAGAGAGACCAGGTGCACACACTGGGGGTTCAGGAGGCCCGGAGGTCAAGACTCAGGGGAGGAATAGAAAGGAGTTGACGATTTGATGCCTGCCATGTAACATGGATCCCTCTATGTGCTTTCCATGAGTCTAGCTATTTACTCCTGTGGCCTCCAGTGAGGCTGGAATTATTACCCCCATTTCGCAGCTGGGAAAACTGAGGCTCAGATATGTTACATGCCATCAAAGCCCAAAGCCAACAAGGAGAACGTGATGGGGCTGGGGTTTGAGCTGAGGTGGTTCAACATCAGAGCCCTTGCTCCTATTCACCTGGTAACATTTTCAATAATATTTACTTAAAAGAGAAGAAGATCAACATTTCTTAAAGGCAGTGACCTCTTTACAGTCAGGAGGCACATTTACAGCTGGGAGTGCGTATAACCCCGTAAACCACTGAGCACCCCAGGCAGGCTCATCCCTGCTGCACAGGGACGGGGTGGGGGGGGAGGCGGTGACAGACAGTCGAAGAGGCTCCTGACCCTCTGCAAGGCCATACAAAAAGGGGAAGGGCCAGAATTCAAACTGTGGCCTTTCTGATCCAAACCCTACTCCTGTTTTTGCACTAAATTGTTAAATCGCCACCACCTATTTTGTGTAGAACATTGTGTGTGCGGAAGGCAAAGAAAAGCATGAACCCCCCCTTTCTAGCGGGTAACAGAAACTCCCAAGAAGCTAGAAACATCCTCACAATAGATGCATAAAGAACGACAGCAAGAACAACAATAATAACAGCAGCAGCAGCAGCAGCGGCTGACTTTTGAGTGCCTACTAAGTCCTTTACACCTATCAATCTGGTTTCATCCACAAAACGACTTTCCAAGGTAGGTTCTACCATCACCCCCATGTCATAGATGAGGAATCAGAGGTGCAGAGAAAGGAAGAGCCTTGCCCAAGCCCGTGGATCTGGAAAATTAGGGGGCCAGGATGTGGAGCCGGGTCCTCTGGCTCCATCCATGGCATATGCTAATGCTCCCATGGGAAGGGCAAGGGGCTACTGAAGACCTAACTGCCTCTACCTCCCCCATCATATCTGAAACAGGACTTCCCATACGACACACAGGAAGCTGTACGACCCTGTCGGCAGGCCCAAGGCTCTGATGGCTTCTGGGTGAGACGCTGCCTGTGACAGGAAGAGAAAGGGCAGACTCAAGGGGACACCACGGACCCCAAAGTCCTCTCCACACTTCCTTCACGAAAAAGGCCAGGGGCTTAGTGCCACACCAAATCCAAGCTTGTGCTTCCCGTTGACCCAAGAGACCCTCCTCCTCTTGTTCAAAAAGCCCCGAGTGAGGCTATGGACAAGCCCCACTGCTCACGATACCTTACTCTAAAATGGGGGAAACAGATCAGACCCTCAGGGCTGGGCAGCTCAAGGAGGGAATACAACGTGTGACAGAGCTTCGAGACTGTAAAACAGCACTTGCGTGATGTCAGTGAATTACGCTAAATGTCAGAACAGAAGATAGATCCTGACCCCCACCTGCAATGAAGGCATGCCCATTCCACACCTTGACTGCAAACACAGGAAAGAAAGCAAGTCTCTATTTCAGAAAAGGAACACGCCCCCACGCCCCCATCCCCACCTCCAGGGCTCAAGGTACATTGACATTCTCCTCCCATGTGCTTCTCAAAATGACGATAATAATAATAATAATAATAGTAATACCCTTTATTGCAAGTTTACTATGTGCTGAGCACTATGTGGAGTGTTTACCTGAATTATTTCAAAGTACTCCTGTTACAGCTCTGTGCAGTAGATACTAATATTCCCATTTTGCAGATGAAGAAACTGAGGCTCCAAGAAATAAGGTGACCCAGCTAAGGAGGAATAGAGCTGGGATTTACAGCCATGTCTGTCTTGAGTTCAGCTCATAACCAGGATGCTGTCCTGGCTCTTAGGGTCAATGTATTCACAACAGCAGGAGCCCTACAGCTTTGTTAAAAACAGGAATTAAAAAAACAAAGTAGTCCTTCAGTTCACATGGGGTGAACCAAATACCATAGCTCTAAAAACTCTCCTCTTAGCATAGAGCTACGTATTTGTGTCTGGATGAAGTCTCGTCTTTCTATCATCAGAACCCCACCTTCTGTGGGAGGGGGGATTACGGACAGAAGCTTCATAGCAGCCTCTGTTGCTCAAGATGGGCTGGATAAGGTGGCCTGTCCCCCACAGGTGGGAGCCCATCTGCAATGTCTCTTCCACCCTCCGCGGTGCCTGGCACAGGCTGGGTTCCAGATAGGACACAACAAATGATCTCCTGGCAGGACAGCAGCAGGCTCTGTCACAGCTAAAGCCTATTTTTCTCTGTTATTGACTTTGCAGCCAAGGGAAACTGCAGGCCGGACAGCTGAGTCAGGGACGGGCGAAAGGCTGGTTCATGCATTTACTGGGAAGAACTCAAGAGCGGAAAAAAAAGTCCTTGCCCTCATGCAAAAATGTCTCTTCCCAGAGTTGCGAGCTCCAGGGCCAGGAGGGGCCAGTGGGGACAGGGTCAGCTGGAAAGATGCAGCCACGACTTTAATCCCAGCAACTGCTGCCTCATGGGAAAGTGGGCCCACTGTTGCCAGATCGCCTCGATTTTTAAGTGAAATCCCAGATTTTTTTTTTTTAAATCATCCTGTTCTAAATGTCAATCATACCCTTTTTTTTTTTAAATTTTTATTTATTTATTTATTTATTTATGGCTGTGTTGGGTCTTCATTTCTGTGCGAGGGCCTTCCTCTAGTTGCGGCAAGCAGGGGCCGCTCTTCATCGCGGTGTGCGGGCCTCTCACTATCGCGGCCTCTCTTGTTGCGGAGCACAGGCTCCAGACGCGCAGGCTCAGTAGTTGTGGCACACGGGCCCAGCCGCTCCGCGGCATGTGGGATCCTCCCAGACCAGGGCTCGAACCCTTGTGCCCTGCACTGGCAGGCAGATTCTCAACCACTGCGCCACCAAGGAAGCCCCCAGATTTTTAAATACTGAAAATTATAAAAGATTTAAAGACCAGGTGGATCAAACAAAACAGAGTGCAGGCCACACAAAGCCACCAATTTCAGACGTCTGATCTAATTAGATGCTCCTTAACTTAGAATGCTTTCTACAAATTTACGGAAGCCAGGCCTAGGACCTGGGATTCTTTAGGAAAGCAGCATGGTATGTCCACAAGAATCACTCAGAGCCAGGCTCAGCCCCAGGGACTGTCTAGCTGGGTGACCCCGAGCAAGTTACTCCACCTCTCTGGACCTCAATTTCTCCACCTGTGCAACACAGATGTTAAGAGTGCCTGTCCCAGAGGATTACTGTGTGATCAAATGAGATAATGCGTTCCCAGGACACAGTAGACACTCAACACACGTGATTTCTTTTTTAGAAGCAGGCACAATTCAGGTTCCTCTGCCTTTAAAACTACCATATTCTTTAGTCTGGCAGTATTTGGTCAAAGTAAATATAGCACACTACATGACCCACTGTAAATCAATGATACTTCAATAAAATTAAAAAAATATATATATGGTACACTACGTGGCCCAGCAATTCCAGCCTGAGTATCTATCCCAGAGAAATTCTCACATGGACCATAAGGGTCACACACAAGGAGACTGCCTGCCGCGCTGTGTCTGAGTGGGGAGGAATCAGGAGCCACTTGGCGGCATCTCCGGAGTAAAGGACAAGTGGTGGGTGCGCTCCCCAAAACATACTGACCAGTTACGGAAGCAAAGCACAGGCGTACGCGGCCCCACGAGCAGAGCATAAACCGGATGCTGGGTGAAAACAGTGAAAGAATGAAGACTCGAGCACAATGCCATGTAGATCAATTAAGAACATGAATAATGCAACATATTCTAGAAGGAAACACACAAGTTTATAGCTTGAGCCAAACACGCTGGAGCGGCTACTTGTGGCAGCGAGAAGAGCAGGAGGCTGACGGGATAAGAGGTGATGAACTTGAGGCTTCAGGTTTCAGAGTGAACAGTGAGATCCACGTGTCAGGAGCTGGGCAATAGCATGAACTTGCTGTTTTGTACGTGAGGTCCAAAGAGGAAAATCAAAAAGGAGAGATGTGGTATTTTCCTGTCTGCACCTGTTTACTGCCAGGACCTCCCTCCATTGGACCCAAAGACCCCAGCGGGATCCTGGGTTCAGACGTGCCCTGCTCTGAAAAGCTCCAAGTCCAACAACTCCAGAGGCTGAGACTGAGCTGTAAAAGCCCAACCAGCAATTCAGAGTGCTCGCATGTATTTTATGTCCAGTCCTTCCTGCGGGCTCCGTGGGGCCCCTCTCTCTCCTCCATGCAATTGTTTTGCCGGCGCTGGCTCCAGACCACACAGTGATCGCCGGGCAGACAGACGGCACCCACACAGCCACTTCCTCGTTATCGACAAGAGAGTCCCCCCGCAATGCCCGGGACCCTTTCACAGCCCGTTGAAAGTGTGATGCTCATACAGGGTCTGGTTTAGAGAAGGTTTTAACAGCAGCAGCAGCAGCGGCATTATGTGGGGCCCTCTCTGTCTTAAGTGTAGCCTCTACGATCAGTATAAATCCTTAACTGCTGATGCCACAGGCTGATATGGCTGTTTGGGCAAAGAGAGGCATAAATGGAGCCAAAACGTTAATACCAGCCGGTGCGTGTCGAATGCCAGGACTTGAGTGGAGACGCTTACGAATATCATTGCTGACTGCAACTGCGTTTCATAGATGAGGCTCAGAGAAGTTAAGCACGGTGGCCAGGACCACACAGCGGAGGAGGAGCAGTGCCAGGACAGGAGCTGCCTCGAGAGCCCGTCTTCCTCAGCTCTGCTCAGCCATCACGCCCCCCGGGGAGGCCCCTCACGTGGGACACGGCTGCGAGGGACACGCAGGCGTCAAAGCCAAGGAAGAGAGGGCGGTGAGGCAGCTGCATCCCTCCCGAGAGCAAGCGGACAGAGGCCAACACCTGCCAGCCACACACCCACACTTCAGCGGCCAGGGGCGCAAGCAGGGCCAGGGCCGAGGCCTGACGCGGGAGACACAAGAGCGACAGCAACGCTGGCGAAGCAGAGGGCTCCCGCAGACCACTGCGACGCGGGGACGGGGGCCTGCAGAGCCGCTCCCCGCTTTTTAAGGGAACCTGCAAATCTGGACTGTTAGGTGAAATCTCTCAGTTCTCAGATCAGTTGGCAGCTAATTCACATGCTTGAATATGATGGTGCAGACGACATAACATACGTCCTCCGGCCGTCCAGAAGCAAGAGAATAAAATCATTAGGTCTTCAAAAACAGATCTCTGCAAAATCAGTCCCCCCAAGCTGTGCTACTGAGGCGGGGTGGGGATGGTTCCATGCTTCCAAGGGCCCAGCATCTTTCTACAGAAACAACCCAGACACCTGGGAAGGGGTGGGGCCCAGCCCACCTTCCAGAGCAGGGTTGGGACTATACACGACGGCCCGCTCCTCGGGACTCCGACCCTTGCTTGTACCCCTAGAGACTGAACACCCAGCACACGCACCGGGGCCAGACATTCAGAATACAGAATCTTTCTTAACTCTCAGAACACATTTCTCAGGGAGGTGGTGGTCTCTCCATTTTACAGGTAAGGGCACTGAGACTCCCAGAGATGAGTTAACTTGTCCATGGTCACACTAGAATGCTCAGAGCTAGAATTTTAACCCAGGTCCAGACAACTTCCAGGCCCAGCGACTCTGCTGTTCCACACTGTTCCTTTGTTTACACAGGGGAAGTTTACAACAAATCCATCCAGGGACTTCCCTGGTGGTGCAGTGGTTGAGACTTCACCTTCCAATGCAGGGGGTGCGGGTTCGATCCCTGGTCGGGGAGCTAAGATCCTACATGCCTCACGGCCAAAAAAACCAAAACATAAAACAGAAGCAGTATTGTCACAAATTCAATAAAGACTTTGAAAACGGTCTACATCAAAAAAAATCTAAAAAAAAAAAAAATCCATCCATTTCAAAAACTTTCACTGAGCCTCTACCGTGTGCCCAGTGCCACGGTGGACGCTGAGGGATGAGGACGCAGAGGGCAGGGCCCCACCGCTCGGGCCATCGGAGCTGAACACAAGCCTCCACTGTTTTACCTACAGTGCTTCTGACGCCAGATGTGTGGAGGTTTTTTTCACACCAACAACCAATTCTCAAACTTTCTGGACACCAACTGGGTGTCCAACGATTCAACTGAATTCTGACACTCACTACCTGAAATTAGCATCGGATCTCACAAGCTAAGGGCTCAGCCCCATGAGACTGCCCTCGCTTCGGAGGCCAAGGGCAAGCCTGAGCCACTGGGACATCTAACCAACTGGTTATAAATCAGTGGTTCCCACGACCCCCTTGTCAGGTTCGACAATTTGCTAGAATGGATCAGAGAACTCAGGGAAACAGCTTACATACTATTACTGGTTTATTATAAAGGATACAACTCAAGAACAGCCAAATGGAATAGATGCATATAGGGCAAGGTATTGGTGATGGGGGGGAATGGGGCTTCCATGCCCTCTCTGGGTGTACCTCCCACCCAGCACCTCCATGGGTTCACCAACTCAGAAGCTCTCCAAACGTCAGAGTTTAGGATTTTTATGGAGATCCCATTACACAGCAGTGATTGATTAAATGACCGGCCACTGGTGATAACTCAATCTCCAGCTCTTCTCCCTCCCCAGAGGCTAAAGGTTCCAACCTTCATTGTGCCTTCGTCCTTCAGGGGACCAGACCCCATCCTGAAGCTACCTGGGGCTCCGGCCACTAGTCACTTCATTAGCATACAAAAAACCCACTCTTATCACTCCAGGATTTCTAAGGGTCTTAGAAGCTCTTGTGTCAGACCAAATATTGTAACAAAAGATGCTCCTTTCACCCCTATCACTCAGGAGATTGCAAGGGTTTTATGAGCTCCCTGCCAGGAACCAGGGACAAAGAGCAAATGTGTGTTTCTTATTATATCACAATATCATAAAACCAAATGGATAAGATGAAGTTGGGAGGATAAAGGGATTATTTTAAAGTTTTACTTGGGAACTTGATTTACCCTGGACAAGGTCTCTGGAGTTTTCCTCTCCGAAGCAAAGTAAAAATAAAGTCAGAGTCAAACAAGGAACCACATGTCAAGACGTGTCCCGACTCCAGGTCTTAGCATCTTTATCTGTAAAATGAGAGTGGGTGCTGTCATCGTGCATTTATTCCACCAACACGACATGCCAGGCACTGTGCCCGGAGCTGAGGTCCAGTGGTGACTAAGACTACAGCACAGGAAGCTGGTGCTCACAAAAAACCTGTACGCTCTGTTCCATTTCTCAGTAACCTCTGCAGTGAGGCGGGGTCCCAGGACCAGTTCTGGCCAAGGGGCGGTGAACAGAAGTGGTCCCTACCAGTACTGGGAGGGGGCGGCTCAGGGCTGGTGCCTCTCCCACATCTCCCTGCAGGGGGTGCTGCAGTGACCTGGGGGCCATTACTTTGCCCTCCTCCTCTTTCTCTTCAGCGCTCCTTCAAAATGTGCTCCGCCCTTCTCCCCTCCAGCCTCAGCTGACCTGCTGATGGCAGAAGAGCTGCTGCCAACCCCACTGCACAGATGGGGCCACTGAAGCACAGACCTGCCTGGCAGCCAAGATTTAACCCAGACTCCTAGACTCAGAGTCCCTGAGAATCAAAGGGCCTTCTGATCTCATGGAGTTCAGGGGTCTTCAAAGGAGGTTCCTGAAGGGTTCCTGGAAGTGTCTTGGGTGGCAGCTCCCCTTGTGTCTGTTTAAAGAATTGCAGATGGTGATGGCGGTGACAACAACAGCTGCCCTGGACTGACAGCTCACTCTGGGCCAGGCCCAAGGGTAAACAGTTTTCATATATTACCTTGTTTAATCCTCACATCCTGGGTGGTGGGCACTATAATGAGACCCATTTGACAGATGGGGAAATTGAGGCACTGAGGTGAAGAACTTGTCCAAGGTCAAACATCCATTGAACAATGGGAACCAGAAGTCCAACCCTGGCCTGTCTACTTAATAAATAGGCAAATGTATCTCAGACTGTGGGTCCATGACATTCCCAGTTTACTCACTGCAGCATGGGGAGGTGCCACAGGGGTATGGGGTAGAGACTCCAGCTGGCTGACCCCCAAATGCATGCTCCTCCTCCAAGAGGGAGACTTGTTTCTGGAAAGCAGTGACCCAGACAGAGGCTCCACTCCCCAGCCCCTCTTGCATCTACGTGAGGCCGAGGGACTAGCACCTGCCAATCAAACGTAAGGAGAAGCAATGCTCCACTCTTGGGCCGAGGCACAAGTGTATGTGTCTTTTTCACACTCTCTCCTCCCTTCTCGACCCCTGGTGAAGTGTTCCAAGGCCCCAGGGGTCGGCAAAGTAGAGCTCGTGGGCCACTCCGGCCCGCTGCCTGTTTCCGTGGGTAGTTTCCTGGAACACAGTCCACCGGTTGTTTCTGCACCGTCTGTAGCTGCTTTCATGCTACAACAACAGGACTGAGGAGCTGCTGCTCAGACCATCGGGTCTACAAAGGCGAAAATACTTACTGTCAAAGCTCTTTACAGGAGAAGTTTGCTGAGCCCCGCCCCAGGGCATAATGAAGGCTCAGGATGGAAAGACCTTGGGCCCAGGCACAAGCCACTCCTGACCACAAACGTGGGACAACAACATCAACGAGGAACAAACTGAGAGTCTGGGGTTTAAATTTGCCACAGCAGCTGGCTCTGCCCCAACTAATACGTGCGGAGAAAGGCATGAGGTAGAGGGCTCCTTGCTACCCTGGTCACTGAGGGTCCAGCCCTGGGACAATGGGGCCAGTGCACCAATATCAGCAACTCTGCACAGTAGTAAAGATTCTCCTTCTCTGACTACACACAGCAGCCAACCCGTATTGAGGGCTAGCTCTGTGCCAGGCCCTGTGTTAGTGCTTCGAATTGGTGGTGAAGAACCTGAGATGGGGGGGGTCTGACCACCTGGGTTTGAAGCCCAGCTCTACTGCTCCCTAGATCTGTGGCCTTGGAAAAGTTACTTCAGTTTTATAATCTCTGAAAGAGGGATAATAGTAGTAGTTGCGGTACCTGGCACAAAGCAAGCACTCAGTCTGGGCTACCTGTTACCATCATTATTATCTTCTTTGTTGGACCATTTAATTTTCACAATAACCTGTGGGTTCAGTGTGATAATTATCCCCAGTGGCTGATAAGCACAAAAGACGTGGTCTTCACGCTCTAATCAGAAAAATAAATGCAAAACTGAGTGATAATTAGAAGGAAGATAGTGTGTTGTGTTGACAAGCCCCAGGAAAGGGATCAAAGAATGAGCAGGTTTCAACTAGATTTGGTGGATTGGTTGGGAGGGAGGTGTGGTTAGTATAAGTTTTCCAGGCAGGAGATCCCACCTCCCCAGCTAACTCTCTGTTACTATTCTCTTAAACTGGCCTTGTCTTAAGCCCTTGATGAAGCCTTGATGTCTTAGGTCTTTGCTGAACATAAGATTCCAAAAACAATCCCTGCTGTACCCTAAGATCCTGGAGATGTCAGTGATTTCTTTTCATCTCTTCTTTTCTGGGGTAATCAAGTGGACAATGGCCTTTGAAATCCTGGCTCCATTGCCTCTGTATCCCTTTAGATGCCTTTACTGAGGCTGTGATTGTAAGAATTTATAACAGCCAATTTTTCTTCTTTCTTACTTTTGCCTGCCCAGCAACCATCCCCTCCAAGCCTCTGTTAAGAGGACTATAATAATCCTTTCAAAGATCTCCTGTTCCTCATTTTCAGTTCATGTAGTTGGGGAAGGGCTGCCCTCCCAGCTCCAGCTGCAGAAGCAGGCACATGAGACAGATCCAGCTACTGCAATATTCCCTCTGGCCACAGAGATTGGCTGAAGGATAAGCACAGAAACAAAAGAAGTACAAAACTTGTATCCCAACAACTACAAAACATTGTTGAATGAAATCAAAGAAGACCTAAATAAATGAAAAACATCTTATGTTCATAAAAAGGAAGACTTAATATTATAAAGATGACAATAGTCCTCACACTGATCTACAGATTCAACATAATCCCTTATCAAAATCCCAGTTGCCTTTTTTACAGAATTGACAAGCTTATCCTAAAATTCATATGGAAATTTAAGGGACCCAGAAGAGTCAAACTGTCTTGAAAAAAAAGAACAAAGCTGGAGGACTGATCTCCCAATTCCAAAACTTACTACGAAAGCTACAGTAATCAAGACAGTATGGTACTCCCATGAGGACAGATATTTAGATCAATGGAAAAGAACTGAAAGTCCAGAAATAAGCTCTCACATTTATAGTCAGCTGATTTTCCACAAGGATGACAAGATAACTTAATGGGGGAAAGAACTATCTTTTCAACAAATGGTGCTGGGACAACTGGATATCCACATGCAAAAGAAAGAAGTTAGACCTCTTCTTTACACCATACACAGGAATTACCTCCAAACAAATCACAAAACTAAATGAAAGCACTAAAACTGTAAAACTGTTATAAGAAATCAGGAATAAATTTTTGTGGGCTTAGGCAAAGCTTTCTTATATATGACATCAAAAAGCATAAGGAACAAAAGAAAGAATAAGTACATTGGATTTCATCAATATTAAGAACTTCCGTGTTGCAAAGGATATCATCATGAAAGTGAAAAGACAACTCAGAATGAAAGAATATATTTGTGAGTCATCTATCCGATAAGGGACTTGTATCTAAAATACATAAAGAACTATTGCCAACTCAACAATAAAAAGACAAGTAACCCAATTTTAAAATGCAAAGGATGTGAATAGATATTTCTCCAAAGAAGATATACAAAGAAGATAAGGACATGAAAAGATGATCAATATCATTAGTCATTAGAGAAACACAAATTGAAACCACAAGGTGATACTACTTCACACCCACTAGGGTGGTGATAAAAAAAAAAAAAAAAAAAAGGAGATAATAATAAGTGCTGGTAAGAATGTGGAGAAATTAGAACCCTCATACATTGCTGATGGGAATATAAAATGGTGCAGCCATTCTGGAAAACAGACAGTTCTTCAAAATGTGTCACAAAGACTCACCATATGACCCAGCAATTCCACTCCTAGGTGGAATGAAATGAAACAAAAGAATGAAACGAAAGAGAAAGGAAAACATATGCCCACACAAACAGTTAGACGCAAAGGTCCATAGCAGAATTATTCATCATAGCCAAAAAGTGGAAACCCAAATGCCTATCAACTGATGCATGGATAAACACAACGTGCTGTATCCATACAATGGAACGGTACTTGGCAATAAAAGGAATGAAGTGCTGATACATATGACAACACAGATGAACCCTGAAAACATGCTTCTGTGAAGTCACAAAAGACTACACAGTATATGACTCCATTTATATAACATTTCCAGAGTAGGCAAATCTGTAGATAAAAAAGTAGATTAAAGCTGTTAAAAAAAAAAAAAAAAAAGAATGAGCACAACATCCAGGCAGATAAATGAAGTCTAATTCCAGAATTTTTGCTGGAACTACTGGAAAACTCTTTCTTCTGGGGTTGCTGTCGGGATGATATAAGCCTAGAGCTGCCAGAGGGTCCATCTTGGAGAAAGCTTGTCTGGGAACGAAGCCAGCACAGAGAAAGCAAAGGAGAGAGGGAAGGAGGGAAAGGGGGAGGGAGAGACAAGGTTCTGATGGGATCCTACGAGCCCTGGACCAGCTATGTCTGAAGCTGCAATCCATTCCTGCTCCTTTCAATCACATAAATCAAATTCCTCTCCCGCCTTTGCCAATCTGGGACGGTTTTTGCTCAGGTCCTCACTGAAGCTGTGGCTCTCCCTTGACATCCTCCGCTTGCTGTTCAGGTCACAGAACTCTCCTTCCCTGGGCTTCCCACCCAACCCCTCAACCCTCCCGGTGCCCAGGCTTCTCCAAAAATCCTCTGTCTCTTGCTCACAGCAGCCCTCATCAACCTCACAGCACCTCTTTTTAGCCAAAGACGTCTTCCCCACCTAGACTGCACCCAGACCAGGGCTCTATAACTCAGCTGCTTAAAAATAAACATGAGCTGTACTATTTCCAACAAGTTTTCCCACCCTATTATTTATCCAGCACCTACTTGTACAAAAAAGGAACCTGGTGGGGAAGGAATAGGGAGGAGAGCCTGGAAAGAGCAAGGCGGCTGGAAACAGCAGGGTGGGTGGCAGCCCTCCGCCAGGGCCGGGAGCGACAGGGTGTGGTGGAGAGAGACCCTGGGGACGCGAGGGAGGGGCCCTGGCAGGGCTCTCTGAATGGCCTTGGTGAAGCCCACCATCCCTTTGTCAGAAATGTGTTTTTAAATTCCCGAAACAAGATACATAGGATTAGTCAGAAAAGCTCAGCTTTTATATTTTAGGCACAGCTATCACAATTGTGATAAATCAGTGCAAGTGTTTCTTTGCTGGGGCATTAATAACAAGATCTAATGGCAGGTCTAATCACTGCCTTCAAAGTGATGATGAGCTTTAGGATAGTGAGCCATCTGCAGCAACTGTCACGTGATAGGGAAATACACATGACTGATTTCTATTGGGGACAAAGCCACAGATACCACAACCACCGTTACAGCTTGTGGTCTAAGTTCACATGTCAGTGAGATAGTAGTGAAAATAAAGTGTGATCCTTGTTCACTGATCACCTGGATTTTATCCTCAGACACTAGGATAAGAACTCCTGGGCTAGATCAGGCTGAGCCCTCGAGCAGGCCACTCTGAGCCAGTTTCCCCTCTGTAAAATGGGGCTGGGAATGGTGCCCTGCCCACTGTGGGGAGGGGATGAGAGTGGGGAGGTATAGGGGAATGGCATTAAGAGGGCAGTGTGGCCAGGAGACCCAGGAGACGGCCTAGTACCAACCACCACCAGCAGTTTCTGAGCTCACTGTGGGCCAGGCAAGTTCTAAGCCTGTGCTGTTACCTCCCTTAACCCTGGCAGCAACCTCAGGAGGGAGATGCCAGTACTTGAGGACACCAAGGCACAGCGAGGTGACATGCTGGTTTACACCAGTATATCAGGGTTCAGACTCAAGTTCAAACTCAGGGGACCCCAGACCCATGCTCTCCTCCACCACCTCTCACTCCCACCACCCCAGAGACCCAAGGGAGATAAAGGCCCAAAGGCTGAGTCGGACTTGATTTTGAGCTTGAGGCCTTGGTTGCAAACCTTGCGTGTCTATATGGAACACATTTTCAGCCCGGGTCAGGCAGTCCTGAGCCTGGAGACAACAGAGACCCTAAGTTTTCACCAAGAACTAGAATCTGTCCAGCCCAAAGAGAGGAAAAGCCAAATGAGCTTAGAAGAGAAGAGACTCTGACCCAGTCCCTAGGATAGAGCTGCCTGCAGGCCTGCGTTTGCCGCTGCCTCTGCCTGGAGTGGGCTTTCTGGGTTGTTTCCCAGCTAACTGCTACACGGCCCCCTTTATTTCACTTTAAATGTTCCTACCCGGACCCCTTGACTAAATCAGATCTTCTCTGTTATAGCTCTCTGCACTGTTCCTACATAAAAGCTCATTAAAAGCACTTGAAAGTATCTTTCTTTATAGGTTTGTTCGTTAATGTCTGCCTCTGCTAAACTAAAAGTTCCACAAGGGCAGGGACCACGTCTTTCCCTACTGACTTAAACACAATTACTTAATGAATATGAGTGAATATCACCTAAGAAGAAGGAAAAAGCAGCAAGGGACTGAGCCGGCCTGCTTCTAGGGAGCTTCCTGTTTCAACCTGGGAGGTCGAGGCTGGACACAGGTACAACCTGATGCACCAGCTTAACACACGGTGACTCTGCCCACTGACAGGTGTGGCTCAGAGCCAGCCCATCTGACAGCTTGAGCAGCGACCTTCCCCCTGGAGGGGAACAGGAAAGAGTGGTGAAGAGCCCTGCTGGAAGCATCCAGGTCAGACAGTGAACAGCAGAAACCCTGGAACACTGCTTCTCGAACTTCGGTGTGTATCAACTCACCTGGCAAGCCCGTTAAACATGCAGATTCTGAGTCAACTGGACCTGGGGGTGGGGGGGCTGGGTTTCCACATTTTTAACAGGCTCTCAGGTGAGGTGATGTCAGTGGTGCAAAAAACACACTTTAAGTGGCAAGATCTTTAGAAAAAATAGATATGAGACAGAATTTGAAACCATCTTTTGAGGTCCTATTTGATATCGTTAATCTCAAGCCAGATATTGGATGGAAACCCTGGCACAGAAACACAAGGTTGAGAGTGAGTGAGCCTGCTGAAGCCCCAAAGGGGAAATGGACTCGTCAGAAGTTCCAGTCCTGGCTCTCTGAATACCTCATCATGTTACCTCGAGCAACTTATTTCCTCTTCCTGGGCCTCTGGCCAGTGGCACCCCCATCACTGGTCTGCAGACCAGCTGTGTCAGCACTTTCCAAGGATTTTTCAAAAATACAGATTCTAGGGCTTCACCCTTAGAGATTCTAATTCAGTAGGTCTGAAGTGTGGTCTGAGCATCTGAATCTGTTTAAACCCAAGGATTCACATACACATCCAGAGTGGGAAACCATCAGACAAATGACAACCACGGTGGAACTCTCCGTGGTGCTGACCAGTGCCACGCAAAGTGGACTAAACACAGACTTAGGCGATCGCTGGGAGGCAGTAACTTCCCACTTTGTTTGAGCATCTGAACAGGTGCAGCCGTCTTTTGCCCTGCTTGGTTACCGGCTGTATTGGCACACCATCGGTCATCTGGTGCACGGCAGTGACGCCTAAACTAAGGGAAAAGGGAAAACAGTTATGCCCAATTATTTCCAAAATCAATGCATTTGAGGCATCTGCAACAGTCCCCGAAGCAATGGTGAAAGACATGATTTACAGCTCTCCAGACCTGCCTGAACACTAATGGTATTACTGAGGGAAAGGCCCCAGACAGCAAAACCATTCCTTATTTGATGCTCTAGTTTGAAGAATGCCTGTGGGAAACTCCAGTCTGCACTTTCCGTGGGGATTCCCCACTGTAAGAGGCCAGAATGAACAGAGGACGAGGGGAGAGGATAAAAGGCGGAAATGAGGATGAAGCAGAATGCCAGGGCTGGCTGGCTGGCTCATTTTTCTAGCTTCCCCCAAAGATGTATGCACCTGTCTAAAACGAACTATGGATCCATTACCCAGTGCACTGAGCTGCTTTGAACATCAAGCAGCAGCAGGTCAAGCCCAATGATAGTCCATTGCTAGCTGAAAACCTACTACCTCTCTATTTTTACCCTTGTCTTTTAAAGGGAGCCGAGTAATTTTACTTTGGTTGGCAGCAGTGGGCAAAAAAATTTATTTCTTTGTTTTTGTTTTTTAGTTGCAGGCCAAAGAAATTCCATACTGTTCAGTTCATAATTTAATATCTCCTATGACCCGGGTAACCTTTCCAGCACAGTTCTAGTGTTAAATCTCTTCTACTGAGTATGTTATTCAGAGATCATCAGAAATTATCTGTATGTTTGTTTAAGTGTATGTCATCTGTCTTCCCTCTTCATCCCCTTCTCCCCACCCCCCGAATTGTTAAGCCCTATGCAAGCAGGGCTCTTATCTGTTTAGCCTCAGTGGCTGGCACATAGTAGGTGCTCAAGAAAGAGCTGTTGAATGAATGAGTGAATGCATGATGCTCCTCTCAATAAGTCTGTAGACCTCTGTGCAGTCCTCTGGGCCAGTGTCCCCTGCTACTCATCCTCCACACTGCTTCCCAAGAAGCCTGAGGAGTCAAGCTGCTCCACGAGCTCTGCCTTCCAAAGTGCTGTTTCCTTTGCCTGGAATTCCCCACCTCATTCAACAGCTGGATCCTGTTCATCCTTCAAGGCTCTGTTCTGAAACTTCTCTGATCTCCCTCTTTCCCTTCTCCCCCAGGCTGGTCCCCCCCTTGCTGTTTTGCCTACACACACCACCCATGCCCTTTTCTCCTGGTGACAGTGCTATAATCTTCCCCTGGGAAATCAACCTTTTCCCACTCTCAGATCATGGGGTTGGGATGGGATTGATTCCACCCCTTGACTCAAGGCTGAGCACATGACCTGGCCAATCACAGTCATTATTATTGACCCTGGAATAGGCACAGGACTCAGTGAGTCCCCAGTGGCACTCACTGGGCCAATGAGCATCAGTGCTGAGACCAGAACACTGAAAAGAGATTTACTCTTTCTGCCTGAGCTGTTAAAGTCATATAGAGAAAGCCTAGAGGTGTGTGACTATCTTTGCCATGAGAGGGGAGCCTGTCTGAAAATGCAGCCAACTCAGAAAAAAAGCAGATGGAGAGAGAAACAGATAGGCAGACAGATAAGAAGCAAGAGAAACAGATCGGCAGACAGATTAGAAGCAAGACAGCAAAAGAGAAAATGACTGGCCAAAGTACTGACCTCTGATGATGTCACTGAGCTCCCGAGTCCAGCCATTCCTCAAGTCAGACCTCAACTTCTCAGTTACAGAAGCCAACGAGACCTCTTTTTAAACTAAAAATAGTTTGATTTTGGTTTCTATCACTTGCAGGGAAAAGCATCCTAGATGATGTACTCTCCCCTTTGCGCCCACAAAACCCTGGATTTAACCTTCCCCATAGCACTTACTGGGGACGGGGTGATCTACCAATTGCCCTACAAAACTGTGAGCTCCCTGAGGGCAAGAAACACATCTCATTCACCTCAGTAGCCGTAAGACTTGGTGTACCATAGATACGCAATAAAGATCTGTGAAATGAAAGAGTGAAGGAATGTTTATCTGGAAATTAACGAAGCTTTCCATTTATTTGTTTTACATTAAGGGCATCTCTGACAAGAACCCTTAGACTTCTCAGGGTCTTGGCTATTTCCAGTCTGCTCTACTCCCCTGAGTGGTTGTTTTTCAGTTCTCCAAAGTCAGAGATTCCAGAGATAACACGAAGGGGCAGATCCAAGGTGTTGAGAAAGCACATGGCCCAGGGTCCTAATATTACTGTTCTTCTTGCTCACCTGGACTTCATCCAAGGCTGAAGTCATCACTGGATCCCTACACTGTCCAGGTGAGGGGCTGGAGCACCAGGACATAAAGGATCCAACACATGCCTGAACCCATCAATTTTTCATGCTTCTGTACCTTCGCTTTCCCCTGACTGAGTGCCCTTCCCTTTCCTCTCTACTTAATTCTTCAAAGCTTACATGAAAAATTATCTTCTTCAAGGAGTCTGCCCTGAACTTCCAGGGATGACAAGTTCAAAAGCCTTCAGAGACCAGAAGCGAGAGAAGAGAGTCAGGCTGGTGACCCAGGGAGCACATGCCCCATCTTTCTTCCTCTGCTTAAAATTCCTAAATGGCTTTCTCCCCAACACACACACACACACACACACACACACACACACCCCCCTCCACACACACACCATGTTTAAACAAATCACTATAGTTATAAAATGTACAGATGCTACAAAGGGAAAAAAAAACCCCAAAACATTGGGCTGACAAAGCCCCTAATGGAGGGAGAGCATTTATTCTGGGTAGCTGGGAAAGGGTTCCCTGAGGAGGTAGAATTTAAGCTGAGGGCTGACAGATGCAAAAGACCAGTCATAGGAAGGGTGGGGGATGGAGTATTCTAGAGGAACTGTATGTGCAAAGGCCCTGAGGCATGGAAGAGCTTGAGGGTTCAGGATCTAAGAGGGGGACATGCACAGTGGCATGAGGTGGGGCAGGGATAACAGTTCCTCGGCCACCAGGACACTGAGAGGATTAGATGAAAGTGTGCAGGCCAAGTCCTCGGCACCAGGCCTGGATGGAGTTAGTGCTCAGTGAATAGCTGCTGTTCTTAGTAAGATGGGTGCTGATGTGAAGGAGGGCTTGTCTATCTCCCGCTGCTAGGAATAAGGCTGCCCAGGTCACGAGGGAGAGCTAAAAGCCAGCATCAAAGCCTTTATGATACAAAACAGTTCCCTTTTCATGGGCCTATGAGGATCAGGCACTTAACGCAAAAAAGCTTCTAAACTCAATACAAAAAGAACTTCGCTTCCCACGGAAGGCAGAAGAGCTGAGAAAGTAATGACGAGAAAGTTCCAAGGAGGTGGCTAACCTTAGCGTAGTAGTAGAGAAGACCAGCTCCCCAGAGACGCAAAGGAAGTTGTGTCCAACACTTCTCAGACACTCAAGGCTTTCTGGACCCCATCTCAGGGAGAGGAGCTGTGGAGGGGTTGACCCTGGGTGCACATTAAAGAATGTAACCTGGGGCGTCATGTTCCCTCGTGCAAATAACCACACACAGACACACACACGACACACCCCTCCACACACACACATACACCTGATCCAGCCTCTACTGATAGCGGACTTCATGCTAGTGTCTTGGTGTGTTGTATAGAGTCTGATGAGAAGTCGTTGCTCCTCTGGGAAACTGGACCAGTGAGGAAGCAGACGTGTAAACATGTGTACGCACTAAAGCATTATGGGGGCTGTGAAGGAAACGGGTGCCAAGCATGCAGGAAGCACAGGGAGGAAGAAGAGGTGGTGGGCTCTACTGTGAGGGGAGCGAGAGAGGCTTCTTGGAGATGAAGACAAGAGTTGTATCTTTTTAAAATAATGCACAAAGGGACTTCCCTGGTGGTCCAGTTGTTAAGAATACACCTGCCAATGCAGGGGACAGGGGTTCGATCCCTGGTCTGGGAAGATCCCACATGCTGCAGGGCAACTAAACCCATGCGCCACAACTACTGAGCCGGTGCTCTAGAGCCAGTGAGCTGCAACTACTGAGCCCACGTGCCGCAACTACTGAGCCCACGTGCCACAACTACTGAAGCCCGTGCGCCTAGAGCCCATGCTCCGCAACAAGAGAAACCACCACAACGAGAAGCCCATGTACCACAACGAAGAGTAGCCCCCACTCGCTGCAACTAGAGAAAGCCCACATGCAGCAACAAAGACCCAGCACAGCCAAAAGAAAAAAAAAGAATGCACAAAGGGTGGCATCCAGAAAACATAAAAAGATCATAGAAACCAATAAGGAAGATACAAGAATTCCAGTGGAAAAATGACCAAAGGATATAAACAGGCAAGAAAGGGAAGAGGAGATATGAAGGGCCAAAAATCATGAACAGATCATCAACCTTATCAGTAATCAGGCAAATATGTGAAAACCATGACAAGGTAGGTACCATCTTGTTCCCATTGTGTTGACAAAACATAAATTACAAGTGTAACGATGCCAAGTGTTGTTGAAAACAATGGGAATTCTCATCCACCTGGTTGGGAGGGAACACTTGGTGCCACCACCTGGGAGCGCAATTTGGCAACAGCTAGGGAGGTTGAAGACAAGCATGCCCTATGAGCCGGCAATCTCACTCACAGGTACATTACCTATCAGTCTAAAACACGTGTGCCAGGAGATATGGAAGGATGCTCACTGCAACACTGTTTGAGTAAGGAAAATCATAAACAAACTAAATATCACCACTCTGGGAAACTCTCTGGCAGTATCTCCTGAAGTGGAACATATGCCCATCCTCTGACCCAGCAATTCCATTCCTAAGTATAGACCCACAGAAATCAGGGCTGATCTCCACCAGAAGACATCTACATATAAGAATGTTAATTACAGCACTACGTGTAACTGAGCCAGACTGGAAGCCACACAAATATCCACCAACAGTCAAAGATTAAAAAACGTTGTGGGGCTTCCCTGGTGGCGCAGTGGTTGAGAATCTGCCTGCCAATGCAGGGGACGCGGGTTCGAGCCCTGGTCTGGGACGATCCCACATGCCACGGAGCAACTGGGCCCGTGAGCCACAATTACTGAGCCTGCGCGTCTGGAGCCTGTGCTCCGCAACAAGAGAGGCCGCGACAGTGAGAGGCCCGCGCACCGCGATGAAGAGTGACCCCCGCTTGCCACAACTAGAGAAAGCCCTCGCACAGAAACGAAGACCCAACACAGCCATAAATAAATTAAAAAAAAAAAAAAAAAGAGGTCTAACCTCATTTTAAAAAACGTTGTGATATATTCATACAATGGAATATTCTCAATGGAATTTATACAATGTGACTTACTCATACAATGGAATACTACACAGCAATTAAAAAACAAATGACTGCTCCTTGCAAGAGCACAGATGAGTCTTACAGATGTGATGCTGAGAGAAAAAAGCCAGACAAAAAGGAGGACAGAGTCTATGATCCCATTGATGTCAAGTCCTAAACCAAGCAAAACGAATCTATGGTACTACAAATCGGGAGAGTGGCCACCCCTGTGGGGAGAGTGACGAGGAGGCCTGGAGTTGAGCTAACAGCCTATTTCTTGGTCTCCGTGTTGTTAGCATAGGTGTGTTCATTTTGTGAAAATCCATCAAGCTATACACTTAAGATTGGAGGTATGTTATACCTCAATTTAAAAAATAACAACAACAAAAAAACCCACCACCACAACAGTAAGATAAATGAAGAGGGAGAGGAAGGAGAGAGAAGGGAAGAAAGAAGAACCCAGCATGCATATGTCTGAGTCATCACAGATTACAAAAGAATGGCAACCAAATTAGTGAGGATTCTCTGTAGACCTATTATTTCAAGCTAGCATTTGAGGTGTTGTGCTAACAGCTAACTGGCAGCATCTCATTGGATCATCATGGGAGCCTGTGCTGTAAGCGCCCTCGCCCCATGTGACAGCTGAGACAACTGAGTCACAGGCTTGCCTGAGGTCACGCAGCCAGTGTGTGCCAGGGACGGGGTCTGAACTGCGGCCAGTGAGACGCCACAGCCCACACGCTTAACCCCTTGGCCTCTGGCAATTTAGAAGCTAAATTGCATGGCTTCTAAAAATGTCCACAGCCCATGGAGCTGCAGAGAAAGTCAAGGGGAAATGGATGGCTTCCTCCATACATGAAGGACTCTGACCCCAGAGACCTGGTAATGGGGACAAAACTAAAATGGCAACAACTTGAGAAATTAAAGCTGTTTTTTCCCCGGCTTGCTAAAGATGAACCAAGATCGCAATACCCAGTTCTCAAATGTTAGTGGGAGTGCTGAAGGGGAAGGTAGCGATTATTCTCACTTATTGGAGACGTGAGTAAAAGCTGAGAAGTACTCTTCCGAGTTGTAAATTTTAAGCAGTTGTCCAAAAATGTGAGGGGGAAAAAGCAGATATAACGTGGTTTAAGTATATTCAGAAGGCCTTCAGAGCTAGAAGGAGAGGTTAAATGATGACGTACAAGTTATTTAACAGCCCCAGAAATATTTGAGGCAACACTTAATGCCCAGGAGTGAGTCAAGTGTGTTATAATTCATGTCAATTTCCAAACCAATTGGTCCCACACTGCTGCATCAGAGGCCTCACCAGAGGTGAGTAACGGGGAGCTGACCCATTCTGGCTGGTGAACTGGGGAAGGGGGGGAGGCCAGAGCCCAGGTGTGTCACACGGCATGGCTAATGCAACGTCACTGTAGACCCTCCTGCAAATATTCTGTGTTGGGTCTATATCCAGCTGGCAGGTAGGGCCTGAGAATCTTTCTAGGAGCAATTATCAAAGAGCTGTAAGTGTTAAGTGATGAAGGGAACTGAGGAGAAAGGGAATTGGAAGTCGTACAACGCTGACGTCACACACCGATTTCTATGTAGCTTGAGTTCATTTGTTCATCAAACATGTTTAACTCAGCACCTACTATGCGCCAGGCACTGGGTGAGATGTTGAGAAGACAAAGACTCACCAGGCCTGGTTCTGCTCTCTAATTCCATGGGCTAATGGGGGTGGGGGTGGGGGTGGAGGAGACGACTGTGCATCAGGCAGCCCAGAGGCAGCCTGGGAGAGGAACCCAGAGGAAGGATGGCTAACACTCTGAGTTCAGGTAAGGCTTCCTGGAGTAGGTGGGACCTGCAAGGTCTGTGACCTGAGACCACCAAGATGATTCTCTTGGAATCAAACTCTCCATATGCTACACGCAGAAAACACGGGGGATGGGACCAGAGCAGCAAATACACCTCTAGTTGCTGGCTCGGGATTATTCGTTTATAAAATGACCTTGATTTTTAAAAAAAATAAATTTATTTATTTTACTTATTTATTTTTGGCTGCGTTGGGTCTTTGTTGCTGTGCGCGGGCTTTCTCTAGTTGTGGTGAGTGGAGGCTACTCTTCCTTGCAGTTGTGCGGGCATCTCATTGCGGTGTCTTGTCTTTGTTGCAGAGCATGGGCTCTAGGCGCGTGGGCTTCAGTAGTTGTGTCATGCGGGCTCTAGAGCGCAGGCTCAGTAGTTGTGGTGCATGGGCTCAGGTGCTCCGCGGCATGTGGGATCTTCCCGGACCAGGGCCCGAACCCGTGTCCCCTGCATTGGCAAGCAGATTCTTAACCACTGTGCCGCTAAGGAAGCCCTGACCTTGATTCTTAAAATTGGATTTTAATTTGATGTTATAGAAAAGTCCTCCCAAGAACCCCCCGCTCATTAAATACGTATCCCTATCTGCATATGTACCCTTACACATAGTCCAGGTCTAGGGCTCAGCACTGTCTCTCTCCTGAGACAATTTTTCTGGCAAGATGACTTCGGCAACTGCTCTCCTGGAAAATATCTTAAGAGGCCTTTACTGTATTAAAGAGAAACACAGATGTGCGATGTATAATGAGCCCAATTTCTTTTTTCTTCTTGTTTAATACATTAAGTACTAGGACTATTTACACAGTGGTTGGCAGAGTGTCAAATAAGAAACAACTTTGCGTTTATGGCTTCATTCGGCTGGAGTTTCTTTTCTCTCCTAAATTTCTCTTGGAAAAACTTCAGCTTCAGGGGATGGTGTCTGAGCTCCTTGTGTCTCCGTCCCAGTTGGGTGCCGGTATCTGCACTGCCTTCTGGATCTTCTTCCACATGAGGGTGTTTCTGGCAGAATCCCGTGAGATGTTGTATCTTCACAGAGAAACCTGTGGTAACAGTGACTTCCTGCAGTACCAGCTCCTGGATTTGGGTGTGGGTTTAGAGGCTTCTGGACCAGGAGGCACAGTGCCATTAGAACGAGTCTGACTCAATCCCTAACAGGAGCCACAGGGGCCTGGGCAGTGTGTTTACAGCAACTGAGCCCGGTTTCCTCACCTATAAGACATTTTTCTATAGGGCTTGGCAACAACTTCATGATGAGAAAATGAATGCAGAGCCTCCAGTATATATGACAAGCCGGGCACAGGATGGCTGCTGGCATTACTGTACACAGAAACACAGGGTGTGGAGGTTCTGGACGGACCACCTAGGTCAGGCTCGTCCACTGCTCAGGCTCACAGTCCCAGCGTCCTCTACAGTAAGGACGCGCTTACGTGTCTGCTTGCTCTATCTCACAACCAGACCATATGCCCCTTTAACAAGCCCATACGTAGTACTTATCACATGCAAGCCAGTTGTGAGCACTTTAGAAACGTTACCACCTTAAATCCTCATAACATCACTAGGAGGGAAGTGCCATGACCATCCCTGTTACACAGAAGGGAAAGTGTGGCACAGAGAGGTCAGGTAACTTGCCCAAGGCCACACAGCTAGTGAACCAGCAAGAACTTTTTTTTTTTTTTTAACTCTCAGGGTTGGCAAAGTCCTGCAGAATGAATACATACACAAACGAACGAATGACTGAGTCTCCATACACTTAGGTTTATCAGGAAAGTGTATAAGCCTTCGGGTCAACTATGAAGGCAGCAGCTCCTGGCTCTAAAAATGGTCCCTAAGTGAGGGCAGGCGGTATGTGAGGCCTGCATGGTTCAGCAGAAGGGAGAGGCAACCGGGGGCCCCGGTGTCACCTGCTCCCTGATTTCTACACCAACGAGGTTCAGAAACTGAATTATGGAATCAATGTAAATATCCACCAACTGGGCAATGGCTAAATAATCTACTCACCCACCCTCCAGGGTCCTCTGCAGCAGATCTGTGGTGAGAGGGTGAAGGCTTAGGGCTCTGCAGACTGTCTGCCTGGGCACACACATCAGCCTTGACACTGCCGAGCGAGATGACCTTGGACAAGTCACTTCACCTCTCTGTGTCTCCATTTCCCCAGCTGTAAAGTGAGGTACTAGTAATGTTCTTTTACTCCAGGCAAGGAAAGAGGCACGAGGTAGGCAAAATAATGCCTCCCCCAGAGATGTTCTCACCTTAACCTCCAGGACCTGTGACTACATTATCTTACATGGCAAAACGGACTTTGCAAGGTGTGACTAGGGACCTTGAGATGGGGAGATGATCGACCACATCTAATCTCAAAAGTGGAGAACCTTTCCCTGCTGTGGTCAGTGGAAGATGTGACTATGGAAGAATGGTCAGAGAGATGCAGCGTGGAAGACGGCAGAAGGGGCCACAAGCCAAGGAATGCAGGAAGCCTCTAGAAGCTGCAAAAAGGCCAGGAAACAGATTCTTCCCTGGAGCCCACAGAAGGAACTGACCTGGCCAACACCTTGACTTTAGCCCAGTGAGACCTGTGTCAGACTTCTGACCTCCTGAACTACAAGACAATACATGTGTGTTGCTCTAAGCCACCAGGTCTGTGGTGTTTGTTAAGGCAGCCATAGGAGCCTAATGCAGACGCACTGAGGAAACGGGCACAAGGACGGGAAGGACGTCCCCTGAACTGCCTGCGTCCCCACCTGCTCCCTCATGTGAGATTCAGCACCGGGGCTCCTGCTGGCCCTTCGAGCATTTTCCCTCCTGCGGCAAGCAGCTCTGCTTCCCCCTCCTCGCTCTTCTCCAAGTGCACTGGAACCCTCCGCCAGCCCACAGGATTCACTAGTTTTTCTCCCTACAAGAACCTGAAGTTTGTGAAGGCAGAGACCGTACTTTAAATCATCTTCGCCTCCCCACACCTAGCAGAACACCCCTGCACTTGCAACATGTTTGCCAAGTGGAAGAATTCATCAGCCTCCGCATTCCTCCAGATGCCTGCTCATTCCCACTGCTGGCTGGGGTCCTGCCATCATCCCTGGGGCTGCATCGCAATCTATGCCTCTCGGGAGCTGCAAAGGCGCTTTCCACGGCTCAGCAAGTGCCCCTCGGTTCCTCCACCGCACACTGGTGTATGTCTTTGTAATGAGAGTTTTAATGCATAATTTCTCCAACAAGTTGAATTATCTGCAGCCCGGGGGAAAGCGATTTGCCTTGCCTTAGTGCCAAATGAACTTTCAGAGACCGACTCCATTATCCTAAGAAGGCACGACAGTCCCTCAATTCTCATTTGCTCACTGAGCAATAACGCAGACTTTTAGTAGCAACATCAAAAACACGGCCTCCACCTCAGCCCTCACGCCGGCGAAGTCCTTTTGGACAGCGAGCTCCAGCCCACACCCTCAGGTTGCTAGGCAGCCCGCTTTCCTGTCTGCAAAGGCTTGCCAGGCTCTTGCCCATTCTGCAAGAAACATTCAGCCAAAAGTGGAGTGGGAACAACCTCCAAAGATACCCTGCAAGTTATTCTACTCACTTTTGGAATTCAGATTTTTTTGAATTTGTGCCAAGACCCAGTGAAGTAAAGAAGAAAGTAAAAGGGAAACTTCCATTTAATTTCTGTTCATTTATTCATTCATTCAAGCCACGAGTGTCTCTGGTGTGTCAGATTCTATACTAGGAGCTGGAGAGAGCAGTGAACAGAAACAGACCCAGGCCCCGTTTCCTGAGCTTCCATTCCAGGGCAGAGAGATGGACGCTACTCAAGTACACAGAGAAATCATTTCCACTCATGATATGTGGCAGGAGAGGCTGGGAGAACATGAAAACAGAGTAATGGGCTAGAGAGTGGCACTGACAAAGGTGCTGGGGAAGGCTTCTCTCTGAGGAGTGGAACTGAGCTGAGACCTCACAAGCTGGAGGAGCTGTCCACGCAGAGACGGGGAAAAGCTGTTCCAGGCAGAGGGAACAGCAGGTGCAAAGGCCAGAGAATCCCATGGAAGTCTTAGGAGGTCAGAGTGGCTGGGTCTGTAGAGGGAGAGGAGGGGGGCACGAAATAAGGTAGGGGAGGAAGTGGGGGACCTATCAGGGGACGCTTCACAGGCCACAGCAAAGAGTCCTGAATTTAACTGGTACCGCTGGTGGGTTTTAATCAACAGTGATACAATCTGACTGATGTTATACAAACCTCACTCTGGCTACAGTGAGGGAAAGGGACTGTAGGCAGGGCAAGAATGGAAATATCTTTAGCAAGTGCTCTGGGCACCCTGCCCATTTATAACTAAACACATACGTGGCATATGGAGGTAAAAGAAATGATTTGGTGAAGACAAATTTTGCATCCAGAAACTATAAAATGTGTAAATTTAATCAATTTTTTAAAAGTTCAAACTGGGGTTAAGATAACATTTTACTTCTAAAGCTGGGGAAATATCTAGAAATTCAGGCTAGAAAAATACTCCTCTGATGAATTTTAAAAGGCTACACTATGTTTAATATGTCCTTGAATACTGTCCAGGACTGTGGATTCTGGAGTCAATCATTTAACGGGTCCAAGGCTTAGAGCAACAAGGTGCATGTAGCTCAATCCACCCAAGGATGTTGTGTCAACGTGCTTTAATGGTCCAAGTGGGCAAGCATTTCACTGGTGAAGTGATCCAATCAAAGAAAAGATTTTGATGTAGTACATTTTTCTGGGTCAATTTAGAATCAAAGCTCTCTAGAAAATTTGCCCTCAGGGTATCAAAGCAGGTACCCTGAGCAATCAGACCCAGTTGTGGCCAGCACAAGCTTGGTCTCTAAAGAAGAGTTCATCATTGGCCTCTGTTGGGCGCTGAAGTCCTGAATCCTGACTCATTCTGCCCTTGAAAATCAGACAGATCCTCAGATCTGTCCTGGGCATCAGCCAAAGTGTACTCTGGTGGGGGATGGGGTGTAGGGGAGTGTAGGGAATCAAACTACAGTTGGACCCCGACCAGCCAATTAAAAGCTAAAGGGCCGCACAGACGAGAAAAGAGGCTGAGACCCCAGGACAGCTCTGAGCTGTCAGATTCCTGAGTAAGAGAGGAAGCTGTCAGATCCGCCCCTGACCACGCAGGACAGGACCAAAGACCTAGTTAAGAACTAGCCAGTGCATGTGTACGAGCCGGTCATCACTGGGCCAGACCCACCAAGATGGTACCTTAATGCCAAGCTCATTCATTTGCAAATAGGGTTGTCCTGGGTGCCCTATTGATACAGATTTCACAGGCGAAAAGGCCACTGCTGCTGTAGGTCAGTCCCGGATTGACAGGGATGGGAGGACGGGGAGCAGGGCTGCAGGCGACCCACCTCGGAGGGGAAACTCCCTCGCGGTCCCTGCTCCTGGCACAGCAGCGACAGGACTGCTTCACACTCTTTCCCAGTCACGGAACTCCGGGAAGCCCCTCCTACCCCTCAGGCCTACGCTTCATCTCACTAAACCTGAGCCTCGAACACCAGCATACTTAGGACTGGTGTTGTTCTTGGCAACTTTGTCTTGTCTTAGTAAGTTTTGCGTAACTATAAGGCTTGAGGAGAGAAGGAGTGGGGAGGGCGTCCCTTTGGGCTGCAGAGAAATCATTCAGCAAGTGTGGGTCCCAAAGGTGTTCGCATCCTAATCCCAGAGCCTGAGAGCACCTTACCTTACATGGCAAAAGGGACTTTGCAGAACTTGAGGTAGGAGATGATCACAGATTATCAGGGGCAGGGGGCTGGGAGGGCACTGTGGTCACAAAGGTCCTTATTAGAGGAAGAGGAGTCAGAGAAGGAGATGTGACTATCCTGGCAGAAGCAGAGACCAGAGTGATGTGATTGCGGCTTTGAAGACAAAGGGGGCCACAAGCCAAGGGCCTCTAGAAGTTGCAAAAGGCAAGGCTCCTCTGGAGCCTCCAGAAGGAACGCAGCCCTGCCTGCGCCTTAATCGGAGCCCAGAGAGACTAGTTTTAGATAATAAACCTGAACTGTTTTAGACCACTAAATGTGTGGGAATTTGTTACAGCAGCCATAGGAAGTGAAAACACAGTGAAAGACAGACATGTCCCCAGTTCAGCCTTGTATAATTCCCTCAGTGAGACGCAGACGGGCTGCGTTCCCTGCAGGTATCGTGGAAGGGCTGCTTCCGTGTAATGCTCTCTGCAAATGAGAACATCTTATAGGGATAATATGCTGGTTATGTAGAATTTTGTTTTGTGACATTTTAAGACATTCTGGATGGGTCCCAAGATTTGTATGAGCCTGCAAGTCATTAGATTAAATCAGTATATAGTCCCCTCACCTTTTTTCATAAGAATTATTGTACTCCTTGCTATGAACAAGTATAGAATTTCTAAGTCTTCTGTTTTTATGGGCTCAACTCTACTTTTCTTCAACAGAAAAAAAAAGGAACAACAGGTTTTATTCTGGGTCTGAGATAAACCTGCTTTATAACTGTTCAAATTATGTTCCAGCACACCCTCATGTGATCAGGTTTCTAATCTGGTTTAAACACAGAAATCTCTGAAGATGTAAACAGAACGGTCAATGATAGTTTTCTCTCTGGAATTCCCAAGCGTGGGGAGTGGATTATGGAAACTCTTGCTCTGGTTTTTCTATGATAAAGACTGTAGGAAATCCTAGGCAAGGCGCCTCCTCCAGAGACAAACTAGGAAGTTCATGGCTGGTGGAATCTGCACAAGCTTTGTCAATGTGACGGCGCTTGGTCCCCTCACTTCCTGTGCTTCAGCACCACCCAGAGAGCTTGTTAACCCACCCTGCTGGGCCCCAGCCGCAGAGCCTGTATTCCAGCAGGTGCGGGATGGAGCCTGAGAATCTGTATTTCTGACAAGCTCCAGGTGAGGCCCACGCTGCTCATCAGGAGCTCAGGAGCCACCCTCCGAGAACCACAGGAGGAGAGCGATGCCTCCTATCCAAGGCCCGTTTTCTCCCCGGTCCTGAGAAGGGTCCACGGTACCTCACCTGATTCGACTGCCCCTGCCAAGCTAGTTAATACGCTGCAATTGATGAAATGTCTCTGTCTCCTACTTGACAGGAAGCCAGGGGTTCTCCGGCTTGGCTGCATCCAGGAGCCACCTGGAGAGCTTTTAAATCCCTCAGTGCCCAGGCCTCACTCCAGACCAATGAACTCAGCATGGGGCTGGGGGGTGGGCAGGTCTCAGAGTTTTTAAAGCTTCCCAAGTGATCCAGAGCGCAGCCATGATGGAGAACGGCTGCAAACGTGATGGAGGACAGAACGATGCTGGCCGGCTGAGGCAGACAACACAGTGGGGCCCGACGCCCGGCTCGGCTGTCATCTTCAGTGCCCCTTGCACTGTGACACTTAACTGATGCTCAATAAATGCTGGCTGGATGAATGAATGAACGCTAATCGACCAGCAAGCATGCGCGGGGCAAGCGCCTCCTTTCTCCAGGGTACTTGGAGAATACACAGAAACAAATTAGGTCATTATCAATGACTAAACTTCATGAGGCAGTGATAATAAAAGGAGCTCCTCTGAGAAAGCCCTGCCTGGGAAATAACTCCATATTCTTAAGTCCAAATAAATATGACAACCATGGATTAAAAACTAGAAAACATTTTTTTTTTTGGTCCAGAATAGGAGCTGGCAAACTATGCCCCACAGGCCAGATCCAGCTGACACCTCTTCTTAAAAATAAAGTTTTATTGGCACACAGACGCACCCACGTGCATCCATACTGCCTGCAGCTGCTGCCATGATGGCAGAGCTGGGTATTTTTGGCTGAAACGGTATGGTGAGCAAAGCCAAAATATTTACTCTCTGGCCTTTTAACAGAACAGGTTTGTCAGCCCCTGCCTTAGAGAAATGAGAGGATGGACATAGACAAAACATAATGCGACTGTCTTTAGGCGGGCGGAATGATGGGTGACTGTTTTCTTCATTCCTATTTTTTCTCATATTAGCCAACTTTTTGAGTTAAATAAAGGAGCACATATGTTTAAATCACCAACGGAAGGAGAAGACAGAGACACCAGTTGGAGAGTTGCCTGGCCCCGGGCAGTGACGGTACCTACCTTGTTTCCAATGGCCTTTTTGGGTGGGAAGTTGTAGGCCCTCACTTGAGGGTATCTGTTCTGTAACTTGTGGTGCAAGCTCCTGAACTCCGTGTACCGCCGGTAGACGTTCCACTCATTGTCTTTTATCCGGATGTAGACCTTTCGAGAAAAGGAAAGAGAAAGAAAATGTAAATGTCTCTTAAAGCTCTCATTACAAACGGGTGGGATTCTGGCAAGGCTCCCCCCAGGAAAACCAGCTCTGCGAGAGCAGGGCCACACCCCACCTCCCGTGTCACTGGAGGCCCAGCGCCGGCACGGAGGAGGGACTCAGTGTACTGAGTGTACCAATGGGTACACGAGAGAATGACTCCATCAGGCAGGCTGCATATTCATGAACATCAGTTTTCTAGTATCAGCAGAAATCGGCAGCCCAGTGAGTCTTAGAGACACATTTTTCACACTTTTGTCACATGCATATTGTAATGGTGACAGATTGCGGGGGAGAGGCCATTCATCCTCGCTGCCCATGTGTTTCCTCTTCTGTAAAACGGAGCTAACAGCACCTCCTCCCAAGGTGGTGCAGAGAACAGTCAGACATAGAAGCCATGCAGCTGTGCCTGGGATCACACAGACCAGCACGCGGAGGGGGCGGGATCAATCTCGGGAGGGAGGGAGGGAGGGAAGGAAGGAAGGAAGGGAGGGAGCCAGAGCTGAGATCAGCCCAACTGGATGGAAGGTCACATCAAGATGGATGAACACACTTGGGGCATGAAACTTCTTTATTATAATCAAGATGTGACTCTCAAGAGAACATTCTAGGAGTATAAAATGTAAGGGCTATTTCACCTCCTTTTTTTTTACAGGCCCTCACACCTTCCAGGGACACACAGCAGCTACGTCTCAAGGCAAAACAGAGAACTGAGAGAGAGATCAATGCATTTTTAAAAAATTACGTGAGTTAAGAATAACCCAGAGAGTGAAGTCTCTGATGATAAATAGCTATTGTAATCTGCAATCAGCAAATGTCAATACACATCTTAAAATCTCTTTAACCATAAAAGTAGGCATCTCTAATATGAATGATAAATTCTGCCTCTACATAAAAACCACCCTGTATCCCCAAATGCAGACATCACGTATTTGAACTTTGGTAAGGTAACCATCAATGTCTCTCACAATATTCTTGTGAACACGATGAAGGAAGGATAATTTAAACCAAAGAGTTCCAATCAATGGATGGAAGTTTCCAGTGGAATTAGATGGAGAAACAGAGGCCTATCAAGTTTGTTAGAAGCCCCCAAGCTTCTAACAAAGAGACAGTAAATACACTGAATGACAGGCATCAAGTGATCTCAACTGGCCTAAGGAATGAGTTTAATGCAACATGATGGAATTTTAAAAGATCAGTGTCAGATTTTACAATATAATCCAAAAAGCCAACACTGTAAGTATAAGGTGGGGGAGATACAGCACAGCAATGGCCTGTGGGACAAAGACTTAACGGATTTTAGTAAATTCAAGCTAAGTGAATAATGTGAAAGGGCCACCAAGAAAGCCTACGTACTATTTAGACCTCATTAAAAGGTATAGGATAACTTCTAGAATAAAGAGGTTGACAAGTCTTGCTCTATTCTAAATCGACCACACCAACTTAGTTAGGTTTTGGTTGCCACCTGTTAAAAGATGAACTGAAATAGGTTCAGAAAGGCCCAGATCACTTGCTACTCAAAGTGTGGTCCACAGACCAGAAGCATCGGCATCACGTGGTAAGATGGTAGAAATGCAACATCTCAGGCTCCACCCCAGGTGCACTGATTCAGAATCTGCATTTTAACCAGAACCCCCAGTGGTTCATACACACTTTAAAGTTTAGAAGCACAGGCCCTAGGAGCTGATTTGCAAACAAATTATCAGAAGGAAGATGGAAGACATTGGAGAGCGATACCCTGAGTGTCAAGATGGAGAAGGTAGAGATCTCTGAATTCCTGGGAAGGCTATAATGAGGAAGAGGAAAGACCAAGATGATGTGTCCTGGATGATTCCAGGAGACAAACTTCCAGCAGACAGAAACTAGAGAAAGACAGATTTCATTAGGAAAGAACTTTATAGCAGCCAAAGCTGCCCAGACAGGAAAAGGTATGTCTCAAAAGGTTTCTTGGCACTAGGGGTTCAAGCAGTAGTATGATGACTAATAGGACTGCTAACACAGTTATGCAAGGATTTGCTTTATAACCGTGAAGGATACATTAGACCCCAGAAGCATCTGGAAAGGCCTGGCTAATTGTGGAGAAGAGGGGCTTCAGGCATTCAATCTCCAGAGACTGAGACATGATGGATCAGTTAGTAAATAAACGCAGCAGAGCTCACAGGACTTTAATGCAGCTCATTTGGGGCATTCTTTGTGTCCTCCCGTGTCACAGCAAGTGCTAGTTGCCCACTCAGTATCCATTTCCCCCCAATATTTCCAGGGATAGCAATGTGTTCAGAAAGCAAAAAAATTTTAACTGCATTTTCCTGTGTCCCTTGCAGATAAGAGTGGCTAATGAGATGTAAGAAAGCTCTTAGGAGAGAGCTGACTCAGCTGACAAGTGTCTTTTTACTCTTCTCTCTGTCCTTTTCTTTCTTTCTCAAACACAGATGTGAAGACGGGCGCTGCAGCAGTCACTTTTTGATCATGAGGTGATCTTGAGAATGGAAGTAGAACGCTAGAAGGACCATGGGTCTCTGATGACATTATGGAGTCACCACACCAAATACTAGACTACTGATTCAAAACTTTTTTTTTTTAAACAAGAGAAATATTCACCTCTAATTTGTTCAAGCTAATGTCTTAGAGGTCTTTGTATGAGTGGCTGGATACAATTCTGCTCTGATACATCTTGAATGGACTGTATCTGCTTGTAGCATATTCTTACACAAGTTCAAATATGCCCTGGAGAGTGGCAAATTCAATTGCTTATCTGATCATCATGCACAAAACTCATTATCTAGATCAGAGGAGGTAAACTATGGCCCGTGGTTCAAATCCAGCCATATCTACTTGTTTAGCTATTGTTTACAGCTGCTTTCGCAATACAATGGCAGAGTTGAGCAGCTGCAACAAAGACCATGTGGCCTGCAAAGCTGAAAATATTTACTTTCTGGCCCTTTACAAAGTAACTTTTCTGATCCCTGATTTAGATACTCAGAAAGTCCTCATTATTGTTATTTTTCTACCAACATATCCAAATCTAGTGTGGAGAGGGGCAGTGCTTTCCAAATATTACCAGCCCTTGGGTGGGCCACATTAACCATCTGGGAACCAGGAATCGTGTTCCAAAGCTTTCCCGGTGATTCTGATGAGTGGGTGTTACAGTCTGAATGTTTGTGCCCCGCCCCCCATGTACATGTTGAAATCCTAACCCCCAGTGTGGTGGGGCATCGGGAGGTGATTAGGTCATGAGCATGGAGCCCTCATGAATAGGATTAGCGCCCTTATAAAAGCGATCCCTTGCCTCTTCTGCCATGTGAGGACAGTGAGAAGACAGCTGTCTATGAACTAGGAAGCAGGTTTTCACCAGACTCTACATCTGCTGGTGCCTTGATCTTGGACTTCCCAGCCTCCAGAACTATGGTCTATAGTTGTTACAGCAGCCCAAGTGGACTAGACAATGGGCAACTTGGGGAACCCCTGAGGTAAAGCACACACTACTCCTCCTCTCTATGTGTTTCCACGTCTATAAAATGGAGCTGATTAACAGTGCCTGCTTGCAAGGCAGTATGGACAATCTTCAGGTATATAGGCCATACAGCTATGCAAGGCATCACAAAGACCAGCAAATTGATTTGGGGAAAGAGGGAGAGGCCAGAGTTGAGATCAGCCCAACTGGATGGAAAGTCACATCCAGATGGGATAAGCATAACTGGGGCATAAAATGTCTTTACTTTCATCAAGAGAACACTCTGGGGGTACAACATATGAGGGCTGTTTCATCAGCTTTTTCCAGGCCCTCGCACCTTCTAGGGACACCCAGCAACTACATCGCAAGGGAAAACAGTGGGAGAGAGATCAATGCATTTAAAAAATTACATGAGTTAAGAACAGCCCAGAGAGTAAAATCTCCAGTGACAAATAGCTCTTATAATCTGCCATCAGTGAATGTCGATACACATCTTAAAAACCTCTCACATAACGATAAAAATTGGCAACTCTAATGTGGGTTATAAATTATGATTCTACATTTTTCATAACACATTCAAGAGCCAGATGCTTCACTCTGTGAAAGCGCTGAGTCCTTCCTGCTTCTCCGACGGCCTGTTCCTGGCTTTCCATGTGGGCACCTCTTCTGCCCATGCCTTAAAAGTGGAGGTTTTCCCAAGGCCCTCCTCTCCCCTACACAAGTGGTCCACTCCCACGTCTGCACATTTCACTCTTAGGTCAATGACTCTCAAATTTTTATCTCTAGTCTGGACCTCTGATGTAAACTCCAGACTCAGGCTTGATAAAGCTCTTCGTGTCTACATCTGCACTCAGGACCTGCACCTCGCTCTCTCAGCGAATGGACCACCGAGTTGTCTGAGTCAGAAATCTGGGCATCAGCACTGACCAGTGCTGCTCTTCACCCCCACCGCCAAGTGCTGAACAGCAGGGCCTGCCAAGCCCACCTCCAGAGCTAGCCCCGCCCCTGCCTGGACCACTATAGCAGGTTTCCAGCTGCTCTTCTGGCCTCCCTTGTTTTCCCATTCAATTCATTTTCACCTCCCTGTTCAAACTCCTTCAATGACTGTCCGTGAAGAACGCTCGTGCCAGAGACTGGGTTCGGGGGTAGGTACAGTGGGCTTGGAAGGCTCTTGCGTCATTACAATCATCTTACTTCAGGCCCCACCCCTCGCTCTGGCAAACCAGGATCATGCCAACTTGCCTGCATTTTCTTAAAATTCTTTAATTTCTTCAATTCTTATAATTAAAAAAAAATCCTTTAATTTCTTAAATCCTTAAAAATTTCTTTACAACCAGGATGCTGCCAATTTGCTTGCATTCTTTAAAACATCCTTAAAAATGTTCAGATCAGAGCAAATATCCTGTCCTAGAAATAGCATCATCCCTTGCCTTCCAACTCTCTCCGAATTGTACCCCCTGCTCTGGGGGACAGCAGGCATTCAAGAACTCAGAATTTCTGAATGCCAGGATTAGAAAGGACCTCAGAAACCATTAGTTCAACCCTTCCTTTCACAAGTCATAGGACTGCTGTGACAAATGCTCTCTCCTCATCCCATATCCTCCTTGATGTCTGGCTCCAGAGGGCCAATGGCTTGGGGAAAGCCACCTGGACTGAGGATTTGAATAAACACTCTGGAGAGAGGGAAGGTCACAGGCATGATGACCAGGGCAGGGAGGGGAGCAAGATCCTGGTGGTGGACAGGAGGGGATCTGACATCGTAACAGTGTGATCAGTAAGGAGACACAATGTATGGAGGCGGCTCAGAGCACAGACTCTGCAGCCAAACTCCCGGATTCAAACCCCGGATTCAAACCCTGGTGCACTAACTGTGTGCCCTGAGGAAGTCACTTCACTTCTCTGTGCCTCCACTTCCTCCTCTGAGAAATGAGGATATTATCTCCCTCGCTGGGTCTTGGGAGGATTAAATGAATTCACACATATAATGGGCTTAGAACAGGGCCTGGTACATAGAAGATGCCACGTAAGTGTTTGATAAATAATTTAAAATGTAACCTATTGGTTAGGTTGACACTGGGAATTGACAAAGATTTGGATTTTGTAAGTCTCTGATCTTGGTGATCGGCTTTAACATTCATCCCCTCCAATGGTTTGACTGATGGGAACTGAGCTCTACTGGGACATCGAGATGGTCTTGGCTGGCTCATGAACTGTAGGGGGATCCCAGAAACTCAGCATCTCCACCACCTACCAGTTATGTGATGTTAGGCAAATTGCTTCTTTCTGAGTCTCAGTTTACTCATCTGAGAAATGGGTATAATCCAAAAAAAACAAACCATGCCTGAAAGCATTCATAAAAATGCCATAAGCATTAACTGCTGTTGCTATTATTATTATTACTGTTATTGCTACCACCACCATCAAAAGCATGAAATTCTGCAAAGTGGAGGAAGCAGTGCTACCGAAGCCACCCCTGTCTAAGCTTTACGATCTCCACCATAGGAGCTCTGCTTAATAAAGAACAAGTATGCAGATTACTGCTGAGCCTTAGACCAAGAGCTTAGAACAAATTATGCTGTGGGTCATTAAAAACTTTAAATAAAAATACAAATTATCATGCCCCGCCCCTAAAAAGCTCCACAAACATAAATCCCCAAACACATTATTTCTCAGGAGTACATGAAAGCAGCTCTGGCCCTGAGACTGGGTGGCATGGCCCCTCTAGCCACCGTGTGTGCTCCTGGGAGGACACCTGCTTCTCCCGGGCCTCGCTTCCTCCTGCATAAAACGCAGGGGTTGAACTAGATGGCCTTAGGTCCCTTCACAGGCCCCCAGTTCTGGTCCTCTGAGTCCTCAGGTGATTCATAAACCCCATGGACGTCACTGGGCCTCTTCCACCCACATTCCACTCCCATTTCATTGCGGAGACCAAGGTGTTCACGGCATCAGGCAGGAGGTCTGACCTCGGGCTTGATTTAGGAGGATTCATACTCGAGGGGAAAGGCAACAGCAGTACCATCCCCGGAGCCTCTTTCTTGAAAGCTCAGCTGTCTGGGTCTCCCTGCCAAGCAGAAGAGCAGCCTCCTGGGAACACTGGGTGGGGAGAACTGATGCCCAAGGGGGAACCAGGGGCAGAGAGCGTTCCAGGCGCTTCCATCAAGTTTAGTGGCTGTCCTGCCTCTGCTAGCGTCGTCAGACTGAGTCCCTCTCAGAGGTGAAAAGTGGCCCGTGGGCATTTCCGGCACCAGCCTCTGTTCCAGCTGGGGGCCATTTGAGAGCGAGGGGAGGGGAGCTAGTCACGGACCCCGTGGAGACCAGCAACGCACTTCCAGTCAAGCACCCCCGTTCTCAGCTTCTGCTGTTGTCTGGATGTCGATCAAACCCTGACCTCTCCGGTTAGCAGTCAAAGTTATGAAGCTCGATGAGAAATCCAGCAAGAGCCAAGTACACTGACAGACCCAAGAGAGTAAAACAGTGTTTTCCAGAATTCCAATAAGATAAATACCTTCAGCGCTAACACTTGCCATTTATGAAGCACCTACTATGTGCTGGGCACTCCGCACGCCTCACCTCTTAGCCTCACATGAGTCTGCAAGGCACGGTGTGAACTTGCCCCTTTCTCCAGATGAAGACGTGGGCTCAGAGGGGGTGTATCACTTGTGCAGGGGAGGTGGGGAAATGGAGGACTGAACCCAGGTCTGCCTGATGGCTAAGGCCTGGCCCTTTCTATTAGAGCACATCGCTGCAGAACCCAGGCTCCTGAGGACCCCAGGGACCCCAAGCCATCAACGCTGGCAACTGGCAAAGAAGGTCCCTGCTCAATAGGTCTGAGGCCCAAACGCCCCTCGCCTGGGCAGATCACGTGTCCTCACAAGAGTCTCCTTGGTACCAGATGCTTCAATTGTGCTTTCTCATTCACGCCTCTCCCTCCAGGAACCTAATGCCATTAAAATCGCCCAGAATTACCTGAACTATCCACCCTCAACAGCCATGCTTTTAAGCATCTGAAATCGGGAAACTTTCTCTGCAAATTAAGTTGTCCTTGAATTATACTTAACCAACTGTGCACTTATTTCACTGAAGAATTCAAAGGGCTTATGTCCAAAATTATCAGGTTTTTGTTCTTGCTTTGTTTTGTTTTTTTAAAGGGCTCACCCCCTCTAAATTAAGTTTGATAGGCCCCAATTCCTGCTGCTTGAGCCGTAAGGATACTAATTCCTTGGAGGAATAAAAAGAGTTGACCTCTTCTAGCAAAACCAAGCTCCCTTTTAAAATAAGCAATAAAAAGACACTTCAAGTCCAATCTCCTCGACTCAGCAAAAGAAAAATAAAATAGGAGGGTACTATCTGTAATCAGGAATCAGGGCAAATTCTCTTTTCTCTATTTTAAGAGGAACTCCGAATCTTGAGGTTTCTTTCCCACTGGGAAGAATGAGCCCAGGGACGCCTGTAATAATCCTGGGGGGGTTGGGGGGAGAGGTTAAGTTGGGGAGGAGGCAAAACCTCAGCCTGGGGGAGCAGAATCCAGAACGAACTCTTGTGTAGACAGTGCCTCTGGGAAACACTCTCACTGAGAAGATGAAGACCGTCTGCCAGGGTGGGGCATTCCCATCAGCCCCTGTGCCCCTCACCCGTCAGCACCACCCATCCGCTCTGCGGAGCGCTCTCCCCAGCTTCTTTCACCTGCTTTTGAACTTCATCTAAATGGACTCCCACAGCGTGTGCTCCTTGGTGTCTGGCTCCTTTCACTCCATACTGTGTTTATGGGATGTTTCTATGCGGTGTGGACAGCACTCACGTGTTCGTGCTCACCGCCTGTCCACAGTACAGATACCCCACAGCCTATACACCCGCTGTGCTGGGATGGGCATTTGGGTTGTTTCCAGTTGGGGCTGTTATGGGTAAGGCAGCTCCGGACATTGATGCACTTGGCTTTTGCACTCATTTCTTTTGGGATCATAGATCTAAATGTGAAAGGTAAAATCAGAAAGCTACCAGGATAGAAACCTAGAAGGATATCTTCACGACCTTGGGGATGGGTAAGGATTCCTGCTCACAGCTCAGAAGGGCACAATTCTGGGTGCTGGAAATGTCCTATATCTCTGGGCAGTGGTTACACGGATATACACAGAAGTTAAAGTTAATTGAACTATAAATTTAAGATTTATGCATCTATGGATAAACAACAAGGTCCTAATGCACAGCACAGGGAACTATATTCAATATCCTGTGATAAACCACAATGGAAAAGAATATAAAAAAAGAATGTCTCTATGTGTATAACTGTGTCACTCTGCTGTACAGCAGAGATGGGCACAGCATTGTAAATCAACTAGACTTCAATAAAAAAAAATTATGCATCTGATGATATTTATATTAAACCTGGATGTAAAAGGGAAAGTCAAAAAAAGCCATGCCTACACTATCCTCAGGAGAGTGAGTTTTACCCTAATTTATGATGGTAGGACGTCTAAGCTAGTCTGTGAGCATCCACGTAGACCTGACACACAGTCAGATGTCAGTGCTGAGGGGGGTCCAGGGATGGGACTCTGGCCTCAGGGAGACCTGAGTCCGAATCCCAGCTCCACCTCTTGTTAGCCAAGCCATTCCGGGTAAGTTAATTCACCTCTTCACGCCTCGATTCTCTCTCTCTCTCTCTCTCTCTCTCTAAATATATATATGTATATATATATGAAGAAGGGAGGGAGCAGGCAGAGAAGGAAGAAGGAGAGAGGGAGAATGAAGATTTAAGAGCCTGTTCTCAGTGGGCTGAAGTCCCAGATCTGCTTCAAGGGTCTGCCGAGCACAGGCTCTTTAGCCAGCAGCATACTGGATGTTAGGCACGTCTGAGGCCTGTCCTGCAAGGCAGAAGAGCACAGAGAAAGGGCGTGGGCTATACAAGGAGGGAGGCCTGGATTCAAATATTCCACCTCAAGCCTCAGCTTCTCAATCTGTAAAATGGGGCCAAGACCAGTCATGTCGGGTGGTTGTGAGATGCTGTGCCTGGCAGGCAGGAAGCAATGGCAGCTGTTAATATGGTAACCCCATCACCTTCATCATCATCTGCCATTGTGGACATGAACTTCCCTATTACAGAATTAGGGGTAATTATAGGATGTGCAATCATGAAATTAAAGCAGGTAATTACCATGCCTAATTAATTGTCAAATGCTAGGCAGGCGAGGAAACAAACATAACGCACGGTCTGTGGGCTGGGCAGTTAAGCATCCCCTCTGCTTCCAAAAAACTGTCAACAGAAACAGTGGAGTTCAGTAAATGACTTTCTCGGGCGGGTTTTCAAGTATGCAAACAAAACCTAGGAAGCGCTGCTGGGGCTTCTGACTCAAAAGACGAGCTCGGTGCACAGGCCTTTATACAGCCCCTGTCACACAACACCAAGGTTCCCAGACAAGATGCTATTTTAGGACAGGGACCTCATAGGAGATACTTGATGGACGCTACAAACCTCTGCAGAAAAACCTGCTGATGTGAACGCAGCAAGAACCCTGAAATACATGTTCACTTACACACTGCTTGTTTGGAAACTTCCTTAGTCATAGATCAAATGCCCGCCTCTCCGTTTCCAGCTTCAGGTGACTTCTTGTTATCCACACTCCTCCACCTTAGAACCAAATGCTTTTTTTATGTGTACTGTGATATTCAAGAGTGAAAGCTAAATTACGTGAGCGTCCTCAGACTTAGAGAAGATGATGTACCATTTAGTAGTGCCAATCACGTGCCAGACATTTTACTTACAATTTTCACCAAAGTCCTGAAATTTTATATGCCTAAAAAATGGAGTCTTGGAGTAACTAAGCAACGTGCCCAAAACGACCCAGGGAGTGAGGAGCAGAACCAAGCTGGGCCTTGCTTTGCTGCTGCACCCGAAGCCTATGCCGCGTGGTCTCCGCCCCAGAGAAAAGCAGGCGCTATAAACTCTAAGCTCAGACGCCCTTTATGAGGATTGTTAAATGCCAAGAGTCAGACGACATGAGGATAATAAGAAAGATTCTTTTAAAAATGGCTTTAGGTTCCCAATTCACTTTGCTTCCTTAATATCCAAGGAAGGAAATGATTTGTGTTTTGGTTGGCGGCCTGTGTTAATGGATCCGAACAAAACTTTCCTCTTGGTGAAATGGCTTCATGTGTTATTAACTATAAGTGTCCCTGTTGCTAGAACAAAATGCCTGAATTACCGTATGACCACGCTGATGGAGTGATATTATTGCAGCCAAATGCCGAGAATAAGATGAATAACTTAGCCAGAAAAAACCGACTTTTTGGTTCACTGGGTTATGTAGATGAGGCAGACTTGTAAAGGTGAAAATGCATTATTTACTAAGAATCGCCAGCATCACCCCACATTCCTTTTTTTTTTTTTTTTTAAAGGATTTTCTTATTTATTTATTTATTTATTTGTTGTTTTTTTATTTTTGGCTGTGTTGGGTCTTCGGTTCGTGCGAGGGCTTTCTCCAGTTGCGGCAAGCGGGGGCCACTCTTCATCGCGGTGCGGGGACCGCTCTTCATCGCGGTGCGCGGGCCTTTCTCTATCGCGGCCCCTCCCGTCACGGGGCACAGGCTCCAGACGCGCAGGCTCAGCAATTGTGGCTCACGGGCCCAGCTGCTCCGTGGCATGTGGGATCTTCCCAGACCAGGGCTCGAACCCGTGTCCCCTGCATTAGCAGGCAGATTCTCAACCACTGCGCCACCAGGGAAGCCCCCCCACATTCCTTTTAAAGAAGGATAGAGAATGAGCAGCTCAGAAGTGGAACAGACCCCGCCCAGTCTCTGCTCCACCTGGAACGGCGACACTACAGTGATGACTGACGCTGGCTGAGAGGCAGACGCTTCGTTTCAGGGACTGCATCACGGTGTACACGCCACGTTCCAGCCTGAGCTCTACTGTCCCTGGACATGACCCCAATCTCTCGCATGGCCCGGAGGACCCTCTGCAGCAGATGGCACCTGACTTGGTTTCGGAAGTGATGAGAGCTGGACGCTGGGATCAGGGCATCGACTCTTTCTTCCAGACCCTGCTCAGGGCAGTTGCCTTCTTCCCCCACCCCCTCTGGCCCCTCATCAGAACTGGGCATTCCCTCCTCAGAGTAACCACTGGTGCCTCTTACGTACCAAGCTCAGGGCTGGGCCCCAGGGATATCACGGAGAATAAAACCAGGCGTAATCCTGCCCTCCTGGAGCCTCCAGTTGGCCAGGGAAGACAGCTGCCCTTACGCAAATAATCACACATTAATAATGAACCTATTTCACACGGGCAAGCGCTGTAAGGAAAGGGACATGGTTCCTGCAGCTACGCCAGGCCTGGGAATGGGCTTAGGTCAGCCAAGCAGGGAGGTTTGGACCTGGGACAAAAAGCAACGAGTCAGGACGGACCAGTCATGGAAGGGAAACAGCTCTGGGGCCAAGGGCGGGGCACGTTCAGAGGCCACCATCTGGCAGAAGGAGAAGTGAAAGGAGGCCGGGGCAGCCGGGCAGGAGAACAAGACGGATGTGAAAAGATGCTGGAGGTGGGCAGAGCTGGCTTTCAGATGTCACGGATTAGCAAAGCGGCTGGAGCCTCAGGGCCTTCGCTCCTGCTGCCCCCTCTGCCTGGAATGCCTGCTCCCTCCCTCCCTCCCGGAGGCTTCGGCATCAGCTGTCCCTGCTGTCCCCCAGCACCAACCAGCACCGGCACACTAGGCATTCACCTCTTCATCTGTTTGTCGTTTGGCTCTCTAAGCCAGAGGGGACGCTCCATGAGGGCAGGGACCTGGCTGATTTTATCCACTGTTGTACCCACCGCCCCAGGACAAGGAGGCCCTCAGTATACATCCACTGACAGAAATAAACTTTTAAAAAGAATGAAATGGGTGGATGGATGGAAGGACAGGTCCGACTGGACACGGGTGCTATGCTCAGATGTCGGTGAGAGCACTGCCAAGCTCAGGCCCACAAAAGCAGGATGCCTGTCACCTCCTGCATCCGTGTGTGTCCTTGATGGTCCTGCGTCCAGTACACGAAGCAGGGGCTGCTCAGAGCACAGGACGGTCATCTTGATCTAACAGATCTGGAGGGGGGATAATGAGAGCACCGATCTCCACCGTAGTGAACAACGGCAATTTACATAAAAGTGAGGGCTCTTATACTACTTTTAGATGATTGGAGGGAGAACACAGACGTAAGTCTCTAAGAGGAGAGGAAACTTTTTTTTTTTTTAAACACTACAGCCCAGGAACCACGGCTGGCCCGTTCAACTGTACTTTCATTTGCCATCTTATCTTAGGGAGGCTGAGCCACTGGTCCAACACGAGCTAGTCAGAAGGGAGTAAACACTGGCACCCAGGTCCGCCTGACTCCGGGGCCTGTGTCTTCCCGTTCCCACCCACTAAGCTGGCGACAAAAGTGGGGACTCTGGTCCCTTTGACTCGCTGAGTTCCTGACCCTGGAGCCTACCCTCTGCCTCTAAAATAAAGTCTCTGACTAGGTAAGTCATGGGCAGGACCATTTCCAGTGAAGGTCAGATACAGACGGATTCTCACAGAGGACCCATGGGGACAGTCTCCACGTTATGTCACGCCTGCTACGTTAATGGACCTTCCAACTGCCTAGGGCCCACTGAGGACCCTCTGCTCTGCCGGACGCCCACCGCGGCCCCCTCAGCCCCAATCACTGCTAACACCAGCCTCGGCCAGAGGAGGAGACAAGCGTGAAACCGCCTGTGCTCTGGGCTTCATGGCTCTGACCCCGTGCTGGGGCAGAACCCTCCCCGCCTGGGGCCGTCCCCTGCCCTTTCAAGGGAGCTGGAGAGCATAAGGAAGGCAGAGGCACCCTTCCGAGACCCCTGGACTTGAGGGCAGCTGCATCCAACAGCCGCAACTGTGAGTTCTCCCCTGTGCTGTATTCCTCTGCCATAATCCCTACACTGCTGGCCCAATTTTATTAAAAGTTCTAGCCTGGTCTCAGTTGCGCAGAGGGGACACAGGCAGCAGGCCCAGCTGTCTTTTGGGGTTTCAATAGCAAAGTTAGAGAAAGCACCGTACCACCCTCCCCCACCCCAAGCTAGAGCAAAGGTGACCACAGGTGGGCCAGGTGCCCAGGAGCCCAGCCATCTATGAGGGTCATCTTCAGCACAGGCAGCAACACCAGGGGCCCCAGAGAAAACCACAAGGGGCAGTTCCCCGTGTGCACGTGAGACAGTTCCCAGGAAACTCAGAAATAGCTGGAGCCATTGTGATGGGAGCTCATTTTCAGCAATCAAGCTGCCAGGGGCTCCAATGATCACGTTTGGGAAATTTTAAAAGGAAATATGACTTCATCCTGCAGTCACACACTGCAGTCTGGATATCTGAGTCATGCACCTCATACCCCCTGGGCCATGTGCACAGCAATAGACATCTATTTCTAAAAGCTGGCTACTCTGTAGCACTGAAATTACAAACGGAGTTTTAGACTCACTGAAAAAGCAGTGAAGTCTTCTGCTTCTCTCTTCACGGATATAAATACAGCCAAGTCTTCTGGGGTGTAGGGGAAAGGGGGAAGCAGAAGCTGGACATCTGTTTACTCTGAAATAATTTAATTTAGAGACCACTTATGATATGACAAGTATGATTCTAATCACATGTGTGTATGTGTGCAATTATATCACTGAAAATAACCAGAAGGATTCGAATCAAAACATTAACAGTGGTTGTTTTGGAATGTTGGTAAATTTTTATTATCATTATGGTTTCCCCAGTTTCTCAAATTTCTTGCTTCTATTGAATACTGACTTTGATGATAGAAAAATTAAATGATATATTTCAAGTAAGCGGGACTTCTGGTGGGCTCTGAGAAGACAATGAAGAGCTCACCCTCCCTCTTTTCTCCAAATGCAACTGGATAAATGTTAGTTGTTTTGAAACGCATGGCCACAGATGCAAAAACAGAATAATCATCTCTGTCATTTAGGAGGAAACCTGCACGAGTGAACGGGGTGGGGAAGCAGCGTCCAGGCCTGGGCTCCAGGGCCAGGATGTGAGAGGTCGCCGGGGCCCGAGGACCAGGCAGCCCTGCCCATGCAAGAGACCAAGCTGGGCATGGGTGTGAAGGCAGAACCGGGGCCCAGGATATCTGTGATACTGATCTCCATATACTCCTGCATTCTGCCAATATAACGAAATTGAAAGGAAAATGCTCTTGGAAGATATGATGTTCCCAATTGCTTCCCAGCCCCAAACAGCTGTGATATTGCTGTGACAGATGGGAAGTTATTTGTCACTCTGTATTCCCAGAGCTAAAGCCTTGGAGAAGGCTGCTGGTTGAGGGAAATAGGTTTTAAAAATAGAGTAAGTCCCTTTGCCTCAGAGAGAAGGGTCCTGGTGAGAACTTGCTCTCTGGCTTCAAAACTCTGTTTCAGTAGGAAACCAATCCTCCCTCTAACTCTCGTCTCAGCGATAAAAGAAGCAAAACCATCTGACAATGTCCTTCTAAGCTGAGCTGCACATACGCAGGTATTCAATCTACTTCAGCTCACCCAGTGTATACTGAGCACCTACTAAGTGTCGGGACCTGTGCCGGCTGCAAGGAGACGGAGGTGGACCAACAGTTTGGAACTAATGCTGCCTGGGTTCCAACCTTGAGTTCACCATCTTTATTAGCTGTGAACTTTAGTAATTTGCTAAACCTCTCCACGTGCCTTAATTTCTCAATGTAAAAATGAGGGCAATTTTAGCACCCACCTTCTAGGATTGTGTTTAAGATCGACTACTTTGCTTGGCATGTAAGTATTTAACAAAGGTTGGCTCTTACTCGCCAAAGCTCTGGCCTGCTCTAAAGGTCACACATTAGTGAGGCCGACAGACAAATAAACAGACAAAAACTATAGTCTGGTGGAATCAGTGCTACAACAGAGGGAAGCACAGGAGGCCGGGAGACAAGGAGAAGCAGCATGGAATGCAGTGTGGAGTCCATCAAGGAAAGCTTCCTGGAGGAGGTGATGTCTAAGCAAAGCCTTGAAGGGTGAGGGAAAGGAGGGAAGAGGACAATCCAGGTCAAAGCTGCCCGAGTTTTCTACTTTGCTTGATTACACGAAGACCTTTCCAAATCAAATGTTCTCGAGAATAGAGAAATAGTGAAAATGAAATCGCTATAAAAGAATTTGGTATCTGAACAAGCACTACACTCAACTCTAAAGATACCAAAGAAATGGCTACCCCCAAAAGATGGTTTTAGGGTTTCCCCTTCTGAATGAAGAGTTTCAGACACATCAGGACTATTCAGCCACATTTGGCCTCCAAAGACTTGGGCTGTGTGATCAAGCATTTTTCAAGCAAGCAGTTCTCGTGTAAACGAATGGACTGGGGAGGCAATAATTCAGCAGGGACAGCCATGAGTGTCACTTTCTAATGTGACTAAATGATCCCCCTCCCCCTCCTCCTGCTAATTGTCCTTTAAGGAACTGGAATCTGCCCTCGATGTGCAGAATTCCATCCACAGCAGCCGCAGCTCCACCGCATGCTGCCTCTGCCCCGGGCACGTCAATCCCCCGCAGGAGAGGGGTGCTTCTCTCCTGGAGGGAAACCCTGTAGGCTAGTCTAACGCTGTCCCTGGTTTTTCTCTTCCCAGTCATGGACGCTTTGACTGCCAGAAAGAAAAGCCAATGCACGACAGCTTCAGGGAAATGGGGACTTACTGGAAAGATATGAGGGTATCTCAGACAACCAAGAGCTAGACGTGCTGCTGGGCCCTCCGAGGGGCTGGCCCAGGAGCCAGAAAGCCGTCCAGAACCAGAGCAGGGGGCTGTGCGTCCTACACTCTGCTCATTCTCTCTGCACGCTTGCTTTCTCTACTTTTTGAGCGCATGGTCCAAACATGACACCCCTCAAACCCAGGCCCATATACATTCAGACTGACCCATTCATGGCTTGCCCAGTCCCAAATGTTCCAGGAGAGAGCCTCCACAGTTCCGCCAGAGAACACTGGGCGTTTCTCTCTGCTGAGCACCCATGTCCCCTCCTTCTGGCAGCAGCACCTCAATTCTCCTCTAGGGACCCATTCTCTACCCAACCGCAGTCCCTGGGCTTCCTGTGGACCCCGCTCCGGCTCTCACCCTAGAGGCAGGCATGAGATCAAGGTGTGGCCAATCAGAGCCCTGGGGGCACCACAGGAAGGGCATGTCACCTAAGCCAAGCCAATTGGGAGCTTGTATGACTGGGAAAGAGGTGAGGGGTGTTTTAGTTATATTTGGCCTTTGAGGATGTAAGCTCAGAGCTGCTGGAGACACCACAAGAAAGGGAATCTACTAGAAAATAAAGCCATAAGAGAAAGGGAGGGAGGGAGGGGAAGGAGGAGGAGGATGGAGAAAAGGAAAGGGAGGGAGAGTGGCTGAGCCCCTGGATCAAGCCACACCTGAACTCGTTAGTCACTTAAGCCAATAAATTCTGTTTTAAGACAACATTTTTTGCTATTTGCAATCAAAAGAACTCAGACCAAAAGAGAATGTGATTACCAGTATCTGTATAGTTTTCCCCTGGGTGGGTGTCCACTCTGGGCCAAGTAGCCTTGGCAAGTGCCTGCCTCTGTGTATCTGTGCAGTGTGTATGTGGGAGGAGGGGGGCAATTCCCAGAGAAGTAGAAGAAGATTGGGAAAGCACCTCCAAGGATCCCTCCTCCTTGGAGGCCTTTAGTTTATTCACACAACACGAAGCTTCTTCTGGTGTCCTTTGCAGTGACTCAGGCAAGTATGGGCTGGGATAACCTTGGAGCCAAGCCAAGAGTACAAATACTTAGCCCCTCAGTCTAGAAACAGGAAAGTGGTGACTGCCTAACAAAAAAAATATGGATAATAAATATAGGACTCTCCAATTAGAAATGATCCTTAATCACATAGCTACGAATTCCCAGGCAGTCACTGCAAAGTATTTTGGTGAGCATGTCAAGACCACATTTCTCTTCCTCCTGTGCATTCATTCAAGGTCTCTGTCTGGGTTTCTTCAAAATGCCTCAGCATCCTTGTCTTGGTGTTATGGAAACCGATCCCTCATTGAAATGCATTTAGGAGGCTTTAGTTAAATAACGTGAAAAAGATGGCGTCGAGCTCGGGCAGAAACGCTACCAGCTGCCAACTCAGCTCCACACAGACTCACAGAGGGAGTGTGGCAGATGCACCCCCGACAGGCCTGAAAGTTCCTTCACATGCTATCCACAGCCCAAGGTGAAGCTGCTGAAGCTCTCCCCAAAGCAACCCAGATGCATGTTCTTTTTTACACAGCTGTGAGCCTGTGCTTGCGGTCTTTAATCTTCCTCTTTGAAAAGCTTCCAATTTAAGAATTTTTGCACTAATCATTTCAGAGTAATGAAAAAACAAACAGAACAATAGAACATTTCAGATGAGAACTCTGTGCACCTCTAATGTTCGCTTAAAGAGGCATATTAGTCATTAGGAAGAACCCTCTTTTATCTCCCTATACAAGCAAATTTTGCCTGCTTGCAGGACACAAATATGGTAATACAGCTAATTAGGTCCATGTACTCATTTCTTCCTCATAATGATGCCAACAAGATAGCATTTTTAAAAAAGTTTCTGATGTTCAAGATGGGGCTGGGATGAACATTTGGGAATACCAGGATGTGCTGCTACTTGGTAAGGGAAAGAAAAGAGGGAAAAGGCCTTGCCTGATAGCTCAGCTTACTGCCCATTAAAGAGGGTGGCACGATGGCAAAGGAGTTGTCACAATCAACTCTGGCAATTTGATTCAAACATCCCTTTGGCACCAAGATGCACAAAGCATTTTCTCTAGAGTTGTTTGGTGGAAAGACGATGAAGGTCCCCCGCCTTCTAGGAGTTCATATGCAGGGAAGCCTCGAGCATTTCTTATCTACTCAGCCACGTCTCCCTGCAGCTAGGATTCGGACTCCTTCTCCCTTTCCTGGGTCACATACTCCCTGAAATAACTCGTAAAGCCTGGGGATTCTTTCCTGAAAAAAGACAATTATACACACATTCCACTAGGTGCACACGCGTATACACACACACACAAGCACACACAACAGCCCTACCAGGTACATACATACATGCACACACACAGCCCCATCAGGTACATACACTTTTACAAATCATCTCAGACCATTCAACAAAGTTGGGGCCCATCCAGACCCCACAGTGAGGAAGTCACCGCCGGTCAGATCTAAGAACTAGAATTCCCGAGTATTCCCCACCCTGCTCCTGTGGGCCAGTTCAGGGGCATTCACACATTCGCTCATTTACTCCTTGCAGCAACCCTGCAGGCCATGTCACATCTCTACTTTAGAAAGGGGGACACACAACCTCCGAGAGATGAGTGGGCACTTCTGGCTCCAAAAGGGTCCAAATCAGGCCCTACAGCTGCCTGAGGACACCTACAGCCCTGCTTCCAGGAAATCCTCAAGCTCCAGGTCCTAGCTGCCCACCCAAGCCCTCCCTCTATGCACGGAGTGGGAGCGGGAGCGGGGAGCGAAGGCCTGTGCCCTAACCCCAGAGGATGGCCCGGCGGCCTGGTGCGATCTAGTGGCTGAGCACCGAAGACTTCTTCTCCGGGTCCTCCTGAGATGTGCCTGAGCCCACAGCAGCTGGCAGCTCAGCTTTCTCTACAGAAAGGAACTGTGAAAACCACTCATCTGGTACCTGCTGACCCAAGTCAATGGACTTGGGCAAAAACATGTCCTCAAGTGGCCCTGGAGCAGTGGGCTGTTCCTCGGGCCCAGGACTAACTGACCTGTGTGTCACTGGGGGGCATGTCAACAACAGCAACGTTAACGGGGGCCCAACCCCTCAGCCACAACCCCCATCCTCAACTCCCAAAGTGGAAAAGCTCTGAAAACCACACAGCTCTTACTAAGTTTAGTGCAAACTCATTTGGCAGTGAGACTTGACTGAACTGAAATGAGGGTGTTTATAAACTCGACCCATCCCACTTTGTATGAATGTAACTGTTTCACTGTAAAAACACTGAAATGTCTGATTACAGGTGCTGCCACAGACCCGCTTATTATGCCCTTATTCCTTTCTCAAATTCAAAAAGAAAAGAAAAATGAAAACCTGTATCTTGAATTGTGTTGATCTCAAAAGAGTTTTGAATAATGGGTTATGGACCTTTAATAGAAGAGTCCATTTAAATGAAGTTGAACTTTATGTTTTAAAGTCAGCCCAGAGGTAAAAAGTGAGCTTGGTCAAAATTACCACCTGGAGATGTCTTAAATTGCCCATAAAGTACAGTGAACTCAGTTTGATGTACAACCCTGAGCGATAATTTGGCTATATAACCGTATAATGCACAGAGTATTATATACTATGTAAAGGCTATGTGCAAAATGTAATTTTATAAGATTTTTGATTATATAAAAGAGGCAGCTCTTTAAACACTACACTCTGGGAGCAGCTTTACATTGAAGACCAAGAAAAGGGCCAGCAGATTGTCTCCTGTATTATGCTTCTTTGAGGATACTTAATGAGAGAAAAGTAGGCTGGCTACATGATTGAAATTTTTTCTCCCTTTTTTTTTTTTGCCTACTGTGGGCCACTGAATTACTGGCCAAGTTCTTCATCCCCTCCCCGCCCCACACACATACTCCAAGTCATTCGCATGTGACTTTGCAGGTCCTTCTACTAGAGGCAGACTGTACTTCCTTTGACTTTGGGCTTGGCTGTGTTACTTGCTTTGGCCAACAGAAAATCAGCACATGTAACTCAGGCAGAGGCTTCTGCACATGCATGGTTTGGCTGGTCTTTGCACCTCTTCCGCCACCAGGAGGGCACACCCTAGTCAGTCTGCCAGTTTGAGAACGATGAGAGACATGAGGAGAGTGGACCAACTGCAGCTTGGAGCCAAGCCCAGCCTAGATTAGCCAACCCCCAGATAATCCACAGACATGTGAGCAAGAATTATTTTAAGCCACTGAGTTTGGGGGCTGTTTGTTACACCATATTACTGTGGCAGTAGCTGACTGATACACTTGGTTGGAATAGGTGAAACTGGATAAGGTGAATGCATATGAAGCTACTCTGCTGAGCACCTATGATGTGGTCACTGCTTTCCACTGTCCTAACTGCTTTCTACACATCTTATTTAATTATCCCAAGCATTTTACAGATTGGAAACTAAGGCTCAGAAGAGTTACATGACTTGCTCAAACTCACAAAGTAGAAAGTTGCAGAGCAAAGATTCTACCTCGGCCTGTCTGACCCTTCAGAGCCTGAGTTTTTTAGCTACTGTGTTACACTGTCTTTCCTCCAGCTTCCATTTTGTTGGTTGTGAAAGAGGAACCAGGGGACGAGCTCTATTGCCATGGGATCTGGGCTGGAAGGAGAAGAAATGACAACTAATATTAATTTTGTGAGTGCTGACTGTGTATCCAGAACTATGCTAAGCAATGGAGAAGAAGTAGGAGAAACAAAAGACATGAGAACTAATACTAATTATTAACAACCACCACCATTTACTAAGCACCAACTGTGTAACGAGCACTGGTGCTAAGCATTTTACTCTATACCATGTTTAATCCTCATAAAAACCCCAAGAGGCAGGTGCTATTGTTTACCCCTATCTTACAGATGAATAAACTGAGCCTCCGAGAGCCAGATCTGACAACAAAAGCCCACCGGGCTAATAATTATGCTCAACAAAAAATCTCTCCCCATTCTCACTCTTAGTTTTCAAGCATCCCTTTTAGCAGCCAAACCCCTTTTTCAAACCAAATCCTAGGTGTTAGACCTAGAGGAGCTCTGGTAAAAGCAAGGAGGAGGTCAGGGCCCCACCTGTCCCTTGCTACCTAGGGTGGATCTGAGGCACCTCAGTGGAGTGTTAGGTCATCACAATCCCAAGTCTGGAAGACCCCAGACTGGAAGATCAAGTCCACACTCCTTGATAAAGCACTTGAGTCCCCTCCCAATCTCCTCCCTGCCTGCCTCGGCAGCCCCACCCCCTCTCATTCCATGTGGTGGCCTGGACCACACACATGCTGAGCGGTCCAGAGACCCTTGAATCTTCCCTCCTCCACGCAGATGCTCCGGCCCACGTGGCTTTTGTTTACACCAGGCTCTCTGCCTGCAAGGCCTTTCCACCTTCAGTGTGCCAAGAAGAAACCCACACATTTCCCAAGACTCAACTCACTCAATGCCTGTTACCCCTCTGCAATTCTACCTCCAGGTAAAAGTGACTCGTCGGTGACTACCTAACAGTGAGCAATGGACTGATGTCTTTGACAGTGTGTGTATGTCATGTATGGCCAAGGAGTATACATGTAGACTTCTGTGCATGATACCCCGTCTAGCCCTCTGTGCAAATAAAGATTTTGTAAAGATGACCCATGATATCCACAGCAGTGAAAACTTGGAAGTCAGAGGGGTAGCATAAAAGAGAGGGAAAGAGGTGGGTACCTGGGTCCAAACTGCAGGGAGGAAAGAGACAAGGAACACCGGCTCCTGTGGAGGAAAGACTTCCAATTGCCACGGCGCCAAGAGCCAGAGCGGCAGTGGGCAGCCACTGCCACCTAGAGGTCAGTTACAGACACAGCGGATGTTGGCCAAACTCTTCCATTGTTTGCTTGGCATGTGGCTGACCAGGAATAGAAGTTCTCAATTAAAGGGCTTTTGATAGGAGCAGACCAAGGGTCTAGAAGGTCCAGCCCAGAATGTCAAGAGCTGTGGGTGCTTTAGAAAACGCCAGACATATACCAAGGTCTGACTGGCCGCGCAGATTAGACTTGGGGCTCTACTGTGGAAAAGGCAGTCTTACAGCTGGCTGACAGGCTCAGATCTTGTAGGAGGAAGAAGAACCCTGGGCAGGATAGATGAAGGCAGCTCTCTCCCTTCCCACCCCTTCTCCGGGCCACAGACAGTGACGGTTCCAAAGCACGAATCAAAGCCCTTTAATGGCGCTCCATGGAGCTCAAGTCTAATCTTAATCTGGACCTGGCTTAAAGGGCACAGCAGGATCTTCCCTTGCCCATCTCTCTCCTCAGATTCTTGTCTGGCTATTTCCCCTGGGCTATTTAAGAACCCAGCAATGAGCTGTACTGCCTAGCAGCACGTGACCTGTGTGGGAACTCATAAACAGCTGGCAAAAAAATGAACTGAACTCCAAGATCCTTAAATACTATGTGCTGTATCACCTCTAGGGTTCTGGGAAAGCAATTCTCATAACTCTTTTTCAAAGAACTTGTTGTATTGTAGCAGTTAAGAACTGCATTTGGCTCCAAAACAGCAGGGGCCTAATCATTTGGGGTTTCTTTTCTCCTGTATGAGCACTCTGGAAGGAGACAATCCAGGATTAGTACAGCTACTCCACAAAATCATCAGGGACCAAGAACTGTCCATCTTTCTGCTCTGCCATCCTTAGTCTTTGGCTGCCGTCCTCAAGGGCCAAGATGGCTGCTGGAGCTCCAGCTATCATGTCAATATTCTAGACAACAGGAAGGAGAAAAACGAGAAGGGCAAAGCATGTACCACCCAGATGAAGTATCTCCCTTTAGCAGCCCTCCTGGGAGGTCACGCCCACACGTCCAGCTATATCTCACTGGCCAGATTTTAGTCACATAGCCATATGTAGGTAGAAGGGAAGCTGAGAAATTTAGTGTTTTTCCCTTGGGCACATAGCTCTGTCACTAAAAGATAAGTGAAAAATAGATATTTTGGGCAAGCAACTAGCAGATTCTGCCACATTCCTATATACCCAAGAACTACATCTTGATGGAAGGCCAGCGGACAGAAAGAATCTAAAGACACCATCCCTGTTCTCTAAGTGCCCACAATCTGACTGAAGACTAAGACAAATGCAACTGAAGAGATAAATGACACTAGCAGGCAGGAATAAAATGGACCACAGGTCATGGTGCAGGGTGCACCCTTGGCAGGGTAAGTTCTACGCAAATAAGAAGGCAATTAATTATTGAGCACTTACTGTATACTGTGTTTTTACCTCTTAGTGTTCATAACAACCATTCAAAGGAGGTGTTATTATCCCCATTTTGCAGAAGAAAGAAACTTGGAAGGGTTATGTTTGATGTGCCCAGGGCCACACAGCCAGTGAGGATTTAGAACAAAGATGGCAGATCTGCCAAGGCTAGAGTTGCCTGCCTGCTCTAGTCCATTAGTGGTGGCTGCCTAGGGAAGGTGGTGGCTGTGTGGAGGAGGATTCTGAGAATGGGTCTGAGGTCACTGAGAAAGGTGGTGATTGATTTGTTATGTCTGCCAGGGACATGGTAATGGGGAGCTGTGGCACGAGTGCCATGTATTTCATAGTCCTGCATTCAAGACTTCCGGTGGTCGTTTTGTCTATGGAAATGCTGCATTTGCACTCTGATGTCTACGTCTGCACAGAGGGTGGGAGGGGAGGCACACACTGCCATTAGGTGAGACAGCCCCAGGTGTGCTGCTAAGAACCCTTTCTGGCTCCCGTGCTTTCAGAAAGTGGGAGCTTAGCAACTTTCTAAGATGAAGGCCACCTCTAAGCCTCAAATTATTCCTTTTACTAACAAACGGCCTCAAAAGTAACAAAAGAAGTGACAGCTACAGTCAGAACAAGGTGCAATTTTATTTTAAAACCCAACTTTAAAAGGACAGAGCCACAATCTCGGACTGGAGCAGAGGTGACAGGTCCTGTCCTGAAGCACTGTCCCTGCCAACACCCTGGCCGCCTGGCTCCTCCTCTCCCTCCCACAGGCCCATGCGACCGACACTCAGAGGGGTTCAGGCGTCACACGGGCAGGCCCCCTTTCTCCACACCCCAGTCCCCAGGGCTGGTGCCCCTCCTCTCACATCAACCCAGCCCAACTCAGCTCAGGAGCCCTGTCCTCCAAGAAGGGACCTGTCCTACCTCCCAGGCTGGGTTAGGTGACTCTCCCCTGAGCTCCAGTACTTTTACCACCAGCACCCCGTGCACGTCTGTCTTGATCTCTGGCTCTGAACTGAGCCCAGTCCCTGGCACACGGCACCTACCATTGATGGCTACCCGGCTACCCTCTATGAGAGCACACTCAGAGCCACGCATTGTACTATGTATTTTCTGCACAGCAGAGCTTCTCAACCTCAGCCCCATTGACGTTCTGGGCCAGATAACTCTCTGCTGTGGGGCTGCCCTGTGCACTACAGGATGTTTAGCAGCAAACACGGCCTCTACTTACCAGATGCCAGCAGCAGCCCCTGCCCCCAAGTTGTGACAACCAAAAGTGCCCCCAGGCATTGCCAAAGGTCCCCTTTTAGGGGCAAAATCACTCCTGGTTGAGAACTGCTGAAGGACATCTCAAGAAGCCCAGCAGCTTGCCCAGGGCCACACAGCTAGTTCCTGTGCTAATTAAGCACCTTCCAGCTGTTCTCATATCTCATCTCAGCCCCACTGTAGTCCAATGGAGTGGGTACAGCTACCCCTATCCTACAGATAACAAAACAGAGGTTCAGAGAGACTCAATAACTTTCCGAAAGTCAAACAGCTGGGAACTGCCCTTTTCTAGAACTGAATCCAGAAGGCCCATATGGCTAAAGCTGCTGGTGTATGGTCCCCCGCTTATTCTAGGACAGGAAGAGTGGGAGGTGCCCAGCAAGGCCAGTTGGTTTTAAAGCATCTGTTTCTTGAAGCAATGCAATCACAGCGTGGTGGCCTTTCGTGTTTATTTTAGTGCCAAAAGGCTGCTACATGGGGTATGTTTTGTTGGTAAAGAAAACAGAGGGGGTCACAGGTCATCCTACACACTAGGCCACCACCAGATGGTTACATGACGGGTGACAGGAGGCGGCTACCACTCGACGAATAGTCACTAGGACTCCCAACCTGAGGGCTCCTCTCCCCCCACACTAAGAATACCACCGTCAAAGGAAAGGAAACCTGAACCCGGTGCGGCGGGCAGGGAAGCTCATTTTCTATTACAGCGCATCTCCAGTTCCTCACAGCCCTGAAATTGTGTTTATGTAGCTAATGTGCACTTAGGGGAATGTGGTGAGGAGGAACGAGGACACACATCTCAAGAGTCTGGGGGCCACTGGGTAGTGAGTGGGTTGTTGAATAAATAAAAATAGCAGTAAGTACTCCTGGAGCCCTATTCAAGGGTAAAAGTGGCTACTGTTTGGGTAATAAATGGACTTTCTCCCTTGCTTGTGGAAGGTAAGCATTCAGTTTAAAATCATGGGTAAAAGCCCAGTCACGCCCCAAGACTAGGTCTCCGACTTGACCGCTCTGCACAGTGCAAATCACGTCCCTCACCAGGCGAAGGAACCATCAAGTCTGGCCGAATCTGCCTCCTCATGTGTCCTGGGTTTGTTCCCTCTTCTTCACTCCCGAGCTCAGTCCTTCATCAGCTCCTGCCAGGACCCACAAGGGCCACCCAACCAACCTCACCTTCCTCACTGCCACAGTGACTGGCCCAGATCACCGCTCACACTCCGGGCAATGCCCAAGCTCCCGGCACAGCAAAGTCCGCTTCACCAGTCTGTACTGAACGTGGGCTGCTTTGGGCCACCTGGTAAAATGATGCCCTCTGTTTCCTGTGGCTGCTCTGGATGCCATCTGTGACCCAGGCCTAAGCCAATCAGCTCATTCCCTCACTCCCTTGGCCACAGACAATGGTTCAAGAATAGGTACATGACCTCCTATGATTTGGTGAGGCTTTTGCTGGGATTACTGGGAAAACGATTCTTACTCTTTTCCCACTGATTTACAGTTGATCATATTCAGAGCTGCCACAGTTCACTTGACCCATAAGAAAGCCTGTCTGAGAATGTGTCCACAGAGAACAGAGGATGGAGATGTTGAGGGCAGGTGGACCTTGTGTGAGCCCCTGATCAACCTGTGCCTGAAGCAAGATCTACCCCCAGGACTAGTCAGTTATAAGGAATAACAAATCCCCTTTTTATTTAGGCTGGTTTGGGTTGACTTTTCTGCCACTGTCCAGTGAAAGTGCCAGATACAAATCTCATTACCCACTTTAAACACCATAATCTAGTTGTACCTGTGCCAGTAACAGCAAGAGCCATTTTTCTTGTTTGCTTTGTTATTTTTCTCTTTCTTCCCAGTATGTCCACACCCTGTTATATGGTCCCAGCATCCTGATTTTGCCCTAAGGGTCCTGCGTTAAGCCGACCTGCTCCAGCTCCAGCAGAAGAAACCAGGGCTCCGTGAGAAGTCATCAAGAGCTCCACGGCCATGATTCCTCGTGAGGCGACCCTCCACAGGGCCAGCTCTTCCGAACAGAAACATTTACTGCTGGCTCCTATTCTGAGACGTTCCTGACAAGCTCTTCCGACTCTCTTGTCTGCTCATCAAGTACGCAATGGGTGCCTCTTGGAGCGCAGGATCAATCCTCAATTACCCATTCAGTTAAAGGAGGTTAATGCATTAAATACGCCACTAGATGATAAAGCACAATTACTGACTGTGCTGTGCTTTTAGGATTTGAAGCAGAGAAGCTAAAAGGAGTTTCCTTGTCTTAAAGCAAATGGAACAGGAAGCTGCTGCTGTAATTGCACCGACCGGGGCTGCGGCGAAGCAGGGTGCAGGGTGTGCCCTGGGAGGGGCATTACTCTGGAGCTCAGCTGCACAGGTGTGAACGCAGCCCCACCCCACCGTCCATACACATGCACGCTTACCAGCTGGGTGTCCCGGGAAAGCCACCGAGCCCCGCCAGTATTCGATTTTCTCATCTGGAGAATGGAAGTAGTAACGGTACCTCCCTCCTAGGGTCGTCCTGAGGCTGGAACTGGCTAATATCCCTTAAGTGCTTAGTGCAAGAGGCTGGCACACAGCAGGCGCTATGCTGAGTATCAGCCATGTTCACAGTGACCCCTCCTCACTGTGAGGACTGGGGAGGGACCTGAGGGACTGAAGACAGAATTTCTAGACCAACTCGACACTGAGGCCACATTTCTGCAGGTGAAGAAGCTTAGCTTAGGTTCACCCAGGAAGGACTCTTATCTTAGCCGACTATTTAGTATGCTTGTTTCATTCATTCAGCCAGCCAGCCAATCAGCTGTCTATCCATCTCATAGGTACTAAGCACCTACTATGTGTCTGTGCTGTGAGAGGGGCGAGGGTCCAGGATAAAGAGCCACTGCCCCCCAGGAGCTCCCAGATGATGGAGAGACAACGGCAGGAACAGCCCATCACCACACAGCACAAACGGTGCAAAACGGAGGATGCCCCCATGGATGAGAGAGAGCCCTGAAGGGGGAGAGCAGGGGTGGCAAAGGCTTTCTGTAAAGGGCCAGCCAGTAAACATTTTAGGCTTTGTGGAATATATGGGCTCTGTTGCAAAGATTCGACTCAGCCATTGTTGCGTAAAAGTAGCCACAGATGATACGTAAGTGAATGGGTATGACCGTGTTCCAATAAAGCTTTATTTGCAAAAACTGTCAGGGGGCCAGTGTAGTCACAGGCCATAGTCTGCCGACCCTTGATCTAGAGTAACCTAGATATGATGCGCAAGACCTGCAGCGCGGGGCCGGGGCTGCGGGGAAGAGACAAAGAGATAAGAGAAGGCCTGTGACCTGGGGAGTCAGGTTTGGAGGCAGGGGAGAAAAATGTTCCCTCTCACTCAACAGGTCCAGGAGAACTGTTCCAATACCTGTGCCAGGGCGGGCCTTGAATAGTAACTCAGGTATGGATGAGAACTCCCCCAGACCACCTGATCCAGCTCAGGCCAAAGAGGAGAAGCCAACAACTGCTCCATCCCAGGATCCATGGCTAGTGCTTGATATCTGGGTCTACTCACATGTCACAGATGAGGAAACGGGCTCAGGGATCTGCCACGTGCTGGACTCAGCCACCTTTACCCCTTCGCCACCCATCACAATGGGGGATGCAGTGGTAACAAATAGCAGCAAAGGGGCAACTAGCTTTATTAAGTGCCTGCTGTGTACTAGGTGCTGTGTTAAGAACTGAAAGCTCACAACTACCCAGTGAGGAGGGTACTATCATCACCCCCTTTATACAAGTGAGGAAACTGGGGCTCCTGCAGGCTCACAAACCCAACCAAAGTCACACAGGATGGCGTCCAGCCGGGTCTGGACTGGCTCGAAAATTCATGCCCTCCTGAGCAAGATGTAGAGCTCATCAACTGGGATGCAATGGGCAGTGGGGTTTTCCAGATGAAAAGGGACAAGCTGTTGCCGTATTCATTCCTGCTTGGTTTGTCCAAGTCTCTGCAGGGAGGCTCTCTGTTCCCTGGGTCAGGGCTTCATGAAGTAGTCAGGGAGGAAGGAAGCTGCAGGAAGCAAGTGTGCCAGCCCCAAACGTGTCTCTCTGGCATGAGGATTATTTCAGGCTGATCATTTTTAAGAAACAGAAGACTCAGGAAGTCTTTCTTTTGACCTCTTCCTTGGCTGCCTAAAGAATTTGGATAAAGGGTCTGGTTCAGGAAAAAGACTGTCAGTAGAGATGTCTGCAAAGATATGGGCTAGGTGAGGGGGTACTCAGTAGGGCCTGGAGATCAGAGCCCACCTGCATCCCACTGCCTCTGCCGGGCCCAGCAAACATTTGTTTACCAAACATTTGCTTTTCCATCTCCATGTGAACAGCCTTCCTCCTGTTTAAAGTCCCAAACCCCTACCCCAATGTCCTCTTTCCTCTTTAGCTGAAGATGGTATTTAAGGTGAGGGTTTTGGCCATTTGGGCAAGTTACTCAGTTTTCCTGGGTCCCTCCGAGGTATACATGTTACTAAACTTTTGTTTGTTTTTCTCCTGTTAACCTGTCTCATGCCAATTTAATTCTTAGACCAGCCAGAAGAACCTGGAAGGGCAGAGGAAAGTTTTTTTCTCTTTCCCCACAGTTGGCATACTTGGCAGGCTAAACGTCCCTGGCTGGACTCTGCTCCCTCCGAGGCTGCTGAAGCTGAGAGATCCCAGGACATCTGACAAGCACTGGCAGAAGGAAAGAATTCTTACCATGGGACTTCCCTGGTGGCGCAGTGGTGAAGAATCTGCCTGCCAATGCAGGGGACACGGGTTCGAGCCCTGGTCTGGGAAGATCCCACATGCCGCGCAGCAACTAAGCCTGTGCGCCACAACTACTGAGCCTGCACTCTAGAGCCCACGAGCCACAGCTACTGAAGCCCGTGCATCCTAGAGCCCGCACGCCACACCTACTGAAGCCCACGCGCCTAGAGCCTGTGCTCTGCAACAAGAGAAGCCACCGCAATGAGAAGCCTGTGCACCGCAATGAAGAGTAGCCCCTGCTAGCCACAACTAGAGAAAGCCCACATGCAGCAACAAAGACCCAACACAATCAAAAAAAATTAAATAAATAAAAAAATAAAAAATAAAGAATTCTTATTATGTCAGTCTCCCAGATCTCTGCCTACAAGGTCTACCGGAAGCGAGAGTGGCAAGAGCCCTTTTTCTCTTTTCTAAGTTTAGATTTAGTAGGAGAAAATATTTGTGGAACAAGTTCTGTGGGCTTAGCAATTCTGATAAACTTTTTAGAGTATTCTAGGCTTTATTTTCTCCTTCCTTTATTTCACTGTTTTTCTTTGACTTGTCTAATGTGTTGTCATAAGAAGGAAATTCCATAGTATAGGATACAAGCTTAGGCCCTATAAGCCTGCTGCCCAGACCAGCCCGAGAGGCTGGTGAGTTTGCAGGTTTCACCCAAATGGTGTCTGTTTTGACAAATTTTACTGTAGGTTAACACATACATGAAGTAAAAGCTACTGCTAAGGGAAACCTCAGAAGTCAAAGTTGCAAAACTTGGTGGGCCTAAGCGGAGCATTATGCGCTCGTAATGCGCCATTAGGGCACCTCAAGGAGAAACCCGTGATGGGATAAGTTGGTTACGGAATGGGTTAGATAGACCCTAGGTCACCTGTCAACCTCAAGAAAATCTCCATGCAACGAGGTACACTGTAAAGCAACATACAATCCTCAATCCCGAGGCACATCCCTCCGAGGTGTTAGTTTGGTTCCAAGAGATGCAAGGCTTCGCTGTTAGTGTGTACATAAGAAAAACCACATGAGGATTTTCCTTTGGTCTTGTTCTATGTCCTGAGCTTAGTTCTATGACCAGTGAGAATATTCTCTCTGGTCTCCACCACCTGGAAGGTGCAGGTACTGGTGTGCATCTGGCGGTCAGTCAAATAGACCGGGATTCTCAGCAGCTATAGCCAGCTGGTCAGAAGCACTGGTAACACCTCTCTGTCCAGCGGAGCCAGCTCTCAGGGGAATTCGGCATCAGGGGTCCCAGTCCCTAAGGGGCCTATGTCACTTCAACCTTCATTGTTTTGTTAGTGCTGGCACTATACCATCCTTAACACCTGTGCAACCAAGGTCTCTGCTTTCTTAGACTATTTGGAGGAGTGAACTTTATGGATCTTACAAGAGCTGCATCTTTTTGAACTCTCCTTTGGGGCTACGTCTGGCAGCCCTGGTTAAGCGATAAAGAGGCTTATTGGTTCGAGTCGCTATTAAGATCCTCCTCATCAATGGCCAGATGATGGACCTTTTGAACTGGAAAAACTTCTAAATTGGTAAATTTTTAGAAAGCTCTCATTGTAAACAACTGTTTTATTGGTACCTACGGAAAGATCAAATTAAAAGGTGGATACAAAGAAATATAATGGCTAGCCTTAAGAACTCTCTTAATTAAAACAGAACAAAGAACAGTTTGAGTAGCCTCATAGCACAGGGAGATCAGCTCGGCCCTTCATGATGACCTAGAGGGGTGAGATACGGAGCGGGGGAGGGAGACACAAGAGGGAGGAGACATGGGGATATATGTGTATGTATAGCTGATTCACTTTGTTATAAAGCAGAAACTAACACACCATTTTGAAGCAATTATACTCCAAAAACGATGTTTAAAAAAAAAACCAAAATAGTTTGAGTTCAAGAAGATTTATCGAACTTGCAAACTTATGGTCTCAGCTTCCCCTCATGGGTCTTACAGATGCTAACAAAAACATTAGGTTAATACAACTCAGTAATAAACAAACAACCTTTTTAAAAAATGGGCAGAAGACCTGAATAGACATTTTTCCAAAGAGGACATGCAGTTGGCCCACAAGACATGAAAAGATGCTCAACATCACTAACCATCGGAGAAATGCAAAATGCACAATGAGATATCACCTCACACGTGTCAGACGGGCTATCATCAAAAACACCACAAATAACAAATGTTGGTGAGGATGTGGCAAAAAGGGAACTCTTGTGCACTGCTGGTGGGAATGTAAATTGGTACAGCCACTGTGGAAAACAGTATGAAGGTTCCTCAAAAAACTAAGAATAAAGCTACCACAGGATACATCAATTCCACTCCTGGGAATATATCTGGAAAAAAAACAAAAACACTAATTCGAAAAGATAAATGCACCCCAATGTTAATAGTAGCTCTATTTACAATAGGCAAGATATGGAAGCAACCTAAATGTCCAACAACAAATGAATGGATAAAGAAGATGTGGCATACATACACAGTGGAATACTATTCACCCATAAAAAAGAACGAAAATTTGACATTTGCAACAACATGGATGGACTTGGAGGGTAGTACGCTTAGTGAAATAAGTCAGACAGAGAAAGACAAGTACTCTATGTTGTCACTTATACGTAGAATCTTAAAACAAACTAGTGAATACAACACAAAAGAAACAAACTCACAGATACAGAGAACAAATGAGTGGTTACCAGTGGGGAGAGGGAAGAGTAAGGGGCAAGACAGGGGTAGGGGATTAAGAGGTACATACTATATAATAAGCTATGAGGATATATTGTACAGCACAGGAAATATGGCCAATATTTTATAATACTATAAATGAAGTATAACCTTTAAAAATTGTGTATTACTATTTTGTACACCTGAAACTTACATAATATTGTAAATCAACTATACCGCAATAAACTTTTTTAAATTAAAATTTGAACAGAAAAACAAAACCCCAAAAAACATTAGGTTAATTAACCAGACAATGGGAAGAGGTCAAGGGGAGAGTCAAGAGACTCTTCCCAACAAGGTGGAAATTTTTAATCTGTTGTTAAGAAATAAGGTAAACAAAGCAAATATTGAAAGAGGCAGAACGAAGAAGAATCAGAAAGGGAGGAGTCAGAGGACTGGTCTCAGCAGGATGGAAATCTTTAGATGGTTATTAAGAAATGGGGTAGGAACTGGCCTGGTAAAGGCCGTGAGCTCAGGCCGCCTGGGCACTGTGAGGAAGGGGGACCGAAGGAAGACACTGGAACTCACCAAAAAAGATACCCCACATCCAACGACAAAGCAGGAGCCACAATTAGACGGTAGGAGGGGCGTAATCACAATAAAATCAAATCTCATAACCACTGGGTGGCTGACTCACAAACTGGAGAACACTTATACCACAGAAGTCCAGCCACCGGAGTGAAGGTTCTGAGCCCCACGTCAGGCTTCCCAACCTGGGGGTCTGGCAACGGGAGGAGGAATTCCCAGAGAATCAGACTTTGAAGGCTAGCGGGATGTGACTGCAGGACTTCAACAGGACTGGGGGAAACAGAGACTCCAGGCTTGGAGAGCATGCACAGAGTAGTGTGTGCATCAGGACCCAGGGGGAAGGAGCAGTGACCCCACAGGAGACTGAACCAGACCTACCTGCTAGTGTTGCAGTGTCTCCTATAGAGGTGGGGGGCGGCTGTGGCTTACCGCGGGGACAAGGACACTGGCAGCAGAAGTTCTGGAAAGTACTCCTTGGCATGATCCCTCCAGGAGTCCACCATGAGCCCCACCAAAGAGCCTCTAGGCTCCAGTGCTGGGTTGCCTCAGGCCAAACAACCAACAGGGAGGGAACTCAGCCCCACCCATCAGCAGACAAGCAGATTAAAGTTTTACTGAGCTCTGCCCACCAGAGCAACTCTACCCACCACCAGCCCCTCCCATCAGGAAGTTTGCACAAGCCTCTTAGACAGCCTCATCCACCAGAGGGGAGACAGCAGAAACAAGAAGAACTACAATCCTGTAGCCTGTGGAACGAAAACCACATTCACAGAAAGATAGACAAAATGAAAAGGCAGAGGACTATGTACCAGATGAAGGAACAAGATAAAACCTCAGAAAAACAACTAAATGAAGTGGAGATAGGCAACCTTCCAGAAAAAGAATTCAGAATAATGATAGTGAAGGTGATACAGTACCTTGGAAAAAGAATGGAGGCAAAGATCGAGAAGATGCAAGATATGTTCAACAAAGACCTAGAAGAATTAAAGAACAAACACCTAGAAGAATTAAAGAACAAACAAACAGAGATGAACAATACAATAACTGAAATGAAAAATACACTAGAAAGAATCAATAGCAGAATAACTGAGGCAGAAAAACAGATAAGTGACCTGGAAGACAGAATGGTGGAATTCACTGCTGCGGAACAGAATAAAGAAAAAGAATTAAAAGAAATGAAGACAGCCTAAGAAACCTCTGGGACAACATTAAACACACCAACATTTGCATTATAGGAGTCCCAGAAGAAGAAGAGAGAGAGAAAGGACCCAAGAAAGTATCTGAAGAGATCAGAGTCGAAAACTTCCCTAACATGGGAAAGGAAATAGCCACCCAAGTCCTGGAAGCGCAGAGAGTCTCAGGCAGGATAAACCCAAGGAGAAACATGCCGAGACACAGAGTAATCAAATGGACAAAAATTAAAGACAAAGAAAAAATATTAAAAGCAACAAGTGAAAAACGACAAATAACATAAAAGGGAACTCCCATAAGGTTAACAGCTGATTTCTCAGCAGAAAATCTACAAACCAGAAGAGAGTGGCACAATATATTTAAAATGATGAAAGGGAAGAACCTACAAACAAGATTACTCTACCCAGCAAGGATCTCATTCAGATTCGATGGAGAAATCAAAAGCTTTACAGACAAGCAAAAGCTAAGAGAATTCAGCACCACCAAACCAGCTTTACAACAAATACTAAAGGAACTTCTCTAAGTGGGAAACACAAGAGAAGAAAAGGACCTACAAAAATAAACCCAAAACAATTAAGAAAATGGTCATAGGAACATACATCGCGATAATTACCTTAAACGTGAATGGATTAAATGCTCCAACCAAAAGACACAGGCTCGCTGAATGGATACAAAAACAAGACCCATATATATGCTGTTTACAGGAGACCCACTTCAGACCTAGGGGCACATACAGACTGAAAGTGAGGGGATGGAAAAAGATATTCCATGCAAATGGAAATCAAAAGAAAGCTGGAGTAGCAATACTCATATCAGATAAAATAGACTTTAAAATAAAGACTGTTACAAGAGACAAGGAAGGACACTACATAATGATCAAGGGATCAATCCAAGAAGAAAATATAACAATTATAAATATATATGCACCCAACATAGGAGCACCTCAATATATAAGGCAAATGCTAACAGCTATAAAAGAGGAAATCGACAGTAACACAATAATAGTGGGGGACTCTAACACCTCACTTACACCAACGGACAGATCATCCAGACAGAAAATGAATAAGGAAACACAAGCTTTAAATGACACAATAGACCAGATAGATTTAATTGATATTTACAGGACATTCCATTCGAAAACAGCAGATTACACTTTCTTCTCAAGTGCACACGGAACATTCTCTAGGATAGATCACATCCTGGGTCACACATCAAGCCTTGGTAAATTTAAGAACATTGAAATCATATCAAGCATCTTTTCCGACCACAATGCTATGAGATTAGAAACAAATTACAGGGGAAAAAATGTAAAAAACACAAACACATGGAGGCTAAACAATATGGTACTAAATAACCAAGAGATCACTGAAAAAATCAAAGAGGAAATCAAAGAATACCTAGAGACAAATGACAATGAAAACACGATGATCTAAAACCTATGGGATGCAGCAAAAGCAGTTCTAAGAGGGAAGTTTATAGCAATACAATCCTACCTCAAGAAACAAGAAAAATCTCAAATAAACAATCTAACCTTACACTTAAAGGAACTAGGGAAAGAAGAACAAACAAAACCCGAAGTTAGTAGAAGGAAAGAAATCATAAAGATCAGAGCAGAAATAAATGAAATAGAAACAAAGAAAACAATAGCAAAGATCAATAAAACTGAAAGCTGGTTCTTTGAAAAGATACACAAAATTGATAAACATTTAGCCAGACTCATCAAGAAAAAGAGGGAGAGGACTCAAATCAATAAAATTAGAAATGAAAAAGGAGAAGTTACAATGGACATGGCAGAAATACAAAGCATCATAAGAGACTACTACAAGCAACTCTATGCCAGTAAAATGGACAACCTGGAAGAAATGGACAAATTCTTAGAAAGCTATAACCTTCCAAGACGCACCCAGGAAGAAATAGAAAATATGAACAGACCAATCACAAGTAATGAAATGGTAACTGTGATTAAAAATCTTCCAACAAACAAAAATCCAGGACCAGATGAACTTAACAGGTGAATTCTATCAAACATTTAGAGAAGAGCTAACACCCATCCTTCTCAAACTCTTCCAAAAAATTGCAGAGGAAGGAACACTCCCAAACTCATTCTACGAGGTCACCATCACCCTGATACCAAAACCAGACAAAGATACTACAAAAAAAGAAAATTACAGACCAATATCACTGATGAACATAGATGCAAAAATCTTCAACAAAACACTAGCAAACAGAATCCAACAACACATTAAAAGGATCATACACCATGATCAAGTGGGATTTACCCCAGGGATGCAAGGATTCTTCAATATATGCAAATCAATCAATGTGATACACCATATTAACAAACTGAAGAATAAAAACCATATGATCATCTCAAGAGATGCAGAAAAAGCTTTTGACAAAATTCAACACCCATTTATGATTAAAAAAACTCTCCAGAAAGTGGGCACAGAGGGAACCTACCTCAACATAATAAAGGCCATATATGACAAACCCACAGCAAATATCATTCTCAATGGTGAAAAACTAAAACCATTTCCACTAAGATCAGGAACAAGACAAGGGTGCCCACTCTCACCACTATTATTCAACATAGCTTCAGAAGTTTTAGCCACGGCAGTCCGAGAAGAAAAAGAAATAAAAGGAATCCGACTTGGAAAAGAAGTAACACTGTCACTGTTTGCAGATGACATGATACTATACATAGAGAATCCTAAAGATGCCACCAGAAAACTACTAGAGATGATCGATGAATTTGGTAAAGTTGCAGGATACAAAATTCATGCATAGAAAACTCTGGCATTCCTATACACTAACAATGAGAGATTAAGGAAACACTCCCATTTACCACTGCAACAAAAAGAAAAAAATACCTAGGAATAAACCTACCTAAGGAGGTAAAAGACCTGTACTCAGAAAACTATAAGACACTGATGAAAGAAATCAAAGATGACACAAACAGATGGAGAGATATACCATGTTCTTGGATTGGAAGAATCAATATTGTGAAAATGACTATACTACCCAAAGCAATCTACAGATTCAATGCAATCCATATCAAATTACCAATGACATTTTTTACAAGACTAGAACAAAATATCTTAAAATTTGTGTGAAGACATAAAAGACCCCGAATAGCAAAAGCAATCTTGAGAAAGAAAAACGGAGCTGGAGGAATCAGACTCCCTGACTTCAGACTATACTACAAAGCTACAGTAATCAAGACAATATGGTACTGGCACAAAAACAGAAATATAGATCAATGGAACAGGATAGAAGGCCCAGAGGTAAACCTACGTACTTATGGTCAAGTAATCTATGACAAAGGAGGCAAGGATGTACAATAGAGAAAAGACAGTGTCTTCAATCAATGGTGCTGGGAAAACTGGACAGGTACATGTAAAAGAATGAAATTAGAACACTCCCTAACACCATACACAAAAATAAACTCAAAATGGATTAGAGACCTAAATGTAAGACCAGACACTATAAAACTCTGAGAGGAAAACATAGGAACAATTCTCTTTGACATAAATCACAGCAAGATCTTTTTTGACCCACATTCTAGAGTAATGGAAATAAAAACAAATATGAACAAATGTGACCTAATGAAACAAAAGCTTTTGCACAGCAAAGGAAACTATAAACAAGATGAAAAGACAACCCTCAGAATGGGAGAAAATATTTGCAAGCAAATCAATGGACAAAGGATTAATCTCCAAAATATATAAACAGCTCATGCAGCTCAATATTAAAAAAACAAACAACCTAATTAAAAAATGGGCAGAAAACCTAAATAGACATTTCTCCAAAGAAGACATACAGATGGCCAAGAGGCACATGAAAAGCTGCTCAACATCACTAGTTATTAAAGAAATGCAGATCAAAACTACAATGAGGTAGCACCTCACACCAGTTAGAATGGGCATCATCAGAAAACCTACAAACAACAAATGCTGGAGAGGGTGTGGAGAAAAGGGAACCCTCTTGCACTGTTGGTGGGAATGTAAATTGATACAGTCACTATGAAGAACAGTATGGGGGTTCCTTAGAAAACTAAAAATAGAATTACCATATGACCTAGCAATCCCACTACTGGGCATATACCCAGAGAAAACCATAATTCAAAAAGACACATGCACCCCAATGTTCATTGCAGCACTATTTGCAATAGCCAGGTCATGGAAGCAACCTAAATGCCCATCGACAGACGAATGGATAAAGAAGTTGTGGTACATATATACAATGGAATATTACTCAGCCATAAAAAGGAATGAAATTGGGTCATTTGTAGAGATGTGGATGGACCTAGAGACTGTCATACAGAGTGAAGTAAGTCAGAAAGAGAAAAACAAATATTGTTTATTAATGCATATATGTGGAATCTAGAAAAATGGTACAGATGAACTGGTTTGCAAGGCAGAAATAGAAACACAGATGTAGAGAACAAACGTATGGACACCAAGGGGGGAAAGCGGGGGTGGTGGTGGTGGTGGTGTGATGAATTGGGCGATTGGGATTGACATGTATACACTAATATGCATAAAATAGATAAGTAATAAGAACCTGCTGTGTAAAATAAATACATAAAATTCAAAAAAAAGAGAAAGAAATGGGGTAAATAAAACAGACATTGATGAGGTTAAAACAAAGGTTTTAATAGAGCACTACCTAAGGTAGCGTGGGTCATAGGGACCTCCTATCCATTGCCCCAACATTAAAAGGCCCCAAAGAAGTCTGCTCTGTTTATATCAGTTTGGAGAAATTTAAAAGGCTGGAAGGCAAAAATTACACTGAGAAACTTGATCGGCAATCTTTTTGGGCAACAGTTAGGCTGATTAATCAAGATTAAGACTGGCAGAAGGGCCCAGGACCCTTGGCTGGACCCCTCACTTGGGAGCCAAGGCCTTTTGCACAGAAATGGGTAAAGTGGCCATCGGGTAGAGAGAAGTTTCCAGGACTCCTTGATGTGGGAGTCCCTAAGGTGTGACACCAAAACCCACTGTAGGGTCCCCAAATTGGGCTACAGTTAGAGTGAGAAAACGTAAAAATGCAAGGATTGATCATAAAGGTTGGAATGTCTGAGTGGGTGTTACATACAGAGGGTGTGTCAGCACTGCCTGAGTGTTTTATAGGAATGGATGTTGAGTCAGGCCAGGAATGCTTCCTTTACCCAAAATTGTAAGACAGAGACTGGTTGATGGGGTCCTAGTGAAATGCACCTGTTTAGAGGTATAAGAGTTCATCGAAACCATAAGTTTGTTCTCTGTGTCTGTGAGTCTGTTTCATAGGTAAGTTCGTTTGTGTCATATTTTAGGTTCCACATATAAGCGATATCATATGCTATTTGTCTTTCTCTGTCTGACTTACTTCATTTAGTATGATCATCTCTAGGTCCATCCACATTGCTGCAAATGGCATTATTTCATGCTTTTTTATGGCTGAGTAATATTCCACTGTACATATATATATACCACTTCTTATCCATTCATCAAAGAATTACTTTGCTGTACAGCAGAAATTAACACAACATTGTAAATCAATTATACTTTTATTTTTAAAAAAAGAGTTAACAGAACTGAGGTGAAAGTTTGTAGGCACACTGGCGGGCTTTATGTAGAAAGGTTGCGTCTCTTCTGCCTGATTGCAGAGTGGGGATGGGCACTGTGTCTCACTGGGGAACGTTTCCCCTGCCTGGTGTTGTAAAACAGGGCATATAAATCCACCCTTGGGGCAACTTTAAACAAAAGTGCTAAAGGGAGGCAGTAGGGTTGCCTGAGCCCACACAGGGTGAGGTATAAGCAGGAAGTCAAGGTCCAAGGGCTAACAGAAACAACTGTCTTTCTCTTGCAAATCTCTACATAACCCACAATTTCCTGAGACTGAGCTGGGTTAATTCAAACAGTAGAACATGAAACCAAAGTTGGGGGGGGGGCGGATAAAGAGGGAAAGAATCCTTTTTTAAAAATATAGCCTACAAGAAAAGCTCTTTTGCCCAAACTCTAGACCACAGCCTCCTTGAGATTACCTGTCAAATACAAGTCTTAAAAGTTCTCTCCACAAATAGTAAAAAGGCTTTAGCCATCTGAACAGATTAACTTTTTCAAGCTGCCAGAACAAAATGTGGATCCAACTATTCTTTTACAAACTAGTAAGTTTTGTACTATTGTACCCGTCTCATGATTTAAAAAATTTTTTAATGAAAGCTTTAAGATCTTTGTCTGCATCTGTCTATATGCTCACGTGTGTGTCTATATGTGCATAGATGTGTCATTCCCCCTCCCCCGATGGTACTGCCAAAATTAATTTGTAAAAGAGATCCACTTAATCGGCTTAAACAAGCAAGTACTTACATAAAAATTCTCAAAAATATAATAGAAACTAACCCAAAAATTTTTTTCAAGTTAACATGATATAAAAGAATCTTTGGTAAACGAAAACTTATTTAAGTTTGTGGCTTAATTAAAACAAGCATGTCTTCAGAGTTATCAGCACTGGCTATAATACAGACATGCAGCTTTTATTCTACCTGGGTTATCAATCAAATAAGTTCATGTTATCTCTGTTCTAAAATTTTTCAGAAAAAAAAATATATAGCTTGAGATGATAACTGACTTTGTCTAATGTCTCATGAAAGTTTTTGCAGGTAATCTAAACATATTTGTTAGTAACAAGTAAAATTAAATAGATGTAAGCAGGATAAAAAGTTTTTAGGTGAACCTTTTAACAAAAATTATGTGTTATGGTATAGGTATACTTAAAAACAGCTTTCAAAATCTTTTTGGTTACTAGAATCCTCAAAGTTTTGCTAAGCTGAGTTAAATGATGAGTTAAGTTAAATTCACTGAATATCTAGATCATTTCCAAAGAAGACAAAAAATAAAACATTAGTTACTGAACATAAGTCTATCTACACGTGGCTTCCTATTATAGAGAAACTAAAGAAAAGTTAGGGTCTGTTAGTAACCATGTCTTGTGCCACATTGAAAGATTACACTATTTAAATGGGTATATGTTTATAGAAATTATAAAAGGTATTTATAAATATGCCAAGCCAAAAAATGCTAATAATAGTTCACGATTATTTGCTTCTTTATTTTCACAAGAAATTAAGGTTTCTAGTTAATATATGTGATTAATGTTACTAGAAATAATAAGGAAAACAATTCTGTATGCAAGGAAAGTAAAAGGTATTTTGGGCTAAGAAAAGGTATGAGATATGGAGATGCATTTTTATTGAGGGAATGAAAGTGATTTTTGCCCTACAGCTGATTATTTCTAAATGGGAAAGAGAACAAGGGACAAAAAAAATGGACACAAAGTTGTAGAAGGTTTAGGAAAAAGTAATCTTGGAAAATGAATTTTACATGTGATCACTCTGGCTAAGATAGGAATAAATTTAATCAAGTGAATGAATTTCATTATCAAAGGTACACTGATGCAAAATTAGAATCTGTTTTTTCTCTGTTAGAAAGACAAAGTTTTATTACATTATTGGTCTGTTCTTAATAAGAAACTGTAAACAAAGTTTCTTCTTTACCTTTAATGTAATCTGTCTAGAAAAAACAAAGATTCTATGTTTTGTCTTTATCAGGTTTCTAATTACTTAGAAGAAAAAAAACTTGAGTCTTTTCAATATTAAAAGAGCTAAGGCTTTTTACAACTATTTAAGTTTCTATATTTGCCTGCAAAGTCTTTGTCACCATGGTTAAATGAGCAACTAAATATTGTTTCACAATGACCTATGATCCTGTTTAATCAAGTGTTTAAAGTCTTTTGATATTTTTGACAAACTACCCCCAAATCAAATCCTACATGCTTTTTTTTTTTCCCCAACCTGAAACCAATTTTGAGGTTTTCAGAGGGCCCCTGGAACATTTCAAAGGATTTGTTCTCTCTCCTTATAAAAGGGAGATATTAAACTAATTACGCTTATTTGACATGTTAAATTACATGGGAAGCAATGTTAAATAAGAAGTAATACTAAGCTTTCTTTATGCTGTCTCTGTATAGGTATATATTATAAATGTTCCAGAAATCTTATGAAATCCCTAAAAATCTGATATATCCTGATATAATGTTGTCATCATAATTTCAACTGTTATCTTAAAACATTGTACATCACAAAAATAACTACACTTCCTTATCAAATGAACTCTAACAATGGAATGGCCATTTTTTAAGTCTTTTTTTTCTCATTTACAGACAGTTAATTGTTCTACTCAGATGCTTTTACAAAAGCTTCTTGCAAATGTATTTTATCTTCAGAAAAATTCATGGAAAGAAATCTAACAAGTACTCTAAAATACAAGTTTCCTTTTTTTTTTTTTAACATCTTTATTGGAGTATAATTGCTTTACAATGGTGTGTTAGTTTCTGCTTTCTAAACAAGTTTCTGATAACTTTCAAATCATACCACTGAACTGGGTAAGAAATTACAGAACTCTGATGGAAAAATGGATGACTTCATAAAACCACTAACAAAAGATCAAGATCAACAAGAATTAGTTACACAGGACTGAATAAACTGAGGAAAATGATTATAATTTTATGACGTTTTGTCTGAAACATTACTGGCTTTTTTAATCTTTGTTTTCCAGATATAAGGAAATCTTTCCTCTTATGCTAACCATGACTAAAGCAATTTGGTAAATTATACCTTTGTAAGCAGAATTGAAACCCTTACCTTTTTCTCTCTACATGATCCCTCCAGAATTTGGAAACTCCTAGTGAATACCCTTTTTCTCATGGCAATATAGTTATATTTACATAAGTTCAATAAGAATCTGTTCTCCTCATACCAGGACACAACTGGAAACTGGACATATTACCAAGGCTTTGACTGGAATGCCATATTTGAGAGAGACATGCATAGATTCAGATATGACCAGACAGCTTTAAAGAACTAAGGTTGACTTTATGGAGCCAATAAAGTCCTTTGGGGAAAAAAAAAAGCCTGGTACTTTGCTTACAGGGTTCCCAACAGCTTCATCAGGTAAGTTAGGAAGGTCACTTCCTGGAAGGTGCAGGAACCTCAGGATATTTTGGGGATCTCGAGAAGAGAAGAATTCATCCAAATCTATAGGTATTACAGGTCAGTCTAATAGCAAGTCTTTGGCTTGGCTTTCAGGCCTTGAGAGACATTTAGAAGTTCAGTCTGGAGACTCCTTACGCAAAGTTCTAGCAAAGCATATTTAAAAGAGCCTGTATGATCAATCACTATTCTTGCTGTACTTATGTAAACATCAATAACTGGACCAAGTTTAATGAAACTAAACTTATTTTGCAAACAAATTAGTCTTCAGTTAGCTATCCTTGGTAGAAATGAGGGTAATTTTACAGAGAAAAATTGTTTCAGTAATATACCTTTTTGGTTATTAGATCCTAATACTATCCTTTGTCTTTGAGGTTTATCATCTACCTATAAACTGGACTAGATCTTGAATTCTTATAGTTTCTTTATATCTGGCTACAACTCTCCAAACTAACATTCCTAACTTCTCCCATCCTTTTGACTTGGAATCATTAAGAGCTAAAACTGACCTTTTTCCTGAAGCCCTATAAACTGAAGCTAGACAACTTGATATAAACTTCAGAGAAATCCCCACAACAGCTCATATACAGACAACCTTTGGCCTGTTGCTGTACTGGGCCACTCAGGAAAGATCACCAGAGACATCTGTACAGCAAACTAGGAAGATCTGTCAGTCTGTCACTAGCTGCTCTCACTCCATCTGAAGATGCTTCCAGGAGGACAGCTAAAAATCTTCTCGACTGGCTGCCTTCGAAACTGAGAAACTGGGATTATGGTTTGCTCCCATCATTAGCCACTGTTTTTCTTTTGCTTCCACAGAAGTGCCTCTTATTAGACACCTGCTTGCTTGCACCAAAGGTATAACTTAGGGAGCCCACCTGCATCACCGCCTCCTGAAATGAGTTTAACTGGACTGACGTATTGTCAGGACTAAGAGACTGGTTCAGAGAGATGGAAAAACCTACAAACTCAACTCCTGGACTGTGAAACTTCTTTGGAGACATTTCAAAGGTGAGACTGTAGGAAAGCAAAATTTGCCACCCCCAAACATGTCTCTGAGGCATGAGGATTATTTTAGGCTGATTATTTTTAAGAAACAGAAGACTCAGGAAGTCTTCCTTTTTACCTTTCCTTAGCAGCCTAATGGAATCTGGATAAAGAGCCTGGCCCAGGACGAGAACTATCACTAGAGATGTCTGCAGAGAATATGGGCAAAGTGAGTGGCGGGGACTCGGCAGGGCCTGGAGATCAGAGTCCTCTCTGTGCCCCACTGTCTCTGCCCGGCCCAGCAAACATTTGTTTACCAAACATTTGCTTTTCCATCTCCATGTGAATTGCCTTCCTCCCTTCTGAAGTCCCAAACCCCCCGCCCCCCCACATCCTCTTTTGTCTTTAGCTGAAGATGGTATTTAAGGTGAGGGCTTAGGCCGTTTTGGTGGGTTACTCACTTTTACCGGGTCTCTCCCATGTATACATGTCATTAAACTTCTGTTTTTCTCCTGCTAACCCTGTCTCATGTCAATTTAATTCTTAGACCGGCCAGAGGAACCTGGAAGGGCAGGGGAAAGTTCTTTTCCTTCCTCACAGAGCCATCCAGCAGTGCAGCTCCCCCTGGCTGCACAGAACACCGTGCCCTGACATCTCAGGGCAGCACAGACGTTCCCTGACTTACGACGGTTCAGCTTAGGACTCTGACATTATGATGGCGTGAAAGGGATACAGGTTTAGCAGAAACCGTACTGCAAATTCTGAACTTTGATCGTTCCCCAGGATGGCGATACGCGGTGTGATCCTCTCTCGTGATGCTGGGTAGCAGTAGCAACCGCAGCTCCCGGTCAGCCCCGCCGTCACGAGGGGAGACAACCAGTACACTCCCAACCCCTCTGGACCCAGGCGACCATCCTGTTTGTCACTTTCAGCACAGTCTTCAGTAAATTATGTGGGATATTCCACACTTTATAACAGAATAGGCATTGTGTGAGATGTTTTCTGCCCAGCTGTGGACTAATGTAAGCGTTCCAGGTGGGCTAGGCTCAGCTATGATGGTCAGAAGGTTAGGTGTATTAAAAGCACTTTTGACTTAATTATTTTCGACTTACAAGGGGTTTCCTGGGATGCATCCCCATCATAAGCTGAGGAAGATCTGTACTGCCATGTCCCCACAGGATCCCCTGAGCCATTCCACAAGAAAGAGTGGGTTCTGTGAGGAGGAAGGCTGGCAGAGAAAACCCAGCCTGGCCTGGGGCCGCACATGATTAAGGGGAATACTCCACCTTCCTCCGAAACCTCCCTCCAGGTTCATTCTTCTCAGACGGGGATTGGCAACCCTGGGACTGCAGGCTCAGTCTGGCCTGCTGCTTGTTTTTGTGTGAGCCACAAACTAAAAATGGTTTTTGAATTTTTAAATGGCTAGGGAAAAAAAAAAAATCAAAAGAAGAATGATATTCCTGGTCATGTAAAAAGTATGTGCAATTCAAATTTCAGTGAAAACAAAACATAAACTTCTATTAGAACACAGCCACGCCCATTCATTATATATACAGACTATGAGTGCTTTGAGTCCTTGATGACAAGAACAGAGTTGAGTCCTTGAGACAGAGACCACATCGCCTGCAAAGCTTGAAATATTTACTGTCTGGCCTTTTACTGAAAACATTTGTGAGCACTTGCTCTAAAGAATACACAAAAAGATAAAGGAGAGGAAGGAAGAACAGAGACAAGGACAAGAAATGGGAGGGATGGGGCATACTTCCTGGTTTCAAAACTTATGAAAAGCCACAGGCATCAAGACAGTGTGATGCTGTCCTAAGCACAGGCATATAGATCTACGGAATAGAACTGAGAGTCTGAAAATAAACCTATTCATCTATGTTACACTGGTTTTTGACAGGAGTGCCAAGACCTTTCAATGGAGAAAGAACAGTCTTTTCAACAAACGGTGTCAGGACAAGTGGATCCACCGGCAAAAGAATGAAGTCAGATCCCTTCTTTACACCATGTACAAAAATTAAGTCAAAATAGATCAAGACCTAAATGTAAGAGCTAGAACTATAAAACTCCTAGAAGGAAAATAAGACTACATTTTCATGCCCTCGGGTTAGGCAAAGGATTCTCAGATATCATACCAAAAGCATGAGGAACAAAAGAAACAGATACATTGGAAGTCATCAAAAGTAAAAACTTTCATGCATCAAAGGACACCATCAACAAAATGAAAAGACAACCACAGGATGGGAGAAAATACTTGCAAATCTGATAAGGGACTTGTGTCCAGAATATACAACTCTTAGAACTCAAAAATAAAATAAAATAATAACCCAATTTAAAAATGGGCAAAGGATTTGAACAGACATTCCTCAAAGAAGATATACAAAAAGCTAATAAGCACATGAGAGGATGCTCAACATCATTAGCCATTAGGGAAATGAAAATTAAAACCACAATGAGATACTACTTCATACCAACAGGATGGCTATAATCAATAAAACTGATGTAGGACCCAGCAGTTCCACTCTTAGGTGTATAGCAAAGGGAACTAAAAGCAAATGCCCACACAAAACTGGTACATGATACTCACAGCAGCATTATTCATAACAGGCAAAAAGTAGAAACAACCCAAATGTCCATCATTGGATGAAGGGGGACACAAAATGTGATCCATCTATACAGTGGAATATTATTCAGCCATAAAAAGGAATGAAGCTTTGACACCTGCTACAAGATAGATGAACCTTGAAAGCACTATGCTAAGTGAAAGAAGTCAGACACAAGAAGCCACATACTGTAAGATCTGTGTGATTTCATTTATATGAAATGTCACAAAAAGGCAAGCTATACAGAAACCCACAGAGAAAGAAAGCAGATGACTGGTTTCCAGGGGTTAAGTATGAGAAGAGGTGGTGTCCTAACTGCTAGCCCCACCCTTCCCCTCATTTTCTGTGTCAAACTCTTTCAGACATGTGACCCAAACTCGGCTCAGGTGACACCTGACCTCCAAGAAGGCCTCTGCACACCCACCACCCCAGGGACCCCTCTCTCTCCACACCTGATCTCTGGCATCATGGTGGCCTGAAACACGTGATTCTTTCCCCAATGAGACCAGGAATATAGCACAGCAGGGCCTTGGTCCTCTCCGTTCCATCCCTAGCACTGTGGATGGTATCGGTCCAGGCAGTACATGGAGGTTAAAGAGAATGAATGAATGAGTGAGTGAATAAATGGAGAGAAAGGAGGAAAGGAAGAAGAGAAAAAGAGAAAGAAAGAATAGGAAGAGAAGGAGGGAGAAAGAAGTACATCAGATTCATTTTGGTTATGGTGAAACAGTATAGGAGTTCAGTAACATTTTACCAAAAAATAACAGGTCTTTGAGGCCAGGCTGTCTGCCTGTGTCTCACTCTCAGCTGGGTCTTCCAGAATCTCAGGTCTGATACCCTCCTTTCATACACTAGGAGACGTCAGCCTGCTCTAACCCTAACCCTCAAGTTCACAGACAAGGGAAGCACGGCTCCCAGAAGTGAAAGGTCACAGCCAAGGTCACCCACCACCCAGGCAGACAGTGCCCTGGAGGGATGGCCATGTCACTGCTGGCTGGGGGCCAGGGACCCAGCATCGCCCTTCCAGGCACAACTGGGGCTCAGAGAGGCTGTTCAGCCACCCCACATCCTGAGCATGGCTGGCGCCTGAGCAGTCGGGGCCGCGAATGCCTGTCTGAGCAATGCAGGCGTCTTCCTGGAAAGGGATCTGGCAGGAGGCAAGCAGTCAGGTGCCGGCTCCCCACTCCACCAGGCAGCACACACCTTACACACGGAGGTGTCACGCCTCGTGCTAACGCCAAGCTGTTGCGTCTCCTCGTGCTAAAAACGGTGCCATGTTCCTGCCTTCACTCCTTCCCTTCTCTCCAAATAGAAACGGCTGTCTGTGAGCTCCTGAACTCGCTGCCTTCTGTCGCCTGCCTGACGCCCGGCCCAGGCAGGAGACGCCGCCCTCGCGGGCCTGGGTGGGGAGCACTCAGGGCTGCAGGGCATCCCCAGAAAATGGCTTTACCCTCTGGGAAATCAACCTTGACAGATGCTGCATCTCAATACAAAGCTCTGGGGTCGAGCGTGGCCCTGACCGAGCCATGGGCCCCTCTCTTGCCCGATCCTAGCAGCGGCCCCACGAGCGAGGCCGACCTGAAGCCCGGAGACCAGCCCGGCCCCAGCACTCGAAGGGGCTGGCTTTGTGGGGTCATCACAAGGCCCTGGGGGTCGGGGGGCACTTCTGGGCACCCAGCTGTAGCTCTGAGATGGGGCACAGAGGGAAGGATGAACGAAGAGCAGCTCCCCTCCCCTCTCGCCACCAGACACGCTGCCCCGCCATTCTCGGGGTGCAGGGCTGTCCCCGGGGCCCAGGTCTCCATTCTTGGGGCTCACTGACCAGCCACTCCCTATCCGGGCAAACAGAGAAACAAGCGCAGTCACTGAGCGCTTCCTGCATTGCAGACACTCTGCTCAACCCTCTACAGCATCTACCAAGCTGCTCCTCTTACCATCCCCAGTGTACAGAGGCCTGGAGAGGCCGCACACGAGTCGGTGGGATGGGGCTTGGCTTGAGTCCACACTCCTGCTGCCCCAGCACCTCAAAGGCCCTGAAATCAACGGCATCTGGTAAACTCACCTATCCCCCTCGATCTAGGGCAGGAGTCTGGGAGGAATTAAAAGGGACGCCCCGCTTGAGGGCCTCAGCACTGGGGGCAGAGGACACACCCTCTGGCAGGCGAGTCAAGCAGAGGAGCCGAACTTCAGACAAGAAGGCAGCTCGGCTGGAATGAGAGAGGGCGGTGGGCAGAGTTGCTGATTTCCCGCTTCTGTAACAGTTCTGGGATCTGGAAGTGTTTTCATGCAAACACCCGAAAGCTGAGCGGCGCCTTTGATCCTACAGTTCTCATTATTTTCCTGTTAGGAGACTTACTAAGGAGAGTATTCCAATTAGTGGACATTAGAGCAGAGAAAGGAGGCTCATTATGTTGACTATTATTTTCCCTCAAGACATTCCCCTCTCCCACACCTTTTTTTTTTTTTTAAACTGACAAACGCTGCCGGGAACTGTGGCGCACCACGCCGTGACAGCGGTAATTACCCACGGCGGGGGCGGGGGAAGCAGACCCCTGCAGCGGCCCTAAGGCAGCGGGCCGAGCGCGCTTTCCAGAAGAGCGTGGCCGTGCGGCTGCGCAGTGCGCCCTCCTCTGGGAACCACCCCAGCCCCGTTCCACGCCTGCGGCCACGGAACCCGCCCCCATGACGCGGCCCCGGCCTGGCCGGCGCCAGCACCCCATGCCCCGTGCCCACGGCTGGCCAAAGTCTGCCCAAGGGGAGCCCCGCCAAAGCTCTTCCCTAAGAGTAATACACGGTCACAACGCTGGAGAGAGTTCTCCGCCCACCGGCCTTGCTCCCCTGAAAGAACGCAGGTCACCCAAGAAGCACGAGGAGGCTCGCGGTGACTCGTGGAGATGAAGGTGATGAGTCCAGCTTCCGGGCCTCAAGGACCAGACGCCTGCTGCCGCTCTGTGTTCTGTGAGCTTCCACGGTATTCTTCTGTGTAAAGTGATAGCTCTCTCGCCCACCTTTTTTTTTTAAACGTTTAAGCTAACCAAGCTCTTGTCATTGATATGCGAACGATCCAGACCAAGATTGCCCTGTACTTGGACTTTACGGGTTAAATAGAGGGCCTTACTCTGGGCCTATATCGTGTGAGCTGCAGCTGCGAGCACGGTGATGTTGTCTCGTGCCTCGTGTGTTGTTTCGTGGCTCCTATTTGGGGCCTTCCGTCCACTCGGGATGCCCTGCCCAAAGATCAGGGTGATCTTTGCCTGATCACCCTTCCATCAGCCCAAGCATCTCTTCTCCAGAAGGAGTCTTGCCTGAACACCCCCCTACCCGGCCCTGAGCTAAGTGCCCAAACCCTGTCCTTCTACACTGACCACGGGGTATTCCAATGACAGCATTTACCCCCCAAAAGCATCCGTTACCTCCGCCAGACTGTAAGGTTCCCTGAGGACAAGGGTCAAGTCTTAGAATACAAAGAAGTACAAAGAGCTGTTAGGTAACAATACCAGCCTGTTGAATGTGTGAATGGGGGAGACGATTCACCCGATTCACCCAGTCCGGGTTGCCAGTAAGCCCCAGGACTTACTCCCAGGCTGACCAGTGAAGAAAGGTCCTCCCCGATGACCCCGCTGGAAGCAGCTCTACATGAACAATCCCCTCCACCACATCACTCATTTTATTTGCTTCCCAGCACTGACTTGAATGAAACCACAGCGCTTGTTTATGTGTTTACGGAGCCTCTGCACCGGAATGTATGCTCCGTGGGAGGAGGGATCGTATCCATTTGTGCTCGTGAGTACATCCCCAGGGCACAGAAGAAAGTCTGGCACAGAAGGTGCTCAATAAACATTTGTTGGTGGGGTCCTTGTTTGGTTGCTTCAAAGAATGAATGAATGAACGAGTGAAAAAATAAACCACCAGAAAGCAGCTTGTGAACCACCCGTCCCTGCACTGTGAGCGTTACCTGACCAGCAGTGCCAGCTAAGGGCATGGGTGACGGCTCAGAAGACACTGGCCACAAGGGCAGCATCACTGAATTCTCAACACTCTGAAGCAGAAAACATCTACTTCGTTATTTCTTGACTTTGTTTGACTCAGGGAGAAAATGAAAAAGCATTTTACATAACACAGAAGGACTCATCTTCTGAAACTCTGCAGAAGGTCAGATTTTTATTTTTTAAGGAGGAATGAATGTTTCACTGTCTGATGTGTTCTGTCAAAGCTGGGTTTCTCATTCCACCGCAGAGCCAGAGAGTATCACTGTCACGCTGCGGATCGATAACAGCAGTGCAAGAACGGAAGGAAGGCCCCAGCCGCTGAGAATGAGACACAAGGAGGATTTCATACTCTCCTTCTCCCCCTCCTCCCAAACCCCCGTGGTTCGGTTAATGGGGTGATGCCATCTGGGTCTGCACCCATGCGACACCTGCAGGGGGCGTGTGGCCATTCCTTCCTCAGTTTGCTCTCATCTCTGGGGGCTGGGGAGCCCGCAGGACCCTCTGCCTCTCCTGCCTGCCTGGCTCATCCCGGCTCAGCGTGAAAGACTGGTTCAGGCGCCACTGCCTCCTGGAAGCTTCCATGACCTCTCACCACCACTGGCAAAGAGAGTGAGGGTCTCTCCTTATTCTCCCACAGCAGCTTCTGCAGAGCTCACTTGCGGCACTGACACTAATGAGGAGGACAGGAGTAATACAGTAACGACCATCATGTACCAAATATGAACTATACGTAGCCCAGGCACTGTACGAAGTGCTGTACATGTAATCTCATTTCATTAATTTCATTTAATCCTCATAACCCCTTTGTGAGCTTTGTACCACCATTCCCATGTTATAAATGAATAAACTGAGCCTTGGGGGTGTTATAAAACTCGCCCAAGCTTACAGCTCTCTCAGGGCAGAGGTGTGATGTCAACCCAGGAATGACCTGATTCCACAGTGTGTCTGATGTCAAGGTCACTGCTGATCTAGTCCTCTGTTCCCTGCAGCCAACAGCATGCCAAGTTATCTATGTGTCCCCTGGAGGCTGGGAACTTCACAGCCATTATTCTAAACTTCACCACAACCTGAAAGTTGGGTGATACTGCCCCCAAAGTGTAGATGAAGAAAGCAAGGCACGGGCGATTTAATAAGGTGCCTGTGGTCACAGAGCAAGAAAACAGGAGAGTCAGACTTGAACTTGTATTCATCTACTCCAGAAATCCAGGCCTTTCCTACTATATCACACTGCCGCCCCCTTCTCCAACCACAGACGTACTTAGAAAAAGAATCTAAAATACAGCATAGGCCTGAAGGATATTGTGGTTCTCTGTGATTATTCAGGACAGTGAGAAACTGGAAAAATCCTAAATGTTGAACAATAGGAATTGTTAAATTAATCAAACAGGGAAACCAGAGACTGTGGTGGCTTTAGTGCTTTGGCAGCCTACGTAAGCAAAGCAACACCTAAGCCACCGTCAGTCCCTGTAATGGCCTCAAGGCTGAGAACAACCGATCACAAATCGCCGCAAGGCTGTCCCAAATAATGCAACCACTCAAGCTATAGCCGATCACAGAATTTCCTTGCTTCACTGCCACATCCTCTCTATGAAAACCTCGCCCAGCTCCTGTTGGTGGAATGCTGAGCACCACTTCCGGTCTGGTGCTGCTTGATTGGAATCAATGTTTGTTCAAATAAACTGTTGAAAAATTTAACATGAGTCAGTTTATTTTTTATCAGAATGACCAAAGAAATTAAATTGCTATGTTAGAACATTATGCAGCTGTGAAAGATGATTCTGACATAAAGTGCAGAGTGACATGGCAAAAATTATGTGAAATTAAAAGGAGGACACAAAAGTTCAGCCATAGGATGATTCCATCTAGAGAAAACACACATAGAGAAAAGGCTGGAAGGAGATATTAATTGTAATTATATCTATGTAGTGGGACTGAGCATTTGTTTTCCTGTGTTCTTTCTTTTATTTTCCAAATTTTCTATAATGAGCATATGCTACTTTTAGCATTTTTTAAAGTGTGTTTTTTTTTTTTAAAAGCAACTGGATATTATGTACTAGGGCTGAGTCCTAGCTTATTTTAATCCTTGGAATGGACGCCATTCTGAGCTCTGATTAAGGGTAATTCAAGCCTTTGAAATGTCCAAATTGTCTCTGTTGATTTTGGGAGGCGAATAATTGCATTTTATACTAAACTTATTTGCAGCTCAAATACAGCTCAAAACCTTGTTTTGATTACTTGTTTAGGGAAAGAGTAACATCAGAAAATGTGTAAGAATCACATTTGCATGATGGGTGATGAGGCAGGGAATTACAGTTGGGGATAAAAAGAAATGGAAAAAGAAACCCTGAATATTCAACAGCATGTCCTTAATGTAAAGCCTACTCCTGCATCCACATTCAAACCCAACACAGTTTCTTTCCCCTCCACACAATCTCCTGCGTCCTCAAAAGCAAAAGGTGCATTTGGTAAATGCAGCTGGGGTCCACGTGTTTCATCTGATTTTCTTTAAGCAAACTGCCCTGGGAGCTTGCCCTCAGAATGGTTCTCCTTTCTCCTGCCTAAGAGAGCTGGCTTCTTCTTGTCTCGGCATCATTTTCAGCACAAGAGAATCCTGCTGCATGAAGTCACCAAGACACTGGAGAGGACCCCTGGGCTCTCTTCCCCGCAATCTCCCCCAGGCGTCTGGCCTTTCCTGATCACAGACCTGGGTGTTCGGTAGTTTTATTAACATCAAGCAGCTCCAAATATGGCTCATTCTTTAGGTCACTAGGTTTTTGATTAACCCCCAATTGTCAACTGAATAGAAGTTACAAAGTCAAGAGTGATTCCTGCAGCTAAAACACATTTTTCCTTTTATGAGTGATATTCTTGTTTGCTTTCCCCATTATTTGTCACAAAGAAGTGGCCATTTTTTAGATAAAGTTAGAAAAAAGATAAGGAAAAAGGAAGAAAACATACAAAATCTCACTGCCCAGAGAAAATCATCTTTGGTTCATATCAAAGACTGCAAACCTGGCAGCCCGTGCAGGTTAAAACTTTTAATTACTTGCCAACATTTAAAAATAAGAGATTTTAGTGTTTAAATCCAGATTTCCATTTAAAATAAAAGGCCTGAAAGATCAGAGGACACAGAGCCCAAATTCCTGCATGGTGACAATCGGCTGGCACTGAGAAGTAGCTGACCTGAGTCATTTCTTGCCTGGGCTCTGTGGACATCGAGGTTTACCACAGCTGGTCTAAAACTTTCCATTTCATTTTCCTTATGCTAATGTACACATTTTAAAATGTTTAGGTTTTTTTTTTAAATGGGATTAAATGATATATTCTATTTAGGTACCTATTTTCCCCTGTTTTGTCATATATAAGAAATAACCTTCCAGGGCTTCCCTGGTGGCACAGTGGTTAAGAATCCACCTGCCAATGCAGGGGACATGGGTTCGAGCCCTGGTCCAGGAAGATCCCACATGCCGCGGAGCAGCTAAGCCTGTGTGCCAGAACTACCGAGCCTGTGCTCTAGAGCCTGCGAGCCACAACGACTGAAGCCTGTGCGCCTAGAGCCCGTGGTCTGCAACATGAGAAGCCACCTCAGTGAGAAGCCCGCGCACCACAACAAAAGAGTAGCCCCGCTCGCCACGAGTAGAGGAAGCCCGCGTGCAGCAACAAAGACCCAACCCAGTCAAAAATAAAACAAATAAATTAATTAATTTAAAAAAAAAAAGAAAGAAAGAAATAACCTTCCAAGGTTGTTAGGGAACTGTGGACCGAAACTGCTCACCCTGGGCACTTGTATAAGTTGTCTCAAAACAGGAGGTCCCAACAAGGAACACAGAACTGACAAGCTGCCACCAAAACCAACCAGAAGAATTCGGGAGGGGCCGAAAAGAGGGAGGAGACGCCAGCTCATAATATGTCCTGCCAACCTGCCAAAAACCCTCATGCTGGAATCTATCTTGACTGAGAGAGGTGCACACCACCAGGAAGGGCCCTGAGTCGGGCCAAATACGGGTCAAGCAAGATGACTGGCCAGAGACAACCTGGAAACTGACCCCACCTCCATAAACCCTGAGACTGCGGGCCACAAGGCAGAGCTGTCCTATTCTCTTACCCTACTGCTCTCCGCTCCAGTGCCCTTTTCAACAAAGTCTTTTATATACTTTGTCAGTACGTGTGTCTCCTTGGACAGTTCATTTCCGAGTGTTAGACAAGAGCCCACTCTTGGGCCCTGGAAGGAGTCCCCCTCCCGGCAACAAGCTGATATAAGAGCTACATCATCATGTTTAATGGCTGTAGAACACTCATCTATCTTGGCTGATTTTTCCAAGGGTAAGCATCACTTTTTGAGGTATATCATATTACTACTCCACCAGATAGACCAGTTCCCCTCTCTGCAGGGCCCCCTCTCGCAATCCTCCCTGTAAGAGGATTATTCTTCCTGGTCCATTACCATCAGGCTTGACCATGTGTCTTGTGGAAGTGACACGTGTTACTTCTGAGCACAGGCTTTCAGAAGCAAGCGTGATCTGTCATCTTCTCTTCCTCCATGAGAGCAGGATGACCCGGCTTAGGGCTGCTTCTTTGCTTTAGATCCTGGCAGGCAGACGACATGGCGCATAAACACAGCTGACCCGGGATGGACGTGTAGCACGAGTTGGAAACAGACACATAATAAACTTAACGTCGCCCACTGCCGAGATTCGGGGAGTGTTTGTTACCACAGCATAATTTAGCCTCAGCTGATCAATACACTAAAGCATTAAAACTTTTTAGAAGTAAAATAATTAAAAAACTGAATAAAACCATCTTAAAAGGTCTCTGGCCAGTGCCCAAGCCTGGCCGTGAAGGTCTTGGCAGGATGTGGCTGGGGACAGTCGCGCCGTGCACCTGCTGGATCCAGGACAGGAGGGTCCACATTGAAACACACCAACGTTCATGGCCGAGACAGAGGTGGTTATTTGTGTCAGTGGCATCCAAAAGTAGAAGAAAGCAGTACAAAAACCAGGTAGCTTTAAGCAGCAAGATGCTCACAATACGAAAGGAACTTAGAAATGAAGAGTGACCAAGGGAGGAGCAGAGCCCCAACACCCGTGTGGTTCGTGTACGCACCGGGACACGTGCACTTTGAGTAAGAACTCTCTGAGATCAGCCATGCCTGGGTTTTGATCCCAGTTTCTCAACATGTGCTTGGTGACCTGGTTTTCTCCTCTCTTCCGGCCCCTCCACGCTCACCCTAAGCCCCGCTAGCCTAAGCAACCCACATCAGCCACACCTCACCCCCAGGCTCCCAGAGGGCTTGGTTTGGGGGGGAATTTTTTTATGGTGAAAAAAATGTATATTTAGAATAAGCTGGCTGGGACTCAAGTTTAGATGATCCCAATTTTGTTGGCAACATCCAAAGCACCATAGACAGAAACCAGTTGAACATATGCTTCTTGTCTCCATCAGGCCTGATCAGGACATTGACCTTGGCCATGTCAATGTCATGGAGCTTCTTCACAGCCTGTTTGACCTGGGGCTTGTTGGCCTTGACCTCCACAGTGAACACAAGTGTGCTGGTATCTTCCACTTTCTTCACGGCTGACTGGGCGGTCAGACGGAACTCGATGATGGTGTAGTGGTCAAACTCGTTTCTCCTGTTAACCACAATGGGCACCTCCAACAACGTGGATTAGTCTTGTCTGCTTTTGTATTTAGAGAGATGCAATCACCTGGTGTGTATTTTTCTAGCTTTCCATTCAACATTGTAAGATTCATTCATATTGTTGGATGCTGTTATAGATCTTCATTCTCCTTGCTGTCTGGTGCTCTAATGTGTGAATATGTCACAGATTATTTATCCGTTTTCTGTGGCTGGGCATGTCACAGTTGTTATTTTGCTTTTATTTATGTGGTTGATTAATATTTGTTCTCCCCTCGCTAGACTGTAACTCCATGATGAGAAGAACCTACTTTATACTTTCTCATTACTGTAATCCAATCCTAAATACAGCACCTGATCCATAACAGGAGGGAAGGCAGGAAAGAAGGGAGAGGGGGAAGGAGGCAAGTAGACAGGAAGGGAACACATGTTACCAGTATGTCCAAAGACAGGACCTCACCCCCTAATACAAGGTCTGTTTCAACAATCCAGTTAAACAATTTCCTAATTCCTGCTTGCTGTAAGCTCCTTCCCTCCTTGCATATTTCACATTAAATTAAGCCCCTAGGCTGTTATGGAATTCCTGACTCTTATTGCCAATAAAGACATTTCAGTGTTATTAGTAAACATCTGTAGGTACCAGAAGTCTCTGGCTCCCAAAAAAAGCTCCTTATCAAGATTCTAGTTGCCTGGGGAGGGACCCTAAGACAGAATATTATCATCTTCATGTTGTCAGCACATTCAAGAGAAAAAACCACTCACAGTTCAATTATCTTTGTAAAATATGCACTGGTAGAAAAAAAAAAAAAAGCAAACAACAAACACAAAACACAAAAGTCCTCCACAAGGTGGAGAACAGAAAGCGATAAGGGGGCCTCCTAGGCAGGGCTCACCTCTCAGTCAGCAGCCACACCCTAAAGGGACCCCACTCTCCACTCTGGACGGGCTGCTCTTCCTTTTACCTGCAATGGAGGTTGACAAGAGGAAGTCACAGCATGTCACGTGGGAACAGAAATTGGCTTCTGGGATTTGTATAGTACACATCATCCTTTTAAAACTGAGTCTTTTCAGTCCTACCTGTGAGGCTCTAACTCAGACACAGGCACAGGTGAGGTGACCTGTGGTCCTGATCCCCTCTGACCAACCGGTTCAGAAGACGAACTTATAACTTCACTCCATGGAGCTCATGCTCTGTGGCGAAAAGTTTGAATAGCCTGGACACGAGGCCCTTGCCCACCTCACTAGCTTCATCTTTTAGCCCACATGCCTTGACTCTTCATGGAAATTCTTGTTAAGAATTCGTTTAATAAATATCTATCGACAGGCATTGGGTTAGGCAGCAGGATACAGCAGAAAAATAAGACAGTACTCGTGGAGAAAGTGTGAGAGACAGACAATAAACAAGCAAGCACATAAATAAATGAAAGGTAAGTGCTGCAGTGCGACAGCAAGATGGGCGCACGGAGGCGATATGGGTCTATTAAGTGTCTACTGTGTGCCAGGCACCATGCTTGGCACTTTTCTTATATATCTCACTTAATTCTTGCATCAATCCTACATGTGAGGTGGTCGGTAGCTACATTTTACAGATGAGGGACACATCTGGTAAATACACACAGCTGGTAAATAACAGAGGTTGGCTTTGCTTCCTGATCCCAAGCCCAAGGTGTTAAAAGAAAAAAAACAAACAAACAAAAACCCGACTAGCAGAAGCCAAGCTGGCCACAACTTCCTTATTTTTCATGAAAAGAGCCAGAGGTACAAAGTGATGGGCACCACTCCTAAAAGCCAGGGCCGGGGTGGTTGAAATGAAAAGCAGCTAGTTTGTGCTTTTAGCAAGTCTAGGCAAAGACCTAGTCAGGTAGAGAGTACTCGCTAGGGTCCCAAGGGAGGTACGGGGACTAAATAGGGCTTTCCGTTCCCCAGCCTCTGCCAGGTCCTTAATTGTGAATGCCTGGAAACCAGCTGTAACGTGCAGAAAACCTTCTCTTAACGGTGAAAAGATTCCCAAATCTTTCTTGATATGATGGGGTATTCAAAGGGAACATGGGCCTCTTCTTATTCCTGCAGCTGTGATTAGAACTTTCCCATTGGACTGTTGTGTGAGTTTAAGGAGATTAAACGTGGTGAGAACTTGGCACAATGTCTGGTACACGAGAAGTGCTCAGGAAACACAGCTGCTCCCATCAGCAACCATCACCATCCTCAGTTATCGTCATCAACCATCACCACCATCCTCATCTTCATCCTCCTCCTCCTCATCAACCATCCCCATCCCCCCACTACCACCACCACCACCATCATCTTCATCCTCATCAGTCATCATCAACCATCCTCATCCCCCCCCACTACCACCACCACCACCATCTTCATCCTCATCAATCATCACCATCAACTGTCCTCCTCCTCCTCATCATCTATCATCCACTCCTCCTCATCTGTATTCCACATCTCTCTCCTTTCTTTCTTAGGGAAACTCAGTTAAAAAAGAGGCAGCATTTTTCTCTTAAAGAACATAGAGCTGGAAGGTCATTTAGACCTAGGTTTGCAGGTCATCCCTGCTACTCACCAGCTGTGTTACCTTGGGCAGGTTACTATACTTCTCTGACCTCCATTTATTCACCTGTAAACAGAGAGGAAAATACTTCCCCTCACAGGGTGGTGTCAGGGAATCAGAATTATGGAATCAAAGGCTCAATAATTGTAAGTGCTTACAATTAACAGTGGCCTGTGTCTCTCTTTCCCACATCTCTTTTTCACATAAAAATGGGCAGGCTCAGGGCAGACTTGGTAACATGACTCAGTTATTTACTTCCACAGTCCAGCATGAAGCTTCCTTTAAATCATGTGCTGCAAAGTGCACTCTGTTTTCCTTTCTGCGTCTTCTAATAATTGAAGTGTGCAAAGCTCGTTTCCCTCTCAGTCTTCCCCGGCTCCAGGCTGTTGTCCAGGCCATAGCAGGCTAGCAGCATCACAACCGCAGAGGTGAGATTCCTCTTTCCCACATGCACCGCCCTGTGTGACGGCCATCACACTGTCCTTCGGGACCTCCTGAGGCCCCCAGTCAAGCACCCGGCACCTTTCTCACATTCCGCTCTCTGTTGGCCCCTGAAAAAAGCAGCCCCCACGTGGCCGCCGCCTTGAGCCGCCTCGAGCCGCCTCCTCCAGCTCTAGGCAGCCGGAGCAGTCTGGCGGAACGTCACTCGGTGGGGAAGTCTGGCAAGGAGCTGGAATTCACAGTCTCTCAGGATGAGTTTGCCGGCAGCACAAGGAGGTAACCTTTAAAGGTTGGACTCAAAATGCTTTTCTGTATCTGGAAGGGGTAGAAAAAAAGATCCCAAACAAAGCAACAGGCCCTCTTTCCCCCGCAACTGACTTCCTTAGGAGACCGAGGCTTCTCCAAGCCCAGACCAGGGAGGGGAAAACAAAAACACAACAGCCTTCATGGCTGAAGTTCATCGGTTCAGATGAATGCTTACCAAGGTGATGCAAAAACCCTCCTAATGCCAGTACAGTTCAAGCTCTAAAGATCATAAGAGGACTCACCCAAGCTAGGAGAGGCATCTACTCACCAACGCACAGGGCTGTTGTTTTAAACACAGGAATGAAATAGTTATTATTCCTGCGCCGCAGGCCTTGGGAAAACACCCATCACATAAACATAAATCAGGACAGCTGACATTTGAACAGCTGCCTAATGGCTGACAAACTGTTTCTACATCTGTCTCCCTTCGCCTCGAGTGAGCATCGGGCCGGAGCGGGATCTTCAGATGAGGAAACTGCAGCTCAGCATTATGCAGTTCAGAGGCTCCAGACCGTGGTCTGGGTCTCCTGGTCACAACTAAACCTTAAAGCCCAGGAGGGACAGGCAGACACTTGTGCCCGAACACTCAATCAACTGGAATGAAGGATGGCGTAACCTGGGTTCCGGACTCCCTGCTAGAGAGGAAGCTATTTCTAGGATTGGGGGCCGCCGTGTGCCTACGAGTGCAAATGTGTGGGTGTCAAGACCCACGCCACACACATCTTCCAACCCACGACAGCCCCGTGAAGGAAGCAGCAGCCCTGTTTTTAAAGGTGAGAAATTTGTGACTTGGACAGGATAATAGAGATTCTGTTCTAAAAGGTCACCCAACTCTGAACCAAGTGGCAGATCTGGGTTCACACCTGGGCTGACTGCGGAGTCCGCATCTGGACCACCTTCTCAGCTGCCCAGGAATCCTGGTGGATGTGTACCTCTGGTGCATCACCTGCTCTCCCCTCCATGGCTGCTCTGTGTGGGTGGGCGGCCAGATGGACAGACAGACAGACCCAGCTGGCTGCAGTGCCCTGAGCCCCGCTTCCCTCTGCCCCAGCCATACCAGCCTCCCAGTTCCTCTCGTGAACCAAGCCCCTTCCTATCTCAAGGGCTATGTATGTATTGTTCCTTCTGCCTAGAATATTCCTCTTCTGGTTACTTAGCTAACTCTAAATCGCCTTTCAGGAATGAGCAGATGTCCTCTGAGGATTGCTTCCTTGCCCCCAGTTACGTGGGCCCCTTTCTGTAATCTCTGGAACCCTGTGTATGACTCCTTCACAGCACGTACAGTTTGTAATTATTTATCCCTTCAGGTATAATTTTCACATTAATATGTTTAAAGTCTCTTCTCTGATAAGATTGCAAGCTCCACTGGGGCAGGGGGATCATGTCTACAACGCTCACTGATGTATCCTCAGGGCCCAGCACAGTGCCTGACTCACATGAGTGGCCCAATGAATCCTCACTGTCTGACCTTCATAAAGCCCCTCCTGCTGATCCTAAACTCTTACTCCCAGTACCTAAGGTGTTGGGGCAGGTGCTGGGACTGGTCCTTGAGTGTGTAAAGGTGATCATGGGAAAGTTTGGGGATTACAGATGAAGGCATGGGCTACCCTTGACCACTGAACTCTAGAGAAACTAAACTACTAAACTAAACTAAACTAAACCCAAGACAGCATAATACCTGGGCAGGTAAAACTTTCTGAACCAAGGCTGGGCCAGTTACGAGCAATGAGGAAAACTGTTTGAATCAGTCAGAAAATAGATGCAGGCTGAACTTGAAAGACCAGGGGAACGATCCAGGAGGAACTGGTCCTTTAGGGAACAGTTTGATAAGAAATGTGAAATGAGAACTCTGATGAGAGGGGCCTATCAGGATACACCTGCAGTTGGAGAACTGGAGTCAAGAGTATAAAGTCAAGATGGCAGACCACAGCCCTCCCACTAGAAAAGTTCATTTGTAGGTTCATGTATTGGTTTGTTCATCCATCCATCCATCCATCCATCCATCCATCTGTCTAATACACAATGAGCTTGCCTCCCCTGTTCTAGAGGCTGGGGATACTGCAGCGAACAGAACTGATACTCAGCTGTGCCTCTGTGGACCTGACCGACCGGGTGGGCAGCGGGCCACAGCCTGTATGTGGTGGCACACCATGGGCCTGGGTCTGGACCTCAGGAGCCAGGCCCAGACTAGAGATATAAATGTGGTAGCCATGGCCATGCTGACTACATGAGAACCGTGGCATCCACTTAAGTGGCTTTCGCTGAACCGCCATGACATGGAACAAGAGCCTGGGGCATACTCCTTGCTCTGGGCCACCCTGGGTTAGGGGCAAGTCCTTCATATTAGAAAATACTATGCAGAAGCTTAAAAAGAGGAAGGAGAAGAGAGGTCTATTTACTGAGGAGGAGGGCACGTATCATATGATCCCATTTATGTCCAAGAAGAGGATGGCCAATAAATGTCTGATAAAACCACAACAGCATTCAACGGCTCCATGTAGAGCAGAAGTTCGATGTCCCGGGGGACACTGGCAATGCTTGGAGACATCTCGTGTCATCACAACTGGGGAGAAGGGAGAGGTGGGACCAGGTAAAGGCCAGGGATGCTGCTCAGCGTCCCACAATGCACAGGTGAGGCCCCATAACAAAGAAGTATCTGGCCCCAAATGTCCACTGTGCTACAGGTGAGAAACCCTGGTGTAGAGACACTTAGATGTCACCAAACTGGCTCCCGAGACAACCCCAGGCTACGAGCAGCCTGCAGGCTTTGGGGGCCATATGCTCTTTTGGCCAGTCTGACCCCCCACCCCCTTCTGCTGGTAAGAGCACCCTCATTTTCCTTTGGGGAAGCACCCTGCTCCCACTGGTCTGTAGCTTTAGGAGGAGGTATGCACGTACGGCACCCTGGTGGACACAGAGATCAGTAGACAAGGGGCATGGCCCCCACCACCGAGAGGCAGCAAGGCTCAGATCCAGGGCCCTTGTCAGCACTGGGAGAAACAGAGGCCTTTCCAGTGGGGGCAGCTGAGCTGAGGGGATGCAAGCCTGGAGGTGCCCACAGACATCCTGCCACCACAGCCTGGCCGTGAACGGAGCCAGCCCAGAGAGCAAAACAACCCTCTCCAAAGACTGGACACAGAGTCCTCATAACCTTGAGCTCCTGAAATTCAAGCTACGCACGCCCTTGGTCTTTTCCATTAGGCAGTCAATGGATGTCCTGCATTTCTTACACTGGATTGAGCTGGGTTTCCTTCTCCTACAAGGAAGACAGTGCAGGTATAGACAGGGAAGTAGTGCCCTGAACAGAAGAATCAGCTGATCAGCTAGAAGTCCACACTGCCCCAGCTGGAGGATCCCTGGCCTGGACGTGAAGGGGGATCACACTGCAGGATCAGGCTGGGTCCTGCCGAGGAGGTGGCTGCATCAGGTGCCCTGTCACCAGGCTATCAGGGACTACTCAGGTTCACCCTGCACCTCCAGCCCTCGTACCAAGACACGACTCCCCACGGAAACCTGCCCACAAGGGACCAAGCACAGGGACCAGCAAGCGGAAGCACTGGAACTGCAGAGACCAGGGGTTTCCAGCTGTGACACTGTGGATACTCGGGGTCAGATCACTGTCACGGGGGCTGTCCCCGCCACGACAATGGGCTGTGGTGTAGGAGGTTGAGTGGCATCCCGAACACCCCCGCCCCCGCATGGTCTAGCAAGAGAGATGTAAGACAAGTGCTCCTGGGGACGGGAAGAAAGAAGAGACATCTGAGCTGACTCGGAGTAGGACAGCCCCCAGGTCTTGGGACCAGCGTTGTCATCAGGCATATGGAGAAAACCCCAGAAACACAGCAGGACAGAAACTGGTGCAGAGGACCAAACCACGTCCAGAAATCCGAGACCACAACCAGACAAAACAGGTGCCCTTCCCCTTTCTTACTCACTCCACTTGGAAAACAACTTTCTGGCAAAAAAAAAATCCTCATTGTCAACACGAACACTCTATATGTGATTTGTATGGTGAACGGGGATGTTTTCTTTCCTGATCGGGTTAATTTAGGGGGCAGCGGCATATGGTTTTACAGATATTGATGAAAAGCAGTCAACTTTTTAAGAATAAAAATATCACCAACCAATTAACTCTGTACCATTTTAACTCTGTAATAGAACAATCACTGGTCATTAAAAAGCTGCAGGTGGATATCATTAGGAGTAACGAGGTAATCGTGCCAGAAAACAACATTTTCCCAGCAGGCAGGGATCCCGATTTCCAACAACTGCCATAGGCAGGCAGCTTGGGGCTGTCACATTTGCATGCGATTCGGGCTTCCAGGAGAAAAAGTGCCCCCTGCACTTTATCCTGATTCCTTCCCTTCCCGCTTCCCAAAAGCTTAGAGAAGAAAGGCTGCAGCCAAATGGAGAGAATGGGGAACACCAAGAAGCCATCCAAAGACTGAAGGTAGAAAACACTCACAGATCCGTGGTTTGCAGAACTTTTCTTCCCAGGGCAGAAGAAAGATGGGTGGATACAGGGAGTTAGGAATTTGCTCTCTGGGTCAAGGACTAAGAACAGGCAAGAAGAGAGAAGGCTGGGAAGCCAAGAAGTGGGGGGGAAGAGAGGGAGAGAGGAGTCCCAAAGAGAGAGGGAGAGAGGAGAGGAGTAAGAGGAAGGAGGGAGATGGGGGGAGGTGGAGAAGAGGGAAGCAGAATAAGAAAGAGAGAGGAGAGTAGAAAAGGAGGGACAAGAGGGGGAGGAGGGGGAGAAAGGGGGAGAAATCATGGGGCTGAGTGGAGAGAAAGCACAGAAACTCGAAGACCCCCCACGCTGACACATTAGCACTTTTTCTCTGTTCCACATCCTGCAGGGAGGTCACCATTGCCCGGCCCTCATGACAGATGCCTGGAGACAGGAGAGCCAGACAGCCCCAAAGCAGCGAGTACACCTGGCAAGAGGTGGCTCCCCGTGGAAGCTCCTTCTGGAACCAGGGCCCTCTAGACCCTGAGTATAAGGGGTATGCCACGGGGGCAACGAAGTCTGGGTTAAACACACGAAACCTGGAGCATTTTCACCGTGAACGAACTGGGGGAAACACAAAAGTGTCTGAATGACAAAACCTGGGTGGATGTGGCGTAGCATGAGCAGTGCCCACGACTGTCTCATGGGGACCGGGAGGCTGCAGTCCTCCCTGGATGGAGGCCGGGAGGGAAGGCTCTTCTGTTCCTCCTGCCACCCTGGGAGGGGCTCAGCGAATGTCCGCTGAATGAATACACACTGTGCTGTGACCCTCAACTCCTGGGCTTTCCCTGCCTCCACGCTGAGTGGACTGGACGAGAAGGTTTAAGAAGAGCTGAAGGAGACGGGGGACCATCAGTGGCCTTAGCGGTTCAGAATCTGAGCAGAGCGCGGCCGGTTCTGGATTTCCCATCTCCCCCAGGCTAACGTGAAGGGGCTGCTTGAGTCTCACACAGCTGAGGACGAAGCCACATCTCTCCATGTCCCCTGAGCCCATCTGCCAAGACAGGGGACAGGAGAGAGAGGAGGGTGGGTTCTGGCCAGAGTCTGGGAAGATGCTGCTCGCCCCACCACCCAGGCTCCCAGAGAAGCTTTACTGGGACGGTTTTCTCCCTCGTCCTCTAGCCCACGAGCTCCTCTGCGGGGGAGATGTGAATTTAATGGCCATTGCTTTTCACCACCTCGTTTAAAAAAAAAAAAAAAAAAAAAAGTCTAAACCTTGCAGGTGTATTAAATGGAAGAGTAGGCGTTCCCTGCCTGGGTTAGGGAGCACGGGGCACGCAGCCTGCGTGAGGAGAAGGATCCATCTCCTATCACCCTGGACCAGGTCGCTCTGCCGGCCTTGCTTCATGCCCTGACTGAGCGAGATCACGTCCTGGGAGGTGGGGCACCTCATTCCCCCTGCTGCACATGATGACCCACCAGCCCTACGCCAGGTGGATGGAAAGTTTGATGGATGCCGACTCCGGGCCCTGGACTTCACAGCATCCTGAAACACAAGTATCAACCCTCCTGCAAGGAGACCTACGCGGCTGAAATAACTCACGGTGGAATTTTTATATCTTTAGTTTTTGTTCAGGCAAGGGCGGGTAGGGAGAAGAAACAACCTGTTCTTCCTGTGTAATTACAAGACTTCATGGTGCTTGGAGTGGGTATGAAAAATCAAGGTTTCCAGAAGTAACTGTTGATTGCACTTCAATCAAGACTCTGAGACAGTCCTGCTGAGTCGGCAGGGAAGGCCATCTCAGCCATTCCGGGGCTCCTGCCCCCATCCCCCGCCTACCGGACACCGTGGGCACTTGTGTGGTACCCAGACCACGCAGAGGGGACCTGCAGGGACTGGCATGCTTGCTGCGGGGTCCTGGTTTCTGCTCCCGCACCACTCAAGGCAGGGGAGAGTTTTTGCCCATGCTGGGACCCCACCCTCTCTCGGAAGTCTTGCCTGTCCGGGGGCCTGGCCACTGGGAGCTTCAGTGCATTCCACATGAACCCTCACCTGCCTCCTCAGAGGCCAGCAAAAATGCAAAGGAGTCTCTCTGTAAAAAGAAACAAACTTCAGGCTTTTGAAAACAACAGCCAGGAAGGAAAGCAGCTTTGTTGGGACTTCGATTTTCACCAGAAATCTCCCTTCAGACAAGGGAGCAGAAAAGGACCAGCTGGGTGTGACTGAGGAACCTGGAAAAGGGAATTACTGGAGGGAAACAGATTCACATCTTAACCAAGTTATTTTTTTCCTAGGTTTTGTTTCTCCAGTGGTGGGGGTGAAGGTGGGATACAGGGACCAAGCTGACACAGGTCCATTCAGCTGTGCCAATGCACTACAGGAAAGGGGAAGGACTTCCAAACACCTCTCTCCCTTTTTTACGTAATTACTTACATCCTGCCTCATTTGGAAAAAAGCTTTAAGGTGGGCTTAGAAAAGGTGACACCACCATCTAAAAACAGTACGTGAAGGAGGTGACTCTGGGCCAGGCAGCTCTGAGGGCCCTGGGCTGGTGCAGGAAGCGAGGGCCAGGGGTGCCTGGAATGAGGAGGCACAAGGCTGTTTCCGCTGCCTTGACGAGCAAAATTGAACATCCTTCTCTGCCTCAGAGGCGTCACGGTCCCTTCCTCCCCTGTTTCTTCATCGAAGGAGGAGCTGGAAGACTGGGAGAGGGGCCTGGACGGGGAGGCCAGGCAGGCTTCCTGGGGGCCTGGGGAGTCTCGGCTCCAGCTGGGGCAAGGGATCCATGGCTTTGAGCTCAGAGGCCAGCTCATCAGACTGGAGGAGGCCAGCGGGGGACGGGGGCAGGGGTTGGCCAAGACACACAGCGGCGGGGCAGGCCTGGAAGCCAGGGCTCCAGAGTCCCTACGCAGTGCGCCTTCCTGAGATCAGGAGGCTAAACATTCAAGGGACGCCTGAAACCCCGGCCCTGCTGCCAGGCCTCGGCTGGGTTCTCCTTCACTCCTCCTTCCTCCCTTCTCTCTTCCACAGGGCCTCTCCGCTGGGTCCTTCCATCCCACTGCACTCTCCTGAGATACTCTCCTGCCGCCTCCCGCTTCACCCGGCTCCTCCTCCCCAGCCTCAGGTGTCCCCGCAGAGATCGCAGAGATCGCTGAGATCGCTGAACTCTGGTCTCCAAGATTAAGTCAGGCTCTCTGCTCTCCACTCCCAGGGCCCTCCCTGGACACCACCCCCGCCCCGCCCCCGCCCCTTCGTTTCCAGGGATGGTAGTTATTACCACTTGGGTCGCCTGCCTGCCATTAGGAGACACCATCCCCACGTTGGCGAGAGGGGCGTGGCCACATCCTTTGCTTTTGTACCTCCCCGTCTGAAACATTCTCCACGTTTATAATGATTAACATCCACCTTCCCCATTAGAACTTGGCTGTTTCAATCACAAGCGTACCTCGCCCAGCCCACCCTCCCTTCCCAACTAAAACCAGACACCAGTATCCCTTGCTTTTTGAAAGTTCGCTTTATGCCACTTGGCTTTTACAAAAGACCTACATTAGCACGTGTTTTCGATAACTGAAAGAAATCCGCAAAGGATTCTCGCTTTTACAAAAAAAGCTAACTGCTTCTTCACTTGACGCCATCTCAACTTACAAAAGATCTCACAGGAACGCTCTGCTTTCTGATAGAGGGGGAAACCTGTATTCAGTAAGTGACGACAGTGACCGCAGAACAGAGAAGAAACGAAAGCTGCAGATCTCCATGATGAGCAAAATTATCAGCCCCACTACTAACCTTCCAAGTCACCACCTGATGCATGCCCCGAGCACCTCTAGATAAAACTGGGGCTGTTTTGGGGCACAGTAGCTAGGAAGGGGTCTTGAGATACAACAGGAAGACAAAAGGCTCCAGGCAACACATCTGTGTCCTTCTCTGTGCTGCTGGCAGCATGTTCTTCTACAAGTCACTGCTTTTGGTTTCCTCATATAAGAAAGAAATATAAAAGGGGGCGGGTCAAAACCGGACATCCCACCCGCCAAGATGGTATATCCACCTCACCTGATTCACAAAGCCCAAGTCTGTCTTTTTTTCCCCCAGCTTTTCAAATATTAAGTTATAGTACCGAATACAGATTTCAAAATGCATGTACACACACACGTGCACACACAGAGGTGAGCTCTCTATTTTATTCAAACCCTAATATTCTATGACTTTATACACTTAGGCTGAAAGTCTCCGCCTTAATGAATTTCTCAAATTCCGAGGGACCCATAAATTCCACACACTGGTCTTTGCCATTCTCTCCACCCTGTGAGGATATTACCTTGTCACCAATATCAGCTGCCTGTGGCAGTTATGACAATGAGTGATAGGGCAATGAAACTGTGGGCAGAATTCCTTGGAGGAAACGGGTGATTTCATTGAAACATACACTTAGGGCACATGCCTGGGGGGTAGACAGTGGGCCACATGGGGGGATAACAAGAGGAACAGGCAGGATCTTGTGTGTGACCCAGAGGAAGTTATTTAACCCACGGAGTCACAGCTTCCCCATCTATAAAAACAGGGGAGATGATACCAGTGCCTATCACAGAAGGTGGCCAAAAGGATTAAATGACAATTGTGAAATAAAATTCATGTTTTACGGCAAGACGAGAAAAATTTAAACATCAAAAAATTTCTCTGCCCTTTGGCCTCCTCTCTTCCCTCTACTATGTGTTGTGTATCTGCATTAGGCATCAACCAAACCCCGCCCCCCCGCATCAGCAGAAATGCCTGCTCAACCATAAAGAGTGACATTCTCCAAGAGGGAAGAGATATGGGAACATATGTATATGTATAGCTGATTCACTTTGTTATAAAGCAGAAACTAACACACCATTGTAAAGCAATTATACTCCAATAAAGATGTTTAAAAAAAAAAAAAAAGACAGCTCCTTAGAAGATAACCTTCCTTCTTGATCTCTTTTTTTTTTTTTTAAAACATCTTTATTGGAGTATTGCTTTACAATGGTGTGTTAGTTCCTGCTTTATAACAAAGTGAATCAGCTATACATATACATATATCCCCATATCTCTTCCCTCTTGCGTCTCCCTCCCTCCCACCCTCCCTATCCCACCCCTCTAGGTGGTCACAAAGCACCGAGCTGATCTCCCTGTGTTATTCGGCTGCTTCCCACTAGCTATCTATTTTACATTCGGTAGTGTATATATGTACCTGCCACTCTCTCACTTTGTCCCAGCTTACCATTCCCCCTCCCCGTATCCTCAAGTCCATTCTCTAGTAGGTCTGCGTCTTTATTCCCATCTTGCCCCTAGGTTCTTCATGACCATTTTTTTTTCATAGATTCCATATATATGTGTTAGCATACGGTATTTTTCTCTTTCTGACTTATTTCACTCTGTATGACAGACTCTAGGTCCATCCACCTCACTACAAATAACTCAATTTCGTTTTTTTTATGGTTGAGTAATATTCCATTGTATATATGTGCCACATCTTCTTTACCCATTCATCTGTTGATGGACACTTAGGTTGCTTCCATGTCCTGGCTATTGTAAATAGAGCTGCGATGAACACTGTGGTACATGACTCTTTTTGAATTACGGTTTTCTCAGGGTATATGCCCAGTAGTGGGATTGCTGGGTCATATGGTAGTTCTATTTTTAGTTTTTTAAGGAACCTCCATACTGTTTTCCATAGTGGCTGTATCAATTTACATTCCCACCAACAGTGCAAGAGTGTTCCCTTTTCTCTACACCCTCTCCAGCATTTATTGTTTGTAGATATTTTGATGATGGCCATTCTGAATGGTGTGAGGTGATACCTCATTGTAGTTTTGATTTGCATTTCTCTAATGATTAGTGATGTTGAGCATCCTTTCATGTGTTTGCTGGCAATCTCTATATCTTCTTTGGAGAAATGTCTATTTAGGTCTTCTGCCCATTTTTGGATTGGGTTGTTTGTTTTTTTGATATTGAGCTGCATGAGCTGCTTGTAAATTTTGGAGATTAATCCTTTGTCCATTGCTTCATTTGCAAATATTTTCTCCCATTCTGAGGGTTGTCTTTTCGTCTTGCTATGGTTTCCTTTGCTGTGCAAAAGCTTTTTAGTTTCATTAGCTCCCATTTGTTTATTTTTGTTTTTATTTCCATTTCTCTAGGAGGTGGGTCAAGAAGGATCTTGCTGTGATTTATGTCATAGAGTGTTCTGCCTATGTTTTCCTCTAAGAGTTTTATAGTGTCTGGCCTTACATTTAGGTCTTTATTCCATTTTGAGTTTACTTTTGTGTATGGTGTTAGGGAGTGTTCTAATTTCATTCTTTTACATGTAGTTGTCCAGCTTTCCCAGCACCACTTATTGAAGAGGCTGTCTTTTCTCCACTGTATATTCTTGCCTCCTTTATCAAAGATAAAGTGACCATATGTGAGTGGGTTTATCTCTGGGCTTTCTATACTGTTCCATTGATCTATATTTCTGTTTTTGTGCCAGTACCATACTGTCTTGATTACTGTAGCTTTGTAGTATAGTCTGAAGTCGGGGGGCCTGATTCCTCCAGCTCCGTTTTTCTTTCTCAAGATTGCTTTGGCTATTCGGGGTCTTTTGTGTTTCCATACAAATTGTGAAATTTTTTGTTCTAGTTCTGTGAAAAATGCCAGTGGTAGTTTGATAGGGATTGCACTGAATCTGTAGATTGCTTTGGGTAGTAGAGTCATTTTCACAATGTTGATTCTTCCAATCCAAGAACATGGTATATCTCTCCACCTGTTTGTATCATCTTTAATTTCTTTCATCAGTGTCTTATAATTTTCTGCATACAGCTCTTTTGTCTCCTTAGGTAGGTTTATTCCTAGATATTTTATTCTTTTTGTTGCAATGGTAAATGGGAGTGTTTTCTTAATTTCACTTTCAGATATTTCATCATTAGTGTATAGGAATGTAAGAGATTTCTGTGTATTAATTTTTTATCCTGCTACTTTACCAAATTCATTGATTAGCTCTAGTAGTTTTCTGGTAGCATTTTTAGGATTCTCTATATATAGTATCATGTCATCTGCAAACAGTGACAGCTTTACTTCTTCTTTTCCGATTTGGATTCCTTTTATTTCTTTTTCTTCTTTGATTGCTGTGGCTAACACTTCCAAAACTATGTTGAATAATAGTGGTGAGAGTGGGCAACCTTGTCTTGTTCCTGATCTTAGTGGAAATGGTTTCAGTTTTTCACCATTGAGGACGATGTTGGCTGTGGGTTGTCATATATGGCCTTTATTATGTTGAGGTAAGTTCCCTCTATGCCTACTTTCTGGAGGGTTTTTATCATAAATGGGTGTTGAATTTTGTCAAAAGCTTTTTCTGCATCTATTGAGATGATCATATGGTTTTTCTCCTTCAGTTTGTTAATATGGTGTATCACATTGATTGATTTGCATATATTGAAGAATCCTTGCATTCTTGGGATAAACCCCACTTGATCATGGTGTATGATCCTTTTAATGTGCTGTTGGATTCTGTTTGCTAGTATTTTGTTGAGGATTTTTGCATCTATGTTCATCAGTGATATTGCCTGTAGTTTTCTTTCTTTGTGACATCTTTGTCAGGTTTTGGTATCAGGGTGATGGTGGCCTCGTAGAATGAGTTTGGGAGCGTTCCTCCCTCTGCTATATTTTGGAAGAGTTTGAGAAGGATAGGTGTTAGCTCTTCTCTAAATGTTTGACAGAATTCGCCTGTGAAGCCATCTGGTCCTGGGCTTTTGTTTGCTGGAAGATTTTTAATCACAGTTTCAATTTCAGTGCTTGTGACTGGTCTGTTCATATTTTCTATTTCTTCCTGGTTCAGTCTCGGAAGGTTGTGCATTTCTAAGAATTTGTCCATTTCTTCCAGGTTGTCTATTTTATTGGCATATAGTTGCTTGTAGTAATCTCTCATGATCCTTTGTATTTCTGCAGTGTCAGTTGTTACGTCTCCTTTTTCATTTCTAATTCTATTGATTTGAGTCTTCTCCCTTTTTTTCTTGATGAGTCTGGCTAATGGTTTATCAATTTTGTTTATCTTCTCAAAGAACCAGCTTTTAGTTTTATTGACCTTTGCTATCATTTCCTTCATTTCTTTTTCATTTATTTCTGATCTGATCTTTATGATTTCTTTCCTTCTGCTAACTTTGGGGGGGTTTTTTGTTCTTCTTTCTCTAATTGCTTTAGGTGTAAAGTTAGGTTGTTTATTTGAGATGTTTCTTGTTTCTTAAGGTAGGATTGTATTGCTCTAAACTTCCCTCTTAGAACTGCTTTTGCTGCATCCCATAGGTTTTGGGTCATCATGTTTTCATTGTCATTTGTTTCTAGGTATTTTTTTATTTCCTCTTTGATTTCTTCAGTGGTCTCTTGGTTATTAAGTAGTGTATTGTTTAGCCTCCATGTGTTTGTATTTTTTACAGACTTTTTCCTGTAATTGATATCTAGTCTCATAGCATTGTGGTCAGAAAAGATACTTGATACGATTTCAATTTTCTTAAATTTACCAAGGCTTTATTTGTGACCCAAGATGTGATCTATCCTGGAGAATGTTCCATGAGCACTTGAGAAGAAAGTGTATTCTGTTGTTTTTGGATGGAATGTCCTATAAATATCAATTAAGTCCATCTTGTTTAATGTATCATTTAAAGCTTGTTTCCTTATTTATTTTCATTTTGGATGATCTGTCCATTGCTGAAAGTGGGGTGTTAAAGTCTCCTACTATGACTGTGTTATTGTCGATTTCCTCTTTTATGGCTGTTACTATATGCCTCATGTATTGAGGTGCTCCTATGTTGGGTGCATAAATATTTACAATTGTTATATCTTCTTCTTGGATTGATCTCTTGATCATTATGTAGTGTCCTTCTTTGTCTCTTGTAATTGTCTTTATTTTAAAGTCTATTTTGTCTGATATGAAAATTGCTACTCCAGCTTTCTTTTGATTTCCATTTGCATGGAATATCTTTTTCCATCCCCTCACTTTCAGTCTGTATGTGTCCCTAGGTCTGAAGTGGGTCTCTTTTAGACAGCATATATACGGGTCTTGTTTTTGTATCCATTCAGCCAGTCTGTGTCTTTTGGTTGGAGCATTTAATTCATTTACATTTAAGGTAATTATTGATATGTATGTTCCTATTACCATTTTCTTAATTGTTTTGGGTTTGTTATTGTAGGTCTTTTCCTTCTCTTGTGTTTCCTGCCTAGAGAAGTTCCTTTAGCATTTGTTGTAAAGCTGGTTTGGTGGTGCTGAATTCTCTTAGCTTTTGCTTGTCTGTAAAGGTTTTAATTTCTCCATCAAATCTGAATGAGATCCTTGCTGGGTAGAGTAATCTTGGTTGTAGGTTTTTCCCCTTCATCACTTTAAATATGTCCTGCCACTCCCTTCTGGCTTGCAGAGTTTCTGCTGAAAGATCAGCTGTTAACCTTATGGAGATTCCCTTGTATGTTATTTGTTGTTTTTCTCTTGCTGCTTTTAATATTTTTTCTTTGTATTTAATTTTTGATAATTTGATTAATATGTGTCTTGGTGTGTTTCTCCTTGGATTTATCCTGAATGGGACTCTCTGTGCTTCCTGGACTTGATTAACTATTTCCTTTCCCATATTAGGGAAGTTTTCAACTATAATCTCTTCAAATATTTTCTCAGTCCCTTTCTTTTTCTCTTCTTCTTCTGGGACTCCTATAATTCGAATGTTGGTGCATTTAATGTTGTCCCAGAGGTCTCTGAGACTGTCCTCTATTCTTTTCATTCTTTTTTCTTTATTCTGCTCTGCAGTAGTTATTTCTACTATTTTATCTTCCAGGTCACTTATCTGTTCTTCTGCCTCAGTTATTCTGCTATTGATCCCTTTTAGAAAATTCTAAATTTCATTTATTGTGTTGTTCATCACTGTTTGTCTGCTCTTTAGTTCTTCTAGGTCCTTGTTAAACGTTTCTTATATTTTCTCCATTCTATTTTCAAGATTTTGGATCATGTTTACTATCATTATTCTGAATTCTTTTTCAGATAGACTGTCTATTTCCTCTTCATTTGTTAGGTCTGGTGGGTTTTTACCTTGCTCCTTCATCTGCTGTGTGTTTCTCTGTCTTCTCATTTTGCTTAACTTACTGTGTTTGGGGACTCCTTTTCGCAGGCTGCAGGTTCGTAGTTCCCATTGTTTTTGGTGTCTGCCCCAAGTGGCTAAGGTTGGTTCAGTGGGTTGTGTAGGCTTCCTGGTGGAGGGGACTAGTGCCTGTGTTCTGGTGGATGAGGCTGGATCTTGTCTTTCTGGTGGGCACATCCACGTCTGGTGGTGTGTTTTGGGGTGTCTGTGGCCTTATTATGATTTTAGGCAGCCTCTCTGCTAATGGGTGGGGTTGTGTTCCTGTCTTGCTAGTTGTTTGGCATAGGGTGTCCTGCACTGTAGCTTGCTGGTTGTTGAGTGGAGCTGGGTCTTGGCGTTGAGATGGAGATCTCTGGGAGATTTTCACCATTTGATATTACATGGAGCTGGGAGGTCTCTTGTGGACCAATGTCCTGAACTTGGCTCTCCCACCTCAGAGGGACAGCCCTGACGCTGGAGCACCAAGAGCCTGTCATCCACACGTCTCAGAATAAAAGGGAGAAAAAAAAGAAAGAAGAAGATAAAATAAAATAAAATAAAAAGTTATTAAAATAAAAAATAAGTATTAAAAAAATTTTTTTAATAAAAATAAAAAAGGAAGGAAAGAAAGAAAGAAAGAAAGAGGAGAGCAACCAAACCAAAAAACAAATCTACCAATGATAAGAAGCACTAAAAACTATACTAAAAAAAAGAAAAAAAAATACGGACAGACAGAACCCTAGGACAAATGATAAAAGCAAAGCTATACAGACAAAATCACACACAGAAGCATACACATACACACTCACAAAAAGAGAAAAAGGGAAAAATATATCTGTATCGTTGCTCCCAAAGTCCACCTCCTCAATTTGGGATGATTTGTTTTCTATTCAGGTATCCCACAGATGCAGGTACATCAAGTTGATTGTGGAGCTTTAATCTGCTGCTCCTGAGGCTGCTGGGAGAAATTTCCCTTTCTCTTCTTTGTTCACACAGTTCCCGGGGTTCAGCTTTGGATTTGGACCTGCCTCTGCATGTAGGTCGCCTAAGGGCGTCTGTTCTTCGCTCACACAGGACGGGGTTAAGGAGCAGCTGATTCGGGGGCTCTGGCTCACTCAGGCCGGGGGGAGGGAGGGGTACGGATGAAGGGTGAGCCTGCAGTGGCAGAGGCCGGCGTGGCATTGCACCAGCCTGAGGCGCGCCGTGCGTTCTCCCGGGGAAGTTGTCCCTGGATCACGGGACCCTGGCAGTGGCGGGCTGCACAGGCTCCCGGGAGGGGCGGTGTGGAGAGTGACCTGTGCTCACACATAGGCTTTTGGTGGCGGCAGCAGCAGCCTTAGCATCTCATGCCCGTCTCTGGGGTCCGCGCTGACAGCCACGGCTTGCGCCCGTCTCTGGAGCTCCTTTAAGCGGCGCTCTGAATCCCCTCTCCTCGTGCACCAGGAAACAAAGAGGCAAGAAAAAGTCTGCCTCTTCGGCAGCTCCAGACCTTTTCCCGGACTCCCTCCTGGCTAGCTGTGGTGCACTAGCCCCTTCAGGCTGTGTTCAAGCAGCCAACCCCAGTCCTCTCCCTGCGATCCGACCGAAGCCCGAGCCTCAGCTCCCAGCCCCGCCTGCATGGCGGGTGAGCAGACAAGCCTCTCGGGCTGGTGAGTGCTGGTCGGCGCCGATCCTCTGTGTGGGAACCTCTCCGCTGTGCCCTCCGCACCCCTGTTGCTGCGCTCTCGTCTGTGGCTCTGAAGCTCCCCGCCTCCGCCACCCACAGTCTCTGCCCGCAAAGGGGCTTCCTAGTGTGTGGAAGCTCCTCCCACTGGTGCAGGTCCCGTCCCTATTCTTTTGTCTCTGTTTTTTCTTTTTTCTTTTGCCCTACCCAGGTACGTGGGGAGTTTCTTGCCTTTTGGGAGGTCTGAGGTCTTCTGCCAGCGTTCAGTAGGTGTTCTGTAGGAGTTGTTCCACATGTGGATGTATTTCTGATGTATTTGTGGGGAGGAAGGTGATCTCCACGTCTTACTCTTCCGCCATCTTGAAGCTCCTCTCCCCTTCTTGATCTCTTAAGGGGTCATGATGACCCACCACTTTGTACTTGCACATCTGGATTGTGTCAACTGTCAATAATGCATCATTTCAGGTACAGCCCTCTGTCTCAAAAGAACTTACATAACTGTGCTTTGACTTCTAATTGGTGGAATGGTTCTCAGAGCTTTCTGAGATGCTGTTCCCGGGTTATAATCCTCAATTTGACTTGAATAAAATTTTCCATTTCTTTCTTAGATCAACTGATTTCTTTTTAATTAATTAATTAATTTATTTATTTATGGCTGCCTTGGGTCTTCGCTGCTGCGAGCGGGCTTTCTCTAGTTGTGGCGAGTGGGGGCTACTCTTTGTTGCAGTGCATGGGCTTCTCATTGCAGTTGCTTCTCTTGTTGCAGAGCATGGGCTCTAGGCACACGGGCTTCAGTAGTTGCAGCACACGGGCTCAGTAGTTGTGGCACGCAGGCTCAGTAGTTGTGGCTCACGGGCTCTAGAGCACAGGCTCAGTCGTTGTGGTGCATGGGCTTAGTTGCTCCGCGGCATGTGTGATCTTCCCAGACCAGGGCTCGAACCTGTGTTCCCCTGCATTGGCAGGCGGATTCTTAACCACTGAGCCACCAGGGAAGTCCCTCGACTGATTAATTTCTGTCAACACAATGTACGTTACAGTGCCTGTGGCAGAAGCCCGGCTGCCTACCCAACGGCCAGCTCCCTGCCTGTCTCACCTACTGGCAGAGCTCTCCACCTGCTCAGGGACTGAGACAGGGAGATGCTCATTTTCCCAGCTTTGCTTTCAGTGAGACCATGGCTACGTGACCTCACCTTGGGTCAATGGGATCTAAGGGAAGTCCACAGGAGGGCTTTAGGCAAAGATTTTTCTTTTTGATTAAAAAAATAATGTGTGAGTAAAAACCTCTCTTCTTCCCACTTGGACACTGTCTTGTAAAGAGGAAGTGCTAACAGCTCTGGAAGCCACTGATGTGATTAAGCTATTGAATACCTGAGTCCCCAACTTTTTGTTATGTATATTAACTACTATTGGTTAAGTCACTTTGAGTGAGATAATACGTTACTTGCAGCAAAAAGCATTCCTAATATAATGTTTAATACTCAATAATTTTACTAGAGTCCATTTCTACACCAATTCAGAAATGGAGATGTCCTACAAGTCCAATATAAGAATTATGGCCAATTCAGATTGCCTTAATTAGCAAAGATTGGAGATTTTACAGAGCAGATCTCAAAGGAGAAGACGTCCTTGACAATGATCAACAATAACCAAATGCCAGCTGCAGTGCCCTGTGAAGAAGACGGCCAGTAGTACATCAGAACTGGGGGTGGTACCTCCTTGAGGCCACCCCAACTGTATTCCAGCAACAGAAACCGAGAACATATATGTGTTTAGCTCATCCAGATTTACACGCCAGCTGTGCCTATGGCTCCACACAAAGAGGCAGCGTTAAACTGGGGTACCATCTTGGGAAACCTCCTTGGAGGAGGCCAAGAGGGTGATGATGCTGTGGGATCACGTACAGGCACCTTGGAGACGCTGGTGAGTAATGTCACTGGTGCAACCCAGTACTCAATAAGTAAAGACGGTACTTGAATTCAAAACAAGACTAAACCTAGCACCAACTGGGCAGCTCTGGGCTGGTGGAACTATAATGTACTAGGGCCTGGGCATTAATGCTTTCAGGCTTCCAGGGAGTCCCATTGGGAAAGTGAACTATGATCCTAGGCTTCACCTCTGAGCCCAGGTCTCTCCCTCCAGCAGAGCTCGCCCCTCTGCTAAGCCTCCATGGAGCCGCTCGACACGACCCTTGCATTTCAGCTGCTCGACGGGGCTCCGTCCCCTCACCGGACCCAGACACCTTGAGGACACAGGTATCTTGCTCCTTGCCGCCCCTAAGGAGGCTGATGTGGAGCCCTTGATCAAGTAGATGCTAAATAAAGGCTTTTTTGAGCACGCAAACGTGCCCAGAGACATTCAGTTCAACAGGGGGTAATTCTTTTATGTTTACTTTCAGGTCTAATTGCTTATCACAAGTCAAGTGGTCCTCAGGTCACTAAGGGTAGTGTCTGCACGGTAGCTGTTTGCCAGGCGCTGTGCCAACCACGTTATCCATCATCGTCTGTTGTCACTTTGCAAGGTGAGTGGTGTTCCGTCCCTCCCACCCGTACCTCTCTCTGCAGCCCTTATCTCGCGAGACTGTTCTGTTTACTCGAGAGCAACTGTCCCCCTCTAGCCTGTGAGGTTGGGAGGGTAAGTGCAATGTCGGGTCTTGCTCACCCCAGGCTCTGCAGCGTTTAGCACATGTCTGGCATCTAGTCGGCCCTCAATCCACAGCTTTGGGATAAATAAAGGAATTATACTATGAAAGGGGGGAAAAAAGTTCCTCCTGTTTGAGAAGATAAAGGCAGTAACAGAATGATAGTGACACGTATGTCCAAGGGGAGGCAAACAGGCTTTTTCCGTTTGGCTTTTTGTTTTCACCTGTATCAGGCTTTCCCAGAAGCCTTGAGCATCCCAAGAACAGCTGGAGGTTAATGTGCTGTAATCCTCAGAGGTGCGGAGGTGCTTGACTTTGTGGGATGGAAAGTTCTCAAGGAAGGAGAGAGCGAGAACAAAGGCAAAGCCTCCCACAGTTTCGCTTATCATGCAGCACAGAAGCCAATCTGGCTGGAACGAAACTCAGAAATCAAACGATCCGCCGCTGTCTTCCCCGCCTGCCTGGTTCACAGCAGGTGTGGTGGGAAGGACCTGGCGTGAATGACAGAGAATCCCTTGGGCCTCAGAGCTGGTCCCTGTGTCCCCACACCTGGAATGGTAACCGCTAGGGCGGAGGCTTCTGGTCAGCCCACGTTCCTGCAGATGCCATTCCCATTTCTGTGCGTGGCTCAAACATCCCATCCGTCTCTACTTAATGAATCCCCCCGCCTCTCGCATAGCTATACACTAAGCAGGCATAAAGATGGAACCGTAGGTAACAGCAAACTTGAGGGCCTCAAGAGTAAACCATCTTAGGACAGAGATGAAAAGGGCTGAAGCACCCAAAGACTGAGGTGGAAAAACATGACCATCCTCCAAACCACCTGCAGCCCCATGCAGCCCGCCAGACCCTGTGATCTATTATTAATACGAAAAATTATGGGCTTTCCCTGCACTGCATATATAAACATGCTCCACTAGAATAAACCTTGAAAACACCTGTCCAGGCTACACAATAACCTTTTGGGGGTGGGGGAACCTCCAACACTGAAGGAGTCTTCGTGGGGTACCGCCGCCTTTTCTCTAAGTCAAGACAGCCTCCTGTGGTCCCAAGGAAAGGGGACTTATTCTAGAAGGAAAAAGCTTTGCTGAAACAAAGCAACTTTCTTTACAAAGGAGACCTAATTAGTTGTGCTGGGCAAACGGAATATTGCACTGTAGCCAGTGTTTCTGGTGGTGAAATTCAAAGGCTGAAATAAACTCCCACGTAGAGGACTGATTCCAGCTGTACTTACACTAACAGTGCTTTTCAAAGGGAAAGACCTAAGGGTTCAGAGAGTAAGTGTATTGATGTATTATTTCATGCCGATTTAGCGGCTGTAATATTTGCATAAGGAAAAAAAATAAGTAGATTGTTTTAAGGTCTAACATGCCTTTATAAACACTACAGTAGGATATTAAGACAGTGGACCTCAAACTGGTTTGGAAGTTGGGGTATTTGGGAAATAAGAGCAAACATCTGCAAAGGTATAAAGGCTAACTGATTAACAACAAATGTCACTATGTCATGTGGGACAGAAAGTCAGACCCACTAGGACAACTGTGTATTAACACAGAGACAGAGAGAGAGAGAGAGAGAGAGGGGGAAACTGAGCAAGACCAATTAGTAAATAGGGTTCTGTTTTGTTTTGTTCCATTCTGTTTGTTACTATTTAATCATTTTGTCTCTGGCTAGTGTCTGCTGGCAGCCAAGCATTAGTTAGCAGGGGCGAGAAGTAAGAAACATTTGTGGAAGAAAAATTTAAATTGGGAAAGTTCTGGACATTAATTTTTTTTTTTAATTTTTATTTATTTATTTATTTATTTATTTATTTATGGCTGTGTTGGGTCTTCGTTTCTGTGCGAGGGTTTTCTCTAGTTGCGCAAGCGGGGGCCACTCTTCATCACAGTGAGCGGGCCTCTCACTATCGCGGCCTCTCTTGTTGCGGAGCACAGGCTCCAGACGCGCAGGCTCAGTAGTTGTGGCTCACGGGCCTAGCTGCTCTGCGGCATGTGGGATCTTCCCAGACCAGGGCTCGAACCCGTGTCCCCTGCATTGGCAGGCAGATTCTCAACCACTGCACCACCAGGGAAGCCCTGGACATCAATTTTACTTTTGCTCTGAAAATTGGTCAAAGGCTGCCATTTCTTACTTTTATGCCAGAACACACCTCAGCACCCACCTTGGGACCCAGGAGCAGAGTGTGGAAACCATGGTGTTTGGAGATACAAACTTTTTTTAATAACTTGCATTCAATCCTGTCAAGGGACAGCACTTCTGGCCAGGATCCTTTGTGCAAAATATACACCCAGACCTCTCCCACAAGACAAGTGGTGAGAGCCCAGTAACACCGGGCAGCGGGTGACCTAGCTAAGTTCTTCTGCAGTCAGAAGTGCCACAGTTCCCAAGCATCCCAGGGCAGGCTCTGGGGACCCTGCCACTGCTCAAACAAGAGGTTCTGAGAAAGCATCCGTGAAACTCTTCTGTGGCCAGAGCCGTCACGGCCAACAGGCCCTGCTTTAACAATTTTCCAAAGCAAATTTGCCCACAGTTTGGCTCCGGGTTTTGCAGGGCTCTGACGTGTATACTGCAGGGGGCCCGGAATAGATGGACAGAAAATCCCTGGCTTGGTGGCAGGGGGACCCTTGGCCCCTGGCCTCAGGGATGCAGGGGGCCATCCACACGGCGAGTTCTTGGTCAGGCTGGGCCCTTCCAAGCCAAATGCCCCATCTGCTTCTCGGATTTTTAAATCTGGACCCTGCCCACATTCACAGAATCTGTGCAAACCAGTACCTTGTCAGAAAATGCTTTGGGGGCTGAAAGTCATGTTACTGAATGAGCTGCTTCTCTGTGTCTTTGTTTTCTTATCTATAAAATGGGGATAATAAGCATTTGTTACCTCACAGGGCTGTTGTGAGGACTGAATGAGCTATTCTATGTAACATACACAGACCACTGAGAGGTGGCGTTTCCCAAATATTATTCCTTCACATAGCACTGTCCTAAACTTCTTGCTGTTTTCACTATCATACATTCAGTATTTTTCTTTAAGCTGACTCACTTTCTTTCTGCTTACATTTATTTTAAAAGGAAACTGTACATCACCGTGGTAAATGGAAAAATAGTAGAAGGCAGATGAACAGAAAACAAATACAATGAAAGAAAACAATGTAGCTAATTGAGCTGGAGTCTGTTGCCGGCCAAAGGCGTTGATCCTGGGCCTTCCTCCGTCTTTGCTAAGATGCAGGATTACAGGGCGTTAAAGGCCTAAGGGCCACGTGGAGACTTTCTCTTTCAGGTCATTGCCAGTGACTGAAGAGCTGAAAGGCGAGTGGCCTTCTCCCTGCAGAACTATTTATTGGACGTCCAGTCTCCGTCTCTCTAAAACCTCACTAAGCACACAGAAGATCACACAGAAGATCATCTTGCTTTCTGCCACTCTGGGAGAGACTGTTCTAGATCATCACCATCCAACAGAGCTTCCTGAGATGATGGAAGTGTGCTGTATCCGCGTTGTCCAATACGGTAGCCACCAGCCACATGTGGCTAAGAAAGCACTTGAAATATGGCTGGTGTGCCTGAGGAACTAGAGTTTAATTTCTTCCTATTTTGATTAAGTCAAATTTAAATGATGCCACCAATTGTGGCACAGTGGTTAAGAATCCTCCTGCCAATGCAGGGGACGCAGGTTTGAGCCCTGGTCCAGGAAGATCCCACATGCCTCAGAGCAACTAAGCCCATGCGCCACAACTACTGAAGCCCGCGCTCCAGAGCCCATGTTCCGCAACAAAGAGTATCTCCTGCTCGCAGCAACTAGAGAAAGCCCACGTGCAGCAGGGAAGGCCCAACACAGCCAAAAAAAAAAAAAAAAAAAATTTAAATGACCACACGTGGCTAGTGGCTGTCGGACTGGACAGTGCAGATCTACTGAAAAGCTACATGTGCTGATCCTTTTGTCTGGGCTCTTCAAATGAACTATGGTTCATTTTGAGCTTATGCCCTTGGCTTCCTTGGAGGGAGATCTTAAAGAAACCTGACAGTGATTTGTCATAGGGATGTAACAGGGCATCACCTACCACATTCTTTATTATTGCCTCATCTAAAGCTCTGTGAGGACATTCCTTTTAGAACTCCCTTCGAGGAACTGACATATTTTCTTCTCATTAGCAATGGAATTATCCAAAATAGCCACATTTCCATTTTCACACTGGTTGCCAGGAAGCTCAAAGGAAACTTACAAACCAATGAGAGCAATCACATAGGATCTCATATATATGTATGTATGTATATATATGATTTCCACTGTTCCCTTAATGGAAACACTCTTAGTTTACATCTTCTCTGACTCTGATATTTTATTTCTTACTTCTACTTTATCACTCTTTTCTGAGTTTCTCTAGAAATTATCTCAAGTCTTTTGTGGAATTATATAAAATGCATTTTTTTTAACTAATAAAAATAATGTCCAACAGTACCAGTATTTTACAGGAGTCACTCTCTCTCCAATCTCATTTATCATTTAAAAAACAACAAAATCCAAAAAAATCACACTGTAATGAAGACTTTCTAAAATGCTTCCAAACACATGCTCAGATTTTTCTCTTAGGTACCAACCAGAAGCGTTGTTAGCTAAAAGGAGAAAAACAGTTGCATTCAACACACTCCAAGATCAGGAGAGATTTCAGACAGCCCACAGTGTGGGACACAGCTGCTCTACGTGACGTGGGAGCTGTCAGCCTCGTGGCTCTGTGAAATCCAGGCCTCATCTTCCACACACTGGCTGGACCACACCCAGGAAAGCTCTGGAAATGGTCAAGGATGGGGAGAGTGCGGCTCGAATCCCACGGTGGCCACTGTGGAAACAATCTCCCAGGCAACGGCATATTTGCTGTGTCCATCTCATTCCTTAACTGACTTTCAGGAGCTAAAAACGGCCCCATTGCTTCCTGGGGTGAGGTGAGGGGGAGGAGTGAAAAATGAAAGGTCAAGGAAACCTCTCAAGCGATCTCGCATTTTAATTTTGCTCTAAAATAAAGCTGTCTGCTTCACTTTTTTCATTCTCCAGGCAACACCTCCCAGCATTCTGATGACCGCAAAGCAGAACTTGAAGGACGCTCAAATGAGAGATTTTTTTTGGGGGGGTGGGGTTTGGTTTGGGACAAAAGGAGAAGAGGATATTCGGAAATCTGTCATATCTAATTCTCTTTTCAAGCCAGAGCTGAGAGCATCAGGAACCCTCAGATTCTCTAACACTTATTAAAATGCTACTGTCGCCCAGCTGAACAAGTAAACTAGAGTAACTTTCCGGTGCAAACTTCCTTGCCAAACTCTAGCTCATTTGTCCGTAAGATTTCAGGTAAGAGGCGTGTGTCATGCTTAAGCCCATTCCTATATAACCCATGCCCACTGCCAGTCCTGCCATCAAAGACTAAACACGGCGATCATTTTGGAAGATGAGAAACGAATACCAAGTGCCTACTGGACACCATGTATTTCTAATCCCAACAACAACAGCTTTGCAAAGTAAGCATTATTATTATTTCTGTTTTACAGATAAGGAAACTGAGATTTACCTAAGGCCACAAAACTGAAACCAGGGCTTCTATTCTCAAGTTCAGTGTCCTTTTTGCACCACCCCAGTCTCTGGGGAAACTATCTTAATAGCTGAGAAGACTTCTTCAATGGTCAATTCCCCACTAAGAAAAATGGCAACAAAACTCAAGGCTCTTCACGGAGCTCACGGGGAATAAGAACAAAACGTAATGAAAGTTGTTGTGATATAATTCAACAGCAGAACCAGAAGTGGCTAAGAGTCAAAGTTGAAAACAAAACAGTCCCAGGACAAGTGAACACCAACAGCTGCAGATCAGGTAAGAAAAAGAAAGAGAAACAAGAAAGCCAAGAAGAGGGCAAGTAGGCAGGGCTGGAAGAGGCATCAGAAAATCAGAGAAAAGATGGAGAACTGGGGTCCCAACTGTTGGGGCAAAATCACCTCCAAAACAAAGGTCCCCTGGTTTCAGACACTCAGTCCTCAACCGGGGAGGGGGTGATCAGCTCTACCTCAAGGAAGCAGAGGGCACATCTGCAGTGTTCACTTGCCAAGTGTCTGTTGCCCCTTCTTTGGCAAAGAGTGGCCTGGTTTTCATCTGGGGAGTGCCCTCACCCCTCTCTCAGTCATATGGTCAGATGAGGTCAACTCCAACCCCAGTGCCGGTGGGGGTCACATGATTCGAACCTGGCCCATCACAGAAGTCCATCACCCAACCCTGGGGTTTAGGGATGGGCTTGGGATCCAAGACAGACTCCTGAGAGATGCCCGGACAGGCTGAGAGTCTGGTGCTGCTGGGAGGTGCCTGGTCCACCCACAGAGGGCGCCGGCCTGAAAAGGACGCCCAAGCAGAGGAAACCAGGGGAAATGGGAGCAGACATCTGACCACAGGTCCAGGCAGGTCTGAGGCCAGACCCACGCCTGGACGTTTCAGTTGCAACACAAGCCAACAAATCCCATTTCTGCTCAAGCAGTCCGAGCTGAGGGGTCACGGCCACACTAGGAGGCCCGACAGCACGAGAAAGCTCCACCCTGCCTCCTTCTGTCTGCCAGAAGGATCCTTTCCTCGGGGAGGTTGGGCAGGTGGATGCTGGCATCTGGAGGTTGTGGCTTCTACGTATGGCACTCCATCGCCAAGAGGCAAAAGCACCAGAGAGTAACAAACAAGTGTGGCCCCCAGCCCAGCAGTGACGTCTAACTGAAAACCAGGTAATTACCTGATACACGTGGAATGCATTGGCGGCTCTGCCCCGGAGAAACACTGACGGGATCCAGACGTTGATCAGCGCTCGGTTTGATCTGAACAAAAGAAACATGCAAAGTGGTCATTTCAGTTTACCAAAAAAAGGCCCACGATGTACGGCAACATCTATTACACTTAATTGTAAGCTAAAGCACCAGTTTCCATCTCATTACTTGGTCCCCCAAGATTATTTTTGAGGGACTTACTTTAAAAAATATATATAGGGCTTCCCTGGTGGCGCAGTGGTTGAGAGTCTGCCTGCCAATGCAGGGGACACGGGTTCGAGCCCTGGTCTGGGAAGATCCCACATGCCGTGGAGCAACTGGGCCCGTGAGCCACAACTACTGAGCCTGCGCATCTGGAGCCTGTGCTCCGCAACAAGAGAGGCCACGATAGTGAGAGGCCTGCACACCGCGATGAAGAGTGGCCCCCGCTCGCCGCAACTAGAGAAAGCCCTCGCACAGAAACGAAGACCCAACACAGCCAAAAATAAATAAATAAATTAAAAAAAATATATATATATATATATATTTTAAATTTATATATGCAGTTTGTATTCTGGAATGAGAAAGAGCTGCCCTTCAGTCCTTACTGAGTGAGTGGCCGTGGCCCATAGTTTATCTGACCCTCAGTTTGCTCTCCTGAAGAGGGGGACGATCACCGGAAGCCCCCCCCGAGGTGGGGGAGGGTCAGGAGCACTAGCGCCCACAGGGTTTCTGTAGCGTTCGGAGGAGTCATGCTGCCTCCTCACTGCGCCCACTTTAGACCCTGACCCCCACTTGAAGGTCAGGATCCACGAAAGAGCTCAGGAGACCAACACTCAGGCTATGCAAGAGATAGCTCTTTGGGGTGGGGGAGGGGATTCCAGGAAGCCAGGCACCAATAACCGCTCTTGCAACTTTTCCAAAAACAGTGTGTGTGGCTCGAAAAGAGCAAAATCATTTACTGAGCACGTACACTGCACGGCTCCATGCTTTCCCCTAGATTATCTCGGTTGATCCTCGCCGGCTATTTGAGAGAACTTCAAGGGTTCTTTCGGTTATGTGACAGTTCCGCCTTGCGTGATGACTTGAACCTAACTCTGAGTCACTGGGCGCACACGCCCACCACCACCACTCTTCCACCGGCCGGATCTACATCATGTGAAGCCGATAAGTTAACTGTCACCGAAGCTTCCAGATCAATCATTAACAGCTCTCACAACAGTGCTGTGCAATTCTGGAAGGGCTGGGAGGTCCTAGCCCTTGTTTCTGCTAGGAGTTGCTCCAGGGCTAAACGCTTTTCCTCGAGCTCTCCTTATCTCTAAAGAGCAGCTCTTGAAAATTCGCCAGCCTCCTGTGCTTAGAACACAGCTTGAGACACTGATGATGGAAGAGTCCATGACTCAACAGCCTCACGCTTCTCTCCTGAAGCAGCATTTCTTCTAAGCTCTGAGCCCAGGTGCTGACCGCCTTCATGGGGCAAAATACACCCTACTGATCACCTCCCCGGGGCTCCAAGTACAAACTGCCATTCTGAGGCACCAAACTGGTTTGGATAACTAATGACACCCCTCCTGGAAAGGTCCCCAAAACTGTGCTAGTGACTAGAGTGTTCCCCTTTCATTTCTGTCGGGAGGGGGAGGGGTGTACAAGTGTAACTGACACTCTGGTTTTCATTAACCTCCCAGGACTGGTGAGGGCTGGACCACCTCCCAGGGCTCCGGGAGGTCCCCCAGGTCCCCCCGTACGTGCTCTCCCTTTCAGAGCACATAGCTCGCTGTATTAGAATTGATTGTCCTTTCTCTCCTAGACTTAGAAGTGTGAGTTAAGGGAATAAAATAATGACCCCGAGTATGGAAGACCAAGTAAGTTGGAGGAGTCAAATCTACCAGGGCAGTTGGTATGAAGGGAGGGCCGGGGGAGGCTGGGGATGGAGCTGAGGTCAGCCAGGGCCTTCTCTGCAAGAGAAGAGGGACAGGGAAATGGCACTTCCCTCTGGCTTTAGTAGGGATGATCAACCTGGGGCGGGGCGAGGAGGAGAAGAGATGAGGTGGCTGGACCCGGCAGAGGTTGCCTGAGAGCAGGGACCATGGCTGATTCATCCCCTCCACCGACGACCTGGCACGACCCCTCCCCGCAGCAGGCACGTGATAAATTCTTGCTTTATGAATGAGTCCCTTGCGCCTCACGAGTGGCTCGTCTCTGGGATCCCCTCTGCGGCTTTCACTTCTCTCCCCAGCTGGTCCCCCCTTTCCCTCCACCAGGTCACCATCCCATGACCCTCTTCACTATGTACGCCCCTCCACCCCGCCCCCCAAAGGCCCATACGAAGCAAACTTGCCTTTGATTTTCATCCTGCACCTCTTAATCTCCACGACCCCCCTCACCAATCTAACAGCCACCTCCACCTCTACCGCAGCTGCCAAGCACTGCGGGGCCTCTTGATCCCCTCCGCGCTTTTCATAACCCCACTCTTGTGATCTGCGCCTTATGAATGAGGAAACTCAGGCTCAGAGAGGTTAAGTGGCTCGCCCAAGGTCACACCAGCACGAGTCCTGCAGTTAAGATTTCAACTTGGCTCAGCCTGGCTCTAACAAAATGCTCTTCCGATGCCCCGCCCCCTCTCCTGGGGAAGCTGAACCTTCCTCTACTCAGCACAACTAAATGGGAGAGGAGGGACGTTCTGCTTGCCCTTAACTCAGGACTCACTCCTCTCTTCACCAGCCCCAGGGGATTACTGGTCCAAAAACCGAGGCAACTTCATCAGAAAGAATCAGTCTGAAGACCAACTAAATTCCTTAGGGGTTATCAGCAGAGGCGCCAGACAGAATTAAATCCAATCAAAAATCAGACCAATGTACTGAACTACTGTCATTTCCAATAGCCCAGGAGTTGCAAACTCAAAATTTGAACAGGAGACACCCAGACAATGGAATGAGTGGAGTGGGCCACAGTCAGACAAAAGGGAGCAGTGGGGACTGCAGCAAGCTGACAAGCATGTGCCCTGGATGGAAGAGGCAGCTGCTGCTCAGCTCTAGCTGACGGTGGCCTTGCGGGATTTCTTCTTTTAAAGAAAATGGAGAAATTTAAATTTTCATGTGATACCTTCTGACTCTTAAATGTCAGCCAAAAAAAATTGTTTTTCAATACCCAAAGAGGGAGATAAAAACACATCTGAAGGCCAGACTCAGGCTGCAGGCAAACAACTCCCCACCTCTACAATAACCAAATCAGCCATGCAGGTTTCAACAGCGGTTGCTGGTTCCCTCTACGGTCTCCTGGGACGCAAGCCAAGTAACAGAGTCTTGTTTCTAAAGGGCCCCTCATGAGCAGATGCTGTGGACTTACATTTCAAAATCCGACAAACTCTGGTCTTCGGATGTTTGACTCAAATCTCCAGGCACCTGCCATAGGGAGAGGGGGAAGGGGAGAGAGAAAATGCATCATTGTTACCATGGTTTGCACAATCACAGGAAATTCTGCTTCTCAATGACCCCTGAGCATTTCCTGTTCAGAATGAGGTGAAGAAGCAGTCACTGGAAAGCAGTAAGAGATTTTATGGAAGGATGGTTAAAGACGGAGTTACAGTAATAAAAATATGCCACCATGAAAGATCTCAATTACCTTCACAGATAAAAAGGACTGTTAATCCTACTGAGATCATCATGGGTGTGTAAAAGCATGTAATTTTGGAGCTATAGAGGCCTAATTAGGAGCTGAGAGGCAAGGTATCAAATGTGCAAAGGCAAAAATATGCATCATCACCGTGATGACCATCACGCACAGACACACGGTGTGTAAACACAAAGGGAAATGTCTGTCCCCCAAATGGCTCTATCCTTTCCCCTCACATGTGTGACCAATTTAAGGCAGCCGAACATGACCTTCTCTTCTGACTCAGAAGGGCCCCATGAGAACAGGATTGGGTGCAAGAAACTAAAACGCCTGGCGGAATGGCAATTCTCATCCAGAGCAGACAGCGAATGGCCAGCACTTGTAGATGCTCAATAAATCATGATGTTGTCAGACCTTGGGAATGAGCTTCCTTTTGTGATAGGATCGAATTTGAACTGGAGAGAACTTAAGACTGTGGATCAAAACTAAGAAGAACCAAGAGGGATAGAGAAGGGTGCGGGGTGATGAGGGAAAGTTTCACACTGTGCACCTGTCAGGGCATTCTCCTTATCCTCAATCTTCATCAATCGTGATAAGGATCCGGGGGTGGGTAATGCTCCCTGCCCCCCAGATGAGGGAACTGAGGATCACAGAGGCTGAACTTGTCCAAGGCCACACATGTAGGAAAGGGATACGAATCCAGGTCTGTCCAGGTTTTTCTGCTACAAACCCTTAGCAAACAGAGGAAAAGCCAGCTCAAAGGTGATAGGAGAAGGTGAGACTTGGCAAAGTCTTGCCTGTACAGAGGATAAGAAGACACTAGAAGGTAGTCCTTAGAGAAACAGCAGGCTCCTTTTGGAGGCAGGAGGATGCAGTGGTTATGCAGCCTGGGCTCTGGGACCACACGGCGCAGGATCCAATCCTGAGCTCCTGACTGTGTGGCCACGAGCAAGTCACTTGACTTCTCTGCATCACACTGTCCTTGTCTGTAAAATGGGTATGTATAATACTAATACGCACAGGGTTGTTCTGAGAACAAGAGGAGTTGATACGTGTAGAGCATGTGGAACAGTGCCAGGCAGGTAGAAGGGTCTCCTTGACTGACCTGTGCGCTATAATAATATGACAACTATTGAGAAGTTGTCTGTTATCCTTGACACCAGACACGAATCTGCCTGCCATTGGGGGTGTCTCACCCCATACATGGCAGCCCTGAGGGAGAATGGCCCAAGCTGAGCCCTTTCCAGGTTCCTGGAACGAAGCAATTCAATTGGGCTCCCGGTTGCAGGCTTTGTTAAGGAGCTGCTGTTGAGAGATTCTTTCAAGCCCAACAAGGAGAAACCCGCCTAACCGCTTGAGAGAACATCAGTTTCAAAAGATCAGGAGCTCCCTGGGCTGGGGGTAGGGGTGGCCCTGCTGTTAGAGGGACTGTTATTTTCCTCTGGGTGGCTGGGGTGAGAGCTGGTACAATCTATCAGGGGAAGCCACGAGGCTGTGTGTACTGAGATCCCTAAAGACACCTACATCCTTTGACCCAGAAATCACAGTCCTCTGCTATCCAGAGAAACAAAGACGCCAACCAAAAGGATCTAAAGGTCCAACTACAGAGGAATGATTCAAGAAATTATGACATGTCCGTATGAGATGCCTGGTTTAAAAAGACACAAGTTACACACACACACACACACACACACACACACACACACACACACACTCATGAAGGTACGAGCACAAAAATAATTCTGGAAAAGGATCTAAGAAAATAACAGTGGCTATCGTTGATAACAGATTAGGAGTGGGATTGGGGAGAGAAATGATGCTTATTTTTCATTTGCTATCTTTCTGGAAGATTAAAAAAATTTATCTTTTGAGTGAATTGCTTTAAAAGAATTTAAATGTGCTTTTCAAGAATGAGATAGCATTCCACGTGCAGTTATGAAAACATCTCCAAGATGGACCATCACGTGAAAGCAAAAGCAGGCTACAGACAGTGGGTCTAATACACTACCTTGGGTGCGAAAACAGAGAATGAAGAATATCAAGTTGTATTTGTTTGTTTTTGCATCAAGAAGGTAGAGAAGTGAAGTTCAAGGCACCAATCAAAGGGGCACCAGCCTGTGGGTGCTAGGGGTGGGGGTGGGACCCAGGCAGCAGGGTGGGAGCAAGGGTATTTAGCCAACACTCTTTTGTATCGTTCGAGTTTCAAAATAATCTAATACTAACAATTAAAAATGTAAACTAAAATGCATTATCCCACCAAAAGAGTGCTTTTGATAAATGTCTAATGGCATAGAAAAAAAGCTCCTGGTCTCTGTTTAATAAAAAGCCGCTATGGGGGGGCTTCCTTGGTGGCGCAGTGGTTGAGAATCTGCCTGCCAATGCAGGGGACACGGGTTCGAGCCCTGGTCGGGGAAGATCCCACATGCCGCAGAGCAACTGGGCCCGTGAGCCACAATTGCTGAGCCTGCGCGTCTGGAGCCTGTGCTCCGCAACAAGAGAGGCCGCGATAGTGAGAGGCCCGCGCACCGCGATGAAGAGTGGCCCCCACTTGCCGCAACTGGAGAAAGCCCTCGCACAGAAACGAAGACCCAACACAGCCAAAAATAAATAAATAAATAAATAAAATTAAAAAAAAAAAAGAGTCAATTTGTATTAAAAAAAAAAAAAGCCGCTATGGGGAATTCCCCGGCGGTCCAGTGGTTAGGGCTCGGCGCTTTCACTGCCGAGGGCCTGGGTTCAATCCCTGGTTGGGAAACTAGGATCCTGCAAGCCGCAGGGCACGACCAAAAAAAAAATTTAAGAAGAAAAAAAAAAAAAGCTGCTACAGACTGCAAATGCCTAGTGCGAGTCTTAAATATAACTCATAATGACTGTGGATCAATATTAGGATGAAAGAGATCCGAAAGACAGTGGGGTATCAGAGAGAGGGCGCTCAGATGGATCTGTAGCATGGATCTGAACTTTCCTGTACTTTCTACAATGAAGATGCATTAATTGTGTAAACACTAACAGATACACATTATATTGTGTATATATACATACATAATATACGCCTGCATAATTATATACATAATACATTACGCATTACTGCGTAAAGTGAATAAAATAGTCTTTCCAATCCTCCCCCGCAGGATGGGAGAGGCTGTGCCTTCAGGGCTTCTGTTCACGGGGGATGAACGAGGGCTAAGGCTGGCTCTGAAGCGCCCCCTTCCAGACACCAGTCTCCCCTCAGCGCTTCCACATGGAACCCAGTGCCTTCTCTGGCGGGGCTGCAGGGTGGCTCTCCACCTCTCTTCTCTGAGCTTTCCCTCAGCACCTGAGCCTGGGGAAGGTTCTTTGGCACGATGTGAGGATCAGGTAAGCAGATCGGAGGAAGGACCCACAGACTGTGAAGGCACCAGTGGCATCATTACACTGCCTTTAAATGCAGCCTCGTCTCAAACGGGATGTGAACAGAGCTTGGACCCAGGGAACCTCGTTCACAAGAAGCAAGGTTCTGACTGTCTGCCCCACCAGGCTGAGGGGAAGGGTGACCAGAAGCAAAAGACAAGGTGAGGTTTTTAAGGACAGATGTCACTCTACAATGATATGAACAGAGAGCTTCTTGAAAACAATCAATTTTTAAAAGAAAGTATCTTCCTGACAGATAAATTTCCCTTCAGGGATGCTTATTTGTAGGGGGACCCTCTTGGACAATGGATGTTAAGTACCTGGGAGTTGTTAAATCCTCCCAACTCAGGAGTTGTTCTTTTTTAAAAAAATTTTTCCATTTAAAAAAAATGTTTTTCCTTTTTTTAAAATTTTAATTAATTAATTAATTAATTAATTAATTAATTTAATCTTATTTTTGGCACTTTGGGTCTTTGTTGCTGTGTGCGGGCTTTTCTCTAGTTGCAGCGAGCAGGGGCTACTCTTCATTGTGGTGTGCAGGCTTCTCATTGCGGTGGCTTCTCTTGTTGCAGAGCACGGGCTCTAGGCACATGGGCTTCCGTAGTTGTGGCACGCAGCCTCAGTAGTTGTGGCTCACAGGCTCTAGAGCACAGGCTCAGTAGTTGTGGCTCACAGGCTTAGCTGCTCCGCGGCATGTGGTATCTTTCTGGACGAGGGCTCAAACCCGTTTCCCTTGCACTGGCAGGCAGATTCTTAACCACTGTACCACCAGGGAAGCCCCCAGGAGTTTTTCTTCTGATTACTGGCATTATTGGCATCAGCAAGCCAGGAGACATTTGTGTGTCTGCCTGAGTTCAGGGAGGCTGGCTGGAAAAGGAGTCCGTGAACTTTCTGAGCTCGGTGGAATAGATCTGAAAAATCAGGCCAGGCTCTACAGCAACTGCAGGATGATAATTGATGGCCAAACTTATTAAACATCTTAACATGCTCTCTTTTCATTCTGTCTACCCAGATTGGAGCTAGATAGCATCTGGGGTTTACAGTAAGCATCCAGAAAGCTGATCTGACTTCATATTCTGGCAGTGAAAGACTTGTGGGGTAGAGATTTCGTAAGAAAAATCAACTTTCTATTGATACTGGCCACAAACATCCCTCGTGCCTTCCTGAAGCCCTGGGGAGTCTTGGAGGACACATCTCTGCAGTGGAGGGTTCTTTCGGATTCCCTCCAACATGGAGCACAAGTACGTGTGGGTGTCCTCATTTGCTTCTCCCTGGCCCTGCAGAGAAGGCGGCTCATCATCTGGCCTGCGGTCTGGGGGTTCGGGGGTCAGTATGTGAGTGCAGAGAAAGGCAGAGCCCATGGCTGGAGAAACAGAGCAGCCAGGATTTCTGGGTCTTTCTGTAGCAAACACCCCAGGCGCTGCATACACAAGGATGTGGAGGGACAGGCGAGACCCACAATCAGAATCCTTTTCCATCTCTGGGTACACAAGTCAGCCTCCACCGATCATGAAAGAAGTCACATGGCTCTCTGAAGGCCCTGCTAGAAAGCAACAAAGACGGCGGGCAGAGGAGGCCAATGTGCATTGAACATCTACTATGTGCCAATGTATTCACACATTATTAATCCTCAAATAAATACTGTGAAGGATGTATTATCGCAAGTCATGCTTCCCTCCTTTCTTCCCCCAGCCTCTTTGTACGGCTGGCTGTTTTCACATCTTTTCAGATTCAGCTAAAAGATGACCTCCTATGAGATACCTTCCCTGATCACCGGAAATAAGCAGCTTCCACACTGCCACCCTCTACCATTCCCGGTGCTCAGGCTGCAATTATTCCACACTCTGTATTGGTCCCTCCCTGCGAGCTTGGGGACAGCAGCTTCCATGAAAGGTTGTTCACACAGGCCCTGGCATGTTGTGGGCACTGACTGAGCACTTGTGACTGAGGAAACAAGTGAATGATGAGGGAAGCTCCATTTCCACGGAAGTGTCAATCAAGTTTTAAACTGCTCTGGAGCAAATTCGAAATCATCATGCATGAGAAGGATGAGTCAGTTTGGAGATAAGAGGAACCAAAGGAAGAGAACCATATTCCTTGTCTTCTAATTACAGGGCTCTTGGATTCACTGCTCAAAAGACAAGGCAAAAAGGCAGACAATACAGGACAGCAAATATTTGTCCCAATCATGAAAAAACACCCATAATTTATGTTTTCCAGTCACTTTCTCACACATTCCTCTTTTCACATAGCCTTTTCTTCAGCAATTAGCTCTCACTTTGCACTGCCAGAAACGACAACTATTTCCCATCCCACCAACACCTTGCTTTCTCTTCTCACTTTTTAAGAAGGAACAACATGTGAAATGCACGGCTCTGTCTCCAGCTTGGTCGCCGGGCCAGAGGACAAACAGGCTCAGGGCTGCTGCTTTGAACACAAAGCAGGCCTGGGCTTTCCTCCCCTCAGGGAGGCTGCTGCCAGGTCTGGACCACTTTCAGGGTTGTGTGTTTATCTGTTAATTTGTTCTTTGTTTTACAAATATACAATTAGAGGCATCAGCTGAGGCCCGAGACTCTCTACTGGGAGTAACGAACTGGCAAATAAGATCTTTAAAGGGTCTTTAATTCAATCCTCTGAGTAGCCCTGGAAGCTTGCATAAAGGCAGGCTAGCACACTTCCGTGAATTAGTTTTTGATGTGTCTGCTTTTCCCAGAAAGACTCTTGTGGGCCTCGGGAACAGTATTCTCAGAACCCCAGATGGTCTCAGGCACATACTGATTGCTCAGAGCATGTTCCCAATGGATGGATAGATGTACAGATGAACAAATAGACAGATGGGGGACGGGATGGTTGGAGGAGGGCAGGGATGAGAAGGGAGGGGGCGTGAGAAAATTATCTGATTTACTAAGAATGGACATCTAGTTTGTTTCCAAGCAATTAAGATGCATGGACAACATACGTACAAAGGGCTTGCTAAGTGGCAGTTACTCTCATCGTTCAGGGGCAGAGTTCAAGGATGTTGGACAGAACAGACAGGCGTTTGGGGCCCAGCAGTCCCCACGCACGCGTGAAGGGCCAGCTGCTCCAACACAGATGCACACGCTGTTACTCAGACATTTAGTCTGCAAATCCGTACTAGGTTCCTCTTACGGGCCAGACACTCTGGGTACCAGAGAGGCAGCAGGGAGCAGGGGAGATGAAGGCCTGGGGCCCATGGAGCACACAGTCCATCCAGGGAGACAGTCTTGAAGTAACTGATAGCACAATTACAGTGTGAAAAGCCCATGGAGAAGAATCAAGATAACTAAGGTGTCTGGGAAGGCGATTCGGGAAAGAGGTTTGGAGGGACCGGCGCTGGAGCTGAGGCCTGAGGGAGGACGGTGTGGCTCTGGTCTTTGCTCAGGTAGAGGGAAGCCTCCAAATGGATTTAAGCAACGGAGAGACTGGGCAAGTCCCCGTTTGAAAAGTCACTCTGGGCAGCAGCAAGAGGGAACAGCCAGGAAGCTGCTGAGCGAACATGCACACCCATACACACACACACTCATACGGACAAACACACATCCACATGCACGCGCACACACACAGCCATACGCACACACACCCCCATACACACACACCTATATGCACACACCCATATGTGCACACACACAGCCATACGCACACACACCCCCATACACACACCAATATACACACACACACATGCACACACACACCCATACGCACACACACCCACACCCATACGCGCACACACACCCATACGCATACCCATATGCACACACACCCGTATGCACATACCCATCCATACGCATACACCCATATGCACACACCCATACACACACACCAATATACACACACACATGCACACACCCACACACGCACACCCCCCATACACACACACACCCATATGCACACACATACACACACCCCCATACGCACACACACCCCCATACGCACACACACACATGCAGATGCCATCTCAACTTGGCACACCAGATAATTTGCCAACGTCTGCCCATTGCCTTTTCAGCAACAGATTTTTTTAAGCCTCACCTGTAAAGAAAGTACAAATCCACAAGGGTCTCCAGTTTCTCTAGGCTTAATTACTAATTAAGTAATTACTAATAGAAAGTATTCGTAATTACTAATAGAAAGCTGTTCTTCAGTTATTAATTCTCAGCCAATCTCTAGCGAAAAACTTAGGCTTCTTAAGAAGGAGCTGAGAGCATTCGACTCATCTAAACCCTCTCCTGCTACACCTGAGGACACCCAGGGCTGAGGAGTGGCTGGGTTCCCCCACTGCAGGTTTCTATGGCCCCGCACCACAGCGGGGGTCATGCCTGCTCCTGACAGATCTCCAAAGTTCCTAGTAGGTGCTGCAAGGGCTTAGTGGCCAGAGCCTCCCCTCCCCCAATGCCCTTCTTCAGCAAGAGGAGCTTCTAGGGACTTCCCTGGCTGCCCAGTGGTTACGACTCTGCACTTCCACTGCAGGGGGCACAGGGTCGATCCCTGGTTGGGGAACTAAGATCCTGCATGCCATGCAGCCAAAAAAAAAAAGAGCAGCTTCTATTATACTTTGACCCATTTCTCATATCGAGTTTCCAAGGCAGAGCTCCTTTTAAAGAAAAGGGTACACAAGCATGATTTACTTAAGAAGAAAGAAGTTTACAAAACACTCAACAAACTGCTTCATTTCACCTTTAACTCCCATTGAACAGCCAGAGAAATGGAGGCACAGAGCAACCAGAAGATGCCAAGGAGAAGCAGAGTTGTGCAAACTCTAGAATCCAAAACTGCTCTCACCAGGATTGCAGTGTAAGTGGAGAGTGAATGTAGGATTTCCTAAAATACACAGCAAACACAACTGAAACTGTCACTTAGAAATTAGCCAGGGACCACCAAGCAGCATTTAACAGCATTAAGATGTATCAAGGAGGTTTAAGCGGCAGGTCTGCGGAGCTCACTACTGCAGACAGGAGCAGATCTGAGTCTATCTGGGTTGATGCGCTGGAGACACTAGGCCGGAAGGACAACAGAAGGCCCCCTCCAGGCCTGTTACCCCAAATGCTGTCTTCCTGCAAACAGAACAGCCCTCATGAGCTCGCACAGGCAGGCGTGCTGCTGGGGGAGACCCTCCAGGGTGGGGGCTCATTCATTTTTATATTCCTGGTCCCCAAATCCAGTACCTCCCCAGAATCAAAATCAACAGTTGGCAAACTATGGCCCACAGGCCAAATCCAGCCTGCGTTTGTAAATAAATTTTCACTGGAACAGTGACACTGGTATGACATGTGTGTATGACCTATGGCTGCTGTCACACTCTATCCCCAAAGTTCAGTCCGTGTGACACAGACAGTACAACCCACAGCACCTAAAATATTTACTCTCTGGGCATTTACAGAAAAAGTTTGCCAATTTCTGCTGTCGTTGATGGTTGAACAGATGTAGAAAAATCATCAGTAATTTCAAGGAAACACTTCCTTCTTCTCGGAGGGGAGGAACAAATGTTTGAGCTTCACAGCTTCGTGAAACGACTTTCAGTACTTGAGCGTAAAGAGAGGCCCCAGATCTGGATGGAGGGGGAGGGATACGAAATGACCTTTAAGGATCCAGGCCCTTATTTACATTCATTTACATCATCCTCACAGCAACCTTTTAATATGAGGATTTCGTGTCCCATGTTCTACAAGAGGCTCAGAGAGGCTCTGCGATGTGCCCATGGACACAGCAAGAATTCAAACCCAAATTTGGCTGAAATCCGAGCTGTGCTCTTTTTACTACACATGCCGCCTCCCCCCAAAGAAACAAGGGTGCAAAACGAGAATCCAGGCTAATTCCTGAGGGAAGGAATCTGTTCCTTGTAACGGGAAATGAAGACACTCGGGCAGTCAGAACATGTATACACCTGCGCTCCCTGCGGCTACTGACACGTCTGGACTGTATTTCTGCCATTACAAGTGTGATGATTACATCAGCAGATAAGCAGGCACTGCTGACTTGCAGATAAAAGCAAAATGACTCTGGAATGTTTCCTCCCAGGGTTCTTTCTGCGGATTTAATTTCTACCCCTTCCAAATAAGAGAGCCACACCCTAGAGGCTGCTTCAGGTGCGTGAGGTGGGTTGGAGGGGTGAGTTTCTCAGGAAGTTCTTTAGTGATTCCCTTTGGCTGCCCAGGTCCTCGGGAAACACGCAGGGAGGGGCTGGTGTCTAAAGGTCAGGGAGATCCGGGCTTTGCCAGTTACTAACCGTGAAACGTATGCCCCAGTTTCCTCTTCTGTAAAGCGGGGCCAGCACTCACCCACCCCAACCTCTGCAGCGTCCTGTTTATAAGCTGCCCAGCACGCTGCCTGTGCTGTTACAGTACATCGTCCTCAGCTGCCATTTCTTACCTTCCCTGTCACCTCCCTGCGGGAAGAGGACAAAACAAGAAGGGGAACTCGGGCCAGCTCCAGACTTTAGCGACCTTGCCTTCAGCTCGGGTGTTTTTTTTAATCAGAACCCATTTCCCACTACTGAGAATTCACCATGTCTCCTGATCTGTCTCTGGGGCAGCACAGGGCCGCCCACCAGCTGCTCCGAGCAGAGCAGCACCGGCCCCACCAGCAAGAACGGGCACTCGAGCAGGCTGTCCGCGTTCTCCTCAGCCCAGCATTTCTAGCCCCATCCAGCTGTGCCACAAGGAGCAAAGAGAACTGATGTAGTCCAGTGCCCCTCCCAGCCGGTGCTAAGGCACCGAAAACTGAACGGCCAACTTGGTTTCTACACGTCAGCAACAGAAACCTAGATGCTACTCTCTTTTATTGGATCTGCCCGCTCTGCTGGAACAGAAAGCTTCCTATTTTATTTCTTACCCTTCAACTCCCCTCTTATTAAGACTGAGCTTGTATTTCCACATGTCTGTGAATATGGCCCAGGCTGAAAACGCACCTGGGGGTTTTCCCTTCCCTGTACTTTCACGATTTCGATTTTTTGGGTAAGCAAACCACTTTTATTGATTGACGTTTTGCCAAGAGGCCCAGCGTTAGCGGCAGCGCCCTGGCTGCTCTGCAGGGCATCACCCTGGCGGCCGCGGGTTGGGGGACGCGGTGGAGAGCACAGCAGCAAGGGCGCAGGGCACGGACACCAGAGCCCAGCGCCTGGGGGCCCTCTTTCCAGTGCTGTGAGCCTGGCAAGTGGCCCCACCTCTCTGTGCCTCTGTTTCCTTCTCTGCAGAATAAATACAGCAATTCCACCTCCCTCGCAGGGTTGTCCTGACAAAGAGGTGAGACAGTTGATGTCAAGTGCAGGGAAGAGAGCCCGGGAGCCGGGGCTCCAAGTGCAGCCATGGCTGCATCACCCAGAGCAGCCCAGCACACGAAGGCCCAGCGGGAGTCCTTGTAAGGCCAAGTACACTGGGCTGGGCGTGGAGGTGGATCTTATGCTTCTGGAAGGTCTGAGCGCCTCTCACTCACCACACCCACAGTGGCTCAGGTCAGTCCTGGAGGACACGGTCCATCTGGCTGCCTCACTTCCCAGCACAATGGATACCATCTGTGTCCTCTACATGAGAAAACCCAGAAAGGTGACTTTGAAAAGTCACCCAGAGGCATCTCGTCTTGTCTTTTTTGTCCATCTAGACCTATTAGCACCATTTGTCAACACGGCAGTCAGCCAAAGCACATGGCTTTTCCTTTGTTTGCATGTTTGCTCCTGAGGCTTGGGGCAGCTGGAGACCATGCTGGGAGGGGATCACAGGCCACTGGGCACAGCTCCCACGCACGTCACTCACCAGGGAGAGGGGCTGCTGGGGCCAAGCTGGGTGAGAGCCCAGGGCTCTGCCCTCCTCCCACCCACCCCAGCCCCTGTGTCCTCTTCTCAGAGGCCTGGAGCCCCGTGGGACACAGCTTGAAACCCACCACCCTGGAGAAAACCTCCAGTTCCCCGAGTAGGACAATCCCCAGGCACAGCCTCCAGGAGCTCTGGATTCACTCCTGCCACCGGCCATGTCCACTCCAGGTTCCTTCCTCACTCAATTCCCCAGACTTGTGCCTTTCAAGGTTGGCATCTTTCAAACCCTACAAGGCTGAGGTGCCTCCACTCAGCAAAGCCTTTAGAACCTGACGTTCCTCTTTTATAAAGAGAGCTGAAGGCTGCCCCGTGGTGTCCCCACGGCACTTTGTACGTGTGGCTGTTATGGCCCCTCCCACGTGCATGGAGATCACTGGTTTACTCCCTACTTCCCTAGACACCTGCAAGCTGACCGGGCACCAGGCTGTGCTTTCACTCACCTCGGACACCCAGGACCTATCATGGGGCCTGGCAACACGGTAATAATCCGTGATGACATCTATCTTTCTATCCTAACAGAAAGGTCTGGAAGGATAAGCACCAAACTCACCAGGACGGTGGTCTCTGGGGAGGGGAATGGACCTGAGGGTGACTGACAAAGAGATTTTAACATAATGTCTGAATATTTACATTCAGAACGTATTCATGTAATACATGTGCCTTCCAAAACATTTTTTTAAAATAACAGCAGCTGTAATGACTTGAATGGTGGCCCCCCAAGTGGTATGTCCGTATCTTAAGGCCCAGAACCGGTAAATGTGATTTTATTTGGAAAAACAATTTTGCAGATGTAACTAGGTTAAAGATCTCGAGATGAGATCATCCTGGATTATCCGGGTGGGCCCTAAAACCCAATGACAAGTGTCCTTAGAAGAGACACACAGAGAGAAGCAGGAGAAGGCCATGTGAAGACAGAGGCGGAGATTGGAATGACATGGCCACAAGCCAAGGAACGCTCAGGCCCGCTAGAAGCTAGAAGAGGCAGGAAGGCTCTTCCCCTGGAATCTCCAGGTCATACCTGGCCCTGCCGGTGTCCGCACTTTGATTTCAGACTTCTGGCCTCCACAACCGTGAGAGAATAAATGTGTGTCGTTTTAAGCCACCAAGCTTGTGGTGACTTGTTACATTTATTGATCTTGTGCTCCGTGCCCGGCCCTGGGTTATACATTTTAAATGCGTCATTACCCTGAGGGGTTGATACTATTATCATGCTCATTTTATAGATGAGGAAACAGACACTCAGAGAGTTGACTTAACCTGCTCAAGGGCACAGGGCTGTAAGTGCCAGAGCCAGGAGTGGACTCAGGTGTGGGGTGGAGAGTCCACACTGGGCTGTAACACGCAGTGAAAGAACACGGCTTTGGGGTTTGACAGGTCTAGGCTTGCACGCTTACTGTGCCATCCCAACCAAGGCCCCCGACCTCTCCAAGCCTCACTCTCCTCAGGTATAAAGCAGGCAAGTAATACTTCCCTGCTAGGCTTATTATGGATTAAGTGAAATAATGCAGATAGAGTCTGGTGTACTGTATCCCAGGGCTGGGTACAGAGAAGGCACTCAGCAAGCATCTCCTGAAGTCATGAATAAGGTCGGGTCAGGGTGCTACTCACAGGCAGGGAAGGTCATGTCAGAGGCCGGGGGTAGGAAATGGCTGGAAGACATGATCTTCCGTGAGGAACATGCTGACTACAGGTGCAAACTATTTCCTACATTCACTCACCCAACCCAATCCACTGTGCTATCGGCTCTCGGAAACACCAGATGGGTGGGAGGATGGATGAGTCAATCAGTTCCACAGAACAGCTCGGGCAGCTGGTCAGCCTTAGGGGTTCCACTGTGCGAGAGTAAAAGGTGATGGCATTGATGGCAGAAAGGGAGAAAGTATTCTTAAAGCTGAGCTCCTGTCCTCGAGCACTAAAAAGGCCCACTCCTGAACCAGCGCCCAGACAAGCTGCTGTGTGATGTTCAGCGATGAACACCAGCAGTAACTCCAAACCAGCACCTTCCAGAAATACTCACATGTCAAAGTTAACAGCCCTGCCGCACACACACACCAGTGCCTCCCAAAACCAGCCTAAATAATGGCCTCAGCATGGCTGGGAAGCCGCCACTTGCTGCCACTGCTGACTTAGGAAGCCCATCACCAACACCCTCAGTTAGAGCCCCAGACCTCTCCCCGCAGAGATCAGACACGACAAGCAGTCCTGCCAGGGAGAAATCTGTCTAATTTTCAATCTGTCTTTTATCAACAAGCAATAAATAATGAAGTTCTGCTCATTAAAGATGCCAGGGACAGTGCAATTTAACATCTGTTTTATAATTACATCTCCCAAAGTGCGATGTGTCCCCAATCCCCTTCGAAATTGATGACTTCCCAAGAAGATGCTTTTGGAACCAAGTCAAAGCAGCAAGAATACAGTTCTAGACCCACAGACTGGTCCCTGCTCTGTTTCTAACATGCTGAGTGGCAGCAGGCAAGCCATTTCCCTGCTCTGAGCTTCCATTTCCTCCCCAAGGAAAGGAAAAGGCAGGATAAAGGGGTGGACTGTGGCTGTTTGCTGCCCGGCACCCACCCCCCTCCCGGGAAGCCACCCCACCAAGAGATCTGTATGGAACAAACCCTACCCAGCCTTGATCCAAGGGTGAGCACCAGATAACACAGATCAGTCAGCGTATCCTGTCCTTGTGGCCACATGACTGGTTCAAGCTGGTTCAATCAGAGTGAAGCCTGGGGATTTTGCTGGCTATGGTGGACAGTCTCGTTCTTTCTCTTGATTACTGAGAAGATGGGACCATGGCTCATCCAGCTCTGAACTTTTCAGTTGCCTAATGTAACAAATTCCTTGCTCTGCTGATGCCACTTTGGCTTGGGTCCTCTGTTTCTGCCACTGAAAGCATCCTAACTGATAAAGAAACGATGATCCCTTCCAGGTGTGGCATTTATTTTATTTTATTCCATATGTTTTCCTAGGAAGGTCAAGCCCTCAAAAGAAAAACCCAAAGGAAAGCCTTCAATACCTGCTGCCAAGGAGAGACTGGAGCTACTTCAGGACACAGACCATGTCGATCTTGTCTTTGATCTCCGGTTCAAAGCATAGTACGTGGAACTCGGGAAACTGAGAAACTCCACACACATGGACTGAATGGATACATCAATCAGACGGAGGTCTGCAAACTGTGGGCCCCTAGACAAGCTTTACTTCTCTAATGAGCATCGCCATCAGAGCCACCGTAACTACTACCAGTATCACGGTTCAGTGAGTGCTACCCAGGCGCCAGGCACCAAAAGCTCTGCAGAGATTATCTGACTGAGGTCCCATCACCACCCTAGGAGGCAAGTAAGCTGCCACCTCTGGAAGTCACCAGGGCCAGCCACAAATAACTCTGCTCTTTCTAGGTGCCTGGTAGGACTGCGTGTCCTCACTCACCTGCAGTGACCTGCGTCCAGGGGACTTGCTTTGCCAATGAAATAAGAGAAAAGTGATGTGTCTCATACCCCGGTGGAAGAGAGAGTGTGTGCTCCGCCAGGCTGTTTCGTCCCCCTACCACAGCCTGGGTCTGGGTGTGAGAATGATGACAGGATGCAGCGGAGGGCCAGCAAACCGGTGAAGGACATGCAACACGGATGAGACAGAAACCACTGTTTTCTATAGTGGCATTTTGGAGTTCTTTGTTACTGCAGCATAACCCAGCCCACCCTGACCAATATACCACACCCCATTTTATAGATGGGAAAACTGAGGCTCAAAGAGGTGAAGGGCCTTGTGCCAAACCATGCTGTTACTGAAGCAGAGAGGCACGTGTAGGCCTGGAGGACACAGACTTGGCCATTGTCGCTCAAGTTCTGAGGAGTTGTGATCCACCCATGCCCCGCAACCAGATGACTCAGGGCTTTCACTACCAGCCTTGCCCACACACTCTTGGTTGGAAACCCCGGGCACTAGGAAAACAGAGGTGTTGGTCCCTCTGTACCTCAGAAACTGAGAGTCCACCCTGAAACAGCAAAACTGACAAATACCAAGTTCCCCAAACCCCAAGACATGTGAAAGTAGAGACATGTAAGAATATATACAATTCAGTATAATAATACAAAAAGAATGGAGGAGAGTGATGAAAGAAATAAAACAGAACTACTATGGAAGACCAGACCAGAGAACATCAGTATGCAGAAAGTCCTGCCATAGAATTTCCAGATCATAAATTTCTATACAATCATTTCTCTATAATCAAAAAGCAGCAGTAATTTTGACTCAAATGCCTCTTGACCAAAGAGTGAAACAACACTAGTTACAAGATTCACTGTGTCCACAAAAAAACAAACAAACAAAAACAAACAGTGAATGCTGAGAGGAAGCACAGCTTCTCCTGGCGTTAGGACCTGCAAGAACGCTCTCCCATGGGTGCCCCTCAAGGTGACAGGGATGTGGATTAGTGGGTGTCTTCAACGTAGTCCCATGCTAGGCAGCCTCCTAACATACAGCCCAGTGGCCCCCGTCCTGGCATTGGTGCCCTGTGTCATCCCTTTCCCTGAGGGTGGGTGGGCCCTACTGACTCACTTCTAACCAACAGATGAAGGCAGAAGTGATGGGAAACCAGTTCTGAGGTTAGGTTATAAAAGACCGCGACTTCCATCTTGCTGGTCTCTCTCATGTTTTCCTGGCTCGCTCACTTCAATGAAGCAAGTGGCTATGATGAACTAGGGTGGTGAGAAACGGCCTCCAGCCAACAGCCCGGGAGGAACTAAGGCCCTCAGTCTAAGAGCCCCTGAGAAACTGAGTCCTGCCAACAAGCACACAGGTGAGTATGGAAACAGACCCTTCCCCCATCAGGCCTGAGATGTCTGTGGCCCGGACCCAGAGAAAGAACCAACTAAACCACATGGATTCCTGAAACCATAAGATCATAAATGTTGCTATTTCAAAATGTTGTTTCTGCCTCTACGTTTTGGGACAATTTGTTATGCAGAAATAGACAACTAGCACAGTCCCTAAACAAGTATAATGATGAGTTTTGTTCACTGTTTCTGTGTTACCCCTTCATGAATCGTTGACATACTGCCCAATCCGTCCCAGTGATGCTATGGGAACCAAAAGAAGGGGACCTAAAACTTTGATCCTGTGATAAAACAAAGAGGAGTACTTCCCACATATCAGCCAATCACAAGGCACCGTCGTGATGTTTGCCACATTCGCGTACTACCTGCACTATTGTTTATTAATGCTATTTTTTAAATCAACTCACCTTTTTTAGTTATAAAACTTACTCAAAAGGAAATCACTCTTGGGCTTCCCTGGTGGCGCAGTGGTTGAGAATCTGCCTGCCAGTGCAGGGGACACGGGTTCGAGCCCTGGTCTGGGAAGATCCCACATGCCGCGGAGCAGCTGGGCCCGTGAGCCACAATTACTGAGCTTGCGCCTCTGGAGCCTGTGCTTCGCAACAAGAGAGGCCGCGATAGTGAGAGGCCCGTGCACCGCGATGAAGAGTGGCCCCCACTTGGCACAACCAGAGAAAGCCCTCGCACAGAAACGAAGACCCAACACAACCATAAGTAAATAAATAAATAAAATTTTTTTTAAAAAAAGGAAATCACTCTAGCAAACAGAAAACCAACTACACTTGCTATATAGAGAAGGCAAACTGAATCCAATGAAACCAAAACTCTATTAAATTCTAGGTGTCAGTGGTTCTCAACACCATCTGCGTTAGAATCACCCGAGGCAATGAGGGGGGGCCCCGACCCCACTGCAGAGATTCTCCTTCTGCGGAGCTGGGGTCTAGATACCCAAGAATAGATACTCGTAGCTTACGGGCTCTGGCGAGGGCCTGGATGCCATCAGCTCAGCTCAGCTCACATGAGCGTCTCCTCCACCACACTGCTGACTAGGAGGGCCCAGGGAACAGTCCATTCTCTGCATCACTGGTGCCCAGGTCAGCCCCCGACACATGGAGCATGCTACTGCGTATGCAGTGAATAGATAAACGTGGTATCATCCTGGATCCCGGGGATGGGCAAGATCGGACCGCTGTCCGGGGGGAGAAGTGATATTCCAGGTGGGGGCCCGGGGCAGAGGGGACAAGCCTCCTCCAGCCAGCCCTCGCTCTTCCATCAACAGTTTCCCCGGTTAAGCTCTGGCTTGTTCCCAAGCCAGAGAGGACAACACAAATTCTCTGTGACTGATGGATAATTTCATACTCAAATTGGAAACGCTTAAACTGAGACATCACGGAAATTGGGGTGGGAGACATGATAGTTCCCTGAACATGACAGCAAATAAAAAATGAAAACAGCAATGTTGATCATCTCGTGACATATAAATCCATGGTCCCTTGTTGGTGTAGGGAACTGGCATAGAATGTTTCGCTTCAGTCAAATTCATCAAGTATTTTCTTTCTTTTTTTTTTTAAATAAATTTATTTATTTTATTTATTTATTTTTGGCTGTGTTGGGTCTTCATTGCTGCACACGGGCTTTCTCTTGTTGCGGCGAGCGGGGGCTACTCTTCATTGCGGTGCGTAGGCCTCTCACTGTGGTGGCTTCTCTTGTTGTGGAGCACGGGCTCTAGACGTGTGGGCTTCAGTAGCTGTGACACGCAGGCTCAGTAGTTGTGGCTCGCGGGCTCTAGAGTGCAGGCTCAGTAGTTGTGGCACACGGGTTTAGTTGCTCCATGGCATGTGGGATCTTCCCAGACCAGGGCTCGAACCCATGTCCCCTGCACTGGCAGATGGATTCTTAACCACTGAGCCACCAGGGAAGCCCCATCAGGTATTTTCTGAGCATCCATAGTCAGGATGCTATGGTGGGAAGTGAGAACTAATATTCATTCATTCATGCCACAAATATTTAATACTCTTTACCAGGCACTGGGGACACAGTCAAGTATACAACAGACAAAGGGAGACAGCAAATCAACAGCTCTATGCCAAGCAGTGATAAATGCCATGAAGAAAAATAAAGCAGGGGGTGAAGGTGCTATTTTATTCAAGGTTATGATAAGCTGATATTTGGCCCCGACTTTGGATGATTTAGACGTATTATCTCATTTAATTCAAACCTCATACAACTCTCTCTTGTGGGCATCACCCCATTTAGGGATGCGGACATGAAGACTCAAAAAGTAAGACCTACCAGCTCCATGCTTACTAGTCCTAAGGACTTGGGGACATTATCTATCTTACTTGTGCCTTAGTTTCCTTATCTCCAAAATGGAATCAGTAATATCTACTTCATGGGCTTGCTACTACATGTAAAACACTTGGGGAAAGATTTGGTATATAAAAAGTGCTCAATAAATGTTACCTGTTGAAGGTAGGAGTGTAAATGTCACTCTCACTTTTAAGGACTTCATTATCTGATGGGGAAGCCAAAAGATACACCCATGAAACTAGTGGATGATAATATCCATGAACGCACCACACTGATTTACACCACCAGTCCCCCCGCCTGATAGGCCCATCTTCCCGACCAACTTCTACTCATCCTTCAAAACCCAAGTCAAACCTTTCTTCTCTGAAGCCTTCCAGGACAAGCCCAGCAGTTAATTAACCCAACACTGTGCCACCATTACACCTGATTCTACACAATTCTCTTATTTGTTTGTTACTTCAGTCATTCAACAAATACGTATCAAGAGCCTGCCCTCTGCCAGACCCTCCTCATACTCCACTGCAATTACGTGGTAACATGTCTCTGTGTGTCCTGCACTGGACAACAAACTTCTGTCCAGTGGCAGAAAAAAATCAACTGGGTATAAGTCAACAGAACAAATTCATTAATAAGTAAACAAAGGACAACATAAGAAAAGTAGACAAAATGGGTGGTTCAGAGGGGGAAAAGGATTACAGGAATTCAGAAGAAGTTAAAAATAGAAACAACTCAGTACTGACCAGGCCACTGAGGGCTTTAGAATGAGCTGGATTTTGAAGGGTGGGGAAGATCTGGAAGGGTGGGAAGAAAGGAGAAAGCAACACATACCCAAACTCTTACAGTAAGGATCTCTGGGAGAGGGACACTTGTATTTTATACTCTCTGCAGTTGTATAGTACTTAATTTCTTTCAAAAATAGATTCTTATATTATCTGTGTAATTTAATAAAAAAAAAAAATTTAAGCATGTCTTCTGAAAGACAAAAGGCAGAGAAGCAAGGCAATGCAAGTAGAAGGGCACGAGCAAAAGTGAGGGGCAGGATTCCACGGCCCAAGAGCGAGAGGCGAGGACAAGGCCAGAGTCAGGTCCTGCTGCAGCATCTGCCAGATTCTTTCTAAAACAAGGCTAATACTATATATAAAATAGATAAGCAACAAGGACCTACTACATAGCACAGGGAACTATACTCAATACCTTGTAATAACCTACAATGGAAAAGAATCTGAAAAAGAATATATACAACTGAATCACACTGCTGTACACCTGAAACTAACACAACACTGTAAATCAACTCTACTTCAATAGAAAAAAAAAGGCCCAAAAAAGATCTGCATCTACGGAGGCACCAGGAGCCACAGGTGGCTGCGAGCCTCGCTGTAACAGGGGAAGCAGGTGATTCTCATTGGAGGCACATGCTCTCATGCTGGCAAAGGCCATGACACCCTGGGACAGAAAAAAAAAAAAACAAACAAATCTGAGTGGACACAAGGTTTTTCTGACTTTATCAAAAGCCTTGTCAAAGTCAGATCTCAAACACCTGGTTGGCAACATCCATCACATCTCAAAACACGGCCACCCACTTCGGTGTGGATAAGGCCCAGAGGTTTTGTGTATCTGGGAGAACACAACTTGAACCCTGGTCAGCAAAATCCTTTTCCTCAGAAACAAGAGCAGCAGCTCTGCAGACCCCACAGGCAATTCCAAGATGGTACCCGTCCCCTCAGGAAGAGGTCATTTTCAAAAGAACAGGCAGCCAATGGTTTGGCTTGGTTTCCCAGAAAAGAAGACAACAACAGATCTAGGCACAATCGGCTCTGGATCCCACAAACCAGCTGACCAGGGAATCAACCTCCATGACACACACAGTAAAAACAGCCTTTATTTCCGCTGGAAGATTACATAAATCCACTTCAGGGAGATTGGGAACGCTTCCAGAACAAACTGTAAGATCCCTCTGATGCCCAGATGCCACTCTCCACTTTGGCAGCCCCAAGTTAATGATGGACCAGGAGCGAAAGAGGAAGAGATGGGCCGTTGTTTTTTTTTAAAATATTATTAAAAATAGGAAGAAATCTTTAAAACAAAAATGTGAGTCACATGCAGTTGGTGGGGGAGGAGGACTAATCAGACGGGAACTCTGTTATTGTGGAGAAAGACATTTATTAAGAAAAAAGCACATATAATATATTTAGAGGGTTTATACAAGTATAATCACGTGGTTATTACGTATCCTTGGAAATACAGTGTGTGTTAATTTAGCAGAAATGGAATCAATTAAATTAGGATTTAGATGGACATGTCTTAGTCAGTAGGACTGACAAGGCACAGTGGAAACAGGATGGAAGAGGCTGGAGAGTCTACATTTTGAGGATGACAAAAATGACATGCGTCAAGGACAGCACCACAGTCTGACAGCACGGGACAGAGGTCCAAGCCCAGGCCACATGGCTGCTTGAGCCTCAAGAACAGCTTTTCCAGGCTAACAACATAAGATTGAGACACCTACATGCCAATAAAATACACAGAGGTTAGGAGCCAAGCAACCCAAAGTCTTGAGGTTGAACCCGCAGGAGCGGTGAGGGTAGTCTGGGAGCAGCTTCCACAGAGGCAAAGAGTGAGATCAGGGCTACCATATTAAATACAGAAGAGCAGGCCTTGTTTGCACCTATAGTAGGTGTGGGTCATGAGCTCAGGATTTCAGTTCATCCAACTCCGAGTTCCTGGGTCAGATGAAAACAAAAGAAGAAAGAGCAAGCTCCTGTCAGGACGGACAGAGTGGTTAATAGAAGGGGAGCACAGGGCCTGGGAGCCCCAAGAGCTCCTTGACTGTCGCTGCCTGTGGGGGGGCCGTGAGCAGCGAACTTAAGCAGAGTGATCACGTGACCACGTGAGCAAGCAGGCAAAATCGGGGGCAAGAGTTGCTTTGTAAACCTGGCTTCTACCTCTTCTGAGTCAGTGGCAGGAAAGGTCTCTGAGTTACCTGTCTCCACGCCAAGTCACAATGCAGTCAAACCAGAGAGACGCAAGTCAGGCAAAACATATTCTGCTCTCTATCTTCTCAGGGGCGGAGCCCATGTCCTCCACAACCCTGCAGCATGCCCCACACTCTGTGTCAAAACAGCCTCACAAAACACGAGTGACAGACAGGCAGCAAATGCCTCCCTGAACCCACAGCTGAAGTCATTAGGAGCCCAATGTGCACATGTCTTGATGACTCTGTACCTTGCCAGTGCTTCCTACTTGCATCAGTAAGGGATCAGCCTTGTGGCAAAGCTTGCACGCGCTGCATCTGCCAATTGACACAAAACTCTGATCTTACTGGAAATGTAATTTCAAAGTTCCACACCCGTAAGCCTTGGGTAGCCAGGCTCTGTCTACCCAAATGCTAAACTGTAGCCCCTCAGGGCTCCCCAAAGGAACCCAACTACCCACAGCCATGAGTGAACCAGGCATAAACCAGGGGCAAGACCTGGGCACATGGGGGCAGACAGACCTGTGAGTCCAGCATTAATGCCAAGGGACGTGTGATCAGGCGGGCAATTTGCCCATCGACAGAAAAGGGTGACTGGGCTCAAAGAGGGGCTTTTATTCTCTGGCACTGAGCTCTTTAAAGTGGGTTCTGCAAGCATCTTTCCGGATGATTCTGTGACAAAAACTAATATTTCTGACTTAAGCCTCTATGTGAGACATATTTTTAGCAGCCTCTCTTAAATGGCACTTTTAAAAATAATCTCCTTCAAGACGGTAGACGATTAGAACACGGATGTCCAAGTGCCGAATTAAAAAGCCTCTTACAATTTGGAATGCGCTGTTTAGAGCTGCTGTGGGACCGCAGACAATTTGGTGCTTGATCATTAGACATTCGGCAAGTGCCACCCAGCTGAAAAATATATTTCTTTTAAGCTCTGGACTTAAATAGCATCAGCCCTCAAATGAGATCCCTCCCTCGGAAGGTTTTAAAGATACCAAGAAAGTCCCAGGAAGCATTTTATTTCAAAGTAGACCTTATTACAAAACTTGGGATGAGCTTTGTCCATCTGTCTCACCCCTGAGTTTTAAATTCCTCGTCTTTCTCTCCCACCAGCTCAGTCATTTCTATAACGGAGGGAAGGTGGCCCATGGAAACACCATGCAGCTTGCAGCGAGGATTAACGGGAAGTCTCTGGCATCCAGCAGCCTCCAGGACAGCACCTTTCTGGATGATCAGATCCTGTGGTTAACAGTGTTTCCATAGATACTGCAGGTGCGTGGCCCGACTCAGACAGCGACTGCTCCCTGAGTGGCTGTGTGCCAGCCTCTGAGAAGAGGAAAATGAACACAGCCCGTCACAGGGCGGCCATCTAGCCACAGATTAACAAAAGAAAATTCAACACAAAGTGGTAATACAGAGTGACAGATGCTGGGGCACAAAGTGCCACTGAAACAGATTAAGGGCCAGGCAGGAGCTCAGGAGGGGTGCAAGCAAGAAGGGAAGAGTCTGCAATGACTTTCGTGGAAGCTGATTCTACTGTAAGCCACTTCAGGGAACCCGAAACAGAAAGGATTTGCAGTTTTTCAAGGCAATTGCAACGAATAGCATCGTCATCATGCCACAGAGCAATGTAAACGTCTATGAAACTAGAGACAATGGGAAGGGAAGGAGGAGGGGAGAGACAGAGCTTGAGACAGTGGCAGAGACAGACTCAGAACCGGGGAGAGACAGACAGACAGAGGCAGAGAAACCAACACGCACACAGGAGGTGAAAGAGAGAGACAGGGAAAGACAGGCAGAGGCAGACCAAGAAACAAAGGAGCAGAGAGTGAGAAACAAAGAGGAGCAGGGAGAGAGAGACACAGAGACAGAAGAAGAAACAAAGAGATTAAAAAACAGAGACAGCAAAAGAGAGCACAGAGAATCCAAGAGAACCGCACAGTCCGCTGTCTGGGAGCCAGTGTGGAGGAGGCCCAAAGTGCCTGGGGTTCAGATGACTGAGACCCCGGCCAGCTGGGGAGTCAGTGGGAGGCCAGTGGGACCCAAGACTGAACGCCTGGCTGGCCACTCAGCCCCGGTAGAGCGGGGGCAGGCCCAGTGCACCCCAAGGCCAGGCAATGCCACCTCCTCCCCTCCGGGCCCTGTGAATCCCAGGCCAGGGCAGGTTCATGGGACAACCCCGCGCTGCCGGGATCTCCCTGCAGCTGGTGTGTGGGGTAACGAACATGACACATAACTCGGCCCTAACTTTCCTAAATGCACCCCTTGAAAAATATCTTAGAAAAGATGGTCCTTGGGGAAGTAATGCCTGCAAAGCATGCTGGAGCTCCCCTTCATGGACAGCCATGAGGCAGCCTGGGAGAAAGTGTTACAGCAAAGAAGCCTACTGACCGTCCTTTTTCAAGATGGTTTATCACAGCACCCCCTCCTTTTTTATATGCACCACCTGCCTGCACCCTTTGAAACATTATTCTACTCTTACGAAACTCTGCCTTCTCCAGATTCCAAATTTCCAAAGAGCCCGTCTGATATCAAGATTAAATGATCAGTAGGTTAAGAAAAAAAAAAAAAAAACCCAACCAACTTTGATGTACAAAGTGAGATGGGGAGACAAGGAAGGGGGAGACGAAGTCAGGGAGTGGAATGTGCGAGAGCTTCACCAAAGAGGGATCTGAATCTTTCAAATCCCCAGGAGGGTTGTGCTTGGAGCACAACAGACACTAAATTTTGCTTGAAATGAAAAAGGAAACAAAACAGAAGAGTAAACAGCATGGTGTTAAAGAATGAGATGGTCCTGGATCTGCAATCTGGCGCAACTGTGGAGCTGTGTGCCTCACGGTGAATCCTGAGACCTCTCTGTGCCTCGGTTTGCTAAGCTGAAAAATGGACCTTATTAGGTTCATTATATATTATACAGGGTTGTTCTGAGGGGAAAGGATAAAAATGCACGCCAACACCAAGCACATAGTACATGGCCCTCACCAAACAGACAAGGGAGGGGACAGGTGAGAGACTGGTGACAGGAGGACAAACCAACAGGGCTGGTGCTTTGAATCAGGGAAGCGATTCTACAGACCTCAAGCCACACCAGGCAGGGCGTCTTTTCTGCTTAAGTGGAGGTGACCCACTTAAACGGTACTTGGGACAAAGAAATAGAGACCCACAGAAGGGGCAGGAAAGAGAGGAATCCAACTTCAATTACATAAAGTGAGACCAAGTTTGCTTCCCCTGTGGGAACAAACTTGCACTTAAGGAGTTGTTTTGCCTTCAGCTTTCCCTGTGCTGTGACCGTAATTGACCTCTACATCCCGCCATCTTACAAGGTTCTATTTCTCTGTCTCCATTTATTATTCAAAATAGGAGCTGTTCTCCCAGAGAACTTTCTGGGCTGTAATCAAATCCTGCTAAAAGGTAAAAAAGAAAAAAAAAAACAAAAAAACAAAACTACAGCATTCATTCACATCTTAACCGGGGGCGGGGTGGGGGGTGGTGGGGGAATAATGAGAAGAGAGTCCTAAAAATACTTACATTCAAAAAGAGAAAAGGAGGGCTTCCCTGGTGGCGCTGTGGTTGAGAATCTGCCTGCCAATGCAGGGGACACGGGTTCGAGCCCTGGTCTGGGAAGATCCCACATGCCGCGGAGCAACTGGGCCCGCGAGCCACAATTACTGAGCCTGCGCGTCTGGAGCCTGTGCCCCGCAACAAGAGAGGCCGCGATAGTGAGAGGCCCGCGCACCGCGATGAAGAGTGGCCCCGCTCGCCGCAACTAGAGAAAGCGCTCGCACAGAAACGAGGACCCAACACAGCCATAAGTAAATAAATAAATAAATAAATAAAAATTTAAAAAAAAAAAAAAAGAGAAAAGGAAAAAATTCAACCCTTAATCCTTAAAATAAGGATTTAACCCTTCTCCTTAAAATAAGTGACTTCTTAAAAGTCTATAATAGCATGAAAAGACACCACTGAGAAGAAACTGTGTATCTTTAAAAAAGTTTATTATTTGGTGCGTGGGGTCATCCTCTGCTCTGTGAAAATGAAGTTCTCACTTAGCAAACATTTACGGAGCAGCTACGATGTGCCAGGCAGGGTGCTGGGCACTGGGGACTCAGAGGTGAAAACGGGGCCTCTACCACGTGCCCGCCACCAAGCACCTTTACCGGCAGCATCTCGCGGAGCCGCCCAAGCGGCTAGTGCCACGTTACTCTCCACCTGATCGAAGAGGAAACCGGGGTTTCTGAATAGGGCAGACCCGGTCCTGACCGTGAGGTCCTCAAATACTCTGGCGGTCTGGGAGGAAGGCTAGTCCGGGGTCAGCAGAAAGTGGCAACGAAGGGGTAGGGCAGCCTCCCACAAGAGAGGCCTCTCGTGGGCTCCAGAACTGAAGCTGAGTTTGCGGCTGCCTCCCTCCTCTGTCCCCGTCTGTCTGGCTCTGGGCAGATGACTGGAGCGGGCCTGAGGCAGTAACAACAAGGTCAAGATGTCCCCTTGGGGCCAATGCCCAAATGGCCAGCTCTTCCCAACAGCCTTCAGGACCGCTTTACTCCCTCCTCACTTCTGGCCATCACAACCTGCCCGCAGGAAAGGATCTGATGATGGTTCGAGCTGCCTCTGGGTAAAGGGATGTCACTGCCTTGAAGGGCAATCAGACTGGAAGCAAGAGGGAGCCTGGCAGGAGGAGAGAAGATGGGCTTTCATGTCAGAGGGGCCCAGGGAAAATCTGGACTCCACCACTTACTACCTGTGACATTCCCTCATTCACTCAATAAGTCAACTTATATTTATTGAGCACCTACTATGTGAATCAATGGGATTCAAAGGGAGCAGAAAGAGACATGGAACTTGCCCTCAAGGAGGGGCACCTCATGGAGATACTGATTAGTGAGAGATAAATGTAAAATCACAGCAAGAGAAGAAGGGAGAGATACATATAAACATCACATTCAACACGGAAAATCTGACCTGGTCGGGTTTCCTGAGGAGATGATGGGTAGATACTGAGGGGTGAGTTACCTGGGCCCAGAGCCTTATTCCAGGCAGAGGGGACAGCAGGAGCAAAGGCCCCACAGAGGGAGGAAGCAAGGGACCCGGAGCAGAAGAAAGCCGATGGGCTGGGGGCCCAGCACCGTGGTGGAATATAATGAGAAGTCCAGCGGGGCCTGAACCCTTCTGCATCTCAACTGCCATGTTTATTAAAGAGGATGCTAATCCCACTCGACTCATAGGCTTGTCTTCAAAATCAAACGAGAGAATGAAGTTCTGAAGACCCATGTGTGCCTGACACACTGTCGGAACTCCAACGGATGCTGGCGCTCAGGAAGGGTTTTCCTGCAACAGATGGAGGAGGATGGAAGAAGATGCTAGTCCTCCCAGCGCCCCGAAAGCTTGCACGACGAGATCTCTGGGTCCACACCCAGCCGAGCGGAGCCCCATGAGCTGCCAGACAACCTTCTAGTCTAAATGTGGATTTCACAAGGATGTTATTGACAGTTCTGGTGTAAAAATAAAAATGGGAAGCAACTCAGTATCCATCAATGGGGGCCTGGTTAGATAAACCTTGGTATTATCAGTTCAAAGGAATACAATGCAGCTCTTTAAAAGAAGGATGCAGGTCTACACGCGAAGTACAATAAAATGTCTAAAGTACATAGATAGGTGGGAGGAAAGTAATATACAGAACAGGGGATAGAGCCGCTACTGGTTGTTAAACATGTAGGTGTGTGCGCGCGGCTTACTCAAGCAGTGCTCATCTCTGGAAAGACAAACCCAGGACGGATCACTGTTATTGCCTCTGGGCAGGACAATAAAGGGCCCGGGATAGGAAGGAGATTTATTTTTCCCTGATCATACCCTTTTATACTACTTGGCTGTTTAGCATGGGTGTAACAAGGTTTGTCAAGAGTCCAAATTTTGACAATTTTCAATCGTTTAAAAAAAAACATATAGTCTTTCACAGCAGACAGATCCAGATCTGTCACTCCTCACCATGACTCAAAAAAACTATTAAAAAAATTATGAGACAAGAAGAAATTTGAACACCAAAATTCGTTGGTATAGACGAATTATTGATAATGGAGCCCTGACCATGATACTCTATTTGTTTTCTTCATTTTTATAGCTATACACTGAAATGTCTACAGATGAAACTGCCTTGTATTTGATTCAAACCAATATGGAAGGGAAAAGCAGGTACTGGTAACTTGAAATAAGATTGACCATGACTGACAATAGCTCATTTGAACAATGGCTACATGAGAGTGCATCACACATCCGCCGACCTTCGGGTGTTTAACATTTGACATCATAAGAAAGTTTTAAAGCAAAGAAGAAGCTATTATAAATGTGCACAGAAGGACAAGATGCTCTCAGCAACATGATTTGCAGTAGCAAAATACTGGAAACAACCTAAATGTTTATGAACACAACCAGATTTAAAGTATTGTAGTATTTCGTTCAATAGAGAATTAAAGAATCAAGAAAGTGAACAAGCTAGGTCAGGATTTCTCAACCAGGGGTGATTCTGTCCCCCAGGGGATATTTGACAATGTCTGGAGACATCTTTGGTTGCCATGACTGGGTGGGGTGCTACTGGCCTCTAGTGAGTAGGAATCAGGGATGCTGTTAAACATCCTACAATGCGCAGGACAGCCACCCCACAAAGAATTAAATGGCTCAAAGTGTCAAGAGTGCTGCAGTTTAAAACCCTCTATTAGATCTATGTGGGATGGTCCTCAAACCATAATACTAAATAAACATAAACACACACACACACACGGGGCAAACAGATATGAACAAGTATACCATGTAGGTAAAAGTTACACAAAACCGAAACTATTTATTTCTATGGAAATTTATCCATGTAGTAACTATAAAAACAGGGAGGAGGGCTTCCCTGGTGGCGCAGTGGTTGAGAATCTGCCTGCCAGTGCAGGGGACACGGGTTCGAGCCCTGGTCTGGGAAGATCCCACATGCCGTGGAGCAACTAGGCCCGTGAGCCACAATTACTGAGCCTGCGCGTCTGGAGTCTGTGCTCCGCAACAAGAGAGGCCCGTGCACCGCGATGAAGAGTGACCCCTGCTTGCGGCAACTAGAGAAAGCCCTCGCACAGAAACGAAGACCCAACACAGCCAAAAATAAATAAATAAATGAATAATAAAAATAAAGGAATTCCTTTTTAAAAAAAAAAAAAAAACAGGGAGGAGAAGGCTATATGCCAATTTCAGAATATCGATTATAGGTACAGGGCATGAAATGGTGCCAAGGGGACTTTGACAGATTCTGTAGCATTTTATTTACTTTACCCCCTCCCACCCAAAGGAAAGCAAATGTGCTAAAGGCTAATGCACGTAAAATCTAGATGGTGGCAACCTGGATACTCCCTCTTTTAGTGTCTGTACTTTTCCATACCCTTGACATTGAACAAACGTAACAGCACGGTTGTGAGCAGCAGAGGCTGGGTGGACCGACAGATGGTGTGGGCAGAATGGCAAGGCCAGGGCCTTGCCGGGTGGGAGCACTTACCGGCCCCCGAAGGTCGATGAGCTCCTGCCTCATCTGGGACACGAGGGCTTCCTTGGCCACCAGGGCCCGGTGCAGGCGCTCATTGAACTCGATCAGCTCCCCATGCATCTCTGCCACCTGCAACGCACAAGCACCACGTAGTGAGGCTCGGAGGGCAGACCCTCCCCACGATTCGCCCCGCCCTCTCCGAGCCCATCACTTGTCAGCAAGGCATCAGGAGGTTGTCGGGCTGGAAACAGTAACACTGCTTATACTTACAGATTAGCTACGCAATCCACTCAGAAGTTGAATACGTTTTTGACTTGGTTGGTTTTAACATTATGGACTCAACGGTCCCCAGTTTATGGTCACAATATGACTGTATCAGGTCATTTTTGGACCTTAGGCTTTTATTCTTAATAAATGAATAATTTTCTGGCAAAGGCTTTCTTTCTCATCCGAGTTGTGCCTGTCAAGAATTTCCCCGCTAATGGTACAAGTAGAATGACCGACCATTTCTGTTCATCAGGGCCTTGGTTCTGAAAACCAAGAAACCAGAACCGGAGCCTTGTTGAGGATGGTGACAGGGAGGGTGACAGACACACCTGCAGCAGCACAGCTGCCCTATGGTCACTGCTCATTCTATGCCAGGAAGATATTATTGCTCCTACCTCACAGAAAGAGGAACAATGTCAGAGGTGTTTAAGGAGCTGGGTCACAGTCACATAGCTAATAAAGGGCTGACTCTGCAGCCCTGGCTCTTGACCACTGGGCCACACTCCACAATCCTGCCACTCCACTGTTTAGCCCATTCAGGCCTGCCAAGAGCCTGCGAATTTATCCACGTTTCAATACTCTTGGCTGATCCCAAATAAATAAAAATGGAGGTTGCGATACGACAGCCCATGACTGATGTACAGAATCAATAACAGATCTTTCAAGCTGTAACTTACAAACAGAACAAAGATATCCCATATGGTCAAAACATACAGTAATTTCTCTGATTACAAGAGTGATCTTATTGGGACTTAAAATCAAATTCAACTGTAATTTATTTAAATGTTTTAGAGAAATGTGAGAATGTAATCTTGCCGTGCTCATCAGGAACCCTAAAGGAAGAATCTGGCGAGCATCTTACAGAGAAGCGTCCCAGAATGCAGAGGTCAAGCAGACCCCACCTAGCCCCTGTCCCTCCGCCCTTCTCAAAAGATCATCCCTCCTATACCCCAGACTTCAGCCAGGTACTTACTACATTCTATATAACACATAAATAATATCAGACCATTTATAATAAGTATTCTATGTGAAATATAAAACATACTGTCAGAATAAAGAAAGGATGTAAGGAGAAGCTTTGTGGGAAAAAAAAGAGTAACCTGACTCTTGATGCTTCAGGTGGAATAAAGGGAAGCCCTTTTTATTTTTATTTTTTGGATATGTTATATAAAGGGTAAAAGGCATAGAAGGAAATACACGAAGATATTAACATTAGTCAAGGGGTATTTTTCTTTCCATTCTTTCTACTTTTCTTTACTTTTTAGTTTCCTAATAATTTATCAGAGAGAATAACCACTTAGCCTCTTTAAAAGAATTAAAATTTTTCACCTGAAAGTAAGGGGAGCCAGGTGTAATCAACGTGAAATTTATCAGGTTCCCAGCCATAATTCTGACGCATCCATTAATTTGCTCTGTGAATCTCCACTCAAATGTCATCCCCTCTCTGTCCCTCAGATGCTCACCTTTTTCAAACCAGTGTGAAATGCGAAGTGAAAATGGCATAAAAGACACTGCAATAGCCATGCAATTAACAAATGGAGAATAAGTCACTGAGTCTTTTAACCAACGTTTTTTGGTCATACAGACCTAAAGTTAATATTCCCCGGTTGCCTTATTCCTTTTGTATAAAAAAAGCTTAAGATGATCTTTTGGCCTTTCACAAGCAAATACAACATCACTAATAATGCCTGTTCGACTCCTCCGCACAGAAATCACATAAACCCTCCATGAGCTTCCTCAGGGCTGAGAATCCATTTACCACACAGTAAGCAGGAAACATACACAACTGCCAGTATCACTGCTAAATACCAGCTAATATGCCCCCACAAAATGCAAGCTTTAAATAAGTGCCACTGTCATTTCTAAAGCAAAGCAGGGTTTTGCTTTGTTTTTGTTTTGTTTTGTTTTGTTTGGCAGTGGAAACCAGAGTGTTAAAACAATTCTCCGTAAGTGCATAAAACACTGAAACATCCCAGTTTCAAGTGGTGTTTATCATGAGCCGTCAAAACCCTGGTTCTCTTTTGCAGCCAGAGAGTAACTTGACCACATCAGACAAAGCTTTCATTTCACTAGGGAATGGGGGGAAAAATCCTATGGAACTGAGGAGACACAATTTGATGAAATAATTTCCTGCAGTCATTAAAATGGCAATGCTCATTGTTACTAGGCAAAGCTCTGAAACCCTGAATTTCTCCATTACATACATATCCCTACAAACAGTTACTGTTATAAACAGCTTTCATCTTACATAAACCATACTGAGCTTACTATTCCTCAAATAACTCTTTCCAAACTCTAGCATAACTAGAAATGAATTCAAGACTCAGAGAGAGCCTCAGAAGAGAAATGTGAGATCACAAATTGTTCCCATTATCTTCAAAATAAAAGGCAGAACCACTGCCTACCGGAATTTCTATGAGGCTCTGAGGGCATTTACAGGTTTCACCTGACCTTCTTTCGTTATTCTCCATAGCTGCAGGGAATAGGATAGAGACAGGGGCCCTCCAATCCTTTCTCCACCAAGCAGCAAGAGTGATCTTCCCAAAGCAACAGCTGATGTTGTCACCTGCTGTTTAAAACCTTCAATGCTTCTCACTGTCCTAAGGATAAAAATCCACCCTCCTTCCAGATCCGGCGCCGGCCTCTCTCCCTAACACCATCTCCTGCCCCTTTCCTCCCAACAACTCTCCCTAATGCCACTCAGCCCCGCGGGTCTTCTACATTCCATAAACATGCTGAGCTCTAGGAGGTCACCCTGTGGACAAAGAGGAGAAAGACACAACCAGCAGAGGAAACAGCAGGTGCAAAGGCCCAGAGGTTGGCAGGGAGGTAGCTGAGAGAGGCAGTTAAGGGCTCAGACTCTGGTGCAAGACTGGTCTTGGCTGGATCATTTAACAGTGTGCTCCTGTACGAGTCACTTAACCTCTGTGAGCCTGAGGCCCGTCACCTACAAAACGGGGATTAAAAACCACGCTCACCAGGACATGGCAGCAACCTAAGTGGCCATTGACAGATGAATGGATAAAGAAGATGTGGCACGTATACACAATGGAATATTACTCAGCCAAAAAAAGGAACAAAATTGAGTTATTTGCAAGTGAGATGGCCGGACCTAGAGTCTGTCATACAGAGTGAAGTAAGTCAGAAAGAGAAAAACAAATACCATATGCTAACACATATATATGGAATCTAAAAAAAAAAAAAAAGGTTCTGATGAACCTAGGGGCAGGACAGGAATAAAGACACAGACATAGAGAATGGACTTGAGGACATGGGGTGGGAGGGGGAAGCTGGGATGAAGTGAGACTAGCATCGACATATATATACTACTATATGTAAAATAGATAGCTGGTGGGAAGCAGCTGCATAGCACAGGGAGATCAGCTCGGTGTTTTGTGACCACCTAGAAGGGTGGGATAGGGAGGGTGGGAGGGAGACGCAAGAGGGAGGGGATATGGGGATATATGTATATGTATAGCTGATTCACTTTGTTATACAGCAGAAACTAACACAACATTGTAAACAATTATACTCCAGTGAAGATGTTAAAAACAAAACAAAAAAACAAAAAAAACATGCTCACTGCATGGGGCCGCCGTGTGGATGAAATGAGCTGCCGCCCTTTAGCAGGCTTGGCACATGTCTGCACGTGGCAAATGCTCAGGGAATGAAAGCTCGTTTTCCATGGTGGGTGATCACGTGAAAGGGACATGAAAGAGGAGGAGGAGGAGAGGCAGGTCTCCGGAAGCCACATGGAAAAGGGCCACATGTTCCATAACAAGGGGCTCAGACGGCTGTGGAGAGAGCCTCACCGTCTCCAAAGCGAATGTCACCAAGAGAATGGCTAACCGTCCGCCAGGCGCTGTTCTCGGTGCCGGGGCGCAGGAAAGTCATGGGGTTCACACCCTAGAGGTCAGACAAGCTGGACTAGAGCCCAGAGAGAGAGGAGGACTTGGGAGGCGGGGTATCGGGAAAGGCCTCGCCCAGAGACAACACTCAGGAGTCACGTCTCAGATCGGCCTTGACACGTGCCAGGCAGCCTGCTATGGCCGATCCACGCGCTAAATCACAGCCAGGCACTCACTGCGAGCTGGCACCATCAACGCTCAGGGCCACTTTAGAAGTCTGTCGCGTCTCTTACTACTCTCAGCAGTTGTATTTCCTTGAAAACGAATCTGAAGGCGGTTAAGGAGGAGGTGCCATTTGACAACACTAATGACGGTGACAAAGTCAGAGGCGAATGCCAGGTGGAGGTACACTGACCACAGCTGATGCAGCTTCCAACAGAGCCCAACGTGGGCCAAAGCACTGGGAACTGAGCCCCGATTCTCTGAAAGGCCCACGGGAACACGTGGATGGCAGCAGGTACGGTTCCCAAGTTATGTCTGGAAGGTGCACAACTCATGAGCTAATAAGGTGTGAATGCTTATCAGTCAACATTTGGGTCTTGTCGTTGAGGCTGGAGAGAAGACGGCAGAAAGATTTAAGAAGTTTAAGTCACTAGGCTGTTTGGCAACATCTGTCAAACTTTTGAAATCACTCACCTGTGGCTTAGCAAACCCCTGCTGTGGAGTAGCCTGTGCCTCTACTTGCACATGTGCTCAAGCAGAAGTTTAGCTCCAAATGGCTGGAACCCACCGAAATGCCCAACCACAGGGAACTGGTGAAATCTGTCAGGTTCCACTGCTCTCTCCCACTGCCTGCCACTTGGCAGACATCACTAGTCAATCACGGCTACCTTCCTCAAGAAGATACCCAGGCAGCCCTAACCAACTGATCAGTGTGTTGGCCTACGTGATGACACCTATTTAGTATCCCTGGCCTAAAGGGTCATCATTGACAGGGAAAGGCGTCATCAAGGTGACATTTGAGTTGGGGTTTGTAAGATGATGTCTTTGGAGCTTCAGGAGACTGAGCAATCCCTTCCAGCTGAGGCATCAGGGAAGATGATCTCCAAAAATAATGCGTCTGTGAAAAAGCTTTTAAGTCTGTGAAAATCCCAGGAATTATCATAATTACCTGCCAAATCATGAAATGATTATAAATTAAAAAAAAAAAGCCTCTGGCACTTCCTTTTATATCAGAATGTTCTATCTAATCACATTCAAGTAAATCTTGCTTCACTCCTCCTTTAGCTATCTAACCGAATTAGACACTTCCTGATTAATTAGACCAAGACACTCCCAAATTTTAACAGCAACTGAGACTCTTTTGGTCACATACTCAAACTCTCTGAGAATGTTCACTTGATGCCTCAGAATCTACCTCAGTTTTATAAAACACACAAACTGTTTGTGGGTCCCAGTGACACTGGCCGTGGGGAGGGATCTAGAACCTCCCTCTGCGGTGAAGACACTATGCCCACCTGGGTAAAGACAAAGCCCTAGCCAGTGCCCACTTGCCTTAATATACTTTTGAACACCAACTATTATATCCATCAGCTCATGTGACCCTCGCCACCCTCCTGTCAGGTGGGCAGGGCCTCCTATGGATGGGGCCTCGAGGCTCAGAGAGGTCAGGCTGTGAGTCGAAGGCATCAGAGTCAGAGCCACTGTCTGTGTTCCCTGCCCTCCACCCTGGGGCACAGGAGAAAGCTGAGCCCTTCAGGGGTTAAGGAGATGAGTCAGTCCCACAGAGCAGAGGGAAGCAGCACAGTGTGGACCAGTGGCTCCCAAAGCAAGCTGATCATGAGTTGCTCGGAGGGCTTCTGAGAAATGCAGATTTCTGGGCTTCACTCCCAGAAATGCTGATTCAATGTGGGGGAGTCCAGAGCAACACTTTTTAAAGACCCCAGTGACTGTGATGATCGATCAGACTTGGGAACCACTGTCAAAGACAAAGGGGAAGGATTTCACACACTCAGGTGTGAATTGCAGTGGGGCCACTCCCTAGTTTTAGAAACCTAGGTTTTTCAGTTCATCATTTGTAAAATCGGGATGTCACGGAAGCTCCTCCACTTGTCAGCTTTCAACTTCCAGATTCTCAAGGAGGTGAACAAAGGCACAGCCAGAGAAAAACCACATCAAGCCTGCCGGCCAACACCAGATGGCAGCAACCACCACGCGCAGCGCTGTTACTCCTGCGACGGCAGAGTTCAGTCTGCAACCGAGGGGGCTGTGAACTGCGGCAGGGATGTGAGCTGTCTGCTACCCACCTGAGGCAAGCACAGAAATTCACAATAAGTGTTTCGAAACATCTGAAGCAATTTCATATTGGTATGAAATCCAGGAATTCCGGAATTTTTCTAGTTGGTTTTTTTTTTTTTTTTGTATTTTACAAAAGTACCCATTTGCAATGAATTGGAAATACTTAAAAACAAACAAAACCAAAACCAAAAAACCCAAAAAACCTGGCTCTTCAGCACAGATAGTTTGAGAAGCACCTATCGACAACACAGATGCTATACTTGAAACAACGTTTTGCATTAATAATTATTAGAAACAATGACTAATAACGATGAAAAAAGCCAGAATACGGCCATTTTTGGATAAAATTTGTGAAGAGAACTGAAAAGAGAAATAAGAACCAATGTTATCAACATCTGTTGGTCTTTTAGATGTATATACCTTGTTTCCTTGTACAGAGTCAATTTAGGCTTGAAGACTAAGAAAATCAGGAACGTTAACTGAAACAACACATGTCCAGACCTAGCTGAGGTCACAGATGTCTTCAAAAAAAATTACAGCTGCCATCGCTCTCTTTGAGACTGATGGTGGGCCTTTCCCGCAGCTGCCTGATCATGCCCATCTCCCAGAGGAGGAAGGAGAGGCTCAGGAACTGAGCAGCAAACCAAAACAGAGGCACAAAGAAGGTAAACACCTTGCCCAAGGCCACACAGGAAGCAAGCAGCAGAACTGGTTTTCAAATTTCTGAGTCCATGTTTTGGACTTTCTACCCTGCTTCTCTGCATATACCATGACCAGGATGCTGAGCTGGCATCTCAAGATACCAGAGGACATGGAGAAGGTGATAAACCTGGGATCAAGTACAGAGAGCATTACCCAGGTAAGGGGCACCATCACGCAGAAGCACGCGCATACACGCGCACACTCTGGGAAAAGGCACCGTCTCTGGCTGCTCCCGAGGCCCGGTCTGGCTTATCACAGACCAGTCTGCAACCAGCCCCCTCGGAGGGACCCTGGCAGTAAGGGAAGGAGCGCCCAGGGTAAACAAGAACCTTAGCAAAGGCAGGAGCTACTGTGAAACTCAGGGTCCAAGGAGAAACCCAGAAACTTGGCCGGCAGCCAAGATGGGCCTTCTTCAAAGTGGTCATTGCTTCATGTGAAGGCACTGTGCAAACCAGTGTGTAAATGAAAATTCCAACATGAAGACATTCCAGGGGACTGTCAGGAATACTTGGAGATGTTTGGCATCAACGAGCCCTCCAAGCAGGGCCTCGAATCAGGTGCAGAAAAACGAGGGGCGTGAAGGTCAAACCCAGGTCCTGTCTATTCACTGCCGTGTGACCTCGAGTAAATTACTTCACACCTCTGACTCTTGGTATCTTCTTTGTAAAATGAGGGTATCGTTCCCTATTGTCCAGATTTGTCATGAAGAACAAAGTGATGACAGAGTTTGGGGAGCGCCCGGTGCCTGCCACAGTGAGTGATCCTTAATTTATCGTAACGGAGCGCCTCCTCGGGTCTGGCGGTGTTCCAGGTGCTTTACAGGAGCAGGCACCACCGCCTGGGAGGTCGAGCTTTATGCCCATTTTACAGAGGAGGAAAGCAAGCCTCAGCAAGGTAAAGCGATTGCCCAAAACCAGTCTGCTAGAGGGGGGCCGGTGTGATGCGGGGCTCGGGGTCCTGCATCTCCCGAGTCTCCTGTTTCCTTGTGGCTTCCAGCCCACCTTGCTCTCTGATTCTGCTGTGTGGGGCTGACCCCGGGAAGGCGTGCAGGCTCGCCCTGACGAGGCAGAGCTCTGGGATCTCGGGACTGATCCTCCTGGATCACTGTCAAGCTGCCCAGTGACAAGTTCACCGGGAGCCCAGGGAGCAGCTGCATCCTCAAGTCCACCGAGATAGCCCCATGGGGGCTCCATCCGCAGCGCCACTGAGATAAGTAGAAGCCTGCAAGGAGGCCGAGGGATAAGTTCCCGTGGAAGAGAGACTTCCTTCACCTCCTCTGTAACGAGCCGTTCTGTGCTCAGAACGCCGGGCTTGAGAGAAGGGATGCTTAAAAACATTTGGCTGGTATTATGGTTTAATGGGGGAGGAGGAAACACCCAGAACTCATTAATTACGGGAAGCCTCTGAGAAACAGATGTTATGTAACTGTTAAAGCCCAGCCACAGAGCTGCTGGGTCCCTGTCCCCGACGTTTGCCCTCATTTCTCCCGACACCCGACCATTCAGAGAATACACCGGGCAAGCTGTTGAGAAAGGTCACACACGGCAGCAGCTGCTACCCACCCAGATAACACCTTTTCTTTCCTGCTTTCCACTAATGGCCCTTAAAGAGCAAAGGCAGAATATACGGAAATGGCAATAATAAAAGAGCAGCCAACACCTTCCTGGTGGTTGTTTGAGACAAATGAGCAAGGACAAGGGAAAAAAAGCAAAAACAACCCTGAGCCCCAGCCCTCTGCTGAAAGATACGTTCCTATCAGAAGAATAACACAAGAGGCATCATGCATCTGTGGAGGTTTTTTTAAACAGGTTCCATCAACTGTCACCCATCCTGGGACTTCCCTGGCGGTCCAGTGGTTAAGGCTCCGTGCTTCCACTGCGGGGGCCACGGGTTTGATCCCTGGTCAGGGAACTAAGATCCTGCATGCCTCGCAGCACGGCCGAAAAAAAGAACCTGTCACCCATCCTGGTGGCATTACCAGAGGGGTCGCACAGCCTGGTGTTTAAGGCACAAACTCCAGAGCCCAGTGACCTGGGAATCCCCCCCTCCTAGCTGTGACTTCGGGCAAGAAGCTTTCACCAACCTGGGTCTCAGTTTCTCATTCATAAAATGAGGTTAACAGTGTAGATTTCACAGGGTTTTTGTGAGATCTGAGCAAGGTGATATATACGCAAGAGGTGCTCAGCTAGGAGCCCACAGGCACTGAGTGCTCCGTAACTGTTGGCCATTATTATGCCATTAAACCGGCACCAAGAAAAACATCCCGTGTCACTGGTCCCACAGAATCTACAGCCTTAACCACCTTCAGATCTGTCCCCACTCTTCCATCTCTGTCACCCAAGCCTTGGTTGAGAAGCCTCCCATCTCCCACCTGGACAAACACAACAGTCTCCAGCTGCCATCCCGCTGCCCTCTTGTCCTCCGCCCCACCCCCAAGCTGGCGCTCAAATGGCCTCCCTGTGACCCAAACCCGATCACATCCCTTCTCTGCTTAAAACATTTCACTGATGTTGACGAAGAAATGACAAGAGGTCTGCAATTTGCTTCAAAAGAATATGGAGGTGAAGGCAGTGGAAGGTTAGGCATGGAGTAGGATTGGCCTTGGCAGCTGGAGCCGGATGAGACCGTGTGATGGGTATAGGGGGTGCGTTACACTATTCTGCCTACATTAAATTTCTCCAGAATCCAAAGTTTAAAAATATCTTTCAGTGGCTTTCCACGAATTTCCCTGGCATGGCATACAAGCGATGGGAGGAGGGGCAAGGTGGGGAACGGAGGGAAGAGGTGGGAAGGGGAGAGAAAGAATATTTCAAGGGAAAAACCGACACTGATCATATGAGATTTCATCCTGCCCCTACACTTCCCTCTGTGCATATCTCCTAGAATCCTATCCACCCTTCAAAGATGAATTCATATCTCAGTTTACCTTACTCCCCAGATCCTTTGACACGTTCATCCATGTTCTCCATAAATGATTCCTCAAGAGTGTAAGAGCAGTTATTGTTTTCTGAGCACTTACTACATGTCAAGCACTTTCAGGGCCACAGAAAAAGGCTCTTTTGTAAGAAAAGGTGTGTCTCTGAGCGGCCACAGCCCCGCAGGGGCTCAGTGCGTAGCGCATGGGCTGGACACAGCTCCCACTGGTCCTGAGAACCACATGCCCTCGTGCAGTGTACAACCTGCACAACGACACACAGAGGCCTTAGACACTTTGCTAGGTGCCCTGCTTCTCCCATCTTACAGGGGAGGAAACAGAGGCCCAAAGCAGCTAGAACATTCGCCCATGGTCACACAGAGATGAGGGCACTAGGTGACGCCAGACCCACGCTCCGTTTCTTACACACGGCACCCACAGGAGGAGGTGTGGCCCTACGTGGCCAGCCTCCATGCACCCCAACATAGAGTGCTGCCTCCCAGGCCTGTCATGAAACGCAAGACCTCACCCGACTCCACATGTCTTCCAAGGGATGGCGGCCAAAGCCACTGACAACACCTGACACTTCTGGGGCTTATTTCTGCTGGATCAGTGAAGGGTGGGGGGCAACAGAGGAGAAGACGGTGAAGGCCCCTTTCTGTTAACACAGCAGATAATGTCATTTAGCTGCCATCGCACAGTGGTTGTAATTATAACCCATTACAAGTACAAAACACTGTGCTCGGCCGGGCTATGAAAACGGGTCAAGAATTACTTTAAAAGGCTTTGCTAGGTGTCCCTGGTGGTGCAGTGGTTAGGAATCCACCTGCCAATGCAGGGAACACGGGTTCAAGCCCTGGTCCAGGAAGATCCCACATGCCACGGAGCAACTAAGCCCGTGTGCCACAACTACTGAGCCTGCGCTCTAGAGCTGCAAGCCACAACTACTGAGCCCGCATGCCACAACTACTGAAGCCCACACGCCTAGAGCCCATGCTCCGCAACAAGAGAAGCCACCGCAATGAGAAGCCCATGCACCGCAACGAGAAGCCCGTGCACCGCAACTAAGAGTAGCCCTGGCTCGCCGCAACTAGAGAAAGCCCGCATGCAGCAACGAAGACCCAATGCAGCAATCAATCAATTTATTATTTTTTTTAAAGTCTTTAAAAAAGGCTTTGCTGCCCTCTCCTTTCAAAAGCACTGCTGTTACAGGCTTGCTCACAGAGGACAGCTATCCATTCCCAGGGATCCTGGGCTTGGAAGGCAGCTCGGTGCTGGCCTCGTCTGTCTCCCCAGCACAGAAAGCTTTCTCCAGCCTGCTGGTGGCGGGGTGGGGAGGAGGAAGGAGGTGGGGAGATGGAAGGGGTGGAAAGAGGAAGGGGAGAGGCCATCATCATCAAGAGCAAACATCTGCCGAGCGCACACCTGGGCCGGCCCCAGTTCCCAGCAGCGTCCCTCTGTGAGCTCATCCACAGACAACCTTTTGAGGCCCAGCCATGGCATTGTCTCTTCTTTAAAAATTCATCTTCAGTATCCGAAAATTCTCAGAGATTCATTCATTCAGCAAATTTCTATTTGCATCTACCAAGCCCTGTACATCTATTAAGTACTACAGACATAGTAGCAAATGAGAGAAAAATCCCTGCCTTGGTGGTTTCTCCATTCTAGTAGCGACACCGCCCCACCCCGACGAGGAGACGGAGGTGCACGGAGGTTCAGTCCTCGTCAAGACTAACGAGCTGAGGCCTTGGGCTCTGAACTTGGAGCCCACGCTCACCACCACCACGAGGGACCACCTCTTGGCTCTGGGGTGGTTCATTTATAAAGTTCCTCCTGTCTGCAGCCACTTCTGGAATGACTTCGTTCGCCTATGCAGTCATTCGCTGGTGTGCCAGGCGCTGTCCTGGGTTCTCACTGGGAGCTCACCCTCACCAATAGTGGAGCTGGCGGATATGCCACCTTCTCTCCAGGTTCTGGGCATCAGTGGTGACTCGGGGAGCTCCCTGCCCCTGAGGGATTCAGACACTGACAGTCCCCATACAGCACAGCCAGTGTCCCAGCCAGAACACAGTGGGGTCCCGGGGGCCAGAAGACTGTACACAAGGGGAGGCTTGCGGGGCGGGAGGAGGTTAGCCAGCAGGAGGCAGGAGAACCAGGACACGCCCAGGCCCGGCCGCGTCCGAACCGCAGCACTCCTGTGCCCCCCAGGCTCCTGTGCTATACAGTGGGGACCCATCGTGCTGAGCGGGCAGGGCTGGTGGGAGACCCAGATGGGACAAGAGCTGACCTCAGAGCCCCAGGCTGGCACACAGGAGGGGCTCACCCTGGGACAGCTTCTTCTCATTCTTGAGAACTGGATGCCAGACCTAGGAAGTTACATAATATCACAGATCTACCACTCGCTCCCCAATTCAGAGGTTTCTCCAGAAAATATTTCACCCTGAAGTGCTGTTTTTAAGTTTATTGTGCAGGGTGCTGGAAAGCACAGGATTTCATATAAAGATGTAAATCCTGAAGTTATGTGGCTCTTTGTCACAGTCTAATGTCTTCCAGGAATCAGGGGAGGCCGGGGCATTTTTAATCATATTCCTTCGGAAGGAATACATAGAGCCCTCCTGAATATTTTGAACACGGCTCGATAAATTATGCCCACGTTTCAAAAGAAAGACAGTAAATGAAAAACATTAAATTTTATGAGCATTGAAAAATGTTTCTCTCCCTGGATGGTCTCTTTCTCATACCAAACAGCACTGGCTTAAAGCTGAGAGGAGCCCCCTTCAGGTAACGACCGCCTTGCTTCTCCAGGGTGGACACAGTCATGCTGGGCAGTGAACTGTGGACACAGACAGCTGGACAGAAGGACACTGCTGCTCAAGTGCACGTGTGCAGTGTGGGCAGGTGCTGGAGGCTGAACTTGGAGCGCCTCCATACGGTGAAGGACGTGGACTGCCCTCCAACACCTTCCTTGTCAAAGAAACAAAGGTCTTGCCTTCAGCAAGCTAAACAGGTGATGCCTGGCCTAAAAAATTGATTGGCCTCCCACTTTCATAATGACTCAGCCCCCAAAACGCCAATGAGACATTCAGGTAGAAATCTATTTATGCCAAGAAAGAAAATGCCTCATACACCCAATTCCACAGCACGCTGAATACTCTCCACCTGCAGAGGCCTCAGAGGCTCCTCTGGAAGCTGCTGCAGAGAGAACACGAGTTTGGCTCAAGGATGCAGCAAATCAGGTTGAAGCAGCCGAGGAAGGGCCCTGGAGGTGTCACGCCACGGTGACTCAGCCCCGGAAACTTCCACTTTGCACCAGTTTCGTGGCAAGATCTGCCTGCTTCCTTGGTGCTTGTATTCCTAGAACCTGCGCTGGATTGTCCCAGACCTGGGATGAGTGCCAGCTGCCGGGTCAGGACTGCCAGTTCACAGGTTCTTCCAGGAGGCTGTCGCCCTTGCACTGCGGGGCAGACCACCCTCACTGCACAGCAGGACAATCCTTCTCATCTCCACTAAGCACCTGGATGAATGGGTTGGGAGATGGTCACAAGCTTTCTTCTTCTAAGCGAGATTTTTAAAAACCTCCTTAGATGACCTCAGCCAGTCCCACGGTTTTGGATAGCACCTGCACCCTGATGACCGCTAAATACACATCTCCCACTGGGACCCCCAGACTCATACATTCAACTGCTCATTCAGCAGCCCCACTTGGAATATTTGTTTAATTTACCATTTTATCTTTTTATCTTTTATGTTTTTGGCCGTGCGGCTTGCGGAATCTTAGTTCCTCGACCAGGGATGGAACCTGTGCCCCCTGCAGTTGAAGCGCAGAGTCCTAACCGCTGGACCGCCAGGGAATTCCCTTCACTTGCATATGTAATCGGCATCCCATACTTCAAAGGGAATGGCCTGAAAAGCCAACTCTTGATTTCCCCCCTCAAGCCTCCTCCCACTTGACAATTCCCAGCTTCCTTCCGTCTGCTCAGGCCAGAAACTTTGGAGCCACCCCGGACTCTTCTTTCTCTCATAGCCCACACGCAGTCCACAGCAAGTTCTGATGGCTTTCCTTTCAAAGCAGATCTAGAATCCAGCCACCTCTCACCACTTCCTCTGTCAGCACACCGGGCCCAGCCACCAGGCCGTCTCACCTGGACCCCAGCAAGAGCCCCCTGGCTACCATCCATCTGCTTTCAACAGACTGGTCACTGTCGCTCTGCTCAAAAACTCACCAGTGGGGACTTCCCTGGTGGTCCAGTGGTAAAGAATCTGCCTTTCCATGCAGGGGACGTGGGTTCGATCCCTGGTCTGGGAACTAAGATCCCACATGCTGCGAAGCAACTAAGCCCGCGTGTCACAACTACTGAGCTTGCGTGCCTCAACTAGAGAGCCTACGTGCCGCAAACTACAGAGCCCACGTGCCACAACTACAGAGCCTGCGTGCCACAACTAGAGAGGGAAAAAACCCGCATGCCACAACTAGAGAGAAGCTGTCACGCTACAACGAAAGATCCTGAATGCCTCAACAAGGATCCCGCATGCCACAACGAAGACACAATGAAGACCCAACGTAGCCAAAAAAAAAAAAGAAACTCACCAGTGGCTCCTGTGTCACTCAGGTCAAAGCCAAGTCCATACAACAGCCTGGGAGGCCCAGTCCATCCAGCCCATACATCTCTGACCTCGGCTCCTACAGCCCCTCCCTTCTTCACCAGCCTCATGTCTGTTTCTGAAACACCAGGGCCTTTGCAGAGGACTTCCCTCTCCCAGGTAACTAACCACCAGGCACATTCCCTCCTCCACCTTTGGGCCTTTACTCCAAGACTACCTAGCCAGCATGGCTTTCCAAGTCCACCCCGTATAAATTAGTCCTCCCAGCCCCATCACTCCCTGCGCTTGTTCTCATTTTTATGCGGCCCTCACTCCCATCTGACTACTGTTTCTTCAAACTCACTGGATCCTCACAAGGGAGAAGCGAAGGAGGGCAGCGATCTCTGGGCATGTGTGTACTGCTGTTCCCCAGGGTCTGGAACAGTGCCGGACACACAGTAAGCATGCAATAAATGTGTGTAGCATATGGGCAGAGAGGAACAGAAATTACCCATGAATGTTTTTAAATGTTAAAAAACATTCAACCACGTTAGAACTCCAGGGCTCATATCCACAGCGAATGACCTCTGCCTGCGATGAAGTTAGTGCTATAGAATGAACATTTGTGTCCCCCGACCACAATTCGTGTGTCAGAATCTAACCCCCAATGTGACGGTGTGAGGAGACGAGACCTCTGGGAGGTGATTAGGTCATGAGGGTGGAGCCCTCATGAATGGGGTTAGTGCCAGTCGTAGCCCATTCGGGCTGCTGTAACAAAATGCCACAGACTGGGTAGATGATGAAAAACAGACATTTATTTCTTATAGTTCTGGAGGCTGAAGTCCAAGATTGGGGTGCCAGCTTTGTGGGGTGAAGGCCCTCTTCTAGGGTGCAGACGGCTGACTCCTCACTGTGCCCTCATGTGGTAGAAGGAGCAAGGCTGCTCTCTCCGGGCCTCTTCCATAAGCTCACTCCTGAGGGCTCTGTCCTCATGACCTCAGCACCTCCCATGAGCCCCACGTCCTAGTACCATCACCTTGGGCGTTAGGTTTTCATCATATGGATTGGGGCAGGGGGACCACGAACACTCAGACCACAGCAGTGCCCTTTAAGAAGAGACAAGAAAGCTTGATCTCCACCACGTGAGGACACAAGAAGATGCTCATCTGCAAACCAGGAAGCTGACCCTTTCCCAAGAACTGGACCTGCTGGTGCCCTGGTCTCGGACTTCCAGCCCCCAAACTGTGAGAAATAAATGCCTGTTGTTTGTAAGGCACCCAGTCTGTGGCATTTTGTTACTGCACCCTGAACGGAGTAAGACGCCTCACTCAGGGGCTCTCCTCTGCTTGAGGAAAGAAGAGGAAGGTGATGGGGGAGGATCCAGCAAGGTGGGGACCACAAGCCTCAGGCCAGGGTCAAGGCCTGGTGGCGCTTCCCCGCTGAGCAGGGCCTGTCTTGTTGACCAGGCTGCCACAGGCCCAGCCCATGTGCTGGGACTCCCAGGTCCTGCTTGCACAACCTTGTCAGCCCAGCTCAGGTCATCGAATCACCAGCAGGAAAGCAGAAGGTGGCCGCCTCTCCCTTCCCAAGCACAGTACTTAGCAAACGACTTTAACTTGCTTTTTGCACGTCGGCATCTCCCGCCCCAAGACTGGAGGTGTTGCCGTCTGGGCAAGGGCTGCGCTTGGGCTCACTGCTCTGTCTCTGGGTCAAAACACAGCGATCTGTCCTCAAAGCCCACCGATGAATGGCCTGTCGGTCTCTGCAGGCAGCCCAGGGGCTCCGACACCGAGAAGAAGGGACGGCAATGCCTACCCCCACTCCCATCTGCTTGAGGGATGTTCTTCCACATAAATACAAGACCCCTCTCAACTCCTGCCCTAGGGGTTTCTGGAAACTTCTTTGAGGGATTTTTAAACAAACACCAATGATGTTCTGACCCAAGAGGTTTGAAATGGAAGAGACAAGAAGGCGTGTGGGTGCTGGATAGGGACAGGCTTCAGAGGCAAGGGGGCCTCAGGGAGGACAGCCTCCGTCATCCCCCCATGAGAGGGGGCCTCAGCTCCCTCACTAAAACAGGGTGACGGCGCCCACCTCATTGGGGGAGTGGGTGTGAAGAATCAATCCAATACACCGTGTACATAATGCTCCAGGGACAGAGCCGAGAACACAGCAAGCGTGCAATGGAGGGGAGTGAGGAAGAGAGGGGGAGAAAACACACGGAGGACGCACAGCCCTGGACACCCCGGCTCCAGGCCTCCGGAACGTCCACCGCAGGGAGGAAGGCTAGTTCTGAAGCTAGAGAATGCCCTGGGGCCTTTGCAACAGAGGCAACAGTGGATTTCCACATATGACATCATCTCTGAGCCACTCCCCACTGCTGAGAAATCTGTCCCCCGACATCCCAGGACCCCCACCTGGACCACCTCCATCGCCCTCTGCACAGTGGCCAGTGCCCGGCTCCTCTGAGGTCACGCGTTCTGTTCCTCTCACCAGGCGGCCCCATGTGCCAGATCCTTCCACGTTCTCTCCTCCAGAAACGTCCACGTACCTCGCCCAGCTGGATGTCATCAGTCTGCCGTGTGTCACGGACCCTCCACTCTGTGCTGTGCCCTTCCCTTCAGCCCTGTGAGCTCCCCGAGGTCAGGAATGCCGCTGCGTCCCCAGAGCACAAACCCTGTGATGCTCAGCCCAGCACACGGCACACTGGAGGCCCCTGTGTTCGGTAAGTTTCACGACTCCACGTGCAGAAAACCAGGCCCGGGGGCCCTGTAGCCAGGGCGAGAGGACCGTTCCAGCTCGACAGAACATTCCCAACAATGACTGTTAACCCTCAGCGGGACAGGAGGTGAGCTCCCTGCCACCACGGGATCCTGAGCAAAGGCTGGTCCCTGCCAACCTTCCCAGCACAATTCCACACTTTTTTGTTGTTGTTGTTAACTCGCTATGGCCCAACACAGTGGTCTCCCAGCTCTCCAAGGAGCCCTTCCCCATTCCAGAGCCTCCGTCTGCTGTTTCTTCTGCTTTCTACTCTTCCTTTCTCTCCTTCTCATCACTCGGGACTCAGTTCAAACGTCGCCTCTGCAGACAGGCCACCCTGTGTGCAGTGGCTCTTCTCAGCATGGGTTCTGTTCACCTCACGCCTGCACGGAATCCCCTTCCCGTGAGCATGGCTGGACCCAGTGACTTGCTTCTCAAAGAACAGAAGACGGAACGGCATTGAGATGCTACGGCTAAGATGAGGTTACAAAGGCTGACTTCCCTCCTGCTGTCACCCTCACAGCTGCTTGTCACCGCTCCCTACGATGGGATGCTCAGCTACGTCAGCTGTCCTGTGCATCAGGACCTGAGGCCCCAAAGGGAAGGGGCACGTGATCTGGTACTGACGGACTGGTACATACATGTGCTGGACAGCAAATTTAGCCACAAGTCAACGATAAATAACATGTTCTTTTAAACTACTAAGTTTGAGAGTAAATGTTACATAGAAATAGATTAACTTACTTGTTGATGCTTGTTTGCACTCTATTCGATTTGCTAGAATATAAACTCCATAAAGGCAAGACCAAGTCTGTTTTGTGTGTGTGTGCGCGCGCGCACACACACACACACAGACACACCAGTGCTTGACGAAGGCTCTTGATAAATATTTGTGACATGCAAAAGTGGCATCGACACAATTTCCATGGGAGTCAGCAGGTGCGGTCAGAAGGTCTTTGGTGTTAGGATTCCGTGACCTCAGCCACACTTGGAAACGCCTTCCTGGGAGAGCCTCCTGGGAAGCTCTTCCGTGGGGCTGCACACATGGGAGAGGACACTCAGCAATGATGGGCAAGGGGGGACAGCTGCCATCTGCCCACATGTGCCAAGCGCTTTACAGGAGCTGCCTCACCTCATCCTTTCACGTCAACCTCCCTCTTTAAGATGAGGAAAATGAGACCCGCAGAGCCGAAGGAACTGGCCGAAGCCACCCTGCGAGTCAGGTTCGAAGCCTGGTCTGTCTGATTCCCAAAGTGGGGAGCTACTCACTTCACAACACCGAACCTCAAATCACTGCACCGGCAAAAGGAGGCTGGGAGAGTCGCAGCGACTCTGCAGACGCCCCCTCTGTGAGCAGTTTACTCCGGGGAAGGAACTGACATGTGATTTTGGTACCGACAGAGTAATATCGACACAAGTTGCTTTGTAAATTTAGCCAGAAATGAACAGGCCTTTCAAAAACAATTTGCTGTTTTGAAAAAAGGCTTCATCCAAAGAAGAGACCTGGGCGGGGCTGGGAGGGGGGATGTCACTGCAGAGGCTCCCACCTCCGCCCCACACTCTGGGGGCTGCACGGGCCGGGTGGGTGAGGGAGGGGGGATGGAGCGCTGTTCTCCACTTTCCAACACGGCCCCTCCCTGCAGGGAAGGTGTTTTGCTCGTCAGGGAACGTGTGGAGCCAGGCTAGCGTCCATTTCCTCAGTTGCCCAGGAAGGTCTCAGCAGCTCCCGGTGGACAGGATGGCGGCCGGAAGGAGCCGCCTGTAGTCAGAGAAAACCCTGCCTGTACCAAGGACAGAGCCCTCGAGGGGATGCTGTTCAAGTGACAGGCACGTCTGAGCTCATACAGTGGCAACAGGTTTACTACATCGAAAAGTAACTTGAAGGTCACCCCCATAACCCTATGTCTCATCCAGTCCTTGACAACGCCAACCAACACACACACACACACACACACACACACACACACACACACACACACACACACACACACACACGGCCTCCAGCCTTCCATCAGCAGCTCCTTGCAATGGGCGTCTGCTGTTTACTGCCCAGCTCTTACTCCTCCTTCTTGCAATAGAACCTGGACTTGCCTTTGCAAAACCTTAGCTAAAATAACGGAGAGAGATGTTTAACTAGATGAAAAGTTAACACTTTGGTATGGCATAAAGGCCATAGGCTAGGACCAGCCTCGTGGGCCTGTGGCCAGCACACTCACACGGGGTGTGTGCTTCAAAGACGGGGAGGAACCTGCACTTGGGGCTTAATGCTCTGGGTTCACCATCTTGAAATTCTTAGTCATTTGATCTCTGAATTGCCGATTTGTACGTGAAGTCTGATGGGACCATGGAGCGTGTGTGTGAGCAGAGGACACGGGTTCTTGGCCGTCTGCTTCCCCACCCTCACAGAGCAAGCGCTGCCACGCTCCACCCCCACCCTAACACGGGCCTGCTGTGGACACGTGCCCCCATGTGTCAGGTCCCAGGCAGGGCCCCAGGTGCCTGGGAGGGTCTGCACTTGCCCTGCAAGTATCCCCACGTCCAAGGAAGGGTGACATTAAATAGCAAATACAATTTTTAAAAAACACCCCGACAGGTCAAGAGAGAGACTACAGAAGGAAGGAAGACGTTTTTACCCTGATTTTCGAACAAAGACCAGCATTTTCATCTTGCACTGGGCCCTGCAAATTATGCAGCCAGCCCTGCACCAGACAAATGACAGATCTAAGGAAAATATTTCTAGAACACAGATGACAAAGAGCCCTCACAAATGACCGAGTGCGAGGGCCCCTCTCCCTTTCTCCAGCACAGGCTTTCGGGAGGATCGCGCTCACCCCCATCCTGAGGGACTGGCTCAGGGATGACACCATCAGGAGTCTAGGAGAAGGGAGACGTTGGTGGAGGCTTCTGGAAAGAGAAGTTGGCTGCCTCCTCTGGGTGCTGTGACCGGGGGCTGGGGGCTCTGGAGCCTCTCAGGAGGTGCGTGGGGAGACAGAGGTGCACGCCTGGGAAGCAGGGGCGGGGTGGGGGTGGGGGGACTTTAGTCCTTCGTGACTGCTTCCATCTTGCTGGACCATGCCTCACCCGCCGCTGCCTTCTTCAGGACATTCTGGAAAGGCAGCTCGGAGATCAAGGCCAACAGTCAAACTGGGGCCCTGAGGAAAGTGAAGCCTCAGCGGGTGCTTTAAAAGAACCACATCTCACAGCTTTGGGAGCAATGTGGCACTGTGACATGAACGGGAGAGAAGACAAATCTAGATTTGCATCCCATAGACCGGGAGTTTGAGATTGACATGTACACACTGCTATATTTAAAATAGATAACCAATAAGGACCTACCTACTGTAGAGCACAGGGAACTCTGCTCAGTACTCTGTAACAACCTAAATGGGAAAAGAATTTGAAAAAAGATAGATACTTGTATATGTATAACTGAATCACTTTGCTGTACATCTGAAACTAACACAACATTGTTAATTGACTGTACTCCAATACAAAAAACTAAAAAAAAAAAAACAAAGTAGCTTAAAAACATTAAAAAAAAAAAAAAAAAGATTTGTATCCCAGCTCCATCACCCACTAGCTGGGTGGCCTCGAACAGGTGACATATCTTAAGCTCAGTGTGCTGTACTCCGTGTCTTTGTCTGTAAAAGGGTCTACTGCTATCTGCTGCCTAGGCTGGTTAAGAAGATAAAATCGAAAAAAAGGTTCTCCAGGGCCTGGCCAAGGCTGGTACTAAATGAACACTCGGCCCCTTTGCCCTCTGCAGCCTCCTCCAGTACCAGCCTCAGGGGACGGCTGCAGGAAGGCTCGGCTTCCCCGTACCTTGATGGTCCATGTCGAAAATGGGGCAACAAGCGATGGGTCCCTTTGGAATACACAAAGCAGGACAAATGTCACCAGTTAAAATGCAAACCCTGGGTAAAGAAAAACACAGTCTCCCAGTATCTTTTCTCTAGGACAGAACTTTAAGGTATTAGAGTCACCACAACACAAAGAGCAGCCGGTGAAAAGTGTCAGCATGCTCGGGCCAAGCCAAACAGCGTCGTGACACACATAGGGCAGTGCAAACAGAGTTTCTTCATGTCATGTCACAGTGCCACCTGCTAAAAGATTTTTTTTTTAATTCCTGCCAAGAACTTCTCTGTAGTCAAATTTATTTATGGCTCCCATGCCATCTTGAGATGCTAAGCAGAGACTCTATTTTGAACACCGTGGCTCTACCTGTGCTACACTGAGTTCCAGACCAAAACTTTCTCCCTAAAAGCTGAAAGACCACACTATTAAGTCATTTCAACCTTCTGTTAGCTACTCTGGGAACAGTCAGTGCCTCCCGGTCTCTGGTGATGGTCTAATTTAATTTGATTTAAAATGTAAATATCACGTTTTTCTACCTCCCTCGAGGCCAACCGTTTCTTCTTCAAATATGGTGACGGCTTAATAAAGACAGAAAGTGCCCTGGCCACTGTTACACGCTCAGACCCAGACAGACTGTCATCGTGGCTGTGTCTCAACCCACAGGAGGCCGGAGAGGGTCGAGGTGGTGGGTTCGACTGCCTGGGTTCAATCCTGATCCTGCCAGCTGAGAGCTATATGAGCTCGAACTAACCCTTGCTGGGCCTTAACTTCTTCATCAGTAAAACAGGCATGATCGTGGTGCCCATCCTATGGGGCTGCTGTAAGAAATAACTGAAGTAATCTGGGTGAGGCGCCCAGCACACCGTCTAGCACACAGTGAGAACGCCAACAGCATTAGCTGCTATTATGATTACTATTGGACAGCACCGCTTGGAGCCTTTTCCGATGGATGAACTGAATTCTTACACTCCACGCCGCAGCCACAGTTTCAGGTACAATTAAAGGCTGTTTTCCACGTTGGGAAGAACACCCCCGCCCCTGCCACACACACACACCTGGATTCCCAAGTCCTCGCGTATCTATAACCTGGCCATCTAAGACCCGACTGACCACGCGGATCTCCAAAGAAGCCAGGCCTTCACGGGCACCCCTGTGGGAAGTGCTGCTGACAGACCCAGCTGCCTCTCCCCTGTTGCAATTGAAGTCACTTCCCACAGAAAAAGTCGAGAAGCGATAGTCAACCAACCTCTTAGGCATCTTGGCAGATTTCATCTTCTGGCACACATATGCTGAATGAATGACACGTCTGAAAGTTTGTATATGAAATCAAACTGGAGAAACTGTTGCTTTAAAGCTTTAAAAAAAAGACGAGGAAGGCTGATAATGTAAAGCAGAGGGGGCCAATGCAAATGCCTCGACGGACCAGGCAGGCAAAATCAGGCTGGGTGGGCGAGGGATGTAGCCAGGACCGCCTCTTGGATACAGGGCAGCACCTGCTCGGCCCTGAGCGAGCACAGACCCACTGCTGTTGGATCGTTGCATGTTTTCAAGAGAAATTGGAAATCGAAGATTTTATGGGAAATTCAACAATGGGTTGTTCAACATTGTCAATAAGTTCAATTTTTAAAATGGCATTAGCCAAATGAAACAGATCTTTGGGCCTGATGTGGATTGAAGGATCTCTGGTTTAAAGGAGTCCCGCAAATGAGTTCACCTTTGAGGGGAAGAATCCTTTGTCATCAGAACCACGTCCACTTCAGCCATCGGCTTTACAAATCAAGGTTAAATGAGATAATCACGTCAAGTGCTTTAAGCAGTGCCTCGCATATGGTAACGTTCAAATGCATGCGGCTCAGTATTATTTTTCCCTGAAGCGGGACCACCTACAGGGGAAGGGGGAGCCTCACAAAAGCCAAGCCCCAGACCTCTGTCTAGAGTTTCTCCATCAAAAGGCCCATCAACAAGCAGTTGTGGTGGAAGCTGCTCCGAGCTAAAAGGGTTCATCTGTGTTGTGCTTCTTTTTAAAACATCCCATCCAAAAGCTCTCCAGACTGCCTATGGGTTTGAATCAACATTCATCATTTCACTGCACTTGTCCTCAGTCAAAACTTGAAAATCTGGAGGGGACGCTTTAGAAGGGACCCTGTCTTTGAAGTGTGATTTCCTCTTTGTTTCCTTTTAGCTGAAAGGGATGATCCATCATTTTTTTCCCCCTAAAAGGCTACCCCAAAATTAAACAACCCAGATATTTAACAGAGAGACCCATCAGCTTCAGAAGGAAACAGTAAGCATTCAGTGAGGTTGCACCCAGTGTAGTGAAATGACGGAGATAAACACGGGACGCAGAAAGGCTGCATGCATCGGGGGCGGCAGCTGCCCCTGCCACTCTCGATCGGGCCTCTGAGGACAGCAGACTGGACGTGGCCAAACGCACTCTTTTCTAAATGAGTCATTCAACACTATGGGAGCTCTCCCTTCCCACCCAGGCCCCCAAATGCAGGCTCTGTGGGGGATGGAGATGGTGGTCCAAGGAGGACCTGATCACCTGCTTGGGAAGAAACCGTTACGGATGATGTGGTGCCGTAAAAAGAACAGAGACCCCGGAGTCAGACACAAGTGGGTTTGAGCCTGGACTGTGAACCCCAAGAGGTGAGAACCTCTTGCTCACAGCTACCAGCCCAGCATCTGCAAAGGCACCGGGTTCATCACAGGCGCTTGATGAAAAGCTGCTGAATGAATGAATAAATCAACAAAGTCTGAATTCAACACTTCATCATCACAAGTCATTGGTCAAATTATTGAATGTCTCTGACCTTCAGGTTTCTTATCTCTCAAACAGGAAAACCATCATCACTGTCCAGTGACCGTAAAACATGGCGCCCAGCACAGCACAGGTGTTAATATTCACTCTCCACCCTCCATTCCTCTGTCCTTCCATCTCCTCCTGACTCGTATGAGCACATGCCAACAACATGAGCAGGGCCAACATGGGGGCCTGGAAGTTGGTCCAGGGGAGGAGCTGGCTTGGAGTTGAGGCTTGAAGGATGGGGCAGATGTCGTGAGGAGGAAGGAGGGCAGACAAAGCCAAGAGGAAAGAGCAGAAAAGCAGACAGGGCTGTGAGGACAGAGGAAGAAAGCAGAGTCTGTAGAATCAACGGTCGGAGCAGGGAAGCGACACAGATCAGGCTGGGAGGAAAATGCAGAGACAGGTGTCCATCCAGCAGCTGGAGATGCAGGCAAACCCGGCAGGTGGGCCTAAAGATGGAGTTCTCACGAGCCAGAAGCATCTGCCAAAGGACCCCAGGGGAGCCCACGGCCACCCCACCAAGCGCCAGGTCCTTCTCAAGCTTTTTGATCATGGCCTTAAATAAGATCAGGATGGGGGAGGACTGGAAGGCATCATCCAACAGGCAAAAAGGATACACAGAGAGTAACCCATTTTTAAAATACCACCAATAAAACTGATTTAACAAGACATTCCTAACAGGCATGACACTAATGAGCCATCTCGGCGAGAAGCAAATGTTAATTTGCTCAGAATCCATGGAAAACGATGGCATTGCATGCAGAGGAAAACCAGATGCAATCCTTTGGCAATGAGGTCAGGACACACATTACACACAAGCACACACACACCCCTGGTTCTGAGCCGGACTAAAAGCCCATCTCCCCTGATCCCCAATTCCTTTCTAAGGTGAGTATAACAGCAGCAGTTAACAACAACAAAAGTAACTAATGCTTATGCTGTAAATTATTTAATTCTCCAAACAACATGGTGCAATAGGTCTTCTGTTGTCCCCATTTCACAGATGGGGGAAACTGAGGCTCAGCGAGATTAAGGAACACGTCCATGATCATACAGTGTATCTGATGCCACAGCCCATGGTCCCAGCACCTATATGGAAGATATGCTGTTTCAAATGCTTTTTGAAACAAGACAGGGTACAAATAAATTTTAAAAATCAAGTTTGAGGCAGCTTCTGCAACCATTTTTTGGTACAGCTAGGCCCCGGAAATTTGTGCTAAGGGGACCCACCTGGAGCACACAGAGAAGGTGTTAGTCTTTCCTCTGTCCTGTAATCTCAGAATCTCCAGGCAGGAGGTTCTGGAAATGAAGTGTGGCCAAGTCCGGCAGCCTGGAAGTTGGGCCAGAGCAGCCGAGGCCAAGATGCTCTTTCTGGAGAAAGACCAGGCAGGCCTGGGCATCCGGGCCCGGCCCCTGCCCAGCTCACACCAGCCCAGGATCCAGAGTGGGACCCTGTGGGGTGAAGCCACAGCCCCCTGCCAGACACAGGTACAGGCTGTGGAGCAAGGAGGAAACGAAGATGAGAAACTGAACTGTTCCCAGTATGTGGAGGGGGGTTGAGGAATCCTCTAGTCACATGTAAGTGAGGAAAGGAAGCAGGAATGGGTGGACAACGTGTCCTGTATCCAGGGCTCTGCCCCAGGAGCTCAGGAAGCAAATGCAGGGAAGACACGAAACATGAAACTGCTCCAAGCTCAATCGGCAGTGAATCACAATGGGCTGAGGGAGAAATTAGAATCCATGGCTAAAAATATTTGCTGTGACTTCCTGAGCCAGGATGTCAATATCAGCTCTGGAACTTGCACAGGTGGAGGCACTGAGGCCCGGGTCCGGCACTGGGTAAGAACCAGCCTCTGGAACTCGGCTGCCCACTCAACCACCTGTCGGGATGTCACCTCGGGCTACTATTCAAACTCTCCGGGACTCAGTTTCCACACTCTGTAAAACAGTGACAGCAGTGCCTGCATCCCTCATAGAGCTGTTGGAAGGACTGAATGGCTCTCTTCCTGCAGAAAGCCTGCCTCAAAGACGGACCACACAAGTGTTAGCTATTATATAAGCATCAAGCCCATCTCAGAGGTGAGGCAACTGAGGCTCAGAGAGATTACGTCACTTGCTCCATGCCACGAGGGGGCCACTGTTCCCTGAGCAACATCTCTGTGCCACACGCTTCCCAAGTCTCCCACCAGCACCGTGAGGTCAGCGCCGCTGTCCCCCTTTTACAGACGCAGACCAAGGCCTGAGAGGTTTTGTGGCACGGTCACAAGACAGTAAGTGACGGAACAAAATTCACATCCGGATCTTCGAAAAAACAGAACGTACGTTCTTTTGACTCTATCACATGCTCTCTGACTAACGAACAACCCCAAAATGAGAAATGCCACGTAAACCACGTAGAACCAGGGTTGGCAAACCACAGCCTGCGGACCAAAGCCAGCCCATGGCCTGTTTTCTAAACAAAGTTTTACTGGAACACAGCCATGACCCTGTGTTTACACACTGTTTGTGGCTGCTTTTACGGTACAATGACAGACTGTAAGCCCACAAAGCCTAAAATACTTACTCTTTGGCTCATTATAGAGAAGGTTTGTCAACCTCTGGCTTAGAATAACGGTTGGAAGACAAGACTCCATAGGTAGTGGCCGTTATCGTCACCTCCATCGTCGTTACCATGACACACAGGACAGCACAGCGAGGAAGAGCAGAAACTCGGCCACCAGGCCAGCCTTGGTTCCAGTTGGGGTTCTGCCACCCTCACTGTGTGACCTGCGGAGACCTAGTAACCGTTCTGCACTCAGCTTCTTCGCATATGCCACAGGGATAAGACTAGCCCAGGGTCCCCAGCCTCGGCACTGTTGACATTTGGGGCCAGATAATTCGTTGCCGTGGGGCCTGTCTCCTGTTTACCGAACAGGGCTGTGCAGGGTACCAGTCACTCTCAGATCATTTACGCCACTGAAAGACACAATCGCCAAAGCCAATAGGAGAGTCCAAGTGAGGATCCAAATTATCTTCATGGGACAACTTGGTTCAATGCCTGGAATTTATTTGCCACACATTCTGCAAGGGCCTGAGACAACAAACCCCAGGAAGCCAGAGTCCCCTGCCCTAAGGGGCTTAAGGGGACATCTGCTGTTTGTGGCAGTCCGGCATCTCCTCCCATCTACTGGTGACAGCACCACATTTTGTTTTGGGAAACGCTGACTTGCCCATCTCCAGGGCGCATGACACCAGGGGTTGGCGCAAGTGTGCGGGTCTGGCCAGTCTACTGAGTCCCCCCTCCAAGTAGCCACTGAGACTCCGTCCCAGGTCTTCAGCTGGGGTTGCTGGGCTGCTAGGATGGAAGCCTGGAGCTGCGGTGCTTATTCTGCCCCTACGTGTGACGAGCGCCCGGAGGATGCAGCCAAGCGAGGAAAGGCAGCTGAGACAGCAGGGGGAGCTCGGCCTGAGGGCACCACGTCAGCACCCCAACCCAGCCAGACCTGAAGCCCCCACCGCTCTTAGAACAGTCTGTTACATGAGCCAGTAAACTGTGCTTAATGATGCCTGAATCATTTTAAGATGGGTTTCTGGCAATCATAACGAAAGGAAGCTTAACAAGTGAGACACACACCTAAAGGATAAGACACCAGACCAGTCGGCAGAGCTGTGATAGAGATGTACTCCGATTACAGGATGCCCGGGGGAAGGGATGGTTGATTCCTCTTCAAGAAAAGCCTTGACCGTGGTGAGATAAAGGAAGGTGACTGATCAGTCAGAGAGGTGGGTCCTCTGGGGACAGAGACCCACAGATCCCGGGCACCCAGGAATCGGTCACGCTCCAGGAAGCCTTGCCATCTGCAGCCTCACCCCGGCCAAGAGTCGCTGCTTCGAGGCCAGGGCCACGGCCTCTTCTTCTGTTTCCTAAGAGTTGTTGCCAGCACGAAAAATACCCTCACTGGGGGGTGTGAGGCAGCCCAGGCCTTGCTATTGAGCTTGTGGAAGAATTTTCTTTACATTTAGCTCTAAGATTCTTGAAACCACCACTGAGTCTGTTTGAGAATTAGCTGCTTGAAGAAACAATCTTTATCCAAAGACCAAGGGATACCAACAAGCTTGAAACATCTTTGGCTGAGCGTACTAACAACTGTAGCAGTAAAACAGCAAAAGCAATACAGGCAGACCTCGCATATTGCAGGTTTGGTTCCAAAACACCGCGATAAAGCAAATATTACAATAAAGTGAGGCACACAAGGCTTTTGGTTTCCCAGTGCCTATAAAAGTTACATTCACACTGTACTGTAATCTATCAAGAACGCAATAGCGGGGCTTCCCTGGTGGCTCAGTGGTTGAGAATCTGCCTGCCAATGCAGGGGACACGGGTTCGAGCCCTGGTCTGGGAAGATCCCACATGCCACGGAGCAACTGGGCCCGTGAGCCACAATTACTGAGCCTGCGCGTCTGGAGCCTGTGCTCTGCAACAAGAGAGGCCGCGATGGTGAGAGGCCCGCGCACCGCGATGAAGAGTGGTCCCCACTTGCCGCAACTAGAGAAAGCCCTCGCACAGAAACGAAGACTCAACACAGTCATAAATAAATAATTAAATAAAAGAACGTGAATTTCTTTAAAAAAAAAAAAAAAAAAAAAAAGAACGCAATAGCATTGTGTCTAAAAAAAAAAAAAAAAAAAAGAAAGACAACGTGCATATCTTAATTTAAAAATACTTGATTGCTAAAATATGCTAACCATCATCTGAGCCTTAAGTGAGTCATAGTGTTTTTTGCAATAGTAACATCAAAGATAACTGATCACAGATCACCATAACAAATATAATAATAATGAGAGTTTGAAATATTGTGAGAATTACCAAAATGTGACCCAGAGATGGGAAGTGAGCAAACGCTGTTGGAAAATGGCGCCAAGAGTTGTTTGCAGAGTTGTTCCACGCAGGGTTGCCACCAACATTCAGTTTGTAAAAACACAGTATCGGCGAAGCGCAGTACAGCCAGGTGTGACTGTGACTGTACTAAAAGGACAGCTAAAGTCCACGGACGCGCACTGTATGGAAGGCGTGAGCTAAACACTTGACACGCAGGTTCTCACAGTATCTTCCCAATACTCTAAGATAGGTGTGTGTACCTCTGTTTCCAGGTGAGCAGACTGAGGCTCAGGAAAGCAGGGATCTGCCCAGGGGCACACAGCAGCCGAGACGGCTTTGGAAAGCCAGGCCGGTCTGCTCTGGCCACCGTGACACTGTCTGAATATGGCCCCTGAGTGGGGTTGAGCTCCAAGGGAAGGTCCTGCGGAAATCGAGAGGCTCATGACCCAGGCCGGTGGCACAGAGGGCCCTGCCCGCCTGGCACTCCGTAACATGGTGCTGGGAGCTCATCCAAAACGGCCACCTCACTGGAGCAAGCCCAGCACGTGGCCCAACTCAGCACCCGCCTCCGCTTCCTCCCTGTACACACCAGTGCCCCACATTCTCTCATTTCTGCACACCTTCTCTCACTCACACACTCCGTTTTTATGTGCCTAGAGACTCCATTTGTTAGGGGCTGAATTGTGTTCCCACCAAATTCACATACTGAAATCCTAACCCCCAGCATATCAGAATGTGACTGTATTTGGAGCCAGGGTCTTTGAAGCAGTAATTAAGGTAAAATGAGGTCACTAGGATGGGCCCCAGGCCAATCCGACTGATGTTCTTAGAAGAGGCGATCAGGACACAGACGTGCACAGAGGGAAGCCCTTGTGGGGAAGGCGGCCGTCTGCAAGCCAAGGAGAGAGGCCTCAGAGGAAACCGACTCTGCTGAGACCCTGCTCTCAGCCTTCCCAGCCTCCAGGATTGGTGGAAAATAAACACCTATCATTTAAGCCACCCAGTCTGTGGTACTTTGTCATGGTGGCCTGAGCCAACTGATATCCCATCCAATATCCTCAAATTAGAGGAGTTCCCCACCTGCTGCAAAGGCTGAAGGCTCAGAAGCTTAATAAGACCCCAATCATCCACAAATAAAGCTGTCCAGGGGTTGTTACAGCACCAACGCTGACCACCCATGTGACCCACACAGAAGACGTGAAATCCTGAGCCTACAGGATCACCCCTCCCGTTTTCTAACAGAACAGCCCAGAACTCCACCTGCCTAACAGGAAGCCTCGAGTATCTCTCTCCCTTCTTAGCAGCTGCCTCCACCCCCAGTCCATTGTTTCCCAAATGTCGCTGACAATGGCCCACAGTAATAAACGGCACCTGCTCCAGCCAAATGGGGCCACCTCCACTGACCCCGGCCACCAGGCACAATCACTGCACCCCCCCATACACACACTGCTTCCGGCCCCTGTGCCCCCTTCACTGTCACCTGTGAGACTGGGTACTATTATTACCCCCATTTTACTCCAAGAAATCTAAAGCATGTGTCCAGGGTTGCAGACTCGAGAGTGACCTAGATTCAAACCCAGGCCCTCTGACGCCAGACTCCAGCTGGGGTTGGCAAACTACGGCCTGTGGGCCAAGTCCAGCCCTTCTGTACATCAAGTCTTACTGGAACACACACAGCCCTGCCCATTCCCTTCTGTGCTGTCCACACAGTGGAGTAGATGCAACAGTGACCACATGGCCATAAAGCTGAACTTATTACCTGGCCCTTTACAGAAGGTTTGCCAACCTTGCTGTAGACTCTTGACCTCACACCACGCCCACCCCATTCGACCCTTCCAGGACTCTCTCATACCCTGATAGAAGAAAACGAAAAAAGGAGAGAGAAAAAAATTGTATTTAAATATAATCCTCCTGATAAAATAAAGAGCAAACCAAATTCTCTGCAGATTCTTTTGTTCTCAGAAACTGCCAAGATGTCAACCTCACACAAGATAATAAATAAGATGAACCAGCAAAGTGCTTTCCAATATTTAATTAATGCATTTTATCTGCTTCGCCACCTGGGAACAATGGGCCACAGGTTGGAAGATCAAGTCTAAACCTTAATGCTGAATTCTTGGTTTTATAAAGTGCTTGTCACAACCTTAATATTACTTAAATGTAGCTTTTTTTTTCTGTTATTATTAATTAGGTTTTTTCCTAACAGTCAGTACCACAATTAACCTTAAAAGAAGAGCTGCCAGAATGCATTTAACTAATTTTTACAAAGCAAACCTTTTCCAAGTCACCTCGTGCTGGCTTTCCATTCCTTCCTCTTTCGGCAGATTTCCTTGTCTAATTAAAATCTGCTCCGATACCATGCAAATAAATGCCTTTGACATTCTAACAATGCTGCCGTTCTTACAAATGCCTTTCATAGGGGCCGACTGGAAGGGAGACAGTCAAAATGTAGGCATTTTTAGATTCTGATTCGTTTTTCCCGTTAGGAAGGGGCCTCAGAACTGCAGAAACAGGATAAAGTGCTGGCAAGGGCAAAACTTCACAAAGGAAAATCAGTTAAGAGTTGGGCATCGTCACGTGGTTTCTGTGCCTTTCACAAGGCAGTCGCTTTGCAACACTGCTGTAACATACCTACCATTACAGAGGATTATGTAAAGGGCCAGAGGGAGAGGGACAGCCTTCTGGGTGAAGTCCCGCAGAGCTTGTGTCCTGGGTGAAAGTTTGCTGTTATTTTCTCTGCTGCTCTAATTTCCCTCGATATCTTTCATCACCTGATGGAGTTACTGGGGTTTTAAAAACAGATGTCTAAGCAGCTAACACACCATTGTAAAGCAGTCATACTCCAATAAAGATGTTAAAAAACAAAACAAAACAACAAAAAAAAACGGATGTCTAGGTAGCTTGGGAGGTTGCAGGAATTTCCCAGAGAAATGGATTGCTGGGTCAGGAGGACCGTTTGTCAGCTGTGAGCTGTGTTCACAGCACTGGTTACCATCAAAGGGGCTATGAGATGACCAAAGAACCAAGACTTATTAAACTTCAAGGTCAACTATGTGGGGGCAAAAGCAGTGGATGGAATTAGTTAAACAGATGCACTCGGGCCAGGGATTACAAATAGGTTTTGCTTACCCTGTATAACCTACAGAAGGAAAACATCAGCCAGGTGCCGACATTTAAATGCCAAAAGCATCCCCCTGGGGCAAGAATCAGCTGGCACTGACCGAGGGCCATCCTCTTTGGACACTCCTGTCTTCTTCACAGTCCTCCCGTGGCCTCCATCCCTCGCCAATGCCCCCAGCCTGGACCTCGCTGGCGCCTGTGTTGGTGAGGCCTGCCTTCACAGCATCCAGGGACCAGTTGGTCATGAGCTGCTCTGATTTCTGAGGCTCCAAGGATACGATCCTCAAAACTAAAGGGTCCCCTAAGAGCCCAGGGAATGCTGAGAAAGGGGACTGAGTCATGAAAAAACATGGGACAGCTCAAATAACCAGCCACTAATAATAAAAAGCTTGCATCTAGCAACTGCATGTTATGTGAAGAGACTTGAAAATACGATTCCATCTAATCCCAGAAACCCTGTGAGGTAGGCTCATATTACAGATGGAGAAACTGAGGCACAGGAGTGAAGTGATAAAGTCAGTACTCAAACTCACGTCCGTCCCTCGTGACAGGCCAAGCTCTTAACCACCCCACTGGTGTTTCCCCAGGCAGGGAACTCGGAACCCAGGATCGTTTTCTGCAGTGCCTGGACACCAGAGAGAGCAACGCTGACGTCCCAAAGACAAAGTTCCTCCCTTAATACATTCTCAGTCTGTCTGAAGATTCAGTTTGGTGCTCATCTCCTTTTTTACCTCTGTGCAGGCAACAGTTTCTGGCCAGAAACTAACAGTTGTTTTGTATTCATCATGGTACTTTCGCAGTTATTTTCTCCTGATGGCAAAGGATCCTGGTTTTCTTTATAAATAAATTTACTTTAGGCAAAAAGTGAGAGCCAATTTAAAGAAAATATTAAATCAGTACTGGTGGGCAGATATGGCAAAAATCATGACAGTAGAATAGGAATGACTCAACTCAAGGTAATGGCATTAGGACGAGGCAACGGGGATGACTCAGCCTCAGGTAACTGCATCACAACGGGGGCCGTCAGAGCAGGGCGCTCGAGACAATCCACTGGGACACCAAAAGAACTGCTCCAGTTTAGATCCATTTTTACCTGTCACCTCGAAAGGTCTCAGGTTTTTGCTTTGTATGTTACAAATAATGTAACTACGTATATTGCAAACAAAGATGTACACTGCAGATTCTTTTTATCGACTGGGATATTCGATCAAAGAAGCTTGTCTACCCAGGACTAGACTCCTTGCACTTTCCCACGGGGCAGAATCCCACAAGAGCCGCAGTGATCACTAGGTGCACCCCCCGGCCCCCAGCATCCATTCCCTGCCCCTCCTGTGCTGGCCTCTGATTTCCACTGGGGACCCCATGTAATTCTGGACAAGAGGCTCCTCTCCTGGCTCCAGGGTGGAACACAGGATGATGTTAGCCAGTCGGGGAACCCTCCCCACTGCCACCACCAGCGTAGTCAGGGCCTACAGGCTCCTCCTCAGGTCCTCTGCTGGGAACACTGGGACAAACACTTGTCCTCTGTGTCTGCCCCATCTGCTTATTCACTAATCAATCTCCCAATATTTCACTGAATACAAGAATGGCCTTACCACCAATAGGTCAGCCTGGAGCCACTGGTTTTCCTAACTGTTGCACGTGGCCATGTCTAGTGCATCGGGCTCAGCTACGAAAAGGCAGCCGTTCCTGGAGAGCAGGAGAAGCTGGTGAAGAGGGAGGCCTGGAGCTGGCAGGAGGGGCATTTCAACACTATACCCTGATTTCCTCCTGGTGAGAGGTTAAAGAAACCTGCCACCAACAAACTCATTACGGCTGAGCCCAAGCAGTTCTTGCCGTCCAGGAAATTTCTAAGAGAAAGAACGTTTGTTCTTTCCTTCTTCCTGACTAAATGCCTCCACAGTCACAAAGCAAGCAGGAACCCTCCCTCCCAGGGCTGTTAAGGTGAGCCAACACATGTCGAGCACAGAGCAGATACTTCCCGTGGTTGCTGCCAATACTATTTCCTCTCCTCCTGGGGTATCAGTCTTCTCATCTGTAAAATGGGTACTAATGATCACTACCTTGTTCAGTTCCTGGGATGAGTGAATGCAGCATCACAGATAATCTGTCGCTCATGCTCTCAAGACAACAGCCCTCATCAAACGGCAGCTGGAAATGTTGTCTTGACTTTTATGAGGATCCCTCTGAAGTGGTGGGATGGGAGCTTGAAATTTTTAAACTTCCATGACTGCTTCCCTAGGAGAGACTACACGTCCTTAGAAATGAGGTTCTAACTGCTGGGTCCCACACTCTTCTCTCCCTAAGAAGTAACAGGAACAAAGCTGCATGGTTCTGCCCTCCCAACTCAATCCTCTCTCTGCACCAGAAGCAGCTCTCCTCCCTCCAGGCAGAGTCTGTATCCAAGACACACGTGCAACTCCCACCTGAGGCAGAAAGCCTCACTCTCTACCTGCTGTTCCCATTCACCCCGAGCAGATGATGCAAAATACGGTGCTCATGGGGCCTCCTGTCACCCAGAGAAAACCAAGGGTAACAACGTCCAAGGAACCTCAGGGCAGAAAACCCAGCCGGGTCCAAGGCTGCTGCTCATGGTCCAATAAGCACCTCCTGACTGCTGATTCTGGACAGAACGCGAAGGTTCCCAAGTATGTGCGTGCTCTGAGAGACGCGAATTTCAATCCCAGCTCTGCCACATGGGACTGGCTTCCAGCCACACTCAGAGGTCACGCCCTCTCCAAGCCCCACGGACTCATCTGTAAAATGGGCCAGCAATGCCCCAATCACAGAATCACTGCAAGCCAGGAGGGCAAACAGCCAGCACAGAGCCCAACACAGGTCGGAACTCCTCCATACACAGGATGATGGCACTGTGATTTCCACTGCTGACCCGGGCACTGCTATCACCTGACCCAAGCCAGGTCCCCGCCCCCCATCCCCAAGCAGCTATAAATACTAGGAAATGATAAATGCTGGCAGGTCCTGAATGAAGCCGCATGCTTCACGTGCATTAGCTCATTTCAACTTCCCAGCACATAGAGCGATGTATAATCATCACCATTTTGCAGATGAAGCAGCTGAGGCTTAGAGAGTTTAAGAAACGTGTCCGGGGTCATCCATAATAATGCTTGTTTGATTCATTTCACATTCATTCCTCATTTATTAAGTGTCCACTGTATGCAAGCCACCATGTATACAATGGTGCACAATACACACTTAGTCACTGCCTTCACAGACGGTGTCAGATATTAAACAAATGTACACTGCATTGCTCACAAAGAAAGGAAGTGAGACTGTCAAAGAGCAGGACGTGGAAATCTAAACCATGTGGGCTGCTCTCTGCGGCTTTACAAGCAGCGCTTCCCGTCTCTGGGGGATGGAGGGCGGCTGTTACTGTGGGTCTCCAGACAGAACCTAGGAAAGGCCAGCAGGTTCTCGAGTGGTTCAACGGTCTGGGCCCCAGCTGCCCAAACTCCCCAGCACCTCTAGATGAGTCGCTAAGCCCCATCATAAAAGAAAGGGACAGGAAAAGAAAGGACGGGTTGTTTGTGCGGACTGTGGGAAACAGCCATGACAGAAAGCAGGGGAAGGGATGAGGAGATGACAGAGATGATGGAGAAAGGGAATCACCCGCTCAGGGGGCAGGACCCGAGATGAGGAAGCAGGGAGCATCACGTATCCGGGCCTGTGGCCAAGTGTGGCCCCTGCCTGCCTACGGTCTGTGAGTGGAGCTCTGGGAGAGGCTGTCTCTGTGCCCTGCGGACCAGAAGAGCGCCCACCAGTTGTTTCCCTGGAGAAACCCTGGGTTCCTACAGAACATCAAGGTGGAAAGAGAAACGACTGGGGAAAAAGAAAAACAAAATACAGCTGTGATTAGATTTCCTCCAAGCAGAGCAGGTAGGAAGCAAGCTGGGCAAGAAGAGTACAAGTCAAATTTCATTTAATAAAACAATAAAGTGTGATGTGTCTAACCCCCGGGGACATGGGACTTCTGCCCTAGCCACCACTCCATGGTCTATTTTCAACCCAACAGCCAGAAGGAGCCTTTTAAACCCTGCTTCTGCTCAGAACCCTCCAATGACTTTCCAGGTGGCCTTGGAAGCTCTCACTTCCCGCCACCTTCCGAGCTCACCAGGCAGCGGCCCTGTCCTTATCATTCTATCCACACGGAGGCTGCAGGAAATGCCAAGAGGGAGAAACATGCAGAGAAACCGGGAGAAGGAAGGCGCAGAAGGCAGAGAAGGGGGTGCGCCCGCTCTGAGCCCGTGGGGGCGAGGTGGGACAGCAGTGGGAATGGAGGGAGCGCCTCAGCACTGGGCCCTGAGGTAACAGAGAATAAGACCCTGATTCCACTGAAGGGGACTTCCACAGGTGACACCAGTCGAGATACAAGTCAGCCGCGTTCCTGGGGCATGTGCCCCAAATTCTTCCACCCCTGAGGCTACCGCCAGGCCCTCCAACCTACCAGGCTTGCTCCTGCCTCTGGCCTTTGACTCTGGCTACCTGTCTGCCCGGAACACTGCACTCCTACGCCTTGTACCTCAAGCAGCACCTCCTCAGAGGACCCCTGACCATTCTCCCCAGCCCCCACCCAGCAGTCCCCCAATCGCAGCACCCCATTCTCTGCAGGATAGGTGGCTCTACCTGAAATCGGCGTGGCTCTGTATTCGTGCCTTTGTTGACTGTCTCCCCCACAAGAATGTCACCTCCATTCCAGCAGAGAACTTGTGCCTCGTGTGCCCCTTAGATCCCCGGCGCCTGGTCCAGAATATGTGATCAAAAACTTCTACTGATTTCTTTAGCATGGACGGCCCTTCACTGTCTGCTTTTGTCAGTGAAGTTTTATTGGCACTGTATCCATCTCGTAGGGTTGCCATAACAGCATACTACAGGCTGGGTGGCTTAAGGAACAGAAGTTTACTGCTCACAGCTCTGGAGGCTGGAAGTCCAAGATCAAGGTGTCAGCGGGTTTGTTTCGTCTGAGGCCTCTCTCGTTGGCCTGCAGATGGGCACCTTCTCGCTGTGACCTCATATGGCTTTTCCTCTGTGAGTGCACAGTCCTGGTGTCTCTTTGTGTGTCCAAATTTCCTCTTCTTATGAGGACATCAGTCCTATTGGCAGCTTGGGTCCCCACTCTTATGACCTCATTTAACCTTAATTACCTCCTTACAGGCCCCATGTCCACTACAGTCGCACCGGGGGGCTAGGGCTTCAACACAGGAATTTGGGGCGGGCACAGGGACACAATTCAGTACATAACAGAACACAGCCACACCCATGGTTGACATGTGGCCTCTGGCTGCTTGCATGCTGCAGCGGCAGAGTTGAGTAGTTGTGACCCAGACCCGCAGCTCTGCGCAGCAGGAAACATTTCCTATCTAGCCCTTCACAGAAGTTGGCTGACTCCTGGTCTAGAGCAAGGCTCCCGCTGCGTTTACCGTTAGAAGATTCCAGAGAAGCCCAGCGCAAAGCACTGGGACATTTTCTTTTGCTTCACAATTACCAGTAGTTTTGTCACTCCCCTGGGTCAGCTCCTGAGGCACCCATGATTGCAGAGTATGAAACCAGAGATTAAAAGCCCAAGCCCAAAAGCCATAATTAAGATACATCCAGAAAATGAGGGAAGAGAATTACCTGTCAAATGCCAGCCCCACAGCAATCTGGTAGGATACACAGTTTGCTAACAGCACCTCCATCATAATTCAGAAACCACTCAAGGACTGTTCAGAGGACAGAGGAATTTGGTGTTCCAGGCCTTCTGCGATGAGACGGAGTGATGCCAGAGGTGTCACTTTTTATTCACCAAGAGCTATCAAGGGCCCCAGACGTGCCTGGCTTCTTCTGTTCCTCCTGGGGTTTTTTTTCTTTCTGTTCAACCACAATTTCAATTACAGTCAAAGAACCTCAGTTTCAAAAGCTCACAGGGAAGAAGATGCTGAGGACCCAATTTTAGTTTTTTTAAAGCAAATCTTAACTAGTGCTTCCCATGTCCCAGACACTGCTCTTTTTCATCTCCTTTAACTCATTTAGTCCTCATGACAAACTGATGGGGTGTGTGTTGGGGGAATATTATGATCCTCATTGTACAGATGAGGAAACAGAGACTCAGAAAAGCTAAGTAGCTCAACCAAGGTCACACAGCTATGAAGTCACAGGGCCAAAATTGCAACCCAGGCTGTCTGGCTCCAGAGTCTGCCCCCAACCATCACTCTGTATTTCTTCCCTTTCAGGTGTGAGCAATGTGGATAGGTCACATCTGTGGTCCAGTCATCCACAAATGCTACAATATTCCATATAATTCTAGGAATATATATAGCAGTGAAGTCTGAAAGAACGAATGATGAGCTTAGATCCCAAAGAGCTAAGATCATAAACACTCTCTACATCATAGGAAACCATTGCTGCAGGATTCAATTTACTGAGAATCTATTACTTATGGAATCAATCTCTGAACCAGTATCAATGAGGCAGTTAGTCCATACCCAGCACTGGGTGAGTTGCAAGGGATACAATGGTGATCAAAACTGACACCACCCTGCCTTCAAGGGGCTTGCAGTCAAGTGGTGAAACAGACATAAAACAAATGCTCACATAAATAACCACAGATTAAGACCAGAGATAATGCTGCAAGGGAAAAAAACAGGATACCACAAGAAGTATGATGGGAATTGTCCTAGTTTATTCTGGTGGGTCATGGAAGGGCCCTTCTCACCTGGTGGGAATTTACCAGGTCATGGCGGCACGGGCTTTCCCAGAAGAGAGAAGGGCATGTGCAAAGGTTCTGAGCTCAGCCTGTGGTTGGGCACCACCATTTACCCTGGCAGAGACCATGAGGGAGGTGTAATTATCCTTATTTCACAGAGGCATCAACCGAGCTTCTGAAAGATTAAGACTCAGGGTCCCAAAGCTCCTACATTACAATGCCGGGATCCCAAAAGCCAGATCTTCCTGATTCCGAAGGCCATCCTGTCCCTAACAGGCAATACATCCTTCTGTCTGTGAAAGGCTTTCAAAGCCAATACGCGTATCAGGCATAACTGGTTTTCTTTTTCTTTGGATACCCACAAGAATGTCTCAGAGGAAACTATAAAAGCTCTTCTGTCTCCATCTTCTAAGAGTGGATAACATCTAGAAAAACGTTTTCACCCTTAACATGGAAGTTATTTGGTCTATAAATTTTTTAAACAATAGAACCATATGAAAGCATCCCCCACCCCCCAGTGCCCAAGCCAAGCAGCAAAGGGGGTTCCTGAGGAGGGGGAGCAGATGAGGCACCAGATCCTAGGCTCCAAAGAAACATGAGACCCTGGGCTCCCCTGCCCTGCACACCTCACCCCTGCCTCTGGCTCCTGGGGCTTTTCTGGCAAGACCTGCCTCAGTGGGACACTTCATTTTCAGCTGCATTTACAAGAAAGGCTCTTGTGCTCATAGACAGAGCTTTCTCATACACAGACCCTAACTCCCACCAAATGGCGCAGAGCTAAGGAAAAACCTTTACAATCCAGGTGCTGACTTTTCATTCAACTTGTGCTAGGCATCTGTTCTGCACCAGACCCTGGCCAAACTCTGGGAATTGAGATGGATAAGCCATAAATAAATTATGGTGCGGTAAGTGCTGGGCTAGAAGGAAGCTCAAGGGGCTGGGATGGGGGGAGCATTCACTCATTCATTCATCCATTCATTCATTCAACATCATTGATCAAGCACTGTAAGAGAGACTGCTAACTATCCCCCAATATCCTTTTTGCTTTATAGTAATAAAAGCCAGGAAATTGTGCTGGACACATGGCTGCCAGAGAAAGACTACATTTCCCGGCATCCCCTGCAGCTCAGCGTGGCCACGGGACTAAGTTCTGCCCAGTGGAATGTGAAGAAGTGATGTGGGCAACTTCTGGGTCCCACAGCCAAGGTGCTGGCTCTCCCTTCCCTGTTCTCCTTCCCGAGGGCCAGGAAAGCAATGAGATAGAAGGAACCTAGGTCCTGCGTCCCTAAATCATCTCATGGAGAAGAGCTGCCTACCTGCATGACCACTTACCAGCTCAGACTTTCATGTAAAAGAGAAGTAATTCTTCACTTTGTTTAATGCAATGATCATCTGTGTTAAGCTCATTATAACAAGCCCCACCTATGCTGCCCACCTGTTCTAGGTGCCAGAGACACAGCAGTGACAGCCAAAGTCTCTGCTCCACAGAGCTCACATCCTAACTGCAGGCAGACAAGAAACAAGTCAGACTGTGTTGCTCCGAAGGATAGAAGATGAAGGGTTTGAGATTAATCTATACGAGCATGTGCGTTCAGAAACACCCTCTCTAGGAAGTGAGAGCTCAGACCTGAATGCTGAAGAGCCGCTGGCCTTGGGGAGAATATTCCAGGCAGAGGGAACTGCAAGTACAGCAGCCCGTAGGCTTTGGGGAGACGTGAAAGGAGGCCAGTGCGGGGCTGTCCAGTGAGGAGAGAGGAGAATGAAACCAGAAATGAGGACAGAGGAATAGGCACCTAACCCAGCGAGAGAAGTCCAGGAGCTCTGCCTGGAGGAAACACCACCTGGGCAGGATCTCAAGTGATATCCACGTAGGGAGGGTGTGCTTCCATCAGAGGGAACTGTACAACAGAAGGAGCTCAGGAGGCTGCCCCGCGAGCCTTCAGTTCCCATCTGTCCCCTTTGTGATGGAACCTGCTGGAAGACCCCTGGACACATGTCCAGCAACCTCTGGAAGGGGAAGCACTGAAGGGTTGGAAAGAGAAGTTCCTAGCTCAGGGGGACTTCAGAAAACCAGAAAGCGACTCCTCTGAGCCCCTGGCAGAGTTTCAAACGAAGAGCTTGATTTTTTTAGTGATGCACCCTTGCTCTGTGGAGCTGATTATAGGTGACCAGCCCTAACTTATAACTTTCCTCTTAAAGGAAGCCTTATTTACTTTATTTTCACTACAATTTATAACTAGGTGATGGTCCTCTCAGGGAAGCCTCATCTCATTATACGCCTCCTCCCCTCCTTCCATAGCGGTTACTGAAGAAACAACAAACTTCCCCTCTGGGGGATGCGCTGCTTGCTCACAATTATCCTTCTCCGAACTGGTGGATTTTGAGTGAGTCTCTCCTGCGGCGGGGCACTGCTCCTGAGCGTGCCAGATGCCCTAGGCAGTTCCGGTCGTGCTCTTTTTTCTTTTTTAAGCAACTTTATTGAGGTTTAATTGACATACAATAAACTGCACATACTTAAGGTGTGTAATTTGCTAAGTTCTGATGTACGTTTACATGTGTGAAACCATTACCACAATCAATACCGAACACTTCCATCACCTCCAAAGTCTCCTCAGGCCCTCTGGTAATTCCCCTCTTTCTTGCCCTCCCCACCCCCCATCCCCAAGAGACCACTGATCTGCTTTCTGTCTCTGTAGGTGAGTTTGTATTTTCTAGAAGTTTCTGTAAATGGAATTATATGGCATAATATTCATTTTTGGTCTGACTTTATTGACTCAGCATAACTACTGTGAGATTCATCCATGCTGTTGCGTGTACAGTGGTTCATTCCTGTTTAATGGATGGGCATTCTACAATTTGTGTATCTCTTCACTGTCAGTAGCCATTTGGGTTTTTCCAGTTTAGGGCTATTACAAATAAAGCTGCTCCGAACATTCATGCAGAGATCTTTGTGTGGACATGCATTTCCTTCTCCTGCTAAAAACCCAGGAGTGGAATGACGACCTTGCCTCTGAAGGTGGAGTATTCTCCGTTTGGTGTTTCTCTCTTTTCAGGTTCAAATATTGGGATCAGTGTTGAGATGAGTCTCTTCAAATGCATGGATGATCTCTGATATGAGAGAACTAGAAGTGGTGCCGAGGTAAACATTGTTATTGTATTATTACTATTAACATTTTGAGCACTTAATATACATCTCAGGCTGTGATAAACACTTTCCAGTTAGTAACTAAATGAATCCTCCCAAAGCCTTATGAAGCGAGGATTATTTTCATCACCACTTTGCAGACAAGACAACCAAGGGCGAGGCTGCAGAGGTAACCTGCCCTGGGGGACCAACCCAGCAGGTCCACGTGGAGGCGGGATCCTAACCCAGGCAGTGGTGGCTCCTGAGTCCACATTCTTAACCAGTATGCTAACCTGCCTCAAAGTGCTTAAATGTATTTTAATAGCAGGCATTTGGTGGTGCTTTGTCACTTGTCGACTTGGCTAGCCTGAACTACATTTTCCAGAATTCCGTTTCCTGCAAGTTGCCAGTTAGGGTGGTCCATGAAGAGATTCCCGTGGGAGATTTGGGGGGTAGAAGTGAAGCAAGCAGCCCTTTCATGGCTCACGCACCTTCCTGCTCACCCGCTGACTCACGTCTTTGGGTGAAGCAACAGCTGGGCCTGAAACTCCTCCATCCTCCCCGGTCCTCCTCAGGGTCACCCTCTCCGGGGCGGGGCTGTGGGCTTACCTCCGTGATGAAGGGCCCAGCTGCTTCGGGGCACCCACAGCACCCCAGTGAAGGAGCAAGAACGGAAGTGGCTTTGGCCTGAGCGTGGGGCCAGCCTGCTCTTCACATCTGTCCCCCCTTCCTGGTGGCCGCCCTGAGAACTTCAAGCTCCAGCATCAGACGTGAAAACAACAGCCCTACAGAGGCTCAACCTGCTCCTGCACTTGTGTAAGGCCAAGTTCCCGGACCAAATTCTTTAACGTACGTGTGTACAGATCTCTTGGTGGTTCTGCTTCCTTTACGGAACTCTAACTGCTGCGTATTTGACTTTAGAGATATGAAGACAAAATATGACCCAGCATTGAGCTGGGACGTAAGCTGTGCAGTTGAAAGGGATGCACATGGATTTCAGGCCAAGGGTGGGGGATGATCAAAGGCAACGTGACACCCATGTTGGAGCCTTCAACTCCACTGCCTTTTCTAAAGGAAACTCTTCCAGTTTCTCCAAACCACACCACACCACACCTCCAGCCTGGGAGTCGCTGACACGGGTGATTTAAAGCTGTGAGTGTGCCCGGCCTCGTCGCCGTTCCCAGGGCGGGAGCCGCAGAGTGAGGACGACGGCGCCCTCCTCCCGAGTCCTCGTGAGCGGTCCTGCATTCAGCGCACGTCCTACAGAGGACCTGCGACGTACCAGGAACCACGGAGGCTCTGGGACACCACAGTGCACAAAGCAGTCTCTGCTCTCACGGAGCGGACGAGCGAGCTGACCAAGTCAGATGGGACAGACGTCAGCCTACGTGCCGGTGCTGGGAAGAAAATAAAGGGGTGGGGGGCACAGAGCACCGTGGGAGCCGAGGACCAGGCAGGAAGGACTTCCTGAGGGGCAGACCTTTGAGCAGAGACCATGTAACCTTCAGGGCAGTGAACGCCAGCAGGCTGTCGGCTACTGTTATATTATCAGCTACGGGCACAGGCGGGGGTGTGGGGACGGCTAGAGGTACCTGTACATCTCTCCACTCGACCACCTTGGGGACAGGACGAGGATCTCTGCTCAGTGGCTAACAAGCGCTGTCTATACCGAAGGTCTTATGAGCTGAGCACAACTCCAGCGGACCCAGAACTCTCAGGGGAACCCATCACTTCCCCTCCCTTTCTCGGGGTACACAGAAATCAGAGCGGGGCCTTGAAAACCAGAATCATTCCCAAGCCCACCTGGTAGGAAATCTTACCTTGGAGCAGTTTCTGTTGATACTAATGCCCCAAAGAGAGACAACCTTTCCATCCTAGCGAGGCTGCCTTTCACACGGTCTCTGCCGTAACCACTCGTGTTTGTCCCCTTATCCCCAGCCAGCCGTGACCTGCATTTCCCTGAATCACTCTTCTCTTTTCTACACACAGCAGGTTAATGGTCTTCTAATGGGTGTGGACATAATTGAAGCTTACATAATCACACTCATAATCGCCGTAGCGTGTCACTTTGGCTCGCTAGATAAATAAATCCTAACGTGTTGTCAAGACTCTCCAGCTGAGAAACTAACTGATGGAACTGTCTTTAATTTGTACCCGTCTAGGAACATCATTTATATGTAAATAGCAATAGTGAATATCACACATGCATTGCAGCCATCGGCCCTGTACCTACGAAGTCAAGGATTTTTTCCTGTTTTGTTCACTGTTTACCCCTGGCACCCAGAAGAGTGACTGGCACGTAGTAGGTACTCAGTACATATCTGGAGAATAAGTCCACACACATGAGGGAGAGATAATGACAGTGCCACCGAGCAGGCGTGCTGAGGCTCGAGAACAGTACCTGTCCGGGCCCATGTGGCGCCGTGGCCCAGCAACCACCGAGTGGACCTGAGTGAGGCCCAAATCAAACCCGGGACCACCCCAGGCCCTGCGGGTAAATGGGCACAATACCGACCAGTCAGTACAGACAGAGCAGAGGCTGCAGGTCCCAGAAGCCACCAGGGGAGGGGACCAGGTGGAGTGCCAGCCGGTGGGGGAAAACGAACCGCAGGTATTTGCCTGCCAGGGTCCAGCGAGGTATCCCCTCTGCTGCTGGTTGTAAAACATACTCAGGGCAGTGGTGGCTGGTAGTCTGAGAGTCTGGAGGGTCAGGGTCACTGGGGAGGTGACGGACGACACGGGGAGTCGGTGGCAGCACTTTGGCGAGAGGTGGGGGCGTATTTGACCATTTTAATGACCAGCCCGGCCGCCTCGGTGCTAAATCCAAGCCCTGACAGAAGGCAGTCGGGCACTGCCCTCTGCGGACAGGCCTCCCGGATTCCCAGAGCCACTTGGGCTGTGACACATGCCAGACCGCTCAGGAGCCCGAGTGGCCCCCACAGATTCTACGTTGATGGCTTCCTGCCTCTTCCTGGCCTAGACGTGCATCCAGCAAATGCCTACAGATGCTAGGCTGCCCGATGCTGTACCAGACACATGGGATAACATGGTGAGGAAAAGGGACCCCAACCAGCCCTCGTGACGCAGGGACCTCACGCATCTGCTCCCCTGTTCATGAGGCACGTGTGTGGTGACATGTCCACGTGCACTGACACCGCTCCCCGCGTTCATGACGTCACAGCACTCTCACTGCAGCGAGAGCAGACAGTTCTCTCCATCCCCTTGCTGCCACTGGACCCCACTGATCCCACACCCTCGGTCTGCCAGGCACCTGACATGTATAATCATTCACCCTCACGACAACATGCAGTTGGCATCATGATCCCATTTGATGGAAGAGAAAATTTAGACTTGAGACAGCTCTGAGTACCCCGAATTTGAACCTGTATCTTTCTGTCATCAAAGCCATCACAGTTTCCGGAGCTCTCTTCTGAAATCCACGTTTCATCAACTATTCAAAGACAAGGAAACTGAGGTGCAGAGGGGTGCAGGCACTCAGGGGGCCACGCTCCCACGATCCCAATGCTCTGCGTCTCAAGACAAAGCTTTGAAGAGCAGCAATTCTCCCCACCCCCACCAAGACCAACAGTCTGCCTCCTCGGGACACGGCTGCTCCCAGTGAGCTCAACGGGACAGCTCAGCTGACAAGTCTGTCCTTTGCTGTCAGATCCCTAATAACTCTTGAAGAGTTATTCCAAAGTGCTGGGGAAGCGGGATCAAACATCTTGCCGTTATCCCCGAAGGCCAGGCCACTGCAGCGGCAGCTCTGCCATCAGCGGCGTGCTCATTCGAGCCGTCACCACTAAACACAAGTTCCCTTCAGTTTCGACTAAAGGGAGTGTGGTTGTAAAGGGGGCGAAACATGCGTTCAAAGACATTTACACGCTAGCCTTGGCCAGAAAAGGACGAAGACGTCAAAAGCTCTGTAATATCTGAATTCTCCAGCCAAAGATTCTGCTATTTCAAGAAATCGCAAGATGTATTTAAAGGCCTGTTGCAAATCTGGACAGGTTACAGCTTGTTGGTACTCCACCTTGCCATGTAAAACAGGCAAGTAATTTGACCAAATTCTAAATGGGAACACTGTCTTTTCCTATATTCAAAGCCCAGAGAAGCATAATTAGGAAACTGTAATTGCAGTGTCTGAGGTTTTCAGAGCCCGGATGGGCCCCAATGTCAACAGCAATCTGCTTTTCAGGGTGGGATTGGGGTGACTAGGGGCCATGTGCAAAATTTAAGAGGGTGCCAAAAAAATCAGGCATCACGTTTTTATGCAATATTTTGAAAAATCAAAATAATGTAAAAAACCTATAATGAACAAAACAGCAAAATTTTCCATAAAAACGGGATGAGTAGTACTGATTTCTCCTTTAGCCGCAGGCTGTGATGTGACTGGGCTCTGCACTGCTGCTCTTTCTGAAGATGATAAAACATGCCCACAAAAGCAAAATGACTTGCCATTGTCACAATGTCACTGGGAACTAAATCGTCCAGGTCTCGAGGCCCCCTCTGCTCTGTGCTCTCGGGGTCCCTGCCACCTTGGGTGGGGTCACTGCACCGTCCTCCCCGCCCCCCCCCCTCCAGTCTGGATGTCACTGCTGCCAGGTGATCTTCACCAAGTGTCCATCTAACCTGGGCGGGCACAGCTCTCTGGTTGTGGTCAGGTGCTCCTCCCACATCCACAGAGGAGAGGCTGGTGGCAACCAGCAAGTTGAATTCAGCGCGCAATGTATTTCACTGGACTCCCCAGGTGTTTATGGTTAAAATCAGTTGCGAGCATTTTGAAATTAAGATTTTAGAAAAAAAAAGGAGATGTGTGACTTCTCTTAACACAGAAATGTTTTGGCAACACTGGGCCCACTCTCCCATGAGGGCGTGGAAAAAGCACAGCTCTCCGGCCAGCATCAGCCCCACCATGTGCTGGGCGATGTTCAAGGTACTGGGGACACAGCAGTGGACAAAAGTGACCAAAACACCTGCTCTCATGGAGTTTACATTCCGATGGGACACATGATGGACAGAATAGGTGAAATAAAGTAAATCAAAAGATAATTAAGATGAAAAAAAAGCAAAAGCTGGTAGAGGAGATCCGAATAGTTATCTGTAGGGGAGAGGGGAGCAGTTTTAAACAGGGTGGTCAGAAAAAGAAGGAAATCTGCCATTTGTGACAACACGGATGGACCTCGGGCAGCATTGTGCTAAGTGAAAGGAGCCAGAGAAAAACAAATACCGCGTGCTCTCGCTTATATGTGGAATCAAAAAGAGCTGAACTCATCAGAGCAGAGAGTAGAGCGATGGTTGCCGAGGGCTGGGGGAAATGGGGAGATGCTGTTCAAAGGGCACAAGCTTGCAGTTACAAGATGAGTAAGTGCTGAGGGTCTAATGTACCGCATGGTGACTGCAGTTAATAACACTGTACTGGGGACTTCCCTGGTGGTCTAGTGGTAAAGAATCCGCCTTCCAATGCAGGGCACGCGGGTTTGATCCCTGGTCAGGGAACTAAGATCCCACATGCCGCGGGGCAACTAAGCTCGTGCACCACAACTACTGAGCTCACGCGCCTCAACTAGAGAGCCTGCGTGCCGCAAACTACAGAGCCCATGCGCCCTGAGGCCTGCGCGCCACAACTAGAGAAGAGAAAAACCCGCACGCCACAACTAGAGAGAAGCCCACAGGCCGCAACAAAGATCTCATGTGCCACAACTAAGACTCGACACAGCCAAAAATAAATTAAATAAATAATAAATCTTAAAAAAAAATAACACTTTTTTGTGTTATGTTATTTTTTGTGTTGTGTTTTGTTATTTGTATTGTATGTTTGAAAGCTGTTAAGAGAGTAGATCCTAGATGTTCTGAACCACACACACACAAACAAGGAAATTTTGTGAGGGGATGGAGATGTTAACTAACCTTATTGTGGTAATCGTTTCACAATATATATGTGTATTGAATCTCCACATTGTATGCCTCTTAAAGTTACATAGATTTTGTGTCAGTAAACTCTCAATTAAGCTGGGGGAAAATAGGGTGGTCAGGGAGGGGCCTCTGAGAAGTGGGTATCTGAGTAAAGACCTGATGGAGGTGAGGGAGTGAGCCCATATCCAGGCCTGCAGTACCCCTTCTCACTCCCACCTCTTGAGGAATGTATTTAACTTCCTCGTGCCTCAGCTTCCTCATCTAGAAAATGGAAAATACAAAAATTACCTACCCTCAGAGGGTTGCTATGAGGATGAATGAAATAGTGTGTGTAAAGGGTGTATAGCATAGTGCCTGGCATGGAAATGCTCAATAAGTGCTGAAACCAGCATCCCCATCTCCGACACCATCACATCCACCACTGTCTCTACCTCCATGAATAACACCTCCATCACCACCACCTCCTCCATCAGTAATGCCTCTACCACCACCTCTACCTCCATCACCATCAACATCTTCCATCGATAACATCACCCTTTCCACCACCTCCTCCGTCAATAACACCTCCATCACCACCTCCTCCTCTGTCAGTAATGCCTCCACCACCACCACCTCCTCCGTCAGTGACACCTCCATCACCACCACCTCCTCCGTCAGTAACACCTCCATCATCACCACCTCCTCCATCAATAACACCTCTATCACCACCTCCTCCGTCAATAACACCTCCATCACCACCACCTCCTCCATCAGTAACGCCTCCACCACCACCACCTCCTCCGTCAATAATGCCTCTACCACCACCTCTACCTCCATCACCATCAACATCTTCCATCAGTAACATCACCCTTTCCATCACCACCTCCGTCAATAACACTTCCATCACCACCTCCTCCTCCATCAATAACACGTCCATCACTACCACCTCTACCTCCATTGATAACACCCCCAGCACCATCACATCCTCCATCAATGACACCACCTTCTCCACTAACACCACCTCTATCAATAACACCTTCTCCTTCTCCTCCACCACCACCATCTCTTCCTCCAACAATAGTACCACCTTCTCCATCACCTCCCCTATCACCATGAGGGTAAGGATGAAAAAAGAGATAAGCCCCTTAAACAAACCAGGCTGTTCTGGGCCTTCTTGGATCTTTCCATGCCCCAATCCACTTACACTCTGCTTCCCAACGGATGTGCTACTTCCTGGCACAGTGACTCCTTCACTACCCACTTCATGTCCAGGTAAGAGACCAATCTGTGCTGCCACAGCATCCAACACTTAAAAAAATATATATCTACTTACATTCCTGAATTTTGCATCGAACCAAAAAGCAAAGACTTTTCCAGCACTCAGCACATGGCAGGAACTATCTGGCAAACGTTTGGAGAACTGAACTCTTCCTACTACACACCTGTCCTTTTCTGACACTCATCAGCTATGAAATCATGTATGAACTATTTGTATGGGGGGGCGGTTGAAAGACCATTATATACACTGCACGCATTGACTCTAAATTCTAGTTCCTACAGATTTCAAATAATCAGAAAGCTGAAATAACTAGATTTTTTATAGTGTCACACTATGATAACTGATGTTCGTAATTATGGCCTTGAGGAAAGGCAAGCTCCTTAACTGCCTTCTAAATTATCGAAGATCAAATTATGTTCAGTTGCATTTTAGCATTAAGTGTATTTTAATTATATTCTCATTCTTGGAAAATTAGTAACCCACATGGCTGAAATACATGACCAAGGCAGCTTTGTGAATAAAACATTCTGGATAAAGCTCAGATTTCCAGAATGTTCTCACAAACCTGTATTCTAGGTAAATGAGAATTGATAATTTACATCCTCTTTTGCCAAAAATAATATGGCCACTTATAAACAGGCGTATCATGGAATAGTATTTTAAAATTAAATGAGGAAATAAAGGAGGGAGGAGAGGCAGGAGAACAGATGAAGCCAACAGCAAGGTTAGAATAGAACACATAGGCTACAATGTCTCCACTTTAGCTAATGACGAGCCCACACTTGCCTCTGAGCTTCCCAGCAGGCAAGGTGAAGAAGAAAACATGATCAGTGACAACATTCACAGCATCCAAAAGACTTGACTACTTACTCAAGAGAATCATTCCTGGGACTTATAACTATGAGAAATTTCTCTAACATAGAAATTACTCACGTTACATACGTGAGTAATCGCCAACATCCTTACCTACATGCTTGCAGAAAATACAACAATGACTTTCTGCAGGCTGTATCTCCGAACACCCCAAGGATGGAGGACAAAAACTCAAATGCCACTGAAAACACGCGAGATAGGCTGGGCTGGGGGAACATTAGGGAACAATAGGTAGTTAAGGACTGTAGTAAGCCGGAAAGCTTGCAAAGCATCTGAAGGAGGCAGCTGGAACTCAGCTCCACCCAACCGCTGCTGTGCAGGAATATGGGCCCAATGCTTCCAGACAATCCAATTTTGTAAACTGTGAAATATTTCAACCATATGAAAGAAGAAATCTCATACATACATGGAGGAAATAAATAAATAACAGTAATAAATAGCTGTGTACCCACTCACTGCCTGTATCACTTATGATACAGAACCTTCCAGGACTTTTGAGAACCTCTCCCCTGTTAGCACTACCTTGATTTTTATATTTGTAATCCCTTTGGTTTTCTGCATGGTTTACCACATGGGTGACTTCCTAACTTACCTCCAGTTCCATTCTACATTTTTCTCATCTTTATATAAATGTGTTCTGTAATTTGCCACATAATATTCCTGAGACCCACCCACGTAGATGTGCACAGCTGAGGTTCGTCCAGTGTCACTGCTGTACTGATCACTATGCCACGCCACTATTTTTTAAAATCTCCTCTCTCGCTGATGGATGTTAGAATTGCACTGAATGTTCCATCATTATGAGCAACGCTATGGACGTGGCTGTCTGTGTCTCTCCTGGTGCCTGTGGGCAAGTATTTCTCTAGGGTGGGGCTCAAATCTAGACTTTAATATTGGCCAAATTAACTTCAACTAAAAAGAACATTTGCATCAACTGTACACGTGCAAGGAAAACGCACCCATGGGCTAGATGCTGTCTATCGGCTGCTGGTCTGCAGCCTTCAACACAGGCTGACAGCTTCATGGTAAATTGCAAAAGAATAATTCTCTAAGCAGAAAGACGACTCATGCTACATGTGCTCCTGCCATGAACTAGCTTCATTCAAGGTCAAAAGGGCCTCACATGGACAGACCATCTGACCTTCAGGCAAGTGTTTGTGAATATCATTTCTTAAAAATAAGCTTTTGGAGGCTTTTGGAAGGAACAAAGTGTGACCTTATACTCGCTCACACAAACCCAGAGGGAAGACATACGTGCTACTGGCCAAGAGCCGATCCTTACCCTTTCAAGGGCTGTTGGGTTGGAAATCTGACCACCTGTCAGCAGGTCACACTGTGCACTAGAAATGGCACTACTAAAACACCCACTACTGACAATGCATCCAGAGTGGGAATTTGACTTCAATGATAAAAGTTACAAAACTCTGCAGAGGGTATGATGCCAAGTTTGAAACATTCCATACATTCCAGTCAAAAATAAGTATACAGTATGTGACAGATAACACCTATATTTATATGGTAACTATGGGAACAAAATGTCATAACAGACCCCAAAGTGTCGAGAGTGATCATCTCTGGGATGACCTGCAAGTGAATTTTTTTTTAAGTTTTACTTATCTGTAATTTTTTTCAATGATCCTGTGTTACTTTTATTCCTAGTGACAGGGGAATGTGACTAATCAAATTACCTTGACTTGCAATGGCCGTGCTCCTAAAGAGCCCAGAACGGACCCTCATGAATCAGAAAAGCTTTGAGAAAATAGTGAGATTTCTTTCAAAAGGTATTCACCCTAAAAGGTGGCCCCAAGATAGTCCACTGTGCTTTGTAAAAGGTACTACTTAGCAGAAAGCTTCCAAAATGACAGAAGAGCAGATAATACAATCAACAACGATAAACAGAAAATTATAGTATCAGTGCAAAAAAAAATATATATATATAGAGAGAGAGAGAGAGAGAGAGAGAGAGAGAAGTAGGTCTCCTTTTAACTGTGTAAGTTGCTTTTATTTTTTGGAAATAAAGTTTTCATAAATAAAGTTTTATGAGCACACAGCTGAGCCTCACTTAATTCCTCTGTGAAGTGGCAATAGTCATACTTACCCTTCACTCAAGTGTTATGAGCATTAAATACGTATTCTGCCTGGCCCGCGACAGGCACTGACTCTGACAGCGTGATGATCTCCCATCACTACCACCATCATCATCATCGAGTAGGAGAATCATCTAGATCAGGAGTTGGCACACTACCACCTGCTGGCCAAATCCCACCCGCTGCCTGATTTGATAAGTAAAGTTTTATTGGAACACAACCACGTCCATTTGTTTACATATCATCTGAGGCTGCTTTCACGCTACAATGGCAGGGGTGAGTAGCTGCAACAGATACTAGGTGGCCTGCAATGCCTAAAATACTTACCACTTGATAGAAAAAAAGTTTGCTGACGCATGATCTAAAAACTGCAAAGTCCTATACCAAAAGAAAGTTATAATTTTGATGTGTCAAAAAAGAATTGTAGGAAACTTACTTTTCTTTTCCCACATACATAAAAGCTGTTGGCACAAAGTTTTGGATGCAAAATGGTATTTTAACTGCTGACGGCCAATTTAATCCACTCAATTTTATCACTTTACATCCAAATTGACCACCACTTTGCTTTAAAATATACGCCATCAAGCAGCTCAAACCTCAAACATCAGGAAGGCAGTTGTTATGTTATTTACAGAGAAACTGACATCTTGCTCTCCTCCTGAGCTACAGCAAAGGGATGGAGGAATTTTTCCATTAATTTTAAAAGCTTTTAACTACAAAGCAGAAAAGATTTTTCAGGAAGACAAAAAGGCAATATTTTTGCATTTAAATCCAGTTTTCTTCACAAAAGGAAAATTATTTCTGCATAGTAGGAATTGGGTCATTACCCCAGAACACATTTCATTTAGAGGAGAGGAACGGAATTTAAAAGACTCATTTTCAGAAGCATTAATCTCAGGTACCTGGAAATGAAAGAGCTGGGGCACAGAAGCTGGTCTTTGTAGGAGAAAAATTTCCAAGTTTTTGTAAGACTGGTCTCCCTTCTCTATCTTCACACTGTTAAAAATGGATCTATTTTTAAAACCACCTGGAGGGCGTGGAAGAAAAAAAAAAATCAAGAGAACGCAATTTCAATCTCCTTTGCTAAAAAAGAATTATCATTCTTTGCCCAAAGCAGGCCACAGAGTTGCCTGCATGACCCAGAGAAGTAAATGAACTGGGGCATTTTAAAGGTTCTGTGAAGGGGAAAGAAATTTTTAAGAAGTACGTGTCACTGTATAAAAGAGGCTGACAGCTTGCCCTGGCGAAGCTGAGTTTTCGGTACTGAAATGGAGCCTGTGAGTCACATGGAGGAGGCCTGAGGAAACAGTGTTTTCAGGTCTGTGCTTCACCAGGTACAGAGGTAAAATTCACCTGCATCAACAGAAGTGGCGGAAAAAGCAGGATGCTGATGGGGAAAAATCAGCCACGAAGGATGTTGTGAGACAGAGTTGTTTTCTGAAAAAGAAAACTAAGAGGGCTGCGGGCAGCTTGGCAAGTGAAAGCTCTGAGGTTGGGAGGGGAGGGAGGAAGGGCCAGGGATCCCAGCAGCCCTTCCGAGCAAGACTGGCGATGACACTCAGAAAGGGTAACAGTGGATTCCGAGGAAGGCGGGAGGCAGGCCTCACTGCCCCGTAGTGGGGTGTGGGGTTCCCCAAAGAGAACCGATGAAGCCACTGCCCCTCATCCTGTCAAGTCAATCCCTGGACAGGCAGAGTGGAGAACTGAGGACGGGGGGTAGAGCGACCTCCTCTCCCTGGGGCTCCAACTACACTGGGAGCAGCAGTCCAGACCCAGAGTGGCTCAGCCCCACAGTGGTCCAGAGCAGCTCCAGTGGTGAAACAAGCCATCCTCAGCCATGTGACAGCAAGCCAGGGAGAGGTGGGGAGCCAGCCTGGGGAGGGGCCTGAACTTACCCCAGGGAGGAAGGTGTGCTCATGCCTAAGAAGAGGGACATGCAGGCACACAGGCCCAGCTATCATGCAGCACAGACAGTGCTTTCTGCTGTAGCAGTGGCAGCAGCAGCCCGAAGCTGCCCAAGTTCCCGCGGAGACGGCAGAGCGGTGATGACCATGGACTTCCCTGACCTTGGGTGGAAGGGGCGTGTCCTCGGAAACTGGGACTGGCTCACTCTCCCTGAGGAGGCATCTCCCTGAGTGCCCTCGCTAGGCCATTCTCGGCCCACCAGGGGAGGGAGGCCCAAGCAACGACGAGACATGGGGCTGCTCTGTGACTGGTGGAGCTCAGGGGTCATTCAACGCAGGAGTGTCACTGTCTGTCCCACAGCAGGTAAATAAGACAAGAGAGTCCTTCCCCACAGCACACAAGCCACCCGAGGAGAAGAGGGGTGGCAGGAAGCAATGCGGACGATTCCCCGATTGATCTGTCAGCAGTGCACATCAGAAATCAATACTTCCAGGCTACAGATGAGGACAACTGAGGCTCACAGAGGCTGGGTAACAGGGCCAGGGAACACACCTAAGGCCATCACTGGGACTCTCACACTCTGGGCAACATGGGGACAAACCACCTCCACCAGCTCCTGTAGTTCAGATTTAAGGTTCTTTTCAACAGGGAGGAGTTATGAGCTTCGGGCCTGGAATTTCACTCCCAGCTCTGCCATCTGTGTAACCTGAAGCATCGGTCATCTCACCACGCCTCATCACATCGAGTGATTCTAAGGATAAAGTGAGATAAAGTGCTCAGAAAAATGCCTGGCACGCTATAAGCATGGAACAGATGTAAGCCAGGCAGCCTGACAAGGACCTGAACCATCTCTGAGAAAGACACCTGCCCCCAAAAGAACAGAATGGCTCACAATTAATTGATAAAAAGGATTCTTTGTGCTTTTTATTTTTTCAATCCACTCAAACATGCCCCCAAAGTGGATTAAATAAAAACGCTCAACTCATTCTTTTCTACAGAGCTACTGCATCAAGGCAAGTTATTACCTGGGCTACATAATTCATTTGATTAATTTGCACGCAATGAGCCAGGAGAAGCGGCAAAACCCCAAAGTCTCTGCAAGTCCAACTTTGAGTCCATTTCGAGCTTTGCAAGAGTATTCCGCTAGAAGACAGTCATAAAATGTGTCAGGAAATAGAAATGGTGCGCTTAACCTCCAAGGAGGGCCGTCACATCTCACAGTGACACCTCTGTAAACGAAGGCACAGTCTGAACAGCGAGGTGGCAGGATCTCAGCCCCTGCAGCCACCAGAACTGGCTCAAAAAAAAAAAAAAAAAATCTGTTCTGCGGGGGTGGCAGGGAGAGAGAAACTAGGAGCTTGGGGTCAACATATACACACTACTGTATATAAAAATAGGTAAACAACAATAAAGTGTACAGCACTTTTTTTAATACATATATAAAAAACTGAATCACTTTGCTGTATACCAGAAATTAACACAACACTGTAAATTAACTATACTTCAATCTAAAAAAACAAAAAACAAAACAAAAAAACCCTCACGGTTCTACCACTTCTTTGCTGTGTGACTCAGGATATTATACTCACCCTTCCTGAACCTGTTTCCTGACCTCTTGGTGTAAGAATTAAATGAGAGGATGCAGGTGATGCCCCCGTTTAGTTTTTGACACATAGTAGGCACTTGTTAAATGGTATCAATTGTATTAATTTGTACTTAACAATTATTCATTCATTTCCAGGTGAGTGAGCCACTTTGGGGAAAATTTCGACTTATTCCACATAATAGATGGTAGCAGCAATGTTTACATACGAGCTTGGACAGAGTTAGTGGAACCTTGGCTTTTGCAAACCTATTACCAGAGCCACCGTGCTGTGTGTCAGCCTCTTGGTGCAAGAGAACAGGCAGGTGACGGAAAGTTTTAGATCCTTTAAATAAAACAAACAAGAGCATCAAGCTATTGGAGGCAAAGTCCCAAGTCTAATGAAGGGCCACTTCTAAAGTGACAGGCACCCTCAGGCAACACTTTTCACAAGATGTGCCCCAACCATACCCAAGCAAAACTGCTACAAACCTTCAAGCTGGAAGCCTTCAGGTTCCCTCCCTGAGGACCAAACTGCAGAGCCTTTTAAGAAACAGAAGTCTCTCAGCACCACCGCCTTGACCCACAAAACTACACCTTCTTGAAAAGGTCAGAAATGGCTGCCTCGGCTTTAGAAGGGTATTTCTTTCCAAAGGCCGAGAGTGGAGAGGGGGTGGCAGGTGTGGCAGTTCGCGTGTGCCTGCGTCAGGGTGAATCAGACAGACGGGAAAAGGCAAAGGAAAGAGAAAGCTTTCCAATTCTACCGTGCGCCAAAAAATAACCATTAACTGTAGGACCTGAAACAGAAAACTCTAATAGGAATGATAAACGGATAGTGCTAATAAAAAGAAAACCTGAAGGCGTCTGCCTCCGTCTCACCCTATTATATATCAGTCAGTCGCCTCCTGGGAACTTGGTCGAGCCTTTGCTCATGCTGATCCTGCAACCTGGATTACCCTGCCCTTCCCTGTCTCTCTGGCAAATTCCTGTTCTACCCTCAAAACCCAACTTAGAAATGAACAGTTCTGCAATATCTTCTCTGAGACACCCCAAACCAGGCCCCTCCACTACCAGATCTGGCGAATTCCCCTCTTCCCCGTGTTACTTCTTTTGGTTTACTGATCACTTGCTGCTATTGGCTACTGCTTTATGACGCTAACTCCCCTACCAGGCTGCGAGCCCCCTGGGGCAAGAGAGAGGTTGATTCATCAATGTATCCACTAATCTGGCACTCATTCATTCATTCATTCGTTCATCCGTTCATGCATACATGCACTCAAACATTCACTGAGCACTGAAGTGGACCTTCGTCACCTGTCCCTATAGCACCCGTTTCCTGTCCAGCAACAGTCTCCGTGTTCATTGGGAGATCCACCCCTCTCCCCAGCCCTCATTCTCCACGTCTGAATGGGGTTCTTCCCTCGGCCTCGGCACATGAGAGGGATCCTGCGATTGGGTGAAGAGGGAGAAGGGACCTAAGCTGGCTCTATCAGAGGGAACTCAAGGCTCTTCCCAGGAATCAAGAAAGAGACTCTTGTTTCTTCCCCTGAATGTGAACCTGGAAGAAAAACTATCTGCCCAGGGGTTATCACAGCCAGCTGTGATCAGGAGGGATAAACCCACCAAAATGATGTCAACCCAGACATGGTAGAGGTAAGGGCCAGAGAGAGAGAGAGACAGGAGCCTGGTAACAGAGCTCACATCCCAAGATTCAGCCACACCTAAAGCCAAACTCTCCCTTCAATCAAGAAATTCTCTTTCTAGGCATAATCAGGGTAAGCTATGCTCTGGCTGTAATAACAAGCAAACCCTGGTATCTCAGTGGCTGAACAGATATGGTCTATTCCTGCTCTCACAAAGTGTGCAGTGGGCCCAGCAGCACAACAGGGCCAATCCCTTCCAGGCGGTGACTCAGGGATCCAGGCTAGCATCACCCTGTAGCTACGCCACACGGAACACATGGCTCCCAGGGTCATCACGGCAAGGACAACGAGATCAAAGAAAATTCACACCAGCTCTTCCACGCTTCAGCCTTGGAGGACGCTCATCACTTCTACTCATAGCCCACCGGCCAGAATGAGTCACATGGTCCCAGTCTAACCTAAGGGAGACTGGGAAATGCAGCAGTCCTGCTTGTCCAGGGAGAGACAAGTGAGACAGGCCTGATGAACACACAGCACGGTCTCTGCCACAACAGGATCAGCCACACTTTCTATCACCTGCAACCAAAAGACTCCAAAATGATATATGCTGGGATCACAACAGTGAACAGGACGTGAGAACTGTCATCATGGAACCCACAGCACAGTGAGAGGTGGGGCAAAGAATGAGGGAAACAAGAACCCGCAAGACAGGCAAACACACACACGGCACAGTCAGGACGAGGAGTGGGGATGCGGGAGAGGTGGGTAGCAACAAGACACCTGGGGGTAACGGAACTTAGCTTTCGGGAGCGCAGAGGGCTGGTAGGGGAAGGGTTCTAGGGCGAGATCTGAAAGCTCAGAAGTCAGCCCAGGAAAATGGGGAGGGAAGGGGACACAGAGAAAGAATAGGGTTCCAGGTAAGAAACCAACGGGTAGAAAGGTGACACAAGCTCACGGTGAGGTGAGAAACATGGCTGCAGGGGAAGATGAGAGCCACGGCATACAGGGTCTTACGGTAACACATAAAAAAGGGGTCACGTTTTAATGACTCTACGGGCAAAGAGGAGCCACTGGAGTCTTAAGCAGGAAAACGGCCCAAGCCAGCTGGGCCTGGGGTAGTTTTTCATTATTCCGTCCACGTGCATTAAACTCACCACCTCCTTCCTCCCTGTCTCTGCATCTGCCCCCCACACCTCCAACTGCTATGGCTCCACATTGTTGGGGGCAATCCCTAGATGTTCCCGGTGGGCTGGGCTCACCACACGTGACAGCCGTGTGCCTTCACCTGGCGCATCCTCAACACCGACCTCGATAGGACAGTGCCGCCACCTATCCCCCCCCCCACCGACTGAGACCACACAACTCCTCTGGGAGCCCAAGAAGCAGCTTCAAGGAGCCACTTCCCGCCTCAAGAAGGAAAGCAAATATAAAACAGGCCCAAAATAGTGTGGGTCTGAAAAGCTGAAAACCAGCCACCACAATTACAAGTATTTTTATCCATCACCCAAAAAGGAGTAGCGGATCATTTTCCAAGTGTCTCTCTAAGGAAGTTCATCTGTTCAATCTCACGTGCTCCAGACTCCAAGGACGCAAACAGAAATGAGGCTGTAACAGGAACGGCAGCCAAAGAGAACACCCAGGGTGGAGACACCGAGCAAACAGCAGGGCCTGTGGTATCATCGCCGATGGAGGGTGGTGACCCCACCACGAGACGGGAGAAGAGACGTCCAAAGGTCTACGAGAGAAACCAGGAGATGGGCAGGGACGAGCGAGCACTAATGAGCCTGGAGTGTGGGCGTGTCTGCACAGGAGCTGGGCTGCCACCTGCCACTCCACACACCCTGCCAAGTGCAAAGGGTGACGAAAGGCCTGGGGACGTGCAGGAAAGAAAGAAGGCCCGTCCGGCGAGAAGGGCGCACTGCCCAAAGTGGAACCTTTCCCTTTGCTACGCTGGGCAGGTCACCTGAGCACACAGGAACAGGCTGGGGACACGTGATGAGCGCAAGAGGCATGGCAGCAGCAACTAACACAACACTGTAAACCAACTACACGCCAGTAAAAATTAATTTAAAAAAAGAAGCATCAGAAGAGCCCTGCCATCTGAGCAAGTGCTTGGGCTTGTGTGTGTCAATACAGCTTACAGCAGGGCTTGTGTCTGTCAGCCAGAATTTCTTCCCATTATCCCTCCTCATCCTTCAATAATTCCCTTGGGTGTGACAAGCTCGGAGCTAGCATGCTTTCATCACCGTGGCTCCCCTTAGAGTTAAAAGTTAGAGCCAGCCAGCCAGCAGGGCCTGCCTCTGTTGCAGCAGAAATAGAAATGAAGTTTTCCCTCCCCTGAGAACAAGGAAAATAAAGGCAACAGTGCCAGGCTAGAGAAGAAACATAACCTGGCCTGAAAGAGTTAATCAATCCTAGTTTTATTTTAACTGTTACTAATCTATAGTGTCTGTTGTTAGATTTGTCCTTCACAAAGCGAACCTGTCACCCCTAATCCTGTGTAATTTACATTCTGCACCTGGTATTTGCTCCCCCTGTAATCTCTTGTAGCAAATCACCCCTTGTAGCTGTTTGCTTTCCAGAAGGGAGCTGGCAGACTGATAACCCAGAGACTAATGGACCCAATTACTGGGTTTCCTGACGCCAGCGGTGACTATCTTGAAATAATGCAAGAAGAAGAAGAATGCAAGACATTCACTGTTCTGATCCTTATCACTCACTTTGGACTGTGAACTCCCCTGTAAGAATCCCTGTAATTCCGCAGAGTGGGCGCACAGTTCTTGAGGCGCTAGCCTACTGTGTCTTCCCTTTGCCTAGCAAAGAAAATAAAAAGCCTCTCTATTTCTTATCTTCCAAATTTCTGTCTCTATTTTTATTCGGCATGGGTGCACAGGGAGCCAAGATTTGGCAACAGTTCCTGTTTCTAGCTAAGCATGAGGGGAAGAGCACGAACTCTGGAGTCAGACAGCCAGGGTTACATCCTAGGTCTACACGTGAAGCCCTGGGACCTTGGGCCGGTGACTTGTCATCTCCAAGCCTTAGATGCCTCATCTGTAAGGATGCAGCAAACATTAGGTTAGACAATCCAATGTGACGCTATTAGCACAGGGCCTAAAAGTAGAATAAGCCCTCAACTTATGCTAACTGCTACTACCAACATTGTCATCGATGTTTGGGGGTTGCTTTTCTCTAAGTAAATGTCACCAAAAGCCTAAGAGGTCACAGAGTACCAAGCACATGACAGACTCTCAAAAAACACTGGTGGGAGACATTCTCTAGGATCAACAATCTAATTTCTTTAACTAATAAATTTCAAGTAAAGAAGAAAGGGAGAGAAGGGAAGATACAGATGGGAAACCTGCAGATTCAGAGAGATTTAAGAGGTCCATTAACTGATTACAATATGTGGATGGACCCCATTTGGAAACTTATTCAAACATTCGTTTGAAATGAAAATTTGAACACTCACCAGATATTTGACGATGTTAAGAAATTATTGCTAATTTTTATTTAGGTGTGATATTATAGGATTTTTTTTCTTTTAAAAAATAGGAGGACCCTTATGTTATATTAGAGATATATTTCAAAATACTTTGGGAGGAAACAACGCTGTGCTTTGAACTTGCTTCAGCGTATCTATGAGAAGCTGGGGAAGTAGGAAGATGTATGGACAAAGCGAGATTGGCCATGACTTGGCCACCATTGCTGTTGGGTGATGGGTACGTGAAAGCTCATTATATTCTTCGGGCTATTCTTACATTCAAACTTCCCATAATGAAAATATATTTTGAATAAGGGAAGAGAATGTGAAGAACATATGTGTATATATATATACACACACATATACACATACACACATATATATGTATAACTGAATCGCTATGTTGTACACCTGAAACTAACACAATATTGTAAATCAACTATACTTCAAATTTTAAAAATAGAATATTAAAAATAAGAAGAGAAAGCACACACAAAATATTTTGAATAAAGTACTGGACTGCCTGTGATCTTCATGAGGGAACTAGTTCATTCACGCACAAGGGCACAGTGGAGGCCCGTGTGCCCACGCATGCAGAAACCCAAGCACTGGGAAACCTGCAAGCCGTGGTGACACTGAGGCAGAAGACAGATGGGCCCCAAGTTAGACATTTACAACTAGCTTCCCGTTTACACTTCATAGGGCAGGAAAAAGTGGGTTGCAGGCCGGACACTTACAACTAGCCTCCTGTTTGCACTTCCTGAGACAGAAGATAGATGGGCTTGAGGTTAGACATTTAAAATCAGCCTCCTGTTTGTTCTCCAAAATGGAAGCAATGACAGAGACAGGGTAAACAGCCAAGCTTTGTCTCTTGTGGATGTCCTAAGATAACAGTCATGGCAGCAACAGGGGCAAAACCTTGTTTGAGTAAAGGATCAAGGGATCTCTGCTTCCCCCCTCCTTGGGGCAAGAGAGACACCACACATGCGCAGAAAGGCTCCTTGGGGGTCAAAAGTCAGGGGACACCTCCAGGCCATGGTGACTCTTGCTTCTCCAAGATGCCTTCACGTCAGGACCCATCTTGGCTGAGAGGTGCCTGCACCCCTAAGGGGAGGGTCCTGAGACAAATTAGCCAGGGGGGACAAAACAAGATGATTGGCCGGAAGACAAAGACCTGGAAAACTGTGCCCTTATAAAGGGTTTAAACTTCCCAGAGGCGCAACTCTCTCTCTGAGTTCACCCCTGCATCTTTCTGCATGTACTCTCTCTTTCCAATAAACTTTTTACTTTTCTCTTTACCTTCTGCCTCCTCACCTGAATTCATTCTGGACAAGACAGGCAAGAACTAGGGATCCAGGCCCTAGCTGCTGGCCCCTGTGGTCTAGTGGTTAAGACTCCCAGTCCGGACACTAAGATCTTGCTTCCAGCTACTGCTTGCTGCTGCTTGCTGCAAGCTGCCACTTACTGCTACCTGCATCTGGAATCAACACCTCCTTGTCTCCAACCTGTTCCATTTCCAAGAGTCAGTGCAGCTGTGCTGGTGACAGGGCTGTGGCTGATATTAACTGGAATTAACATAGAAAGCCAAGCAACGGGGAGGAAGACCTCGGCTTGGCCATCTCACATGAATTAGGTGCTAAGATTCCTTCCTCAGCAAACTGAGCGGGAGGAACAGGAAGCAAGGGGTCCTGCGATACTGTGATTTACTGTGGGCCACAGTTCTCAGCTCACAGCTCCCAGAACCCTTGGAATTTCCTAAGTGTTGAGAATGATAAAGGTGTCTTTTGTTATGTTAATAAGATTACTTTTAGAAGCACCTAAGGATGGGGGCTGGGTGCCAGGAGAACCAATCCTGTGATTAGAAGGTTAGAACTTTTGGTCCTACCCCCTGGCCTCCAGGGAGGGGAGAGGGGCTGGAGGTTGAGTCAATCACCAATGGTCTATGACCCAGCAATCCCACTACTGGGCATATACCCTGAGAAAACCATCATTCAAAAAGAGTCATGGGGGCTTCCCTGGTGGCACAGTGGTTGAGAATCTGCCTGCTAATGCAGGGGACACGGGTTCGAGCCCTGGTCTGGGAAGATCCCACATGCCGCAGAGGAACTAGGCCCGTGAGCCACAACTACTGAGCCTGCGCGTCTGGAGCCTGTGCTCCACAGCAAGAGATGCTGCGATAGTGAAGAGGCCCACGCACCGCGATGAAGAGTGGCCCCCGCTTGCCGCAACTAAAGCCCTGGCACAGAAACGAAGACTCAACATAGCCAAAAATAAAAATATAAAAATAAATAAATAAATAAAATATTAAAAAAAAAAAGAGTCATGTACCACAATGTTCATTGCAGCTCTATTTACAACAGCCAGGACATGGAAGCAACCTAAGTGTCCATCGACAGATGAATGGATAAAGAAGATGCGGCACATATATACAATGGAATATTACTCAGCCATAAAAAGAAACGAAATTGAGTTTTGTAGTGAGGTGGATGGACCTAGAGACTGTCATACAGAGTGAAGTAAGTCAGAAAGAGAAAAACAAATACCGTACGCTAACACATAATATATGGAACCTAAAAAAAAGAAAAAACGGTTCTGAAGAACCTAGGGGCAGGACAGGAATAAAGATGCAGACATAGAGAATGGACTTGAGGACACAGGGAAGGGGAAGGGTAAGCTGGGACGAAGTGAGAGAGTGGCATGGACATATATACACTACCGAATGTAAAATAGATACCTAGTGGGAAGCAGCTGCATAGCACAGGGAGATCAGCTCGGTGCTTTGTGACCAACTAGAGGGGTAGGATAGGGAGGGTGGGAGGGAGACGCAAGAGGGAGGAGATATGGGGATATATGTATACGTATAGCTGATTCAGTTTGTTATACAGCAGAAACTAACACACCATTGTAAAGCAATTATACTCCAATAAAGATGTTAAAAAAAAAATCACCAATGGTCAATGATTTCATCATTCCTGCCTCTGTAATGAAGCTTCTATTTTTATGGATAGGACAGGGTTCCAAGAGCTTCCAGGGTGGTGAACACATGGGGATGTGGGGAGAGTGGCGTGGCCAGAGAGGGCATGGATGCTGGTACCCTTTCCCCATACCTTGTCCTATGTATCTCTTCCATCTGGCTGTTCCTGACTTACATCCTTCTACAATATACCAGCAATCTAGTGAGTAAAATTTTGAGTTCTGTGAGACGCTCTAGCAAATTCGTCGTCTTGGGAACCTCTGATTTATAGCCAGTCAGTCAGAAGCACAGGTAACAATCTGGGCTCACAACTGGTGTCTGAAGTGGAGGGTGATCTTGTGGGACTGGCCTCTTACCTGTAGAATCTGATGCTATCTCTGGGTAGATAGTGTCAGAATTCAGTTGAATTCTCAGATACTCCGCTGGTGTGGGAAAGCCTACACACACACACACACACACACAGACACACACACGCGCTGGAATTGGGTGAGGAACCATTTTTCAGGCCCCCCAAAAGGTGCTCTGTTAAAAGAAGTCAGTCAGTCTCTCTCTCTCTTTCTCTCTTATATTCCAATCTGAGATTTGCTAGGACTGGCATGGGCCTCCTATAGAAGATTTTTTAATGGTAGTGTGGTCTTGTTTTGTTTTGTTAAGAGCTCTTATATTTTACAGATATAGCCTGAAATAGGAGTGGAATGATATGAAAACTCAGGTTTGCTTCAAAATACCACAAGAGACTGGGAGTAGGATGGGACAGAGATGATGCAAAATTGACCAGGAGTTATTAACGGTTGAAGCCAGATGATGGGTATTTAGAGGCTGATTAAACCTCTAAATTTTCCATTTTTGTATCTTTTCCATAATAAAAAGATTTTAAGAATTCCTTGGAGATTTGGCCTTGTTAGTCATTCACACTTTAGTGGGCATTACCCCTATCCCTCCAGAAGGGAGAACTCCTTACCAATTTTCATTCATACATAACAATTTTGCTTCAACACCCAGTTTTGCGTGGTGAGCAAACTTTTTTCCCCTGACGAGGTGACAGCCCAGTCTCAATCTGCTCCGTATCATGAGATATTAAAAAACAAAAACAAATTCACATCAAACTCTTCATTTTGAGCAGCAGTTTGATGGAGATGTCAGCTCAGAGTTCTGTATCCTGAGTCCTTACACGGAATCCAGTCTTTTATTTAAGAGCCTGTTTTTCTTTTGCATAAAAATGACTCCCAGATATATCAAGTGTGTTGGAACCCACTGGTGCCAATTTATGAAGCCAGTGCTGGTGGTATAACTGCCCCCAAGGTCCTGGCTGCTTCAGGAACTTTTCCATTTTATTAAAATGATGATCACATTCAGAGTTATCCACAGCGTGTGATTATGAATGTATTTTTTACCAGCTTGATGCTTAAGCTTACTTTTCCATTAATAGTAACTCTGCCATTATAATGAGAACAAATGCCGCTAATACACATTTATTTCACCCATGAGCAAAAATTCAGGGGCTAACTACATTCACACAGTAAATGATAAGTATCCTATAATTTGAAAACTCAATCAACAGCTAGCTGAGTCCTTCCACACGGGAGGAAGTAAAGGTCTGTTTGCTGAGGACGGACGGGCTGTGTTGCACACAGCGCAGAGGCGAGCAAACGACGGGGAAGCAGGGCTGTGATCAAGGCCTAGGACAGTATGCAAAAGGCAGACCAAGGAGCCCCAAAGGAGAGGAAGAGGAAACAGCATCTATGGATTGCAGACATTTACAAAACTTCACATGAACTAAGGTATTTTGGAGGTTAAGTAACAGAGATTCTAACCTGAGCTACAAAGGAATTACTGTAAACAGTCAGGAAATTAGGAGAACCTGGCCCAGAGAAGGACCTGAAACCAGAACAGCTCTGGCCAGTTCACACAGGAACAAATGGAGAGTCATCAGGACCCAGTTACTGAATAAATGGCCTCTCAAGCATTCTTGCCACTCTTGTTTAATTTAGGAGTTAAAGCCCCAACTGCCCTGGCTCAGGTCACATGCCTGCCCTGGGGCCAAAGTAGGACAAAGTACCTGAGATTTACTCTCCTACCAAGACGGCAAGACATGGCGGGGCCATCATTCCTCCAAAGGAAATCAGGACAGAAGGAAGAAAAGAAAGCACTCCTGTCCACTACCGGTCCTGAACCTGATTGTTTATATTTAATCCTCAAAGCAACCCTACCAGTAGGTATTACCAGCTCAACTTTACTGACAGAGAAACTGAGGCTTAGAGAGCTCAGGTGGCCTGCCCAGGAACGAATGCATGGCGGTGAGGGACCAATCTGAACTGAGTCTGACATGGGACACCTGTGCTCTCCAAACCACCAGCCTACAGGAGGCGATGCAGGACCAAAGTCCAAATGCCACCAACAATTCTACATTTTTCTTGATGGCAACTGCTAGAAAGCAATGGAAAAATCTCTGGAGACGAATCCAAACCAAAAGGATTGTACTTGCAGGAGGTAAAGAAGAATCTTAGAGCAGATCTATCTTGGACGCGTCCAGTATCTTTTATCCTCAAAAACCTTGGTGAGAACAAATCCATTTCCTCTAATGTGTAGCTCTTCAGGAGGGATGGGAAGTGGACAAAAGAAATTTCCGAGTGTCATCACTAACAACCCCAAAGAAAAGGGGAGGAACGTTCTAGAAGCTCCAGTTAGGTGCCCAAGCTCTGCAAGACTGCTGTTAAAGACATAGCTCTAGGAGCCCATGAGGCAGGCGTCACTCTATGTCTGCACTTCTGGCACGTCAAGCCTGTTTCCTAATGATCATAACGGACATGTCTGCCTTACCCCAGAGGCTGGGAGCTTCCCCAGAGGCAGGCAATGTGTCTTGTTCGTCTTTGTAACCTACGACAAGCCTTGGTTACACAGATGCTACCCAGGGATGAAGCATCAATGACTTTGCAATCAAAAGAAGAAGGAAAACTCAGTCTAGGGAAGAAAACGCCACTTGAGGAATGTCTCAGCTTCAGACTCACACCTCTTGTGGCTCATCTCCTAGAAGCATCAACTCTACTGCTCCCAGGGTAGGGGAGGCCACTGAGGGTAGAGAAAGGAAGTTGAAGGCTGGACCCTTAGGAGGTAGTCAGTAAGTATGTGCTACACGAGCTGGTAGCGCCCATCTGTCTCTCAAGGTCCCCTCCAGACTCTCCAAGCTCAAATTCCCCCTAAAACTGACCGCCAGAAAAACGTGTGCCTCCTCCAAAGAGCCATGCTTCCTCTTATTAGATATGGAATCCTTTCCGCCGGGATGCTCTGAGCTACAGGGGTGCCTTGTACAACCCACTCTCGGCCTGAGAGCGGAGAGAAGTCCATCCATCACTCTTTAAACATGACCCCGAACAGCCGAATCCACCTGACAGACTGTCATCCCATTTGATACTTACAGAGCTCCTACTGTATGCTGGAGCCGAATGAGGCAATGAACATACAGTAAAAAAGATAACGTCCCAGCCTGGCATTCTACTTGCAAGTGGCTTCAGAATCGAGTAGGTCCGAGCGCGGATGGGAGGCGTTCCCTCCTCCTGCAGTAACTGAGGGTGTGGGACGAGGCCCCGCCAGCACCATGCCAAACGGCCAACGTGCCATGTTTCTGTCAGCTACTGCTGGCAACCCTCACCTCCCCCCATGCATTCTCTCAAATGGGACGAGTGACTGGCCCTTCTCTTAGATGTCTCTTTTTCTCACTGAGCCTGGCCTTCCAGAACACAGCAGGATGATGGGTTTGGGCTCTGGTGCTAGATGGCCTGAGGGATTCGGACCCAGCTCTGCTTCTTACCAGCTGAGAAATCTTAGACAAGCTACTTCACTCCTCAAAACCCCATCTGTGAACAGTAACTTCCCTCAAGGAACCCTGCTGAGGATTGCAAGAGTTCATCGACTTGACGTAAAGACTTAGCACAGTAACCAGAATTGAAAGTGTGCGCTGACGGCTAGCTGCTAGTATTACAGCGGCTCTTACATAATGAGTGTTTTGATAGCAGTGTTCTTTCCCTGCCAGATTAACCTACACCTGCCAGAATTCTCTTTTCCCTCTTGTTTTCAAAAGTTGACCACCACAGGGTGTCAGGAACAATCTTTGCACAGTCTTTCCCGTCCTGGGCCCCTGATTCTCACCAGCTACTACATATGGTGTTGCTTTGGGTTCTGAGCTGTCCGTGCAGCGTGCTGTGTATGTGTGCTGGTGGGTGGAATGGTTTTAATGCTTTGAAAGACACCTAGAGAAAGAAGGTTCAGGAACTCCCTTTTCGTTGGGATGAATCACAGAAGAGTCATTCAATTGTTGGGGTATTTTAAATAGTCATATTATTTAAAATGATATGTTTTTTCTTCCTTTGCCCTTTCGAAATGGGAAGAGCAATGCCTCAACTCTTCCCCCTCATCCTTTTATTACTCCACTCCAACACACGTTTACAACTCTTTCTTGGTAAAAACCAACCCATTAATAAAATGACAGCCGAGCATCACGAAGAATGGGTTTGATTAATGCCAACAAAGAGGGTTCGGCAAAAGTCATGGTGAAATGAAACACTAATGTTATTCAGAGATGAGAGATCATTGACAGGATCTCACTTTGCAAACAAAAACAGAATGAAAAATCAGTGCGGCGTAGTAAATGCCCCTGGAGGACCATCCCTGCTTCAACCTCACCTCTCTCCCAGCTGGCTGACTACAGCCACTGACTCCACTGCTCCCAGGGCAAGAGGATCACAGAAGGATGTGAAAGAAGGCTTAAGGCTGGCAAGAGAAGTCTTTTACCCTGATGTGGGAGTTCAACAGCTACCTCTCTCACAGGCAACAAGAGCAACGACGCAAGGGGATCCGACAGTAACTTCACATCACACCTGGATCTTCCCCGCACATCGCAGCTGGAGCGCAGTGAGGTGGTGAGGCTTTCTCATGGTCAAAATGGGTGGTGACAGGGCACCCAACAAACACTGAATGAACCAACCACCCACCCAAGCAGCCGGGCCATGAATGAACTACGGTGCTTCCTCAGTGGGTCAAGCAGCCCGTCACTTCCTCCCAAGCCCCTCCGAGTTTCTGATGAGCATGCCAACCCCCCAGATCGCTGCCCCAGGCCCGGCACCCAACGGAATCCAGGGACACGTGCACTGGTCTCTAAGCCGTGCGGGTCTGACCACATCCTTACAAGTGGACACCTCGCCCTGGTTCCCCCGAAGGGACAGAAGCTCCCAACCCCCTTTCACTCTGGTAAGAACACTTCACCCTTCCTAGCTCAGCAGCCCTTCCTTCATTCAGCAAACCGGAGCCATCCCTGTCCCAGGAGAAGTTCAAATACTTTCACTCAAGGGCTATTTAGCTAAATTCACCGCCTGTCAACAAACAGTCACTGAGAATACAGAGATGAAAGGGTCTCTGCCATCCAGAGACCCGGAGTCCACTAGGATTGTCACAGTTCTGAGGGTAAGGGGCCCACTCCCCTCTCCACCCAGGCTTTCTGCCACAGCCAACTCCGGTCTCATGATCCCTCTGGATGAAGGTCCACGGATGGGCATAGTGGTGGGCAGAGACGCGCAGGGACCACCTCCCCCGTGCCCAGGCCCTCCCATCCCGGTTTTTAACTCTTCCCCCAGTTGCCTGTTTGGCTAAGACCTTGGCTTGCTTTCCCTTGAGCTCACCTGAGTTAGAACTCAGGTTGCTTCTAAAGTCAGCTCCCTTCTTTCGAGGTCATTTAGAGACAGAGGAAACAGACTACAAGGATGGCAGCCTGAACCAGAACAAGCTCAGGGGCTGCTCCTCAAAGGCCCTATCCCTGAAGCCCACCCCAGGTCAGGCACGTCTCCACGGCAACTGTGGGTGTTTTTCTGATTCCAAAAATAAAACTTACTCACCATAGAAGATTTAGAAAGTACTAAGTATAGGTGTATACTTTTATGTGTGTATGTACACAAACGTACATGACTTGTAATAAATACTACCACCACTGGATCACCACAACACATACACACACCTGTATATATATTAGTTACCTAATCAAAAACTTACTCTCCCAGCTTTACCATTGAGTATGGTGATAATTAATGGTTTCTGACAAAAACATTTGATCATACCAAAAAAGGACCTTTATTCTTCATTTACCAAGAATATTTTATCAGATATCGATGATGAGTGTTACCAAATGGACATTTTAGTACCTATCAAGATAAATATCCGGTTTTTCTCCTTTGATTTATTAATGGGTGGACTTAATGGATGAATTTCCTAATGTTAAACCATCTTAGAAATCCTAAATACATTTTAACTTTTTATATATGTTATTCCTTTAATATATGACTGAATTTGACAGAGCGATACCTTTCTTGAATTGTTATGTATCCATGCACAAATGCTACCAGTCTATACTTTTCTTGTTTCTGCTATCTTTGTCAGATTTTTTATACTGGAGTGATACACACTTGAACCAAGGTACAGATATAGATAAAAAATGCTCTAAGAAAATATAAATAGCGAAGGGCTTTTGTATACACCTTGAAGGGTGTCCTGAAAATCACCATAAAACCATCCAGGCTTGCTACCTTCTTGGGATACAGTCCTTTCTTAACTTTTATAACTTTCTTCCACAGATTTTTTTGGTCCCTTCAGGTAGCCTGCGTCATCTTCAATGAATTTTGATACTGAATGCGATCCTAGAAAACAGCCCATCTCATCCCTATTTCCCCATTTCTCAGCACAAAGTTGTATGTGATATTCTCTTCTGTTTTGAATATTCTCCAAACCCAAGGGTACAATTGTTTTCTTATTTTTCACGTTTTCTCTCTTATCTCCTTGCCACAGGTTTCTAATTAAATGATATATTTCAAAGAACCACATCTTACTTTCTTACTTTTCTCTATCAATTACAATGGTTTTATCATTTTGTGTTTTGTTTGTGGGAGGCGGAGTGTGTGACTGCTTGTTTTGCTAACATCTGTTTAACAGGCTGGGCCTATGTCTGAAAAGTCTCCAAAGCAGCCAATGTTGGGAAGAAACGCAGACTCTGCCACCCTTACCTCAATGAGCTTTCTTTCATAGGAGCTTGCTAGTTCCTCGGCAACTTCTCCCGGCTTCTGGTCAGTAACTGTAACTTCTCCATCAACATTCCAAAGATTTGGTACAACTTTAGAAAAAGAAAGACATTCCATAAGTATTTTAATAGTAATCAAAAATAATTCTCCCAGTTGAAAAAAAAAATTCTTCTTTTCCAAATGGCTTCTCCAGAGAGAAAGCTCTTGTTAAACGAGAAAAAAAAATCACAATTACTAATTACTTCAGCATTGCATCATTTTCACAGAAGTACAATAAATCAAATGATAAGCTGTATTTAAGAACAGCAATAACTGTCCTAGAGCCAGATGCACAGGAGTGTGGGGAACGATCTTGTAGCTACTTTCCATTTCAGGGGAAAACGGACAATGCTTTGGCAAATATAAGAGCCTACACTTGCATCTTTTATACTGGTCAAATTTCTTTTTCTCCAACAAAAAAGTTTTCCAGGAGATAGCGCCTGCCTAGAGCCTGAAGTGAAATGGTAACGGGGCTCAGATTACATTTAGAACCAAGGAAGCTTCTGGAAAAACTCTAAAACCAATGCACAATGACAATGCAAAGACATCTTCATGAGATACTGACTCTCAGGTCAGCACAAGAATTAGCACAGTATTTTAAGGAACCTCCATACCCTTTTCCATAGTGGCTGCACCAATTTACATTCCCACCAACAGTGGAGGAGGGTTCCCTTTTCTCCACACCCTCTCCAGCATTTATTGTTTGTAGACTTTTTAATGATGGCCATTTTGACTGGTGTGAGGTGATACCTCATTGTAGTTTTGATTTGCATTTCTCTAATAATTAGTGATATTGAGCATCTTTTCACATGCCTGTTGACCATCTATATGTCTTCTTCAGAGAAGTGTCTATTTAGGTCTTCTGCCCATTTTTTGATTGGGTTGTTTGTTTTTTTTTATATTAAGCTGTATGAGCGAAAAACAGAGTTACATATACCCAGAGAAAAATTTAATTTGAAAAGATACATGCACCCCCATGTTCATAGCAGCATGATTTACAATTGCCAAAACATGGAAGCAACCTAAGTGTCCATTGACAGATGAATGGGTAAAAAAGATGTGGTACGTATACACAATGGAATACTACTCAGCCATAAAAAAGAATGAAATAATACCATTTGCAGCAACGTGGATGGACCTAGACATTATCATACTAAGTAAAGTAAATCAGACAAAGACAAATACCATATGATATCACTTAAGTATGGAATCTAAAAAAGTGATACAAATGAACTTATTTACAAAACAGAAATAGACTCACAGACAAAGAAAACCAATTTATGGTTACCAAAGGGGAAAGGAGGGGAGGGATAAATTGGGAATTTGGGATTAACAGATACACACTATTTTATATAAAATAGGTAAACAACAAGGACCTACTGTATAGCACAAGGAACTGTAATAACCTATAATGGAAAAGAATCTGAAATATATATATATATGTATAACTGAATCACTTTGCTGCACACTTGAAGCTAACACAACATTGTAAATCAACTATACTTCAATCAAAAAACAAAAAAAAAGAATTAGCACAGTAGATGCATTGTTTCTACTATCAGGTATATACCCACATATGCTCACTTTGTAGAGAAGAGTAAAAAGATAAAAACTGGGAAAGAGCCAGATAATTCCAAGATAAGTAGGAGAAGAAGAGCAGTGGAGAACTCCTGCACGAGCAGTTAAGAAGACCCAGTAGTGTGACTATGGATTCACCCCACGTCTGAAAACAAGCATCAGGGATGCAGATGCAGATGCCTGTGTGTCCTGAGATGAGACTCCTGGATGCCCCATCAAGTGTGTTGAGACGGCAGTGAGGCAGAACAGGAAGCTAAGGTGAGCCCCCCAGTGACTGGGATTCGAGAGACACGGGCTTTGGTCAGGCACTGAGGGAGAAGTCAACACGGGGAAAAGCTGAGCAAAAATGGGGCTCGCTGCTGGGCCTGAACTGACCAGTAGCTCCACCTTCAGCCCTTCACGGAGCCTCCATCAGGCCACAGCTGGTCAGGGCCCCGGAGGTAGCAAGGCCCCTGAGTGACGATACAGAACATACTGGAATAAAACCCTAAGTGGTTTCCATCCCAGCAGTAACTATAGCTCCAGCCACTACTGCAAGGAGTGACCCAGTAACAACCTGTTAAAGTTGACAGACTGAACATGTTAATTTACCTTCACAACCTCTCAAAATCTCATTAAAATACCAATTAAAAATAATTCCTTCTAAAGGCACCACCTTTAAAGAAAAAGAGAATGAGAGAGAAAACACAACAAAATTTTAGAAGCTGAGAAGAAGGTAGGTAACTGGTGAGGAACCTGACAGACCTGAGAAAATTTCATTCTCAGCTACAAGTGGGCAACTGCAAAACACAATCTGATTAAAATGAAAAACTTGCATAAACTGCTAACACGAGACACTTCTAGGAGCGGGAGTGAACACCAGCTAAAAGTCCAAAGAAGGGATAAAAGCCTGCCTTAAGAAGCAACTAGCAGAAGACTAGGGGTTTATTCTCCAGAAAAGGTTAAAAAAAAAAAACCCCAAAAAAACAGTAGCTGCGCCTGAGTTGAGGTAGGGGTATCTTACTGAAAACAGAGGTAAAAATAATGCACACTGAACTTTTGAAGTTTTTCCATTCTTCTTCCCTCCCCACTCCCAGAGCAGCAGGCAGCAGGCATATACCTCTAAGCAAGGGAACAGAAAGTAATTTCCTAGGAATCTACCAGCCAAAGAGGAAAGGGCTCAATGTGGGAGGCTTTGCGGGAAAATGGCACAGCCCCTCACCCCACCAAGAAATGATCTGAGATAGTTTTTAATCAGTGTTTTAGTACCCCACTCTTACATCTGAGAAGACAGCCAGAAATCACCTTACGTTTGAGGCAAGCACCTAAGATGAAAGACAGGGACCAGAATAAACAAATAGAGAAATCAACACATAGGAAAGAAAAATTATTAAGTGAGAAGAACACTTCAAAAGCAAACTACCGGTAATACTCCCAGAGAGAGAGAAGAAGGTGCAGTTGAGAAACGGGAAGAGGGAGACACTTGAAAAGAACACAAAGAATGTATAAAAGCCCTTTGGAAAGCAAAACTATGAGAGCAAAAATGGAATACCGTGTATAAGGAATACATGGTAAAGAAATTTCTAGAGACTAGAGCCAGAGGATGACAAAATGGAGAACAAAAAAGGAAATCAAGAATTACCAAATGAGAAGAGCTCAAGAAAGAAAAAATAACACAGAGAGGAGGAAGTCAAAGATATAATTCAAGAAATGTCCCAGAACCATCAGACATGAGCGTTGGAAGCTGAAGAGCTCTACTGAGGATAAGCTTGATGATAAGCGATGCTCACGTGCTCACAGTGAAATTCCACAACACGGGAGACAAAGACGAGAGGGTACAAACTCCTGGAGTGGAAGCAGAATTTTTACAAAGGATAAAAAAAAATCAGAAATGGCATAGGATTTCTGAACAGCATCACTGTAAGCTAGAAAACAATGAATCTTCAATGTCCTGAGTGGAATTATTTCCAACCTGGAATGATCTGCAAAGCCAAACCATGTGAGAAGCAGGTAAAGGCATTTACAGACATGCAACCTCTCAAAAATTTTACCTCCCACCCAAAGAAAAGAAGAAATCTAGGAAGAGGAAGACAGAGATGCCAAGATATAGGAGATCCAACACAAAAGTGAGTTTGAGAAAATTCTTAATGATAACCAAAGTGGGAAGAACCTGCAGGCCATCATGGATAAATGGATAAACAAAGTGTGGTATGCCCATACAATGGGTTACTATTCAGCTTTAAAAAGGAATGAAGTACTGACACATGCCACAACATGGATGAACCTTGAAAACATGATGTTATGTGAAAAAAGCCACACACGAAAGGCCTCATACTGCATGATTCCATGAAATGTCCAGAGCGGTATTGATTTCCAAGGGCTGGGAGGAAGGAGTGATGGGGAGTGATTGCTAATGAGTATCAGGTTTCTTTCTGGGGTGATCAAAAATGTTCTGGAAATAGAAAATGATGGTTGCACAACCCTGTGAATATACCAAAACCACTGAACTGTGCACTTTAAAGGGGTGAACTGTATAGTATATGAATTATATCTCAATAAAGGAGGAGTGAATTGGAGAGTACAGGCCCACTGAGTAGTCAGGCTTCTTCCAGCTACAGGTCAGAGGACCCCAGAAGAGACTGCCTCAGGATGACACTGATGACTCAACTGTTTGAAAACACTGAGATTTATATAACTGAGGGAAAATTTGAAGTCGAATTAGTGATAAGTATGCAGAATACCAACAAAATTTAAAAAACAAAACAGATAATTATTAACTTCAAAGAAATTTACAAGTTGTCTAAAAATACTAATCATGTATCTCATGGCTCAAATGTGGAGAGCATTTTCAGCGTCATAATAATGTAATCATGGATCATGGATCGAACCAAAATGATTACATGACTGTGCTAGATTATACGACAGCTGGAGGGTGTGTGTGTGTATATGTCTGTCTGTGTGTGTACACAGTTCAAGGGCACGGAGGATCAGAGAATGCTACCTTTCATCTTCCACAATGAGAAATCAATAAACAACACCTACAACTAAAAAATCAACAAGTGGCAATAGACACACATTCAGAGATATCAAGGTAACTACTAAAACAATCAGTTAAAAAAGTCTGAAGCAGTTGCTTGTGAGGAGTGGGAAATGGGGGAAGATGGTGGCTAGAAGTATCAGGTCCTTTACCACAAGGCTATGTACAAAAGCTCAATTTTTTAAAAAACTAAACTCAATTTTATTTGGTGAAATAAAAATTTTTTTAATTTTTAAATAAAAAGCTGAGGGGCTTCCCTGGTGGCGCAGTGGTTGGGAGTCTGCCTGCCAATGCAGGGGACGCGGGTTTGAGCCCTGGTCTGGGAGGATCCCACATGCCGCAGAGCAACTAGGCCCGTGAGCCACAACTACTGAGCCTGCGCGTCTGGAGCCTGTGCTCCGCAACGGGAGAGGCCGCGACAGTGAGAGGCCCGCACACTGCGATGAGGAGTGGCCCCCGCTCACCGCAACTGGAGAAAGCCCTCGTACAGAAACAAAGACCCAACACAGCCAAAAATAAATAAATTAATTAAAGAAATGTTTAAAAATAAAAAAATGAAAAAATATAAAAAATAAAAAATAAAAAGCTGAAAGGCTGAAAGCATTTCCTCTAAGATCAGGAATAAGATAAAGATGCCCACTCCAGCCACTTTTATTCAGCACAGTATTGGAAGTCCTAGCCACGGCAATCAGACAAGAAAAAGAAATAAAAGGAATCTAAATTGGAAAGGAAGAAGTAAAACCGGCACTGTTTGCTGATGACATGATACTATACATAGAAAATCCTGAAGATACCACCAGAAAAATGACTAGAGCGCATTAATGAACTCAGTAAAGTTACAGGATATAAAAATAATATTCAGAAATCTGTTGCATTTCTCTACATTAATAATGAACTATTAATAAAGACAAATTTAAAAAACAATCCCATTTACCATCACATCAAAAAGAATAAAATGCCTAGGAATAAATCTAACCAAGGAGGCAAAAGACCTGTACTCAGAAAACTATAAGACACTGATGAAAGAAACTGAAGATAACACAAACAGACAGAAAGATACACTGTGTTCATGGATTGAAAAAATTAGTATTGTTAAAATGACCATAATACCCAAGGCAATCTACAGATTCAATGCAATCCCTATCAAAATACCAATGGCATTTTCCACAGAACTAGAATACTTCTAAAATATGTATGGAAATACAAAAGACCCCATTTAACCAAAACAATCTGGAGAAAGAACAGAGCTGGAGGCATCACACTCCTTGATTTCAGACAAGACTACAAAGCTACAGCAATCAAAACAGTACAGTACTGGCATAAAAACAGGCATATAGATCAATGGAAGAGAAGAGAGAGCCCAGAAATAAACCCACGCACTTTTGGTCAATTAATCTACAACAAAGGAGGCAAGAATATATAATGGGGAAAAGACAGTCTTTTCAATTACTGGTACTGGGAAAACTGGACAGATACATGTAAAAGAATGAAATCAGAACATTTCTCACACCATATACAAAAATAAATTCAAAATGAATTAAAGAACTAAATGTAAGACCAGAAACTATAAAACTCCTAAAAGAAAACATAGGCAGAACACTGTTTGACATAAATTGCAGTGGTATTTTTTTTGGATCTGTCTCCTAAGGCAAAGGAAACAAAAGCAAAAATAAGCAAATGGGACCTAATTAAACTTAAAAGCTTTTGCACAGCAAAGGAAACCATAAACAACAGCAAAAAAGACAACCTACTGAATAGGAGAAAATATTTGCAAATAATATAACCAACAGGGGGCTAATATCCAAAATATAAAAACAGCTCATACAACTCAATACCAAACAACAACAACAACAACCCGACTTTAAAATGGTCAGAAGATCTGAATAGACATTTTTCAAAAAGAGATATACAGATAGCAAACAGGCACACGAAAAGATGTTCAACGCTCCTAATCATCATTGAAATGCAAATCAAAACCACAATGCAGCATCACCTCACACCTATCAAAATGGCTATCATCAAGAGACCACAAATAACAAATGCTGGCAAGAATATATATTGCTGCAGCCTCTGTGAAAAACAGTATGAAGGTTCCTCAAAAAACTAAAAATAGAACTACCGGGCTTCCCTGGTGGTGCAGTGGTTGAGAGTCTGCCTGCCAATGCAGGGGACACGGGTTCGAGCCCTGGTCTGGGAAGATCCCACATGCCGCGGAGCAACTGGGCCTGTGAGCCACAACTACTGAGCCTGCGCGTCTGGAGCCTGTGCTCCGCAACAAGAGAGGCCGCGATAGTGAGAGGCCTGCGCACCACGATGAAGAGTGGCCCCCGCTCGCCGCAACTAGAGAAAGTCCTCGCACAGAAAAAAAAAGGCTCCTCTGAGGACTTCAGGTTAAAAAAAAAAAAAAAAAAATAGAACTACCATATGATCCAGCAATTCCATTCCTGGGTATTTATCTGAAGAAAATGAAAACACTAATTTGAAAAGATACAAACACCCCAGTGTTCATAGGAGCATTATTTACAATTGCCAAGATCTGGAAGCAACCTAAGTGTCCATCAACAGATGAGTGGATAAAGATGTATCTCTATAGCTTATAGATTAATATTAGGAAAGTGAGGGGAGCCATCTCATTGGTTAGACACTCCCCGCCTCTCTACTGGCAACGTGAGCTATGGCGAGGCACCAGAAGTCAGCTGTCCCTTTAGCTGAAGTTTGTACAAGCACCACCATCTGATTTGTGTATTTTCAAGTCAAGAAGATTTCATCTGCCTCGGGAGCAAGAGAACATTCAGGCGTTCAAGGAAGACAGCATAATAAAAGTGTGAGTAACGCCAAGTCATTTGAGAGCCACAAATGGCAGCTCACAGCACCATCTCACACACTCTGCACATCCTCCAGTAAACCAATCAACTTGGAGAGGACCAACTGCGATTGAATTCTGCAGGTCAAATCTGAACACCCGATACAAACATTTGTGATGATCACACTTCAAGTCTGTTGTTGTTGTTTTAAGATACCTATTTCCTGAGAGTGATCTATTAGTCTTGGAACAGAAAGACAGACAACTTAACAGCCCAGGAGGCAACTCTATTCGTGTCCAAAATAGCTCACTCTGAATTCCAGAGTACAAGACTATGCCATCTTAAACCTAAAATTGTTTCATTAACAATCTCGGTCCATATGTTGAGTTACTTTGAAAGTGTTCAGAACTTGACCTTCTGCCCTGCTCAAGCACTGCATGAAGAGGGCAGCTGCTGGTCCCCAACAGGACAGAAAGAAACTTTCACCCACATGGTTAGATATTTCAACCATGGATAAGAAACTTAAGCTGTATAGTAGCCACCCCCCACCTTATCTGCAATTTTACTTCCCACGGTTTCAGTTACCTGTGGTCAACCGTGGTCCAAAAATATTAAATGGAAAATTCCAGAAATAAATAATTTGTAAGTTTTAAATCATGCACCATTCTGAGTAGCATGGTGAAACCTTACGCTACCCTGCTCTGTCCTGCCCAGGATGTGACTCACCTCTTTGGGCAGAGTATCCAATGCTGTATATACGACCTGCCCATTAGTACAGGAAAAAAAACAGCATACATGGGATGTGGTACTATGGGCAGTTTCAGGCATCCCCTGGGCTCTTGGAACGTATCCCGGGAGGATGGGCGGGGAGGGCACTGTGTTGAAAAGACCAAAACATAAACACAGGTCCAAAAGCAAAACCGGGTAAGGGCTATATTTAATTTGCTAAACGAAATTTGAAAGCTACATCTATACACAATGGCTTCTCATATAAATAAAACAATGATATTGCTTCATCTTACACAGCACTTTGGAGCCTCCATATAGAACTCAGTCTGGCCAGCTGAGGTTTGTGCCAAAGGTGAAGCTACCTACATTGTCTGTCTAGCACAGAATGCCCCATAACCCAAGCAACCTAGTGAATATCCACATTATTCACAGGAACATCTACACTTTATTCACTTGTACATACTCTGAGTAGTCAGCAGTTTTCTCCGGTATTTCCTTGATGGCATAATTATCGAAGTTAGACTCCAAATGGAAAAAATTTGGCAAAAATAATAAGCCTTCTCTCTTTAAATCCAAATAGACACTGAAACTGTGTTTGGTAGAAGCACAAAGACACTGACTTTAAATCAGAACTATTTTTCATGTTCCAGAAGAGCTGTGGGTTTGTTAGCACCAATAGCAGGTTTAAATGAAACTTAGGGAACATGACACAGTTTTTCACCTCCTTGCTGCCTGCCGAGGCGTCTGTGATAAGTCACCTGAAATAAGCAGACACTATGCTGGTCTCACTAGCAGGCAAAGCACCAGAGAACACATGGGGGGTTTTGCCTAAATTATTTTAAGCAAAACTTCAGATACCATGGAGAGCAGCATGGCAAACAGTACGATAAGGTTACTGTTTTGCTTTCAATTTGAACAAGCTTAGCCTGACCCGGATGCAAACAGTATGAGATGCTGGTGGTGAAAGAGGATAAAGAACCATTTAAAATTCAGAGATGGTTCCCTTGAACATTCTAATACACAAAAGGAGGTGTGCCAGGTCCTATAACAGGGGGCTGGGTTTGGTGTGATGGGAATCTGGGACACGTGCAGGTTCCAAAGGAGAACAGTTCCTCCTGGGTAAGGTGACTGTGATCCTTACAAAACAGCAGGTACGCACACTTGTTCAAGCAAAGGAAACAGTCTTCATAATAACAGCATCTACCGTCCTCCAAGCACTCGCTGAGGCAGGGGGAGAGCATGGTGAATGAGACAGTGTGAGCTCTGCAATCAGACAGATATCAGGTGCAAAGTCTGGCCCCACCACTCAGCAGTGAGTGACCTTGGGCAAGTGTTGCATCCTTTCACTCAACAACTGGCTACTTAAGATTCATTACATGCCAGGTACTAGACACTAGATACTTAATACAGGGATGTATGGGGGCGGGGAGGGGGGCGGTGGGGAATGCCAGTATGAGGCTTACACTCTAGTGGGAGGAGTCAGAAAATAACTCTTTAATATGTCAGGCTGTAAGAAGTGCTCTGGGAGGGTTAAAGCATGGTGGTGGAGAAATACCAATTATATAAAGTATAAGGAAAGGCCTCACCATGGAGGTACCATCTGAGCATAGACCAGAATAAAGTGGGGGAGTGAGCCATGCAAAGCCCTGGGGGGGGGAGAGCAATCCTGGGAATGGCAAGTGCAAAGGCCCTGAGGTAGGCACAGGCCTAATGTGTTCCAGGAACAGTAGGAAGGCCAGTGTGGCTTAAGGATAATGCATGAGGAAGAGATCGACAGGAAATGAGACCACAGAGGAGATGGCAGGGGTTTGCAGGCTATGGTATTTTATTCTGAGCAAAACAGGAAGCCCCTGGAAGACTCTGAACAAAAGGTGGTACTATCAGACTTATTTTTTTTAAAGATCATTCTACTGGCTCTATGAAGGGGCAAGTGTGGAAGCTGCGAGGAGAGGTGTAGTGGCTGGGGACGTACCCAGCTCAGGTCTCCCTTCAAGGGAGAACTCACTGCTCTACCAGTAGCAAGGAATGCAGTTAGCTGACAACCGCCAGCTGCAGCCCCTTCCAGATGCGCTACTCCTCCAGGACAGCCCTAGCCAGTGGCTGAGCACAGAGAGGTACCTCGGGGCAATGTGGGACCCCTCTAATGAGCAATCCTTGCGCAGAGCTCCCCACCAAGGTGGGTGGGCAAAACTGTGTTAAATCTGCATCCAAATCTGAGGCTCTCCCTGCCCGATGCTGCCTGCCCCCTTTATATTTCACAGGCATTATCCCCCAGGGCACCTCCTGTGCCCCTAACTTTGTAGCAGCATCTTCTTCCGAGAGAATCCAGGGCACACAGCTGGTTAGGGCGCTATGGCAGTGGTCCAGGCAGGGGGCGATGATGCTGGCCTGGACCATGGGGACAGCAACGGGTGTGACAAGCAGTAGAAGAGATCGAGAAAGAAAAGCCAGATTTGATGTGGGGTTGGGTGAAGACAGGAGTCAATGTAACACCAAGATTTTTGGCCTCAGGAACCTGCAGAATGGAACCATCATCTGACTGAGCAGGGGAGACTGGGGAAAGAGCAGGGCGAGTGACCACCAGGAGTTTGGTTTTCAGACAAGCTAGGTTTGATACAACCATGTCTAAGAGGTAATATCAAAAATGCAGAAACACGTGAGTCTAGAGTTTAGGGGAGAGGTCAGGGTTGGAGACACAAAATTAGGAGACAAGAGCATCAGGATAAGAACCATAGAATTAGGTGAGACCACCTACCTTTGAAAGCTGAGTTTCCTCCTGTTGTAAAATAGTCACAGTAATAGCCCCAACCCCAAAGAACCACAGGATGAAACACCACAATGCAGGCGAAGCACTCAGCACCGTGTGCAGCCAGGAGTACAGATGTTGTTACTGTTGGGGTCACCCTTCTACCGTGCTTCTGCCTCGCCAGGCACACTGCTGAGCACATTATTATATTATGTATTGTTCTCACAATAAACGTGCACGGTAGATATTATTAACCCAGGAAAATGAGTTTCCAAGGCGTTAAGGGGCTAGCCCAAGGTCAGACAGGTACCAAAGGGGAGGTTCAGGACGAAACCCAAGCCCATGTTCCTTCCCCCACAGCACGCTCCCGCCCCAGCCCCGTCAGCAGCTGAGTAACTAAGGGAGAGTCGTTCACTCTCTGGTTCAGACCTTCGTCCAGCAGGCATTCATGAGGCCCAAAAGCTAAGGAGAGGTTGAGAGGTTTCTCTCCCCGCCCCAAGGTTACAACGCAGACAGAGGGACCCCAACACTGCCACCAGCCCCTGCACGGCTCCAGCGTCACAGAACCAGGTGTCACCAGGGCAGCAAGTTTCCGGCATCTCTCAGAAGAGCTTCTGGCAGGGCTGTCTGAGTTACCGCTGAACATGTTCAGGCTTTTTAGGGATGGGGCAACCAATGAACTTTGGCTGCTAGTCAGCTAATTTCGACCTTGAGGAAGGGAGTCCCCCAAAACTGAGAAATCTTGATTCAACCTAGAGTCTCCCATGAGAAGCCAGGCCATAGTACTTGGGAAAGAAGGTGGTGAAACAGACGAGATCGTGGCATGGAAAAGGAATGGCCGCCCCCAACTGGAGCAGGAAAAGGTTCCACCTCCCTGCCATGGTCTCAGGCTGCAGCACAGACAGAACATCTACAGGCAGCAAGAAAGGGGAAAAGCTACTGTTTACGGAGCCCGATGAGCCGATGATTCATATCATCTCATATCCGGCTCGAAATACCACTGTGCGGTATTTCCACCGCAACGATGAGGAAATGGAGGCGTGGGTTCTTTTACAACACCGTACTACAAACCCCAGTCTGCTTGATTTCAAAGCCCCATGCTCTCCCCAACTCACCACACTGCCTCCCTACCTCTTGAGCCTACTGGCCACTGTGTCACCAATTTCCACCTGTGACAGACTTCGCAGGCCACATGCTGAAACCTCAGAGGAAACCTACTTCCCTACATGCATCAAACACACACACACACACACACACACACACAAACATACACATGCTTACATTTTTGGTTGCCTGCTCACAGGTAACTATAAATTTCAAACTCTCCAGAAAGCTGAAACCTGATTCTCCAAAAACTTGATAAACACCCAGTCACCTCACAGATAGATGATTCTCTGGTTAAAATCAGGGGACACGTGATAGCCAAGCTAAGAAAATGTTACCCAACAGTGTCTTAGCACGTGACATCCACACCAACAACGTCTATCCAAGGGGTGCACGCTCGTCTGTATCCCTCAAAACAGGACCAGGAACCATGGGATCGAGAGGGATACTGTTTTTCTAACAGACAAAGAATTATATACATGATCAGAAGTACAGAAGTGTGGACAGAGACACAAGTGCATCCCTGGATTCAAACCTTAGCTCTGTCACTAAGGAGAGTGAGACCATAGGCACATGACTTCAAGTCTCTGAGCCTCAGTTTCCTCATCTGTAAAAGGGGATAATAATACCTCTTGTGAGGATTAAACAAAAGAATACAAGCTACTTTATATTCTCGCTCCAAGCACTAAAGATATGACAGTTTTTTAAAGGCAAATATAAAGTGAGAGTCTGCCTTCTTTTTCAAATCAGAAAGTCCTTTCATTAGAAGTTTCCATCTCCTCTAGGCCTTTCCAGAGAAATCTGCTCGCCTGTGTAGATGCCACATCTCTCTTCCAAGGGATCATCTAAATATATAACACATGCACAGGGACAGCTGGGAATGGCTGGTGCATAAAACCAGAACTGTCATCACACCCTTCGCCAACCACATTTTCACCTGCTCATGTGATGCAGCCTAGCAGAGGCTCTGATGGAAACTTGAGAGATGTCTTTCTCCCCCTAAGTGAAAAGCAGTTTGAGAGTGAAAACCACTCTGTTGCTGGAATAAAACAAGCAGCTGGGCATGCCAGACGGAGCAATTTCTTGCCGTGATCTAAGTGGTGCAAAAGTGTTTGCTGAACAGAACTCTGGACCTGACCACGCTCTACAGACCCACGAGGGTCAGCTTGTCAGCAATGGGACAAGATGACATGGACGGCTTCAAATGTTGTTTACAAAACTGTTCATTCCAAAACAGATATATCTAGGTTCAAGAATTCCACTAGTAGCAGAAATGTGTGTAATGTGCTTCCATTTGGGCGGAAGGGAGAGGGGAGGGAGGGAGGAGGAAAGGCACGAGCTGGACGTCTACTGGTCGTCTGAGCAAGGACACAGGGCCAACCCGAGCTGTTAACCCCGGTCACCTGGGTGTGGAGAGCAGTAGATAACAATCAGTGTTTTCACTCTAAACCTCTGAATCATTTTATTCGGAACAACAAGCACGTGTGACTTCTGCAATTCATTCTTACAGCAGCAATGCCACATTTATCAGAGGCAGGAATTGTTCATCTGTAAGCCCTGGGTTTACGGGCATCAAACCTTCCTTAGGAAATCACTGTACAACCTGCCCTTAAGAAGAGGCTCTTGGAATTTCAAAAGCCCATGTGGAAGATTTCTGTGAACTGCCTCGGTCCCTAGGACTCTGCACCATCCCACAGGCAAATGTGGTGCAGTTTTAAAAAAAGGAAATGTGTCAACAGAATGAGAAGGACACAACAGTGCAAAAGGCATAGTGCTTGACTTGGGTTCAAATGCCAGCTGGGCCCCTTTCTGCAAGGTCCTCAGCTGCCCTGAGCCCAGTCTCCTGCTTGGTAAAGAGGGGATAATCACACCCATCCTGCAGGGCAACAATGGAGGATTCCCAGAGAAAAGAGATGAAGCGGCTAGCAGAGGCCCGGTGCAGAAAACAAGCTGCATACATGGCGATGGTGGTGGGAGCTGTCAGGTAATTCACAGAACATCAGATCGTGACCTTGACCGTCTACCCAGACTAGAAGCTCCTAAAACGCAAAGGCTCCATCCTGTTTCTCTGAACCCACAAAACATCCAGAATCCAATGAGGCATAAATCAGATTCTCGATAATTCCGGGCGGACAGACACCTCTTTGAGTCTGAGTGTATCAATGTACCAAGAAAATCAGTCAGCAAAGATCTGCCACTCTTACTGGAGATGCCATCCAGCTGACGAGGCACGTTTAGCGTGGTTCTCGGAACTTGTGGTTATGTTTTCTCTTTGTTACTTTCACAGGTTTATTTTCTCAAATTATAAAAGTAACACATGATCACTGCAGGAAAAATAATCCATTTTAATATTTTCATATTAATATTTAATATTTTAATATTTGCCCCTGTTGTACATACACCATACCACTGGGACATTAACAGGGTATAAATCCAACCCAGCCGACAAGTCACAGATAATCCATTACATTTCTAGACAGTTTGCACTCTCGCCAAGGTGTGTACCCACTCACTCTCTCACTTGGCCCGTGTAACTCTTCAGGAATTGGGCGACTGGCCAAGAGGAGAAGACAATAATAACGATAGTTCATACTTACTGGATGCTTCCCAAGCACTGGCACCACGGCAAGCACCGCACGTGCGCGGGCACGCAGCATCCGCCTTCCCGTTCTGAGGCTGCTATCTGAACCACGATGCTACAACCTCTGCCCAGGAGCTCCAGCGTGGGAGCTCGGGCCTGGCACAGACACACAGGAGTCAGGACTCCAGAGGCAGAGCCTGAGCCAGCCTCAGACAACCTGGGTTTGTTCTTCTCCAGGATGCTGGGGTTTTTTCCCCCGATGCGGTGCCACGTCCCAGAAAAAAAAAAAAACGCAGGAAACCTTGATATCGTGGATGTGACTACTTATTTTCTCTTCCCCATTTCATTATAAATTCAAAAGCAATACATGAGCACAAGTTTGTAGTTTAAAAAAATTCAACCCAAGAGAACTGAAAATATACAAAAAAACTTGTCTCTAAATGTTCAAAAGGTGGAAGGAAGCAGCCCTAGTGTCCAGGGCTGAATGAATGAATAAACACAATGTGGTCTGTACATACAGTGAATAGTCATTTGGCCTTCAAAGGGCAGGAAATTCTGACCCATGCTACAACACGGAGGAACCTTGAGGACATTATGCTATGTGAAGTAAGGCAGTCACAAAAGGGCAAACACCGTATGAATCCACTTACATGCACTACCTGGATCAGTCAAATTCAGAGACAGAAAGGAAAATGGTGATTGCCAGGGGCTGAGAGGAGGGAGGAATGGGGAGTTACTGTTTAACAGAAGAGTTTCAGTTTCGTAAGATGGAAAGAGCTCTGGAGATGGATGGTGGTGATGGTTACACAGCAGTATGAATGTGCTTAATACCACCAAACTGTACATTTCAAAACAGATGGTCAATTATATGTTATATGTATTTTACCACAATTAAAAAAATGTTTTAATTCTTTTTTAAAGAATGAAGTGCTGATAGATGCCACACGTGGATGAATCTTGAAAACGTTATACTAAGTAAAAGAACCCAGATGCAAAAGGCCACATATAGTATTATTCCATTTATATGAAATGCCAGAAGAGGGAAAGCAATAGAAACAGAAGGTAATTTCTTAGTTGCCGTAGGCTGGGGCAAAGGGGCTGGGGAGTGACTGCTAACAGGTACAGGGTTTCTTTTCAGGGCAATGAAAACGGAGCGATAAAGCAGTGATGGCTGCACAACTTGGTGAATACACTAAAAAACACTGAATTGTGCACTTAAAACAGGCGAATCGTATGGTATACAAATAATATCTTAATAAAAAATTGAAATACCTAAGTACAGAGTATAGAAAGTCCAGGGCATCCTTTACCAAGGCTCACCCTCCTTCCCCCAATCCCATTGCTCCCACTATTGTCACAGGATTATTCTTCCAGGCTGTATAGTTTCCTGTGTGTTTATATATACAGATACACATACTGGTGTACTCGTACAGATTTTGATCTTCATAAACCATAAGTGGCACACGTGGCATAGCTACCTTTCCCTCCACAACCAGCGCTGACAACTGCACCCCATGGCACAGACAGACCAGCCTCATTCTTTACCGCCGCTGCATGTCTGGAAGGAACCATGATCTATTTCACCCATCTTTTATTGATCCCGATTCAAATAATGCCACATCCGCAGTCTCATACCCATCTTCTTGCTCACGCGTGTAAAGCTTTCTTCACAATGAATTCCTCAAAATGGAGCTGCTGGGTCGAGGGGTGTGCAGTTTAAATTTTGAGAGCTGACGAACTCTCCCCACCCCCCAGATTCCCACAGAGTGTCCTGTGACCCTGCACAATGACCTCACTTCCATGGGCCTCAACACCCTCACTGATGGAATCAAGCAGAAGACTTTCTGGTCAATTTTGGTTCGAATATTCATTGTTTAAACCCTAAGATCCAGGGGCAGCATGACAAAGTCACGTGGGGCTGGAGAAGGTGTGCAGACAGACAGCATGAGGCTGAAATGCACTGGGGTAAGATCTCAGGTCTCCCGGGGCCTGGCAGGCTGCAGGGCATGGACAACCCACACGGTGAGGGCCACGGGCCTGGGCTCCGTGGGGCACTTTACTCTGCCCACAGGGAACACCAGCAAGCACCTTGAGGACGCTCACCCGTCGGAAGCCCGACTGACAAAGCCAGTCGAGGAAAGCCTCACTGCAGAAGGCAAGGAAGAGGATTTCATCACGAGGAGGGGTTAGGGAAAAAAAAAAGCTCACACAATTAATGCTGAAAATTCGAAAACTGTTCCTGCTCCAGAGACCCGCAAGAGAACAGTGTCCAGGGATGCCCAGAACACAGGCAGGAAAAGAAAAATCATCATCCCTGACACTCAAGGTCACGGGGAAGTCTAATATTTCAAGGGGCGAAAAAAGATTGGTTTAGAAAGAAATCATGCTGAAAGCTCACACCTCATGAATTCAGGTCACAATGCAAAGGAAAAAGGGGTCACAGAGAAGCACAGGAGAAGTCCCGACATGGCAGCTGCCTCCTAAGGGGACAGAAGAGAAGACGAAGAAAAGCGGAGACTCGTGGAGAGGAGCAAAGGTCGGAGGGCCTCATGCGCGGGGCCGGGGGAGCAGGCTGCTGATGTGGGGACTCAGGGCAGGGGGCACGCGGGCGCAGCGGTGACCCCGGCAGAGGGGTCCACTAGGTCGGCGTGGCTCTAAGGGTGAACTGTAGGCCACCCTCATCAGAATTGCTTGGAGAGGGATGGGATGCGAGTAGGAAGTTGTTCAAAGGCAGGTTCCTGGGCCCCCACCCCGAGAAATTAATTCAATGGGTCTGAGGGAAGGGCCAGGAATCTGCATTTTTAATAAATTCCAGGGTGATTTCAATGCACACACTAAGTGTGAGAACCAGAGCATTAAGGCAATGAGAAAATGTCTTACAGACAGAGACTAGGAGATGGGAGAACAATCACATCCAGGGTTTCTCTTCCAGGGCTGGCCCCGATCCCACTCCTCAGTGCTCCCCTGCGGGGGGAGGGAAGGCAGACACACCCTCAGCACTCCCCACAGCCAGCACAGTTAGGGCTTGACAGAGCTGCAGGGGTGGGCAGAAAGAGGGAGGGTCCCACACCAGCCAGCGAGACCACGCTGCCTCCTGCCAAAGACGGGGCTGAAGGACACAGCGGCCTGGCCCACTGAGCGCTCTGCGTTCTAACACCTGGAAGCTGAGGGTGTTTCTTTCCCACGTGAGAAAGAGACCTTGACGTATTTGGAACAACAAGATGATAAACAACAAACCAGAGGCCATTTTGAAAAGCTCACAGAGATGTTCTGCAGCTCTGACAACTTCCCAGAAACCTTAATTATGTCTAAGAACCCAAAGCAAGAAAGAGTCTGGAGGAAGCAGAGGACAGAAGAGAGAGGGGAGGAGGAATCTGGGGAAGGAACTGGAACATTCCAGGCCGGAGGGCTGAATCCACCCCTCTGTCTCTGCGCTGATGGGATGTCTCTTGTCTGCTCAAGGTAGTCTCTTTGCACTTGACTATTACAGTCAGCTAATGACACAAGACAGAGGTCCTCCTCCTACTGAGATTCAAGGAAATTTCCCAAGGGAGGCCGGAAGTCCTTGAGGGTGTCTGATTGTATATTAGATGAAAAAATAACCACTCTTCCCACACTTGGCACCTCTGACTAAGAAGACATCAAATTCGGGAACCAACTCCCAAACCTTTACAAGTCCCGTGAGACATGGGCAGATGGAAAGTATTTCTTCCTCTAAGCTAATAAGGTGGAGAGACAGAGAAATTGTTAAATAATAAGAAATATATACAGGTCTTTGACCTGGTTCCTGACACCAGGCTCCTAAAACCCTTGTAAACTCCTGAGTGATAAGGCGCTAGGAGCAACTTTTATTATAATATTTGGTCTTTGATCCTGGTTCCTGACACAAAGCTCCTAAATCCCTTGGAATTTCCTGGGTGAGAGAAGTGTCTTTTGTTCTAAGGAGGTGATGCTTGGGGCGAGGGCTCCTGGATGGGAGCCGGTCACCAAAAAGATGCACATCTGGAGCTAAGTGGGGAGGTCAATGGTCACACCTGCCTCTCCCACCATGATCCCTGGCAGACTTTAAGTCCCACGTACTCAGGAACTATGTAAGTCAGACAGGAGCACCGTACCTGGCACACAGCAGGTGCTTCATGAAAAACTGTTGAATGAATGTTGACGGTCCTCTCTTTAAAATAAGAGTCTCACTGGACATCCCTGCCATTCACTGCCACGTTTCCTCGCTCTCATTTGCAGCCATCCTCCTCGAAAGAGCTGTCTATACCTGCTGTTCCCAACGCCTCTTCTCCTGTTCTGTCTTCAACGCTCTTGCTCTTGTAAATGCCACCCTAAATGCTCAGCACTAGATGGTCCCAAAGGTCACCTGCCCCCGTGTTGTTTGGCCACCAGCAGCACCTGGCACAGCTGCTCACCTCTCCTTCAAGCAGGCTCTCCGTTTGGCTTCCAGGACGCCACACTCCCTTGGTTTCCCCGCTTCCTCCCCAGGCGCTCCTTCTCCATCTCCTTTGCTGGTGCCTCCTCCTCTCCTGCATCCTCTTCCTGTGGGAGGTCCTGGGGCTCAGTCCTGGTCCATCTACACGTGCCCTCTTGGGGAGCTCTTCCAGTCTTGGGGCTTTAAATACCTTGATATGTCCACACCTTCCAAGTCTGTAGTAGCCCCGGCATCTCCTCTAAACTCTGCCTGTCTCCCTCCAGATGTCCACATGTTTCAGACTCAGCACATCCCCACCGGAAATCCTGATCACCTCACCCCCCGCCCCGCCCCGACAAAGCCTGCTCTGCCCAAAGCCAAACTCGACCTAGTCCACAGCTTCCACCCCTGCCCCCTACACTCTAGTCTCCAGACGGCAGCCAAAGCAGTGCTTGAAATCGTTAAGTCAGTCTCTCTCAAAATCCTGCAGGGGCTTCTCATTTCGCACAGAAAAAACATAACCTCCTCACCGCAGTTCACAGGGCCCTACAGGATCTGACCTGCTGGAAGCTTCTGTGACTTCACCTGATCCTACTCCCCCCCTCACCGCCTGCTTGATGGTCCTGAGACACGCCGGGCACACTCCCTCCCCAGGCTGTCACGGGGCCATCCCCTCTGCCTGGAACATTCTCCTGCCTGATGGCCACTCCTCCCCTCCTTCAAGTCTGTGCTCAAACATCACCTTCTCAGTGAAGCCCACCCTCACGTGTGGGAAGCCATCACCTCCTGAGCCCCCTCAGCCTGCTCTGTTCTTACTCTTCTTCCACAGCTACCATCACCTTCCAACCGGCCACACGTTACGTATCACACTTGGTGACTGTCATCCACCTCCCCCTAGCTGGAACATAACTCCACAAGGGCAGGAATCTTTATCTGCTCTGGTCGCCCAAATGCCCAGAAGGGTGTCCAGCCCACGACAGGCACTTAATGAATATTTATTAAAATAACGAATGAATGAATGGACGACGAATGAATGACTACATGCAGGCGAGTGCCCAGTTACCAGGGGGTTATGACCCAGATGACTGTGTCTCTCCATCTTTTTCTCTCTCATCTCGAGATCTGCCTGGCACATGGTAGGGGGTTAGAGGACTTCTGCTGAGTGAGCAAAAATAACCAGTCCTTTGGGATCGCCGGGCCCCCAGAGATGACCCAGAGACCCGAACACCACCAGCTTCTCCATCTGGGCCTGAACACTCCTCCAACCCAACCCGCACTCCTCCCACCCAACTGGAACACTCCTCCCCGACTCCGATCCTGAGCTGGCAGGCAGATCACAGAAAAGATGGCTTGGGATGAGGAGGAAGATTCGTTAAACTGGTGCTCAAATGGATCTGCTGAGCAATTAGACAGCTGGAAGACACAGCTGCTCCCTCACTGTGGGCACCACGCCACTTGGAGAGGCAGCTGGTGGCCCACTGAGGCTCCGCGTGGCTGGGCACCCAGAGTCCCTCGAGGGGCTGCTGCCTCTTAGGGGTATGACCCGAGGAGGGGAGCTTCCCTGTGATGCCTCGGGGCTGAGGCGAGCTGCCAGCCACAGCAGGAGGCAGGTGTAGGGAGGGCACCCTTCACGGAAGGAGTGAGACACAAAGGCACCCATGGGACCAGGAAATGAGCACCTGTCCACAGAGAGTTAATGGTCAGAAATAACAGGCTGATGGTCAGATTACTGTTGTTTCAGCCAGCACTGACTGAGCACGTACTATGATCTGAGCCCTGCGCACAACCTCACTGAACTCTCTCATCCATGCTATGAAGCACATGTATTTCGGAGCTACAAGAACTGAATTCCCACCAGGTCAAGAAGCCAGGTGGGGAGAGAGGGGCTGCGGGCGGGGGAGTCGCCAGGTGGGGAGCCTGGCAGCTTTGGGTTTTCCAGCTATAAACTGGGGAGGGAGTTCACGTGCTTTTGTACCAGGGAGAGGGGTAAGGTTTCCTTTAAATCTGTCACTTTGAGGTTTGAAGATGTGGCTTCGTGAACAGTCTTGTCATTCACTTTGCTTCCCAAAATCTGTATGGACTGGGGGAAACCTGGTAAGGGCAGGAGAAGAGATTATTTGTCACAATGAGTAGGGCCTGGGCTGCAATTTTCTTTCAGATTAATGGCTTCTGCATCATAAAGTTTAGGTCATTAAAAACCCTGAATAGCGTCCATTGAGGATCGATAATAGTAAGAGCCAAAATATCTATATTTACTGAGTTCTTACCTCAGTTCTAAGTGTCTGCCACACATAATCTCATTTATTTATTTTTTTTACTGAAGTATAGTTGATTTAAAGTGTCTCGGGTTACAGCAAACTGATTCAGTTATATATACATACATACAAATATATGATGTATATATATTCTTTTTCAGATTCTTTTCCATTATAGGTTATTACAAGACATTAAATACAATTTCCTGTGCTATACAGGAGGACCTTGTTGTTTATCTATTTTGTATATAGTAGTGTCTATCTGTTAATCCCAAATTCCCAATTTATCCCTCCCTCCTTTCCCCTTTGGTTACCATAAGTTTGTTTTCTCTGTCTGTGAGTCTGTTTCTGTTTTGTAAATAAGTTCGTCAGTATTTTTTTTTAGATTCCACATATAAGTGATATCATATGATATTTGTCTTTCTCTGTCTGACTTACTTCACTTAGTATGATAATCTCTAGGTCCATCCATGTTGCTGCAAATGGCATTATTTCATTCTTTTTTATGGCTGAGTAATATTCCATTGTATATACGTACTACATCTTTATCCATTCACCTGTGACACTTAGGTTGTGAGACTGCAACACTTAGGTTGCTTCCACGTCTTGGCTATTGTAAACAGCGCTGCTATGAACATTGGGGTTCGTGTATCTTTTTGAATTACAGTTTTCATCTTTTCTGGATATATGCCCAGGAGTGGGATTGCTGGGTCATACAGTAGTTCTATTTTTAGTTTTTTAAGGAGCCTCCATACTGTTCTCCACAGTGGCTGCACCAATGTACATTCTCACCAACAATGTAGAAGGGGTCCCTTTCACCACGCCCTCTCCAGCATTTATTATTTGTAGACTCTTTGATGATGGCCATTCTGACTGGTATGAGGTAGTACCTCATTGTAGTTTTGATTTGTATTTCTCTATTAATTAGCGATGTTGAGGACATATCATCTCATTTAAACCTGAGAAAAGCTCTATGAAACAGGAACTAATATTGCCCCCACTTCACAGATGGGCAAACTGAGGCAAAGGTAGTTTACTTGAGGTCAGGAAGCTAGTAAGTGGCAAAGCCAAGACTCCACCCCAGGCAGTCTGACTTCTGACTGTGCTCCTGGCCACACATAACCGTAACGACAGCCTGTGGCCCAAAGGGCAGGGCCCTGGAGGCCAGAAAGGGACTCTCAGGGAGCTCTGAGAAGGAGCAGCGGGCAGCCCTTTGTTGTGCCATTTTCCCAGCACTCCACAGTCTCCGTAAGTAATGGCAGTCTCCTGGGTGAGTGGTCTGCACCCCAGCCCCACGCTGGCTGTGAGCGACCCTGACTCCTCTTGGAAGAGAACCAAACCACTGGCAGTATCCCTGGATGCCCACAGGGCTCTTTCAGAAAATCCCTGTTTGTCTTTCTGCACTAAGCTCAGATGTCACCTCCTCCAGGAAGCCTGCCCTGGGCCACCCTTACAACCCAGCTCTGTATGCCCTCCCCATCTCACATGTGCTACAACTGGGTCAATTACCTCTCAGTGCTTCAGCCATCTGTGCACAGAGCCGTCTGCTTTCCATCTCCGGCACAAAAGTGAGTGCGTAAAGAATGGACAGAAATAATAATCTTCCCAAAACACTACCCAAGGACGTGTGTCAGGCCCTGCGATGTTCCTTCAAGAGCCTGCACCCAGGGAAGCAGGTGAGCAGAGAGTGCACACACAGCACTCCCGGGGGACCCAGCCTGCAGGACAGGCGCCCCACCCACCCAATCCGACCCATGTGCACTTCAGGCCGGCTCTTGGCCAACTGACGTCTACTTTCATTCCTTCTGGAAACCCTCTTCTCTCTGCCAGGCTCTTCCAGCTTGACGACCAACTGGCCACCTGCCCAGCTCCCACCTGTGGCCCCCCCGTCCTGGGGCTCCTCCTCAGGCACCTCGCCTCCCCAGACTGAGAAGTAAGCAAACCACTAGTCCGTCTCTCCGCGGGAGCAGGGCATGGGCCGTCCCCCCATTAACTCCTTCGGGTGCTCCATCAACCAGGCTTTCTCTCGTTTCTGGGCCTTTGCACACGCTCTTCCACTTACCTGGAACCTTCTGCCCCCTTGAGTCCATCGTGTCCTTCCAGGGCTGTTTTTCCCCGCAGGAAGCCTTTCTGGCCCACTCCTGCCACAGCCCCAAGAGAGGGCTCCCAGTGGGGCTCCCCCAGCCCGCTCCCTCACACTCCACCGAGACTGCGTCCTGACTGCTTGGTCTGCCTTCCCCACCCCCCGCCAGCCCCACGGGGGGCCTCCTGTATCCCGGGGCCCAGCACAGCGCACGTGCCCAGCAGGTGGTTAATCAGTATTTGAGAGACTTCCCTGGTGGCTCAACGGTTAAGGATCCACCTGCCTTTTCCCTGGTGGCTCAGCGGTTGAGAATCTGCCTGCCAATGCAGGGGACGCGGGTTCGAGCCCTGGTCTGGGAAGATCCCACATGCCGCGGAGCAGCTAGGCCCGTGAGCCACAGCTACTGAGCCTGCACGTCTGGGGCTTGTGCTCCGCAACAAGAGAGGCCACGACAGTGAGAGGCCTGTGCACCGCGATGAAGAGTGGCCCCCGCTCGCCGCAACTAGAGAAAGCCCTCGCACAGAAATGAAGACCCAACACAGCCAAAAATCAAGAAAGGAAGAAAGAAAGAAGCTTTCATTAAAATAAAAAAAAAAAAAAGGATCCACCTGCCAATGCAGGGGACATGGGTTCGAGCCCTGGTCCAGGAAGATTCCTCATGCCACAGAGCAACTAAGCCTGTGCACAACTACTGAGCCTGTGCTCTAGAGCCCGTGAACCACAGCTACTGAAGCCCATGCGCCTAGAGCCCATGCTCCGCAACAAGAGAAGCCACGGCAATGAGAAGCCCGTGCGCCGCAAGGAAGAGTAGCCCCCGCTCGCTGCAACTAGAGAAAAGCCTGCACACAGCAATGAAGACCCAATGCAGCCAAAAATAAATAAATAAATTTATAATAAACAAATATTTGAGAAATGAAATGAACAGTGAGCAAGGAAATGAATGGGGAAATGGGTGACAGGACAGCCCAGTACACAGATAGTTAATGGTCACCCAATAGTTTATACAGTGTTCACTATGCACCAGCAAGCAGTCTAAGAACTTTTACATATATTTCTCACCAAACTCAATAAGAACCCTATGATGTAGCCTCTGCCCCATTCTTCAGATGAGAAAAAATAGAAGCATAGGAAAATCAGAAAACTCACCTGAAGTCATACCACCGGAGGGTGGCTGAGTAAAGACTCAAACGCAGCAGGCTGATTCTAAATCCATCCCTTCAACTACATATTATCCTGCCAATGGCAGCCAGTTATACCAGTGGCCCCAAATGAACCACCCCTCCTGGTATCCCCGCCCCTGTGCAGTCACTTCCCACACCGGCCTTGACGTGGCCTGGAGACGTGCTCCAGCCAATGGGACATTAGCAAGTGTGGGACAAGTAGAGGCTTGACAAGCCTTGCACGTGGCCTTGTCCTTTGGAAATGCGCCCCCCAAACTCTGAGACCACTGGGGTGTGGACCAGGCTCGTGGAGAACACGGGAAGGAGAACTGGGCGGCCTCCGCCAACAGCCAGAACGGAGGCCCCGACACAGGGGGCTTAGCTGAGCCGGGGGGCAGCCTGCAGCCCTTCGAGCCAGGGAGCTGAGGCCTCAGACAACATGCCGCAGCACTGAGCCCTCCAGCTACGCCCTGGATGGGTTCCTGCCTCACAGAAAAGTGAGCAAATGCTACGGTCGTGGTTTTAAGTAACTGAGTTTTGAGCTGATTTGTGAAGCAAAACTAGATAACAGAAAGCAGTGCCTTCTGTGATGACTTTCACAGGCAGGATCAGGCCGACCCAGTGGGGAGCTTCTCAAGCACATACTCATTCATTCAACAAACATTCACAGAGCGCACTGTGCACTCGTCACCGCTGGGGCCCAGGATTCGGCAGAGAACGGAAGAGACAAAGCCCCTGCCCTCGAAGAGCCTCCATTCTCGTGCGGAGTCAGACGAGCCCACAGATAAATTCATTTTTATGCCAAGCAGTGGCAAGAACTCCACAGAAAAACAAAGCCATGTTAGGGGTGCTATTCTAGATAGGACGGCCTCTTGATCATGTGATATTTAAGTGCAGACCTGAAGGAAGAGGGGAAGTCATACAAAGATCTGGCAGGAAAACATTCCAGGCCACAGGGACAGCAAGAGCAAGGGCCCTGAGACTGAGCCACGCCAGAGAGGAAGGAGGGGAGGTGTCTAGGGCAGGATGGTGGTAGGAGGCAAAAAGGAAAAGGAGGGCAGGGCCAGACTGCGTGGGGCTCGGAGGGCCGTGCTCAGGGCCTGACTGCGTCCTCAGCATGAAGGGAAGCCTGAGAGACAGAGGCTAGGGAGTGACAGACTTGATGTCTCTTCTCAAATCATCACCCTGGCAGCAGAGAAGGGGCAGGCGTGGCCACAGAGGAAGCAGAGAGACCAGCAAGGAGGCATATGATGATGACTTGGGCTAGGAGGTGGGAGGGCTGAGAGATGCTCCCCTTATCCTTGTTCCCATGGTAACCCCACACTGGTCAACAACACCCAGGGGCTGACCTGTCTTTCTCTGGGATAAAAATGTGGTTGATTGCCATTCTTGCACAACTTCGGGGTTGGAACAGGAAACACATGTGGCCGCCACACAGCTGGTTTTCTTTTTTTAAGACTCGCTCCAATAGCACCTCCTGAGCATGCCACGTAAGGAACTCAACCGAAAGAAAAAGCAACCCTAGTCTGAAGACTGCTTGGAAATGGGACTTTTCAACCTTAATTGAGGCTGAAAATAAACTACACAATATTATAATGCCCTGCTGGATAACACCACTACCAAATGCAGGCCCCGCTGTGCGTTTCGTAAATGGAACATGGACCCAACGGCTCTCTGGGAGGAAACACTGCACCTGTGTCAATCACAGACCGCTGGCTCCTTTCTCATTACAAATCACTGTTCATTTCAGGCACTCATTTATTTGCTTCATGTAGAAGGGGAGCTGCTCTAAGTTGGAAGATATTTATTTTTACCCATAGAATCATTTTCAGGGAAAAGCAAAAGGAAACAGACTGTGCAGGCCATAGGAAAATAAAATTAAGTACAGGAAGAAAGACTAACGAAAGAATATAGTCTGATAAGAAAGAGTTCTATCAAAAAATGCAAGACACGGATTCCTGGTCCTATACATTTTATTTCCCACATCTCTCCTGGATCCTATGATCTTCTTTTAATTCCCATCATCTCCACCCTAAGTGTCAACCACCACACCTGGCTGGATGACGGCTGAGCGGCCCACTGGTCACCCCACCCACTGGCCTCCGCTTCTTCAATTCTCTCTCCACAGTGTGGGGAATGTGATAAGTTTAACATGCAGATCTGACCCTGTCAGTCTTCTATTCATAACTCTTCAAAGACTTTTCATTTTTCTTAGAATGAACATCAAACCCTTGCCTGGGAGCTATGGGGCCTGTGGTGTTCTGGGCCCCACGCCGTCCCCCTTGAGTTCCCAGCTCAACACACAAGCCTCTCCGCAGCCCCTCTGACCACTTCCCCTCCTTCTTCAGGCCGTAAACCTGGTGAGGAAAGGCAGACACCCTCCTCCTTTCAGATCTGAGCTCCCCCATCTCTTCCTTCAAGAAGCTGTCTCTGACCCATACAAACCCCCAACCCCCAGAGCTGAGCAGATCCTCTGAAGCTGCTGCTTTGACAGTGACTGCTGGGCCTGGGGTCATTGTTCTCAGCACACCACAAATTGCCCCTTCTGTGCTGGTCATACATAAAGGCTACTCTTTGACTCTAGGACACAATTATTAATGATCAAGCTTAGCGCTGTTTTTGATCCAAAGACTTACCCCAGCTGTGACCCACCCGGAAAGGAGGAGGGATTATTAGCTGTAACTAATTACTATTACTTCTGCCTGCCCCCAGCATCCTCTCCCTTCCTCAGACCATCCAAAGTTCTATGTCAAAACTTCTGCAAGCTACATGTTCTTAGAGCCATCAAGAGATATGCCCATCTCTGAAATAAGGGTATCACCTTATCTCACCAATAACTGAACTTATTTCAGTATTAATACATATCAGTCCAAATTACAGACTCCAAGGAGAGGGTCCACGTATGTAGACACCCTCTGGGTCATCACTAGTGCTTTACAAGGAAAGTAATAACAAAATAAAAACCCAACAGCTAACATTTATGGCGTGCTTACTACATGCCAGGCACTGTGTTAGTTACCTTTTGTGGACTCTTTTAATCTATACAAAAACTCTACAAAGTAACCATTGTTAATACTCCTATTCCACAGATGAGAAAAATAAGGCTTAAGGAAATTACAGTAAGTCCCCTACATATGAACGACTTCCATTTCGAGAGCACGTTAAGTACAGTTTGTTCATAAGTCCAACAGAGTTAGCCTAGGTACCCAACTAACACAATCAGCTATATGGTACTGCACTGTAATAGGTTTATAATACTTTTCACACAAATAATACATAAAAAACAAACACAAAAAATAAAGAAAACATTTTTAATCTTACAGTACAGTACCTTGAAAAGTACAGTAGTACCAGCTACACCACCGCTGCTTTTACGTTTGCTTCCAGACATCCTGGGCTTAAAATAAAGACACTGTACTACTGTACTCTATACAGTACAGTACACAAAAGCACAACCACTTGTAGAGGATGCACGCACGTGACAACGTACGCCAGACATGTGAACTAACTTACGTGACTGGACATGCAAACACTCGTTCTCATCTTTGAAAGTTCGCAACTGGATGGTTCGTATATAGGGGACCTACTGTATTAACCCAAGGTCAAAGGGCTGGTAAGTCCAAACATGTAACCCTTCCACTTCAAGACTTGACCCTTCAAGACGGCCAGTTCCTGTAGCAGAAACTCGGCATCCCCCTACCCAACTCACCTCTCCGCAACACACCATCAGCCACAAAACCAGCCTAACCCCAGAGCAGCCAACACAAGTGTGTTTCCAGCCAAAGAAACAGATGATGCTTCAGCAGCAAACAACTTTTGTTTCAGAATTCATTGACCGAGGCCTGTGAGTACTGCCATAAATTGGGGGTCGGGGGTGGGCAGTGATATAATAAATGGCAACCACAGGGTTTTAGTCTGGTCACAAAGGGGAAAACAAGAACAAAATTAAATGTCTTTAAGCACTATACTTTTAAACATGTTTAAGAGAACTTTCCCCTCAAACATAAATAGGAAGAGAGCATCTCCCATGCTAGAGGAAACTTAAGAAGTTGTCACTATAAATCAAAACCCAAGCAGATGGTAAGAATTAAAAGTAATCATAACAGCAGTCACGTGTATTGGGCTGTTTCTAGAGAGGGAGTCATCCCACAAAGTGCTTGACACGCACTGTCACAGCACATCATAGACCTGTATGTATCCCATCAACCTCATGAGGGCATACTCTCATGACACCATTTGTCAAAGGTGAAACTGAGGCTGGGCCACATCATGCAACTCGGCCATAGTCATGCAGCTAATAAGGAGCCATGCCAGGATTCTGCCAGGAGACTGACCGATTCCAGAGCCCAAGCTCTCAACCACCACATAAGGAATCCAACAAAAAAGCGAGACATCATTTCTCAATTTAAGTTTACCACTTAGTAGTTTTTGTAGGGGAAAAAAAAAAAATCGATGTTCTCTATCATTATAAGGAAAACATGCCCTTTCAGACTTGTTTTTAAAGCAGTGCTATAACCACTTAGACGGGTCCTACCTGAGGCCTCATGGAACAAACATTATAATTAGATCCACTAATAAGTTGCCACAACAAATCTGGAAGGAGAAACGTGACTGTTCTTTTGAGAACACAAAACTGTCATTTCAAATTAAGTAACAGTAACAAATGGTGAGAAACGTGACTCCGGGGGCGATGCACACCTGCATCTGAACATTAACCAGTGAGCCTCCTGTTAACCCATCCATCCGCACCATCCCTCCAGCCCCGGCTTCTCAGAGATGTGCAACAGTCCCGCAAAGATGGAAACCACCTTCCGTTTATTTAGATCATACTGGGCCCAAATCAGTATTGAGAAGAGGTCTTTGCTTCTAGGAAGCACAAGAAACCCTCCATTGAACACATGTCGCTTACTGGATTACATGAATGAAAAAACAGAATCGTATCTTCCATTCTCAGAATCCTAGACCCTGAAGGGGCAAGAATGCTAACCAGGATCCAGTTAAAGTCACCCAACAACCTCACATCCCACAACAGCCTCGGCCCAGAGTGTTCTTATTTAACCATCAGTAAACTCACTACAAGGCATCAGATGGTATTACCAACTGTGAAAGGAGACGCCAGGAGTTTGAGACAAACAGCCGGGTGGCAGAAAGAGAGAAGCTCAGAGGTCAGCGAGGGCCGCTGGGAAACCTGCCCCAGTATTCACGCAACAAGCCGTGTGACAGCCCAGACTAGGGACCAGGGCTTGGTCACACGCAATGCATGACGCCTGGCTGTGTCCAGCACATGCCCTAGAGTGACATCAAATGCACGTTTAGTTTATTCATGATCAACTATGTTCATGGATCCATGTGTACGTGAGAGAGATGCTGGACCTGTGCTGAAACATACATAACGAGAGGAAAAGCAGAGAAATAAAGTCAGTGCTGCCCCACAGTTCCGCTCCTCCAGCCTGTGTGTCAGGACACCCTCAGGGCAGGTGTGGGAACGGCCACTCCCCAGGGGTCAGCAGCCACGTGCTGCTCCCAGTACGAGGCTCCTGCTGAAGTGAGAGGTTGTAGGGTTTAACAAAGAGTGTGTGAGTGTGTGTGTGTGTGTGTGTGTGTGTGTGTGTGTTTATAAAATAACCTACTTCTTAAATGCCCTTAAATGCCCACCAGCCACTTCATCTGGTGTTTGACTTCAGAAACAACAATCTGTTCCACTGCTGGAAGAAAGAGCATCTCCAAAGTGGTCCCTTCCTAAGGGATCTTCCAGAGTAATTCTAATTACTGGTGACTGTCACCATCCACGCTGGTGAGAAGCAAACCTCTGCAAGAGCCACAAAGGACTCTGTGACGTTAGACAATGGACACTGGCGTGCTGAATGAGTGGACATTCATCATGACACAAACTCTTCGTAGGTAGTATCCTCCTTAATCCACATGACCTGCTAATGCAGGCGCTGAGGTCAGAACCAGGCCTGCAGTCGAAGCCTCTGGAGTCTTCTAAGTGGATGGATCTGAAACCCAACCAAACAACTGTTCAACCCAATTAAATGCCCCACAAGTTTCTGGGCCAGGATGAAGGCCTAAATAAGCTATCAGCATTCCTGGATAGACTAGAGGCATCTCTGGAGGCCACTAATGACTCAATCAAAAGGCCACTTACAATGAAGCTTGGCACACCTCTCACGGGAACACCGAAATGCCACCCAAGGCCACAGAACAATGTGCTGGAGAAACACAAATGATGAGAAAAAACTTGGAGATTAACTGTGCTTTCTGACAGTGGAACATACTTTCCTTAAACCTGTTGCTTTAACCTGTACGTACTGCCTTCTTCAAAGCACCCATCTTCCTCCGCTTGCATCCATCCCTAACCCACAGAGCCCCACTGTGACTTCCTGGTGGACCACTACCACCAACTTGCTTCGCAGCAACGTTCACACCATTGCTGTCTGCTCTGCTTCATCCTACAAGAAGTCAGCTGTAAGAGGTAAAAAACTGGCAAGAGTGTCTTCATTTTCTGGTGGATGATGTATGATTTAGATTCTCTGGTAATAATGAAAGCCAGCCACAGCAGACATAACTGAACTCCTGGGATTGGCGTCCTTCCCCCTGAAATTTAGAAGCCTAGCACTCCTTGAAAGTTGGCTGCTTTCAAGATAAAAAAGAAGGGACCTCCTTGGTGGCGCAGTGGTTAAGAATCCGCCTGCCAATGCAGGGGACACGGGTTCAATCCCTGGTCTGGGAAGATCCCACATGCCGCGGAGGAACTAAGCCCATGTGCCACAACTACTGAGCCTGCACTCTAGAGCCCGCGAGCCACAACTACAGAGCCTGCGTGCTGCAACTACTGAAGCCCATACGCCTAGAGCCCATGCTCTGCAACAAGAGAAGCCACCACAATAAGAAGCCCGCGTGCCGCAACTAGAGAAAGCCTGAGTGCCGCAACAAAGACCCAATGCAGCCAAAACTCAACCAATAAATAAATTTTTAAAAAAATGTTAAAAAGAAAAGACAAAAAGGAAGAGGGCTAGAAACATCAACACTCGCAGGATTCGAGATCAGGACTGAATGTAACTCCCCTCCTGAAAAAGTCAGGGCACTGGGTAGCTTCCTTCAACAGTCCCCTTCCTGCCCCTCACTCTCCCAAGGTGCATTTCTTGTGAATAATCTGCCACTCACAAGAAATTATTATCGACCTAAGGATCCAAGTCCTGGAGCTGCTGCAATCACCTTACAGTCACGCGGGGAGACTGACCTGTCTGATGACGGAGCCAACCTGGGCTAGAGCAAAACTGAAAGAGAGACAGAGCAAGAGAAAGACAGACAAGGAAAGAAATAGAGACAAAGAGAGATACTAATAGACAAATGCACACAAGCAGAGACAGACAGAACTAGAGACAGACTAGGTCCTGGTAACACCAAGTCCTTGATCAAGCATTGCCTGAAGCCAGAAAACCTTTGTTACGTAAATCAATAAACTCCCTTTTAATATAAAACAGGATTAGTCATTTTCAGGGTTTCCTTGCCTCAATACTAAGTCAACTATCTTCTTCTGTTTACAACAATGACTTCTATGAGACCGCCAGGCCAAGCTAGACAAGAAGAGTTTTACCCAATAATCATTAATCCTCTTAAAAGCCACCTAGGCATCTTTATGAGATTAATATTGGAATCCTAATTAATTATTTTTTAATCTACTAAATTTTAAAGCTCATCTAGAAAATAATCAAATAAACAGTTACTTTTTCCAGAACAGTAAATTGAGATTTGCCCAACACTTACACATCCTACAAAGTTATAATAATTAACATAATAAAGTACAGGTATCCACCAATAGATTCACTGCAACAGAAAAGATAACCAGACACAAGCCCTAGAATGTTGTTGTTGTTGTTTTTAAGTGTTATAACAAAGACAGAAAGGCAGTATCACAAATTACTGAAGGAGAAGAATCATTACTAAATGATGCAGAACAAAATAATTGTTTAATTAGTGGGTGAGGGCAGGAGCAGGAACAAGTCAGACCCTCTCCCTACACCTTTCACTAAAATAAATTCCAGATGTATTAAAGAGATTTAAAAGTTTAAAGTAAGTCAAATAAGGAAAACACTAGTTCTTAGTACCTGTAAGAAGTTTCTAAATCAATTAAAGAAATCACAAAGAAAAGTCAACAGATTTGATTTGGTAAATATTAAAAACCGTTATATGTCAAAAAACATTACACAGAAAAATGAACAGAAAACAAACATTTACCACAAAAGGCCAATGTTTATTCATATAAACAAGAAGGACGCCCAAATCAAAAATAGAGAACCTAAAAATCAGATGGGGAAAAAAAAAAAAGATTGACAGTAAATTGACTCTTCATAGCAAACAAACAAACAACTAATGGTCAACACACTTGGAAAAACCCAACCACTGTAGAAATATAAGATAAAACAAAATTCACCATCAAATTAGCAAAGAGTTAAAATACTAAGAATACCAGTGAGAAGCAACCAGGCGCGTGCACACGCACACATACACGTGCACACATACACACATACACACACAGCTGACATCAAATCCTCTTTCTGGAAAGCATGTTGGCAATCTTTGTCAAGAGCCTTAAATGACCTAGGGATTCTCTTCATAGGAGCTGACGCTAGAGGAACCATAAACTAAAATGTGTGCTTAAAAATAGTCACAACAGCAGTAAGAACAATAAAAACAACACCCAGCCAAAGGGAGTATGAAATACTATGCGGCCATTAAGACTGTTAAAAAAAAAACATTTAATCACCTGTAAAAATGCTCATGATATAATCCCAAGTGAAATGTGAGGATACAAAATGATATATGTAGAATGATCCAAATTTGTGTTACACAGACACATATAAAAACCAAGAAAAAAGATCAAAAATAGGTACTTGAAAGATCTTAACCATGGCTACTTCTGGGCGATGGGATTAAAAGTGATTCCTTTTTCCTTTCTTTGTCCTCGTCCCTGTTTTAAAATTTTTCTCTAATAAATGTACAGCTCTTTGTAATCAGAAAACACACAAGTACACACACACACACTTCAGTAGAAATAGCCTTGGTTTAGTAAGTCAAGATGCGGTGGACATTTCCTAGGTACACAGCACTGAGCTAGGTACTTTGAGGGACAAAAGCAAGTACTCCCTGTTCTCAAGGGGTCTGCAGTCCAGTGAGCTAGACACAACCGAGGAAATGGTGTTGACAATTTAAAAATCTCCTGGCCAACCAAATGCTAGATGCTAGGGCAGGCGTAGGCACCACCTGGTTACCCTCACGCCGTCTCTAACACATGTACCGTGTTCAGTGTACTTCTCGGCACACAGTAATCGCTCAATGAACATCGGCTGCTGCCGGCACTACCTCTACAAGCAGGGCAGGGTAGCCTGCCTGGCATCCCTCCCCTCCTTCCTCCTTCCTGGCAGAAGCCCAGTGTTATTCAAGAAGGCCACGCACTAAGCCGAGAGACCACACTTCACACCTCCCTTACATCCAAGTGGTGTCACTAGGTCTGGCCAGTAAGACAGAAACGGAAGTTGTCAGAGAGGACTCCCAAGAAAGCTCCTTCACCGATGGACAGACTGCAGTCGTGAGCCCTTTTTGTCTTCTGCTTTCTCCCGCAGACATGCGTTCAAATGAAGACTTTTAAAAACAAATACTCAAAACCTGAAAGTGACCGCCTTCCTTTCTCCAATCCCGTCTTTTGGGTCAACCAACACGATGTATTTTTTTTTTTTTCCCCTGGAGCATCAAGTTTATTAACTAGAATTGGAAGAACCAAGGAGTTCTTGGAACTAGAACTATCCCCCTCCCCCACCAACACGGAAGACAGAAGAGTGGGGGAGGGGAGACGTGCCCCAGGAGTGACAGTCCAGTCTCTCAAGTTTCACCGAGGTGGGGGTTGAGGGGCAGACCTGCAGCCACGGTGGCCTCGCTTTCGGTCGCCCGGGCTGCTCCGGACCATCCTCTGAGCTGGCCAGGGTCTTGGATACGATGCTTCTGAAGGCCGTGCAGAGAACACACTCCTCTTCCCCTGCACCGGGCCCCAGGGAGCGCGGCGGCCTGACCTTCCTGCCTCGGTCATCCATGGGGTTCACATGGGCTCACTTTATTATGACGCTTCATGCTGGGCAGCTTGCAACAAAGATGTTTCAAAATAAAGTTCCAGATTCTCCCAGCCACCCCTTGCTTTTTCTGGCTCTGGCCAGAAAGAGTGGATGAGGACACACTCTCAGGCTGCCCAGCGTGGGAGGACCTTCCAGTGTTGGACACACCCAGGGGGCAGCTGCTTCCCTCTGGGGCTCCAATCCTGCTGCTGCTGGAGGTGGATGTCCCAGTGCCACACTGGGGGGCTGGGCTGGGGGTGGCAGTCCTCACCTCCAGGCTGGGTGGGGGACAGGCAGACTCACCGGTCTTCTGCCCTGCCTGCTGGTCTTCCTGCAGCTGCACATTTTTTCTGTGGTAGAGCCACCTGGTTTGCAGGGAGGACACCACAGGGCTTGGAGAAGGCTGAAGTTCACTGCCACAGAGGTCCCCGCAAGAGAAGGGCTTCAGAGTTATGATGGAGACCTCCACCTTGGGTTTCTTGGAGCTCACACTGCCTGTCCCAGTGTCCTGGATCTGGTCGCAAGTCAAGCCCGGAGTCCTCACCATTGTCACCTCCAGGTCCTCTTCACAGGGTGGCTGGAGTGGCTCCTTCTGGCCCATGTTGACCCATGGATGCCTCATGAGGTCAGGTAAGGTGCCTCTGTCACTGGGGTTGAGGGCAATCATTTTTTGTAACAGATCCCTTATCTCCAAAGACAGATAAGGTGGGATGGGGTATTGCCCTTGTAGGATTTGCTTCCGCAGCTCCTGGAAGTCTTTTCCCACAAAGGGCTGGGACCCAGTTACCATGGTGTAGAGCACTACTCCCAGGCTCCACACGTCCACCGCAGGGCAGCTGTAGCTCTGCCCCAGGAAGAGTTCCGGGGCAGCATAAGGGTGTGTGCCGCAGATCGTGTCCAGTTGGACAGTGCCATCACACTTGTTGCTGAGGCCAAAGTCTGTAAGTTTGATATTCATGTTGGAATCAAAGAGGAGGCTCAGTGGCTTCAGGTCCCGATGCACGATGCCCCTCTGGTGGCAGTGCTGCAGGGCGGAGACCAGCTGCTGGAACGGGCCTCGGGCCTCCGCCTCTGTCATACGGCCATGGATCTTCAAATAGCGGTACATGTCCCCCCCACTGAGGTACTCCATCACCAGGATAAATGCCTCCTCTGTGTCAATCACCCCCAGCAGTTTTACAATATTGGGGTGATTCAGAGCCTTCAGACTGCACACTTCCTGGAAAAGTGCCTGGACACTTGAGAAGCTCTGACGCCTTTTCTTTATGACCTTCACAGCCACCTGTGTCCCGGTCAGAATGTGCCGGGCCAACTTCACTTTACCGAAGGTGCCTTCACCAATGGTGTGGAGGATCTCGAAGTCATCAATATGAGCCTCCTTGCCAGCAGATTTGGCTGTGAGGCCCTGCATCATGGTGATCTGCTAACTACACTGACTGACAGCACTACCTAGCAACGCTAACTACGCTAACTAACAATGCTAACTGTACTAACAGGGCTAAGTATGCTGTCTCTACTAACAATGCTAACTACGCTAACTGTACCAACAGCGCTAACTAGTACTAACTACACTAACTATGCTAATCAAGTATTAACTATACCAACAATACTCACTATGCCAACTGTAGAAAGAACAATGACACAAATAAAAAAGAGTAGAGAAAAGAGAAACGAAAATCAACAAAATGGCAGAAACAAGGAAAACACAAGCTAACTGTAGGTCCAAGGCCGTCAGGTCACCAAAAGCAGCTTCCTGGGCTCTAAGGACCAAAAACCTGGGCCCACCTTTCTCTTTCATAGGGCTTTGTGAAGTACATCACAATGGTGCACTCTGAGGTCAGAGCAAGAAATGGACCCATCACCACTGGGGATACACCACAGTGGTTTTCTCACTTTTTGAGTTCAAGGCCCCTTTACACTTAGGAAAAAGGCTCCCAAAGAAATTTTTCTTTACGTGTGTTATTAGATATTGGTATTCACTTTGTTATAAATAAAAATCTGCAGGATACTTCAGTGGCCTTTTTATTTCTAGTTTGAAAATGTGTAATAATTTTAGAGACCTCATAATGTCTACACTTGAAATGTTCAATTCCTTTTCCTTAAATTCTGGTCTCAAAATAACGTTACAACTTAACTGACTTCACGATACTATACAAAATGTTCTGTTGCATAAGACATGATACGGTACATTATGAAAGTCTATGAAGCTGAGAGAAGGTTTGCCGGGAAGGTCATTGAGCAGATTTCTCATCAGGAGCCTCGGAGGCCAGATGGCATGACTCAATGTACTTGAAGTGTTGAAGGAAAGAAACCGTCAACCAAGAATCCTATATCTAGCAAAACTTTCCTTCGAAAATGAGGGAGAAATCAAGACATTCCCAGTTAATCAAGAGTTGAGAGAGTTCTTAACCACCAGACCCGCCTGCCACAGGGAGTTCTTCAGGTTGGAGTCAAGGATCCTGGACAGTAGCTCAAAGCCTTATGAAGAAATAAAGACCTCTGGTAAAAGTAGACAGACGGGCGACGAGAAAAGCTAGTACTGTTGTAACTTTGGTTTGTAGCTCCACTTTTTGTCTTCTATTTGATTTAAGAGACTAATATATAATAAAACACACACATACAAATCAAAAAAAAAAAAAAAGATCACCTCTTCACCTAGAAAAGTTACTTCACCCCCACTTTAGCCTAACTTTGGGAATTCCCATCAACAACATTCTTCTTTCCACTGTAGGAAGCAACGCTGCCAGAAGCTATGGCAAGCAGAGCCTCTTCTCAACACGACGTATTAACTGTTGAAACAGAGCTGATGAACATTTATTTAATGAGATTTGTGTCAGATTGATATGAAGAAACCAGAGATACAAAATCCAAACCTATAGTATTGGGAAATAAATATGTAAATCAGTTCTGGGTTATCTGTGCAAGCAGAGGCAGCATATTTTAAAAACAGAGAGATCAAATTTTAAGTCACACATATTCCCCCCCACCCCCTGGCAAAAACAAGTCCTACAGGAACAGAATATTGTACTTTCCCAATAACCCCTAAATTGTTATTTATTCCTGAATCCTTACCTGTTACTATTCAGTTCCCTCAGGTTTCTGTATACTGCCAAAAAGAACTGTGATTATAGATCAGAATCTGTGCTCCAAACATACACAGACACACAGATCAAATTTACAACCTATGTTTTCATCCACATTTTATTGCATTTATGTTTTCCGTTCAAAACACTGATTAATTTTCCTTTCAATAAAAGAAGTATGGAGTGCAAATCTTTTTTACCCAAAGGTTTTTCCATTTCTTTCCTCTGTGTTATTTTGAGTCTTGCCACTGAATCAGAAAGCAAGAACCCTGAAGAACAGCCCAACGTTGCACAGGTGAAAATATATCAACATAGGAGAGTAACCTGGGAAAATGGAAAGGCAGAAATGGTGATTTCCATAATAGAGCTCCTGACAAACGCCAGCAGTAACACACAGGGAAAAATATGCCTGCACTGCTCCCATCCGACAGACCAAAAATGTACCTCAGAATGTGAAAATGAATCATTGCGGCTTTCAAACCAAATTTCAAATTAAGTACTGTAGACCCGGGGGGGACAGACTCGCAGACAGCAAGCTGGAAATCTGAGCGCTGCAGCCCAGGGACCAGTGGTTCCCGAGCGACTTCTGCCAACCTGGGTCAATCAGCGAAGAGGGATCAACAGTTTGTGTATAACATCTCTAAACTCATTAAACACCAAAGATAATCAAAGAGACAGGAAAGAAAGAAAGAGACAGGAAAGGAAGGAAATGGGGGGAGGAAGAGCAGGTCTGCTTCCAATCACTTGCAAAGATCATCTGATGGGGTAAACTGCTTAGAAGAAAAAGTGAAAAAAGAATGAAAAAAGACAGAGCGCAGGAGACAGAGAGATTCTGAGGAAACAAAGACCAAGCCAGAGGGACCTAAAGAGAGATGGAGAGAGTGAGAGACAGGAAGAGTAAGAGAAAGAGAAGAGAGAGAACCAAAAGGAGGGGGTGGGCAGAGGAGGACAGGGAGTACTGCCAGAGAGGGACACAGAGAGACACACACACACACACACACACACTCACTCAGAGACACAGAGAGATAATGGAGAAGAAAAACAGCATCAGAGAAACAAAGAAAGCATGGGTGATACCTGCCCGAATGGGAAGTCCGTTGTTCCGCCATCCACTCAGCAGATATTTTCTGAGCACCTACTATGATGCTCGGCAGGGAAACAGCTATACTCTCAATAACTCCAGTCCTGGGTGCTTGGTGACGGTTACAGAGGTGTGTAAATGCAGCATGATGGTGAGTCCAAAGAGGGAACGGACAACGCTCCATTCAAGATACCCCAAAACCACTGGGCCAGAGTCAAAGGGTACTTACTCCTTAAATATCAAATCATCTTGATATAAAATCATCTTGAGACATAAAATTAATTGACAGAAACAATGATTTAAAAACAAACTAAATTTGGTATGACACCAAAAATACAAATAACAAGGAAAAAACAGATGAACTTCATCAAAATTAAAAACATGTATGCTTTAATGACACCATCAAGAAAATGAAAAGACAACCCACAAAATGGGAGAAAACATTTGCACATCATATATCTGATAAGGGTCTTGTGTCCAGAATATACAAATAACTTTCACAACTCAACAGTAAAACAGACAGCTGAATCAAACAATGGGCAAAGGATCTGAAGAGACATCTCCCTAAAGAAGATACGCAGATGGCCAGTAAGCACAGGAAAAGATGATCAGCGTCACTTGCCATCAGGCAAATGCAAATCAAAACCACAGTGAGATACCACTTCACACCTACTAGGATGCCAGTAATAAAAAGACAGATGGTAACCAATGTTGGCAAGGATGTGGAATCACTGGAACCCTCATTCACTGCTGGTGAGAGGTACAGTCACTTTGGAAAACAGTGTGGCAGTTCCTCCAAAAGTTAAACACAGTCACCATTTGACCAGCAAGGCCACTCCTAAGTATGTACCCAAGACAAATGAAAGAACACATCCCTACAACAGCCTGTACATGAACATTCATAGCAACATTATTCACAAGAGCCAAAAAGTGGAAACAGCCCAAATGTCCATGAACTGATGAATGGATAAACTAAGATGTGGTGTTTATAATGGAACATAATTCAGTCATAAAAAGGCATGAAGTACTGATACTTGCTACCATGTTGATGAATCTTGAAAACATTGTGCTGAATGAAAGAAGCTAGACACACAAGGTCACATATTACCTCATTCTGTCTATCTAAAATGTCCAGAATAGGGACATCTCTAGAGACAGAGAGTAGATGAGTGGTTGCCAGGGGCTGGAGGGAGGAGGGTTGGGGGTGGCTGCTTCCAGTGCGGCAGCCAGAACTGGAGCGCGGAAGTACACAGATGATGACATAAGTGCCACTGGACTAAGGGGAACCAGTAGGCAACTCCAGTGCTGGAGCCGCCTGCCCCCACACCGCCTGACTGCCCAGCCCCTGAACTCCGTAGGCCTCATACCTTTGGCTGAGGCCTAAAGGATGCAGGGCGTTGGCCTGTCAGAAAGGGGAAGGAGTGGCTATTTTTTTTTTCCAGGAGGGGGTTCAAGCAAAGAAGAAAATGGTCAGTGCAAAGGTCTTTAGAGGAAAAAGAACACACCTCCTGGAAACTGGAGGAAGATAGAGACCTGTGTCGCTAGCGCAGAGAGCTAAGGGGGAAGGGGTACATGCATGGCGGGGGGCTGGGGACGAGGGGATGAGGTGGGGAGACCTCAGGCCAGGAAATGCTGACGAGAGCTGACCTCCAAGAGCAACGAGGGACCAAGGAAGGCTCTTTAGCAGTGACACGATGGTCTAATTCAATTCACACGTCTGAAAGACCAGAACCCACGAAGTTATTTTCAAGATAAAAATAGAGGTAACAGATATGAAAGCACTTTATTAACTCCAGGCACACCAATGTGAGATGGAAGAAGACTGTTCGTCAGAGTCCTTCCTGCACCAGAGGCTTGGACCGGGCTTGGACTGGCTCCATCTCAGGACAGTAGTCAGCAAACTGTTACCACATCCATTTTGCAGATAAGGAATATAAAGCTCAGAGAAGCAGCTTGTCAAGGCATGCAGCTCAAAAAAGGGTCTGGCCAGGACCCACCGTGCAGCCAGCCTCTCTCTGCCACACCTCCAGGGCTCAGCACAGAGCAAGGGCTCAAACACGGCCAGCCATCAGCACTCCTTCTACACCAGCTGTCTCCAAAGCCCTGCCTGGTTCTGACAGCAACGGGCTGCATGCGGTACTCGGTATCCAAGTCCTGTAGCTTTGGGGAAAATTACACTCTTGTGAGTAGCCAGATTTCCTCAAGTTTCAGCTACCCCACCGTGAGGCTCAGAGGGAGATTATAAACCAGAGCTGTTCTTTTGTTTCCCAAAGGAAAAGTAAGCCCAGGATTCAAGCTTTTAGACACATCCACTACCGAAGTAATTATACCATGGGAACGACGGCGGGGGATTTCATTGCAGCTGCCTGATGCTTTTTCCCCCTTAATGACCATAAGCCCCTATAAATACCTTCAAGCAAAGGCTTGAAGGTTTCATTCTCGAAATACGGCCTGTCAAAGTGCCTTAACCAGGCCATCTGCTGAAAACCTAAACTGGGGGACACTAAAAGGAGAGGACGATTTCTGACTATTTCTAGACCTTAGAACTGTGAACCCATTAGAGCAAAGAGCCAGCATCTTTATGGAGGCCAAGCCCTCATATAACCCACAGAAAAAATCCTTAAGACATAAACACCAAGGAAATGAGCTGATAATTCACCAAAAGGAAATTCAATTTATAAATACAGAAAAAAAAAGTATTCCATCTCCATAGCAACTCAGGAAGTACAAATACAACCAGCTATATTTTTGCCTACTAGAATTCAAATGGTAACCATCCATTAATGCTGGAGAGAGTGGCCACAAGGCCCTGTGGTCAGGTGACACATTCAAATGGGCACAGTCCTTCTGGGGAGCAACACGGAAATCCATAACAAAAGTCAGAAAAAAACACAGCATTTCATCCATCCATTTGGTTTGTGGTACCACATCCCCCAAATTAACTGGAAACGTGGGAAATTTTTGGATACAAAAGACATTCCCTGCAGCAATGTTCGGTAAAGTAACAGTTTAAAAAAAAAAAGCCCAAGTATAGGAAATGGACTAAATAAACTCTGGCCATCCTCTAAATGGACCATTATACAGCTGTTACAGACTGGAGTTATGCAGTCTATATAATGATAGAAAAACCCCTGAGACAGACAGTTCAGGGGAAGAAGCAAAATACAAAATTTGATGTACGGCATGAGTTCAGTAATATTTTTCAAAGGTGTCTGATGATAGGAAAAATCTTTTGAAGGAAGTCCTGTTTTCCTAATTTTCTCTAGTGAAGGGGCTCAGTGTGGTGGAAAGAGACCAAGCTTCAGAGCCCAGGAGAGTGAACTGTGCACCCTACTTAACCAGCCAGAGACTCAGTTTCTTTATTAGCCAATTTAACCTTTAAGTGACTCATTACAAAGGAAAACAAACTCTTATTCTTGAAAGCCACAACTGTTACTTGCAGCCCAAATCATTTCTAGGTGTTAGAGTAGCATTAATTCTCACTTCGGATTTGGTTTTGCATTTTTTTCCAACCTAACTCAAAGATAAACGTTTGGGACATTCAAGGCCTATCAACTGTTGGTTGGTCAAAAAACAAATGCTGAAACTTGTCCACATGCAGTTTTGTTTGATCGATCTGGGAAGTATATTGGCATTTCCACTAATGCTGAATGGGCCCTCCCAGCATCTGGGCAAGGATGATGCACCCACGTGCAGAAGAGCCCAGTTTCCACGAAAGAGCTATCACTAAAGAAACAGGGTTAGTTTGGACAATGCGATCCTGCTGTTTATGAAGGAATCTTTCCTCAGTACCGCAGAGGGCCCAGCAGATGAGTGACTAATGAAGAGAATATGATTGTTTATTTGAAAAGTGAAAAGTATTTTTTGCAACTGAGAAATCACTGCTTGACTCTTTGCCCAAACGGAAAGCCAAAAACAATGATGTTTCTCAAGTTTAAGAACCAGTTCCTGAGTCCAAAGAACAGCTTCAAATCTGTCTTCCAAGGCACTTTGCAAACAAATTTGGCAAGAAATGAAAGCTATCTAACATTTAAAGTGTTTTGGTTTTGGTTTTTAATTTGGACATCTTAGAACAAGGGCCTCAAGCTATGGCCCTCAGGCCAAATCTGGGCTAACATCAGTTTTTGTAAATAAAGTTTTATTGGTACTCAACAGTGCCTACACGTTTACATAATGTCTAGGGCTTCTTCTGTACTACAACAGCAGAGTTGAGTAGCTGTGACAAAGACTCCTCTGGCCAACAAAGCCAGAAATATTTACTATCTGGCCCTTTAGAGAAAAAGTTTGCTGATCTCTGTCCTAGAAAAAAATGAAGGCAATTCAAGTCACCTCATGGGTCCAACCAGACAAGCATGAGACCGCGGGAACTGAGCTACCTGTATAGATCTTGGCACAAGACACAGGACCACAGATGGAACTCCAAGCCAGCACAGTTAATCCCTTCTTTTTTTTTTTTTTTTTTTAATAGCTACTTTATTTATTTATTTATTTATTTTTGGCTGTGTTGGGTCTTCGGTTCGTGCGAGGGCTTTCTCTAGTTGCGGCAAGTGGGGGCCACTCTTCATCGCGGTGTGGGGACCGCTCTTCATCGCGGTGCGCGGGCCTTTCACTATTGCGGCCCCTCCCGTTGCGGGGCACAGGCTCCAGACGCGCAGGCTCAGTAGTTGTGGCCCACGGGCCCAGCCGCTCCGTGGCATGTGGGATCCTCCCAGACCAGGGCCCGAACCCGTGTCCCCTGCATTAGCAGGCAGATTCTCAACCACTGCGCCACCAGGGAAGCCCACAGTTAATCCCTTCTGATTCAGCTCACGGACACTATCCCGTGGAGACTATCCACCCAAGAAAAGCAACTCCCCAATTCAAATTCTAGGTAAATCCTGTTGATGGAAGATCTCTGCAGAACACAGAAAGGATCTTACTTGACTGAGGAAAAGGTCATTTGATAGTCTTAAAAAACACCATTCTTCAAAGGGAATAAGAAAAGATAAATATGGTATGAAGAATATTTGGGGCTATCTGATGCAGTAACTTTAAAAAGCATCCGTGCAGTTAAACAAAATCCCTATGGATCTGATTGGCTGCTTGGCCTCGGGCAGGTCAAACCTCTCTGTTTCTCCGTGTCACCCTATGTACAAAGTACAGGCTGGTTAGATGTGCTCTTGGGTCCAAATCCGGCCAAAAATTTGAGGACTGTTCTGCACTTTCATCACTCATTCGTGCATATGTTCAGACTGTATTTACTGAACACCTATTTCCATGTGCCAGGCACGCTGTTGGTGCTTTGGGTGTGGGGCCAGTAACGCAGAAAGGAATCCCGTCACCATGGAGGTTACTGTCTTCTCCAGAGACAGAGCACTAGCCCGACAACGAATAAATAAAACTAAATGCAAACAACAACAAGTTCTCCAGAGCGCTGAGACAGAGAACGTGGGGGGCTGCTGGGGCAGAACAGCCAGAAGAGGCCTCTCTGAGGAGGTGACAGCCCAGGGCCAGCCCTGAGGCATGAGGAGGAGCGGCCACGCAGGGTGCCGGGGGTGGGGACCAGGGGGGTGCAGTCTAGGAAGGGGGGAGCTCTTCCTGCTGTCACAGGACGGGAAGACTCAGAGGACGTTCGGGAGGCTCCCTGGTGTGTCCCCGGGGGCCGGGGGGGAGGGGGCGGTAGCTACACCAGCATCTCGGGCTCTGAAATGAACTTGCTCCAGTTCTGACTGTTCATAGGGCTTCGGACAGACCAAACCTCCGTGCTCCTCCGCTTTTGCACAGGGACAACGGGGAGATGGTGACTTAGGTGTGTCCCAGTCCTGAAGCGGGAAGGGCGTGGCATGCTCCAGGACCTGGTACAAGGCCAGAGGGGCAGAGAACAGCAGGTAAAGGGGGAGGGAGGCACACGACAGGGCGGGAGGGTGGGCAGGGCCCAGTCATGGTAAGGAATTCGGATTTATTTAAATTGCGATGGAAAGTCACTAAAGGGTTTGAAGCAGGGAAGGTTTTCACTTTTCAAAGATGACTGTGTTATAGAGAACAGGAAAAGAGTGGGGTAAGAAAGGAAGGTGCGGCAGAATGCCACTGTGGTCCAGGTAAGAGATAATCATGGACTCGACGGAGGTGGGGCACAGCAACTGAACTTGATCTTGAGCACCTGCTCTGAACAACTGAAAGTGGCTACCTGGACCACTGCGTTGAGAAGGATTGCGAAGCTTAGACGGGGTTCACTGGGAAAAAAGTATCTGGTTAGTGATGCCTGCCACAGGCGCAGGAGAGGGAATAACAGCAACAGATGTCAATATACATCCTCCGTCTACAGAAACTTCAAGCAGTGCTACTCACACTATAATGTGTGACAACTCACCTGCAGATCTTTAAACTACAGATTCTGAAACAGTGGGGTTAGGGTGGGGCCTGAGATTCTGCATTTCAATCATATTTCAGGGTGATGATGCTGGTGCAGAGAGGTCACTTTGAACAGCGCAGGTCTGGAGCTTGTACTCTTTTCTTCCCCCCACAGATCTGCACAGGATGAACACCAGCTCCCAGGGCTCGTCACAAAAGGACTCTCAACAAATGCTGACTGGGCCAAGTTGGGGGTCTTTTTGTTTTGTTTTGGTTTGGTTTGGTTTTGGGGGTTTTGTTCTGTTTTGTTTTGCATGTGTGTGACTTTCAGCCCTCAACTGAAATAAAAAGAACTCTGAAAAATTCCAGGTAGCTAGCCATAAAAAGCATCACCCCAGAATATCGCCAATAACATCACGCATATGTATTACACATCGTCTGTGGACCTGCACCTCATCCTTACTGAGTTGAAGATCATTTGGGTGAGGGTAAGGGTAAGAAGCGATGAAAATGCAATGAAAATGCAAAAGCTAGAAATCTGCTTAACAGGGCTGATTCTAACCACGGGGTTATTATTTGAACTCTAAGCACTGTGGAATGATTGGGAAATACGGTAAGGAAAGAAAGAGCTGCAGCTGGGTCCCCAGAAGAGCAGCACCGCGCCCCCTGCTGGACCCCCAGCTGCACTGCACGATGACAGCAAGGCTGGCTCTTCACAAAAAGCCCCAAAAGGGAGTTTGCATCCTGTGTCTGGACTCCACCACACTCCTGGTCCACAATCCCAACTACAACTATTGATAATATAAGAATTGGCCGAGTCCAAATTTCCCTCCCAAAGTCAGATCCAAATCAGCTCTAAATCAAGGATTGTAGCCAGACCCTGCTGTCTGCAGATGGGATCAGCTGGCCAGCGGACTGGGTATTAAATAAATGTTCCCCAAACCTGAAGGTTCGGTTCAAGGCATTCAGCTGCCCTGGAAACCAAAGTCTCCTTTTTACAATGAACAGAGGCCCTACAGCTCCATGCAGCTCAGTCAGTCCCAGGAGCTGCCTCCTCTGAATTACACGGTCTACAGATTCTTGTCTCTCTCTCTCTCTTTTAAACTCACAGAATTACAAAAGCCTTAATTTTTAAAGAGTTTACCTTAATAGTGCACATTCATCTTCAGGGGGCCATTAAAAAATCATGAGAACATTCTCCTGTTGCAGGGAAGTGATTCATGCTTTCTACTAGCATACACCTCAATTTCAGGCCTCTGCTGGTTACAGCATCCCAAACTCCCCGACTATATTAATTCAATTTATTCTGCACCTTTCTGAGTGGTTGCATATTAATATTATACACACACAGCGCTTTTCAGGTCTCCAGAATGTTGAACAAGACTGTTCCTTAGATAAAGTAAGAGCGAAAAGATTAATCATCACCAGGATTAATTGTGAGGAAGGAGTGGGACAGCAAAGAAGCCATTTGTACGTGAGGGATTTCATACCTAGGATGAATTCGCCTCTTGCTGGAATGCTGGGGGATGAGGGCTGAACACTGCCTGGTAAAACACAGAGGTCAATTGCTTCATCTGTCTAACTGGGGTTAGTGTAAAGGCAGGCGGGCCTCTTCATTAACTCCAGTGTATTACTGTAGAGTTAGCTACAATGAGGATGGCAAAGTAAACATGGGGCTGCAGGCTGGAAAGTCAATGAATTTTTTAACAAAGAGAGGAAGGCTTGCTGAGTTCACAGCTACAGCTGTTGAGGCTTTGCTGAGACCTGGTCAGACCCTTAGCTCAGCTCCTCAACTCCTCAAACAATTCAGGAAAGGACCTTAAACTTTCCGTGCTGCTTCTCACCCTGCACCCTGGACCTCGGCTGACCCAGATGCCTACTGCAAACTTTACAACATACCCAGGCCCAAGTATGTAAGATGCCTTTTAAAGATATAATAGGTTATATTAAGACTTCAGCCATCTTTGTCTCTGATCACCACCAAAGACTTTGTTCAGTAGAATAATGGGTGTTAGAAATGATTTTTCAGTGAAGTAAAGGGAGGTCGAGATTTACAGATTACCTAGAAATGTCTATCCAAGCTCTGTCCTTGCTTGGATAAAGTATAACATCCAGGAAGCCCAACAGCCTTCCCCCTTTGGGAGGTGCCCAGGCTGGCTTCTAACCTGGTCTTGCATGCAGCCGCCAATCGGAATCCCGGTTAACCTTAACCCATCCTGCCCTGGGATACTGTCACATCTGCCTTGGGCTCTTCCAGGAGGTACTATGGAAGCATCCAAAAGGACCCAGAGCTGGGACTCCAGCAAGCTTGTCTCAGTGGGTTATCTGGTTTTGTGCTTGCTTGCTGTTAAAAAAATTTTTTTTGACTAGAGAAAGATCAAATTCAATGACCCACCCTGCTTTTGCACAGATGGTTTCTTTAGAATTCTTCAGAAAGCTTTGACCATCTCATCCTCCCTTTTTTGACCCAGAGAATTCCTACTCAACTTTCAACCCTCAAATCAGATGGCACTTTCTCTAAGAACCTGATGCTCTCCCCAGACCCAGAACGGGCCAGGCTCTCCGCCATACTCCTGTCGCACCCAGACTCCCCTCAGTGCCATGTTAGAGAGCCTGTCACGCTGACCTGTAACTTCTTCCTACTCAGCTGTCTGTCCTTCTCGTCCATGAGCTCTGAGGGCAGTGACTTTGTCTTGTGTCTGCATTCCAGGCATTGGGTACTGGGCCTGGTCCATGGCAGGCCCTCTATAACGATGTGTCAGAGAAAGCAGTGAAGCCAGGAGAGGGAGGGAGGGAGGAAGGAAGAAATGATGGAAGGAAGGAAAGACAGAAGGAAGGAAGGAAGGAAGGAAGGGAGGGAGGGAGAGAGGGAGGGAGGGAGGGAGGGAAGAAAAGGAAGGGAAGGAAAGGAAAGGAAAGGAGAAAGGAGCAGTAGGGGAGGAGGTGTATAATTTGCCACATCTCTTCCATTCTTGAAGTCAGAAGCAGGTGCTCAGATAACCTACTACTCAAAAGGATTAGTATTTCACACGCTGAGGAAAACAATGAGAAAAAAAATCTCACCACAGCCGTCCAATAGCAAGAAACTGGGTAGGGAGGCAAGGCTAGCAGGTGCAGAGCCAGCCCCTGGATGAGGGTAAGAGCCTGGCTCTGCCCTCTCTGAGCCACGTGGGCGGACATAAGCTGCTGAGCCTCTCTGAGACTCAGTTTCTTCTTATGTAAAACAGGGGAACCACGAGAACATGCCGGAAAGTACTGCGGCACGCATTCTGAGAGATGCTGACCATGAAGCGCTCAGCCAAGAGCCCATGAGGAGAAAGCAGGCAATAAACGGTAGGTGTCATGGCTGGGGAGGGAGACAGACCCCAAGTCTAAATGCCTCACTGTGGCCCAGGAGCCGGGCCACCCACAGGGCAAAGCACAACAGCTGTCTGCAGACTGCAGGTGCTGTTTTCAATTCAATCAAGTGCCTGCTGCTCTCGCCTGATTGTTTAAAAAGCAAAGCAAGGAGCTGGGGACAGAGCTTTAGATCTCCAGACGACAAGAGTTACGGGGATCAGCTGCATAACCATGTGAATGTACTTCACACTATCGAAGTGCACACTTACAAACGGTTAAGGCGGTAAATTTTGCTATCTGTATTTTACTACGATTAAAAATAAAGTTGATTAAAAAAGAAATAGTGGGCTTCCCTGGTGGCGCAGGGGTTAAGAATCTGCCTGCCAATGCAGGGGACACGGGTTCGAGCCCTGGTCTGGGAAGATCCCACATGCCGCGGAGCAACTGGGCCCGTGCGCCACAACTACCGAGCCTGCACGTCTGGAGCCTGTGCTCTGCAACAAGAGAGGCTGCGATAATGAGAGGCCCGCGCACCACGATGAAGAGTGGCCCCCTCTTGCCACAACTGGAGAAAGCCCTCGCACAGAAATGAGGACCCAACACAGCCATAAAATAAATAAAAATAAATAAATTTTAAAAAAAGAAAAAGAAATAGCAGTGATAGTTAATGTTTCCCGAGCATCATGTCATTGGTTTCATTCTATAGTCATTACAACCCATGAGGGCGATACTGCTATCTCAGTTTTACACCTAAGAAAGCTGGGGTCCAGAGAGGGTAGGTAACTGGCCCAAGGTCACACAGCTGCTGAAGGGTAGAACTGGGCTCACCCCCACATGGTCTGGCTCCAGAAACCCTGCTCTGAACCACGAGCACACTGAGGAGAAGCATTCCAGAATTACTCATGCCCAAAGGAGGTACCAGCCAGAGTCCCAAATTTGGAATTTACAGACCTAAACTGACTCTCCAGCTCTGTCACATGCTGCGTGCAGAACCCCACACTGAGCCTCAGTTTTCTCACTTAAAAAGTGAGAAGGGTATCTACACTAGAGACCTCAGAAGGCTGGCAAAGGATGGCTAAGAGGACAGCGTCTGCAAACCACAAAGCTTCCTCCCCATGCCCCCTCCTGCAACATCACACGCTCAGGGAGAAGCCGCTCCAAAGGCACACTCAGGTGCAAACACACAGGCTGGTGGTCACCTTTTATCAAGTGAGCGTTTTTCTGTGGAAACTGTGGAAAGAAAAGTCTGAAGAAGCAAATAACCATCACCCTTACCTCCACTAGCCCTGCATCTCTGAGAAATTTCCAGGGCACCAGGGTGGCTGGAGCAAAACCAGAACAGGCAAGAGTGGCAAGAGATTAACAGGGAACGGAAGAAAGTATACAAGTGGGTGCCGGGCACTTCAGAAACCAGCAGACAGAACAAGTGCAAGGAGAACCACCGGAACCAAACATCAAACCCACAAGAACAAGGACAGTTCAATTCTTTAAGAGAGGCAGTTTAATACCAACAAATGACTGCAAGAGGGGTTGGCAAACTACACCCCCTGGGTGAAATCCAGCCTGTGGTCTATTTTATTGTAAAAACTGTACATTTTAGGAGAGGGGGGAGGGGGAGGAGGGAGGGGAGGGAATGAAAAAAAGGAGAAGAAGAGGACGAGGAGACAGACCAACTACAATGCCTAAAATACTTACTTCTGGGCCTTTACAAAAAAATAAATATTTGCCAACCTCTGGTCTCTAAGATATAATGGAAAGTAAGTACCTACTTCTTGTCATCTGAAGGCATAATGAGGTCTGTGCACATTTTGGAAGAAAAGCAAACACCAAGGCGGAGGGCTGCCCAGATGCAAGCGAGGAAGACACCGAACCATCCCCACTGTGAAGTGACATGTAATGCTACACGAGGGGTGGCGGTACACGCCAAATTGGACACAGAAGCCGGCAGCACGGTGGGCATCCAGAACCTGGCGGGAAATGGGTAGAGGTCCCAAGAGGTAAAAGTGAAAGGAGAGCTCTGGAAGACATGTCTGCGTGAATAAACGCAAGCTTGTTTGAAAACCTCTTGGGTGGGCAGATCAGGCCCCCACCCCGTGCTGTCACCAATCACTGGAAATTTACCACCACTGTTTCACCTTCCTAATTTGCTGTGTGATCTTGAGCGAGTGACTTAAGCTCTCTGTTTATGCTTCCTCACTTGCAGACTGAAGATCATAAAGCATCTAGCATATCGGATTGATGTGAGGATTAAATAAGCACATGGGCAGTTCTTCAAATGCAAAACACTACTTAAATGTTAGCCTTTTTCTTCCTTTTTTAAATCACCCTCTACCTTACATTTCGCTAACTGGTCCAGTTCAAAGACAGGGAGATGGGAGAATTCACTCCACCTGCTTTACTTGTGAGTTGATCTTAGATTGTAGAGCCAGTGATGGTGCTCTACTCACCAACTGCTCTCTTGGGGGTTCTGTAGAGCCCCCAAGAAGGGATGGGACCACGTGAGGAAGAGGCAGAAAGGGGATTAACAGACCCTGGAGAGGCAGGCAGGGGCAGGTCACGTGGGGTCCCGGCCATTGTGGTTTGTAAGGCTCCTCAATTCTTCTCGTCGCAGTGCTTCCCCACAAAGTTGCCAAGGTTAATCTCAAGAAGTAGGTTGGCCCCTATTAGCCATGAACATCCCACTTGGCCATCCTTGGGACATGAACAAGATGCGGTCCTGATTTCTCAGGCTAATTACCCAGAGACCCACCCCGGCTCACTGGACCCGGCTCACTGCCCCCACCCCCGAGCCTCCCCACTCCCTGCTCGGCTTTCTCTGTATTAACAACAAGCCTGCCATTCTGCAGAGCTACCAGAGATTACTACAGCCTGCCTTGCAGAAAATGCTGAGTGGAACGAAGGAGGAAAGAAAAAAAAAAAATTTCTCCTTTATGCGATTCATACATGGGCAAGAGCTACAAACAATTCAGGGCGCTAAAATTAATGCGCTCCCCTGCCAATGAGGAAAGGGTGAACATCAAGGCAGACTGTAATAAAAACGTATTTAATGTGTACAGCACATATTTATTCATTTTGAGAAAATCTGCAATGCTGCCACCCCCCCTTCTCCCATAAAATCTGACCATCCTACTCAGCTTCTATTCTTATCCCTTGCTCATTTGCGCAATTTTAACACTGCAGAATATAACTAGCCTAAGAATATTTTTTTTTATAATTACACCCATCACAGGAACTGTCAGTATCTAATGAAGGATAATTTCAGCTATTATAAGAAGCTTAAAAGATCATTTTCATGAATAATTCGTAATATGAATCATTAAATTCAAACAATGTCAGAAATTTCAAAAAAAGAAAAAAAAAAAGGAAAAAAATATTTTAGGCGTCTGAAAGTAACCATCCCTCTAAAGGCAGAATCCAGCTTCTGACGTACACAGAACAATACGACACATGGGGCAGATCTTCGTGTGAGGGGAGGAAACATGCAAATTGACTCATGTCACTTCCCACTTTAAATTTTTCACCAGGTTCCCCAGCCTGAGGATAAAACCCAAGCCTCTCTGCAGGTCACATGGAGTGATCCTTGCTCTGACCCTTCTCTGTCTCTCCAGCTTCTATCTTACCTCTTCCTCTCTCCAGGAAAGATAAGCTGTCTGAAAATGAAACAAACCTACCAGAACCTGAAGCAGGACAAAGGGGAAGAGAGATAAATCTTCCTGGTAAACTGCCTGTGCACCTGGATCCAGCCAGACCTGCACCCGAAGAAGTTCTGTGAGATAATACCCTTTCTTGTTGGTTTCAGTTGGCTTCATTGTTTGCCAAAGGAGAAAAAAGTTCTATTACTAAAATAAGGCTACAGGCCTCAACAGACCCAGAGGGAATAGCAGAATCACAGTTTTCATGGCTGGTCAAGGCCAAAGTCTGCAGAGCACTCAGCAGAGGACAGAGTGGGAGTTGAGGCTGAGCGGGGGGTGGTGATGTGTGTGAACACTGGGGTCAGGGGGTGGTCAGGATCAATGTATGAGCAACCGGGCTAGACCCAAGAGAGGACAAATCACCTGTGAGGCGGCTTGGCTAACAGGTATGTCCACACTGCATGGTGGCAAAGCCCCAGTATTCAGTCTCTCCCGGGAAACACACGAAAACCAAAGCACAACTCCCATTTCCAAAGGAAACTGGTCTGTATCCCACCTTGCACTAAAAAGACATTATGCATTAAAATATATATGAATTTTCATTAAGAAGAATAATGTTTTTACCTTAAATAAGGAAGGGAAGGAGGAGGAATGGCCTTGACCAACAGATAAAATACCAAACTTAACTAGATTACAAGATTCCAGAATATTACCCCTTTCTAGAAAATGGTGTTTCTCAAACCACAGGTTGTGTCCCTTTTGTAGGGTGGTGAAAATAATTCAGTGAGTCATAACTGATGTTTGTTAACATGGAGTAGAACAGGATACAAAACATGAGAATGTTTTGCCCGTAGTAAAGGTTAAGTATTATTCCAGGAAGGTTGTGTCTCAATTACCTACATACTTGAAAGTGTGTGCTTCAAAAGCCTATTTCTTACTGTGAGCCAGAGTCAAAAGGGATTGAAAATCACTTTTTTAAAAAATGTCAGATCCCAAAAAAAGATGTCAGATCCCCAAAAAATGGTGTCAGATCAGGGAGAACATTTGATGACATGACATGTTGGTTTCAAACTAAAAGGCAACTGATGGGCACAGAACCCATGCTTTCCCTCAGCGACCGTACTTCTGTAAATCTTTCCCACGTAAATGAAGCGGCCCAGGATATAAGAATACATGTATACAGGGGTTTATGAAACACTGTTTGTGATGGCAAAAACCTGGAATCAAACTAAATACCATCTATGAGGGAATGATTTTAACAATCACAGGACAGTCACATGATCAACTCTGATATGCAGATATTAAAAAGAATGACTTAGATCTGTATCTATTGATCTGGAGGAAGATTCATGACTGTTCAGTGATATGCTGTTACCTGAGAAAGCCAAAGTAGGTCAGATCGGGGGTCAGCAAACTTTCTTTAAAGGGCTAGGTGGTTTTCAGTTTTTCAGGCCATGTGTCTCTGTTGGAACCACTTAACTCCTCCATTGTATAGATAAAGCACACAGACAATACATACAAATGGATGTGGCTGTGTTCCAATAAAACTTTATTTACAAAAACCAATGGCATGCCCATGGGCCATGGTTTGCCAACCCCTGATAGAGACTGTAATCCCATTTTTTGAGGGGAAAAAAATGGAATAGGTAGAACAGGTATACTTACGTTTGCAGAATATAGATTTGCCTAAGTTCACATACATCAATTTACCCTGGTTTTCTAACGTGGGGAGCATTAAGGGAGATTAACTCCTTTATACGTCTCTGTATTATTGGGATTGTTATAAAAAAATACATATAACTCATTTTTAAAATTCCAATAAAATACTCAATTATAAAAAAACAATGTATGAAAAACAAGCTATGAAGTGATTGCTTTCACTGACATCAATTCTAATATATTAAACCAATATTTTTTATCGTTGCAAGTAACAGAAGAGACCTTCTATAATTCATATTTAATTGAATGCCAACTGTCGTACTCTCCAGATAGAAATTATCCAAGGAAGGTAGAAAGTATGATAAGTCATGGGAAACCAAGAAAATACTGTAAAGTTGATTTTCCTCTCCCTATGGGAGACTAAACGATGTAGAAAGAGCAGTTTAAAACTCGATCTCGTGAACCTGGGATCCACTGTTAACTGAGCCAGGTAGTTACTACCCGTGCCTCACAGATGGCGCAAGTGAGTTTATGCCATCTGGAAATAACACGAAGAGCATTAAGCCAAGATTTGGACCTGGGTCTCAATTCTCGTTTCATCAAATTCTCTTGGCGCTGACCTAGCTGATCAGTACGATCATGGTAAATCTAATCCTTCATGCCATGAGGGCACCCTCGATTCACAGGGGAAATAGGGCATGCGACACAAAGCAACTGGCTACCTTACTTCTGAAACATGAAGAGGAGGATGACCCCTGTTTCACCCAAACAGGGGGAGAGTTTCCAAGTGCTGAGAGGAGACCATCTTTCACATTTTACCTCTCGCCATTTCGCCACTGAAACTGACCCCATTACTGCCATTGCCCAGAAAGCTAGCACTTTGCGCCCACCTGCTCATCAAAGGCAGAGTAGCAATTAATTCACATGTGTGGCAAAAATGGCAAGTATCCCCTAATAGCCAGTGTTTCTTCTGTCGTAAGAAAAACACCAATTTTTGCTGGGCACTTGGACATCTGGGCACAAAACGAAGAGACTATGTTTCCCAGCGTCCCTTGCAGCCAGGTACGGCCACCATGAAGTGTCATGAGCTAAATGCAGAAGAAAGATTAGTGTACTTCAAGGCTTAGCAACAGAAACTATCCAAAAAATAAACATACAGAAAGGAAAAAGATAAAACACACAAAAAAGGCCAGGTTATCTGCCCAAGGTAACACTGCTGGCAAGGGGCAGAGCTAGAACCTTCTGGGACAAACCCATGGACGACACCTTCATGCTCTAACGCAGGATGGGCAGCCTTCATGAATGCTGTCCTGCTTTCCTCTGGAAAAGAGGTAAGGAAGGAGGCAAGACAGCAGTAACCAGCTTGCATGCCCATCAAACCCCACTTCCTGTCATCTTGGCACACATGTGACTGGTTACTGACAGGATCTTGGCATAATTTACAGTCATTTTATATCACTGCCTGATTTTACTGTTAAAATCCCTACCAATTATTTGTTATTGGTGTGGTTTTTTTTTTTGATGCCATCAGTTTTCTTCTTAGCCCATGAAGTCCCTGTGTCAATTAGGGGGGTAAGGGATGCCCAGACTTTTCAGGCAAGATGTGTTTATCCCAAGAGCGTTCACAGTGCATAGTGCTATACCCATCTGGAAGGATATACTCCAAAATATTAACAACGCTTGAGGATGTGTGATTTTTATTTTCTCCTTTTTTGCTTGTCTCTCTTTTTAAGTTCTCTATAATGAATATGGCTTCATTTTTTAACAAGGAAAGAAAACACAAATTGTTATTCCCCAATCAAGTTGCTAAAGACAATTTTCAGGCAAGCCTGGTGAGTTCAGCAGGCTGCTTCTGGCCCAGGGGTATATGTGTGCTTGTGTCTATTCCAAATCCTTCATTTTACTCAGAAGGAAGCCAAGACCACAGAAGCAAGGCCTCAAAACTGTGTGTGCACCATTCCTGGTTGCCACCCTGCTAATGGCATTATAATGAGACAAACCAGATGCAAATGAGGGCAAAAGTAATTAAAGGTAGAGCCGAGCTTGGCCTAATTGGCTCCACCTGGTAGAGGAGGGTTTTTTTTTTGTTTTGTTTTGGAGGGACTGGGCCTCAGAAACAGACTCTAAGTCAGAAATGGAAAGGTAATGGGGAGCACAGCATGGACCCAGAATGCCTCCCAGGAACTCGGGTCAAGGGCATCCAAGCAGCACATCACATGGCTCAGCCACATCCTCCCCTGCTCTGCGCACCAGCTTGGCTGCCTGGGAAAAAACTGGGACTGGAAAGACCAGGCACCCCCCTCTCCTGGAGCCCAGGTTACTGGACCCACCCACTCACCCCTATCTGTGACCTCCAGAGGGGCAGACACTGTGTGTCATTCACTTCTGTTTCGGGGCCTCAATGATCCGGCCCCCCACCCACCAGCTGTGTGCCTTGGGCAGAGCACTTGACCATGACGGTGGTAATAACAACAATCTAGGGCTTCCCTGGTGGCGCAGTGGTTGAGAATCTGCCTGCTAATGCAGGGGACATGGGTTCGAGCCCTGGTCTGGGAAGATCCCACATGCCGCGGAGCAACTAGGCCCGTGAGCCACAACTACTGAGCCTGCATGTCTGGAGCCCATGCTCTGCAACAAGAGGGGCCGTGATAGTGAGAGGCCAGCACACCGCGATGAAGAGCGGCCCCTGCCTGCCGCAACTAGAGGAAGCCCTTGCACAGAAACGAAGACCCAACACAGCCATAAATAAATAAATAAATAAACAAACAAACAAACAAACTTTTAAAAAATAAAATAAAATAACAACAATCTAACACAGTACATGGGAAGGGCTTTAATGTAGACAGTTTGACTCCCCTATACTCTCTCTCTGACCTTTCTTTTTTTTTTTTTTTTAAAGTATTTATTTATTTATTTATTTATGGCTGTGTTGGGTCTTCGTTTCTGTGCGAGGGCTTTCTCTAGTTGTGGCAAGCGGGGACCACTCTTCATCGCGGTGCGCGGGCCTCTCACTATCGCGGCCTCTCTTGTTGCGGAGCACAGGCTCCAGACGCGCAGGCTCAGTAATTGTGGCTCACAGGCCCAGTTGCTCCGCGGCATGTGGGATCTTCCCAGACCAGGGCTCGAACCCGTGTCCCCTGCACTGGCAGGCAGACTCTCAACCACTGCGCCACCTGGGAAGCCCTCTCTCTGACCTTTCTTGACCTCAGTTTCCCCACCTGCAAAGTGAGGATGATATAGAGTACCCACCTCACAGGAAGGTGGCCTCTTAAGCAGTTAGCACAGGACCTGGCATATGGTGCTTAACCCACACGAGTTATTATTAGCATTTAAACTCAGTAAGTCAGTCAGTCCATCACTCATCAAACATCTACTGATCACTTACCAGGGGTACGGAATCTGTTTCAGAAGCTGAGTGCACAACAGTATCAAAACCAAGTCAGTCCCCACTGTCACAGAGCTTATATCCTGGTAAATGTTTATGGAATATGTCACTAAAGAAAGGAAGAAATTAAAATTTTAAAGCACAAATTAGGCAGCAGTACTACAGATCTGGGAGTGACCAACTAGGGGAAATGATGGTGGGGATATCATTTAGGCTTCCTGGAGCAATGATATCTGTGACTAGGAGGTATACTGGGAAGGAAGAAGGAATATTCTATATTGAATGAACAGAAGGTACCAGGGTGAGAAGGCATTCCGCAGAGAGGGGTGAGAAAGGAGTGTATTTCTCCTGAAACGCAAAGAATGAAATTGAGGCCATAAACCAGTGAAATAACCCCAGACCAAGAGGTGGGCTTTATCTCTTTCTAGGATGTCTATTTTTCTATTCAGTCCAAGAAAAAAGAAAACATTTAGACAAGTCACTCTCCGCCGAGGTAGAAGCATCATTACCCACTCAAGCAAAGCAAAATGACCAGTTGCCTGATGAAAACTGTAATTAGAAACTTAAAACAGAGCAGTTTTCAGAACCAAAGTGGCATTTAACAAAACAAGCCACCTGTCAGCTTCCAGGAAGGGGAGGAGCTGAACACCAAAGGAGACACTGATTGAAAAACTGCAGGACGAGAATCACAACGCCGAGACAGCCTTAAAAAGTCACAATGACAACGATAAGTGTTATGTCTGGCCTAGTCCTCTAAGGAGGGAGCTGAAGCACTCCAAGTACTCCTGTTCTGTTTCTGGGCCAGTGTTTCCTACTGAACAATAAAAAGGATAAGAACAAAAATCATGAATCGATACTTGGTGTTTTCAGGCAATTGTTTTTGCAATGATTTAGGAGAGGAAAGCATCCTGCAGGGGATAAAATCAGGTGGAGCAAATAAAACATTATCTTGTATGGAGGTCTCCAGAGAGACATGAGCCACTTCTAGAAGCAGGGAATGGATCCTCTTGCAGCTATGACCCTGTATCGTTGAGGAAGCTTTTCCCAGTAGTGATGGCACTAAGGGGTGGCATGGGGGGACTTCAGAAACATCCTCCTCCACCCACCCCGGCAGAATTGTTATCAGCCTCACCTTCCTCAATGCCACCTGGGGCAAGGACCACGGGCTGCCTACCCGATATCCACTGTCCCTCCTTCCCTATGTGCCAGTTAAGCAACCATGTTTCCCAGCTTTCCCCACAATTAGGGGAAGCCCAACAGCATTAAGCAGAAGTCATTTGGGGCGAAAGCTGCTTAAAGAAAGCTTATGATCCTTAAAGCTTTAAATCCTTATAGAATTCAGCTGTGAAATGCACTCTCTTCCCTTCCCACTTCTGCATCTATCTGTCTGAGATACAGATGTGATGGCTGGAGCACTAGCCGCAATACATTGATAGAAACCATGAGGCAATCATGAAGATAAAAAGCCATGTACTGAGGATGGTAGAGCAAAAAGAAAACAGCAGCCTGAGTTCCCAACCGCTATGGAATCATCACACTAGCCTTGGACTAGACTACTTACTTCTAGACTTGTGTGGGATAAGAGAAAAACTTCATGGAAGTCAGTGTTGTCTAGGTTTCTTTTTCTTATGCAGCCAAATCTAGTTCTACCTGATACACTATCCCAAGGAAACATACAAATTCAATAAAAACAGAGCAAAACAATGCCTCCAAACCTCCTTTCCAACAAAACCACCAAACCCCTCCTACATAAAAATTTTGGCGTTACCCCCATTTCCCACATCACTCCAGATGCAAGATCATCTGTTTTTGCTCCCCAAATCCTCTCTTGTCAGAATTCATCTCTTATTTCTGGGGGCCTGCCCCTCTGCATTCTCAATTCAGAATGTTTGGATGGGGCTGCTCCCACCTTACGCCCTCCCTTCCAGGAAAGGGCATGTGACCATGGCTAGGCCTATCAGAGTTCTAACTCCCTCCCGCCCATGCCACCCAAGTCCCCAGAATTCGTTTAAGTGAGGCCTGCCACCCAAGCTGGGCCATCAGAATTAATCTGGAAACATCTGTGCATGCAGTCAGTAAGGACACCCTCAACTGCACTTGCAACTTTTAAGTCTTTTCATTAATCTGCAATCAATATGGAAATTGATCTGTTATACCTGGGTGGTGAGTACATTGGGTGATGGGTACATTACTTCCTGGACTTCTCCAGCAAGTCCTGATTTTAAAATATCAAAGCTTTGGCCACTGTCCCTGGAGCATCTTCCTGGTGCTTGCAGTACCGAGTGCTTAGCAAGGGCCAGGTATTGGGGCTACCTGTTCGGATTTTTATTTAAAGGTCAGGAAACTGGCTAATCACACAAATATTGTTCTACCAGCCTAATGGACTACAAAGCTTTCAAAGAGGTTTACTCTACAATTATCACCATAATTATTCACCCACTTTTCAGAAATTAATGTACAGGTGTTCTGCTAACGGTCCCTGACCTTCCATAGCCTGGACGCCCTTCAAAATGCATCTCCAATCCAAAATAATGTCAACAATTGCCTGGTACTTCACATCTGTCATCTCTTTTATACTTCAAATAATGCTAGGAAGTCAACACTATTATCTCTCTGTTCAAATAAAAACACTGAAGCTCTAAGATTAAAACTCATTCCAAGACTTCGGAGCTGGTAGATGATAGGGCTGAGGTTCAACCCAGATTCCCCCCAACAGGAAAATGTGTGCCTGCCTTTTGCCTCCAAGCCCTGCTATCGCCTTCTCCGTGCTCCTTCTCAAGGCAAAGGCTTCTCTTTACCGTGGAAGGAGGAGCCTTCATTGAGGAAGAAGAAAATGTCTACAGGACGCCTGGTCCACACACACCACTGCTACTGAGAAGCGGTGAGCCAGCGCTTCTGTTTGTCCCCAGCTGATGTCCAGTTCCAAGCACCTCATGCTCTGACCCGGCTACCCATGTGGCCCATGACCGGGTTTTGGTCACCCACTGAAGACAGGGGCATAGAGTGGGTTTTTCTCAGGGTAAAGTTAAGGGGTAGAGTCTAACCAATCAAGCCAGGCGTCCCAGGCAGAGGCTGTCCCTACAGACAAGCACCTCTCGGCCACCTGTCACACACCACCTCTGAGGCCCAGAGTGATGCAGCATATCTTACCACCTAGAACATTTCCGGGAGAATCAACTTAGGGCGCTGGGGGAAGCATGGACTTGGCATACATCTGGGTAGGAATTTTGGCTCAGCCACTTTAGAGGTGGATGACTGTAACGATTAATTTCTTGTGTCAGTGAGATTCAAGATATCTACCACAGGCCAGGAATCAAGGAGTAACTGACACATTTGAAGCACAATAGCACACATCACTTCATCAATCTGAAGGCAGTGGTTCCAAGTGGCCAAGCGCTGGGATTTTTTAAAACTCCCCAGGTGACTGAATATGGGGCCAAGACTTGAGAAGCACTGCTCCTCGTGGGGGAAGATGGGAGAGTGGTTTATAAGGAAACTAGTGGGGAAGAGCTCTCTCTTCAGTTGGGTTGCTGGGAAGATTAAACCAAGAGCTGCTGACAGCTTTCTGCCAGCATAAGAACACCTGCCTGAAAACGGAGCCAACATATGAGGGGGGGGCGGGTGTAAAGCTGGGGCACACCAGCTCACAGGAGCCTGGTGCATGTATCTCTTCCCAACTCTGCATTCAGTGACATCGTGTTGACAGCTTGAAATCAGCCACAATGGAGCACCACCACCATGGACATCAGCAAGCACTTTAAATCAGAGCCTTCTTCCCTTAGAGAGCTGGCTGTTAAACATTCACCAGCACCACACTGCCAGTATTTGGGGGCGAGGGGGAAGGGAGACAGAGTTGAGAAATGAAAAAATCAAAAACAAAAAAACCTCCTAATGATATTGTTTGAGCCCCTGGATCAAGCCATTCCTCAAGACAGGCACTCCTGGACTTCCACTGTTTTCATTTAAAACAGATTGAATTGGACTTTATGACTCTTGTAATCAAAAGAGCTCTGAATGATGAAATCCTGGAAGAGTCAAAGTCATGTGCTAACTGTAGTCACAAGGAGCCAAAACTATATGTGATCAGAAGAATCTGGTTGGAGGCACAACTGAAGGAAGCGGTTACACAGGGTACAGCACGTTATCTGTAGCCCTAGAATGAAGACCTCGCCCGCTGCTGAGCTCTCCCTGGCTGCCGTGGGTTTTCAATCACCTAAATGCCAGGAGGCCAGGTCCTATAATAGCTCCTCTTGGATTTCTGTTCATTCGTGTTATAAATCTTTATGGAGCACATCCCTTGGGTCAAGCACTGTGCCAGGCACCGTGAACACAGCAGGGAAGAGCAACAGGCAAGGTCCCTGCTCCTGTGGACTGTACACTGCAGGGTGGAACACACACAGCGAACAAGGAAGGCAATAAACCACCAGATACTGTGAGGTACTGGTAAAGGCGCTGTGATGAAGATAAAGGAACTAATGGAACAAAGAAGGAAGGAGAGGCAGGGAGGTCAGAGGAGGTGACATCTGAACAGAAACTGCCTGACAAGGCAGAATCAGCCATTCAGAGATTGAGGGAGAAGCTTTCCAGCAGAAGGACAGCAAGTGCAAAGCCCCTGATGTATTACTTAGTCAAGGCCAGTGTGGCCGGGGCCGAGAGAGGGAACAAGAGGGTGAGGGGAGGTGGGGCTGGAAAGCAGGGAAGAGCCAGATCACACCAAGTACCGCAAGCCATGGTCAGAAAGTCTGGACTGAGTTTTAAACAGCAGAGTGATGAGATCTTATCAGTGCTTCCACGAGGTCCCACGCTTATCCCACTAGAACCAGACACAGACACATACACACAAGACTCATGACCTTGCTTTCCTTGCAACCAAAGCAGCCTGCCTCAAACAAAGACATCTCCACCTCTGTGCACACAGGGGGCAAGAACATGCGGCCACCCAAGGGGAGGCGCCAACACCTGCAGTGATTGAGGCTGAAGGATGAAAGGGTACACAGCACCGCACGCACCCTTGAAACATGCCAGCTTCAGGAATCCTCTCGCCCATGACCGTCCATCTTCACAGAATTAGGCTTCTCAACTGTCCCACCCCACTTTCTGGGAGCCCACGGAAACTGAGACCCCAGGGAGGGCATGAAGCACATGCAGCAGTGGAGCGGGCATCAGTGGGCATGCCACACGCAGGCAGAGACATGACACGGGAGAGAGGTTGATGACTTCCTTTTTTTGTTTTATTTCTTTTGTTTCTTAGAGTAAACTTTTCAAATTGTTCCCAAGCCTCCCTTATCTGTCAAGTTCCTCCCACTGGATCTCCTACCCTCGCTGCCGATTACTCTGACTGCCACCAGCAACAGGCCATTTCTTCTCCCTCTGCCCCTGAGCCTACGGCAGATGAATTAAATGGCAATGCCGACAAGCACTTGCAGTGTTAAAATCCATCACCACGGAACAGGACTGCGGTGGCCAGGACAGGTGATGCCAGTGGAGTGGACCTAGTGAGACGGAGGGCAGCCGGGAGGAAGGGCCTCACACCACGGAGACAGACACTGTGGATTGGGAAAGACTCCAGAGAAATAACAGTGCTTCATGAAGACGGAATGGACTCTGCACCCAGTAAAGAGCTAATTTTTTGCCGTGGAGCACACGAGCTATGGAAACCCAACTCAAGCTCGAAAACAGGGGCAGGGGAGGTTGGTGAATTACTGCTCTTGTTAACAGTACGTTCAGGGCTGAACAGTCACTTCAGGCACTGCTGGATTCAGGGGCTCAAAGGACACGATCGGCCCCTGATTCCTCCCTGCCTCTCGGCCCAGCTTCTCTCTCCGTGTGACGGCCTCACGCCCAGGCTCCACCTGGAGACAAGGTAACCACAGTGGCCCCAGCCTTCCAGGCCCAACAGGAAAGAAAGAACTCTTGACAGCCTAGTAGAGTCCTGAGACCCAGCTGGAGCCAGTCAGCTGAGGTCAAGTGCAGAACGGAGGGTAGAGCCTCACCTATCTCACTGGGCTGACCCTGAGCGAGGACGCTGGTCTGATGAAAACTAGAGCATGTGGGACCTGACACCGCGAGGCCACAGATGTCCACCGTGCACAGGCAGACGGGAGAGGCAACCCGAGCCGTGTGACGAGGGCAGACTCATGCACTTCCGGAATCCCACGTTCGGCTGCCCCTGGTAGGAGAACCTTTTCCTTAATACAGAGAGCAAGCTCCAACTCACAGGCAAATGCTCCTTGGGAGAGCCTGGGAGAAGCCCAACATGCAGCAAAGTATTCATGAGAATAGCCCCACCCCCTGCCGCGGGACACTCAGAGAGCCCAGACCCCCCAGCTGCGCACGCAACAATGACCACACCCAAAGAGTAACAACAAGGGTCCACCGGACAGTAAGGCCACAACCCTACAGCTCTGGAGGCTTCGTCTCCAATGTCCAGAGCTGGCTGGTGACAGGAATCATCCACCAGGGCTGACACGAGTGACCCCCGGGTGGGGTGAGTGTGACCTGGGACAAGGACTTTCCTGTCTTGGCCAAACACACCTTGCACAAAGGGGTGTGGCAGAGGGGTGGTGGGCTTTCCTGTCCCAGAGGTGGCCGCAAATCAAAGACCACAGCTCTCCCTTGAGTTCCCAAGTTTGTCCACCAGGTGACCTTTGACCAAGAAAACCAACCTTTAAGACATCAACCTCCCACCACAAGCTCCATAAGGTGATTAGATGATCCCCATGTCCATCAATGATTAAGGCAATACCTCAACTTAACTGAATATTTATATGCACTCCCTATGGCTGCTGTAACAAGTTACCACAAACTTAGTGGCTTAAAATAACACAAATTTACTATCTTGAAGTTCCGGTGGTCAGAAGGCTCAAATGGGTCCTATAAGCTAGTCTCAAGGTGTCAGCAGGACTGCATTCCTTCTAGAGGCTCTAGGGGAGAACCTGTTTCCTTGTCTTTTCCAGTTCCTGGAGGATGCCCGCATTCCCTGGCTTGTGGCCCGTCCTTTATCTTCAAAGTGCATCTCTCCTACCTCTGCTCCTGTTGTCACTCCTTCTCCATCTCCAACCCTCCTGCCTTTCTCTTATAAGGGCCCTTGTGATTACACTGGGGCCATGTGGGTAAACCAGGATAATCTCTCCATGTCAAGATCCTTAAATTAATCACATCCGAAAAGTCCCTTGTGCCATGTCAGGGGGTATATTCACAGATTCTGGGGATCAGGACATGGACATCTTTGGAGGACCAACATTCTGTCCACCACAGCATTTTCTAGATCCCAGCATGTTATCTGAATTACATCTCTTAACAGCTAATCCTCACAACAACCACCTATGAAGTATATACTATTTTAATAAATCCTAATTTTACAATTGTTCCAAGGGGCCACGAGAGGTAAAGTAAGATAGTAAAAATAGTAATAATAATAATTATAACATTTATTGAGTAGCTACTACATATCAGACATTATTCTAAATGCTTTCCATGCACTAATCTATCTCATCTTCCCCCAGAACCCTGTGAGGAAGGTACTATTACAATTCCCGTTTTACAGAGGAAGAAACTGAGGCACAGGAAGTTACATGGCCTCTAAGTCAGCAGCCCCGGGCAGTGCTCAGTGTCTTTGGCACAGAAGTCATTCATTCACTAACATCCATCATGACGTGCAAGAAGAATGCAGAATGCACAGTGTTTCCCAAACGTTTTGGCCGTGACACCTTTCTCACGGGGACATGTACCGGGACTAGGATGAAGTGACCCCCTTGGAGAACGGTCGCAGCTACAGGTGAAATAAGCCTTCCTTCCATTGACACAGCCTTTCTCCAGATGGACAGGTGTAATGGAGGAGGTGTCCACTCACTGACCCACACTCCTGCCCCAGCCCCACTGCCCTGGCCTCTCCCTCAGGAGGCACCAGCAGCTGCGGTCATCACAGCTCTCAGCGAAGGCCCCCACCTTGGGCCATGTTTCCATGGGGAGACATCCATCATAATACGCTCTGGGCCTCACTCCCCACCTCCTACCTCACTGGTGAGATCCTCAATCAAATGGAGATGATGTATTAAAAAGGGAAACACCTCCACGGACTGTCTTCCCTCTTGGTCCCCACTGGGTGAGTGTAATTCTGCAGATCCAACAATGCCTCACAGTGGGGGTCCCTGGGTCTACACCTGGGAGGCAATGTACTGGGGAGTGTGATTCTGGCTTCAGGTCAAGCTGGAGTTTCCAATCAACTGACAGTAATAAAAATGTTATTTTGATCACTTTTTGTCTGATTCCTACATTGGTGTTTCATAGAGAATCTGGGGGGAAAGAATAGCCATGATTAATTATAACCTCAGAACTGAAACAAAGTTACCTACTAACCTCTTAAAGTTTGTCAACAATCTATTCTAAAGGTCCATTTTAAGTTGATTTTTTTTTTCTTAATCCTGAAGGCACTTCCCACAACAACTATGACTATAATGATCCCAATATAGCCCTCGGCCATCTATTCAACCCTGAAGGCATTTGGGGCTTAAATGACTTTTCACTCTTTTCCCTACTGATGAGCTCAGTTTCATAAACCATTTGTCGTCCAAAAGACAGAAAAATCTTTATATCCTCAAACTGAAAGTTTTCTTTTGTGGAAAATGCATTCTGAATTCCCACCTAGAATTTGGGAAGCTAGTACACATCTCTATGTCCACCTAACACCAGGAGCCAAGGAAATCATGGATCAGGAAGAAAGGACTCTCCCTCTCCAACCTCTCCCTGCCCCTGCTCCTCCAACTCCCCAGAAACCCCAAGCCCCTCCTAGCCTGGCCAGGACACCCCGAGCTACCAAAGCCTGACAGTAGGGCACCCCAAGGCACCCCAACCTGGCCAGGGCACATACTCAATAGTTTTCAACAAACTGAGTCAGCATCTGGCTGGGGTTGAGGAATGAGTCCCAATTCCTTTGAGTAGTAGATGACACACTTAAAAATTAGGTAAAAGCTCTGGAAAGGCCAGAGTGCAATTTTTGAAAGCATGCCTTTTAATGAGGCTGCTTCCTAGTGTCTGGCATACAGCCGGTGCTCACGAATATTACTTAAGTGGAAGAAGGAATAAACTGCAGGACTTAAACAAACAAGCAAACGCAGGGCATCGGTCAGTATGTGCCTGCATCTGAGGGCTTTCATAAAGACCTCCCACTAAGGATGACTCACAGATAAGGTAGATGGTCTTAAACGACCCAGTAAGAAACGGAGGGGTAAGGGACAGCAAAGAAATCGCAAAATGTGCTTCATTATCTCTGCTCTGTTCCATTTAAGGGCTATCTCATACCTAGCTTTGGCTCAGAGCATTCAGGCTGGGTCTTAGGAAAAGGGACTCTGGCTGCCGTGAGAAACCATTCTGTACGCTGTAGGTTCTGTGTACCAGTTTTGGGGGGACTCACTCCAAAAATGCTCCTACTCAGAAATGTACTTTATAGTATTGTGGTTTTTAAACCAAATGCAAGCCCAGTGGTGCTTCCCCATACCCCCTGGTTTAATTTTCTTACTGCATCAAATCAAAGCTCTGTGTGGGTAGAGAGTAGATTTCTCAAAAGATGATGGCGTGGTCCACGGATCAGCTGCAAGAGAGTCACGTATCTAGACGTGTGAATCTAGAGCCTCAACCCAGATCTCCTGAGAAGAAGCATATTTAATAGGCACCCCAGGAAAGGCCTCTGCACACTAGTTTAAGAACTTAATAAGGCAAAGAAGAGGGATTTGGAGGAAAATGACCCAAGTTCATTTCCACCCCAGATCCATGGACAAGCCAAGCCCCCTTAAGCTCTCCTGAGCCTCCAATAATGAATTTTTTTAAATAGAGGGAAAATACCTACTCATCACAGCGTTACTGAATCAAATGTGAATATATTTGAACTTGCTTGGAAAGGGTAAAGGGCTAAACATATACTATTCATTCGAAACATATAGTGAATGGAATGAATGACTGTAAAAGCCAGGTGCTGGGGGAACAAAGATGAGAAGAAGTGAAAAGGCAGAAGGCCAGGGCAGACATAACTCCACGTAATGAGATGGGTTCTGGGACACACGAGCAGTATCTGTATGAAAAGGGTGATGAGCCCTCACAGCAAGACACGATTAACTCTGCAATGGTAACCCCCAGACTGGTAACTGTTACGGACCAAGCAGGAATGAGGCGAGGTATGTTATCCAAAAAAAAAAAAAAAAAAAAAAAATCAACATGTTGAACCTGATCAAGTACAAAAGCTCCAAAGAAAATGCAAGTCTTTATGATATTGCTACGCAAGGCAAATCCAGACTCCAATCTTCTCTCTCTCTCTCTCTGACACAGAAAAGTAACTACCATTGACTGAGCACCACCTATACACCAGGTGCCATATTAGAAGCTCTGCAGTCATTGTTTCGGAAAAATCCCCGCAACAGCCCTCGTGACACTGGTGTGATTTCCTCTTACATTGGTGTGGCGGTTCCTCTTCCGGATGGCAAAGTCACTCCAGGAGGTCAAGTCACGGAGGGCGCACCTGAAGTCAAATCCAGGTCTGCTTGACTCCCAAGACCTGTGAGCGTGGCGCAGCCACCCCCCTGTTAAAATGTCCACGCTCTGAGAGCTCATTTTTAAGAAAATCTTGTAATGGTCAGCCGGTTGAAGGTTGCAAGACCCTTGCGCCAAAGTTAATTAACCATCCCTTCTTCAGGCTGACCTGAGAAACATTTTAGTAGAGGCATGACAGTTAAAGTGCAGGCAAACTGCACAGGGAGGAAGCATATAGCACCACTTTATTTAGTGAGATCTTGGTCAAACGATCATTTTTCTATCTACCTGTATTTCTGATTAAGAGTATTAATAATAATAGCTAAAATCTACTCAGTACTCACTCTATGTAGGCATTATGCTAAGATGTCTACATGGACTGCCTCATGAGGTAGGCACTGTCAACTAACCCCATTCTACAGATGAGAAAACTGAGGTACACAGAGATTAAGAAATTTAACCAGAGCTGGGGTTGGAGCCTGGTCAGCCAAACTCCATAGCTCTGATTCTCCGCCACTTTGGCGTTCTGTTGCTTTCACCCCTGGCCTGACGTGACTTAATCGTGCTAAAGGTTCACTACCTTGCAAATGTTTCAAGACTCTAGACATAAAACTCCCTAAGTACACAAACTGATACAAGTATTGCTAATAATCTGGCAAGTAAGTCTTATAATATTATGCATTTAGCAAGAATACAGAGCAGGGTTTTCCATTTAATTGATTTTCTGGAACCCTAACCAGCCCCGTTCTTCTAATTCATCTGCACATGCACTCATCCCATGCTGAGTGTCTGCTATGCCAGGCACAGGGGCGATGAAGATGAAAAGGTGTAGCCCCCTCCCCACCCAGGCTCCGTCTGCCCCTCACCTTCAGCTGTTTGACCTTCTCTTTTCAGCATCTGGACAGCTCCTACGTATTTCTTCAGTTGGACTTTGAGCACCTCGTTTTCTCTGCAGGTACAAGAATGTTAGAAAAATGTATTTAAAAATTGGCAAATTAGACCCAAGGAAGGAGAAGAATCTGTGTAAAGAAAAATACACAATGTGCATCTTATAAATATTAATATATTCTCTGTGTTAGAGATCATCGCTGGAAAAGACTATGTTAGCAAAGGCACGTTTGCAGAATGCCTTCGAGAACTGTTCATTCGTGATGGAAATAAGCATTAATTGGTTGCGGTGCGCACAGATTCAGGATGCTGACATGTGTTGCCCTCAGGCTATTTGAATCAATCTGTTAGGTGCCTATTCTGTGCCAGGCACCCTGTAGTATTCTCTCCATTTACAGAAGCACATACTAGGTACTGTTTACTTGGGGAACACTCAGTATTTTTACTAACTACTACATGCATTGGAAACTTCCTATTTGCCAGGCATCACGTGAAGTCTTTACGTATCTCATTTAATCCTTCCAAGATATATATTATCACAACACACACTTTACAGATGAGGAAAGTGAGGTATAATGAGGAGAAGCGGCTGACCAACTCCAGCGGCACCCCATGTAAGACTGCAGAACGAAACGTGGAACTCAGGCGATGACAAGACCCCACGCTACTAAATTCACTCCCCAGGTACCCCGGCTGAGGAACAGGACATGAGGGTCAGAGAGAAAACTATCATTTGTTGAGTATTTACCCACATAGCTCAGACTTTACATACGTGACCTCACTGAATCAAGCACACGTGTATTCATTCACCCATTCTTCATTCAATGGTAACACTGAATAATGAACACTGAATACCTAACGATATGTCAGGCACAATGACCCTGTAGAATTCTCCTCATTTTGCAGGAGAGGAACTGGGGCATGGAAAAGGTCACGTGGCCAATGCCAAGGTCATACGTAAGGCACACGGCCCAGACACAAGCCCAGGTCTCTCTGCCTCCGAGACCCAGAAGAGCTCTTCTCTGTCTCTTTTGGGATTCAGAACTGGTTTCTCACTGGCTACCCCAGAGACAGGTGCCTCTTCCACATCTCCTGTTCCTGCTCCTCCCCCAACAAGGTCTGGAGCCTGTGTGCTCTTACACATGCTGGAATACTTCCTCACAAAGAAAAGAGCTTTAAGACTGGGTGTCTTTTATGATTATAAAAAATAAAACGCTCATTGCAAAATACTCAATCAGAACACATTTAAGAAGAAATGTAAAAAATCCACTAAAAATTCAACACCTTGAAATAAACCCCACTATCATTTTTCTATCTGTCCTATCAGCTCTCTCTCTAGGCATGCGCGCACGCGCACACACACACACACACACACACACACAGTATATAATTATTCACAGATGAAACACCTTTCACACTCTTCTAAATTTTTTTGTTTGAAGTCTTTTTTCCTTTGTTTACTGTCACACTCATCCTTCCCCATGGTAACCAATGTTAAAAACCTGGTACACACATTTCACGCCTCCTCCATGCTCACATAGTCACTACAAACCTGATACACTTAAACAGAGTTTACTTTATGAAGCCAGACCCTATTATAAATTTTTCTGCTACTGGCTTGTCTCATTTAACAATTCACCAGGGTAAGCTTCTGACTCCATCTATTTATGGATGGAGATGCCATTCCTTGGTACGAATATGCCACACATTTGCTCAGTGGAAAAACTGCAGACTGCCCATCACAGGTTCTGTCTGTCTTCGATGCATATGACTATACCTCAGCCCACAGAGAGAGCACCTTGTTTGTATTTTGCTTTTCTGCCCTGTATTTGTCAGAAAGAACATAAGTACCAACTGCAGACACTACCATATACTTAGGTGTCACCTGAGATCTGTGCATTCATCTCAGAAGCTTGAGAGAAAGTAAAACATGGAGTCCCTTAATTATCGCCCTCCTCCTAGACAGCCTGTCACAGATGTTTCTATCCGTGGCCGCACTTTCTCTGTGACACGAAGAGTGAACGTCTGAAGCTAAACAACTAACAAGTCTTGAGAAGGTTTGTGGGAGGGAAAACACTCCCCGATGGGCATGCTGGTACAGCTGGTTTTCTTGGATCCCCTCAGCCGGATCTTGTCATTCTTCCCAGCCTACTCCTAATCCCCACATGTGAATTCCAGGCACATATTACCTTAAAACAAGGGAGAGAAAGCAACTGATGTGCATTTCTATACGGCCTAATTTAACAACGGTTCATGCAGAATGTTGTCCAAGAGGCAGAAGAGGCAGGTTCATTCAGGCAGACTGACAGGTGGGTCGTGTCCGTGTCCGGCTGCCAGGTCTCAGCTCGTTTGCTCACACCATCCAGGCCCACCCTCAGCGGCCTAGTTCATCTTCAACTCTGTAGCCAGCACTAAGATATTCAAGTGGCTGCTTTTCTTCTGGTTGGGAGTCATCTTTTAAGAGCATCTTAACGACTATCTAAGTATCAGACCTAACAGATAAAGACCAAAAACTTTAATACAAATCCAACTTCCAACAAAATGATGAGATGTCGTGGAGAATATACCACGGACGGACACCTTTAGGAACCATAAATTCATCCCGGCCAACTCTGCGCCAATGAACTTGTTTGCCTTTTGTGCGAAATGAACTTTCAGGTCAGTAGAACTGCTCCTGACTCAACCGCAAACACCTGGAGGGTACACTGACCGCCCCAAAGAGGCAGCTAGCTCCTGACCCCAGGCAAGATGAGGTCTTTTACGTTTTAATTTTTATTTTGAAGTAATTATAGATACAGAAAGTTGGAAAGATATTACTGAGAGGTCCTGTATACCCTCGGCCCAGCCTCCCCCAATGATTACATCTTCCGTAACTAGTCTGATGGCAAATCCAGGACTCCGACACGGTCACATCATGTGTGTAGTTCTATCCACCTGGTATTTTAACTGACGGTCATACCAATCTGCAGATGGGATACAGACTCAGATGAGCAGAGCAGGCAGACAGACGAGGACCATGAGTTACGCAAACCAGGCATAAGACAAGAGGGTCTACGGGGTGGGAGCTGTGGCCAACCAGAGAGTTCTTGTTCCACCAAAAGGTATTTTTTAAAAACATAACATGTTAATGGCCCAAGAAAATAATTCCCAGTCTCTGAACAACTAATTTGCAACCAGCAACAGGACTTTAATTTGTAGACAGAGGAACCATACAGAATGTACCATTCCTGATGATCAAATAAGAATGCCATTTTATTTGCCACCTCATGATACAACAGGATGGGTCAATAGCTAAGCACATCCTAACTGTGAAAGGCCTCAGAAACCCTCCGAGTGTGCGAACGAGATCGGGACTGTGGCTGAGGCTCATCCCAGCAGGGGTCTTCAACCCAGCACAGGTCACATCACGGTGCCCGTCGGTCTGAACAGGCGAGGGGCACGGTGAGCAGAGCGGACCAAACCCTGCCCAGGGCCCCAACGCATCAGCACCCACCACAGGCCCAGGCAGCCTGGATGGGGGTGGGTGGGTGGGTGTGTGTGTGTGTGTGTGTGTACACGTACGTACACACATGTGTGGTAAAGTGAGAGCCACAGAGCCCGGGAGGCTACGCACACAGGTGGGACTGACCAGACTCATCTCTGAGTGAAGTCACAGGGCTCTGACTTTTAACTTTTTTGGTTGCTGTTGTTCAGCTATGTTCTCTAATTGTCCATAACAAAATAATGTTTGAAAATAAAAGAACACTTTCATTGCCTAGTCTCTTAAAATTGTACACTTAAAAGAAAATGCTAAGAGGGGCGACGAGGCTGCTATGGGGCAGGGCCCCCTCCGCCTGCTCCCCTCTGGGGGGCGGCACCGCCCACCTCCACCCCGTCTACACTGGCTGCTTGCGAGTAAGCGAGCCTGGGAGGATGAGACCTCTGCGGGAGGCGGCACAGATGGCTGCAGCCCCGTGAGCCGGATCTTCAGGCAACTCTCTCTTCTCCACTTCATGCGGTGTCCCCCTCCCCGGCTCTCGGGCGTACACAGCCCAGGTGATCACCCATGACACCTGGCTCTTTCTGCAACCAACAGAGTCTTTTAATCAAATCCTAACACTCCATCTGGAAAACCATCTAGAAAAGCTGGGGGAAGGGGTGCTTTGTTGAAAAGGAACTGTCAGTGCTCAGACCATCTAATGAAACGGGCCACTCAGGGGTCCTGAGGGTTCAACCAGTTCCTCCACCTTCACCCCGAGGGCGGTCACTGGTGCTCCAGGTGCAGCTGGCGGACATCTCACCCTCTGAGAGCAGTCGGTGGTCCATCTGTCAACGGCTGGGCTCTCCCCAGGGATTTAGCCTTTCAGCTGCAATTTCCACATCTGCCTCAAAGGAGGATGTGGATGGGGGATGCCCTCAGCGACTGCTTTACAAGGCTGAAGATGAGAAAGCCATGGGGCGAGGGGGGATGGGGATGGGGTCCAGTCTTTATTTCGTGGCCCAGGCAACCGCGTGGGAGTCCAACCCCACTAGGGAAGATAAACCTGCAGAAACGCCCGCCCCGCCGCCTCTTTAGTAACCATCCAGTTCTTTCCACTCTGAAGGGCAGCGGGATCCAACTTCCTCGCAGTTCAATGAAAGGAGAAAAAATGCCAAGAGAATGAACTAAAACAGAATCTCCCAAACGTGGTACAGGCCCAAGATCATTTAAGGGGTTCACAAAACTTTTTCTATTTTAACACTTAAGCATTTCTTCCAGTATGTTTTTTAAAAACCGATTTTCCATTAATGGCAGTGATATAAAGAATCCTTTGGAAAGAAATGTGAAGGCTTTCAAAAGTGAGTGGACTGAAAGACAAATATTAAGGAATGAGTAACATGGGTGGTACCCATGAAGGCGGTACACATGAAGGCACTGCACAGAGACAGATCTGAGGAAGAGAATCTTTGCTTTAGATAAAATAGGGGTATAAGGAGAAGATATTTTCCTACAGTGTACTTCCCACACTGTATTCCCGGGGATGACAAACGGCTCTCAGACAGGGACGGGAGAGTAGAGTTAAATATGTTTAGGAAACGATGGCGCTAATCAACATTAGGAAATTTCCCTCTCCCTCCCCCTCCTCCCCAGGGCTCCTCAAGCCTTTAATATATTTATGTACACTGACCACCTACTAACTCCTCAAACCTCACAGTTTGTGAAATGCTGCATTTTCACCTTGGGCACAACCCTCTATGAGCGGGAGAGAAATCTCAGTGGAAAAGAACCACGTCTATGTTAGAAAAACACTGCCCACGTGGACTGCGGCAGAGGTGGGCATTTGAGATGTTTATAACTCCTTGAAATCCCTCTGTGTGAGTTACAAAGTGAGAAGCAGTTCAGTGCCAAGATCTCCTACGGGTAAGACCGGGGCCTCATTCAAAGCTCCCTACATGTGTAACAGGAAATACGCTTTTCTACCCACAACACGAGAGTATCAGCCTCCGAGTGGGGCTCTGAATGTTCAAGGTGTTGCAGACACAACGTGCTCTCGTTCAACCTGCATGGCAACTCTGCAAGAGTTATTATACTCTCATTATACAGATGAAGGAACTGATGCAGTCGATCAAAGAATTCACGCAGCTATACAAGGCACGGCCATGATTTGCACTTAAGCATCTCCAAGTCCGTGCCCTCCTTCCTCCTCCCTGCCATATACTTGGTCTCAGTGGATCATCAACAACGCCTCACAAGGTTGGTTTTAACTGGGCCCATTTTGCAGATAGGAAAGCTGAGGCCCACAGAGTGAAACAACATACACACACACCTGGGATTCCAACCCATGTCCTATAACTCCAAAGTCTCTCGCTGGGTTCATATAAATTTAGGGAATTAAATGAACTGGATAAAGTTGAAAACCTAAAGCCCTGAAAGAGTCCACTGGGAAATGAGGGCGGATAAGCATGGGTCTGCAGAATCTCTCGGCTGGTCAGACTGCTGTGCAGATGTGAACGGGATTCTCCTGATCAGCAAGCTTTGTTCAGAGGTGAAGGAACTGTCCTAGGGTTACTCAGCCTCTGCTGCCCATCAGCAGACATCTCACAAATGTAAGCAGTTGGTCCGAGGTGAGCTTTTTCCAAATGTGAATCAACAGCCTCAAGAACTGTATACCTTTTGACCCAACAACTCCACTTTGAGGAAACTATGCCCAGGAAATAAGAAGGAACAAAAGGCTCAAAACATACACATGAGGATGCTGTGAATGTTATCAGAAAGAAACTGGTTACAAATTAAATGTCTGACACTGGGGGAGTGAAGAGATAAATTATGGTGTATCCACCAGCAATAGGACACTATAAAGCTGCTGAAGTTGTGATGAATATGCATGTTAATTAACATAGATGAACATTTACAATACACCATTACGTGAATGTGGCAGAGTACAAAGAAAGTATATTTACTGTAACCTCTCATGTATATTTATTATATATAAATATATTATAAATTATAAATATATATATTTATTATATATATTATAAATATATATATTTATTAAATATTATATATATATATATTTCTAATGCAAACATGTATATGTTTGCATAAGAAATATATATATACCACAATGTTAACAGGGCTTATTTCTGAACAATGAAATTAGGAGAAAAAAAATTTAATATGCCATCAACAAACTTTACTAGCACACTAGAAAAAACAAGGTATGAAGAGTAAGGTCAGACTTACAGAAAACAAGAGCAACCCTACAGCTTAACATATACTTAGTGGTGAAAGACCGAATGGTTTCCCCATGGGACTGAGAGCAAGCTAGGAAGTCTCTCTTGCCTCGTTCTCCTATTCAGCACAGTACTGGGGTTCTAACCAGTGAAATGAGGTTTCTTTTTAAAGGGCATGCAGAATGAAGGGAAAACTAAAACTGTCCCCACTGGCAGATGACATGATTTCTTCAGAGAAAATTCCAAGAATCTACAAAAAAAATCCTAGAACAAATAAGTGACTTTTTCCAGGTCAAATACGGAAATTAACTGTATTTCTATATATTAACAATGAACAATTAGAAAGCAATATTATAAAAAGAATCATTCATCATAGTTCCAAAAGATGAAATACACAGGTGTAAATCCAACAAAACGTGCAGGATCTGTATGCTAAAAACTGTAAAACACTGATGCAAGAAATCAAAACAGAACTACGTCGATGTAAATACCAGGTTCACAGACTGTAAGACTCAAAATAGTTAAGATGTCAACACACTGATCTATAGATTGAATGCAAGTCCAATAAAAATCCCAGCAGGATATTTTATACATATACACTAGCTGATTCTAAAATTCATATGGAAAGGCCAAAAAAAAAGTATAGTAGCCAAAATCATCGTGAAATAGAAGCAAAATTTGAAGGATGCACACTACCCAATTTTAAGACTTTCCATAAAGCTATAGCAATCAAGGAATGTAGTACAGGCAAATGATAGATATAGAACCAACAGAAAGAAGAGTCCAGAAATAAACTCATACAAATATGGCCAAATAATTTTTAACCAAGGTACAAAGGCGATTCAGGAAAAAGGATGGTCTTTTCAACAGACAGTTTGGGAACAGCTGGACATGCATACGCCAAAAAGTGAACTTCAACTAATACTTCACATCTTACACAAATATTAACTCAAACTGGAAGACATATAAATGTAAAATATAAAACTATAAAACCTGAGGAAGTCTTCATGCCTAACCTGGGGTTAGGCAAAGCGTTCTTAGATTTAACACCAAAAGCATGAGCCAGAATAGAAAAAAAAAAGTTAAACTGGATTTGCTCTGTGAAAGACATAGTTAAGAGCAGAAGACAAGCTACAGATGGGGAGGAAATATTAACAAATCGGATAAACAATAAAGGACTTGTATCTGAAATAAAGAACTCCCAAAACAAACAAACAAAACATAACTACCCAATAAAAGGGGGGGAAGGGCAAAAGATTTGAACAGACAATTCACCAAAGAAGATAGACAGTAAATAAGCACATGAAAAGATGCTGATCATCATTAGTCATTAGGTAAATACAAATCAAAATCGGTGAAACAGCACTACAAACCTAGTAAAATGGCTTTAAAAACTTTTAATGACAATATCAAGTGCCAGGGGAATCTGGAGCAACTGAAACCCTCTTAACATTGCTGGCAGGAATGCACAACAGTTCGGTGACCCTGGAAAACAGCAGAGCAGCTTTTTATAAAGTTAAACAGACACCTGTCATATGACCCAGAAACTCACTTCTATTTTTCCTGGAGAAATGAATTTTATTGTTCACACAAAAATCTCTACATGAATGTTTACAGCAGCATTATTCATAATCACCAAAAACTGGGAAGGAGCTTAAAGATGGAGGAAGAGTAAGACGCGGAGATCACCTTCCTCCCCACAAATACATCAGAAATACGTCTACATGTGAAACAGCTCCTACAGGACACCTACTGAATGCTGGCAGAAGACCTCAGACCTCCCAAAAGGCAAGAAACTCCCCACGTACCTGGGTAGGGTCAAAGAAAAAGAAAAAACATAATCACCAAAAACTGGAAACAACTCAAATGCCCTTTGACGGGTAAATGGCTAAACCGTGGTCCATCCATACAAAGGGATACTGCTCGTCAGTAAGATGGAAGGGGGTAGTGACGGATGCCACAACTTGGATGAATCTCAAAAACATTAGGCTAAACGAAAGAAGCCTGTCCCAAAAGGCCACATACTCTCTGATTTCATGTATCTGACATCCTAGAAAAGGTAAAACTACAGGGGAGAAGGACAGATCAGCGGTAGACAGGAGCTAGGCGTGGGGGGAGGGTGTGACGGCAAAGGGGCGGCAGGAGGGAACTTCTGCAGGTGATGGGGCTCTGCTGTGCGCTGACTGCGGTGTGCCGGGGCGAGGGGGTTACGTTAACCTAAGCTGCTCGTCTTAAAACTCATGCAACTGTACATCTTTTTTAAAGGCGAATTCGACTGTGTGGACATTAAAACCCAAAAAATTTAGTTAATAAAAAGGAGTACGGGAGAGAGGAGGAGACGGGCCTGCCTAGAAGACAGTCCGGAGGCATCTCCCGCTGACGAGGGTCCATAACACAGGCACCTGAAAAAGACACCAGACAGCTACAGGCGTGCCAGTTTCGGGCAGGGGGACAGGAAAAGAATAACAGTTAACAAAGTCAGCATTCAACAGAGCAGACCTTTTTTCCTCCCTTCTTTTTTTTTATTTTTAATTGTGATAAAGAACATACAAAACTTACCATTTTAGCCACTTTTAAGTGTACAGCTCTGTGGCATCAAGTACCTTCACATTCTGGTGCATCCATCACCACCATCCATCTCCAGAACTCTATTCGTCTTGCAAAACAAACTCTGTACCCATTAAACAAGAACGCTCCATTCCCACCCCGACCCCCCGCCAGCCCCCCGCAACCACCATTCTACTTGCCATCTCTATGATTTATATCCTTTTAAGAAAGATGATTGAACAAATGTTACTATCAACAGTGATGCAGCTTTGAATGTGGCTTTGATGAAAGGAGATGCCAATGCAAAAATACTTGGTTTGAAACGTGGCTCCAAAGACTTGTGAGCTGTAAACAAGTGTTATTTTAGGATGTCAACACAACGGGGCCAGTCAAGCCTGGCTTGCTCAGGCTTCTGCCACACAGAGGTCTGCATGCCGCAGCTCTTCTGTGCAGTGAGAATTGATGGATGCAACGGAAGCTTCAAGTTTCCTTCCCGAGATCCTGACTTAGCTTCAGAATCAAAAACCAGCTGGTGTTCCACTCTAGATTCAACTATTTTATTACCTTTTAATTCTCTGAAAATTGACTGCTCTCATCCAGAGCATAAGATGCCTCTTAAAATCCGTATAGAACAAAGCAGGGCGTGAACATGGCTGGACAACTGGATTTAATCTCTACTGAACGTGTCACTAGTTCAACCACAACATCGGCCAGAGGGAGGCTAGAGTGTTTGCTACAAAAAGGGATCAATTCTCTCTCATTCATTCAGCAGGTATTACTGAGTGCCAGGCATTGATCTAGGTGCTAAAAATGTATAAACAAAAAGGACAAAATTCCCTGGCCTCTTGGAGCTTCATTTGTTTCCCTATTTTTTTAATTTAATTTTTCTGTTTGAATAGGTACAGGCTGCAACCCTTGAAAAGTAAAGTAAGGTTCTGTTTAACTTTTAATGATGGAAATTTAAACATATACAGAAAAGCAGACCAAACAGGACAGTGAACCTCCACGGACCCACCACCCAGCTCTCCAACTTACAGCCAGTCTCGTTTCTTTTCAAGCCTCACCTGTGTACACTCCCCTCGCCAACTTATTTTGAAGTCAATCTCAGACACAGAACATCATCCATAAAAATGTCAGGATTTACCTCTCAGTGGCAGAGTCTATTTGAACCTAATCCCAAAACCAGTGTCACACCTAAAAAAGTAACCAAATACCCTGTGTTCCCAACTGCTTCAGGTTTTTAGTTTGTTCAAACAGTATTGGCCTTATACTTTGGTGGGCTTTTACTGTAAAACACTGGATCCTTTATACACATAAAGCCAAAGAGGAAGCAGGGTGTCTGGCTCTAGAGTTACCCACATCTGGGTTCAAACACCAGTCTTGTCCCGCCCAGCTGGGCACCAATGGTTCTCTGAGCCCAGGATTCCTGAGCTCCCAAGAAGAAGGTGAGGAAATAAGCCTTGCTGGGTTGAGATGATTAGAGACAGTGGGTATAAAGTCAGTGCCCAACACCCAGAGACACTCATTAACAGTAATTCCTCTTTTTCTTTAGGAATATGCGTTAGATCCAAATCACGCAAAACCTGGGTTCCTGACAATGGCTGTGCTTTCAAGAGTTTGCTTTTCCCAGGATGCACAGAAGTGGCCTGTGCTCTCACAGCCAGCACATTCCCCTGAGGAGGGTTTTACCAGCAGGGTCATCAGAAAGCATCTGCTGAACGAGGCCTGGGCACAGGAGGCATGAGGTTACACGCAATGGGCTGCCCCCACCCCACAGTTCACCATCCAGCGGGGAGAGAAGATCAATTCTGGGAACCACGGTGCAGAGCAGGAAAGTCAACGGAAGGAGGCAGCCTAGGAAACTGGAAACCTCCAGAACCAGACAAACCTGGGTTCCGCTCTCAGCTCCAGTCCTTGCCAGGCTCTTTGATGCCACTGCACTGGTGGTGGGAGGAAGGGGAAGAGGAGCAGGAGTGGGGCGCGGGGGTGGTGGCAGTAACAGTGGGAGGAGAGGGGCAGTAGCACCATTAAACCCTTTACGGTGCTCACTGGGCAGCAAGAACTGCTTGGAACGCTTCTGCCTAGGCAATCTCTAAACTGTCCCCCAGCGATCCTAGTATTAACAACTATGTGTATTGCCCGCCCCTTGACTTGAGTTCCGATTGGTCTTACTATTTGTTTCTAACAGCAGGGATGGGCTGTCACTTCTGAGATCAGTTATAAAAAGACTATGACATCTACCTGGGATGCTCTCAGGCTCGTCCCTCTCTCTCCTTTCTCTGGTCACCCGCTGCCCTGTCCTGAGGACACCTGGGCAGGCTGAAAGAGGCCCACACAGTGAGGGATGAGGTCTGCCAGCAGCCACTTGAGTGAACTTAGAAGCAGATTTTCCAAGCCCAGCTGAGCCCTGAAATGACCGCAGCTCCACCCAATGTCCTGTCTACAACCTCATGAGAGACCCTGAGCCAGAGGCACCAGCTAAGCCGTGTCCAGATTCTTGACCCACAGAAACTCTGAGATAATATATATGTTCTTTTAATCTGCTAAATTTGGGGGTAATTTGTTACACAGTTGATAACTAACATAGCTCTACATACCTTAATTCATTTAATCCTTACAACTATTCTGTGAGGTACTTTGATCCTCAATTTTGGGCCAAGGAACAGAGAGGTAAGAATGACAAAGAGGACAAATAACATGCCGAAGGCAACTCATTCCTGACCCTCGACTCCCTCATCTGTCAAAGTCCTGCAGGCTGAGTGATTTCACATCTAGCCAACCGTGTGCAAGGTGGATGTCCTTCTCTGCAGCTCCGGCTACTCACCCAAACAATGGAAGGACACTGAGGCCTCACAGGATTGTTGCAGAAAGTATGTAATTTATTCAACAAAGGCCTTCCTAAACCCACTATATACCAGGTATTGTTTAGAACACAGAAATGGAGGGGGGAACAAGAAAGACTAAGTCTCTACACTCACGAAGTGACATTCAAAGGGGAGGTGGTCAAACCAGTCAAGGAACAGGCTTCAGATCACAGTAAGGACGATAAAAACCAAAGCCACACCTGTAAGAACAGCTAAATCCCAGAACACTGAACTCCAAACGCTGGCGAGGATGTGGAGCAACAGGAACTCTCATTCATTGCTGGTGGGGATGCAAAATGGTACAGCCGCTTTGGAAGACAGTCTGGCAGCTTCTTACAAAACTAAAATACCCTTATCATACGGTGTTTACCCATAGGAGTTGAGAACACATAACCCCACAAAACCCTATACACAATATTTAGCAGTTTTATTCATAATTGCCAAAACTTGGAGGCAATCAAGATGTCCTCTGATAGGTGAATGGATAAACAAACTGTGGTACATCCAGACAATGGAATATTATTCAGCGATGAAAAGAAATGAGCTACCAAGTTATGAAAAGACATGGAGGAAATGCATACTAAGTGAAAGAAGCCCATCTGAAAGGTTACTAACTTTATGATTCCAACTATATGACATTCTGGGAAAAGCAAAACTATGGAGACGGTAAAAAGATCAGGGGTTGCCAGGGGTCAGGAGAGAGGGATGAATAGGTGGAGCACAGAAGACTTTTAGGACAAGGAAATTAGTCTGTATGATACTGTAATGGTAGACACGTCACCCACCTGTCCAAACCCACAGAATGTCCACCACCAAGAGTGAACCCTAATGTAAACATGGACTTTGGTTAATAATAATGGATCCATGTTGTTCATCAATTGTAGCAAATGTAGCACACCAACCCGAGATGTTAATACAGGGGAAACTGGGGAGGAGGGCAGAGAAGTACATGGCAACTCTGGACTTCCTGCTCACGTTTAAAGCTGCTCCCCCAAAAGTCTATTAATTTAAAAATAAATAAATGGGGACTTCCCTGGTGGCGCAGTGGTTAAGAATCCGCCTGCCAATGCAGGGGATATGGGTTCGAGCCCTGGTCCAGGAAGCTCCCACATGCTGTGGAGCAACTAAGCCCATGCGCCACAACTACTGAGCCTGCACTCTAGAGCCCACAAGCCACAACTACTGAAGCCCGCGCGCCTAGAGCCTGTGCTCTGCAAGAAGAGAAGCCAACGCAATGAGAAGCCCGCGCACTGCAACGAAGAGTAGCCCCGCTCGCCACAACTAGAGAAAAGTCCGCACTCAGCAACGAAGACCCAACGCAGCCAAAAATAAATAAATAAATTTATTTTAAAAATAAATAAATAAATGAAGCAAGAGAAAAAGATGCAGAGTAAAGAGTATTTTAGGCAGGGTCATCTGAGAAGGCCTTTCTGAAAAGTGACAAAGAGGCAAGACCTAAAGGAAGTGGACTGTGTGACAGTGGCGAAGGGGGCAACCGGAGACCTTGCAAAAATGTGGATTCTGACTCAGCTTGTCTGGGTGGAGCCTGAGACTGCATTTCTACCAGGCCCTCTGGGAATGCCAATATCACCGGACCTTGGACCAAAAGGAACAAGTCAGGGAAAAGCCCCAAGGCCAGTGCCGGGCCTGTTCCTGGAACTCAGGGAGGCCAAGGAGGCTGGAGCAGGGAGGAATCATGCGGGACCCCAAAGTGTGAACTTTAGTGTAAGCTTAAAGGGCAGCCAGTAAAAGGTGTTAAGCAGGGGAATGGCAGGCTGTGTGGGAAAACAAAGAGTGGGGTGGAAACAGGACAAGTGTCAGACCAGAAGGAAGCTACTGTGATCATCCATCCAGGCAAGAAACGATGACGGCCAGGACCGGGAGGACTGGGGTCGTGGCAGTGGAGACAGAGAGACTATTCAGACCTCATCTCTAGGATTCCAGAAAGCCTTGCCAGCTCCCACCCCCAGCCTCAAATATGCCTGTTGGCCACCCTGCAGTTTTCTTTAAAAGCATCAGGAAAGGAAGCAGGTCATCGGGAGGTGGCAAGTACCTCTCAAACAGCTTCCAGTGACTGCAATAATTAATGTTTGTAAGTCAAAGCAATTATGCCTGCCCCACTGTCAGAACAAACAACCGGCAACCCCAGACAGCACTACTCAAAGGATAATTACTCAAAACAAAACCGAGGAACCTGTGAAGTGCATTTGGTAACTTGCAGGCATCAAAACATTGCAGTGAAACACACCTACAGGTATTCTGCCTTCCCCCACCAGACACTGGCACGAGGGTACCTCACTCAAATCAACAGTCTGGTGGGTACCAAGCAGGCACTAACCATAACCACACCTGATTACTGGAAGAATGTGGCTAGGCGACCAAGTGATCCAAAAAAAGACTGTCCCAAGCTGCCACCAACAAAAGACAGGAAGGGAGGCATAAATCCCCCGGCTCTGAGGTGTTTACAGTCACCACCAAGCTCACTGCAAAACAACACAAAGTGGAAAAGCCATTTTCCCAAAACTGTGTGCGTTCCCATTCAGTGTCTTCAGACCCCCAACTCCAGCCCCACCTCCTTTTGGGGAGCATATAACCTCTCACGCCTGTTGCTAAAGCGAGCACATGTATTTCTGCATCATCTTTCACAGGACACTTCTGCGTTCACACCCTGCCTTCCCCACGACGGTGACTGGAAGCTAACACTTGCCCAGCACTGACTGTGGACGAGAGGCGGGGGCGGGTCAGGCAGGCTCTCAGCCACCTGCAGACACAGACACCTCCAGGGAGACGCGGTAATTCTCTGGGCAGTGACAAGCAGGCAAGAGGCAGGGCTAGGACTCTAAGCCGGGCAGTGTGACGCCGGAGTCAGAACCCGACCACTCCTCTCTGCTGCCATTGTGAAACAGGAAACCATCACGAGAGGTTTGGAGCAATAAAGCCCAGGCTGCCAGCCAGCATCCAGGCAGTGAGGGTCAGGGTAGGAAGCAAAGGATGCCCTTCAGAGCGCCACGCCCAGGCCACAGTGGGGAGCCTGGCCCAGGCCTTCCCACAGGCTACTGCTCCCCAGCCCGACACACAGTGCTCTTCAGGCTGGACCCCTCCTCTCGCAGCTCCCAGGGCTCCGGAAGTAGCTCGGCAGCTCAGGCGATGGGCTAACACAGAAGCTACCCCGACCCTGGGACGTGGCCATCAGCTCCTCCCCGGCGCCCACACCAGCCGGGCTCTCGCCAAGGCTGACCCGCCTCTCCCGTCTGCCCCAGCTCCCTGGTGAACACCTACGACTTTTGCAAGAGTCTCTTCGGAGGCCGTCTTCTCTCCGAAGCCCTTCCGGCTAACTCTAGGCCCACCATCCCGGGTTGTGACCACTCCCTCTTCTGCCCCCACCTCACCCCAGACAAGCTCCGCGCTCAAGTCTAAGACTTTAATAGCCCTGGCCTGTGCTCATCTCCCCCAGCTAGGCTGTGAGACCTGGAGGAGAGAAGCTGGACCTTATCTACTCGTTTTAGCCTCTGAAACCATGGAGCAGGTATCACCATTGTCCACACTTGACCAAACAGGAAACAGAGGCTCAGGGGGGTTAGTGACAGGCTAAGGTCACTCAGGAGTAGAGCTGGAACTGGCATCTGGGGAACTTCAAAGTCCACACCCTCAAGCACTAAGCCAGGGTTCTTGCAATGGGGTCAGAGGAAGGAGGTTCTCCTACAGTGGAATCAGCTGGAGAAGCTTATTCAGAAAGCAGGTCTCTCCAAGGCCTGCTCGTCCCTTCCTGAACTGTTCAGTGAAGGCTGCTGGAGATATGAGAAGAGTGGGCAAATACCTCAATACACTGCAGACAACGCTATCAGAGGAGGGAGTAACAAACATGTACAGGGAGAAAACCAGAAGTCAACACCGTGGTGCTGGATTGGAATTCAAGGTGTTGGTGTAAACTCACGGGATCATTTCAGAAGCACCTGGAAGCCAGTTCAGAAGTGTTCCCACTGGACAAATCTGGGGCAATTTGAACAGCCAAACAGTGATGGCAATAATTATGATCTACTGAATGAAACAGGAACCCAGGAATCCAAAAATGAATAAATGGAGCATTTAATGTATAATGAGATGTTTACACAGGCTCCAACTACCGCCCCACAAAACACTAATATTGCAAAGGGGAAAAGAGTAACTTCACAGTGGAGAAAGGGCGCAGACACGCCCTTAATCAGGGGATCAACGTTAGCATGACCGTAGGAACAAACTGAAGCCATGCACCGCCCGCCAGGACGCTCTAAGAAGAACACGCGTCACCTCTGTGATATCAACACCACAGACGCAGAAACTGGATCTCATCCTGAGGAGACAGCAAACAAAGCAAACGGAGGAACAGTCTGCAAAGTAAACTGGCCTGTAATCGTCAAAGATGTCAAGGTCACGAAAGGCAGGGAAGGAGAGAAACTGTTCCAGACAGAAGAAACCTGACAATTACAGGCCCCAAGTCTGGACTCCATCATTTTGCCAGAACAGGCGTTCCTGGGACAACTGGAGAGAGCTGAACAGGAGGGGAGGACTCAATGGTAAAAACATACCGCTGTGGATTTTGATTGGTGTGTGCAATTATGTGTTTTGTTTGTAGGAAACACACCTTAATATTCTGTGGTTTAAAAAAAAAAGTGAAAAGTAGAAAGCAGACTTCCAGGCCCCGCTGTCAGCAGTCACACGCTCTGGGGTGGGCCTGGAATCTGCATTTTAACTGGCCTCCAGGACCCTTCTGGGCCACGCTCGAGCCCAAGAACCACACGCTGCCCCGTGCTCTCCTGCCGTATCCTGATCAGAATGAGAACCCAGATGAGGACAATGATCCTGCCTCTGACAGTCTTCAGAAAACAGTGGTCTCCTCTCACTCACAAGACCTCTGACTACTTCTCCTTTCTTTGCAACTGGATTCAGTAAAAGGACAGGGCCAGGGCTGCCAGGGAACTCGAATTCCAGGAAGTCTGCATTTCTCCTCGACTGTTCTCTCACTTGGGCTGTGCGGCATCTCATCTGCCAGCTGGAGGGAGTTGGGGAGCCGTGAAAAGCTTGTTTGATTTTTAGTGCTCGTTCCCCTGTTCCCATCATTTCACTATTTCTTTGATAAGCCCCATCTCATTAGCCACCTGGTAAATTCCCCTCAGAATGGCACACTGGCCCCCACATTTCATATCCAGAGCCAGGGAAAGAGCCCAAACAACTCCAGCAACTCATGAAGGTAATTAATTGCAGATGACACACACCCAAAATATCCTGAGTACAACGGGAAAATCACAGGGTTCCAAACTTAACAGCCGGAATCATACTTGACTGCCATTTCACTCACTCAAAACTGTTTCCAAAGTTACTTCTTGGTGCATTTATATATCAAGCAGGCAGCTCACTGCTCACTTCAGTCCTCTGTGCATTTAAAAGTGTTTGCTTTGAGGTCAGACAGGCCTAAATGTGAATGCTGGCTCTGCCTCTGGGTGACCTTGGGTAAGTCATCTGACCTCTCTCATCCTGGTTTTAGCAACTACAAAATGGGGTGATCAGAGAGTACCTACTTCAGAAACTAGCCCATAAAAAAGAATGAAATAATGCCATTTGCAGCAACATGGATGGACCTAGAGATTATCATACTGAATGAAGTCAGACACAGAAAGACAAATACCATATGATATGGCTTGTATGTGGAACCTAAAAAAATGGTACAAATGAACTTATTTACAAAACAGAAAGAGAGTCACAGGTGTAGAAAACAAACTTATGGTTACCAAGGGGGAGGGATAAAACGGGAAATGGGATTGACATATACACACTACTCTATATAAAACAGATAACTAATAAGAACCTACTGTATAGCACAGGGAACTCCACTCAATACTCTGTAATGACCTATATGGGAAAAGAATCTAACAAAGAGTGGATATATGTATAACTGATTCACTTTGCTATACAGCAGAAACTAACACAACATTGTAAATTAACTATACTCCAATAAAAATTAATTAAAAAAGAAACTAAAAAGAATGAAAATAAGTGCATATGCAAATGGCAATATACACAAATTTTTGACTACAGCAAATGGAGACCCCTAAACAAAACCAAAACCTTCCTGGTCTCTGCCATTATTACAAGACGCCAGCACACTGGAAAAAAGCACTGTTACAAGCTTAAGCACTATGCCTTCAGCCCTCTAACCAACCTAACCCCCAATGACGAGGCTCCCAGGAACCAAAGCTTGTCCCAATCCTTCCCCTTAATCAGCTCAGGGAAACCCCTCTCCAGACTGAGAATGAATCTTTGAACCTTTTTACCTGTCCGTGGAGGTACTGGTGCTCAACCCCACTGCCATTCAACAGCCTGCCTTGGAGCACTGAACAGTGCAGACAGGTGAGTCTCAAACAAACCTCAACAATCCTTGTTTCCACACCCATTCCTTTTTGTTTGGGCCCTTTAAGAGATACCCACCCTTTTCTTCTTAGACTCTCTGCTCCTGTTCATTTGTTGGGCTGAGATTTCCTAGAAAAATACCATGCTGGTACTTCTTTCTCGCAAAAGGGGGAAATAATCCCAGAGTCTGGTAACAGCAGTGACAGCAACAACCAAAATAGTCACTTGGGTAAATTAAATGACCCTAAAACATCTTTTATCTGTTCTGTTAGCAAAAGTAACTCAAACACTAGTCATTCATCCCTTTTAGATCCCTTGCCACCCTCCTCGTAGGCAAAGTCTGCAACAGATACTGGCAGACTCCACAGTGCACCTCCTATCAAAATCCAAAGAGATCCCGGAAAGCCTCTCCCCAAAATTAACCAGTACCCTATAAATAAAGAGGCCCTCTAGAGCATTAAGCCAACAATGGAGAACTGGAAGGCCCAAGGCCTTACTGTACCCTGCACTAGTCCCTATAACAACCCTATTTTACCCGTAAAGAAATCCAATGGCCGAAGATGGAGATTTGTCCAGGACCTCCAAATGATAAATAACATGGCCATCCTAGTTGTTCCTAACCCTCGTACATTACTGGGATCCATCCAGCTGGAAGCAAATTCTTCACAATAGTTCATTTACGCAGTGCCTTCTTTTGTATTCTGGTTGATGAAGGCTGCCTGTACCTTTTGGCTTTCACTTGGGAGGGAAGACAATTTACCTGGACAGCAATGCCTCAGGGCTTCACTGAAAGTCCTTCTTACGTTTCACAAGTCCTGAAGGTTGACCTGGATGATGTCAGGTTTCCTAGAGGCTCTACTTTGTCGCAACATTTAGACAACTTACTTCTTTGTTCTCCCTCCCAGGCCTTCTCACAGGAAGACAGCATCCATTTACCAAGACTTTAAGCCCTAAAAGGACACAAGGTCGCCAAAAGAAATTGCAGTTTGTCCAAACCCAGGTTTGGTATTCGGGTCACCTGATACCAGAACAAAGGCTACACCTAGATCCAGACCGGGTTCATAGCATCCTGAGCTTCTCAAAACCCAAAACTAAATGCCCGTTAAGAGGTTTTCTCGGGCTGGCTGGCTGTTGTCCGAATTGGATTCCAAATTTTTCTCTTACAGCCAAATCCCTGTATGTTTTACTAAAAAAATGACCATCCCAACTCGATTCTATGGGGAGAACGGGATGGCACAGCCTTTATAGCCTTAAAAGAAAGTTTAATGAACACTCCTGATATTTGGGCATCCCAAATATCAGCTTCCACCTTTCCTTTTCATGTGTGAGAAAGAAGGGAATGTTCTTGGGACACTCACTCAAAAGCACAGGGATCACCATTGGCCCAGAAGGTACTACAGCCAACAACTATACCCTGCAGCACAAGGATACCCTCCCTGCCTTAGAGCCATCCCCCCACTGCCCTTTTGGTTAAGGCCACTGAAGAAATAGTTGTAGGATCTCCTTTGACCATTTTCCTACCGCATGTAGTAGAAACCCTTCTAAATTCTCACCACACACAGCATCTTTCTGCTAGCCATCTCACCTCTTATGAGATTCTCTTATTAACCACTCCTCATATAACTCCCACTGTAATAACCTTAACCCTGCTACTCTTCTCCCATTACCAACGAAATCGCCCACAACTGCTTAACCTGGATGAATCACCTTCTGAACACCACCACCATCCCCTACCATGACCTACAAGAAACTCCTCTGAGTAATGCTGGCATCTCACAGTGTTCTGTTGGTTCTTATTTAAAATGTGACAATGGCAAATATTGTGCTGGATATGCAGTAACACTTTTTGATATAATTGAAGTGACACCCTTGCCCTTGGCTACTTGGGCCCAAGAGGCCAATTATAATGCACTTACTCAAGCCCGTACACTAGCCAGGGGGCAAGGCTGCCAACATTTATATCGATAGCAGGTATGCTTTCAGAGAAGCCCGTGACTCTGGGATGCTACGGAAGCAAAGTGGTTTCCTCACTTCCAGTGGAGATAAAGTTAAGAACAGTCCTTGGAAGCAAAGTGGTTTCCTCACTTCCAGTGGAGATAAAGTTAAGAACAGTCCTTACGTTCAGGAACTACTGGATGCCATAATCTTACCTGCTACTTTGGCTATTATTCAGATTCCAGGACATTCTAAACTTGACTCCCTGGAGACTAAGGGAAACCACCTATTGACAGTTCAGCAAAAAAGGAGCCAACTGCAGCCAAACCTCTGTCATGGTCCAAAGGGAGGTTTTTCGGAATGAAAGCTTAGAAAAACTGACTATGTAAACCCAACAATTTGCTTCAGAAAAAGAAAAACAAGATCAAAAATTCAAAAACTGCCGGTTTGACAAAAAAAAAAAAAAAAAAGGCAGCTCTGGCTCAGACCAAATAACCACTCGGTCCTACCAGAGACTTTAAAGTTCCCATTTCTGCCCACTGTACATGCCCTGAAATCACTGGTCCACCAATAAAGGCTAACTTTTATGCATCAGTGATGGTGGGGAAATATCAATAAAGCTGTAGAAAGCATTTATTTTGCCTGCCCTACCTGTCCAATACACAATTTGGGGAAACCTGTCATTCCTGTTCCTGGACATTTTAAATTACCCAATGGACCATTCAAGTTTTGGTAACTGGCTTTTATCCAGCTTCTCCCAGCTTATGGATATAAATACGTTCTGGCCATGGTTTGTATGTTTACTCATTGGACTGAAGCCTTCCCTTGTAGACAAGCTACTGTCTTTGCCGTGGCTAAAGTCCTGCTGGAAAAGCTCATTCTCACTTGGGGAACCCCTTCTGAACTTCAGTAATCAGGGAACTCAGTATACCGGCCAAATACTACAGCAGGTCTGTGCTGTTTGGCCAGTTCTGCACCACTTTCACTGTGCTGATCATCCTCAATCCTCTGGGCTAGTCACACACACTAATGGCATCATTAAGAATAAACTGGTGAAGGGACTTCCCTGGTGGCGCAGAGGTTAAGAATCTGCCTGCCAATGCAGGGGACACGGGTTCCAGCCCTGGTCCGGGAAGATACCACATGTCGCGGAGCAACTAAGCCCGTGCGCCACAACTGCTGAGCCTGCGCTCTAGAGCCCGCGAGCCACAACTACGGAGCTGCATGCCACAACTACTGAAGCCCACGTGCTGCAACTACTGAAGTCCCTGCACCTAGAGCCCGTGCTCCATAACGAAGAGTAGTCCCTGCTCACTGCAACTAGAGAAAGCCTGCGTGCAGCAACAAAGGCCCAACACGGCCAAAAATAAATAAATAAAATATTAAAAAATAAAATTAAAAAAAAAAAAGAATAAACTGGTGAAGTCTGTAGAGACTCTCCAGATACCCTGGCCAAAAGCCCTGCCACTAGTCCTTCTGACTCTTAGGCCTATAGCCCCCTTCAGGAATCATAAACTCTCACCCTTTGAAATAATCACAGGATGCCCAATGCATTTAGCTCCTGCTTCTTTTGATCCACAACTAACAAAGGAAAGCATGTATTCTACATTGTAAAGGCCTAATTGCTTCTACTACACATAACCATGCTCTGGTAGAGCACTCTTTTTTGCAGCGCGCTCCTAGGGGACAAAGATCCCAGATGTCACACCCTACAACCTAGAGATTTTGTATACTGAAAAAGCACCTCCAAAAGGACTCTCTCTCTCCAGCCTTGCTAGAAGGGCCCTTATCAGGTCCTGCTGACTAACCCTTGTGCTGCCAAACTCCAGGGAGTAGACTCCTAGATCCATATGTCACACCTAAAGAAAGCATCAAACCCTACTGGACCTACACACCATCCTGTAACCTTAAGCTGACAGCTTTCCCAAGATGTCCGGACCAGGCCTGTATACCTTTCTTTCAATATTGTCTCTTACCTTGCCTTCTCCCACTTTTCCATGAGAAATGCCCTCATCCATATTTCCCAATCCCTTACAAACGGGGGAAATCTCTCTGATCACTGGATTTGCCATCAGAAACCTCAGTCTGTGCAAGACAGCAGTGACCCTTTCGTTCATCCTATAGGTAATTTCACTGAGGTTCAAGATATTCTTTTCTCTCCAAATTGTTCCACAGGCCCATTTTATAGAGTCAGGGTGCTGAGCCTGCCTGAAATTATTCTTTGCTTCAGTTTTACCCAGCCCTGGGTGAATATTGGTATGAAAGGTTCTGTGGAGTTGGCAATGCAAGTGAGGTCATTCGTAAACTGGCTGACATATCTACATATCTAGATAACTGCTCAGGGTATAACAACATAAGGTCTGAGGCTTGGTTAAATAATGCTAATGCCTCTATGCCAATGAATGAGTCCATCAGATACTACCACTTTATGCAAGGGCTTTATGTGCACCCCCTGGTCACAACTTCATGTGTAGAAGTTTAGGGAATGGCCTTTATGCTTAAGCCACTCATTGCCTTGACAGCTGGAGAATACAAGGACAGTGTGCCCTGGCTGTATTCACTGTCCTGTTCTCCCTACAAAACCAAACAGAAGCCTCAGATTGGTTCATCCCATTCAACCTCTATAACTACCTTAAGTGAGAGCTTTCAGGAGGCATATGTGATGCTGGCTTTGCCTCTGCAGGGAGAGCTTTCTTCCCACAAATAGAAGTGAGCACCAACAAATAAGCAGAAATCTCTCTCTGACATTAGGAGAGTTAGCTGACTCCACAGCCAACACAGTTTCAGCTCAGCAATGGCCACTTAACTCATTGGATAATGGCAGACCCCTTGATTACCTACTTGCTGAGCAAGGAAGTGTCTGTGTAATAGCAAACACCTCTTGGATGTGGAAAAATGCCTTTTGGCAAGTAGAGACCCAGTTACATAAAATTAAAGAATAAGCACATTGGTTACAGCAAATTTCACCTGACAATCCACTGTCTTTTGATTTATTCAGCTGGCTTCCTTAAGATCTGGGCTCCTGGTTTGGAACCATCTTGCTAACTAGGTTTGGAATGGTTTCTTTGGTTTGTTTTTTTAAATAAATTTATTTATTTATCTTTGGCTGCGTTGGGTCTTCGTTGCTGCGCGTGGGCTTTCTCTAGTTGTGGCGAGTGGGGGCTACTCTTTGTTGCGGTGCACAGGCTTCTCATTGCAGTGGCTTCTCTTGTTGCAGAGCAGGGCTCTAGACATGCAGGCTTCAGTAGCTGTGGCATGTGGGCTCAGTAGTTGTGGCTTGCGGACTCTGGAGCGCAGTCTCAGTAGTTGTGGCGCATGGGCTTAGTTGCTCCACGGCATGTGGGATCTTCCTGGACCAGGGCCCAAACTTGTGCCCCCTGCATTGGCAGGCAGATTCTTAACCACTGCGCCACCAGGGAAGTTCCTGGAATGTTGTTTTTAATTTTGCTATGTATACTTATTGTTAAGTTCTGCACATGTTGTTTGTTGAACTTTTGTAAAAATGAGATGCCTAATAAGGTGATGCTAGCTCAGCATTTCAAGATAATTTCTAGTGCTTACAACACTGATGAAGCAGACTCCAAATATGAAAGTTCTCCCTACCACCTTTCCTTGTTACTCAAATGTGGCCTCACGAGGGTTCTGGTTTGTGTACTTTCCCACCAATATGGGACATGACAACCAGAGAAGGCCCCTCCTGGCACCGAGGGACAAACCGCTACATGTGGAGATCCTGACTCTTCATCAGCAATGCTTTTGAAAAAAGATCTTCATCAAAAGAGGGAAATGTGGAATTAATTAAAGAAACCTCAGCTAAAATTAGAGTCGGACAGGCCTGTAGGGGAAGCTCTCACATCCACCGGGCATCATCAATTACTCCTAACAGAAAGGTGTTGCCTATTTTACTATCCAGCAGGAAGAAGAAAACTTCTCTCCACCCAATGACAGCCCAGCCAATCAGAGACTGCAGTAGCCCAACCAATGAGAAGCCTCCATACTTTGGACTCCTAAATTCCTCCAATGGGCTCTTTGATTATTAGAGGCCCTCCCAACTCCCCCCGTTTCCCCATAAAAGCAAGTTCTTCAGATCTGCCTATGGTCCACTATAGTTTACAAATCCCAAATTCCAATTCCTCTGGCTACTCCCAAATAAACTTCCTTTTGATGGTAGAATAACTGGCTTTATTAAAGTTGACAGAAGTATCTGGCACATAATAAGTACTAAATAAATGTTAGCTGTTATTTTTATTATTACTGTTATTATCATTAGTCATAAATTGTAAACTAGTGCTCCACTATCACTATATTCTAACCCAAAGAGGTCTGTTTTCCCCATGGAAGCTAAGGGCTAGGGAAGACCTAGAGTGATGCTCAAGTTGTCCCTGGAAGGATGTCCAGGTCAGGCATCAATACTGAGTCCTCTTCCCCCAGCCTGTTGCCCGGATGACTCAATGCATTACCAATTAATTCAACCTCACTTCCTCAGAAAATACTTGTCTGATTTCCCAGGCTGGTGTAGGTCCCTCTAGGGATGTAACATTTCCCACATTAACTGGGACCTAAAGGAGCCTTTCACTGCACTGGGCTTCTATGGGAGCCAGTATGGAATACCCGAAGGTCTTCCATGTGACAATCTACCTTGGGGAAGAGTGAATGCAAACAGTGTCACTGCACAAGAATGGATATTCAAATAAACCAACCTCCCCAAAAGAGGGAAGAATAGGTAAGAGGAGTAGATATGAAACGACAAATTCTTTGGCTAATGGGCCCCAAGAAGAATGTATATGGCGTATAAGAGCAGAATACAGAGAGCACACAACTATCTCAAAGATTTCGGAGTTATGGACCTACAGGAGGCAGGCAAGTAACATAAAGGAGTGAATCAGGCTGGGAGCAATGCATGGCAGGCATCGGGTAAGGGGTGAAGGTCACAGTGAAGAGCACATGCCTGTATGAAGGGCACATCCACAGCTCAACACCAGGCACATGGGAGGGTGGCCCCAATGTTGCCAGATCGTCAAACTCTTCAAGAATAGCTGGAAATCTGGATTTCTCTGTGAAGTTTAGAAGTCTTAAAACACTAATTCACATTTTTTTAAAAACCTCATATGCCAAAGAAAGCACATCTGTGAGCTGGATTCCACCTGGGGCCACCAAGTGCTACCTCTGCTCTTGACTTCCACCTCTTGGTATCAAGCTTTGCCAACTACAAGACCAGAAGTCTACTCCTAGCTTGTGTCCCTTTCTTAGGCCAAGAGGAAATGGATTTAAAACTCTTGAGATCCTATCAAAAATGCATAACCCAAATCTAATCATGAGGAAACAGCTGACAAACCCAAATTGAGGGATGTCCTACAAAGCAACTGGCCAGAAGAGGAATGAAAAAATGTCAAGGCCATGAAAAACGAAGAAGCTGTGGAAGTGTTCCAGATTAAAGGAGATTAAAGAGAAGGGACAATTCAAAGCAATGGCTGGTTCTGGACCAGTGCCTGGATCAGGCAAAGAAAATGGCCATAAAAGGCTTAATTGGCCCAACTGGAGAAAAACAAATATGGCCTGTACTTTACGTAATAATATTGCATCTATGTTAAATTTCCTGAATTTTTATCATCACACTGTAGTGATGTAAGAAAGTGCCCTTGTTCTTAGGAAATACAAGTACTTAAAGGTAAAAGGTCATCATGTTCACAACTAACTCTTAAATGGGTCAGGAAAAAGGCTTACAGGGGTAAATGCAGATACAGATGATAGACAAATCTATCACAGATATGGCAACATATTAACTAGTTAATTTAGGTAACGGATACATGGGAATTCTTCTACAATTCTTGCAATTCTTCAGCAAATTTAAGATTATTTGAAAATAATAAGTTTTTTAAAAAGAAACTCTTGAAAACAAAAGACTCCCAACCAACAAAATGTGGGCTTATCATAACAGCCCACACAGTAGGGTTGCAAGGGTTAAGTGAATAGCTCATAACTGGCACTGAAAAGCCAAGAAAATCTGCTTGGTAAATATAAATACAGCACATTAAATATTAAAGAGCATCTGGGACTAACAAGGCCCAGCCATTATTATTACTTTGATAAATATTGTGGCTCAGAGGGGTGCAGCTCACAAAATCCACCCACCTCCTTTGTGGCAATGCTGGCAGGACCACTTAGAACCTAGAAGACACTTTGTGCCGCGTTCGGGAATAGGCGCGTTCAATCACTATTATTATCTCACAGCCCGCGTATCAGGAAAGGGGGGTAAAGGCCAAGAACAGGCCTCTTTCTTTCCACGAGGCAGCATGGTGTCTGGAGATTCTGATCAGCTACGGAGGAGCTGCTGTTACTGACACAGCACCTGGACAGACAGACATCCAGCATCTGACTACCAAGTGGAAAACGCAATCTGGCTCTTGAACAAGTCACAATAGTCTCATCAAATCCCAGCCTCTCGAGACCACAGGCAGCAAACAGGGACTGTGAATGAAGCAAAAATAAAAAGGTAACAACAAAATGCAGCAATGAAGGCCGAGCAGCAGAGAAAGAGAGAGAGAAAGAGAGAAAGACCACGGTTACCTAAGGAGGGTGGATATTACTGCTTATCCCAGCCACGAGGGCCATCTGGCTTGTAGACATGCTCTGTTGCCCCTCAGAGCATAAGCGAGAGGGAGGGAGAGAGAGAGAGAGAGAGAGAGAGAGAGAGGGAGAGAGAGAGAGAGAGAGAGAGAGAATGTGTGTGTGTGTGTATCTGATGTGGTTTTTTAATTAGGTGTAAATAATTAAAAATCAAGATATTTCCCTTAAAGATCTATGTTTCCAACTTATCTTGAAAAATCCAAGTGTCTGACCACATAAACCCACATGCCCTTGAGGCCACTTGTGGCTGGCACTGCTGCTTCTTCAGACAGGACAAGTGCTTTCCAGGGCTCCACGCCCCATCCTCTCACACGTGGCCTGCTTCCATTCCTATCCACTGCCATTACCCACCTGGCCCTCTGTAGGAATTCCTGTTTGAGACACGCCCCCGCCCCCGCCCCGCAGTGCACATGAACACTGCACTTCGACAAGTTCCAGAGGCAGCTGTGGGATGGGGATTGCACGGTCAAAACATGAACATGATAGAGAAGTTAGGCCACCACCGTGTTCTAAGTCCAGGTTCACACAAATAGCCCTCCCAGTGTGGTAGCTTATGGTTCGGCGACTACGGCGAAACTGCCTTTGTCCTACTCAAACAGGCACTTCTGCCTTGATGCAAAACGAGTCCCAAAAGATCTAGCCAACTAAAACGCACTTCTGAGAAAACACAATCATTTCCCTGTCAACAGCTAGTGACTGCAAGTTGACAAAGCGAAAAAGAAAACGAGCCTCCTTCAACCTGTCTGTCACTGCTGCTTGCCTTCACTGGATTAAAACATTTCAATGTGTTCAATTCCACTGCACACCTTGGTGATAAATTATTGAAAAGCTATAGAAGACACTACTAAATGTAAGTAAGGAGGGTCTGTTCTCTGGCCTCCAGGCTCCCGGCAGAATATTCAAGAGGGTCAACACAATGTGCCCGGAAGGCTCTTAAGATGGCTTTATACATGTCAGTGTCAAACATGAACGCATTCCCATGGATTCCAGCAAGCTGACCAGGCACAGCGGGCTTGAAGACCAGGTGGGAACCGGATGCCATTGGTGACAAAGGTGAATTGAAACTCTTAGGAATATAGCTACCAGCACGAAGACCCTAGGAGGTCCAAATCTGTCCTGCTCTTACTTTAACCTGGCTGCTTCCAGACCACGAGCTCCTTAAAAGCAGGCACTGGGGTCTACCCAAGCCCTGTATCCCCAACATCCAGCACAGAACATGGCACAGGATTCGGGCTGCGGTCTGATGACATGACAGCCAAAGGTGATGCATAAACCTTTTTGGATCCTGAATCTAGGGGGGACATAGCTAAAAAATACACTTTAGGAACAATTAGGGAATTGTGAATATGGACAGCATATTAGATATTATGGAATTATTGTCAATTTTCTTGGGTAGGATAATGATATTATGATACTATAGTAGACTATCCCTGTTCTTGGGAGAGAAATGTAGAAGGATTTAGGAGTAAAGAATCACAATGTCTGAAACAACTTTTATTTTTAACAGTACAGAAAAAAATACATATATATAAATATATAGGTATACACACGTTCATTCATTTGTTTATTTATTAAGAAAAAGTGAAAATAAAGACGAATGTGCAAAATATTAACAACTGGTGAATCTTAGGTAAAGGGTGTTTGTACCCAAGTTCATTGCACCAGTCTTGCACCTTTTCTGTAGGTTTGAAATTTTTAAAAATTAAACATTAAGGGAATTTTTTAAAAATAAGAAATATTTGGGCTTCCCTGGTGGCGCAGTGGTTGAGAATCTGCCTGCCAAGGCAGGGGACACGGGTTGGAGCCCTGGTCTGGGAAGACCCCACATGCCGCAGAGCAACTGGGCCTGTGAGCCACAACTACTGAGCCTGCGCGTCTGGAGCCTGTGCTCCGCAACGGGAGGGGCCGCGGTGGTGAGAGGCCCGCGCACGGCGATGAAGAGTGGCCCCCGCTTGCCGCAACTGGGGAAAGCCCTCGCACAGAAGCGAGGACCCAGCGCAGCCAAAAATAAATAAATTAATTAATTTAAAAAAAAAAAGAAAAGAAATATTTGATGAATAAATATATCCATAAGCAAAGTTCAGAATGACATTTCTGTATCCCACTGAGGATGAACAGATGAAGCCACTCAGGCTGGAGGAACTGGCAGGGGTCCTGCCGCCTGGGTCCCTCTGACAGCACTGGGGGCCGAAGGCATTGTTATCTCGGGCCCATGAGCCTCGGCAGCACCCTGGCTGGGAAGCTCTGCTCTGAATGAACCAAGGTTGTTAGGAGCCAGAAGGGTAACCACTTCTGTGACGCAAAATCAGTTCTGATACCCTGTAATCAATCAGCCTATTACCAGATGACTGTTCACCTTCAATTTCACCCTCAGGGGCAGCTTCCTTTTTTCGTGCTCTGTCTGTCTTAGAAGGGGATTCTGGGAAGACAGGCGTGATGGCAGCCTAATTTTTAATCTCTCTAAATATATATAGCAAAATCAAAAGCCTATGGGTAATACAAAAAAAGCTAGGTGACAAGGAAGCCCTGAAACCCCAAAATATAAGCAGGTAAGGACAAACCCACAGCCACAAAGCTTGCAGGGCATCAGCATCTGTGTAGGAGGACGCAGAGGGAAGCAGCAACAGGCCATCTGATGAGACACCCTGAGAAAAGAACCCCAAAAGTACCAACTAGTATTCCTGGAAAGGAAAGCATGCTGGATCAAGTTGAGAACTACAATAAAACTGGAAGAGGTTTCCCTTCTCCCAGTAGCAGGTGAGTGCAAGGGACGTAAGGTGAAGTCCAAGGGGATACGTCAGGAAGGCTCCACTCATTCTCCAAACTGGCCCCCTTGGATTTCGTTCCAGGACAGAGCCGCACAATGAGGAGGAAAAAAAGAAAAACTACCCGAGTGGAATCATAATTGAGCAATACAGAGATGCTGGAGGCAAAGGGAAGACAAGATCTAGATAAAAGTCAGGGAGGAGAACAGAACCAGGAGGTCTCAGAGCTGTGACACACCTGGCCCCTCCATGAACACAAGAGAAGGTACGAAGAGCTGCCCTCAACCTCACTCCCCTCTAAAAGTTTAGTTTCTTGACTACAAAAGAAGAAGAGCAACAAAGAAGTGGCCAGAGAAAATCCTATACAGAAGTTGCAAGAAAAAAGAGAGGAAGAAGTAGAACAATTCTACAGACAATGAAGGCATGCCAGAAATATCCATGTAACTGCAGCCTTCTATTTCAATCCAAGCTAAAAGACAACACGGAGATGGTACGAGACATGAAAGAACAACATGAACCAGAATTAGAAAAACTCAATCATGAAGTGACAAAACTCAGGAAGTTAAAGGAAAATCTTCAGAAATGAAGACCAACCTAGAAGGAACACCTAGAAGGTGAAAAGAACAAACTTAAAAAAAAAAAAAAAAACTAAAAGGAAGTGAAGAAAAGAATAAAGATTGGAGAGCAAGTGACAAACATTAAAGACAGGATCCAACATACAGAAAACCAAAAGGGAGGAAAAGCAAAGGGAAGGAACAGAGAGTAAACTATGATTCAAACCAACTTTGCTGAAATAAAGAGATTGGAAATCATATATTTGGAAGAGCCCACCAGGTACCTGAGAGTGCTAATTCTGAGTGACTAATACAAAGAGGCATCCTAGTAAAACTATTGAACTTTAAACAAAGGGAAGAACTCCTTTGGGCAACTGACTTCTAAGGGAAAGAAAAATTAGATTATCATCCAACTTCGACAACAATGCTTCCCCAAATGTAGTAACATATTTAAGAGTCTCAAGAAGATGCACCCTGAGGATTTTAGAGCCACCAAATTGATTTTCAAGTACAAACAAGTAACAACATGTAAGAACTCTGGGAATACTGGTCCGGTAAGCCCTCCCCGCAGAATCTATCAGAGGATAAGCTTAAGAGAGACAAAACCATTAGCAGGGTAGCAACAGAACTGGTGGGAAAACTTACAGAACTAAGACTAAACAAGGATGAAAGGGAAAGAGTAAAGTATGTGTTGGCTATGCACTCATATAATGTAGATACAGAATGAATATTTTTTAAGAATGGAGGAGAATGGAGAAAGCATATGCAAAATTTTTTATCTGTTCTCAGCAATTATACTGTGTTATATTCTGAGACTTTACAGATGAGCTATACATAGGAATATATACATAGATATACAAACCTATTTATTTTAAGATAAAATACCTCATTATTCATACTATTTCCAATTCTAATTTGATGAGTTTTTTACTTAACCTCTTTTATATTACAATTGTATATCTTTTTCTCTTCATACAAAGTATGTACACCAAGGATGCACAGGATAATAGAATTACCATCATAACTTGTATGCTTTATACCACTATAGATACACAACCGTCTCAGAACAACAATACTACCAGCGTAGAGACTCAAGAAGTCTATGTGTCCATTTAGCCAAATACGCTACATCCAAGTTACACGTCTATGCAATTACACAACTGTACAAAGAAAACAAAACACCATCCAAGTCAGTCCGAACTGTACAATGCTGATGACTTGGACATTATCTCAGGGTCCACAAAGACAAATGGCCACTGTCGCAAAGCAAAGGAGAAGGTAAAAAGGAGAGGACCCCATGGTATACACTGGAAAATTATGTTTTGATTCATCTTTGGTGAATCCAATCACCTACCATTCTCCTCTCCAAAATAAAGACAAAAAGGCCTATTAAACGAGCTTCCTGATTATTCCAGGTTCCATACTGTTTCCAGGACCACGAGGCCTTTTTCTGAAGGAGGTCTGGTCCTTTGTGATCCCGGGTTGACTTAAAAGAGGATGAAAGCCAGGCTGGTTTGTGGAACCTCGAGATCTGCTTGATGTCTGGATTGAGGGCTGTGCTCCATGGGACCAAAGCAATGCCTGTCTCTGACGAGCACGACTCGACCTCCCACCTCTGCCCACAGTACTAACAGCTTACACCAGCCCCCTTCCAGCACAAGAACCATCCACAGATCACGGCAAAGGGAAGGGAACAGGTTCAGAAAAGACTAGAGGAGTTGACCCCCCAGCACGGCCACGCCCTATCACCAAAAGACGCTCCTCCTGAGAGGTGCCGGCACACCTCACCCTCTGGAGCTCACAGAGCCACGTAACCTCCCGCCTCATATTCCTGCCCTTGGGCCCCTCCCGTCTCCAGTGAATGCTGATCAGATGAAAACTGTTAATACAATGACATAGAGCCTATATTGGCAAGCTGGGGAATGGCAGGGACAAGGAAGTCTAAGACAGGGTAGAGACTGTAGGTTATTGCTAGGTAGTTCTGCTCAATAGCTAGTGAGAAGCTACTCTAGTGAGAGAAGGAAAGTCAATGCTACCAACTCTTGGCTCACAGTGTCCTCCTGACAAGAATGTGAGCCCCATGAAGGCAGGGAATTTCCTCTGATTGGGAGACTGCTGGACCCCCAGTGTTGCAACTAGCACCTTACCTTACATTCAGCAGGCACCCAGCAAACACTGAATGAATGAATACTACATATGAAGCAACAGATAAAGCATTCATTCATTCATTTTAAAAAACAACTGAGAAAAGAAAATAATTGAGCACTGTATGTATACTAAAAAAATCACTGATTTGCATTCTTTAGGTGAATAAATTGTGTAATGTACAAACTGTATCTCAATAAGGCGGTTTAAAAACAAAAATGTAATTGAGCATCTGCTATATACCAGACACTGAGACAAGCACAGGGATGTGAGAGAATATAACCAACAAGGTCTGCCTCTTGAGAAGATCGATGTGGCTTTCACTTAAGACCCTATACAGACTAATACCTACACGAGGGAAGAAAAACCACAATGACAGTCATGAGGGGCCTAGTCATGTTTGGGTTATTAAAATGGAGTCATAAAATCAGAGTTTGTATCATATACAAGAATGCCAGTGACCCAGCCCAACTCCAGGCCCACCTCCATTTTTCAGCTGAGTACACTGAGGCTGTGAGTAGGACCACAGCTAGCCAATGGCCACAACCAACAGAGAAGCAGAACTGAGATGAACACCCGAGCAACCTGACCCCAGAACCAGCACACTTCCCCCCATACCACACCGCCTTGGTCATCTATCCTAGTGAGGTGCTTGCCTCCAGCAGAGACAAATGTGAGTCACTGGAAACATATAAGCATCCCACAGGGACACTGGACCTCAGAATGTGGATTACCCTGACACAGCAAGGCTCAGCTGGAGTCAACCCCTTTTGCAATTCTAAACACATATACACATAACACCTAATTTCTGGGACACACTCCTTATTTTACAGAAAAGAAAAGTGAAGCTCAGAAAGATTAATCAGAGTGCCCCAACTACTCACAGCTGGTAAGCACTGGGCCCAGGATGAACCTGTACCTGTCAAAAACTGGGAGAAGAGACAGCAGTTAAGGGTGTGTTCGTGGGACTTCCCTGGTGGCGCAGTGGTTAAGACTCTGCCTGCCAGTACAGGGGACACGGGTTTGAGCCCTGGTCCAGGAAGATCCCACATGCCGCAGAGCAACTAAGCCCGTGTGCCACAACTACTGAGCCTGCGCTCTAGAGCCCACGAGCCACAACTACTGAGCCCACGCGCCTAAAGCCCGTGCTCCGCAACAAGAAAACCCACCACAATGAGTAGCCCCCGCTTGCCGCAACTAGAGAAGCCCGTGCACAGCAGCGAAGACCCAACGCAACCCAAAATAAATAAATAAATTTATTTTTTTAAAAAAGAGTGTGTTCATCTCCTAGGGTTGCCATAACGAAACGCCACAGACTGAGTGGCTCAACAATAGATATTTATTTCTCACAGTTCTGCACACCCGAAGCCCAAGACCACGGTATGGGAGGTTTGGATTCTCCTGAGGCCTCTCTCCCAGGCTTGCAGACGGCCGCCTCCTCTCAGTGTCCTCACGCGGTCGTTCCTGTATGTGCACATCCTGGCAGCTCTTCCTCTAATAAAAACACCCGTCATATTGGAGTAGGGTCCCACCCTCATGACCTCATTTAACTTTAATCGCCTCCTTAAAGACCCTATCTCCAAATACAGTCACTTTTGGGGGTTAGAGCTTCAGCATATGAATTCTGGGAGGATATAATGCAGTCCATAGCAAATAGTGACCCACTTCTGATAGGGGGCCAAAGCCTGCTGCAAATGTATAACTGAGGCAGTGAGTAAAACGCAGTCTAGAAATAGATTAGGAACAATTTAGGTAACCCTTCCACAACAACCCTAAAAACAGAATAATCCCCAAATAATTATTCCCAAGCCAATTTCCCTTTAGAAACTACCTAAGCGGTAAATGAAATATAATTAACGATTTTTATTAGGCTTCTCAAGAGAGGACACTAAGCCATGTACTAACCCTCCCACCTCAGGGACAAAAGGATTGACATTTTTGAAATATTAACAATACTTTCAATTTACAGAACCATTTTCCTCCCCCACAAAATCCAAACAGCAAAACCACCAAACACAAAATCTCCTTAAACATACTGTTTATTACTAAGAGGAGGGAGAACACAGCAACTTTCAAACAAGCCACCCAGCACAGATTCCATTTTCATATTATTCTACAGCCTCCTAATCTTTTTTTTTTTTAATTATTTATTTATTTATTTATTTATTTATGGCTGTGTTTGGGTCTTCGTTTCTGTGCAAGGGCTTTCTCTAGTTGTGGCAAGTGGGGGCCACTCTTCATCGCGGTGCGCGGGCCTCTCATTATCGCGGCCTCTCCTGTTGCGGAGCACAGGCTCCAGATGCGCAGGCTCAGTAATTGTGGCTCACGGGCCTAGTTGCTCCGCGGCATGTGGGATCTTCCCAGACCAGGGCTCGAACCCGTGTCCCCTGCATTGGCAGGCAGATTCTCAACCACTGCGCCACCAGGGAAGCCCCTAATCTTTTTATTATTATGTATAAAGCAACAACAGAGTTGTTGTGTGGAAAATAAACCTATTCCTCCGGTTTTTAAATGAGCTTTGAGAATTCTTTTGTGCTGGTTCAAATGCCGCCTTGAAAGTTGGTGACTGCCACGCAAGCTGGTCTGTCACCGTTAAGTCCTCTCCCAGCCCAGCCGAGGTCCACCAGCGCTAAGGCTGCTACGGGGTTGGCTAAAATCCAACGACAAATCTCTCTGCCTCCTATCTGCCCGGAGCTGACAGTGGCAGCAACAACCGAGTGGGTCCGCCCTTTCCTTTGAGCAGAGGTCAAGGCTGAAAGTCTCCAATGACTCCTCTTGCCAAGATGGGACTTCTTCTCCTTGCCCTTACTTTCGTCAGTCAGAGCGGCCACAGGATAACTGCGGGCCGCTTGCTCTCTTGATGGGTTTCACTCCACCATCCCTCCCATGCGGTTATCCCAGCAGCTCAGGAGCACAGAGATGCCCAGCTGCCTCCCAGGAGATGCCATCACTGTTGGCTGCACAGTAGCAGTGGGCAGGGAGGCCGCTGACCTGCCCTGCAGTCTGAGATGGGCCTGCTGGCCCAGGTTAAGACTTCGAGCTCCTAGGGTTCACTTTTGCTGAACTGTCAACAAGCAGCAGAGGGGCGGCAACACCCACCCGAGTGTCGAGGAACTCACAACACATTAAAAGTCATAAGATAGGAAATGTCTCTGCAGGCATCTCACAGTCTGGGAGATGAAGCCTTCCCTTCTCCCAAAGGCTCCATCTAATTGGCTCCAGAAGCAGGTGTTTGGCTTCTGGTTGGCGGACAAACCTCTCCTGACCCACATGTGGAGGAAGCCGTGCATCACAGGGGACAAGGCTATAATTCCAAGCCAGAAAACCCAGACTTGAGACCTAACTCGGCACCTGTCCACTTACCAGCTCCATCAGGGGTCAGCAAACTGCAGCCCACAGACCAAATCCAGCCACCACCTGTTCTTGTAAATAAAGTTTTATTGGTACAGTCACGACCATTAGTTGATGTGTCATCTGTGGCTGCTGCTACAAGGGCAGAGTTGAGTCGCTGCAACAGAGACCAGATGGCCCACAAACCTGAAAATATTTACTATCTGGCCCTTTACAGACAGTCTGTGGACCCATGTGCCACGTGACACCTCACATAAGTTATTTTATATCTTTGAATCTGTGTCCATTATCCTTAAAATGAGAAGTGCATAACCATCCGCCCTGTGTATCTCAAAGGGTTATAAAAATCAAATTCATTCATTAAAGCATCATACTAATGACGATGACAAGTCTTTGAGCCCATGATATCTGCCAGACAAGATTCTGAGCACTTTGCCTGGATTATTTTATTTAATCCTTACAACACTATGAGGAAGGTAATATTATGAATCCATTTTATAGATGAGGACACAGAGATGACACCTCTAGTCAACAGTGGAGCTGGGGTTCAATCCCAGCTCCTAACCAATCCACCACCCTCTGCTCTTTCAGGTCCTGGGGACTCGGGAGCTGGAGCTGTTGACCACCAGAGAGCACTGAAGTGACAGATCTTAGCCCCACATGACACCCCCTGGCCTGTCTCCATGCTTTCCCTCCAGCCCTGTCCCTCTCCTTCCTTCTACTCCCTCCCCATTTAAATTGCCAAGAAGAGTTTGCCATCTTGTGTCCTCAGCTGGTGAGCAAAGCCTCAGGTGCCGATCTGCATTTCATTCGTATGCAACACTTCACATTGTGAAGTAGGTAAAAAAACAAAAAACAAAACATTTTAAAATCAGAGCGAGGAACACTTCCGGAATAAAGATTCAAAGTTTTTGATGCAATTTCAAAAAAAAAAAAGCACACGCGTCCCAGAATGATGACACCAGTAAAGTTGCAGCAGGGAGATCTGCTACGAGCTGCACAGTTTACAAAGTCAGGATTCTCATGTGATCCTCACAAAAGCACTGTGAGAGGTTGGCAGCCTTGGTGTTCATTGGAAACAAGGCCCAGAGAGGTCAAGAGACTTGCCTGAAGGCACACAGCCAGCAAGGAGCAGAGCTGAGGATTAAAATTAAGTCCTCGGGGACTTCCCTGGTGGCACAGCAGTTAAGAATCCTCTTGTCAACGCAGGGGACACAGGTCCAAGCCCTGGTCCGGGAAGATCCCACATGCCACGAAGCAACTAAGCCCGTGCACCACAACTACTGAGCCTCCACTCTAGAGCCTGTGAGCCACAACTACTGAAGCCCACGCGCCTAGAGCCCATCCTCTGCAACAAGAGAAGCCACCACAACGAGAAGCCCACACACCACAACAAAGAGTAGCCCCCGTTCGCCACAACTAGAGAAAGCCCATGCGCAGCAACGAAGACCCAACACAGCCCAAAATTAATTAATTAATTTAAAGTAAATTAAATTAAATAAAATTAAGTCCTCGACCAAATTTAACAGCTGGGCCACCCACCATGCCCTGAGTTGTGAACACAGGAGACACCTTGAAAGCGTACTTATAACAACCGTTGGAGAAATATGAATCTGATCCAAACGCCGCATTATGCCTAAAAACAAGGCTCCCTACCATTTTAGCCAGATGAAATTCCTCTATTCTTTGCTTCATAAACCTGCAATCTGGGATCCTGTGGCTGTTGGCACTTGCCAAGGTGGAGGGAACTCTTCTACTTTGGGGTCATCCCATTTCTCTTCCTCTGGAAACTGCCCCTCATGAGACTCTAGTGGGCCTGTCAATCACACAGCCCCACCTTCCCTACTAGGGGTGGGCATCTGACCCTGGCTGGCCCACCCCTCTGGAATTGAAGACTGAGCCAAGCTGCGGAGGCCCTATGACCCACACAGAGGTAGCCGGGGTCCTTCTGGGGAGGGACACATGTGCTCGCCTCGCTGAGACCCTGACCTAACAAGAAGAATGGAAGCCTGGCTCTGCCAAAGGCTACATTTGCCACCTCTGGAGAAAGCCCACCTGAGCATGACGTCAACCCAGAAGACAAGCGGAGGGGAAAGACTCAGAGGCCGGTGACGTCAGCACTGCTCTGGATCCGGATCTCTGGGAAGCCTACACCATCCCTTTGGATGTTCCCAGTTATATTAACCTGGTACGTTCCTTGGTTTTTGGTTTTGTGTGTTTTATATAAACTAATTTGATTTGCAACCCAGAATCCTCACATGCATTGTTTCCCCTACAGTCACTGTTCCTCAAGAGAACACCCACAGACAACAGAGGAGGGCTACAGCCCTGAACTACACCCTCTTCAGCAAAGAACGACAACCACATGGACTCTGGAACACGCTACAGCCAGAGCCGGGGGCTCCCGCCCTCCCTCGCAGTCTCTCTGCAACGGCACAGACTCAAGATGAGAGAGGCCACTGACACCACCTATCAAACCCACGCTCTGAGAAAGACACACCCAGACCAGACCGTTACTGCTACCTGACTCGGGCTCATCACAAGACGGAAATGACTGGGAGTGACTGCCCCCCCCCCTTTTTACAAACTTCAGCCTTTTGCAAAGGCTTATGCAACAGCAGATCCCAGAGCCGGGTTCAATTTGGTGCCCTCAGTTATCACGTGCAGATGATGCGGGCAGCTGTGTGAAACGCCCCATTAACTGCAGGAGTGATGCAATTCTGCAGGAAGCCCCTCAGCTCGTCCAAGAGCCTCTGCCAACCGGGAGGAGGGTCAGAGCCCTCCTCTGGGGTCCATCAGGAGCTGGAGAAGGAACTGCAGGCCACCAGCAGGCACCCGCGGCCCTCGTGAAAGGTCTCCCCAGCTCTCCTCCAAGCTGCCAGAGTAACCTAAGATATAAAATCACATCACTTCGCCAAGACCCGAACAGCACCAGCCATGATATTTCTCCTGGTCTCCAGAGCCATAAATAAATCCTACTACTGTCTACCTGGACATCAGTGCTCCTGGACGTCTCAGGGGCACCACAGACAGTCGAGTCCTCAGCTGGTGTCACCATCAAAACACACATGCACACACACACCCCCGCGTGCACACTCACCTTCCAGAGAAGCCCAGCCATCACCCTCCACAGCTCCCTCTTCGCAACCAATCCTCATCAGGGAGCCCGCCCCCCAATCTCCCCTCTGGGTGCCCTTCTCCACCCCCCAGCGCCCCTCGGGGACAGCCCACCTGACCTCCTGGATCACGGCCACCTCTCCTCACGGGCCCCCCCGCCCCACCCCGGGGCCACCTCGGCCGTTCTCCCACACAGCAGTGCAGTCCTCCCCACGGACAAAGGCCCGCCTCGTGCACGCTGGACTGACTGTAAGCAGCTGCCGGAACGTGCCACCAGGTCTCTGGTCTCCAGGCACTCCTCATACAACCGGGGTGCCTGAGAAGACGTCCCTCGCTGCTACCGAGCAGGCGTGTGTACACGCACACACCCGCACGCAAGGGCACGCTCACACACGAGTACATACCCGCACACGACTACCCAAGGCCCAGGGGCACAGGCCCACACACGGGCACACGAGTGCCCACCACGCCCTCCCCCCAGCCACCTTCCCCCCATGACTCCCGTCGCCCCCTGGCGCTCCAACCGATCAGACGTCACTTCCTCCAGAGACCTCCCCAAGCCCTGGGCACAGGAGGTGCTGCCCCACACCCCACGCAGCAGTCTCGGCTTGGACGTGGCAGAAGTGCTAGGTGCAGGGCAGAGGCCACCGAGTGTCACCCTCGGTACCTGGCCTCTCACCCCACAGAGCTCGGTGGCACTTTCTAAGCCCACATTCTCGTGAGGGGTTCCACAGAGGGAAGTGACCCCCACCCAGGGTCACGAGGACAAGCGGACCAGGCTCTGCCCGTGACTTCACGCCGCAGCTCTCCACTGCCACACACCTGCCCGGGTCCCCTGCGCCCACCTGCCGTCACCCTCGCGGCCCCTCTCACACCCATGTGCTCACCAGGGCTCCTCCGCCACGTGATGTGGGGGCCCTGCCATCGAGAGTCCTGTGGCTCAGTCGGGGACAATGTCAAGCCCAGAGGACGCTGGGCCATGTCTGAAGACATCTGACTGTCATGACTGGGGAGGGGGTGCTACCGGCATCCAGCGGGCGGAGGCCAGAGACGCTGCCCGGCTCCTGCAGTGCACAGGACAGCCTGTGGCACAGAATCACCACCCAGAAGTCAGGAGGGCTGAGGCCGGGAAACCCTGCTCTAGACCATAAGCCCCGGCCCCGGGGGAGAGGTCCCATCTGTCTCCTCTCCCGTTTCTTCCGGTGCCCCTGTGCAGTGGGCGCTCGCATATTTTTTACATGAACAAATTCCTCTAAATGCCCACCAAGCTCTCCCCGTCACAAAGCACGTCCACGTGTGTCCCACCCAAAGGTGAAGCCACTTCACCAAGGTCCCTCAGGTGGGAGGCCGCAGAGGCAGACCCCAGCCAGGCCCAGACTCCCCCCAGCCTGCCCCATCGACAAGCCCTACAGAGCCTCACGGGATTGTTTCTGGGAAGAAATCCCGCGACAGCTCCGCACACCATAGGCGCGTTCTGGCTTATTCGGTGTCAGAGCGTGGCTCTGGGGGCCCGCGCGCAGCTGGCCTTGCTTGTGCTTTGAGCCTACGGGGTGCTGCCCTGCTTGCAGAGGGCATCAGAGGTGCCCTCTCTGAAACCAGGGCCTGATTCCCACTACCTACACAACTAGCGTCCTGGAAACCTGTTAAACTAACAAATCCCCAGCCTGCCCCTCATACACCCTCTGGTTTACCAAGCTTGAATGAGCTGAAGTGGTTTTCCCTCCCCTCTAGTCTCTTTCTTAAATAACAGTTTTATGAAGATATAATTCACACACCATACAGTGTACCCATTTCAAGTGTATAATTTAACGATTTTTTTTCTTGGAGTATAATTGCTTTACAATGCTGTGTCAGTTTCCGTTATACAATGAAGTGAATCAGCTATACGTATACCTATATCCCCTCCCTCTCGGACCTCCCTCCTACCCCCCCGCATCCCACCCGTCTAGGTCATCACAGAGCACCGAGCTGAGCTCCCTGTACCATACTGCAGGTTCCCACTAGCTACCTATGCTACACATGGTCGTGTATTTATGTCAGTCCTAATGCAAACAGCACCACGATCCATTTTAGAACATTTCATCCTCTAAACCCCGTAGCCCTTAGCAGTGAGCTGAAGTTTTGAGGTCCCCTCCAAAGTCATCCCTCAGTTACGGCCATGATCTTCAGGAGGGGAAACCCTTTCTTGTGACTCTTCTCCCCAGTGGGTACTGTTCAGAAGTGGGGCAGCCCCCTCCCCACCCGACCCCTGGGTGCCAACCGCTCAGCCCTTTCTCGAGATGCTTCCGCGCAAGAGGAAACCAACACACAAGCAACTTTAACGCTCTCACATCATTCTCCTATGAATTTCTTTTACCCTCTAAGGGATCACTTCAGAGGGCAAGCTACCAAAGTGCATGAACAGGAATTTATGTAACCATCTAATAATAACTCAAGATGTTATCATTAAAAAATTCTAGCAGCAAAGGTGAACTCAGGAATGTGCTCGAATTGCCTCCTTGTGATGAGGGATGAAAACAAGTCGCTCTCAAGGAAGAAACAAGGAACGCAAAGTGGGTCAGGTTCCAAAAGGCACACCTGGCTCTCAAGGCCCTGGTTCACCTGTGCTACTGCCCACCCAGGGTCCAGGCTGTGTCCCAAGGACACGGGGAGCCCACGGGCCTGCCCCATTATGAGAAGATGGTTCCAGCTGGGACACTGCGTGTAAGGAGGTGGACACTGTGAGTGGAGGAACAGAACAGGAGGAACAATATGGGGTTGAGAATCAAACCTCGGTTCAGTTCTCTGCATGACCTTGCCATGTGACCTGGGACAAGGGTTCCTTCAGCTCTGAGCCTCACTTTCCTCATCTGGAAGGAGAGCTGTCCTCTCCTATTCCCTGCTGCTCACCCCCAGGCCTTTGCACATCCTGTTGCTTCTCCCTGGGGGTTCCTCCCTCAAACTTTATCTGCTCAAATATCACTTCCGTGAGAGAACTTTCCTTGACTCCCGCCCTCCACCATGTATGTTCCAGCACTAAGAGTCTCTTTTCTGCTTTCATACAGCCTACACTCTCCCTTCAGAGCACTTCTGTTTATAAACATATTTTTACTAGGGTGAGTAGCTGACTACCATCTGCCCCCCACCAGAACGTGACACGTGTTCACCGGGTCATCACTGGCTCCCAGGGCCCGGCACAGTGCTGGGCGCGCCGTAGGAACTCTGTGCTTTTATTTTTCATTGAGAGTCAGCAGAGCATGGTGGCCGAGAGCTTGGGCTCAGAGCAGGGGTTGGCAAACATTTTCAGAAAAGAGCCAGAGGTCTCTCTTACAACCACTCGATTCTGCTGCTGTGAAGCAAGAGCCACCAGAGACAATTCGTAAACGGGTGGGCATGGCTGAGTTACGGTAACACTTTATTTACAAACACAGATGGTGGCCCCACAGGCCACAGCGTGACACCTTCTGCTCTAGAGTCACGGTATGTGAGTTCAAATCCTGGCTAAGCTGCACCCCAGCAATGGTATCGATACCTTGGACAAGTGGCGTAAGGTCTCTGTGCCTCGGTCTCATCTGTCAAATCAGACTGGGCTTTGGGAGGATTAAACAATGGCTGGAACACAGTAAGCACTCAATAAATGTGAGCTGCCATGATCATTACAGTCTTAATTAATGATGGTGGGATAAGAGGATCCATGACTGTACCTCCCAACCCTAGGCACTCAGTAAGTGGTGGCTGCCATAACGGTGGCCACATTGATGAGGAGGAGGAAGATGAAGCCAACCCTGCCAAAGACAGAGGCGACCAGGTGAGCCCAGGGGAGGAACGAGAGATTTCAAGAACTCTTCTGGGGCGCACAGAGGCTCCATGACATCTGATACACGGCCAGACACCTCCAGTCACCTCCACCCTCCAGTCACCTCTCTCAGCTGACCCACCTGCTTCCCTGGCAGAGCTCAGACAAGGACCATTGGGGGACTCCAGCTGTGGGCCACCCAACCAGCTGGTACAGTCATAGGTCACTGAAATCAGATTCCTCAAGAGGCAGGGAGAGCAGGAAAAATGACATGGTACTTCAATTTCCAAATGAGGACAAGGGCCTCACCTGCTGAGAGCTGGCCAGCAAGTCAGTCTTCCTGGTTCAGCCAGCAAAGCTGAGACTTCGTTACAGGGTTCCCCGTAAAGTCAAACATTCCTTTGGATGCAAAAGAGACAGGCATCGAGCTAATGAACCACGTGGCGAGTCGTAACACAATGTCCCCGGTTGACCGCCATCACTGACCACTGGCAGACCCCTCCAAAGGGGAGGTCCATGCAGCAGTCCAAAGTTAATTTTGTTTTGCAAAATAAACATAAATAAAAGGTCCAAACAGACCAATAATGAGTTACAGTTACAAAATTCACAGCATTAAGTTAGACCAGAGAGTCTCTGGAATCACTTAATAAAAGTGTATCACGTCCTCCTGATTTTAAACACACACACACACATGCACACACACTCTCTGATGTTTGAAGCTATTGGTGGCAGTTCTCAAGCAAAAAGAGAGCCTCAGAGGGAGGAAAGACACCCAGGGTTTTCACACTTTCCATGAGTTGTGGATTTGCAATGCGCCCCCCATCCTTGCTCCCTGACGACATAGAGCAGTCACCTGGGAACTAGGTGGGGAAAGGGTGTGACGATGAAATGACCCAAATGACATAATCATCTCCAACCAAAATGAGTGCCCCACTCCTCGGCTCCAGGCGCTTGAGTCCCGCCCGCACCCAGGAGACTTAGCTGTGGGCGCCCCGTGCCTTCGCACCCGCTGGCTCCTCCGGCGTCACGGCGCAGCTCGGGAGGCTTCTTCCTCTGTGCTCCCACAGCTCCCTCCTCTCAACACCCTCCAAGACTCGCCGCCCTGCACTCCTATTGTGGCCTTCGCATTGTCTCTCCCACTGGACGGCTGCCCTCCAGGAACAGGAGCCCTGCCTGCTCACCTCCGCATCCCCAGTGCCCTGCTCAGTGCCTGGCACATGCCAGAGGCTCGGTGAACACTTGTTTCAGTAATGAACTAACGTATGTACTTCACTGACCCTCCAAACCGCATTTTTAACCTTCAGCCACATCTATACTACTACTACTACTAGTACTAGTACTACGAGTACTACCACTGTTACTGATACCCGATACTAACTAAACATGCACTACGTGATCAGAACTATCGTAAGCATGTCATACAATTCTCCCAACCACCCTCCATGGAAGCCCCACTTCACAGGGGGATCGGCCCAGAGAGGTGAGGCAAGGAGTCCAAGGTCACACAGCCCGTATGTGCAGAGCTGGGGGACTCTGGGCAGTCTGGCTCAAGACCCACCCCTTACCCGCCGGTGGGCCCGGCCTGCATACACATCAGTCCCTCTCAAGCTTTTTACCATATCCTACGGAAACCATGCTAATGTTTCCTTAATATTTTTCTAATTGACCCACTTTTTTTACATCACCTTGTCCTAAGCAATGGAATCTGAAAAGTCACAGATTTGACGGGTTATATTCTGTTTTCTAAAACTTAAATATTCATCTGTATAGCAAGAGAAACCATCCTAGTTTGCAAACTCGGGAACACAGCCCAGCACAGCAGCGCCCCCTCTGGCCAGCGCAGCCTCACTTGCAGCTTCTCATGGGGCGTGCAATCAGATTCTGAGGACATTTCCTGAATCTAACCAGTACAGGTGAGGCACTGCACTGGGCACTTGTGGGGCGCAAGGAGGGACACACACGTGAACAGGATACATCTTAGGGGGCAGCTCCGGTTCTGCTCTCATCAGGAACATTACCTCTATGCCCGGTTTTCCCCCAGGACGCTCACCTGGGAGCTGACCCCTCCACCCGCCTCACCTCCAGGGGTGGGTGTAGAATTCGGAGCTGGCTAATCAGGCCTCCACTCTCCCCAGCAATAGGGACCAACTCAGGGATGGGCCTACACTTGGCCCTAATATGAGCCAACGAGAGTCAAGCCTGAGACTTTTGATGACTGCTTAGAGTCCAGAAGCTCTGTCTTGCCCACTGGACATAACACTGAGAAAAAGGGAGGTCTGGAGCTCCTGCGGCCATCTCAGGCCTGCAAGACATGGAGAGCGGAAACTCTCTCTAGAAACGATGCCCAGACAGTGAACAGAGGTGGACCCTGGATCCATCTGTGCCTGAAGCCAAAATCTGATTCATGGGTCATGGGAGCCCATGAATCCCCTTTCTGCTTCTGTCAATTTGCACTGGATCTTCCGACACCGGCATGAGCCCTAAATGATACACAGGCCCTCCAGAAGTGCTCCGGGAATCAACGTTTACTTTTAATATTTGAATGATAAAAATAAGCCTACAAAAAAATGTTTAGCTGAATAAGCATTCGGGAACTAAAGGATAGACAATTTTGACTCATAGATCATTCTTCCCCTTTCCTTAGGCATAAGTGAGTTGACCTGAGACAAAAAATGACAGCAAGTTATCTTTTCATGCCATTAAAAGGCTGAACAGCTTGACAAGCCCTATATGTGCCACCTCATAACTAGAAAGTGCAGTGCGATAGGAAAAAGGTGTTTGCAGATGGGGTGTCACTCAAGCTACTCTCTGCTTTAGGACAATTACCCAGAAAAAGCATGTTTTGCAAGGCAGACTGAGTGATGATGACTCCAAAGCAGAAACACAGGCCTACTCTATTTACACTCGCTCCCGTGTGAAACCATGTATTTTCCACTTAATAAGTCAGTGCCTCTCCAAAAGTTCTGATAAATGCTCCTTATCTGATCCTCAAAAGACTGAACCTGATGGATTCTTGATTCATTCATATGGTGGCAATGCAAATTCAAGAACAGCCGTGGGAGAAGTGAGTCAAGAAAGCATGAATAAACACACTCCATGTGAATTTCACTGCCCAAAATAAGAAAATTCCAGGATTAAAAACAAGCCAAATGCTCAGACTGCTCACAGAGCTTTCGATTGCCAGCCCATTTCAAAGTGAGAAGTTTAAAAAAATATTAACAGCCAAAAAGGAACACACTTGTAAACAGTACTAAATCTTCTCAAAGTTGTAACGCTAGGCCAGAAGGAAAAACGCAGTGGCTCAACTTTTCTTTCTTTCTTTCTTTCCTTCCTTTCCTTCCTTCCTTTCCTCCCTTCCCTTCCCTCCCTTTCTTTTCTTTCTTTCTTCCTTCCTTCATTTATTTTTGGCTGCGTTGGGTCTTCGTTGCTGCGCGTGGGCTTCCTCTAGTTGCGGCAAGCGGGGGCTACTCATCGTTGTGGTGCTCAGGCTTCTCATTGTGATGGCTTCTCTTGTTGCCACAGGCTCTAGGCGCGTGAGCTTCAGTAGTTGTGGCTCAGGGGATCTAGAGCGCAGGCTCAGTAGTTGTGGCGCACGGGCTTAGTCGCTCCGTGGCATGTGGGATCTTCCCAGACCAGGGCTCGAACCTGTGCCCCCTGCATTGGCAGGCAGATTCGTAACCACTGTGCCACCAGGGAAGTCCCGTGGCTCAACTTCTGAAAGCCTCAAACCTACACAATCAAGGATTCCCAAGTACATCTTATAAATCCCCATTATGTAACAATTCACTATTGTACCAGTTTTCTTAAACTGGCATAACCAGCATCCTATTCACTAGAAATCGCAATTAACTGGAAATTCTGTTTCCCAGACTTCTTATGGCGGCCTCCAGGATGGGGTTCCTGGAGCGTCACCAGCCTAATTCTGTACCTCACTCCCCTTCAAGGGTTCTGCTCTGGTCACACTGGCCTTCTTTACATTCCTTACACACCTCACGCTCATTCTTACCTGAGGGCCTTTGCGTGTGCCCTTCCCTCTACCCGGACCAGTCTGCCCCCAATCTTGGGAGAGCTGGCTCCTTCTCATCTTCCCAATCCCAGCTCCTCTGTGCCCGAACCACCCCCACAAAAAGGCTTTCCCTAACTAGAAAGCAGCTGCTCCCATATGTCCCCATCAGTTTCCCATCAACCATCTCTTACTGTCTTCTCAGTACTCACAATTGCACTCTCTGCAATTTTTCAGGTACAGTTGACCCTTGACCAACGTAGGGGTTAATCCGCATATAATTCATAGTCGGTCCTCTGTATCCACGGTCCCTCTGCATCTGTGGAGTCAACCAACCATGGACCGTGTAGTACTGTAGTATTTACTATTGAAAACTATCTGCGTGTAAGTGGACCCATGCGGTTCAAACACGCATTGTTCAAGGGTCAACAGTACTTGTTTCTGTCTCTCCTCCCCACCCCACTAGAAAGTCCAGACCGGAACACTCCTCACCCACACCTGCTCATCCGTCTGCACCAAGAGTTCTGCCACCCATCACGGCAGAAACGGAATCTGCATCAGCCTCCAGTCCATTCTCTCCCACACTAAGTTCAAGGCAGGGGACAGTCCCCGGTCCCGGCTGAACATAAAGTTCAGCTTTAAGAACTATACATCGTCCCAAGACCCCACCCCAGACCAAGACCCCGCTCTTGGGCAAGAAACTTCTAGACAGTCTGTCTCCCGCTGCTACCACCCCTCCCAGGCCTCCCTCCGTACTACCCTTGATGACAATGCTTAGCTAATCACGGTACTTCAGCTCAGCCTCCTTCAGTGCCCTCCACTGCCTACAGGACAACCACCAGACCCCGAAGCACGGTACACAGGACTCTTCACAATCCGGCCTCTGTCCAGTATGCTCCTCTCGGTCACTCTGTCACCCTGGGTTGCAGTGTCCAGTTCCTTGAACATACCACACCCTCCCACCCTTCTCGAAAAGCCTTCCTCCCTGCCCTCCCCCGCCGTCCACCTGCCAAACCCCTGATCATCCTTCAAGATGCAGCTCAAGGATCCTCCCTTTGAAGACCAGTCCCTGATTTTCCCAGCAGATGAGTCAATCCAGCTGTGAGCTCCCACACGGCACTTCTCTCTGTCATCAGAACCAACAGCTGTGCTGTGCAATAAACACACACTTGGGTGTCTTCCAGGGCTGCAAAGTCAAGGGGTTTTGTCTGATTTTTCCACTGTTGCCACGGCCCGGCACAATGACCTACACAGAGGCATTCCGTAAGTGTGTGCATTCAGGGACCATTTATTACACAGCTGCCATGGGACAGGCCCCATTCATAGTCCGGGGCCCAAAGTGAGTAAGACAGTAAGGTCTCAGTGCTCACAGAGTTCTCGGTCTAGTTCAGGCTTCTCAAACTATGACCCACAAGCCAAATGCACTGCACTGCTGATTTTGTTGCTGTTCTTTAATAGCTTTATTGAGATGAAATTTACCTACCACAAATTTCTGCTCTGCCTGTTTTCGTAAATATAGTTTTACTGGAACACAGACACACCCATTCGCTCATATCTTGGCTGTGGCCACTTTCTTACTATAAAGGCAGACTTCAGTGGCTGCAACAGAGACAGTGTTCCTGCAAAGCTGCAAATATTTATTCTCTGGCCTTTTACAGAAAATGTCTGCTGACCCCTGGTCAACTTAGGAGGACGCCCTGGATGAGGCCAGCCAGCCAAACAAGTCAAAGATGATTTCAAGGTCAAAGGACTGTAGAGAAAGTAAGTCTTGGGACAAGGACAGAGGGACTGGGAGGGCAGACAGACGAGGCCCCTCTGAGGCGGTGACAGCTGCACTGAGCCTGGGTACCCAGAGAAGGACCCAACCATGCCAAGATCTGGGAAAAGAGTGTTCCTGGAGGGGAACAACCAAGTGCAAAGTCATGAAGTTAGACCAGGCCTGGCGTTTCAGTCACAGCCCAGCAGAAAACAGATGGCACAAAGGGGGAGGTCATGGGACTTAATGAAGAGACTCTTTGCCAAGGGGCAAGGTGAAGGGAAACCAGCAAGGGATGGGGAGGGACTCAGGGGCCACTCAGGGGCCGGCGATGGTGGAAACCCCTCCCCCATACTCTGCCAGGCCTGAAGGGGCAGGAGGAAGCGGTTCCCAGACCCCAGCGGCATACGGGCAGACACGTGAGGAGCTGCGGCCCCCAGGACAAGATCACAACCCACGGTCTGGCAGGCAGGGAGCTGGAGGAACAAATGCCCCAGCCTTGCCTTCCTCCTGCCAGCGCCTCCCACTGGACCGAAAGCACCCAAGCACCACTGGAAGCTGGGGGCAAGGGAGTCCAGGGACCCAGCCCATCAAGGTGCACTTCCTGGGGCTCAGAACAAGGTAGAGAAGAGTGGACAGTAAATTGGGAGGGGAAAACACAGTCTATATGACACCCTTTGTACATCAGAAGGTCAGAAAAAAAGTCGGAGTCACTTCAAGGGCTGTCAGCGGGGTTAATCATATCAACCCCAAGATTGTTGTGATGTACCAGACAGACACACTCTTCGGAGGAAAAGTATTAAGTAAATGAAAGATGAATTGTTATTACTGCATCTCTGTCAAAAATACAACTGGCGTGTGCTTTGATCAGTTATAACACGTCAGCATTCCTGAGTGGAATCAGGAAAGCAAGAAAAGGATGACTGCGTATCTTAAAATCACACACGCATTAACTGTTCCCAGCAGAGGGCCAGAGATGAAAGCAGTCAAGTCTCTACTGCTTCGGACCCAAAAGAGAAAGCCACCATGCCCATGCTGATGTTCTAACGTCATCAAGAAACAGGGAATGGCACTAACCCTTGTGCAAAGTTATTTTCTAAGTGTTTGACTAATGGTAGCTGTTATGAACATTTGATTTTGTTTAGCTTAAAATCCCCATGGACTTTTTTCTACTTTTATGGAGATATATATAATTCACAATTCACTCTTTTAAAAAGCACAATTCAGTCGTCTTTACTATATTCCCAAGGTTCTACAACCATCACCACTAATTCCAGAGCATTTTCGTCACCCCTGAAGAAACTCGTATCTATCAGCAGTCATTCCCAGCTGCCCCACACAACTCCCAGCGCCTGACAACCAGTCATCTTTCCGTCCCAGTGAATCTGCCTATTCTGGCCATCACGTGATTCTTAACTGCTTCGTTCCGACCATCTTTCTGGCTGTGACCTTTCAAAGCTGGTGGGCTGGTCAGCAGAGCACATACACTATGTAACCCAGGAGGCCGGCTGAGACGACTGAGAGAATGGACCCAAACCAAACGGAGGCCCAGCATTCTCCACCCAGACAAGAGATTTTCACTGTAAACTTGACACTTACTCCTGTGATGGCCACCTGCAGCGCAAATACGGAGAGGAAGTGGCGTGGAGGCAGTTCTTGGGGGCCAGCAGAACTGGGAATAGAACTAACTGGGGACACCCAGTCTCCCTGGCATCATGACCACACCTGCCCATCATCAAAATCCCGGTCTCATCATCCCCACGCAGTCTTAGAACCGTTTGTTTGAGATGTTTGTCTATTCTGCCCTTTCCAGAAAGGGCCTTTCTAAGGGTTCACAGAGATAGGAAAGACAAAGAATAGATTTTCACTGAAGAACCAACTCTGATCAGAAGTGACTACCTAGATACTGGAGCACTTAGATGCTAGGGATACTGGATTCTGGGGATACTAGATACTAGGGATACTGGATTCTGGGGCCATGGCAGAGAGCAGAGATTGATTAACAGTGTCTGCCACAGGCATGGGATGCAGGAGTAGCAGCAAATGACCTTGTAGTTCCATCCCTCCTTCAGGTGTTCACCAGGGGCAATGAGTCCCATACCCAGAAGGCGTGAGTTCTCCCAGTCAGTGGAGATTTCTATTCTCCTACTGGTGAGATAAACTCCTCTAATTAATACACCACTCTGCCTCCAAGGAGATGTGATCCAGGGGGCCTACATCACAAATGTGATGATGTGTTCATCGACACATTTGGTGAAATTTCTCCATCTTCGGAGGGAAAAGTTTAGTCCAAGACATCTGAAGCCAAAGCCTAGCAAGTGAAATGGTGAGAATTCTCCAGATCTGCCTGCATCTGCTCAGTGCTGGGTTCTCTGATTACTAGGGCTCAGGCCTTGCCTCTGTTCAGAGAAGCAGCCAAACGCACAGTGCTCTGAGCCACCAGCTCGGAAAGAACGGAGGGGTAGGGAACGCAGTCAACTCCCTGTAATACTCTGCAGGCTCTGCCTGCAACTGGGGATCAGGCAGAGCTGCGGATTAACTTGGCAGGGAATCATCACGCCCTCGTAGAGGAGCCAGCCATCGCTGGAACCAAAGAAGCCCTTTGTTGGACGGGTGTCCTCGTCAGGGGTCACTTGGAAGCTCCGTTTGGGCTAATTGCTAAGATAATGAACAAGATGTGCTCTCTACCAACACCCACGCCATATAAATTCCAGAGTTTTCCTGACAGGAGGACTGAACAAATCCCATTCTGAATCCACCCCCCATGATGAGGGAAACAACTTAACCCCACAGAACAAGAAGATTTCGCTTTGAGTTGGGATGAAGTTAACAATTCACTGAGCACGAACTGGGGAAAGTGGGGCAGGGTCTACATTTCAGGGCCAATAACCAGGTCTGAGCACAGGGTTACGGGCTCCATTTCGTTTCATCCTCACACCCCCATTTTACACGTGAAGGACCAGGCTCAAAGGTGCCCAGGGTCACACAGCTGGAAGTGAGGGGTCAGGACTCCATCCAGGCCAGCCTGACTGCCAAGCACATATCGCATCGTGCCTGTTGGCTGGTGTGGCCACTCGAGCAGGATAAACCAGAGAAGGTTCCAGGCCCAAAGTGCTCCAAACCACCCAGCTCAGTCCTCCCTTTTACCTTCCATCTAAGCGCAGCACCAACCTCTACTCAAACCCAAGCGAGGCCGCCTTTCACTGGAGAAGTGGGCCTGTACCAGGCCATTGAGGGGTCTGGGGTCCTTCCACCCAAGCCAGACCCTTTCCTCCACTTGTTAGTGACTGTATCCTTGGCTCGCCCCACCCCTGGGCTCTCAAGAAGATAAACTCTTAATGTCAGCTGTTCCTCCCAAAGGCTTGATAAATTGTCCATGTTCTGAATTCCCTGACTAAATACGATGTTTTTCTACAAACATCACACACAGAGTATTTCCAAGCACACACAGCTACATAATTACACTGTCGCAAACCTCCCAACCGAATCCGTATCCTCTGGGATGTAGTTTTCTCTTCTGATCAGCACAATGGCAACAAGCACCAGAGCGGCCTGGGGTGGGGAAGGGAGAGCCAGCCAGCACCAACAGGAAGTGGACAGGTGAAAATCCAGAACGAGGGCATCCAGCAGAAAGTATCGTTAGTGGAAGGGCAAGGGGGTGGGGAGTAAGAAGGAAAGCCTTGTTTAAGCTACATCGATCATCCTTCAAATTCCAAAGATGCCAATCAGCCGCTGTGTATCAGGTTCAGGCCTGAGGATGAAGAGCCAGAGATGAGGGGAAGCGCCGGGACGCCCTCCCTCACGGGACCCCAAGTCTTGTAGAGGAGACACACTCTAATCACAGATGCACACAAATACGCAATCGTAAACCAGAGTGAGGTGAGGAGGAGGGGAACAGCCTGCTCCAACTCAGGGGCCTCTGAGGGGAGGGGACGGCCTGCCCTGTATCAAGACCACTCAGGCCTAGGCCATTGGCTTCAACCTCCAAATATAAGTATGTTTTTTCTCTCTCTGGGCAACTATGGTAAGCCTGCGCCCAGTGCCCCCTAGAACACATTTCATTCCAGTGCTTTTAGAAGTCTTTTCAAGGAAGAGCAAAAGAGAACCACACTTCCAATTATTTACATGTCAAAATGCGTAGAAATAAAAAAAGAACTTTACACGTAATTGTTCTTAATGCTTTAATAGAACATTCCCCGAGAAACCACCTCCCAGCAGCTTAACCTTCAAAGTGAAAGGAAATCATCATGATTCAAACTCGAAGAAGGCAGAAGAACAGAACTGGAACACATCAGACAAACTGCCTTCTGTTTTTCTTCGATTTAAAGCTCAACAATTTGTCTTCCTATCACAATGTCTTGCTACATAAAACTTTCTGAAGAACATGCGTTCGCCATAAAGGTTCAGGGAAAGGCAAAATGTGGGCAAGTTTTTGGCCCATGTTGTAACCTGGCATGAGCCTGGCCGAGAAGTTTAGAAAGGGGAACGAGATAGAAGGTTCAGAATCAGACAATTTTGGAAGATGAAATGTCCCTCCTTGCAGCTGAAAATGAAGGATGCGACCCCTTTTAAACTATCATTCTCATTGACTAAAAACAGCCAGGGCTGGGACCAAGAAACCCTACAGTAAGAGACATGACAAGAGACACTTGTCACAAGTGACAGTTGCACAGGACAAAAACCATCTGATGACCAGGAAGAGTGGATGTCAAGGGGGCCTGACAACAGGGTCTGGAGGCAGACAGAGGTTCAAGCCCCAGCCCTGCCACTGTGCGTGTGACCTCAGGCAAGCTGCTTCATCGGTCATGAGAAAACCCCAGTCCTCAGCTTTGACTGCTGTGCGGATTAACTGAGCAGATGTATATGAGACAGAACAATCTCTGATGCACAGAAAACACTGAAAAGCTAGCTATTACAATATGTTTTGCCATAAAAGCAGCAGACTCATGGATGTAGAGAACTCGTGGTTACCAGTGGGGATGGTGGGGAGGGGCGGTATAGGTGTGGGGGAGTGGGAGGTACAAACTCTTGGGTGTAAGACAGGCTCAAGGACATACTGCACTACATGGGGAATAGAGGCAATATTTCATAACAACTGTAAATGGAAAGTTACCTTTAAAAAACTGTATAAAAATTTTTTTTTAATTTTAAATACATTTTGCCCATAATTAATGGGTAGCATCTGTTCCAGGGACCTGTGGGGCATGTGCTGCTTTCATCTCTTGGCCTGACACGGTCACCAATTAAAACAAATCGGTCTCTCTGTGCAGGATGCACGGAAGGAGCCCGAGGAAGGCCTGGCCGCCTGCTGGTTTGGGGGTGATGGCTCGCCCCACTTGTGCACGAGCAACAGGAGGTTCAGGGAAGGCAAGTGACTCCTCTCCAGATGCCACCTGAGGCAGAACCTTGAAATGACCACCTGGAGGTACCCTGGCTTCCCAATCTGTAAAGAACTTTCCTGTCCAGGATGTGGGAAGTGATGATTCAAAGGCGGGTTTGGGACCTCCTCTTAAAAGGAAAGAGTTCTCGAAACCAAGGATTCTATGACGCGGTGTCTGGAGTGTCTTACTCATGTAAACCGCCACCACCACCACGGGCACAGCTTCTGAGAGCCTGAACCACCCTTGCCAACACTGCCATTACAAAACAGAGAGAAAAGAAGAGGAACAGGAAAGGAGGAGAAACTCCCTTTTTAATACTTTTCCCCAGGAGGTGAGGGCTGCAGGCTTCCGGGCCACACACTGCAGAGGGCGCTGTGCTGTACATCGTCCACTCACTTCACACACTGGCTGGGCAGCTGCTGGGTGCCAGCACCGGGGGAACAGCGGTGGCCAAGCAGGGCTGGCCCTGGCCCTCGGGGAACCGGCACCCACGAGCGGAAGGTCTGCACCCAACAAAAACACAGAGGAACGGACAACAGTTCGTGTGAGCAATCGGGTACAAGAAGATGCCTGGGGGAGGAAGGGGGAGGCCCTCTCTTCAGAGGTGAGGCGCAGGAACAGCCACACGAAGACCTGGGGGCATGATGCTCCAGGAGGGACAGCGCAGCTCCTCGGCAGGAAGCGGGAGGTGCGGGTCAGACGGCGCGGGGCTTCAGCCACAGGAAGGAGTGCGGATTTTTTTATTCTGTGTGCAACAGAGGGTCTTAAGCATGGGAATGACAGGAGCTGATTTACACTTTAGAAAGTGAATTCAGAATTAATTCAGACGAAGCTGCTGTAAAACTTTGAGACAACCTGAGGACCTCTGAACTTAACAAACCAGATGATACCAAGGGATTGGTGCTCATTTTAGTAAGTGTGATAATAGCATTCTATGTGGTTATGTTTTTTTAAATCCGTATCTGTTAGAGACTCCTATGTAATGAAGCATTTACTGGTGACGTAATATCTAGGATTTGCTTTGAAGTACTCCAGCAAAAAACAAAGCAGACAGTGGGATGGGGTGGAAACAAGAGTGATAAAATGTGGATAAGTGCAAAGGCTGGGTGATGGGTGCGTGGGGGTTTGTTATACTCTTCCGTCTACTTTAGTATGTAATTTGAAAGGTGCCTTAAAAAATGTTAAATAAGCAACATAAGCAATCCGTTATTAAAAGTTTCACTCTATGGCCATGTGGCAGAGGGGGAAAAGGCATCTTGGCCTGGTTAAGGTCCTCTCAAAGCCAAGGTCATGTCCCCCTTAGCAATGAACCTGGAGGAAAACCCAGGTCACATCCCGCCTCATGCTCCCCATCCCAGCACATCTGTTTGTTAAACGACCACATCTCTTGTCTCTGCTGAGCAATTTCTATTTCAGATAAAGCAGCCAAAACAAATTAGCCCCAATCTGCACAGATGAACCAAAATCACAGTCTGACCCCCACTGGTGACCCAGGGACAACCTCCTTCTCGAAAGCTTGGGGCCAGCTGACCCTGTGACCGTGGTAATTACAAAGGGATGCAGGTTTGCACACACGATCTCAAGATGTGATTGATGGGCAATAATTAGCTCATTAGCTGTCCTTCCTCGGCACCGGATGTAGGTTTTTAAAGTTGCAATGCTGACTCACTCTTCAAAAGACCTGCCACTTAACAGCTTCAGGTTAACAGAGATGCACAGGTTCAGGAATGAAGTAAACGTCTGCAGTGAAAATATTGGTGCCAGCAAGGACCTGGGTTGGATCTAGTCTTCTACCTCGAGAAGCTACGGTGGGCATGTGAAGTACTTCATTTACATCCTGTTTATCCTCCCTTCACCCCCACGTAACAAAGTCAACTGGGAGAACAGACTCTCACCCAAGAAAGGGACAACCAGCATCACACTAGCCAGCGCTGATTCTACCCTCTGCCTCACCCGCCACGCTTCTCTCTGGAATTGCTGGCCCTGCTTAGAGGTGACCAGCATTGTCTCTTGCTTGAATGGCTCAAAGCACCTGAAGCCCAGACTCTCCCCTCCAAGGCTGGCCTTCTTCCATCCACTTCTCTGTGGAGCCCAGGAGGGGGAACTGTCCACAGAACAGACCTGATGCATTACCCTCCTCCTTAAAGGCCTTCCTTAGTTCCCTACTGACCAAACGCTTCACTGGGACCTTTGGACTCTGTCCCCATGTTGTCTTTCAAGACCCTTCCTTAGTCATTCCCCACACGTACCCCAGACTCCAGGACGCTGCACTGCAGCTCCCTGAAGCTTTCTCAGCATGTCCTCCTGCTTCCTGCCTCTCTCCCTTTGCACAAACTGTTCTCTCTTCCTGGAATGCCCTTCTGTGAGCTTCTGGAACACAGAGATCATGTCTTTGTCATCTGTGGATGACATCTAGAAAACATACTTGACTGAGGACAGTGATAAAAGTCTTGGGATGACATATAACAACCTCCATTTATTAACTTTCCAGGCTTCAGACACCAGGCCACGTTTCTTTACCTGCATTATATCACTTATTCCTCTCTATCACCCTTGAGGAGGTTCTATATTATCCCCATCTTATAGATTTTTTTTAATTGAGGCTCAGAGAGCTAAAGTAACTTGCCAAAGGTCACACAGCTCATACAGGGATTTGAGGCAAGGTCCTTCTGACTCAAAAGCTGTTTTGTTAATCACCACGGGGTCAATCTGATATACTGATGACCACAGAACAGAACTTAAGCTACCTCGTCACTCCATGCAACAACAGAAGTGAGGTTTTCTATGTTTAGTTTAGTTCTGTGAGAGTTTATAGTGTGCAAGGCACTGAACACACACCGCTATTTACCTTCCAAAATATCTGTTCTTCCCTTCTTCTGTTTTATTTAGGGTGACAATGTATCCTATTAAAAAACAAAAACACATTTCTCAGCATCCCTAACAGAATAAGTACAGGCCACTGAAACACAGGAGAAACTATTTTGAGTGACTTGCAGGTAACCTCCTTAAAAGCAGTTGGCACACACTCTTTTTACCCTTCCCCTGCTTCACCCTTCCTGCTGCTGAGAATGTAGATGTAATGGCTAGTGCTCTAGCAGCCATCTTAGACCATAAAGGACCTTAGAAACTTAAGCCAGAAACACAGCAGAGCAACAACAGAGAAGTAATTGACAAATACTCATTTGTTCATCTGACAAATTTCTGAGCTCTATTATGTGCCAGGCATTGCACAGGCCCCCAAGATAGATCCATCTGTGAACAGATGGGACAAAGGTCCCTGCCCCCACAAGGCCTACAGCGTAAGAGAAAAATGCAGTAACACCTGACTATAATAAGTAACATATCAGAAGATGATAAATGCTACCAAAAAAAAAAGAAAAAAGAATGGGGGGAAGGGGAGAGATTGCACTATGAGATTTGACAGACCAATGACTGAATGAGGAGGAAAACAAGAATATTTCATAAGACACAGTTAACTCCACTCCTAGCGAAACCACCTTGGGAAACGAAACAGCCTCACAAGATGGAGAAGAGCTGCAGGGACCATCTGCGGGTTTGGTTCAGCCCTAACAACTCCTTATTCCACGTTACCAGAAACGAGAGAAACGAACTCAAAGGAAAACCTGTTCCACACTAGCTGATCGTTTCTAAATTGCCTTTTCGGTGCGGCTCACATGGGGGTTTAGTAGTTCAGCAGGTGGTGTTAGAGGACCCCCGCCCTCTGCTCCAACCGTGCAGCTCAGCTCTCAGTAAGGTTACATTTGGAGCTTCCAAGAAAGACTGCATTTGAAAAAACAGTTCTGCTTAAAATAAAACATCTTTGTGATGGCTGTTTGGCGTGAGCCGCGTGATGGTAGGTGAGCATCTCACATGTCTGTGTCTGTGCCTTGTCTGTGTTTGGCACCCGGGACGAACTCGGTGAACTTTTGTTTGCTCCCAGAACAAATAAACTTTGCAAACTTCCAGAGCCACTAGACTTGACAGTCGTCTCTCTTTAAAGTGCGTTACTGCTGCTGCCAAGAATATCTCCCCTCCGCTGAGCTTCCTGCCGCTCCCCTCCCCGGCTCCAAAATAACAAGAAGTTGCTTAGCAGTGATGTCATTGCCACTGTCACCGCCTGCAGGGCATTCACATGCTGGCTATATTTAAGACCCAGACTTCATGTTCAGTGACATGGAAATTGCCACCTTGTGAATCGTACCGGAAAGGCAAGGTTTGAAAAATTATTTTCTACGGAGAACCAGGTTACCAACTCTGCCTGTTCCGAGGCAAAGAGGAAGAAGCCAGGGCGTTAAACTGAGCAAAGGGCTCCAGCTCCCGGGATCAGTGAGGTCCAGCTGTTTAATTTCAACCATTTCTCTCAAGTAACACGAACACCAACATTTGCTTGGTAGCTTCACTTCTCCCCCCCGTTGGTCTCCTTTCCTGGGCTCTTCTGTTATCCCTCAAAGCCATTCTGTTGTGTTTACTCCTCTAGACTTTTCTACCTACCTCTCGTTAGAAAAGACAGCAAATGGAGCGTTGATGAATGCTAAACACGTTTCCCTCCCCAGCAGACAATTATCATAACCTTTTAATGAGAGTTCTATCACATTGATTGGTTTGGGTAATTTTTTATCTCCTCCTGCTTCTGTGCTTTGATGGGGAAAAGTGATGGGCTAAAGACACATTTCAGACACAACCATCTCCCTTTTCCCTTAACAGCTGCCTATTTTTCGCATCTTGATGAACCACCCAATTCCGTGTCTGGTGCACATTTTGTGGGGAACATCTGGCGCCGACTACTAACGGCTCTGACGCTGAACCATTCCACGGTGGCACGTGCTTCAAAATGCAGATGTGCGTGCAAATATACCTTGCTGCTTACTCCCTAAAAATTTTAGTTCGTCAACAAAACGTGAGTCTTTGATTGGATTCGAGAAGCATTAGAGAAAATAAACAAGCACGTGGCTTTCTCCCTTGTGCGTGATTGCTTTAAGAGATGGTGCAGGGCTCCTGTTCCTCTGTCTGTTCCTGTCCATCATTTTCATTTGGAAAAAATATCTAGGAAACTGACACAGGTCACAAACTTCTGAAAGGGTCATGAAGGAATGTATACGGCTCTCCAGCGTTCATGGTTCTAAGTTCAGACATGAATGCATTTGGCATTTCCATTCTCTGGCCTGTGAGGGATTCCCGCGTCTCTGCTCCCAAAAGAAAAAATCAGCTGGGAAATCACTCATGCCAAGCATACCCGCACCTTCCACAGCCACAAAAGCAGAAGCCAAGTGGTGATGAATGATGATGGAACCAGCTAAAGCTCTAGTGGGTGGGTCCTCCTGCCTCACCCTGGAGCCAGAACCACATAACTTGTGCCATTAAAGCCTTCGTATCCTTTGCCCCATGACCTCAGTCCTGGAATACAGCCTGAGGAAAGAAACTGTCAGAGGCAGAACGAGCTACAGACAAGGGGATATCATCTGAGCCTTTATCTACAATCTCAGAAAACTAGAAGCAGCCTAAACACTAACCCACATGAAAACTGCAAAGTAAACTGTGGTGTGCTACACAGCCGTTAAAAATGCCAAGGAAGCAGGCCCTCCATAGACTGATGGGGGAAGGGGGATCAAGTCACCTCTTCTTGGAAAGGATTTTGGCAATATGAATCAAGAGTCTTTACAGATACTCATACTTTCTAAAATGAGAATTCCACTTCTAGAAATCCAGCTCAAGATTTTTTTTTAAATAAAAGAAGGAGTGGACAAAAAAATATGTTCATGGAAATACTAATTCTAAAAAGAGGGGAAGGGGGGAAATGGTTAGAAAAGGAAATGGTGTGAGAAACAAGGACATAACCCAACATGTAATTCTACATGGCCATCAAAAGTAATATCCACATAAGCGAATAGCATGAGGATATTTTACTTATATTTACTTATATTTTACTGGTTTTCAAAGCAGACCATCAACTTATGGATTCAGAATGATCTGAATTATGTAAAACGAATGTACACATAAAATAAACTGGAATAAAACACATTAACAGTAATTGTGTCCAAGTGATTTTCTTCTTTAAACTTTTCTGTTCTTCCCAGACTCAAGGATTATAATTTGTGCATTTCTTTTATATTCTAAGGGTAAAAAATCTCTACTTAAACATAGTTTGAAGTCTACAGGGAAACACATGAAAATATTACAAACAAAATAAAAATTGCCTGTATAAACCCTCCTACGCTGTTGGTGGGGATGTAAACTGGTGTAGCCACTATGGAAAACAGTATGGAGGCTCCTTAAAAAACTAAAAATAGAGATACCATATGATCCAGTAATCCCACTCCTGGGCATATATCTGAAGAAAACTCTAATTTGAAAAGATACATGCACCCTAATGTTCACTGCAGCACTATTTACAATAGCCAAGACATGGAAGCAACCTAAGTGTCCATCGACAGATGAATGGATAATGATGTGGTATATATACACAATAGAATATTACTTAGTCACAAGAAAAGAATGAAATAATGCCATTTGCAGCAACAGTGGATGGACCTAGAGATTATCATACTAAGTGAAGTGAGTCAGACAGAGAAAGACAAATATCATATGATATCACTTTTATGTGGAATCTGAAATATGACAGAGGGACTTCCCTGGCGGTCCAGTGGTTAAGACTCCACGCTTCCACTGCAGGGGGCACAGGTTCAATCCCTGGTCGGAGAACTAGGATCCCACATGCTGCATGGTGTGCCCAAAAATAAATTAATTAATTTAATTAAATAAGGCATGAATGAACTTATTTATGAAACAGAAACAGACTCACAGACATAGAAAACAAACTTATGGTTACCAAAGGGGAAAGTGTGTGTGTGTGGGGGGGGGGGGATAAATTAGGAGCTTGGGATTAACAGATACACACCACTACATATAAAATAGATAAATAACAAGGTCCTACTATATTCAATATCTTGTTATAAGGTATAATGGAAAAGAATCTGAAAAAGAATATATATATGCGTGTGTGTGTGTGTGTGTGTGTATATATATATATATATATATATATACACATACACATACATAAAATTTATCACTTTGCTGTACACCAGAAACTAACACAACATTGTAAATCAACTATGCTTCTATAAAAAAAAAATTGCATGGACACACTAATGGTGGTATAACTATGTAAAAATTGTACTTAAATGAACTAAGAATAGAAATAACTGTCATGCCAGGGTCGTGAGATTTGGGGCTCTCTTTTCCATTTCAAGTTGTTATGTTGCTTTTACAACTTAAAAGTAATTTTTTTTAAAGTTATCTTTTCCAACATTTTTTAAATTAATTAATTTATTTATTTTTGGCTGCGTTGGGTCTCTGTTGCCGTGTGCGGGCTTCTCATTATGGTGGCTTCTCTTGTTTCCGACCACGGGCTCTAGGCACGCAGGCTTCAGTAGCTGTGGCTCACGGGCTCTAGAGCACAGGCTCAGTAGTTGTGGTGCACGGGCTTAGTTGCTCCACAGCAGGTGGGATCTTCCCAGACCAGGGATCAAACCCGTGTCCCCTGCACTGGCAGGCGGATTCTTAACCACTGCACCACCAGGGAAGTCCCAAAAGTAATTTTTTTAAGCACAAAAACAAGAGCTTTCTCAAGAAATCTCACACTGGCCAGTCATGACTGAATTCCATCCCAGAATCCCCCTTGTGGGCATCTTAACCAAAAAGCATTCAACCTGATGGTGGGCAAGCAAGGCAAGCTGCAGAATGATGGGCTCGTGTTAAAAGCCCACTTGCAGATCCTCCACAACCCGCAAAAAGCAAACCTGCATGTTGTTTATAGTTCAGTTAAAAATAAAATCAAAAGCAAAAATGACAAATGTTAATAGTGCTAATTCTTATAGTGGACCATAGCATGCTTTGCTTTCTTCAAACAAGCCAACAAACAAAAACTAACTCCAAACTTGGTTCTGAGATTTAAAAAAAATCACAAGTGCCTTCACATCGTTCTAAGAGACCAGGGGTTTCGAACCACTGAAATTCCCCTTTCAGATCATCACCAGCATCTGTGTGAGCCCTGGACACTCACAGCAGCATGTGGCCTCGGGCGGCATCAGCACCACCCGGGAGCTTGTTACAAATACTCGCTCTCAGGCCCCGCCCAGGCCTGCGGAATCGGAGTCCGAGGTCCACCATGACCCACAGGTGCCTGGTGGACACGTTACGGTTTGAGACACGCTGCTCTGAGCCACGGACTGTCAACTTCGGCTGCACCTGAGCAGTCTGGGTCTTGCCTCCAGAGATTCTGATGTAATTGGTCAGGACGGCGGCCTGGTCGTAGCAGCTTTAAAAGCTCCCCTGGGACTTCCCTGGTGGCCCAGTGGTTAAGAATCCGCCTGCCAATGCAGGGGACACGGTTCGAGTCCTGGTCTGGGAGGATCCCACATGCTGCGGAGCAACTAAGCCCGTGCGCCACAACTACTGAGCCCACGTGCCACAGCTACTGAATCCCACATGCCTAGAGCCCGTGATCCGCAACAAGAGAAGCCACCGCAATGAGAAGCCCGCGCACCGCAACAAAGAGGAGCCCTCGCTCGCCACAACTAGAGAAAGCCCACGCGCAGCAACAAAGACCCAACACAACCAAAAATAAATAATAAAATAATTTTTTTCAAAAAGCTCCCCTGGTGACTGCAATGTATCTATAGCCAAGCCTAAATAAGGCATGTAGCTCCTCAGCCCAGAGAATTCTTTATTAGATAGTTAGTTACATCTGAGCAACGGCAGGCTAGATTAACTCCTGAAAGTGACTCTTTGCAGCCTTGAATGGAGGAATAACTTACTTGCGCAAAACCGGTAATAACAGTCACAGCTGGCTTTTACTAAGTACTTATGCAGGGCGCTCCCTGTGCGTAGCTCTTCTCGTGCATTATCTTTTGCATATTGATAGTATCTAGAAGGGAGGACTACTATGTGGCAGTTTTCTAGATGAGAAGCATCAGGGGTGAAATGACCAGCTGAGATCACACATCTACAAGTGGAAGGAGCACTCGCAGGGCCCTCGGAGCGAGCGCCTCCCTTCTTTTGCCCCCCTAGGGGCCTCACCCATCTTACTCTAGTCCCGGCCTTCAGAAGCTGGACTCGAGCCCAGGCTTGCCCCGCACGTCCTTCCAAGAATGGCCACCTCAACTGGAGCACAGGGAATTACTGGCCAAACGGTTAAAGTCTGTGTTTATATAGTCCTCCCCTGATTTTCAGCACCTAGAGGTTAGTCAGCTGTCTCTGGTTTCTCTGCTTGATCCAGCTTCACACAGAACAGGTGTTTGATGAGTGAATCAACCAATGAACAAATGCGTATTAACTAAGCAGCCATCTTCCCCTGGATCCCGGCAGCATTCAACTTCAGGAGACCAGCTTCTCCTCGGGTGCCATGCTGCCTCCTGCCCTGACAGGCGCGTCCTGTCCCCACCCCTGTCCCCACACGCCAGCCCCACCCCGTGCACTCCGCTCTCCTTGGCTGCTCTGGTGTAAGTCACCAAGGACCTGTCAGCTGCTGACAAGGACATGCGGAAGGATGAAGAAGAGCATAGCTCACTCAGTAGAGAGACTCAGCCGAGCGAGAGGGCCAGCAACCCTGGGGAAGGCCGCTTCGTACCCAAGGAAAAGTGAAGGACAGCAGGGGCAGGGTGGGCCAGGACACCAGGAGCTCAACGGGTAATTCCGTGTGGTCAGGGCTCGGTCCCTGGACAAGGATTCTAAAAGAGGGGCCACGTGAACACGGACCACAAGGCTCTTGAACACAAAATTCTGAAGGTACGTTTACAAACTTGAAGGTGAGAATACTGCAGAAAGGGCTAAAGCGGTGATTCTCACTGGGAGTGGACACAGTTGTAAAGCTCCCCGGGTGACTGTAAGGCACAGCAAAGCCTAAGCAAGGCCAAAGTGTCGAGATGCTTTCGGTCACCACAATGATGATGTGCTACCAGCCCTGAGAGAACTAAGGCTACGAACTGTCCTGAAAGACAAGACAGTTGCACACAACCAAGAGCAAACTACATCCTGCCATGCTTTCAGTGGTCCTGATGGCCCATTACGTGGGTGAAAAGCTTGTTTGTAATCTAAGCCTGTCCTTGAATTCATTAACTATACACTGAATAAACCAGTTTTTACCCTGGGGTCCACCCATGTTCTGCTCTTTCATTTTCTGTACTTCTTCTAAAGAGTGACTTCTGATCTTACCGCCTTTAAATCCAAACTTATGCATTTTAAGTAGGCATGAGCACTTAACTGCATCACGATTTTCTAGCAAAGCTCATGCCCAGCCAATATATACTGTAATCTACTTTGTATTACTATTATAAATTACTTTCCTATTATTTCTCCTTCATATTAGAGTTAGGGTGTTATACTGATTTTTTAAATTATTTGTGCAGGTAGGGTATGTTAGCTATGAATTTCATTTCAGGATAGTAAAGGAGTTGTTTTTTTTTAAGGGATACTGGGCTAAAATGGAGAACTATATGTCTAACGATGCCAAAGTGGCTGGACTAGGCGCTTGCTAACGAGGCCAAATTATATCAGATGTAAACATCCCACCAAGGAAAGACACGCAGAGACACTGGGAAGACCTGAAGCCCAGATTTCACCATCACTCACAGGAGGGCTGGCTCAAGAACGGCAATACCTCTACTTCGGGAAACCAACAGTCTCCAAATGTGACGAGGAGCTGAGCCCACCGCAGGGGCCGCCCACGCTCTGCCTCCCCACCACTCAGCCCCATCTGATGGGACATGCTCCCCGACTGTCCTTTTGAGGAAACGCCTCTGTCGCTTGTCCTTGCTCTGCGTGGCTAGGTGAGGAAAAGCGAGCCGCCTCCTGGCTCCAGTGGGCACGTGACCCAGGCCCGGCAGCAAAAGTAACACATCCCGCTGGGGAACTGAGAGTGAATCCCGGGACTTCCTCCCCAGCTTTCGGGAAGACGTGCTCTCCTTCCACTGGGTGCCAAGCCGACGGGATTTATGCCTAGTGCTGCCGGGGGGGGCCCTCTTGTCACCATGAGAGAAGAGCAAACCTGAGAATGAAGCTGTGAGCGAAGGAAAGAAAGGGGAGACACGGAAGGAAGTGGGTCCCGCAGGCACCCCCCCAAGCCCCTGGGTCCAGCTGGGCGGAGAGCCAGCTCTTCTCCGAAACTTTTCAGTTATACAAGCCAATCAACAGCACCTTTTCACAAGCCAGTTTTCAGCGGGTTTCCATCACTTCGTACTGAGAGATCTCACACTACCTACCTATCTTAATCGATAAGATTTAAGTAGATGGCTGAGGGGTTTCCAGAAAGCTACAAGTCACCAAGCTTGACCAGAACATCACCTTGGGGCAAATGACAACCATCGACAGACCTGAAGCTAAGCTCAGTGTGACAGTTCTGTGCTGAGGGAAGGCACTAACAGGAGGAGAGCTGTCAGGTGACCAAAGAGCTGACGTTCCTCAGTGAGACTCGGACCAAGTGGCACTGTCACTGGTCCCATGGTCCCTGTACTCCCTCATTTAACCACTATTACAGAGCACCTACCGGGTGCCAGGTGTGATGCTAGGGACAAGGAAGACAAACAAGGTAAAGCACAAAGGCATGGTCCTTGACCTCGTGGACCTTACAGCCTAAAAGCAAACACAATACAGACACACAACTGACAATACTACAACTATAGCAGGACACTGGTTCCCATGGAAGGACAGCCACAGAGGGATGTGACCTAGCCCGTGGTGGGGCAAGAGATGGTGGGCAAAGCCTTCTGTGTCAATGAGTGTTCCTGATGAAGCCAAGAAACAGAAAACCCGAATCAAAATGGCTTAACTAGCAAAGGGGATTTACTGGCCAACACAAGGGGAAAATCTGGCTTCCAGGGGAGGCTGATCTAACAGCCCTTTGCTATCATAAGGAAGAACCAGTCCTCTCACCCCTCCTTCTCCATTCCAAGCTGTAGCATAAGCTTCACCCTCAGGCTGTCTCCCTCGTGGTGGTAAAATGGCTACAGCAGTTCCAGCCTCTACACCCTCACAGCACATGTTCTAAAGGGAGCCCCTCCAGCCATCCAACAACCAAGGGACCATCTTCTTCCAAAGCCCTAGCAAACCTCAACCACATCTCCAGAATTAGATCACGTGCCCATTTCCTGAACCAAGTCCAATCACCACACCTAGCTGGGTCAAGCCATGGTTACCTGAACCAATCATTTCAGAAAGGAGATGGAATTATCTTGACCGGATTAGACAAATCAGGGCTGACCCTTGGTGCTTGGGAGAGTTCAACCCCTACCACCAACCAAGAGGAAAAAAATTGAAAAACCAAGCCATGGATGATTCTCCAGCGTGGGAAAGATCTAGGGGAGGGCTTTTCAGGAAACAATACAATGTCCACTATAGCAACTCTTCTTCTAGAACCCCACTCTCAGTTGCCTTCCCAACTCTCAGTTCTCAACCATGGGCTTTTAGAATCAGACAACAAACCAAGCGCTAATTTTTTGAAATATATATAGACAAAAATTGGACCTTATTTCTGATCTCTACTCACCCTGACTGCAGTTTTGTTTTGTTTTACGTAATGGGTTTGAAACAGTCCTCCAGAGCATGTTTCTTTCATGAGACAGAACTGAACAATGGGACATCAAAAAAGAATGACAAATTCTTCCTTTTTCAGTCTCATGTATGACTCTGCCCTCTTGGCTTTGGGACTTTATCCCAGCAGTTGCCACTGCTCCACCAGCACTAGTGTAGGGATGGCAAATTCTTGTCCATGACAGACATCACCAATCAATAACAGCACTCCCTCCTGTTGAGCCCAGATGAGACCCCAGAATCCTTCTCAACCCAGAACCCCAGTCAGCCACTCCCAGAGTTGGCAACAGGACGAAACCTACTATTGGCTTTCCCTGTCAGAGAATGTATTCCAACTGGGAGTTGGTGATGAAAAGAACCAACTCTTGGTTCCAAATGCCATCCCTAACCCACGACAGGCTCAGAATTCAAGCCAGTATCCTCCATGTTTGACTTTCTCAACTTTGACCATTTGCCCCTTGTGATTAAAAACATAATCAATGTCTTTAGATGAACACAAGATGTTTATTGTTCTTTTTCACAAAAAGCAGTCTTCATCTTTCTCCAATAATTAAAAGAAAAAAGACAAGAGACTGAGCCTTAGGACAGAAACAGAGATTTAAAGCCTTCATAGAAAGCCAATAAAGGCCTCCCAGGGGGCTGGATGGAGCGGTATGAGCAGGGCTCCCAAGGTCCTTGGTCCAGCCAACCTTACGGATCGACGGATCGTGCAGACCAGTTCTGTCTCACATGCAGAACGCTGTCACAGCAGATCACTGCTCGGCAGCCCAACAGGGACAAATAAACAAAGGGACACACACTGGGCCGGCAGGGCTGGAAAAATAACACCAGGAGGGGCTGAAGGTAAATGAAGGCCAGCGGCCAAAGCCTCCAAGATGCTTGTTGCAGGGGAAAATGGGTCAAGCGAAGGACTCACGAGATTCTGGCCAAGCCTCAGCATCCCTCGCCATGCCTGGCCAAGGCGGCAGCTAGGAAGAAGAAATCAGGGAACGCCCACTGAGCACTTATGATAATTTTCGAGCTGCGCTGAGTGCTTTAGGAGCATGAGCTCGTGTAATCTTCTCCACGATCCTATGAGGAAGCATAACAGACAGGATTCATCTGCTCCCCGCTTGCCCTGGGGACCTGGCAAGGCTGTCAGTCATGGCCTCTGTTCACTCCTGGCCACGACACGCCCAAGGAAGAGTCTTCCTGAAATGTTACATATGGACATTGGAGAGAGTCTCTTCTCTCTGGATCCTGCAGGGGGCTTGGTGTCACACAGGTCATCTTTGCTGCTGAGTGCAGAGGCACTAAGACTGACATTAACACACAGAGGACACAGAGCCAAGAGCAGGGGGGGAAGAGCACTGACCTCACGGGAGCACCCAGGTCCAGGGACCAGTTCCAGCAACACAAAATTCCCCTGCGGACCCGAGCTAATTTGGTTTGGGTTTCTGCCACCAAAGGCATGAATATTCGTGAAGACTATTATGCCCCGGTTGTAACCGGAGATCTGAGAAATTGCTGAGTGGCAGAGCCAGGAGTCTGTGCTGCTTCCCCTGCTGAGGATGAGACACGGCCCTTCCACACCAGCAGCAACCAGGACACACGCACAGCGTCCTGCCTAACGTCTCTGCACACGAGGTGTGGAGAGGGCCCCACACCCACTACCCCCTTCAAGCTTTTAAAGAGGAAGAACCAGAGTCTCAGAAGGGGGAGGGAATGACCCCAGTCACACGTCTAGTAGAGCGCCTCAGGAGGAGAAAAGCCGTGACAAAAGGGTGCTCGGAAGGCTGGTTCCGACATGAGACACAGGCAGGAGAGGCCCTGGGCAGTGCTCTGTGGAATGACCCAGCGGGTCCTCCTCAAGACACCTTCCTCACCCCCTCGGTAATCACAACAAGGAGGTCGCGTCACGGCCCTGGCAAGTTGGTTACTGAGGGAGCGATTTTACTCATGCACAGAGAGAACAACTCGCTCTGATCCCCTAATAACCACACAAGGCAGCCTGGTTAGTCGGGACTCAAGACTGTAACAGAGAGAAGACCAGTCACCACCTGGCTCAAGTAACAAAAGGAATTTATTGGCTCACATAACCGACAAATCCAGAGGAAAAGCAGCTTCAGGGAGGACGGGATCCAGGAGCTCAAACAGTATCATTAGGACCTGTTGGTTCCTCTCTCCCTCCATCTGCCACCGTGTTGTCACCATGTGGGGTCAGGATCCTCCCTCACGGCAGCAAGGACAGCTGCCAGCAACCCCTGGCTTCCATCATATCCTCCCAAGAATGCTAGAATTGGCTCTTACCAGATCAGCTTGGCCACACGCCATCCTGTGACCCAATCATGGTGGCCAAGGGATGGAACAAGCTGACTGACCAGGCCGGCATCATCCGCCCTGCTCTGGAGCTCAGGTCGGGCAGTGGTGGGGTCATTCCTGCCAAACCACAGGGACAGAATGGGGAGAAAGATGAGCCGGCCAAAGAAGACTGGGGTAGTGCTTGTCCCAGGGTGGGTGTGATAGGCAGCCTCCAAGGTGGCCCCCAATGACCCCTGCTTCTTGGTATTCCATCCATGTGTAGACCCCTCCCACGCTGAACCACGGTTGAGCTGTGTGACAACAGAATATAGCAGGTGTGATCTTGTGTCATTTCCGAGACTGGATACAAAAGCCACTGTGGTGGCTTCCACATCAGGTGTGTTCCTTTGCTCTTGGGTTACTCACTCTGGGAAGCCAGCTGCGAGGCTGTGAGCAGCCCTGTAGAGCGGCCCACATGGCAGGGAACTGAGGCCTCCTGCCAACAGCCATGTGAGGGAGATGGAAAGTGGACCCTCCAGCCCCAGTCAAGCCTTCAGACGGCCGCAGCTCTGGCCAACAGCTTGACCGCAACCTTATGAGAAACTCTGCACCATGCCCACATTCTTCACTCACAGAAACTGTAGAGGATCCTCAACGCTCACTGTTTTAAGCTGTCAAGTTTGGAGATAATTTGTTACGCAGCCAGGGGTAAATAATACAAAGAGCAGAAGCAGAAAATGTCCCCGCAATAAGCCCACAACCCTGTCCACTTGCTTCCCTCGAAGGTACTTCCGCTCAGGTAAATGTGTGTTTTCTTTCTGCTAACACCTGTCTCATAGCTTGAGCTTTCTTTTCTTTTTTTTTTTTATTGAAGTATATATAGTTGATTTACAATGTTGTGTTAGTTTCTGCTAAACAGCAAAGTGATTCAGTTATACATATATATATATTGTTTTTCATATTCTTTTCCATTTCATAGCCTGTTTATCACAGGACATTGAATATAGTTCCCCGTGCTTATACCGTAGGACCTTGCTGTTTAGCTTGCGTATTCTTAATTCCACAGGAAATAAGGCAATCAGCTATTCAGGGAATGAGACTTACCGACCCTGAACGGCAACTGATTACAATGCCTCCGCCCAGCAAGGAGCAGTGGCTTGGTGCCACAAAGGCACGGGGCTGGTTACACGACCTTGCTCTTCGTTGAGCCACGGCAGCATGAAAGGAAAGCCATTAATTTTCAGCAAAATCAATGTGTAATAAAACGCTAGGTTTGCTCAGGGATGTCCCCATTTTTACAACTCTACACTCAGAGCCAGTAAGCCCCACATCCACCCAAACACGCTTCTCAGCATTAGCGTACTCACGGCAAAAAATAATTTCACTTTCTTGAGTCGGAAATAGCCTAATTCTTAATTCTTTCTGCACCACTGCCGTTAAAATACAACTATTGATTAGGCAAGGTTTCTTAGTAATGTAATTATTATACTAGAGAAAAATGATAATGATAGTTAACATTTTTGAGCATTTATGAAGCACACTCAAGGAGCTGACATATGGTCTGTCATTTTATCATTTAACCACTCTACGAGGTGGAGACGTCTCTTATCCTCATTTCATAGCCAAGGAAACAGAGACAGAGAAGTTACGTAACCTGCTCGAGGTCCCACAGCTACTAAGCGGCAGAGCCATGATCGGACCCGCAGGATCCAACGCCAGAATCCGTGCCACCAACCACTAGGCTAACCCACCCGCATTATGAAACCTGCCACTTGGACACATGGGGACCTAGAACAGAGCAGCCCTGGTGCACGCATGCGGGTCTTGCCTCCAGCCTGTGACCCTGCACATCCTGCCTGTGTCCCTTCGGTGACAGCACCCCCCAGCCCCCAAGCCACGACTGACCAAGCGGGTCCACCACCTGACAACACTGCACTGACAGCTGCTCCTCCTGCAGCCAGAAGCCCGGAGAAAGTTCTGACGGTTGGCAGAGGTCAAGTCTGTCTGCAACACGTCAGCAGTTGAGTTTTTCAAAACTTACATATCCCACTGCTCCGTTTGCTTTCTTCTTGGTTTCTCCTTCTCAAGTGTCTGCCTGCTTTATACATGTTCCTTCTACCTGCAAACTGCAAACTTTCAGGCACCTTAAAAGCTCAGCTACCCACTGCTTAAATGGGGAGGCTTCAGATTACAAACTTGCTCAGTTAAGAAGTTATTTTTTTCTATTCCATTCATGGGCTAAATAAAATTTACCCAAAAATTATCATATACTCTAAATACATTTACTGTAAAACACTCCGATAGCACATCACTGCCCAGCGCCTTATGTACTTTCACACACAGCCCTCCTCACTGGGCCCGCGCAGGGGGTAAGATCATCCTCTCCATTTCATAAACGAGAAAACGCATGCTTGTGGCAGTGAAGCAGTTCACCCAAAGTGCACAATTCGCAAGCAATGGAGCAGGGACTCAAGGCTGAGCTGGCTCCTAACACAGTAAAAACGACAGGGGACAGAAGTCTGTCTTTCTTCGATGATTCAGAACCCGAGTCTCCACAGACTTCAGTCTTTATGAGAACATAAAACACAATTACACCACAGAACCCTAGCATGGCCAGGTAAGATGCGGGCCCGGTTGAGAAAATGCCAAGTTAGGCACCTGGGACTGTATTTAGCATAGTCATTTAACGGTCTATGATGCTCTTGAGATGTCATTTTCAAATGTGAACAAAGGAGAGAAGTTCAAATTAAAATTAAATATGGGATCACGGTGCCAACTTTCAGTTACATGTATATAACAATTACATTAGTGCCACTCACATCCGCTGACAGCACGAGAATGGTAAATGCTGCTTCTGTCGGTTTACGTAACCCTGGGCTCCCCTGCACATCCACAAGTCACGTTTATCTCCTGGTCTAATTTTAAAGTCGTTTTAAAGAATGACCTGGGCTTCCCTGGCGGCACAGTGGTTGAGAGTCTGCCTGCTAATGCAGGGGACAGGGGTTCGAGCCCTGGTCTGGGAAGATCCCACATGCCGCAGAGCAACTATGCCCGTGAGCCACAACTGCTGAGCCTGCGCGTCTGGAGCCTGTGCTTCGCAACAAGAGAGGCCACGATAGTGAGAGGCCCGCGCACCACGATGAAGAGTGGCCCCCGCTTGCCGCAACTGGAGAAAGCCCTAGCACAGAAGCGAAGACCCAACATAGCAACCAATCAATCAATCAATAAAAATAAATAAATAAATCTTAAAAAAAGCAGAAACCTACCATTTTAAAAAACAAAGAAAAAAGAATGACCTGATAAACTGCTTATTTTACCTAAAATGGGGAAAAAAACTCGAACTCAAGTGTCCAGCCATCAGAAATGATGATTTTAATATGGTGCATTAACTCAATGAAATGCCACATCCAGGCATATAGAAATGGTGACCATGAAGCTTCAGTGGTGGAGGGAGGTGGCCTAAGAAGTGACAGGCTGGAGATTTTAAGTACAGTACATAAAAATACGTTTGCATGTGAACAAATTCAGTAAAAATGTATGTTTTTATGGGAGTTGGAGCTTGGCAGGGGGCGGTTGCTTTACAGTTCTCATTATTAATAAGATATAAACAAAGTCACAGAAAAGGAGATATAATAAGATGGCTCAAATAAAAAGAGGTTCAACCATACTCTGAATTAGAGGAATGCAAATGAAAAATATTCTGCCAGCGCTGCTTTCACCTGTGATTTTACCAAAGACCCCAAAGTTGGATCCGCCCCTGGGGGCAGGGCTGTGCTGGGTGAGGCCCAGCCTCCCTGGAGGGCAGCTTGACGACCTCTATCCAACTCAGAAAGGCACTGCGCTTTGACCCAGCAATTCTACTTCCAGGAATTTCTCTGGCAAACAGAGTCATATTGGGACAAAATAACAAATGCGAAGGTTATTATTATTAGAAGAGGCAAACGGCTAGAAACCACCGGGATGCCTGGCTGCTGGCCTGCCAGCCAAATGAATCCTGGCGCAGGCGGGCAATGAGGTACCGGGAGCTGTTAGAAAGATGGCAGCTCCGTGTACTCAGCGCAGAACAACCTCTAAGCTGTGGAGGGAGTGGGGTGTAGGATACGTGACCATTTGTATCAAGGCAGAAAGGAAGGAGGGGAGGGAGGTGAAAAGGAGAAAAAGTTCGTGCGTCCGAATGTACGCACCTGCTCACGGAATGCACAGAGCATCTCTGGGACGGCAACACTGCCCACCTCCAGGGGCGAACCAGGTGGGTGGCGGAGTTTAACCATTTGTACCTTTTGGATATTGAACCATGTGCATACATACTATTCAATATTTAATGTAGTAAGTTAAAATTTCAGATGCATAAATTTTATTTCCATTGGTCACTTTTTTTTTTTTTAGTTGAAAAATATTGATGAAAGGTGCGCTTGGGGTTTGAACAAAGCCTCCCCCACCCCAGTCCCTCTGCTCTCCCCTACCTTGCCAACGCCTGGATCTTTGTGACGTGCCGCTCCTCCTGTTCGGCCACCTTCCGTTTCAAGGTGTCGACCTCCTGGCGGAGCACGGCCGAGTGCTCCATCTCACCGTCCAGCAGGTTCCGCAGTGACCTGGGAAGAGGAGGCCCACCTGTTCAGATGCTGTCAACCCGGAGTCCGTGGAGTCAAATCTTAGTTCATTCATCTTCCACAAGGCTCTGCATAAACTGCAGTTCAAGTCCATCTCATGTAAACTGATTTGAGGAGATACCAAACTCTGCTCAAGAGCCTCCGAAGCATCATTAGGATGAGCCCCCGGGGAACCATCTGTGGCCTGGCTCTGTGGCCCTGAGAGCCTGTGGGCAGCTCAAATCAAGGGAAAACAATGAGCTGAGCCAATCCCAGGCAAGCCCCCTTCAAGACATCCCACGCAGAGATGCAGCGTATTCAACCGAGACATTCTGTCACAGCCGCACTGCGTAGGAGATTCAACAAAGGAAAGGATGCCAGGACAGGCCAAAAGAACAACCTAAACCACAAAAGCAGAAGACAGGCTCCGGTTATCTGACAGACAACGGGAGTCTCATTTCTCCTTCTGCCACAAAACGCACCTTACCCCCTGCTCCATTGCCACCTCCCGGTTAAACAAGCATATAGAGTATCTCATGGAGCTATACAATTTGACATTGCATAGAACGTGTTTTATATTATATTTGGAGTGTGTTAACCTCCAGAACACACTCACTTGCATATCTGTCATCCTTGGTCTTAAACAGCAGAGAAGACAGAAGCTCTTCCAGAAATAACCACAAGTTACCACCTAGAAATGAGCCAAGCAGGGTTCTTCTGACCATCTACGTCGCTGGACCTCAAATGGCTATTTCTATAGAACATTTACTAACTTCGGTGCAGCTACATCCTAAATCTAGAGGACACCTGCCACGTGACATCAGAATATAAGCAAAAGTGTCTGAACCTCCCCACCCACACTGCTCACTGAACACCACCCCCAAGATGTGTGTTTCTGGAAAGTTTTGAGAAAATTCCCCTCTTGGGGCCTGGAAACCCCCCAACACAAACACAGTGTGATTTTTTTCTCTCGCTGGGAAGGAGAAGAAATTACCAGACAGTGATGACTGTTCTTTACAAGGTAAGACAAAACCTATGGCTTTTTCCAAGATAACGGCCCCAGCTGGATCAAGGAAAAAGCATCCTACAACGTCTACAGCCCATCACTGGAATTTATTTTCGTTGGAAAATAGCACTGTCTGAAGATTCCTTTTTTAAAAAACTCTTTTGTTTTCCAAATCACGCTTATTTGCTTTTATATGTTTCCATAAAGGATGAGGGAGAAGCTTGTCAAGCAGGGCCCAAATCGAGACTTAAAAAGGAGAATCACGACTGCATGTCACCAGGGACACAATTCCTGCTCTGAGTACAAGAATAAGAGGGTGACATGAGCGTACTCACACACACACCCGTCCCCTGGCCCCCAGGGAGGCAGCCTGTCATGCTCGCAGAGCCTCGGCAGATAACTGCAGGCACACCCCTCTACTGACCACCCTGTAGCCAAGACAAGGTCCTGGCAGTGGAGCAGCTCACATCTGGGCAGCCAAGCAGTAGCAACATGGCTAATACTTGGCTGGTATCTAGCCCTGGTTTCAAAAGGGAATCAAAATGAATAAAACCCTTTGGCCTTTCAGTGCCTGCAACTAGGCTTTTGGGGAAGTCAAAAGACTCCAAATGCCATCTTGCCCTATGTGTCCCTGACTTGAGAAAATTTTAAGTATTCTAGTGCTTGGAACATGACGGGTAGACCCTGAATTAAAGGTTACCCACTACTTGAGGAGGGTCGTGCGGTTATAGCCATGGGGATGGAGCTTCTTTTTGAGGTAGTGAAAATGTTCTAAAATTCTGGTGATGGTCGCACATATCTGTGAATATACTAAAACCCATTGAATTGAGTACTTTAAATAGGTGAATGATATGTGAATTCTATCTCAAAGGCTGTTTTTTTAAAAAAGAATTTAAAAATAAAAAAGATGGCTTTACAAACTCTCAGTTTGTTCTAAGATAGTGCGAGGATCATACGGTTTTCATTCCTTGCTAACACTCAAGCCACAATATATACGCTAAAGTGGTACATCCCAGACCAAAAAATAAGAAGTCACTGGTCACAACTCTGCCAATAAAGCAAAACTTCCTTCACGGTGATATTCCCTCTGCCCCACATGTAGAATGTCCGCGGTAGACTGCCCCTCAAGCACGGGGCTCCCGATACCTGTTCTCTTCTTCCAGCTCATCCTTCCTGGTCATCATGGCCACGATGGCCTGTCGGAGTTCACCTAAGGAAGAAAGCCAAGTCCAAATTAATCGGCAGATCCCGCCTGCTACACCGCCCCTCACCGGTCTGGATTATGTGCTATTTAGGGCCACTTGTCTAGACAAGTTCCCTTTTCCCTTTCAAAAATAATTCCTATACAGTCTAAGAGATCCAGTGGGCTCAGTCAATCACTCTCATTAGCCACACAAAACCCAAAGGCAGAGCAGGATGAGAATAACTGTGGAGGTGTTTCCTTAGTGAATATAATCAGCCGCTACAGGAGAAACAGGCTGGTAATTTCTAAGCACTTTTCCAAGTCTCTACTACCGGACAGCAACTGTTTTGAACAAGAGTATGTTCCCAGTTACAGCTGTTTATCAACCGCAGATCAGACAGATCACATGACAACTGACTCCATACCGACACAGAAATACTCAAGTTCACTAAGAGATTTGGTTTTCCTGCGCTGACTCCCATAGACTCTGACGGGGCGGGTGGGGGGGGGGGGCCTCTCCAATGCACAGTCCATAATTACCTATAGGAGTGACTCTCCTGACATCTTCAACGTTGGAAAGCAGTCACTGATAGAAAATCACCCCTTTAAAATCAATAAGCGTCTGAGTTTCCCATCTACATCAAAAACTTGTCACCGTCCACCCACGGTGGGCTGTTTACCGTAACACTCAGACCTCAAGACCAGGAATTTGTGAATTTCTCCGGGAGAGCCAGTTTTGTTCTATTTTTTTCCCTAAGGAACCCTGTGAACTTTCTGTCCCTCTTGGGACTGGCTGTGAGGAAGCTCACAGCCAAAGTTACAAGTCCAGTGAGTGCACGTGGCCCTGTGGCCTCCACGGCGTGTCCCAACCCTCCCTCTGATCGCCAACCTGTATTTCCACCTGCTGCCAATTTACATATAACCCATCTCACTCTATTTTTTTCAATCTGTTTTAATATGCCGCTTCAAGTCCTCTTTTGGGAAGAAGTATGGTTTTTGGTTTCTTTTTTTTTAGCTAAAATTTGAACGCTTCTACTTGCCAAGCTCTGTTCAAAGCCCATACTGGCGCTACCTTGTTTAGTCCTTTACACACACCTAAGAAACACTACCCCACACTGTTGGGGTACAAATAAATTGATAAGAAGGGGGAAGTGGGGGAGGAAGAGGACACAGATAAATAGGCAGGTCCCTCAGTCCCCTTATACTCAGGATGCCCGGCACAAAGAGGCCCACCAAAGACCCTGAGGCAAGAAATAGGTCCCGGGACCCATGCTGTCCTCAGGCTGCTACAGAGGAGATAAAAGCCCACAGCCCAGGTCCCAGGGGAAGAAAGGGAAGGAGGGGAATCATGAGGGCTCCTCCTCAGCTTCTGGGTCAGACACCAGAAGCCACTCTGTTCAGAAGAGATGGGACAAAAAATAGACCCTCCCTGTCTTTTCTGACCCAGAGCAAGGACGTGGGCATCACAAGGGCACGACTAGGAGGTCCAGGCCCCGGCTTCCCCATCGCACCTGTGACAGCATGAAACCTGTGGGTCACACAGTGAGAAACTGGGCCTCCTAAGGTGCTGATGAGGAGGCGTGTCTGAGGTGTCCCTCTCCTGGTGTCACCAAGGAAGATTCAAAATTCATTGGGTCGATGCGAACTTACTGAGCACCTACAAAGTCCAAGCCCTGCTCTCGGCGCTGTGGGCAGAAGGTGAACAGAGGAGACCAAAGTCTCTACCTGCAGCAGGCGGGCCTCCTCCCCAGAAGGGGGACAAACAAAGCAGCACGGAGCAGTCGTGGCCACAAGACACGCCAGGAGGAAAGCCCGGTGCGGTACACAGACGGGTGGTGGGAGGGTGCCACGTCCTGGGATGCTCTGGGAAGGCCTCTCTGGGGGACGACGTGATAGCAGAGGCCCGAGGAAGGGAGGGAGCCAGCCTGCTGCTCTGTGGGGGGAAACACTCCACACGGCACAAGGCACGTGCAAAGGCGCAGGGACAGGCGTGAGCTTGCTCACACGAGGATGGCAGGGTGAACCGAGGAAGGCAGGAGGCCCACGTGGCCCTGCCCTCAGGGAGCTTGGAAGCTCGAGGACTCGATGACGATTCTAACGCCCACCAGCTAAGCGCTCCGGGTACACTGTCTCCTTGGTGCCGCAGGGCAACTCTATGGAAACTATCTCTGAGTCCCTTTTACAGGCCTGCTAACAGGCTCAGGGAGAGGAAGTGTAAAGACACAACTGGAATCTGAGTCCAAATCTGTCCAATTCCAGCCTCTGCACTCAACCCCAGGAAACAGCGATAATTACCACCACTCACGTGCAGGGATGTAAGAGCTACTATTTCATCGACAGCGCACAGGGACATTAAGCCAGAAGAACGAACCTGAGAGGTAATTAAATAAGCTGCACAACCACACACCTTTACATGTCAGAGCCAGGAGGGAAGCCGAGGCCTCCAACTGGCTGGGGAGAAGACCCTGGTCCGTGGGACGTGTGTGCTGTGTCCAGAACCGAGGCCGCTGAGTGGCACGGGTCCAGGTAACGAGGCTGCAACCAGGACCCCTGGGGCTCAGTTCCTGGCACAGGTTGTAGAACCAGAGCCACACAGGATCCTCTGCACTTTTCGCAAGGTTTGAAAATTTGCAAAAGGGAAACAATGGGCAGAAAAAGCATTTCCAGACAAGATACTACTAAAGGTTAGAAAGAGCAGAGAGAGGGCAAGACTGGGAAGAACAGAGGGAAGGAGGGTTAGGCCCTTGGCAGAGATTTTTGTTTTGTTTTGTTTTTTAATTTTTATTGGAGTATAGTTGATTTACAATGTTGTGTTAGTTTCAGACGTAGAGCAAAGTGAATCAGTTATACATATATGTATATCCACTCTTTTTTAGGTTCTTTTCCCATGTAGGTCATTACAGAGTACTGAGAAGAGTTCCCTGTGCTCTACAGTAGGCCCTTACTAGTTACCTATTTTACCCTCAGCAGAGTTAATCAGCCTAAAGAGATAGGAAAGAGGCCGAGCCGCTGCCCTTCAGTTCCGGGGGGAAGAGAGCTGACAGCAACTCAGATAAAAGTCACTGTGTGCTGCCTGCCCGGCCACAGGCTGCCTGAAGTTACAATGGCCCCCAGCTCACACATTCATTCATTAGTAAACATCTACTGAGCACCTACCTACTGGCTACAAGGCACCTTCCCAAGGGGAGAGCCAGGCTCCCGACTTAGCTAAGGAAGGAGTCCTTAACAGTGGATTTCTTAACAGAGGACAACCACACACATTCACATGTGCCTACGAGGAGACAGCGTCTGCTTGGCTTTGCATTCTGAACGTGACCAGGTAATGAGGGCCCTGGCTCTCAGCCTCTCTGAGCCTTCCTGTCAGGCACAAGGGGTGAACGGCACCCACCTTCCCACCTCCCTGGGATGCTGTAAGGTTCAGAGGAGAGACCAGACAGGACGGTACTAAGTCAAGGCACTGCCTCTCGTGGATGGCAGTGGGGAGCACTAATAATCTAGAAGAACTCAACGTAATGCTAGATTTCACATTTTCTAACTAAAAACACTGATAAATCTGTAAAAACAAAAACCAGCCAGTAATTTAACCCCATGACACCACAGCCATGGGGGGAAAAAAAAAAAAATCAAGACTTAATATATCATTGAAGACGGGCCAGGTAGTGTCTCTTTGGTTCTTATCTTCAAGAAACCCAGAGCAGGTAGCGAGGCTGCAGCCAGGTACTGGAGACGCAGCCTCGGGAAACCGCTCCTTTACTCCAAGGCCTGTTTGAAATCTGAATCTTCTAACGAGGACTTCTTCTGGAGTTCTCAACTGGCCGAAACTTCTTATGGGAGCAAAGGACTAGATAGTCATCACTGCAACATGAGGCTAGAAGATGTGATTTTTTTTTTTTTTTTTTACATAGACTATTTTGTAAAGCGGTTTTAGGTTCCCAGCAAAATCGGGAGGAAGGTACAGAGGTTTTTCCGTCTACCAGCAGCCCCTACGCATGCACAGCCTCCCTCATTATCAACAGCCCCCACCAGAGTGGGACATTTGCTGCAACTGATGAACCCCTGCTGACCCATCATAATCACCCACAGTTACATCAGGCTTCGCTCTTGGTGCTGCATATTCCATGAGTTTGGAAAACTATGTGACAACACGTACCCCCCATGACAGCATCATTCAGAAGAGTTTCACTGCCCTAAAACTCCTCTGTGCTCTGCCTGCTCATCCCCCCTCCCCACTAGCCCCTGGGGAAATCTCCTCTTAATCAAAGGAATCATGCCAGCCTTCTGTTCTGCAGCGCATGTCACACGTGTACCTGATTCACACTAATGAGCCACGTGCACTGGATGTAAGTGGGATGAGAGCTCGGCAGAGCACACGTGCCCAGCACACGCACACCCACCACCAGGGCGCTTGGCACCGGGTACCCTGGACCCGACAGGACAGGAGGGGCGTGCTCCAGGGCCCTCAGTCCTGTGGCTGTGCCGAGCCTGTCCTGGAGGGAGCAGCTCGCTGCCCACGAACACGATCCTTATGCTGAGGTGTTGCTGCCATGCCCTCTCCTGGCGTCACCAGGCGTCACCAACCCCTTTACCTGGCCTCTACTGCAGACGGCAATCCAGCTGGGCCAGGAGCCTGTGACAGAGCCTTCCCGAGGGACTCTCCCCAAGGGATGTGACTGCACTATTTCGTCCCTCCCCACAAATGTGAGCGCCTCTCCCTGAATAAGCCCAACAGTTTTTCATTGTGGTGCAAACATTTCACATGAGCTCTCTCCTCTTCATAGATGTTAACGGCTATGCCCGGGCACAATGCTATACAGCAGGTCTCTAGGGCTGACCCGTCTTGCTTGCCTGAAGCTGTACACCCGGTGAACAGCATCCCCCCATTCCCTCCTGCCCCAGCCCCTGGCAACCCCCCTTCCACTCTCTGCATCTCAGAGTTCGACTATTTTAGATTCCTCATATAAGTGGAATTATGCGGTGTTTGTCCTTCTGGGTCCAGCGTATTTTACTTAACATAATGTCCTCCGGGTTCATCCATGTTGTCACCTACGGCAGGAATTCCTTCCTTTTTAAGGCTGAATAATATTCCAACACACTGTTGTTTCATGGATTTCCTCGTGTCACCAACCCCCTCCATCCCAATATGATAAAACCCATCTACTCAGGCCCAGATGAAAAGGCACCTCTTCTGGGAAGCCCTCCGTGATTCTCCTATCCCTCAGCATGCTGCAGAGTGTGCAGTAGCTAACCGCCTCTGTCTCCTGCAATCACCTCACAACTCCTTAAAGGCGCACAGCATGCCGTGCATCTGGGGTCCCCAGAGCTCCCACACGCCAGGAGCTTTGTCAAGGTTTATGGAAAATAAGTGATGCAGAGAGACGATTCCTATCTGAGTACAACACAACTAAAATGGAGGGCAAAGGTACCAGCTGTCACGTGGCGGGTACTTCTGTGTCTAGTAACACGTCAGCACCAAAGCCTCGTTTCAATTCTCAAGACCACCTAATGAGGACACTCAGAAACAAAGAGCAGGAACCCACACTGGGACAAGCCAAGCTGCCCGCGGGGCCCCAAGTCGCCTTCCAAACCCTCTCTAAGGCCAGAAATGGTGGAAATTGCCCTGAGCAGGTCCAAGAGCTGGAGAAAGATAAAGTGCTTCAGCGGGGACCTGCCAGGGGCAAGCAGGTCAGGTGTGGGTTCCAGTAGCTTCCATTCCAATGACAGGAGTGGGACCCATGGAAGGTTGCTACCAACAGGTCCCAGGGCTGGGGAGACCTGTGTTCAAGCCCCAGCTCAGCCACTTACTGCCTGGTAACCTCGCGCAGGTTTCCGCCTCAGCAAAACACAAAAGGGGATAAAGCCACATTTCCTGTGGGATGCTGACAGAGTAAACTGAAGTTCCCGGTGGTGTCCACACTGCAGCGAATGCAGGTTTCAGGGTCCTGTATTTCAGAGCATGATCTCTAGAGTCAGGACCTGGGTTCAAATCCTGCCTCTGCAGCTGGGTAACCTTGGGCAAGTTACCCACCCTCTCTGAGCACCTGACTCCCTTATCTACAAATGGAATCTTTACAGTCTCTATCTCACAGAAGCATTTTTGTTTTTCACAGAAGCATTGTTAAGGATTCAACGCCCAGCACATAGAAAGCCTTCAACAAATGTTACTGATCACCATAATTAGTGCCTTTCCCTTCAATGGCAGGGGCGGAAAGACGGGGGCCAAGGCAGCAGTGACCACCCAAGCACAAGTGGGTTCCCCTGGTCACATTTTCAGGAGTTACAGGATTTACTGAGCTCCTGTGTATCTCAACCTTGGGAAATAAAAAGGAATTTTTTTAAGTGGTCTATGCCCTAGAGCAGCAGACTAGACAACAGAATTTTATGAACCATCAAACCAGCTCGGCATGGGCAATGTGGGAAATCAGACCCAAAGAGTGAGGTGCCAACTGGAGGAGACTGCACAAGTGTCAGGTCAGGTTCTGGACTTTTAGGCCCAGCACGCGGGGATCCCAAACCTCACCACCCAGACTTTTGCAGCTGAAAAGCGTACAGCCCATGGGGGAAAGAAAACTTGGAGGAGGAAGTGTTTCCCAGGAGGACCCAGAAAAGGTATGAATGCTCTTTTGGCAAAGAACAGCCACGAGTAGCTGCAATGAGACGTCTTGGCCACAAGGTCACCTTGAAGGGGCCACAATCACACTGCACAGAAGCCACAGAAGCAGGGGGCTGGCCATCGCTGACTGATCCAGACCATCATCCTGTCATAACCCTTCCTTCCCCCGTCCCACACGCTGTGCATCTCCAGCCTCTTGGACCATGCCCTGTAGCTGCATCAACATCAAAATGACTGAGGACACAAATACAGGTAACGCAGTACTCTGATACCTCAAATCTTTAAAAAATAAAAATAAAAAAATCCGCCGCTGTCAGACTGTCCTCTCCGCCTTCCCCAAGTTACCATCACAGAACATTCATGGTTAATGGTGAAAAAGGCAACGGCCTGAGAGCTGGTATCCGCGCACCCCCGTAAAAAAAAAAAAAAAAAAAAAAAATCGCCCTTTTGACAGGCTTTAACTTTCTATGCATTCGCTTTGCTGACTTTCCTTGCATAGGTAATGCTGGGATTGATTTCCATACATCACGTAAACATTCTACTTCTCCAAGCTCCAGTGACACACACTGGCAGAGGCGCTCCCTAACTTGCAATTTTCTCTCCTCTCCCCAGCACCGCGCATCCCATTATTTGTTAGTCTCTATCATTGTGATTTCCTTCCTCTTTATTACCTGCCTCAACACACATTTCGAGGGACAACAGGGCAACCTTTCTGCACTGCAGCCTCTGCAGAGCCCGGCTGAATCGGGGTCTCCCTCTCTTAAGGCTGAAAGGCAAAGAATGATCCATCTCGAAATCAGTTCCTTGCCTGGCTTCAGAGAACTGAACAGCAAATCCAGTCAACAACACAGGAGAATGTTAACCGTAGGAAATCAGTCTGGGATACAGAGCATTTTGAATCACTGCAGAAAGGATGGATTTGTCCATAAATATTGCCAGGGCAGGGTACCATTTTGGGAGAAAGAAACAAGACTTAAATCTCTGCAGCTACTACATATGGAAATAAAGTTCAGACAGAATAATTTAAATATGTGAAATGCAGCAATAAAAACAATATAAATATGGGAACAAACATTTATGCCATATGTAGCAGCACAAGCCCATCTTAACATGCAAGCAAAGAACAAGTCCATTAAGGAAATGATAGTTTTGCTTTTTTTTTTTTTTTTAAACTTTTGCACACTGAGGGCCAATCTAACAAAAAACGGATCCACTGTGGAAACCAAGCTCCTAAGCAATTTGGGGCAGCGAACAGGCAGAGTGGAAAGACCACAGGTCTTCTAATCAAATCCCAGATCCCACAGGTCTCAGCTCTGGGTCCCTCCTCGCCTCTCCGTCCCCTCAGCTGGAAAAACGGTGTTAATATCACTGACCTCCCCGGACAGGGCAGAGCTCGGCGCCAGTTTTACTGGAACACAGCCCCACTGTCTGTTTACATATTGTCTACGCTGCTATCATGCTACTGAGGCAGATCTGAGCTACTGTGACAGAGACCGAGGGGCCGCACGGCCTAAAACATTTACCAGCTGGCCCTTTAAGGAAAAGTTAGGGGAACATCCAGAAGCTCTTGCCTCCGCTCCCCATGCCAGCCTTCTCCACTGCGGGCCCTCTGCGGTTAGGTGTGTGGCCTGCCAGACACGGGTGCCGACGGTGGGGCCCCATGGCTGGAACCCAAGAAGGGGCTGCGGGCCTGGCTTTAATAAATACAACACAAAAAAAAAATAAATAAATAAATAAATAAATGCAACACAGCACTGGAGCAGCTGCTGCCTCAGACACTGTGGATCCCTCTTGCCTCTTCAAAGGTCCCCTCAGTTTTGCCTCTGTCCCTCCAGCTGTCCCTGCTCAGCCTCCTGCCCTAGATCATCTTCTTCTACCCTCACCGGTTCCCCAGAGGCGAGCCAACCGAGGGCCTGCACTGCACATGGGCTGGAGCTTCAGGCATCTGTAGGGTGAGGTGGTGGTGAGACTGAGGGTGGCTGGCTGACTCTGATAGAGACTTCCAGAAGTTTGGGATGGGCCACAGTCTCCGACAAAGGAGGATGGGAGCAGAGGCGTCTGGCCCAAGAGCTAACAGTTCTAAGTCGCTCCACCAAGATCCACCTGTTGAGAGCTTAGCCAAGGACGGCTTGCTGGGTCCCTTTTGTTGCCAGGTGCAGAGGCCTGGCCAGGGAAACATGAGATGCGGGCACCAGGAAGAAGCCCACCCAAGAGAAAAGCCAATAAAGCCCCTCCGGGAGGACAAGACCACTCAACGCAGAGAGAAGGCTGAGTTTAGCCAAGTGGCTGGCATCTGAAATGTCAGGCACGAGCCACAGAGCCCTGGGCCTGATAATGGGGCAAAGCCACAGGGGATCCCAGACTCTGAAAAGGATCCCTGTTGATTCAGTAAACTCGCCACTGGCTGGCTTGGTCTCTTGCTGTACTAGTATCACCAAGACAGCTCTCTGAGAGCAGAGACCGAGCGGCCCTAGGAATGAGGCAGGCACGTCGGGACCCAGAACCCAGGCCCCTGTGAGCCCTCACATCCTCCACCCTGCTGTGCTAACCTGAGAAGATTCCGAGTTCCAGCCCATCAAGCCAAGGAGAGCTCAATGGACCCCTCCTTCCCTGAGCCCCGCCGCACCTTTTTATTTTCACCTCCATGAAAGCTCTGTCCCTCGGGGTGGACTTGTTCTTCTGCAGCTGTGGCTACCAAAGCCCCACCCCCAAGCCTGTGAGCCCCTGACAGCGGGGACCCCGGGGACCAGCACAGCCCCTGGGCACGGTACCCACAAGACCAGCAGAATGAGTCAAGGGCCGGATGAATAAATGGATTAATAAACGAGTGAATGACTGACACCCGCTGCTAAAATCTGCCCCTCACCTCCAGGAACTGAGCATGGGATGGGCCGGGCAGAAATGTCTAGTGCGTTTAATAATAAATTCAAGGCCTCGCCAGAGGAGCTAACTACCAGTTCACAGCTGTAAGTTCCTGCCCCAGTGACAGGGATTCAGGCTCAAAATGAGCTTTTTCCAATATGTGTCTCATGAATGGATACACATGGGAGGGAAGGGACGAATTCTATTTCACGACCATGACCTAAAACGGGGCAAGCCTGCAAAACCATTCCCTCCCCCTTGGCACATGAACCCAACCACACGAGTCCCAAGATCAGCAGAGCAGCGGCCAACCTCTGCTGGCCAAGGACCCAAACAGAAACAAAGACACACACCACAGAGAATGCTCTATTCTCACAATGAGAATGGGCATCAGAGGTCGCTACATAAAGTACTGAAACAGTGACATCGAGGGTGGAGGGAAGAGCCTTCTCATCTCCAGCCATTAAAGGCCCTCCAGGAGGGAAATTATCTTGAGATCAATTGATCTTCAACTCCCTTTTCAAGATTAAAGGGAGAAAACTCGATGACGGTAACTGGACATCTGGGCACGTGCGGGCATGTGCAAGCACACGCACACGCTCTCTCCCACATACATAGAGCTGTGTAATAACTCTTTGGCTTTATATAGCATCTTTTTGCGAAGACCTCAAAGAGCCTTTACAAACACTCCCCTGGGGCCCGTACTCAGTTATATTTAAAGAGAGGGCTCACGAGGGCACATGCACAGAAATAAACAGTGCTCTTCTGTGAATATATACTTAACCTACACCGCTGTTTTCCAAACTTATACTGCTTTTTATATCTTTTTCTGCCTACCCACTCCCTTTCCTTTTATCTCTAAAAGAAAGGATGAACTATATTGAGCCCAAAACATAACTTTTTAAATCGCTCTCGGGCCCATTCTAGCTTTTTGTCCTGTTTCTCTTTCCTGCCTCTCCTTTTCCCCTGCCCGCCCAGAGTTTCTGTCTTGCAATTTGTTATAATGAAAACCTTAAAATACCCCAGGACACATTCCCAGTGTTCAGATGGCCAGTGGCTGCTATGCACTGTTTCCTGTATGCCCAGCAAGGCGAGAAGCACTGGAAATACACAATCTCACTGGATTCTCACAACATCCCCGAGAAGCAAAGTTTACTACACCCATTAGATGAATCAGGAAACAGAGGCCCAGAGAAGGCAAGGGATTTGCCCCGTGCCACACAACCAGGAGGTGGCAGGGCAAGGACCCAGCCTGCTCAGGTGCCCTCGGAAGCCTGTCCCCGAGCTGCGGCCCATGCCTAGCAGTCCCCTGGAATGCAGCACACGCCCTAGAGACTCAACCAGCTCCTGCTGCATGGCCTCCAACAACCTCCCAACCTTTCCCTGCCCTCCAGGAAAATCAGGAATCTGATTAAATTCTGCCCCTCCAACACCCAACCCCACCCCCACTGTAAAACAATTGTTTCTACATAATCTGGAAAGGAGAGGAGAGGTTTGAGGAACCCATGGAAACAGAATGAGAAACAAGAAAATCACAAGGGATAAGAAACATCTCTTTCCATATCCTGATAAAGTTCTAAATCTTTGTGAACTTTTCCACCTGTGTAATTGTGGGTTTTCTTGCTCATTGGTGTGTGTGCACTCTCTCACACACGTAGGTGCACGCGCACGCACGTATAGTGTTTGTTTATAATGACTTGTAATACAAGTGTTAAGGCAGGTGTCCCCAAAGCAAATGCAGACAGGACCAAAAAGTAATGCTAGTGAATGCAGTAACGTGCTCCGAGGGACACATCCCGTGGGGACGGCGGGAAGAGGGGCAGATGTGCCCGGCGAAGGCAGCACTCCTGCCTCCAGTCCACTGTCCCACGCAGGGACGCAGCCCCGCTCTGAGAAGCCAACACCCGCATTTCTACACAAATCTGATTTTAAAGGCTGTTAACAAAGGTTTTTACCAGGCTGGCCCAACACATCACGGCTCCAGGCCCCCATCTGAGACCCTCTGCCCTGAAGTTTGAGTTCCTGACGGCCAATTATTTTGAAAACGTCAAGATAAGTGGCACACAACAATGCAGAGCCATTTCTGAAAAATCAGCTTTCTATTCCACGTCAGAGAATGTCAAAAGTGTAGAGCTGGAAGGGGCCTGAATGGGGCTCTAATGGAGGCAGAGACCCCCAGGAGATGGAGAGAACGGGCAGGGGCTGGACCCTCCAGGGCAGCAGCCCAAGAACCCCAAAGCGATTAACTCAGGGAGCAAAAAGGGTATTAGCAGCCCTGCCCTGCCCCACTCAGAAAGGCCTAGAAAAGAGAGCATCTGAGAACATACGAAATCGTCAGAAGGTTAGAAGGGGTAAATGGGGGGGGGGGTCTTAATTTCATGCTTTTCCGCATATCAAGGAGTCAAGAGCCTACATTCATTCTCTAAAAATTAAAAAGAAAAAAAAGGCATCATTCAGCTTTAAAGAGGTATCCACCAGAAGAACTAAAATCAGAAACAATTGTAAGGTGAAGTTGCTTCAAGGAGAAGAAATGGAACTGAGTATTTTATGGGCAGTAAGAAGCAGGTGGGGTGGAGGTGGGGGGATAATTGAGGTTTTTTAAAATAACGTACTGAGGTAAAAGTCACATAACATAAAATTAACCATCTGAAAGTGAACAATTCAGTGGCATTTTAGTACATTCAGAGTTTTGTGCAATCGCCACTTCTGTCTAGTCCTGACACACCTCCAGCACCCGAAAGTAAAACCCCTCCCCCACGAAGCAGCTTCTCCCACATGTGCCCCCCTCCCCAAACCCGGACAACCACTAATCTGCTTTCTGGCTCTGTGGAATTTCCTATCCAAGCTATTTCACATAAACTGCATCCTACAACATGTAACCTTTTGTATCTGGCTTCTTTCACTGAGCATAATGCTTTCAAGGTTCATCCACGTAGCAGGTGTCAGCGCTTTATTCCTTTAAATGGCTGAATAATATTCCCTTGTATGGAGAGACCACATTTTGTCCCTCCCCTCATCCACTGATGGACATCTGGGTGGTTCCTACCTTTGGGCTGTTGTGAACAGTGCTCCCGTGAACATCTGTGTACATGTACTTGAGTCCCCATTTTCAATTCTTTTGGGTCTCTGCTTGCGAGTGAAATTCTGGGGACAAGCGGTGATTCTATCTCACTTTCTGAAGAGCTGCCAAACTTTCCCACAGTGAGCAGGCATCGTGGCTTAGAATCACTACATCTCACGGAACAGTTCAGAAATCTGTATGGTGAATGTCTCCGCCCTCACCACCCAGCATGGCCAGTTCTTATTATTTTGCCATATTCTCTTCAAATATTTTTTAACAAGACATTACAGATGTAGTTGAAAAATAAATTATGGAGGGGGTTGGGAGGAAAGGGGTAGAAGCCAGCTGCTCACCCGGGTGGGGCGCTACTGCAGGGGCGGCAGGGTGTGCGCTCAGCCGTCACACACCAAGGTCGTCCTCTTCTCCTTCACCAGCACGCAAGGAGATGCTAGTTATGTGCAAAAGTGTTTTATGAGAAGGACCCAGTGAGAAACATGTAGCAGAACCAGTGAAGTGTCTGGGTTAAGGTGACAAGTGGAATACCGGTGTTAACTAGATAGTATTAGATAAATACGAAGCCATGAAAAGCAGGGCTTACCTGCTTTGTATTGCAAAGGGGCTCAATCAGCAGGCACCCAGAGAGAGATGGTACATTCTACAAAGGTGTTCACGTGGGCACTACTGAATAACTTAGGCCATCCTACTGCTATAACAGCATGATTCCACTCAGTAACATCCCCCGCCAACACACACACACACACACACACACACACACACACACACACACACACACACACACACACACACACAATCTGTGCCACGCAGTAAGGGCCAGCAAAACCTAATCTCTTTGGACAGAGCACGTCCTATCCCGCTGGGTCCCACCCGTGCCGGAGGTTTGACCGGCCTGGCTCCTGAAGCCAGGCAGATCTATAACCCCTGGGTAAACCGGGGAGCCGCCTTCTTCCTTTGGGGTGTGGAGGAGACTCCAATTCCTATCACAGGACAGGATTCCCAACCAAGAGGAAAACAATGCTGGTAGCACTGCCCTTCCCCACTAGTTCAAAGACTCCACCGCCAGAATCCTCTGGCCCCACCACTTCAGGTATGTATTAGTCAATCAGAAGTAGTTCCTCCCCAGAGAATGGTCTCTCAAGGCTGACGAGATCCTGTCAGCATCCCTGACGTCCATGGACCACCTTACTCACGAGACAAGAGGGCAACCCACCCCATTCTGCCTAGTGCAGCTCCTTCACGGGTGCAGGAGCTTTGTCCAGGGTACTGGATAACAGGTACAGAGAATGAAGTCTCCATTGAAAGAGGTGACTTTCCTGGCTTCAGGCTCTGGGAAAAGGAAAGCCTCTCTCTCCCACAGATCTCTCTCTCCAGGGTCTGGACCTGGCAGAGCCTAGAGCGGGTAAGGGAGCACCCACGTGGCGGGGGTGGGGACGGAGCAGATGGCAGACATTAGTGGAATGGTTCTCCAGCCACGCTGGACTGCATGTTAGAACCACTTAGGAAGCTAATAAACAACAACAACAACCAAAAACCGAACCTCAGATTGTACCACAGACCAGCTAATCCAGAATTGGGGTGGGACCCAGGCAGCAGTGTTTTTGTGCAAAGCTCCTCACTGATTCTGTGCAGCCATGGCTGGGAAGCAGGGCTGTAGGAGACCCCAAGCTGAAGGTGACTCAGCATGGCAGCAGTGGCAGCAGGTAACGTTCAAAATCACCTACTGTGGGCCAGGCGACATCCAGAGAACTTTACAGACATTACTTCAATCAATACTCCGAACAAGCACATGCTGTCTGAGTTCCTATTTTTCAGATGCACAAACCAAGGTTCAGAGAGGTCAAACAATCTTCTCAGGGACACACAGCTAGGAATCAGGGCACCTGCTAGGCCTGGCGCCTGTTCCTCACCACTAGGCTGCAGAGCCAGCTACAGGGGCCTCTGCCCTTGGTCCTGAACAATCACAGTGGTTTCTCTGGGGAAGTGTTTGCAGAAAGGGGGCTGATACCTATACCCCAACATTCACACAAGCCTTATTAACTATTCCAGCCTGGCCTCCGTCCAAGGCACCGCGGGAGTGTTAAAGGGGACAGAGTGCCCCCCAAGAGAAGGCATGGGGTTTCAGTGTGACAGGGGCACCCAAAAGGGAAAAGTCGATGGAGAGGAGAGACAGGGCCTCAAGGTCTAGCTGCCCCTTTGCACATGGCAATTTTTCATCCACTACCAACCTTGAAGCATAGGTCTGGGCTTGGCTGTATTAAAGGAGCCAAGTTCCTTATTTCATAGAACGGGTGGTGTCCAAGCCCATTTTACAGGTGGAAAAACCAAGACATTAAATGACTTTCCTAATAACAGCTGCTAGCAGGGCACATGCCATGTGCCAGACACTGGGTGTAACTGTGTGTGTAAATTGTCTCATTAAACCCTCCAAACAGCCCCACAAAGTAGGTGCTCAAATCAAATCCATTTTATAAATAAGGAAACGGGGACTTCCCTGGTGGCACAGTGGTTAAGAATCCGCCTGCCAATGCAGGGGACACGGGTTCGAGCCCTGGTCCAGAAGATCCCACATGCCGCGGAGCAACAAAGCCCGTGCACCACAACTACTGAGCCCGCGTGCCACAACTACTGAAGCCCATGTGCCTAGAGCCCATGCTCCACAACAAGAGAAGCCACCGCAATGAGGAGCCTGTGTACCACAACGAAGAGTAGCCCCCGCTCACTGCAATTAGAGAAAGCCTGTGCGCAGCAACAAAGACCCAACGCAGCCAAAAACAAATAATAAATAAATAAATTTATAAAAATAAATAAATAAATAAGGAAACAGACACAGAGATCAGAACATAAGCCATTTGACACTGGGACCCACAACCGTAACTACCATGTGATACTCTCCCCCCAGCCCCACCGGGGGGTCTCAGAAAGAGGAGGCCAGGGCTCCATGCCAGCCCTGTATTCTACCCCCAAAATCAACATTCTCAGGATTTTCATCTTGAGAAGAACCAAGCCTCGGCAGATTCTGGGCGGAGTCAGCTTGGCCAGAGGTCATGAACATGCTTTCCCCCCGGCTTCTCCTCATCACTCCATTAACAGCCCTCAGGAGGAGCCCTGGAGACCAACTGAGCCTGGGGATCCAGTGCTGCCTAAACGCAAGAGGCCCCCTGGATGCTGGAGGTCTGAGGGCAATCACATTCCCTTACTTTACTTAAGCTGGTTCAAGCTGGTTTCTGGCAACTGTGACCAAATGAATCATCCCTCACATGCTGCACCTTGGAACCTACATGAGGTGGCACTGGAGTCAGTGTGGCCAGCAAGCTGGGAGACACAGAGGACAAGAAAAGATGTGCAATGTGACAACAAGAACAGGTAAGGATGCCAGGTCCACAGTTGGCCCAGCCGTGCTTTAAGTATGTCACACCCACTTTGGGTCTGAGATGTTCAATCTGTAAGATGAGGAGGTTAGACAAGCTGACCCTCTGGAACCCTCCTGGCTCTGAGAGGCTGTGATCATCATGGGTAGCAGATGAGCCTCCCTAGCTTCTGGCTCCAATAAGCAAACGGGAAGCACCAGGCGTCCCCCTCATCTGCTCTACCCGCTGGCTGCCTGCACTTGGCTGGACTGTCCAGTGCAACCAGCAGAAACATGACCCTGACCTGGCTAAAGCCCCGGGTCTGCCCAGGGGGCAGCAACACCAGCACCTGCTGAGACTGGCCTCACGCACAGCAGGGTGGTGGGGTTAACTGACGGCAAGGAAGACAAATTGCATGTGAAATACCCATAAATAATCAGGACATCAGCTGCACAGCTTCCGTCCACCCTCAGGCTGTGGTATCGTATGTGTAGGCAACTGTCAAACAGACCCACACACATAACCTGCAATTAATTAGAAGCACATGGCTACTGAGAGGGCACAGGCAGACCTCACGCCAGACGGAGTCACACCAACTCTACGCTGTCCTGCTCCACACTCGGACGCTTTGATGTCTGCTACACAGAACACAAGCTCCCAGTCGCCAAGATGGCCCGGGTTCCAGGCTCAGCTCTGCCACTTACGTCCTGTGCAGCCATGGCTGTGTCACCTGCCCTCTCTGAACCTGCCCCCCCTCCTCTGAAATGGGCTTGATGGCACCGCATCCACCTCCAAGGTTACAGAGGGAGAGGAGGCACGCGGAGCTCAGTCAGCCGAAGGCGAGCTGATGTCTGGCCGAGCTGGCCCCCCTCAAGCCATGAACGCAGGGAAGCGAGGCAGAACGACGCTCCCGCGTCTTACACTTGAGGCAAGTGAGGCTCAGAAAGGTGGAGTGACACCCGAGACACACCCAGGACACAAGTGGCCGAGAAACCATACAAACAGCTGGGCTCTCCCGAGGCCGAGTCCACCACGCTGTCCCTGGGCGTCCTGTTTTCCTTCGCCACTGCCCAACACCACGCACACTCCCCCGAGCGTCCCAGCGACTCAGGAGTGGAGGCGACCTCTAACACCGGGCAGGGTACGGGAGTCACAGGTCAAGCTGCCCTCGGTGCAGGTAACAGAGACTCCCAGGCTCAGATCAGGAGGGTGTTCAGAGCCACCCCGCTGGAGGAAGAGCGTCACTGCAAACTGACCCAGCAGTGGCCTTTCGCATTCACGGATGTAACACTTCACTCCTACTGCGCCTTGAAAACCCAACTCAGCCGTTGGGGCGGCCCGAGGGCCTCAGCCAGACCTTTCACCACCTCCCCTGCTACGTGGCAAATTCTGTGAGAGGAGGAGTAAGCCTGTCACCTGTGACTCCCTCCACGCCCGGCCCACTGCTTTGCCTGACAGTTCTCCAAAGTGGAGGGGCCGTGTGGCTCGGTTCTGCTTGCAGAGATGTAAAGAGAAGTCTGCCAAGTGGGCTTGTGGGAAGGCTTCTATTTTGCTGATAAAGGGAAGAAATAGCCAGGGCTACCCCCTGCTCCCTTGCTTCCTGCTCAAAAATGGGTATGGTCGCCAGAACAGCAGCAACCATCTTGCAAACACGAGGCGACCAACATTAGGATGAAAACTAACCACCAAAGAGGTTCGGGCAGAAAGAACCTGCATCCCTGGCAGCACCGAGCTGCTGAACCAGGCCGGCAACCTCTGACGCCCACACATCCCGTTCTAGGGGGAAAATAAATGCCTGCTTAAGCCACTGTTAGTGGATTTTCAACTACTTGCAGCTGAAAGCACTGCTCACTGACTTAACAGCCTCCACACAGCACCCGTCTTGGGTCTACCTCTTTGCCTCTGAAGGCCTCTCTGGGACCAGCCGCACACGGAGCCCAGATCCCACTGGGAGCCGAGCTACCTGTCCTCCCTGAGCCTCAGTGTCCCCTGTTACAATGGGGTCACACTCCCTGTGCCACGGATTGGCCCTGGGGAGTAAACGAGATAAAATACTTGATGGGGTGTGACAATCTGCACACAGCAGGGCCTCAATATTCCCTGACTTCCCTGGGAGACAGCACAGCCAAAACACACTCCAGCTTCGTGGTCAGATGGGCTTAGGTTTGAAGCACCTGGCTCTATCAGTACCTGCTGTTTTACCTCAGGCAGATGAATTAACCTCTCTGAACCCATTTCCTCACCTGTAAAATGGGGAGATCAAATTCACCTCCTTTGGCTACTGTGGGAATTAGAGGAGAATAAGTAGAAGGCACCAGTAGGAGCGGGAAGGCCCATCCCCTCCCTCCATCCTATTCACACCCCCCACTCCAGGGCAGAATCACCCCACAGTATAACCGAGCAGGACCCTGTGGGGCCTTCCCAGACAGACCTCCACCACCACCATGTCCTCTGCCTGCCTCTTGCTTGCAGAAAAACTTTAGCCTCCTAGGCCTTCCCCAGGTTCCAAAGAATAAACTTAATCAGAGAAGTGAAAAAATGGAAAACAGCCAAGCAGGACAAAATAATAATAGTTTAGCCGTTAAACAAAGTCAAGGACCTTTAGTTCCTCCTCAAGGGCTACAGATAATATTCTGAGCCAAATCCTTTGAGCTGTTTTGCAGAGACTGAAACTCTCACCCAGTGGAAGAAGTTAACTGCGTGCTGACCACCAGCTCCTAGGCTCCAGCCAGGCTGCAACCAGAAGTTGATGATGTTGAACCCAATTACCTCACCACCAACCAATCAGAAGAATGTCCAGGAGCTGATCACATACCCCACAACCCCCCTCCCCCACCCCGAAAGCCATCCGGGAGTTCAGGCCTTTCGAGCACTAGCTGCTTGGCCTCCTTGCTTGGTGCCTGCAATAAACCCTGCACTTTCCTTCACCACGACCCAGTGTCAGTAGATTGGCTTTACTGCATGTGCGCACGCGGACCCAAGTTTGGTTCAGTAACAACAGCAAATCCTCGCCTCAGAGCAGCCAAGTTTATGCAGCTAAGTTCCTTCCGGCTCCCTTTCCCCAACATTGGGTGAGGTCAGGAAGGAAAAGCGTTGCCCCAGGTGAACAGGCTGAAAACCTCCTCCTGGCAGAAATGGTCGCCCTCGACTCAGCTGAGGATTTGCACCTAACAGAAAGCAGCCCAAGAGAATGAGCTCCCTTCTTTCGTGCTGAATCCCTGTCCCCGAGACTTAAAAGGTCGCAGAGGCAGGCCATCCTGCTTTCGGATGGTGCAGCCAGGCCTGGGACTCATACCTGGAGGCCAGCCTGGAGGCGGCATGAGGAATGACGGTGTTCTTTGGGTGCTCTTGGTGTTGAGAGTTACGACTCCCGGGCTGCATCGATTCCTCACAGTGAGACTCCAAACCCCCAATGAAACCCGAAGGAGGGAGGAGGGTGCGAGGTGGAGGCCACAGACTGCCGGCTGGCAGGCCTCCCAATGAGAACACACAAGGAAGGGCCCAGGCGCTGGAAGGAGCAGCAGGCAGGAGGCGGGCACCCCTCGAGGTAGGGGTCCCCCAAGGCCACAAAGAGAAGTGCGCTAGGCCTGAGCCCAGAGCAGGCACCCTCCTCACTCGGGCCACGGTCCATCTGCCCAGGCTGCTCCCAAAACCACGGGAGGGGAGGGGAGAGGCAGGAGCAGAAACCAGCCCCTCTGCGGGCTTCAGACCGGCAGGGGAAGCAGGCTTTAAACAAACACAGAAAGAAACCGTCACAAACTGACGCCGGGAAGGGAAAGACTAGGGAGCGAGAACCACGTGAGGGGGCGTGAACCACGTGAGGGGCATGGCCGGGCCAGGCTGAGGAAAATGAAAGTGAAAATTGGAGGTGATGAAGTAAGAGTCCTCAGGTGGGCAGAGGGGGTGGGGGGAGGAGAGCATCCAAGCAGAGGGAAGGGCCTGGTGAGTCTGAGAACTGCCCAGAGGCCAGTATGGTAGGACAGTGAGTGACAAGCACAGGGGACGGGGATGAAAAAGGGCAGACAGGTTTTAAAGGCCGTGGCAGGAATTCAGGTTTTGCCCCACGCGCAGAAAAAGACCACCGCAGGGATCAGAGAAGGGAAGGGCGGGGTGGGGGGTGGCGGGAGTTCACGTGCCTGCGCATCCCATCTTCCCAGGTAAACTGCCCTCCCGCCCAGAGGACAAGTGTGCAGCGGACAAGTCTTCAGTACCTCTTTCTAAGTGTCCTTGTACACGTTCCATTTATTAAAACCCTGGTACCCGAGGAAAAAATACCCTTTTCCGTTAATAATCAGGTTTGCTCCCCCAGGCCGCCAGCCCGTCTTTCAGGGACCCGGGGCCTACAGACCCCAGAGCTGGCTTTAGGCGCAGGCCTGGTGGGAAGTGACGGTGGACTGTGTGTCTTCAAAAGCCTTCTGGAGACCGGGAGCTAAGCAGCCAACCCCTCACCCCTGCCCCCCTCAGCGAGATGCCCTCCCGTCCTCGCAGCTCCTCGTGGTGGGGCCTCAGCGGGCCAGGAGGCGGCCCTGGAGGCTTGCTTCTGGGTTCCCCACAGCCTATGGTCTGAGGCATCTGTGTAAAACCCACTCATCTGGAGAGAAGAAAATCTGGGCCAAGTTCCACCTTGAAAGCTAGAAAATTAGTGTTTAATCAGACGAATACACAGGCACCGTGGTGGGCGGCAAGAGATATTAAACTGGGGAGGGCGGACCCCATTAGGGCCAGGGCTGGCTGAGCAGAAGTAAACAAATATATTTCCACCTCTATCCTGCCTTGGGAACCTTGTGTGGGGGGCATGCCCCGGAGCAGGGACATGGGAAGAGAGTCACCTGAGACCATCTGCAGCTTGAGACCGACAAGCCGCAGCTGAGAAGTCCCCACCAGCTCCAGCTCACGGCCCGCAGCCCCCTCCAGGTTTCCAGCACACCTGCAAACCCCGCACTCACTCTGCCCTGTGAGGAGAGCAGGCAGATGAGATCACTCCATTTTAAAGGTGAGGAAATTGGAAGCTAAAGAGGCTAACCCTGGGGTCTGCAAGGATGTCCACGTCTTCCTCGTGAGAACCTCCTGGAGCCGGGGCCGGGCTTCTCAGCTGGACAGCCTCCCACTCCCGTGTCCTCTCCATGCTTCAGGGAGTGCAGCTCCGCGGCGTGTGCACAGGGCCCCGCGTACGTGGTTAGGACCATGCCGTAGCTGGTGAACGGAGCAGAGGCTTCAGGCTTGAGCCTGGGTTCAATCCTTGCTCCAGCAAGGACCAGCTGTGTAACTCTGAGTAGCGAACCGACCTCCCTGGTCCCCAGCGGTGGCATCTGGGCACAGGGATATGATAACCCAACTCACGGGGTTGCCGAGGGGATTGAGTAAGTTACAGGCTACAAAAGCTTCTGCCCAGACACAGTAGGTGCCCCACAAGCCTGGACACCTCTAACCCTCTCCTAAAAGAGGAGAGGACACGACACCTCCAAAACCCAAAGGGTTAAGGGGCGGAGCCAGAACCAGCATCCAGGAGCTCCCAGCACACCTGCTGCCCTGGTCTCCGTGGTCAAGTCATCCTGCTTTACAGAAGTCACCGACCAAGTCTTCCCAGGGCCTGGCCTGGCACTTCCCCTGAACAGGCACCGGGCCCAGCACGCTAGCCCTAACAGCCAGGTGGCGCTCTCCCCAGCCTCACCCCAGCCCCTATTCATTTCCACCAGTGCTTCTCAAAGAGTGTCAGAGAAGGTCAGGAAAAGTCAACTTCCTGTGCCACCAGGAGGGCTTCTCGTGCCCTGAGGATTGTCCAGGAAGAGCCTGACCTTCCGTGCCAAGCCTGTCTGCCATCTCTGCTGGAGTGGCATCATTATCCTCTCTGGGACTGCAAACAGCAATTGATACATCAACGGGAAATCTCTGTGGCTTAACACTGACCTTTCCCTATTTCCTATGCTCTTCTAGCAATTCCTAATACATTTCCATTTCTATGTCTCATTCCGGGGCTGTCAGTCAATCCTTGGCCTTAAAAAAAGAAAAGCCCATGGCCGAAGTCATGTCATAGCTTCACCAGTACCTCACTCTATCACTGAAAACAAGCTCTGTAATCTCTCCAGGCTGCACTTTTTCACACACAAGATGGACAAAAGAACACCTTCCCACAGGATCATGGGGAGGATGAGTGAGGATGCGAAGGCAGAGTCCGGCCACAGGTGGGCAGTCAACACACTGACACCTACTGATTGCCTATTAATCACCTTGATTCTGTTCTGTCCACTAGACCAACAATGATGCATCACTCACGAGGGGCACCAGGCACAACGTTGCCCACACACAGCGGATGAGAGAAGAGAGATGAGACTCGACCTCTGAGCCCCCCGCCCGCCCTTAAAGAGCTTGCAGACTTGCCGAGGCGGCTGCCAGGCAAACAGTAAGCGTGGAGTGGAGTGTTGGAGACCAGCAAAGACGGCAGAGGCCGCCAAAAGCCTGTGCGGTGAGGAGGGCCAAGAAATCCTTCCTCAGAGGAAAGATGCCGCACAAAGGCTTGGAGGGTGAGCAGCAGTTACCCCAAAATTGGGTAAGACCCCCATAACAGAGAGAACTGCTTCTGTCAGGAAGTGCACACTCAACTCCCTGGGGCCAGCCGGGTGCGGCTGCGAGGAACCGGCAACGGCCTGCTACAGGGGGGCAGCCACTCTCCGGCGACCGCGGTGGTGCTGTGCAAACATGCCCGGGGACCACAGAGGTTCTGATTTCTCCACTGAGGTCAGATGCACTGGTTTATTGATGTTGTTTTTAACATGAAAATCTCCCAATGATTCAGTGTTGGCAACTACATTTCTAAAAACGTTTTCAACACCGCGCAGCCCAGACGAAACCCCTCTGCAGACCACCAGTTTGGCACCTATGGGCATAAGGGAATGCAGAAAGTGAGGGGACCACACAGTAAGCGCCAGAGAACGGTCAGCTGTTTACATGAGGGCCAAGAACACAGAATGGTGGGAGATGAGGCAGGGGCTGCTCACAGAAGGTCCCAGACTCGATCCCCAAGGATGGGCTGCCTCTGAAGGGATTTTCAAAAGTGCCACCTTTGGTGCTGGCCACGTGGATCTACATCAGTGATAACATCTCTCACTGCTATACATGCGTGCATACATGTGCAACAGCTCACATTAACAACTGGCAGAATCCAGATAAGGTCTGTAGCGGTGTCAGTTCCCTGGTTTTACCAATGTGCTATGGTTCTGTAAGATGTTATTGGGGGAAGCTTGGGGAATGGCACATGGAAATTCTCTACTACAATTTATAAATTCTTGTGAGGCTTAAAGTCTTTCAAAACAGAAAGTTTTATATATATGTGTGTGTGTGTATGTATACCCACAATTTGGGGGGATGTATGTATGTGTACATACATTTACGTGTATGTACACACACATACATATATACACATACCCCAAAAAACTGTACTGGTCAGATTGACCGTGTTGTCCTCCATCTGGAGCAGGGGCCATGCTTCTCTTGCACAGCTGGCTGCACGACCACCTGGAATAAAAACATCTCCCACCTTCTCTTGCAGCTGGATGTGACCCTCTAACTACCACCAGGCGAAGGGAGGTGGGTGGCAGCGATGTTGGAAGCCTGGTGTTTTGCCCTCAGGAGAAGGGGCCAGGCCTCCTCTCCGGCGGAAATGTCAGCAAGGACAAGGGCAACATGGGAGAAACGACGGAGCAACCACATGAAAGGACACCCGGTCCCAAGCGGCTATGTGAGAAGAAATAAAATTCTATCCCGTTTAACCCAGTGCTACACCGGGTCCTTGTCACAGAGCGACCTCCTGCCCGATATGCTAGCACATGCATCTCCTGACGAAGTGACCGATGCGTTAGCTGAGTGACTGTCCAGTCCCATCCCTCAGCCCACGCGAGCCAGGAAGAGCAGGGGAAATTTACAGAGGCCAAGCCTCTCGGGTCCTGGGTGGAAGCATCTTGTATTAAGCTGTGGTCTCGCCTCAGTGCCTCTGCCGCCTGCCCCGTGTGATTTAGATGGAGATGCGCACTCTGTCCCCGTGGAGGGGCCGTCTCGGTGAAGGTGGATGATGGAGGCTCCCCTCCGGAAAGCAGTCACTCTATCTCCTCCCACACAGACCAAACAGCATTAAAGACGTACGGTCGGGGTCCCTCGGTCCCAACTTCTCAGCTCAGTCGCCTCAACTTAATATCCACACAAAGAGGGGACTTCCCTGATAGCACAGTGGTTAAGAATCCGCCTGCCAATGCAGGGGACACGGGTTCAAGCCCTGGTCCGGGAAGATCCCACATGCCGCAGAGCAACTAAGCCCGTGCGCCACAACTACTGAGCCTGCGCTCTAGAGCCCGCGAGCCACAATTACTGCAGCTTGCGTGCCTAGAGCCCGTGCTCCGCAACAAAGAGAAGCCACCGCAATGAGAAGCCCGTGCACCGCAACAAAGAGTAGCCCCCGCTCGCCACAACTAGAAAAAGCCCGCGCACAGCAACGAAGACCCAACTCAGCCAAAAAATAAATAAATAAGTAAATAAATTTATTAAAAAACAAACAAAAAATATCCACACAAAGAGAACTCTGCCAACTCGCCTCTGCAGACTGATCGCTCCACTTCAAGGAACGCGACAGGACCAGATGATGAATCTGTGGGGGAAGGGAGGGGAACAGGAATCCCCGGAAACACAGATGGCACTTGTCGCCATTTTTTGAGCTTTCTATTGCTAACTTATTACCTGAAAAAAGACATCTGCTGTGTTGAGTGATCAGTGCTACTCAGAAGAGGAAAAAAAAAAATCTAACAGACTCAAGGGTCAAACTTCATCAAAAATTTGTTGGTGGATTTTTTTCCAAAATACTCTTTTAAAATTGGATTCTTAGTAGAGTCTGGCTTCATACTTGGGTTAACTGTGGCTCTAACTGTGAAGACAATTGTTTGCTGTGTTTCTCACATTCTGAGGACGGAGGCTGACTTCCCAGAAACTCAGTGTAAGCCTCCATCTTCTCCCTGGGTTGAATGGCCAGGAACAGGCAAAAAGAAGCATTGATAAAATGCAAGCAGGTCCGAGTTTGGAGCCAACCAGACACGCCTGCAGGAGTCAGACCAACCCCACGTTCCCGGCAGACACTGGATGTGGCGCAAGCCTTTGGCATCCTTTCCAGGTCCTTCTCCTCGGCATAATCTGTCTTTGGGACCTATCTCTGCAAGGCAAAGAAGGTTCTATGATATACGGCAATAAAGCCAAGGGTCACCAACTATTTTTATCAATGATTTTCACAGAAAAGGTAACCAATTTCCACGGTGATCGGTATGTCATCTATTCCGTCTGCTACAAAGAACCTTCCCGAATACAGTGCATGAAAATGATGCCCAAACTCAAAGCTAACCCTGGAGTAATCCTGGATGAAGCCACGCGGCCAGGCAACTCAGGTGGCAAGAACTTTTCCAAAAGCGCTGACCTCAGAGACCTCTGGCAAGGGTGATGTTTGTGTCTGGTGTCCGTTGAGAAGATTCTCCTGGCACCTAAGTGCCCACAAGCATCAAAGGACACCTTGATTTTCAAACGAGGCGCCTAACTGTCAGATGGTCTGGGATCAAGGAGTAGCCACAGTTTCAAGGAAACAAATTCTGATCTGGGGTTGCCTCCTCTGGAGTGAGAGCCTTAGTCTCCAGGCACGGGTTTCCAGTTCCAGGAAACTGAAGTGAGGAGAAGTCATTTTTTTCAAGTATATTTCATCTCTTTACCAGTAAACGTTAGAAGGGCCCTAATCACACAGTTAGGTCTCTAGGAATGAATGAATAAATTAATGATTACAAGAACATCTTGGAGAGATGATAAATGGAAACAAGGATGCATTAAAAAGACATCAAGGGACAGCTGTGACGAACTAAAGCTGCCAATATAAAATGATTAAAAGTAATTAGGGGTCAACTGTTCATTAGAGGGAGGAACACAATGAGAGAGAAACTAAAGGTTCTGAAAGGCAAAATCAGGCAAAAAGCTACCTTAGGATGTCTCAATTTAGATGAGAAAAAAATAGCAGAGCCTTGAGCAAGGAGAACAAAAGAGGTTGCCTCCTTCAGCTCAGAAAGGGCTCAAATCAGGAAGCACGATTCCTCCCCATCCTAGCGGGAAGTTAAGTGATAAGCTAAAAACTGCTCACTCAAGAAATGGTGGTTCAGGAAGAGTGTTGAGCTGCAGAAGTAACAACTAAAAGATGAAGAGGTTCTCTTAATCCTGGGAGGAACAGGGCTAGGGTAGAGAAGAGGTGGGCCAGGTCCTTCAACCATGGTCTTGTATTGCATTGATTATCTGAATTTGGAAAAAGCCCCACAGGTCATCCTCTTACACAGAGAGTCCTAGACCCACCTCCAAGTGGCCAGCATCTGCTGCCTGGACCAGCTGCTCCCCCTGCCGTCTCCCTGGCCCTCCAGCCACTCCCCCCAGTCAACTCTCCACTCAGTGGACACAGGTCAGGTGGAGTCCCTCCTCTGCTCTGAAGTCAATACGTTCCCATCTCATTCAGAGTAAAACCTAAAGCCACCCCACCTGCCCTACCCTTACCTCCTACTGTCCAAGGCTTATTCTGCTTAAGCCACACCCAGCACCCTCCTACCCCAGGGCCTTTGCACTGGCTGTCCCCTCTGCTAGGAACACCCTTCCTCACTCCTCTGGGCCTCTACTTGGAAGTCACATTATCAGATGGGCCTTCACAGACAGCAGGACCCAGAAGCCCCTCTGGCCACCCTCCGTCTATGCTCTTGTTCAGCTTCATTTTGCTTCAGACAGACCCTCACTTGATACATGTTTGTGGTCTCCATGCTCCCCCACTGGAACATAAGCTCCATGTTTCCTGCTAGAACAGTGGTTTTCACCTGAGTGGGGGTTTGCCCCCCCAAGGTACATTTGGCAATGCTGGAGACAGTTTCAGGTGTCACCGCTTGGGGGGAGGAGGGTACTGGCATCAAGTGGGAAGAGACCAGGGATGCTGGTAAACATCCTACAGTGCACGACAGCCCCACGACAGAGAATAACCCAACCCAAAGGCAACAGTGCCAAGGCTGAGATTCCTGCCCTAGAGACCCACTTGGTGCCTGGCACACAGGAGGTCCTCAGTAAATATTTGCTGCACAGATGCCTGCGTGAACACTGACGAGCCGGAGCAGCAGGGCACCAGGTTTGGGAGCCTGGGCGATGAGGTCCCACATGCTCCCGTCAAGGACTCCCCACGTGATGCTGGGCAAGCCCCTTCATCACCGAGCCTCAGCTTCTACTCATCAGTAAGACGGGGATGACAACAGAGCCACCTTATGGAGCTGGGGTGCGGTTAGATGAGGGGATAAACATAACGGCCTCAGAACGGTGCCTGGCCCACAGCGCACATCAAGTACCTACTATCACTTATTATGAGTCCCTTACACCTGGCATTTACTGTTCGTAATGCCGCCCAGAGGAATGGGTGTCTGTCGGGGGGCCGCAGATCAAAGCCTGCATCTGAATCAGCCAGGTGCCAGGGTACTAAATCACAGAGAGGGGGTGGCCGGCCGGGGGCGGGCAGGCCAGCTTCCTGAGGACACAGGCACACCTGGGCACTCGGCTTTCTCCCCACTGAGGAGCCTCCCCTGAATCAAAAGTGCCCAGAAGGCTGGTGCAGCTTCTCCCGAAATCTGATGGAAGTCTGGACAAGAGGGCCATGGCCCAGGCCGGACCGGCTGCCTTCTCAAGCTGGCAGGATGTCCCCGCACTGGGAATCAAGGCCGGCAGAGTGCTGTGGAGGGAACCCCAGGGCCAGGGAAAGCCACCCTCAGATGGGTTGCATCTGTTCCCGCTCCCTGAGGCCTCCTTGTTCGCGCTAAGTTCTGAATTCTTAGCTAAATACAGTCAGAAAACTCAGCTGGGGAGTGTGGACGTGTGGGGAGGGGAAGAGGTCAAAACCTGCCCCGGCCGTGGCCTCCCCAAACACCTGCGCCCAGGAGGACCACGTCAGGCCCACCACATGCTGAGCCGCAGGCTGCCACCTAGTGCCCCGGCCACGCAGCACCAGCTCGCTGGCCCTTCCTCAGCTGAACCCTGCTCCCTCCTAGACACGCACCCCAGGCAGCAGCTGTGCTTCAGGGAGAGGACGAGACGTGGGTTTCAAGAAAGGTCAGGGAGAAGGGTGGCATGAGAACAGGGAGCCAAGCTCTCGACGACAAGGACTGAACGCGCAGCCGCCCACCTCGCAGATTCAGGCACCATGCTTTACGTGCTTTATTTTACCAAACGTTCCCAGCAAATCTGGGAGGGATGGGTTAGCGATCCCATTTTGCAGAAGAGAGAACAGAGCCTCAGGAAAGTCACTGACCCTCGATCACCTACCTAAAAAACAGCCTTGAAATCTCAATGTCTCTTCCCAAGCAAGGAGCTTGGAGGGGAACCGCCAAGTCCCTGACTTTCCATTTCCACATGGAACAACTGCCCACCCCCTTCCCCGCCCCATCTCTCTGCTCCTCACTCACTGCTCCCAGGAGGGAGGGTGACTGGTCCCGATCAGGAGCCTGGGAGGAGGAACTGGGCGGGCTCAGCTCAGCCCCCTGTGGGTTCTCTCCCTCTCAGGGCCCAGCTGCTGCCCACCCACCATGGTGCATGCTCAGGAGCTGCCCCTGGGGGGTTCCCACCTGGCTAGTGAACTCAGGGATGGCGTTTTTTGCATGCCTGCCTGCCCACAGGCTTAAAGCTCTGTGTCCCAGTCTGCTTAATTAATAACAAAGCTACCATTTTGATCTGCATCTTTCTGTCTGTCTAGAAAAGGCGACATCTAAGCTGAGTCTTACAGGATGAAGAAGCACCACACAAAAGGGGGAGTGGGAAGTGCGCCCCGGGCATACGGACCAGCACGGACAGTCAGGGGGCACATGAACCTGACAGCTGCAGAGACCTGGAGCAGCTTAGACCTGCTGAGACATTGTGGCTTCCCAGCAAGGGGCATGGGGATGGTCAAAGGCAAGTGCCAGCTCTGTCTGTCTGACCCCCTATTCGGTCTGGCAACTGTGCTCTTCCAGATGTTGAACCGCAAAGGTCAGAGCCCTGCAGGGGGAGCTGGGGTTGAGACGAGACAGGAAGGGAAACTTCACTGTGCCCACAGCAGTATCTGTTGAGGCTTTTCCCCCACGTAAATGTATTAATATGCAATACAAAAATGTTAATAGTAATTTTTAAAGTTAATATTTAAAATCCAGGGGAGGAGGGGGAGGCGGAGGAAGAGGAGTTGAAGGAGGGGGAGGGGGAAGAATTGGGCCGGAGGGACACACAAGCGCCCCCTTCCATTTGCTGAGATCAGGCCCCCTGAGCCGAGCTGCTGCTCTTCACAGGTGGCTGTTACTACCTCCTTTTAGAAGTAAGGAAAAGGGGGTCCAAGGAGGGTAAGGAATGAGCACAGCAGACAGCAGGGCCAGGGCTGTGGGAGCTGGGGTGTTCTCACTGCCCCCCATTTTCATAACACAGGCCGGTGTCACCAGTTCCACCGACGCCCAGCCAGGAGACCCCCACCCCCAAGTCAAGCCTCGTAACTGCCCCCCTCTCGCAACTCCACAAAGCGAGCTGCCCTGGTTCTTCTGGTGGCATGTCTCAAACAAAGCTGACACTTCAAACAAGTGTGACTGATAGCTCATCCGCTGAGCAAGAAGCCTGTTTTGGATCCGCTCTGAACTGCATCAAGCCGTTACATAAGCTGCTACCAGGCCCAGCTGAGAGAGACAGAGAATGGGAGAGCTCAAGGCCAAAGTCATCCTGGCTTAGGGGTCACGAGCACCCTCACTGCAACGTGTGCAAACACATTAGGAGTCTGAGTTGCTAAGGGGGTCAGCAGGAATGCAAGAGACCCCGACTGGGAGGATGAAATTCAAAAGGAAAAAATAAAAAATCACGTTTGGCTCAAAAAAGAACCAAGAGCACAGACACGATGCTGAGACCAGGGGAGCTCACAGCCGCCCCCTGCTTAACTGCGGTCGGGGGAGAGTTTCGCAAGGGCAGTGACACCCCCTAAAGCAGGCAGTCGCCCTGCAAGAGAAGCTCATGGAAACGCCCAGGGGAGCAGGCTGGGCAGGGGCTCCAGGCAAGGCTACACACGGCTTTCCCGGACAAGCCCCTTCACCCCTCTGTAACGTGGGTACCAGAGGCCCCTCCCCTGGGATCGCTGTGGAGGGCAAGTGATCATGGCAAGGGACCAAGCAGCAGCAGCCCCATCTCTTCTGGAGACGGGAAAAGCCCCTCCAGACCGGCTGGGCGTCCTGCAGAGTTGCTCTGCCGTGGGGCCTCTGAACAGGCTGCCCCTCCCGGGTGCACCCTCCCCTCCTTGTCAAGGCTCCCTTCACTGCCCCGCAGCCACCCGAGCCCTCTCCTCCTCCATCACCCTCTCCTCAGCCAGCCCCCATCCTTAGTCCCCTCACCCTCTTGACTCTCACCGGTTTCCCCCTTGCTGCTTGGGGAGTGAGGAAACAAAGGCTGTGTTGCTTACAATCGGCCCCGGCAGTAGGTTCGAGGCCTCTGGGGTTCCAGGTAAGGGGCTGAAGCTGTACTACTGATCTGAAACTCAGATTAGGATTTCCCACTTCTGCGGGACTCATTCAGGGTGAGGGTGGGGGAAGGTCACCGGGGAGGTCACGCAGTGCCCACAGGTAACATAGAATCCATCACCCCCAAGGGCCCCAACTGCCTTCCTTTTCCCCCATCCAATGGCTCTTGGTTTCTGTATTTTATGACCACTGTTATTTCCCCTAGATTTTAAACTCCTTGCGGGCAGGGTCTCCGCAGTAAGAGCTCCTATCAACTAGGTAGCGAGCGCACTGGCATAAGCGCGCTTTATCTGTATTAACTCGTCTGGTCCTCAGAACTCTGATGCTGACTCTCTTACAATCTGCATCTGAATGATGGTGAAACTCAGCCACAGAGCTTCTGAGTGCAGAGCTGGATCACCTTCACCTTGACTCCCCAGGGTGTGGCATGTGACAGAGGCTCAGTAAATGTTTGTGGGCTGAATAATAGATCAATAAAGAATTGAGACATGTCTAAATTCCAGCTGGAACGTTCCAATTACCAAGTCAGTCGCTGAAGATCTAGCAGGTAAAATTCAGTGGGACGTTTCCCCTTTCAAGGAACTTGCCCAACACGAGGCTTTGGGTTGGTTGCACCAACTAGCTTCCCTCCGTGTGGTTCAGGGCCAGAGGGCTCGAGCACAACCAACGTGACGGCTGCTGCCCCACCACCCCCTCCTAACCTGCATCGTGAAACCCTCAGCCAGGCAGGCGGCAGCTGGGGACCTCGCCGTCTCCCTGGGAACACTTACTACAGAGCTCTCCAAGCTGCCGAGTGTTTGGAACTGCGTTGCCAGGCGACAAGCTGGACCTCCTCACTAGTATTGAGAATCCCTTCCAACAACAGCCGGGAGAAGAACAAGGCCTACTGACGACTGAGGATGTTTTTCTTGCCCCCTCTGCCCTGGCTCAAGATCAAAAGTGGGGAGAAATCAAAAGGGAACAATCACGGGCTTCCCTGGTGGCGCAGTGGTTAAGAACCTGCCTGCCAATGCAGGGGACACGGGTTCAACCCCTGTTCCGGAAAGATCCCACATGCCGCAGAGCAACTGAGCCCGTGCTCCACAACTACTGAGCCTGCGCTCTAGACCCCGCGAGCCACAACTACTGAGCCCACGTGCCACAACTACTGAAGCCCGCGCACCTAGAGCCCCTGCTCTGCAACAAGAGAAGCCACCGCAGTGAGAAGCCCACGCACCCCAAGGAAGAGTAGCCCCTGCTCGCCACAACTAGAGAAAAGCCCACACGCAGCAATGAAGGCCCAACACAGCCAAAAATAAAATAAATAAAAAACAAACAAACAAACCAAAAACAAAAACAAAAGGGAACAATCAGGCTGATTATCTGGGCTTAACTCTCTCCACTACCTATCACTGCCCACCCCCCAAAACGGAAAAAGAAGGCAATATTAGGATTCAAGTGTTGAATAAATATCTCTGGATAATCAATTATATCTCATGAAAAACAATTACAAAGGAGAACTATCTTCTAATTAACTGTATATTCCATTTCAAAACAGGACCAGACACCTAAACCTCCCCTTCAGAAAGTCACTGGCAAGGTACAGCGATAGCTGTGCTAACGGCGAGTAGGATGGTCTGTGTGTGGGTGATGTTTTCACCTAGAAAAGACCATCGTTTCCCCCACCCCCTCACCGTTAAAACAGGGCACCAGCGCTGGACATCAAAAACTGAGCCAGCAACAACCCCCAGAAGGAAAGCGGGGAGGGGGAGGCAGAGAAAGGGTCAGGGCGCCCCCTGGTGGCTCCAGTGCTGCTCTTCCTGCAACCGGCAGAGATGCATGCTGAGCCACTTTCTTGCAACTTCCAGCTCCCAGGTCATCATATTGATATATTCAAAGAAATTAATTTGAGAGTAGAAACTCATTTTCTAAAGAGGAAGTGAAGGAATGTAAGGCTGACAGGAATGCCAATAAATATCAACTGAAGGAATTTTCAATAAGTTCCAATAAAATAGCACCAATGAGCTGCACGAGCTGAGTGTGACTGCAGCTATCAGGCTGGGATCATTTATTCTGGTACCTTCTACAGGTGTTTATCCTCATGCACCCTTCAGCCCCCCTAAGTCACCTTCAGTGCAGGGGTGATGGAACTAAACAGCGCCCAAGTACACACAGAACAAACGCTTTCTGGGATCTGTCCTTTCATTCAGGTTCATTTTTATCCTGTTTCATTCCCTGAACCATGCAGGAGGCAGGTGGTTTAAAAAAAAAAAATGTATAAAATAAACTATGATTCCTGGAAAATAGCCCCACTGCCTATTCAGGGTTTCTCATCCTTGGCACTGACATTTGGGGCTGGATAATTTTCCAGTGTGGGGCCTGTCCCGTGTGCTGTAGGATGTATGGCAGCATCCCTGGGATCACCCACTAGATGCCGTAGCATCTCTACCCCAGTTGTGACAACCAAAAACGTGCCCAGACACTGCCAAATGCCCCCTGGGGGTTGAACTCGCCCCTGGCTGAGAATCACTGTCCTATCTGATCACATTTCCATTCCCGAGACCACCGGCCTCACAGAAAGAGTGTACAGCTTCATCTTCTCTAGAGGAGAGGGAAGTTAAGGAGGAGGTGCCACGGGAAGGCACCTTGAGGGGCCTCTGCAGGAGGGATGGTGTTACTAAAACAGGAAATCAGGTCTATCCACCTGCAGTTCAACAAGAAGGCCCAGATACTGTTTTCAGGATGACTAGCCAGCAATGTACCCTTTGAGGACATTAACAATGAAATACCACCTACTGGTCAGTGAGCATTTACTATGCCAGGCACCCTTCATATTCATCATGTTCTTTTCCATTTTTTCTATCGAGGTATAATTTATATAAACTATCTTGAGCATTTTTCATGTATTCATTCATTTAATCCTCACGACCCTGTCAGATGTGTACTATTAGCGGACTCATTTTACGTAGAGGAGAACACTGAGGCATGGACAGGTTAAATAACTTCCCACTGCTAATCTGTGGACGGAGGTGGCTAAAAACACAGCTAGTCTAGCTGGAAGGATCGTCAGAGAGCAGAATGGCAACAGCGAGAATAATGATATCGCAATTATTAGGGCTGCGGCAGACACTAGGTGCAATCATCACAAAGTGTTTCTTTTTTTTTTTTTTTCTAAAGTCTGCAATCCTTTGAAGGAGAGTGATGAAAGCAAAGGACCTTCTCCCCAGGAAAATCCACATATGAGCACAGACACACAAACATAATTTGCACACAACTGCAAGAGGCTTCTGAAGTCTCCCAAACTATCTATGGGCCTCCCGGGAAGCACCCAGACAATATATTCTAGGCTCTGTGCTAGACACAACATAGACTTCAGAAGAATCCTGCAAGCAGGTAATATGACCTCCATTTCATGGATTGGGAAACTGAGTTCAGAGAAGTTAAGGCCTTTGCCCAAGGTCACACAGCTCTTGAACAGCAGCACTGTGGTCTGCCTGACTCCAGCATTCCTTCCTCCCCAAAAGGCTGCCTTCACAACTCAATTCGTCCACGACCCCACACCAGGGCACTACAAAAATGAAGGATGCGCAAAGGACAGAAAGGATTTACACATCTGATCTAGCAGCACTGATGACAGAAATTTGGCAGTGACGATATAAGGGCTGCTGGCCTCGCAGAATGAAAACCTGAAGGTGACATTTGCCTTTCGCAAAGAAGACTATTCTCCTTTACACGTTCTGGAAGACAACGTCGTTTCAAAGCAGTCCCCAGGAGCCTGGACCCTCACACAGATACCATCCTGTCTCTCCAACCCGTCATGCTTCCTATATCGAACAACACCTGGCCCATAGTAGAAAAAGTTACAAGCCAAATGTCAGAGCCAGTATGTTTATGGATACCCACTCCCCCTGCCGAAGGTCACTCAAAGTCAAGGCAACAGTCAACACATTTGCAAAGGAGACAGTCAGCAAGGAGAAAATGAAGACGCCTGCCTTGCTATTGGGACAGCCAACAAGACCAGGCATGATGCTAGAAACATCCAGACTTCGACAACCGGGTTCTGGAATGGTTGCAGAAGGAGGATGTGAGTATCATGACTCTTTTCTCAGAACAGACGGCTAGAAGCGCAAGGAATCCTGGAGGGCGGCCTCCTCCACTTTACAGTTGGGGAAACTGAGGCCCAGAGAGGTGCAGGGACCCACTACTGTAAGGGCCGGAATCAGAACTAAGTGCTCCCGATACCCAGGCTGGTGCTCCTTCCACCCCAGCTGCCCCTTCCCTGACGCAACAGGGGAAAAGGGGGAACGTTCACTCACTCCTTCACTCCGCGGGCAGCTCACAGTTCTAGGTTTTTACCGCGGACCAAGCTAGAGATGCAAAGGTGATGAAAACAGACGTGGGCCCACCCTCGGGGAACTCACTTTCAATTCATTCCTACCGAAAGCCTTTGTAAATTTTTCCTGTGTGTTAGAACTAGAATAAACATTCATTCCTGCCTTCCTCGCGCCTTCAACTAAAGTGTCTTGAGCAGCAAGTCCATGGCAGGCAGGGTTTCAGGCACCGGGGCCTCGCAGTGAACAAGCTGGCCAGGCGCCTGCCCTGGAGGAGCTCACCTTCCAGGGGTGGGAAAAGAAACAAACAGTACACTCAGGCCACAGGGGCTTCGGAAGCCTGGCGCCCTCAGACACAAAGTGGGTGATAAGGCGTGGGTGATGGAAGCAGACGGGCAGTCAGGGAAGGGAAGCCTCTCCAACAGCGTCATTTCGACAGACCTGAATGCTTCCCTCCGAGGGCAGAGAATTCCAGAAGCTGAGGGTGTCCAGGAACAGCAGGGGGGTGGGGGGTGAACCCCAGCTCCCCTACATGCTCACAGTGGGACCTTCACTGCAGCCTCTCTCGGCCTCTGCTTCTCCAACTATAAAATGAAGCCAACACTCCCACTTTGCAGGGATGGTGTGAAAACTGAGTGATAGTAGAGGTACAGCCTGATTCACAGTAGGAAAATAAATGAGGAGCTATCCATATTATTAACCTTTTCCAGGCACTCCTTGAAGGAAGATCTGGAGTTGCCCCAGAAATAGGTATGAACTTGCAGGTGGATCTGATATCTGAAGCCTGCCAGATGTCATCGGAAAGAACCAGCATGGAAACGTGAGACTCCAGAATCCTAGGGGTTTGGCTCTGACTAGGGTTTACAGCGTGGACCCTTGGGGCTACTGAACAGGTTCAGAACTGATCTCCAAAGGGGGCCTCCAAAAAAGATTTCAGGAAGAGCTGGCCTCGCTGGAGTGATGCCACCAGCTGACACCCACACATGGTGAGATGACGCTGGACACGGCGCTGATTCTCTCACTGACCTGGGTCCTTGGCCTCCCCAGGCAATGACCTGGCTCTGAAGAACGAGAATGGCAATGCTCACCACCTGCGGAAGCTTCTCAATACAAGACCAACCGTACAACCCCTGGTTTGGGGCTCAGGTTTTGTGCCTTCCGGCATTAGTGCATTTAACCCTCCAGACGGCCCTGAAAAGCCAGCGTTAAGTGTCTTCATTTTACAAATGAGGAAACAGGACCCAGAGGATCTGGGAATAAAGAAAGAGCAACCTAGCTGGGAAGTACTGCAGCTGGGGCTTGACCCCAGGATGGTAGCTCCAGATGACGCCCCCCAAACCTCCCCCACTCTGCTCCCCTGCAGCCCTTAGCACGTCTCTCTGAATTAAGGGTGTCAGCACACCATACCTGGGGCACCCACTAGGGACTGTCAGCAGCTTGAGAGAGTTAGGACACCCAAGTCAACCCAGGAGTCCCCACCCTGTGAGGCACAAGGGGGGCCCTGCAACAACCACTCAGGCGAGGAAGGGCCATCAGAAAGGGGGAAGGAAGGCACACAAGCGAACAGCCTGCCCTTTGCAAGACCAAGTGGGGAAAGTCACGTCACTCCGGCCTCAGGCCCTCTGCCGGCTGCCGGCTGCACTTGGGATAAAATCCAGCATCCTCCTGCTCGGCTCTCCCCCTCACCTCTGCCCAGAAGCCACCAAACCCGGCCTAGCCCCCTCGTCCCGCAGCCTCAGTCCCACTGTCTACCAAGAGAGAGCTTCCCTGGTAACCCACCTTAAAACAGCCCCCCACATGTGTCTGTCCTCCCACTGGTGTGGCGAGTCCCCAGGGCAGGACTCTGGCCTCTTGCTCAGCAATTCACTGGCCAGGAGCAGCACAGTGTCTGTCATCTGGTCAGCACGGGCACAAAGAGTTTTGGAATGGATGAAAAAAAATCTAACAAACAGAGAAAGAAAGAAAGAGACAGAAGGAAGGAAAGAAAGGGAAAGAAAGAAAGAAAGAGGAAAAAAAGGATAAAAAGAAAGAAAGTGCACTTTTTTCTTCATCAGGACAAGCACTCCCCAAAAATTTGCTAAGAGGGCAGATCATATGTTAAGTGTTCTTAATCGTTCAATCAATGATCAATAGAGTGGGAGGAAACTTTGGGAGGTGATGGATATGTTTATGGCATAGATTGTGGTGGTACCATTTAATGAGTATTAATCATTATCATAATTATTACTGACCACCAAGAGCCCCTCCTATGCCGTCCCCATGAACCACATTTGCCTATGAGTCCTCAGTATTAGCTATCCTGCTTGTTATCACACAGACTAAAGCACTCCCGGCCAAAAGCAGAGACACCTGTTATTCCAAAAGACTCACGGCTCTGGGTCTGGGTCAGTCTCCATCACGACAGCTCACATAGCTTCTCTCTTGCCCATGACCCCCATCTGCACCCTCTTGGACCCCAGATTAGGACTCTAGGACTATTTAATCCAAAACTCTGTTGAAACATTGTTGCCACAATTTGAGTTTAAAAGAATGCCAAAAGTTAAGTGGAACTGCAAAATAGAAAATGGAATTTTATTCATGATAAAATTTGGTGTCTGGAGTAAGTCAGCTTAAACAGCAAATGATGACAAGGTGGAAAGCTATTTTGTGCCAATTCCAAGATGGTATGAGAAGGCCTGCTGGGTATTTTTAAAGGCATTAGAGGTTAACAACACGGATCTCTTGTGTCTCATTTCACTTCAAAAGTACACAACTTTCTTTTGCTTCCATTTCAGTATATCAGGCAAACTGCTTTTCTATGTACCCATTAAAAATAAGGTCATATTTTGCTCCCATAAAAGAGAGACAAAGATTTTTGAGATAAAGGTGGAGAAAAAAGAAAGGGAAAGGGAGTTAAAAGGATTTGAATAATAATCATCACCATTTATTATTTCAGGTAGATGTGCAAATGATAACCTCTGGTGAAATTCCCTAAACCATCTACAATGAAAAGCACACCAAGAGTTGCAAAGGTCATGTGTTCTGAGGAGGAAAAGGTGGCGATGGGAAAGAGAGACTACAGGGCTAGTTCCTGGACCATCCACTAGGTGGCACAGTAACCTGGACAACTTGGCCGTCACCTGGGGCATCTGGGGTGTTGGTGGAAAGGGGTGAACTAGAAAGCGGAGAAGCAGCAACCTGCAAAGAGTGGCTTGTATGGACGGGACGTCAGCAGTCCCAGCGTCACGGCCCCACTAACCCTGTGTCTCAGTCCATTCGGGCCGCAATAACAAAACACAGCCGACAGGGCGGCTTATAAACAACAGAAATGCGTTCTCACAGTTCTGGAGGCCGGAAGACCGAGGTCAGAGCACCAGCGTGGTCAGGTGAGGGCTGCAGACTCCTCGCTGTGTCCTCACACGGCAGAGGGGACAAGGGAGCTCTCTGGCACCTCTTTTGGGAGGGTTCTGCCCTCGGGACCTAATCACACCTCAAAGGCCCCCATCTCTTAATATCATCACATTGGACATTAGGATGTCAAACTATAAACTTGGGGAGGGGACACATTCAGACTCTAGTACTCAGAGTGAAAAGTGCCCCTGAAAATAAACAAGTTTGGTAAGCTCATCCTAAAAACCTAGTGTCCTCACCCAGGAATCCCTTGCTCTATTAAAAAAATAATGATGAAAATAATTTAAGGCTCTCAGACCTGGAGGCCCACCCATTACTGGCTGCACTGCATGCCCTGGCTGGGTGATGGAAGAACACTCTTTAGGTCATCTGGACTTGGGAGTCAGGAAACCTGGGTGCCTCACCAGCTTCATCACTTACTCGTCCTAGCAACCACACCCTGCACACAGTAGATGCTCAATAAATTGAATGATATCCTAGCTGTAACGCCTCGGACAAGTTATTTAACCTCACTCAGCCTGTTTTCTTAAACAAAAAGAGTGGTGTTATCTGCAGGAGGCTGCTGGGGGATTAAATGAGAAAACAGCATTTTAAACGCTTAGGCACAATGCTTGGCACGCTGTAAGATCTACTAAAGCATGTTATTATTTTACTAGGTCACATTCTTACACAATATGACTGTTGGCCCCTCCTTCTGACCTCCTCCCTGAGCCACCAGCTCCAAGATCAGCCAGGATCGACTGTTGGAGTCACATTCCCCCCTTTTCTCCTTTGCCCTCCCAAGTCAGGCAGAACACCCAATGGGGGACCACGCCCCAAGCCAACAACTCACACCGGGGATACAAAATGTTAAACAAAAGCGGGAAGAGGGGCTGCCCTGGAGGGAATGCAAAGCCACGCAACCACAAAGGATAATTTTCCAGGCCCGAAGTAGAAAAAATGCATTAACATGTTAGCACCTAGTGTTGGTGGAGGGTAAAGAAATGCAGCTGTCATATTCCTGGCAACACACTAACTCAGAACACAAGAAGCTATTGAGAACTAGCCCATGAATATGGCCCAACCTTGGCCTCCTATCTCACAAATTTACCACAAAGGAATGCTTAAGCAGAAAAAAATAATAGCCAATATTCTTAGAGTGCACTTACTAACAGCACTCTTCAATTCTTCCTTACAATGAATGAAGAAACTCACTGGGGAGAAAAAAACCCTGGCTGGTGATCCTCCCAAAAAATAACCTAGCAAATTGTAATAAATCAAGTGATGGAATATTATGCAGCCATCTGTGAACAGAGAATGTTGCCCGCCACTCCAGTTCTACAAGGATCAAGCCATTGGCAACTGCAGCTGACCCTGCAGTGGAATGCTACCCCGAGGACAATCCAGGATGGAGAAAAACAGGAAGAATTCTGTGCTTTGGATACTGGCCCTAGATAAGATGCATATCTAAGGGATCATTTCAACGAGCCCAGACGCTTGCATCTTCCCATGTGTAGAAAAGCACTAGAATCATTAACTTGAGATGTCTGGTTTTTGTGATTAGCAGTAGCCTCCTGATGTTCAACTACATGGTTTTTTTCCAGCAAAAAACTCCTATATATCCTAACTCCTCCCTTACCCCTTCTGAGCAGTTTCTCAGAGCGACCTGAGAGGCTGTGTCCTGGGCTATAGTCCTCAGTAAGATACCCAAATAAAACAACTCACAACTTTTAGGTTGTGCATTTTTCTTCAGTCAACACATTCAACAGGACAATGGGGAGATGAGGGAAAAAAGGGCAACTGTGATATATATTAAGAGCTGAATACAAAATAAGCACATCGACAATAGCTAACATTCATGACTCTTAACTCCGTGATCTAAATACTTCTCTAAGCACATCACGGTTAATCTTCACAACGACCATATGAGACAAGTATTCATCGAATCCTTATGTTTAGACAAGGAAACAAGAGCCTGGGAGGTTTAAGAACTTGAACCTGGGCAACCTGGTTTCAGAGCATGTCCTCCTAAAGCAACAGGCACGCTGCAATTCCAACCAGCTACAACTCTGCACGCCCCAAATCCAGGAGCGCAAATTCACCTGCAGGAATGGAAAGGACCTCTGAGGCAGAATTATGGGTATTTGGGTTTGCTCGTAACTGTCTTTACTACTCCCCTCAATAATTAATTTTTCGTAACAGGCTTTTGTGTTTTTTTAAGTACCAAAGGGCCTGAAGAGAGAGCAGTAATGGGGGTGTGATCACACATCTTCTCTTGGGCACTAAATAACAATAATATATGCCCCAAAAGCCTGGGACAAAACCCTTTGCCATTTCAGAGACATCCAAGGCGGGGAGGCTGCTTGGCAGAGGACTTGTCAATCACCCGCAGCGCCAAGGGTTAAGTACACAAGCTCCAGCTCGATGACAGGGCCGAGGCAGCCACCTGGCCCAGCTGGGAGCCACTCGGTGGGACGCGAGGGAAACACTCTCCGCTCCAGGGAACACAGTTGGGGTTCCTCTGCCAGGCTCTTCTGGGGTTTGTGAGAGTCGGGCATCTCCTCTGGAGTGCAATCCTAGGTGCTTCACATGCTGGGATGCAATTCTCATCCTGAACTTGGAGAGCTCTTGGGACACCACTCCTGGGACACCCGCTGTTATGGACTGAATTGCATCCCTCCCAAATTCATACGTTTTGACTGTATTTGGAGGTAGGACCTTTAAAGAGGTAATTAAAGCATCCTTATAAGAGGAAGAGACACCAGGGATGTGTGCTCACAGACAGAAGGTCATCAAGCCAGAGAGAGAGGCCTCGCCAGAAACCATGACTGCCGGCGCCTTGATCTTGGGGGACTTCCAGCCTCCGGAACTATGAGAAATAAATTTCTGTTGGCTAAGCCACCAGTCTGTGGTATTTTGTTACAACAACCCTAGCAAAGTAACACACCCTGAATACCCAGACAGACTCGCTCTTCTTATTTTTTTGCGATGACACAGGAGGCAGGGGCAGGATGGGGAGGGTACAAGTCAAAACCACCCACCGCTCAAAATTTCTCAGGATTCTGATCTCTCGTCTGGAACACCCACAGGACAGACAACAGTGCTGTCCCCTGAAGGTTCCCTGAAATTTACAGCCACCGCAGAAAACAGAACCCCCTCCCACCATACACACCCTTATCCCCCACAAACCACACTGCTACAGGGTGTCGAGGGTCAAAATGTGGATGTAGTGACATTTTTCTTCAGAGATGCAGGTTGTGAAGTCTGGGTATGCCTCTATTTGCCAAAGATACCAAATAAGAACACCGGATTTACATTTTTAGAAAAGTGTACGACTAAAAACAAGAAAAACAGTCTAAATCCCTGCCATCAACATCACTCGAGTGCGCTCAGAGGCATGTCCTTAGTGAAAACACACAAGCAGGGCCAGCACCCTCCTCAAGGTCAGAAGATGGCTGAGGGAGACCTACAGACCACGATCTCTGTCGACCCCAAGAGCAGCTGACAAAGAGAACCGTGTCTGAGATGGCGGGACCTCATGCCGGGGTGCAGGAGACCTATGCGGAAGCACAGTGCTAGGTACCACGGGGTCGGGGGAAGTGGCGGTGTGGAGACGCCTGTATCCCTACAAATGGTGCCTAGGATGAGGCGCCTACGAAGCCTGGCCTCCACATCCTCAATTTCGGGGTCTTTAGAGTAGATGCACTTCAGGGCCAGGGTAAAGTCTCACCCCTCTAGGTCAAGGTGTGACCCACGTAAAGAGGCAGCACTGCAGGTGCCAGAAAGACAAGGCATCAAATAACAGTGAACCATAGAGAGAATTCCCTTTCCCTTTTCCACTCCTTCCGATGATGTCAGGAAAAACACCTGAGTGGATTAGCACTGAGATAGCTTCTCATGCTCGGACAGGCAACAACATCCAGGCCGACTTACTAACACTGGTTCCTTTTCTTGTCTTTATTTTCACGGTTACCTGCTATTTAAGTCAACTAAGAGTGGCTCTCCGTTTACAGTAAGCACATAAAATTCCATTTTTAAATAAAGGCATTCAGGTTTTTTAGGGGCACCCATTTTTTTAAAATGTCAGGGTAGGTAATAGTACAGAGGTAAATAAATAACTGAAATTTGAAAACCAGTGACCTTAGTGCTCTTCTGGCCCGTGTGTCCCACACACTGGCAGATATAGAAATACCTGCTCAGCTGAACCCAAGCCTGAGAGGTGCTAGCGTAAACCACATGCCTTGGTTACGCACAGTGACACCACCCAATCCCCACACCCCAACCTCACAGCGCCTACTCATTTCCTTCCTCATCCTTGAATCAGAATGCTGGTTGCCCCCCGAACCCCTCCTCCTTCCTTAGCCATGGGTGGTTTTTTTTTGGCGGGGGGTGGGCAGGTGGACGGATAGGACACACTGCCTCCTTAGCAGCCAGGGGAGGCCTCGGGATGGATGCTGGCCACACAAGTGGGAACCTGTGTGCACCTTCTAGGAAGGGCCCTTACAGCTTGGGGGAGTGGAGAAGTTTACCTTTTTTGTGTCACAGACCCATTCCGCAGTCTGGTGATGAAGCCCATGGGCCTTTTCTCAGAAAAATGTTTTAAAATACATAAAATAAAACACCCAAGATTACAAAGGAAACTGATCAAATTGAAATAGAATTATTAAAATGTAAAAAGGAAAAGTGACACACTAATATACAGGATTTTTTATCACATTAAAAAACTACTGTATTTTCAAGCAGAAATGACATTGTGAGATTTTTCCATATCACTGTTGTTACAGGTGACTGTGACTTCTATCAGTGACAAAGTCACCCATTTTGCTAAGGCTACTATGGTTCCTATGGTTTGCTGCTACTTTCATAATTAAAGAAAATGCAACCTAACTGTCCATCGACAGATAAGTGGATAAAGAAGATGTGGTATACACACACACACACACACACACACACACATATACAATGGACTATTACTCAGCCATAAAAAAGAATGAACTTTTGCCATTTGCAGCAACACAGAGGGACCTGGAGGGTACTATGCTTAGTGAAATAAGTCAGACAGAAAAAGACAAATACTGTATGATATCACTTATATGTGGAATCTTAAAAATAAAACAAACAAATGAATATAACAAAACAGAAACAGACACAGAGAACAAACTAGTGGTTACCAGTGGGGAGAGGAAAGGGGGCAAGATGGGGGGAGGGGTAAGCGGTACAAACTACTATGGATAAAATAAACTACAAGGACATATTGTACAGCACAGAGACTATAGCCAATGTATTACAATAACTGTATATGAAGTATAATCTATAAAAATTTTTAATCACTATGTTGTACACCTGAAACTAATAACATTGTAAACAACTACACTTCAATTGAAAAATCAAGTAAAACAATAAAAAATAAAGGAAATACTAAATTTCAGTCAGAGGTTAGAGAAAAAAGTTGTAACTTCTTCCCCTGTGCAAGTTCAGACCCCTGAATCCTACCTGTGGAAATGGAAGAAGTCTCTCCTTTGCCCCCTCCTCCTTCCTGGTACCTGGGATGAGAATGGGATGGCTGGAGCTAAAACAGCCATTTTGGACTATGAGGCAAGATAGAAGGAGCCCTGGACTCCGATGACCATGGAGCCACATACCGGCCCAGCCTGCCTACCTCTGGACAGAGAGATGAATTCCTATCACATTAAGCCACAGTTTGCTGGTTTATTCTTTATTACATAAAGCGACTCAGACCTAACCGTAATTGCTGTTTCGCTAATACTTTTACTGAGTGGTGAGGTTGCAAACAGTTTGAACCTGATCATCAGCAACCTTCATTCATCTTCGAGAGACACTCTCTCCCTTACCTACAAAAGTGATTCCTCCAGAGCTTCAAAGGAAACCCAACTAGAAAGTTCCTCTGTAGCTGACGGCCTTGCAGGAGACAAACCCGGAAACCTTGAACGACAGAAGTTTCCCTCTGGGCTTCCCTGGTGGCGCAGCGGTTGAGAATCTGCCTGCCAATGCAGGGGTGACGGGTTCGAGCCCTGGTCTGGGAGGATCCCACATGCCGCGGAGCAACTGGGCCCGTGAGCCACAACTACTGAGCCTGTGCGTCTGGAGCCTGTGCTCCGCAACAAGAGAGGCCGCGACAGTGACAGGCCCGCGCACCACGATGAAGAGTGGCCCTCGCTTGCCGCAACTAGAGAAAGCCCTCGCACAGAAACAAGACCCAACACAGCCAAAAATAAATAAATAAATTAATTAATTAATTTAAAAAAAAAAAAAGAAGAAGAAGTTTCCCTCTGCCTCAATCCTGCTCCACCTCTGAAGCACATCCTTTAGAGTGTTCACACACCCAAGTATCAAGTTTTACACCTCAGGGAGCTTACGACCATGCACCACACTCCAAGTCCACGACCAGGCACACACACACCTGACTTCATCCCACACTCTGTAAAGTCCACGGTCACACAGGAGCAAGCGCAAAGGCACTGCCTCGATGTGCAGGCCCAAGAGTCATCCTGGCATCGGCAGAAGCTGCTCAGAAAGTACTTACTAATTGTCATGGACTCGGGCACCGAGGCAGAAGGTAACAGGCTGCTCAGAGGACTTCCTTGGCCTGGAGGACTGGCTTCCACACTGGGAAAGGCAGGCAGAGGGAAGTTACAGTCGGCCACTTAAAACACACCTCCTCACCATTCAAAAACCAGCAGGCTTTTCGCTTATTCAGGTTTAGGAACTAGAAGGAAGGGAAGGATGCCCTTTGAAACTATAGTCGGTCCTCATTTGTGGATTCCGTAGCTGCAAAGTCGCCTACTCCCTGCAGTTTACTTGTAACCCCAAAACTCCCAGCTCTCCGGTATGACGTGGTCACCCGTGAACACGCACAGAGTGGCCAAAAGGCTGTCATGGACGTGCATGCTCCCAGCTCCTGCCAAACAAGGCAAGCTCTGCCTTCTTTCAACTAACATTCTGTCCTTCTGGCGAGCTATTTAGCACCACATTGTTCACATTCTTGTGCTTTTTGTTGCTGATTTTGCATCTAAAATGGCCTCAAGCTAGTGCTGAAGTGCTGTCTGGTGTTCCTGAATGCAAGACTGTGAAGTGCCTGACGGAGAAAATACACGTGTGAGGTGGCCCTTGTTCAGGCCTAATGATAGGGCTATTGGCCTCAAGTCCACCGTCAGTGAATCAACAACATATGTTAAATACGGTGTCTTTAAACAGGAACTGGCATAAAACATAGGTATGTACTGATCTGTTGACAAAAATGTTCTGACCAGACACTCCCAGGAACCTAGGAGCAATGGTTCCATCTTAACAGAACATGACCACCACAAATGACGAGAGTTGACTGTGTAGTTACAAAGAATTTGCAACGTGGAAAAACAGCACTTCGCATCTTTCATGAAAATGGCAAGACCATAATCCGGTTACCACACCCACACCCCAGGAGGAAAAGGACCAAAACATCATGGATGAAATGGAGTTGGGGGTAAGAGTGATGTAGTTTCATGTACTGCTGCATTTTCCAAATTTTCTAAAATAAACAGCAGAAAGGTCTCAGCGTCCTGGATGGATCTGGTGACACCAACCCTTCCTGGCATCGTACTAATCGGCACGAGCCTCCTACAGGCAGTGCCATTCTCAGAGAGCAGGGCGAGACCGTAACACCAAGCATGGGTGGAGGTAAACAATGACCCCACTCTGGAGCCAAGGTTGAAAATGCAGATGCTACACCCTGGGGACACCAATTTAAACCCATAGAGAGAAGAAGGAAAAAGCTGTAAGAGCAACAAGGATCACGGTGGCATCAGGGGGTCCTCAGTGTCCATCTCAGCTCTGCCACCAAACGTCCAGTGACTCTGGACAACTCAGCTTTCCCTTGAGGTACTTTCATTTGAAAAAAACGAAAACCAATGTGGTGCTTGCTACTGAATGCCAGACTAAGCACTTCACAGATATATAATATCAAAGTGGTTTAAATATTATGTAATATTACAATTATAAATTGTAATATTAAAATTGTTCAATTGTTATCATTATCAAATACTAAAATCAAGCAAATTATGATGGCGGAGGTACCCAGATATGGTCCCCAAAGTGGAAAAAGTAAAGGTGGTATGCAAGTGAAATTTGACACATACCAAGTCTCGGGCCTGAGACCCTTGGCCACTTCGCATTCTGGGATGTTAGACCAAACCTGAACTAAATTAACTTGAAGTGAGGCCTTGCCCTTCAGTCCCAGCAGGCGCCCGCCCATCTTCAAAAAAGAATAAAAGGCAGAGTTGTAAAGAGGACAGTTCAACCCCAGAGGCAGCTTGGGGTCTGAATACTCACCTGTACCGAGGTCCAGGCTCCGAGAGGACGTGGTCATCGGGTCCCGTCCCGTTCTCCAGGCTCCCGAGGTGGGTATCTGCGCACACACAGCAACCACAGAGAGAAAGTCAGGGTTCTGTTCTCGTTTCATTCTCCCCATGAGACAAGGACACAGTGCAGACACTGGCTCACCTGCTAACTCAGTTTACTTACAAATGTTTACCCGTCTGGCACACTGGATTTTCATCTGCTCCCTGTTTCATCTCTTTGGGCCGTAATCTCAGACTTGGTATCAGTCACTGACTGGAGGCCCTATTTTCCCCCTTAACCTTTTTTTTTTCATTGAGTATAGCTAACATACAATAATATCAGTTTCAGGTGTATAGCACAGTGATTCGACATTTATATACACTACAAATTAATCACCACAATAAATGTAGTATTATCTGTCACCGACAAAGTTATTACAATATTATTTATTGACTATATTCCCTATGCTGTACGTTACATCCCATGACTTATTTATTAACCTCTTTGATCTGGAGCCACCTGGAATTATGCATGAAGTCCACATCCAGAGCCAACCTCAGAACCAGGGAATAATAAATCAGCTGTTAGATCAGCTCCCGCCTGCAGTGTCTGGAGACAGACACGCGAGGGCAGCACAGCCCAGTGACTGCTGCTTTCTACAGTGCCACTTGCCCTGCATCAAGTGGGAAAGGCATTTGGAAGAAGTGAGGCCATAAGTCATCTCTAGAAACAACAGGCAAGAGGCACTGAAGACTTTCATAGATGCATTAGCTGCTGTTCAAGTCTCTTCCCAGGAAAAAGTACAAATCCATGCCCCTGAGGCTGGCCAGTGACATTCACGCCAGTGTCATCCAGCAGAACACCTGCATGTTGGGCAAACTTCTGGTTTGTCAGCAACCCCAGCCAGGCCTGGATCAGGGACAGGGGGTGCAGGGACGGAAGGACGCACGTCCCGTTGCCCTAAGTCATCTGTCGTGTGACCTCCTCCTCCGCTTACGCCTGGTCTGGTCCTGCTCAAGATTCCCCAGCTCTTGAGAGGTTGACCTAAGGGAAACTGAAGGGGTTTTCTCTCCTTTCCTTCTACCCTGCTGTCCCCACCAGACTATTCCACTCACTCCTACCTCTTTTAAGAAGTTCACAGGGGGAAGAGAAAGTGTCCACCTCTCCGCCTCCCATTTCTCGCTCCCCAGCATCGTGGTGCGTTCAGGGTGCAGGCTCCCACCACTGGCCTGGGTTCAAGTCCCTGCTCCCCAACTTCAATCCAGCAAGTTACCCAGCCTCTTTGTGACTCGGCTGCCTCCTCTCTGAAATGGGCTGACACTAGTGCCGACCATACTTTTTTTTTTTATTGGAGTATAGTTGCTTTACAATATTGTGTTAGTTTATCTGTACAGCCAAGTGAATCAGCTATGCGTATACATATATCCCCTCTTTTCATACCACATTTTAATAACGCCCGCCACATAATTAAACTTCACATTTTATTACACACACGTTTCGGTGAGAGCGTGCAGTGAGCGGTGGCTGGTACCAGCTCGCCCTGTAACCAAGACCCCCCCCCTCCTCCTAGGAGCTCTCTGCTCTCAGCCTTCAAGACACAGTGGTCCTCCTCCCCTCACCGTCTCTTTCTCTGATTCCTGCGTGAAGGTGTCACTGGATCACGGCTCCGTGGCCTCTGACGCCCTTGGCAAACCCAGCAGAGGTGCTGGCTCCAGCTCTCGGCTCCGTGAAGGTGACAGCTCTCGAGCCCTCACCTCTGGCTAGTCCTCACCTCTGGCTAGGCCCCCAATCTTGAATCCTAAACCCACGTTTGTAACCGCCCGCCAGAAAGCTCTACTGGGATGCCGTACTGGCCTCGCAACTGACCATGACCTTGAAAACCGCTCCCGCCTCAGAAGATGGTGGCACCACCCTCCCTCCCATCCCAGACCAGTCGGTCCCACCCAGTCACCTCCCACGCCTTGCTCTCCAGCCACTTCCCCCGCCCCCCAGTTCGAGGGCTCCAGGCCCTCCCCGGGGTCTTCTGCAGCAGGCCCCCGCAGCTCTGCTTCAGCCTCCCATCTAACTCACACACAGCCGTCAGACTCCACTCCCTGAAGCAAAGACAGGACTCCAACTGCACAACGCAAATCCACGGGTGGAGTAAAGACCAGTATCGGCCACCAGGATTCCGGACACCACGCCTCCCCGGCCCAAGTGGGTTTCCCGTCATAATACACGACCCTGACCCCATGCCAGCTGTAGCGGGCCTGATGCACTGGGGCCACAGAGCGATCGCAGACACTGTCGAGGCCCCTCTTCCTCTGCCCCCAGCCAGACGTCATTTTTTCAACTGCCAGACATCCACTCCCTTCAGCATGCCCACACCCCACTCCAGCACTGATGTGCTTGCCTGAACCCCAGCTGTGGGCCTGGCTCTGACTAGGGTCAGGGTCACACTGGAAGCAAAACAGACATGGTCCTGCCCTCACGGACCTCAAAGGCTAGTGCGGGTAGGGGTTCGGGGACAGGCGTTATCAGGTAATTACACAAATACACAATTTCAGATGGTACACCGAGGTCGGAGCAGCAGAGACACCTAGGTTTACAAGAGAGTGAAAACCAAGGCCCGGGCCACGTGAGCTGGGGTGGGCGGCAGGGCCGGGGTGTCCTCTAACGCAGCAGCCCTTGGGCCGCAGCCTAAAGGCAGGAGGAGCTCGAGGGGAGGAGGAAGTGAAAGCTGGCTGGTATGGCCAGGGCAGCAGGCAGAGGGGAAACGGGAGGAGGTGAGGCTGCGGGGTGAGTGGGGGCCGGGTGGGCACAGGGAGGATTCCGGATCTGACCCTACGTGGGGGGAAGGGTCTGGAGCAGGCGAATGAGGCAATCTGATTTACATTCTAAAAAATCACTGGCTGCTGAAAGAAGGATGGATGATGGCAGACAGGGATAGAGAGCTATTGAGAGGCTATTCTGCATGAGCCCAGCGAGAGAAGGATGAGTTAGAAGAGGGTGGTGGAAGCATTCAGACCATTCATTCCTCCTCCTCTACGTTGGAGGATTAAAATGATGTCCCTGTCCCCTCCCTGCCTGTGGCACTCGCAGGGGACTCGCCTGTAGATCCCCCAGAGCCTGGCAGCGACCCAACCCCAGACCCAATGGCAGGAGTGGAAGAAATCGGGGAACACTGGACCTGATGGGGAGAGGAAGGGCCAAGGACCCGAGCTGCCCAGTGAACCAGCTCCGCATGTGCCAAAGCCCAACTCCAACCACAGGCCCTCAGCGAGCAGCAGTGACGTTTCCACGTACACGGTCAGCAGGAACGGGTGCTCTGTTCCCCTCAATTTACGATTCTCAGTTGAAAGAAACTTTGGGGACTTTTTCTCCCTGGCAGCTTCAAGCAGATGTTGGTAAACGTGCTGTGCTCTGCTGCAGGTAGTGACAGGCCCGGAGGAATGACTGGATCGAACCCTCCATCTGCTTGTCAGGGTGTCGGGTGACCCTGGGCTGGTGTCCCCTTCTCTGAGCCCCTCCCTAACCCCAAAAACGCAGCCCAAGGCATGGCCCCCCAAACCACAGAGGTGCCTCTTCCAAGGTTCAGAAGGATAATAATCCTGTGTTCAGGGTCCCCTTCTCTGCCACCTTCTCCCTCCCCAGACTTAGCTACTAAAACATCCATTCTTCCCCGCCACAGGCCTCTCTCCCTTTTTTGTATCCCCTCCCTCTTTCTCTAAATACCCCCCACGTTAAAGACATGAAATGACTCCCAGGCCAGAAAGAGAAAGGAGATCTGAACGTCACTAAAGCAGGCAAGTGTCAATCAGAAGGGACACTAGTCCAATGGAGTGAAAGAGAAGGAGTCTTGGGGAGGAATCTGGCCGCGCACGCCCAGGGCTGCCCATGGAGAGGCCGGGCCGGCAGCCAGGCCAGCCTCAGCACCACCAGCCCGCACACCTCCACGGACATGGGGCATCAGGCCAGGAGGGACTTGATGCACTTTGGCACTCCAGCCAGGACACGGCTTCCCCCAGTTGATTCTAGTATCTTCGTGCAGCCTAGAATAACGCGCCTTCCTGTGCAGTGTTCTCACCATGGTGAGTTTGCCCCTCGGGCGGTCACAAGCTCCCATGACTCCTGGCAGCTTTGTTAACAGTAAGTGAAAGAGTTGGCAGACCAGCTCACACGCAGCGTCTCTGGTGAGGACAGTCGCCATCAGCTGGAGCTGGGGTCCCACCAACAGTGGCAAGGTGGAGCCTCTGCGCCTGTGAGGCTGACAGCCCGAGGAGGGACGGTGGGAAGTCTGCGGGGGCAGGGGTGCCTCCTGGCGAGGATCCTGGAGGCCGGCCAGAAAGCCGCGTTCTGTGACTAAACCCCGATGCGAATGGCGCACAGCCAAGCCCCAGGAGCAGCCTGACACGGCAACCCAGCGACAGTTCCTGACCCAAACAAAAGGCCCGCCCGGGGGGAGCAGGATAAGGGGAATGGGGGACTGGACCCCGACTCAGATGCCGAACAAGCACTGGAAATCCTCCAGCGGTCCCACAGACAAACGTGAGGACCACCTGCTCTCTGCCAGCCACCGCCCCACCCCCCCGCCTTCTCAGACATTCTGCTCGTGTCTGCACCGCTGCTGAATGGGCAAGGGCGAGGTGACCAGACCTCCAACCCGCAGTGGCTCAGACCAAGGCTGGTCACCCGAACGGAAGGAGCTGCGGGGGCCGGCCTGGCCTGCAGACACCAGCTAGGCCCGCCAGACCGTCCCTCTCTGGGGTTTCAATCAACACCCAGACAGAAGCTCTAGTTGGTATGGAAGGACACACAGCCGAGGCAGTAGTGCTGGCACCTCAGCCAAACAGAGGCCAAACAAGAGGGCGGAGAATGATGAGGGAGCAAAGACAGACCAGGAGGGAGAGGAGATGGGGGCAGATCCCCACAAGGAAGTGTGGGGCACAGAACGAGAATGACAGCAGGACCTCGCCGGGCCCGGAGTCCCTCCATCCCAAAGTCCCAGCTTCCAGCCCACGGGCGCCCGCAAGACGACCTCAGTAGTGCAATGCCTGCAGGAAGCCTGCCTGGGGACTTCACATGTGCCCCGCACCTTGTCCCAGATTAACTCAGGGAAACTTTGCCACAAGTCTCAGATAGAGGAGGTATAACAATAACCATCCCTTCCCTCGCAGGCTGTGGTCAAGAGTGGATGAAGGGCCTGTGGTTGGAGTTGGGTTTTGGCAAATGCGGAGCTGGTTCACTGGACAGCTCGGGTCCTCGGCCCCTTCCTCTCCCCATCAGGTCCAGATCAATCACCTTACAGCCCTGGACTCACTTCAGGGCTGTCATCACCACCATCCATACTTTGCAGAAGAGGAGAACAGCCTGGCGGACGTAAGTCACTTAGCCGTACTCTCATTAGCCTCAATTTACACCGGGAACACTGCCTCACAGGGCGGTCACGTGCCCCCCTCCAACTTCTAGAGCTGGGCCTGAGCTGACCACCCCCCCAAGACTGCGCCAGTCAGCGTGCCCGCCCTGCCTCGTGCCCCAGCCAGTTTGAGTGGGTTTCTGCTCCTCACACAGTGACACGACAACGGTCTATCATCCGGTTCAGCATGTCAACAGCTTCCTGGGCAGTCGGTGGGCCCCGGCCCACGGTTCCCTAAACCTGGGCCTAGGAGGGTGAGAAGGGCACCTACACAAGGGGGCCGAGGCCTCCATGACATGCTGGTGCTGTGAGGCAGTGACGGTGACCAAGCACTTCACTGCGTCAGGCGCTGCAAACACCTACCCCACCAGGGGAGCCGGGCTCATCCATGCTCCCATCCTCGCCGCCCACCCCTCCCAATACCCCCCACCATGACCTGCTCTAGCTAAAGAAAACAATCACGAACCACAGGCAAGCCTGCTTGACCACAAGGAACAGGTCAGAAATGCTTCCCCACTTTTAAGCAAGCTACTCCCTGACCCCCAAGCACTTGGCTGCAAAGAGTACGAGGACCTTTAGAGCTACGGGTTCTGTGACCTGCTCCCTTCTCCTAAGAGGCAAAAATAATGGTCACCATTTGTGATCAGCTTGTATGTGACCAAGTTCAACAAATCACTGCCAAGAAGAAAAACAGGCCCCAGGGGCTCCCTGGTGGTTTGTCGACACTCGCTCAGGTGAGAGCACCTCAAAATACCCAGGTTCCGCAAGGAGAGCAGCCTCTGTCGCTCCTGAGCTCAACAGGCCCCGACTGCCCTGAGCCCTGGCCTCCGTGCTCACTCTCCCACTCTCCCACCCCCCCACCCGCAGACGTAACCCAGCCACTCCTGCTGCTTCTCGAGCCAGAGCTGCGACAGGAGGAAAGGAGGAATCGGGAGACACCTACCTGCAGGGCCGTAGGCGCCCACGCCACCGACCGGGAAGAGCACATCGGTGTCGCCGTGCAGCACGTGCAGTGGAGCCCAGCTGTGCATCCGGGAGAGGCAGGCGCCCCCATCTAGCGGCCTGCGGGGGGAGAACACAGCTGCACATCAGGGCCGAAAGCCCCAAGGGCCCCGAGTAGTGCAGCACCTGATGGGCCTCCACAAGCCCCCTCTTGGGAACCAACCACGCCATGAGGGGGCTGAGAACAGAAGCAGGCCCGGGTGGGAGTCGGGAGCCAGCCCTCCGCTGCTCGCTCTTTCAGCCCGTGTTTACTGAGCACCTCCTCCCTGCCCGGCAGTGCGCACACACTCTGTGCTGCCAAAGAACCAGCCAACAGTGTCCATCCTGCCCTCATGGAGCTTACAGTCTACTGGGGGAAGCGGACGTGAGGCATATAATCCCCCAAGAAGGTGTGAAATGGCAGCTCAGGTCTGTGGAGCTGGTCGGGAAGGTGGTGGAAGGCTTCCTTGAAGAAGGGAGGTTTGAGGTGAGGACGGAGGGAAGAACCAGAGTCACGGGGGCGGGAGGTGGGGGCAGCATGTGCTGGTGCTGAAGCAGGAGGAGGCCCCGTGGGCTCCAGGCTCTGAAATGACCTTGGGCTAGGGCCCCTACGCCTCGCTGGTTCTCAAACCCTCACGAGTAAAAGGACAGAACCAGACCAGATCGTGTCTGGGTCCCTTCCAAGAAAGGGGGTCAGCTCAAATATTAACCAGGCTCATATGATCTGTTATATTGTCACCTTATCCTCTGGGCAATCAGGCACCACTGACAAATACCAGGAAGCATCTGTGCAGTACTCGAAAGTTTATAAAATCACGTCGTAGATCAGTTGTAAAGAAGACCAAAGCAGATCATAATCATACCTACTTAAAGGAGGGAGAGAGGTAGGGATGATGAAGAGGAGGAGGAGGGGGAGGGAGAAAGGAGGGGAGGAGAGAGGGGGTAGGAAAACAACTCAAAGAGATCATGCGACTTGTCCAAGTTCATCACTTGGCCAGAACCAAGGCTTCAGCCCAGGTCTTCCAGAGGCAGTAGTGTTGGCACCTCATAATTCTTCTTTCGTTTAGAGCAGTAGTGTTAACAAAATTTTTCTGGAAAGGACCAGATAGTCAGTATTTTAGGCTTTGTGGCCATAAGTATACTTCTTTGTTGGTTTTTTGTTTGGTTGGTTTTTGCTTTTTACAACGCTTTAAAAAATGTAACAGCCATTCTCGTCTGGGGGCAGATTTGGCCAGCAGGCTAGTCTGTCAACTCCTCTTTTAAGGCCTGTCTGTAGACATTCTCCTTTGAGCACTCTCGAGCTTTTGGTCACACGTTTGACACGGAGCAGGACACACAGCAGGTAATAACCCTAACAGACTTTTGCCACCTGTGTCATTTAGTCCTGCAGGTAACGCACACGATGAGGCACAGAAGAGGAAGCGCCCCCCACCTGTGTGCCCAGCCGCAGAGCCAGGTTCTGGGGTGAACTTGGCTCTGCCTCTACAATCTGTAAAGAACCGCCCTCCCGGGGCTCTGATCCAGCAGTTGGCAACCAAGGGGACTACCGGACACCCAGAGGTGGCCAGGGGCGCCCCTCGGGACACAGCAGCAAAACCACAGTCCTTTCCCGGCCGCTGCACCGGCTCCAGGCAGGTGGGATTTTCTGTTGTTTCTAAGGGGACGTCTTGCCACTTTCCAGCAACACATGCAGAGCACAAAGTGAAGTCAGGTCCCACCAACTAAGGTTCGGACCCGAGTGAAAGTGGCCAAAGGCCTCCACCTCGAAAAGGAGTTACACTGAAGTGATTCCTAAAGCAGAGACCAATTCAGAATACGGGGTCAGAGTTGGGCTTAGAAACAGAACCGGTGTTGCTTTTCATTAGAAAAGTAAGACACTTATTTTAAAACCTACAAAATGCCATAAAGAGGAGGGGGAAAAATACACCCAAAGCCCCATTACCCAAAACAACTGAGGTAGACACGATTTCCATAGTGTCTTTTTTTTCTTTCTTTCCTCACGTGCTTTCCTTTACAAGGTTGTAATGAAGCTAGATGTAGGTTTTTATATTTTGCTTTTTTCATTCAATATTAATTCATAATTTCATCTTCATACTACTTAGATACTCTTAGATGTCATTTAAGATGTTTAAGATCCAGAACATTAAGATTTTAAGATTTAAACTACAAAATATTCCACTGTTAACTGCTCCTCTGTGGTTGCACATTTTCGTCGGGTTCATTGTTTAGCTTTTCTAAATTAGCATGTTGGTATCTAGATGCAGCAACCTTTTTCCTGAGGCTGGTCCTCAGGGTAGCTTCCCAGCAGTGGAATTACTAAATCAAGGGGGATAAACATTTTTAAGGCTCCTGACATTGTGCCAAACTGTTTTCCCCAAGGGCTGTGGACATGACCAGCACTCTATCAGGATGACCCTAGCACCAGCCATGCCTCATCATTATTCCACAGTTAACGTCTACTATGTGTCTGGAAGATTCCAAGCATTGAGGTCACATTGAGGGCAAGCCTTCCAGGCAGGGTGCTTCACCCAGTTCTCTTTTTAAATCTTGACGAAAACGATGGGCAAAATACAGTGTCTGGTTTTGCTTTGCGCTTGCTTAATTGCTGGTGAAGTGCAACCTTTTTCATGTTTGTAATTCTTTTTGAACTATATTTTCACCCCACTGCCCTGTTGGTGTCATGCAACACACATAAAGTGACAGGAAAACCCCTTTCTATGATAAAGATATTATATCCTCTTTTAAGAAAAAAACAGGGACTTCCCCGGCAGTCCAGTGGTTAAGCCTCTGTGCTTCCACTGCAGGGAGCGCGGGTTCGATCCCTGGTTGGGGAACTAAGATCCCGCTTGCCACCTGGTGCGGCCAATAAATAAATAAATAAATAAATACTTTAAGAAAAAAACAAAAGCAAGGTCAACACTTATAAATACTGAGGTAGTTAAAAAACTAAAAACAGAACCACCATATGACCCAGCAATCCCACTACTGGGCATATACCCTGAGAAAACCATAATTCAAAAAGAGTCATGTACCACAATGTTCATTGCAGCTCTATTTACAATAGCCAGGACATGGAAGCAACCTAGGTGTCCACTGACAGATGAATGGATAAAGAAGATGTGGCACATATATACAATGGAGTATTACTCAGCCATAAAAAGAAACGAACTTGAGTTATTTGTAGTGAGGTGGATGGACCTAGAGTCTGTCATACAGAGTGAAGTAAGTCAGAAAGAGAAAAACAAATACCGTATGCTAATACATATATATGGAGTCTAAAAAAAAATGGTTCTGAAGAACCTAGGGGCTGGACAGGAATAAAGACACAGATGTAGAGAATGGACTTGAGGACACGGGGAGGGGGAAGGGTAAGCTGGGAAGAAGTGAGAGAGTGGCATGGACATATATACACTACTAAATGTAAGATAGATAGCTAGTGGGAAGCAGCCGCATAGCACAGGGAGATCAGCTCGGTGCTTTGTGACCACCTAGAGGGGTAGGATAGGGAGGGAGGGAGGGTGGGAGGGAGACGCAAGAGGAAGGGGATATGGGGATATATGTATATGTATAGTTGATTCACTTTGTTATAAAGCAGAAACTAACATACCATTGTAAAGCAATGTTAAAAAAAAATAAAATAATATAAAATACTGAGGTAGGAGGGACAAGATTTTTCCTCAGTCATCGGACATTTTTCCTCAGTCATCAAAGAAGTGGTTTAACTGCCAGCAAGTAGAGGTGTAAACCCGATTTTTGGCCAACAGAGCATCTAAAAGACCATCAGAGCATTCGACTTTGCCAAAGGCCACTGCAACCCACCATGTGCTTCTCCCAGCCTGGCCCCCTTCCTCCCACAAACATGGCTGTGCTATTAAACTTTTAAAGTTCTGGCCCCTCCAGGATCCTAGACCTTTCACGTGAATATTAGCTTAGAAGCAAAATGAAAGTATCACTCAGTAGGCCATCTCATCATTTCTCTCTCTTTCCCCAAGAGGCTCTGCAGAATGCTCACTCAGGATCCCCTCTTTATGCCAGGGAGTGGCTGTCCGTAACCCACAGGGGGCCCAATGGCCTCAAAGGGCCCAGGCCCTGTAAAGGTCACCCTGCACTGTTTTGTGTTTCACACATCACAATGCTGGCCGCTATCCTGGCTCGCAAGCTGGCCTCCCAGCTCCAGCCTCCCCTCAATGGCACCCGTCCAGTAGGAAGAGAAATGACTGTGTTTGAGGCCAAAAAACTGATTCGTGGAGTGAATCAACTCAGAGATGCACTCACCTACAGAGACAGAGAATGCAAATGGCATTTCCTAAAAGGCCCAGAGGAAGAACTGCAGGCAGGTGTGATGGTTATGTGTCAGCTTGGCTAGGCCGTGGTACCCAGATATTTGATCAAACATTATTCTTGATGTTTCTGTACAGGTATTTGTCTTGATGAGATTAAAATTTAAGACAGGAGACTTCGAATAAAGCAGATCACCCTCCATAATTTGGGTGGGCCTCATCCAATCAGTTGAAGGCCTTAACAGAAAAAGACTGAGCTTCCCCCAAAGAAGAAGAAATTCTGCCAGCACACTGTCTTCAGACTCAAATTGCAATTCTTCCCTGGGTCTCCAGCCTGCCAGCCTACCTTGCAGATTTTGGACTTGTCAAGTTCCACAATCACATGAGCCAATTCCTTAAGATAAATCTCTCTAGATAAATACATACATACATACATACATACAAGAAACACACACACACACACATTATTGGTTCTGTTTTTCTGGAGAACCCTAATATAGCGGGTCACAAGACTGGATGCAGGTACAAAATCATTCATACACAGTAAGCAAGAACAATGCTGGAGGGAAGCTACCCTAACGTACTTTAGTAGGAGAAAAAAGCCTTGTGCACGAAAATGTTCATTTCAGAATGGCTGATGACAAAAAACAAAAACAATGCCAACAACCTAAATACTCAACAACAGGGGAACCGTCAGCAAATCATGACATTGATCTGACCGAATATCAACCAATCGAGATTCATGGCTATGTAGAAACATGGAAAATATCTGACAGTACATATAAGCTTTGGAACACAGCACAACCTAACCTTAATTCCAGTTCTTCCCACTGGTTTGACAAATCTTAACTAAAGAAACTGGTCTTTCATCCATCAGGTGGGGTTGACACCCACAAACCCCCCAGGGCAGCTCTAAGAATTAGGATACAGTGAATCTGCAGCTTGCCTCATCTGGCCTGTCCCAGATGATCGACAAGGTAATGCTACTAACATGGGCATGCATGTGAATGAGGATGAGAGTAAAAATCAAAGACAAAAACAGGGAAAGTCTCATGAGAAAGGAAAGAAAACTCCAATTCAACACATGGACGTGCAAAGCTTCGGGCTAGGGGCACACTGTGCCCCTCCACCGCACCAGGGGGTCTCGGGGTCTTCATTTTACACTTTCACGGGCTGGTTTTGAAGCCAGCCGTGACTAGGGTTGCACTGCACACTACAGAACTCAGGTGAAGAGGTCACTAGTTTATTCGGCATTAAGAGTAAGACCGGGCTTCCCTGGTGGCGCAGCGGTTGAGAATCTGCCTGCCAATGCAGGGGACACGGGTTCGAGCCCTGGTCCGGGAAGATCCCACGTGCCGCGGAGCAACTGGGCCCGTGAGCCACAATTACTGAGCCTGCGCGTCTGGAGCCTGTGCTCCGCAACAAGAGAGGCCGCGATGGTGAGAGGCCCGCGCACCGCGATGAAGAGTGGCCCCCGCTTGCCGCAACGGGAGGAAGCCCTCGCACAGAAACGAAGACCCAACACAGCCATAAGTAAATAAATAAATAAAAATAAAAAATAAATAAAAAAAAAAGAGTAAGACCAAGCACAGGAATTATTACAAGAGTTACAGTGTAAAGCAGTCACAGCTGCCTGCATTCTTTCTTGACGTGCCAGCACCAGTGCCCAAGGCCCAACACGCAGGGCCCCATTAACTGGACAACAACTCTTTCTACAAAGCAGATGCTGTTTTTCTCCTCCGTCTCACGTGAGGCCTGAAGCTCTGGGAGGTGAAGAAACTCGTCCATCCTAGTCTAACCTAAGCCACGCAGCTAGTAAATGAGAACCCAGGTTGTCTTGATTCTAAGATCCAAGCTCCTAACTATGCTTTTCTGTTTTACGCCTTCACTTGCACCAAGCCCCTCCTGCAGGTATAAAATGTACCGCAGCTCCAGTGTTAAGGTGGCGAGTGCAGGCCAGTTACTGCCGTTCACACCCCTGCAAATAAACACAGAAATTACCAGCCGGAGACTATTCTCTAGAATACCCTGCCTCTCCCCTGAGCTTCCTGGGCTAGTGGCAAGTAAGAGATGCAAGCAAAATCCAAGCAACAAAAGTGAAAGACACAGACATAAAGCAAGAATTTCAAGGCCTACATCTTGACGCCAACTTTGCAGTAAGTACCTTCAAATAGTATATATGCTCCCTTCCCCTTTGTTCTCAGGAGTGGGGCAAGCTCATGCTCCTTCTTCTGAAATCAAGATCTGAAAAATGAGTGATGCCCCAAACAAACAGAAAACTTGCAGTCTAATTTCACCTAATACTACAGAAAGAGCCAGCCACCCTTCCTCAGAAGCTTGAGCAGAACTTACTTCTCCAGCGACTCCGAGTGGCCCGGGCACTTCTTCCCAGGTGTGCTCCCGTACACGTCGTCCTCATTCTCATCCACGTCTTCATCATCGATGCTTTTCACATCGAGCTTCTGGTACCCAAACTCCCCGTTCAAAGACAGAGAATCGATTTTCCATGAGTTGCTGCTCTGACTTCCATTGGAATTTGGCCCAAAGGGGCTTTCAAAGGCCGTCATGATACTGACCGAGGAGCGGTCGGAGTTCTCCTCCGAGCTTTCCCCCGCCCCAGGGATCTTCTTAGAAACATCCCCGGAGCTCTGCTCGTCTTCCTCGTCATCAAACGAGATGATGTTGGTCACCTTCTTTTTCTTCTTCCTCTCCCTTTTACATTTGGCATCTGGCAAAAGATATGAGATAAGAAAAAGCAGGGAAGGTAAAGCGATGATGGAGCCATCCTGTCTCTAGACTGTGGAAAATCTCTACTATTCTACTAAAACATAAATCTGAGATAAACTCAGATTTCTTTTAACCCTTGGAAAAAAAATTTGTCTACAGGAGACCAAGCAAACTGGATGTGAGCCTCTACTTCTGATGTGAACATATATGCCATAGAGCATATATTACAATCATTCCTTCTAAGCAATCCTTCCAAGCACTTTGATTAAAAGGGTGAATCATTATTGAAATGATTTGTATTGCTTCACTTTGGAAGATACTCTCATGGCTGGGAGATGAGACCAAGAAAATCAGTTTGGGGATTGTAGTCGACTGTTTAACAGCCACAATTCCTCCCAGCCCAGCATGATGCCCCTTTACAGTGGGGCTTTGCTGTCCCCCATCAAGGGTGCTATCTATTTCTCCACCCTCTGGAATCTAGGCTGACTTAGCGCTCTGCTTTTAAGAACAGAATGTGGCAGAAATAACAGTGTGTGAGTTCTAGAGCCTAGGCATTACCCTCATGGAATGCTGCCCTGAAATGACCGCGGAAGAAGCTGGTCTAGCTTACTGGAGAATGAGAGACCGTGTTGGGGGAAACTGAGATGCCCCAGCCAAGAGTCAGCACCAACTCCAGGTGCATGAGTGGGGCCATCTTGAATCTTCCAGCTCAGTCACCAGCTGAATGAAGCCCCAAGAGGGATCCCAGGTGAAACCACCAGAAGAACCATCCTGCCAACCCACAGAATCATAAAAAAAATAATAAATTGTGGTTGTTTGTTTTAAGCCACTACATTTTGGAGCTGTTTGTTACACAGCAAAGGCTAACTGAAACAGAAGGTCAAGACTGCCTTGGTGACCAGCACTTAGATGAGCCAGTTGTTCACCCATCTTAATCATCAACCTTGGGTGTGAGGCACTTTGGAGCCAATTCCAAAAAGTCAAATCCGTCTAAACCAAGGTGTGACGTGGTGATGCTTCACCAGTGTGTCCAAACTCTGAGACAGTGTCAAAAGCAGGTTCCCAAAATAGATAGAAAAGGTACTCCTTTGGCCAGTTTTTTTTTTTTGGTTTTTTGTTGTTTGTTTTTTTTTTTTGTCCATGCTGCATGGCATGCTGGATCCTAGTTCCCCGACCAGGGATCAAACCCGCACCCCCTGCAGTGGAAGCACGGAGTCTTAACTACTGGACTGCCAGGGAATTCCCAAGATACTCCTTTGAGTATGCAAATTCCAGCATCTCTGGTACACAAAGTTATCAACAGTCCTGTTCCTATGTCATTCGCATGGGGTCTCTGCTCGAGAAACAGAGGGCAAGACAGATAAAACCAGTGTGCACCAAAGACTCCATGGGATTCTAAGTCTCTACCATCATGGATAATTCCAAAGGGATGACCATGATTACTGCTTTGTTTAAGGGATTTGATAATACCAGGATTAAGCCCTTATACCCAAAATTTCCAATTTTGCTGTTGCAAAATTCTGGATGTCCCAGAAAGTTCAAGGGGTATTGTAAACTTCTCACAAAATTGATCAGAACTGAATCAACTTTCCTTTGCCTCCTCACAGCCTAGAGTCAAAGCTGACCAATTCCTCCCTTCCCCCAGCCCCCACTTAAATGTCATCCCCCCAACAGTATACATTCTCTATAGTACCCTGAGCTGGGCTTTCACCCCACTTACCAGAAGGATAATTAAAGAAAAGAGTGGATGAAGGAATAAAGGAATGAAGATCAACTTCCTCTGGCTTCACGTGACCATCACACCCTCCCTTTCAGTTTGCTCTGACTGAGCTGTTGGCTTGGTTACTCTATCATCTTCACATCTCAGGAAGGCTCTCAGATCCCTTTCCAAGTGAGTAAGGGTAAGAAAGATAAACACATGGGGACTTCCCTGGTGGTCCAGTTGTTAGGACTCCATGCTTTCACTGCAGGGGGCACAGGTTCAATCCCTGGTCAGGGAACTAAGACCCTGCATGCCACACGGTGCAGCCAAAAAAAAAAAATTAAAAAGATAAACACAAACATGAACTGAAAATCCAAGTGCATCAGATTTCACTCCCCTTGGCGCTTTCAGATGACACAATCTATCATCCTCACCCAACCCTATGTCCTTCCCCGTTCTCGCTCACCGGCACTGACGTGCTTGGACACGACGGGCAGGGGGTCAGTCTCCTGCTCAGGCCTGATGAGGATGGAGACAGCCGAGGATGCCGTGATCTCCCTGAAAAGGCTGCTCACTCCTTGCGTGGATTCCTTCAGCAAGGAGGTCACATTCTGCGTGGATTCCTTCAAGAGGTCCGAGACGGTGGGAGCAAACTTACTCTGCCCGTTTAAATCCTTGTTGTCGATGTTAATCGCGAAGAGTATGGAGTTCAGACCTGCCCCCAAAAAGGGAAGAGCCTGGTGTGTCTGCTGTTCAACGGTCACACTCCAACACGATAAACAAGCTGCAGACGTTAGAGTACTCAAGAGGGTACACACTCGTCTCAAATGGTGATAAAAACCACCCACAAAACTGGGGTCAGGAGACACCCGCTATCACTGGAGTTGAGTCTTTCCAAATTCTCTCCCTATCCATCAGGAAGACAAATGCAAATAAGAAGTCAACCGTGGGGAGGTTAAGGAGTAAGTTCTGGGGTCGGACTGCCTGGGTTGAATCCCAGCACTGCCACTTACATGCTCTGAGACCTTGGTCAAGCCATTCACGACCTCTGAGCTTCAGTTTCCTTATCTATAACAGGGGGACAGCAGCATCCCTTCCAGAGTATTAAAGACCATCACCCATCGAAAACAGCTCAGTAAGCAATCAAAAAATGTGTACCAATATCATTACCAATATCACTTTCGGCAAAAACTTGCCCTGGTCTCCTATGGCCCACACAGGACATCATGGTCACCTGACTTTTCCTCATCAATGGACAAGCCTAATAACATAACTCTCAGTAGGTGGGACTCAGTGTAAACTTTGAGGGAAGAGAGAAAAAGGAGGCAACAAAGGATGTGGAAGAAAGAAGCAAGTTACCCACTTTACCCTTTGAGTGACAGTCAAATGTTAAACAATTTAACAATTCATCAACTAGCATCAGTGCAGGGCTTTCATGGTAACAAATCATGTACTTGACTCTTTCTCACATCTCATTCTCTCACAACCCTATACAGGTGACTGCCATGCTATCAGGATTCCCACGTCACAGAAGAGAAAAGTAAAGGTAAAAAAGCTCACAGGATCTGCCCCAGGCCACCTGCCAGACAGGGGCAGAGCCAGGCTTCAAAGGCAGGTCTCCTCCTCCAGTTCCCTGGATCTTTATATTACACTTGCAAAGCCACGGCCAAAACCCCTCAACCCCATGCTTTCCCAGCCAGGGTATCAAATTCTAGATAAATGGACTCAATTGCTCATCACCACTGAAGGAAGGACAGTGGCAAGTGACTCATTAATTCGGTGAGGACAGGGAAAAGCAGAGCATCCCTTGGAGTTATAAATTCACTCCCAGGCAGCCTCCTCTGCTCACCAAGCTTCACAGGAGCCCCCGCCCTTGGCCCTGGCCAGGCTTACCCGCTGCCATGGTAGGAAGCATGCTAGACCTTTCTTCATCCATCACAAAAGCCCAGTCTTCATAAAAAGTGCTGCAAATTGGAAAAGAGAGGGGAAAAACTCTGAACAGTGGTTCTCGGCATCTGTCAGCCAAACAATTCCCACATATGGCTCCCTGGACGATCCATGCCTGGTTATCCCAGAGTGGATACACGAGGTCTCTGCTGGGCTGAGGCTTCTGGTTATAAACAAAGGATTGCGCGCATATATCCTACAACTTCCTCACTGGTCCCCTGAGATCTTCAGAGTCCCCTGAGCTTGAAAGTACTGAGATAGGCATGAGATGTACACGTGGTATTTCTGAAGCAGAAAAGGAGAAGGGGACAAACAGAGGGGTGACTTCCACTCAAGCTATGTCTCTAAGAGACAGACAGGAAATCCAAGCCGGCCCACAGGGCCCCTCTGATTGGGTTAATACAAGAAGAGACAATTTCAGTAAGAAATTATAGTTCCATGGCTCCATCAACCAGAGCATTTGTATATAACACCAGCTTGGGCTGCAGCCCAAAAGCCAAGTTACCCCTGGAAAGGGCTGGGAAGCTAAAAAGGCCCACAAATCTAAACAGCAGTGGGGGAGGAGGGGGACAGAAAGGCCTACAGGTCATTCCATTGTTCAAGGTCATTCAGCAATAAATGGTACAGCCAGGGCTCCAAAGCAGGTCTCCCAGCCTCAATCCCCAGCTCTTTATCCGACCCCCGGTTAAGCAATAACAAGCAAATATCCTCACCCCCCAGACTTCCCGGCCAGGTCAGAGAACTCTAAACTAACGGAGTCAAAGCCCAATTTCACTGAAGTACAGTCAGTGACGGGTGACCTGGAGTTCAGCAAGAGACCGGATACATAACTGCTGAAGTGACTGAATACAACTAACAGAAAGAGAAAAGAAACACATCATTTTCAACATACTCAACCTGGCAAAAATGTCAGTGGAAGCACAGACTACATGTTCAAGCTGGCACTGCAACTAGACCTCTGATTCCCAAATTTGTGATTCTTTACAAATTGGAGCCAGTTTTCACGCATGTGAATGAATTTGGTTTTCCCACATCAAGTTAGAGTGGCTAGTGATTCAGGTAAGTTCAACTTTGATTCTTAACAGCTGATTCATTTCAACTGCTCACTGTTACATTCAACCTTGACAATGAGAGCACAACTCTGAACTACAGCTGTCCCTTGGTATCCATGGGGGATTGGTTCCAGGACCCACTTCGGATACCAAAACTTGCAGATGCTTATATAAAATAGTGTAGTACAATTGGCTCTCCAAATCTGCAGGTTCTGCATCCATGGATTCCACCAACCACAGATCTTAAACACAGTACTCAATCCACGGTTGGCTGAGACCACAGATGCAGAACCTGGGGATAGAGAGGGCAGACTGCACTTGTAAATGATCTGCTGGAAAGAGCTTCACAAAAAAAAAAAAAAAAAAAAAAACTATTATAAGAAACATGCGTATGTTCTCCTTAATGAAAGCTGGTTAATGCTCGGATGTACACACAGACATTCGCAGCCTCCCAACTCAGACCCTAAGCAGCACACAAGTGCAGCTGATGCCAGTCGTTCTGGGCCCCATCCCTACCATTTCATATCCACAGGGTCTGAACACACAACTGGACAAGGTACCACAAGCAACATCAATAGAAGAACTTCAAGGGTATCTTTAACAGCCTTAGTGCACAATCCCAGAACACCTAGCAAACTACTGGTAGAGAGGTGACCACAAGCAACGGAAGAAACAGAAGAGGAGACCTGAGCCGGGGAATGCACAGCAAGATGTGAAATCACGGGAATGCAGCACGGCACTAAGGAAACGCCAGCTTAATGAATTAACTGACATTTCATTGTTGAGGATCTGGGCTGATGTGGAAGTTATTCAAGGGACCAGGGCAGAATGGATCACTGTTCCTTTGCATCATCAGGTAACACAAAACAACATGTCTAGTCCACCCTTCTCAGAGGGAAAATAACAGCGAGAGAGAGAGAGAGAGAAAGGGACAGAGAGAGGAAGACAGGGAGAGGAGAAAGAGGTCACAAACACCAGCATACAAGCAAAATGACAGAAAAAATAGCAACATGTTAGCAGAGTTTTGTCTGTGTAATTTATGAGTGATTTAAGTTTTGTCCCAGAGGGTTCTACAGCATCGTCAAATGTTTCTGAAGGGAAGATGGCTGACTGTACTATCGCTGATGCATATTCAGTGCCGTCTCCCCACGGCTGTGGGATAACCGTACCTCACCCACCCTGCTGAGCTTGCCTGTGGCCGTGTAACTTGCTGGCCAATGAAGTATGAGTGGGAGTGAGCATCACGGCGGGCAGAGGCTTTAAGAGCCAGAGCTTCGCTCAGCCGCAGTCCCTTGTCCTGCCTTGGCAATCAGGAAAGCGTATGTAGAGACGGAGCCTCTGTCAGCCTGGATCCCTGAGATGAGACCTCCCACCCATGACAGACATGCAGCAGGGGGAAGAAATGAACGCGGCTGTCTCAAGCCAATGAGGTTTATACGATGCTTGTTATGGCAGCATAACCTGGCCTATACTAACTGACAGAGTGAACTTTATGATCAAGAAAAAAAGAAAACAAAATAAAACGAGATGTTGTTTTATAATAACAAATGACTTCTCTCGCCAACTTAAAACTTCCCTATTTCTTTCCATCAGTTTGGGGTTGATTAACCTCAAAAAAACCAGAAGGAGCTGTACAGTACACAGCACGCAAGGTGAGACACAACATGAAACTGGGCACTGAACACCCAACATCTAAAGAGAAAGAAATTCTGAATCCGAAAGAAACCCAGATTAAAATTCCAGCAAGTGGGGCGCAGGCTGTGTCCTAAGACAACAGCTCTCTCCACACCCCAGGCCTTAATAATCACAAGCATCTATTGAGTGCTTGCTGCATGCAGCTGTCACGCCAAGGGAGCCCTTTACAGGCATCCTCATTTAGTCTCTGGTCGACTGTCCCCACAGCACAGCTGGACAAGCTGGGGCCAGAAGAGGGGAACCCAGCCACCCCAGATGCAGGCGGGCAGACACTACAATGGTCACCCCTCGGCGCACCCCCTCCCCGAGCCCCTCTGGGGTACCTGAGCCTGCTGTGGTCGGCCAGGAGCATGTGCAGGTAGCGCTCCAGGGAGTGTTCGTTGAGGGCGCAGCGCAGCCAGGCGCGGCCGCGGCCCACGTCCGAGGCGATGTGGTGCAAGGCGTAGAAGCGCTGCAGCTCATGCTTGCTGAGGACCTCCTTCACATAGAACCAGAACACGGGCTCTGCGGAGACAGTGGGACCGCACTGTGGGGCGTGCATCGTCTGAAGAGGAACACCCTTGGGCAGTTTTTGGTTTTGTTTTTTGTATCGAAGTATAGTTGATTTACCATAATGGAGAAGAATATTAAGAAAAAAAAAAAAAAAAGAATTGTATATATGTCCATGGGCAGTTTTGAGGGTTGTAAAACAGTTACTTCTTAGCACCAAAAAGGAAGATACCCGAGAGTATATTGAAAATAAAAATGAACCCCCCATCCACCATCCAGAGGTGACCAACATTAACATTTTCAAGTTAGTCTTTTTGCCTGCACTTTGCTTTTTTATACAAAATTGACATCTGTGATAGCTGAATTATGACCCCCAAAGATAGCCATATCCTACTCCCTGGAACCTGTGCACGTTACCTTTTACAGCAAAAGAGACTTTGCAGGTGTGACAGGTCATGTCATTACAGGTGTGCAGGTGTGTCCTTACAGCGGAATGACCCCTGTAAGGATCTGGAAATGGGGAGATTATCCTGGGTAGTCTCTGGGGGCCTGACATAATCACAAGTGTCTTTAAAAGAGGGAGGGGGAAGGAGAGCTGATGCAGAAGAGAAGGTAGTGCCATGACCAGGGAAGCATAGCCTGGAGTGATACGGCCACAGCCAAGGAATGCCAGAAGCCGCCAGAAGCCGCCAGAAGCCGCCAGAAGCCGGAAGAGGCAAGGAACGGATCCTGCCCTGGAGCCTCCAGAAGGAACCAGCCCTGCCATCACCTTGACTTTAGCCCAGTGAAACTGACTTTGGACTTCTGCCCTCCATAACTATAAGAAAATTAGTTTGTGTTGTTTTAAGCCACGAACTTTGTGGTAATTTGTTAGAGCAGCCGTAAGAAATTAATACACCATCACATTGTGTGTTGTATATGTATATGTACGTATGTGTGTGTGTATATAAATACACACACACGTAGCTTTGTATCCTGACTTGTTTCTTTTCTTGTCTAGATCATGAACATTTTCCTGTAACATGTAAAGATCTCTGAGAACATGATTTTTGATGGCTCCCCAGTTAAACACAATTTATTTCAGGACTCCTGGGAACATAATATAATGCCAATTTTCCCTGTATAATGCTTTGACCATCCCTGTACATAACTCACTGTCCTTGTTTCTGGTTCCTTAGGGGAGATTTCCATAGGTCTGAGCAGATTTAAGGCTTTAAGGAAAGCTAAGAAGTTTGTTTTTATCCATAAAATAGTCATCGCGTCGCCTCACATCCTGCTTTTTTTGTCCACATGCACACAGATGTTTTTCATAGGTGTAATTCCAGTGTATACCTAATTTTGTAACCAACCTTCTTTACTTAAGGACAGTTCATCAACACTTTTCAATGCTGCCAATAGTAACGGCAACAACAGCGATAGCCGCTACTACTTATTGAGCATTAACTACGTGCCAGCCATTGCACCCAACACTTTCCATCCGACCTCAGTCCTCACAACCACCAAGGCCATCTCCATGTCAAAGACAAGGCTGAGGCCCAGGCAAGTGAAGTAACTGGCCCAGTGACACACGGTTATAAGTGGTCCAGCAGAAAGGGACCTCAGAGCTGTCTCCCTGCAAACCACTTCATCACACTGCCCTGCAAAGTGAGGGGCGCTCCGCCTCCTTGAAAAGGATCATGTTCACAACTGCTCGATATCCTGAGGGGGAAACTGCTGAGTCTCTGCTGCCAGACGGGGATTCTAATCCAGGAGCTAAAGAGGCTCAGACCCCTCTGAGAAGGTGACAAGAGCTTTGAACCTTCCTTCCAGAAGGATGTGAATACACACATCTCCATAAACTGGACAGCAAGTTGATAAGCTCACTCTAAGACTGCAGTTCAGCTCAAGTAGCACAGACTGCATTCTTCCCAGTAGCCGCAAGCTGGACGAGGCTATGGGCTGCCAGGTAGAAAAGAAGGACTCTTTCCTAACAAGCTTCCAGTCTATCAGGCAGGACAACATGTGAGGAGGTCTTCAGCGGAAGGACCCTGGGCAGGTCCCTCAACCATGCTAAGCTTCAGACTCCTCTCCCTTAAAGTAAGCCCCAAAGTACAGAATCACCTAGGGTTACTGGGGTAACTGGAGAAAAGGGGGGTAGAACACTGAGCAGGACGTCCAGCCCATGACGACCAACCACTGTTTGCTAAATAATTATCTTCTTATCCAAGAGCATTCATATTGTTTCCTCTTTTCCTTTTTCTGTTAACAGCATCTAAATGTGTATGTACTCATCAGTGTGTGTATGCATCTGTGTATCAAGTCAACCTCTGAGATCATTTAGAATAAACATCTCAGGAACGATTGGTAAAACCACCAGCAGGGCAGTTTACTCAGAATACCTTCTGTCTCAATCCCTAAAAGCCAAACTAATCCCCTTCCGAAACCCATTAGATCAGCCCAAACCGCACAAGTGCAAACAGCCTTCTTTCTACTGGAAGCCTCTCTCAGAATTTGGTGAGAGTACCACTCTGGGCCGGCCGGCTGACCAGCCAAAAACTTGTTTTGTAACCCACCAGACAACCATCAGTACATCCATCACGATTCCAATCAAGTGACTCTCACTTGCATTGTCTTTCCTGAAAACTGCAGTCACCTCCCTCTGACCCTGAGTACACATGAAACACCTCAAAGTGTGCTTTCACCTTTCAATTTCGCAAATTGCTTACCGATACAGAATCCTTCTAAAGCTTGCCTGATTGATGCTGCTGATGATCATGATTATCCCAGCAGGGCTCCGCTTCCACTGCCAGAATTAACGTGGTCCATTTAAAGCGCAGCTCACCTGCCACTTAACACTTGCAGTGTCCATAATTTAATTGGGGAATATACACTGATCTCTTGTTGCTTTAAACCAGAGGCTGATTCCAAAAGTGGGTGAGGGCTTCTGGTTCCCCCAACTCCTGAAAGCCGTCTGCCGACAAGAACAAGAGCCAAGAAGGGGGCACTGAGGTGAGCTACCTAGGGGTACCTGCTGACAGAGGATGATGAAAGCACGGGGCCTTTGGCAAAGCTTCTAACAGGCCTCAACTTTAATCGATGCCAAGAATTCAAGAATGCATACTTTGGAGGGCAAAATCCCTGGCGCGAATTCTAGTTCAGGCATTGCTTGACCTTCGGCAACATAGTTTGTCCTTCATTTTCCTCATCTGTAAAATGGGGAGAACTACCTGCCTTTGAGGTTTGCTAAGAGAGAAAAAACATGAGACAATAAAGCATGCATATGAAGTGCTTAGTACCAAGGCAGGAAAACGGCATCCCTTTCCCTTTCTTCTGGCAGCTGCACCCCTCTTTCCTAGGGGAACCGTGTTCCATTTGGTTCCCTGTGAAGTTGCTTTTAGCACTACCAAACTCTCCCTCCCACAGGGGTGGGCAGGTAACCCAAGCTAGTCAACCAGCTGGCCACAGTAGGGCGGGTGCCTCAACTTGCCTCACTCAGCATCCCCTCACCCTGGTCCTGTTTGATATTTTGTGTGACTTTTGCATGACCTTTGTGTGATGGATTTTTTTTCTGTATTAATTTTGATTTTTTAAAAATATTGCATGAAAATATTATTTATCTTGATCGCTGAGCTTTTGGTGTTCCCTTAAATTCTGTGGCTGAAGTGAGTACTTCACTGCCTCACCCTGGACCACGGGGCCCTCCCCACAACTTCTGCCTGAACTGCTAGAAGAGAAGCCTTGTCTCCCTCCAGAACTGAAGTCAGCAAACAAAGGCCCGAGGGCCAAATTCAGCATCCCCACCCCTCTTTTTGTAAATAAACTTTTTGTGTTTTTTTAAATTTATTTTTGGCTGTGTTGGGTCTTCGTTGCTGTGCGGATTTTCTCTAGGTGCGGCGAGCGGGGGCTGCTCTTCGTTGCGGTACATGGGCTTCTCATGGCGGTGGCTCCTCTTGTTGTGGAGCACGGGCTCTAGGCACACAGGCTTCAGTTGTGGTGGCACGCAGGCTCAGTAGTTGTGGCTTGCGGGCTCTAGAGCGCAGGCTCAGCAGTTGTGGCGCACGGGCTTAGTTGCTCCGCGGCACGTGGGATCTTCCCAGACCAGGGCTAGAACCCGTGTCCCCTGCATTGCCAGGCAGATTCTTAACCACTGCGCCACCAGGGAAGCCCTGTAAATAAAGTCTTACTGGAACACAGTCACGTCCATTTGTTTACAAGTCATCTGTGGCTGCTTTCCTGCTACAAAGGCAGAGCTGGGACATTGCTACAGAAACTTATGGCCCACAAAGCCTAAAATACTTACTATCTGATCCCTTAAGGAAGTTTGCCAACCGCCGTTCTAGAAGTAGGAGCTATAACTGTCGTGTAAATCTGGCGCTTCCTGAGTCCATTTCCCCTATCAGGTAGAGTAGCCCACCTGGGAAAGATGCCAACCCAGAGAGAAGCGGAACTGGGAGAGACCAAGGGACAGATGTAGGGGATGCTACTCCACTGGATCCAGCTCAACCCCTAGTTTCCTTGGTTACGTCAGTCAGTAAGTGCCCTTTGGCTGTCACTTGCAACCAGAAGAAGCCTAATGCAGGGAGCTAGGGCAGGTTCTTCAACCATCTGACAATCATTTTGGGGGCCGAGAACATGGCAGGCCCTGAGCAATGCCTGCACACATTCAAGGGGCGATGGCATCCCTCAAAAATAAACACACATACAAAAGCACTGCTCAACAATAAACAGAAAACCCAACTACAAGGACCTAGGCTCCTTGTAAACAAAGAAAGGCTTATTTTTCTTAAATACTTAGTCTGGAGGTAGACAGCTGGTTCAAAGGCTCTGTCATGGGCAGAATCTCTACCCTCTACCCTCGCTGTCTCAGAGGACTGTCAACACTCTGGGCCTCACATTCACAATTGGAGCAGAAGAAAGAGGTTAAGATGCAAGTCAGTTCTTGGGAATTCCATGGTTGTCCAGCGGTTAGGACTCCGCGCTTCCACTGCAGGGGGCAGGGGTTCGATCCCTGGTCGGGGAACTAAGATCCCACATGCTGCAGTGCAGCCAAAAATAAATTAATTAATTAAAAAAAAAAAAAAGATAAAGCCAGCTCTATCACTCCCTTTTTTCAGGCAAGGATGAGTTACCCCAGAAAAGCACAAGGGAGTGGAGAACATGTCAAGACTGGCTAAATCACGCATGAGCCATGACCTAGAGAAGGACATCCCACAGCCCCAAGCAAAATCAGGGTTCTGTTAAGCCAAAGAAGAAAAGGGGAAAGGATTCTAGGCAGGAAGCTAACAGAATCAGCCATACATCGTATCAACCATTCCAGGAACAAAAGGCAAAACCAAGTGCTTCCATATTCCAGCCTGAGACCTGGGTGAGCGCAGGTGCCCCCAAATCCCAGTCACACCCCAATCTGCATGAGCCCGACTACAAGACACAAATGCAGGGGCAAAGCAGAGTTTCCAACGAGGGGCTGTGGCTCTGTCACGTGGCCATCACCCAACCAGCCACAAGACACCTCCTGGAACTAGAACACAGGGGCTGTGCTTTAACCATGAAGAACACATAATTAAGACTTGTACGAAGTATGTAAACTTGGGACTTTTTTTTTTTTTTTTGCTTTCTTCAATTGTGGTAAAACATACATAATAAAGTTTACCACTTTAACCATTTTTCAGTGTATAATTCAGTGACATGAAGTACATTCACAAGGTCGTGCAACTATCACCATTATCCATTTCCAGAAATTTTTCATCATCCCAAACAGAAACTTCATAGCCATTAAACACTAATCCCCCCCATTCTCCCGTCCCACACCCCCTGGTAACCTCTATTCCACATACTTTCTGTCTCTACAAATTTGACTATTCTAGATTCTACATATAAGTGGAATCACACAACACGTGACCTTTTGTGACTGGTTAATTTCACTTAGCATGTTTCTAAGGTTCATCCATGTTATAGTAGGCAGCAGTACTTCATTCCTCTTTATGGCTGAATAATATTCCATTATATATAGTATATACCACACTTTGTTATCCATTCATCTGCTGTTAGACATTTGAGATGTTTCTACCTTCTGGCTTTTGTGAATAATGCTGCTATGAATATTTGTGTGCAAGTATCTGAGTCCCTGCTTTCAATTTTTTTAGGTATGCATCTAGGAGTGGAATTGCTGGATCGTTTGGTAATTCTATGTTTAACTTTTTGAAAAACCATCAAATTATTTTCCACAGTAGCTGCATCATTTTACATTGATACTTTTTTTTTTTTAGTAAAGATGGAATTGTCTTTATTTCTCTGCAACTGAAATTAACTCTATTAAATTTCCTTTCAGTTAGTTTTTAAACTCCCTTCACTCAGAAAAAAACTAAAACTTGCCAGTTTAAGGTAACTTAGCCATTTCCAGGTTTTTTTTTACTGTAGTAAAATTCACTTATAAAATTCACCATTTTAAAGTGTACAATTCAGAACTTGATACATTTTTTAAAATATTTATTTATTTAGCTGCATCGGGTCTTAGTTGTGGCACACAGGATCTTCATTGCCGCTTGCAAGATGTTTAGTTGCAGCATGCAGGATCTTTTAGTTGTGGCATGTGGGATGTAGTTCCCCAACTAGGGATCGAACCTGTGCCCCCTGCATTGGGAGCATGGAGTCTTAGCCACTGGACCACCAGGGAAGTCCCGGAACGTGATACATTTTTAAAGAATGAATATAGATTCATTCTGCTGTACACCTGAAACTAAAGCAACATTGTAAATCAACTATACCCCAACAAAAATTTTTTTAAAAAGAATGAATAAATGCACAATGATCTGAGATGCTGGATTGCTTTGGAAGACTTCAGTAGATTTAAACTTAAACATCCCTACTGACTCTACAGAACAAGTGCCAATTATCTCAGTAGAGGTGAAAGGAGATCACAAAAATAAAGCAAGAAAAGGAGGATACATTACCACTTACTGCCCGGACGTGACAGGGCTCCCCACTACCTCTCCACTTCACCTCGTCCCACTCTCCCTGTCACTCACCCTCCAACAGCCTCACTGGTCTCCTGGCCACCCCTCCAACCAGCCAAGCCTGCTCTACCTCAGGGCCCACCCAGCCATGAGAACAGAAACCACGCCAGCTAGGCCACTGAAGGAATTTCAAACAGGACATCTGTTACAGAGCTTTTGGAAGAGCCAGAAAGCCAAACAGGAGATAACGAGGGCACCCAGAGATAACTGACGTCAGAAAGCTAATCCATCCCTAAAGCCAGAGGAACAAAAGGTGTTCCCAGGCGGTGTAACCAGGGTTGCGGGCAACAGCTGGACTGTGGCAGAGGCACCTAGGAGGAAAGTGGGGGGACAAGAGGAAGGCCTGACCGGCAGCCACGGGGGACCTCCAAGGACCATGAAGGAAGCACAGCCACGGCTAGAGATGCCCCCTGAAGCAGGGCTGGGAGGAAGAAATATTCCAGCTCCCTTCTTCCTCTCACCTGTTGACCGTATCACCACCTCCCACTAAAATGATGGGCAAGGGGACCCGGGAAATAGAGTTTGCAGGGCAAGGGCAGGAAGTCAACTTGAGAGCAAACAAGAGACTGACCGCTACACGCTTTTGAACCTGTTGAACCGCCTGGGATTCCTTCCCCCAGTAACAGGATGGCTAATCCCTTCGCTTCCTTAGGTCTCTATTCAAATGTCCCCATGAAGAGGTGTCTCTGACCACTCTACAGAGAAGAGGTAAAGCTCCACCGTGGCAGACTGCTAGCTGCTCATCCAAATCTATCCTCTCTTCCTCCTGAATCCACAGACTGACTACACATCCCAGCCTGCTCTGCAGGGGCCAGGTGACTCTCAGGTGCCACTGCTCCCTGGCACCCTTCACCAGCCCGGTTCACTCATCTCTGTCAGCTGTCCGGCCCCTGTGATCATCTGAAGGCTGAGTTCCCAGCTCTAACACCTCAACAGAGCACACCTGGCCTTCACCCACGTGACACAAGGGGCTATGGTACCTCCCTTATGAACAAGTGGGAACTTTCTCCACCACTGCTAAAACCTGTGCCCTGTTTCCTTTTGGGGGTATACTCCATCCTCTGCGCAAGAGCCATTTTCATGCTGACAGAAGCGAAGCAAAGTACCCATGGAACCAACAGGCTGGATAATAACTCAAAACTGACAACTCCGAGGCCAGGTCTGAGTCTTAATTTACAGGACATCAAGATTAAATACCTGGGACTTTCCTGGTGGCGCAGTGGTTAAGAATCCGCCTGCCAATGCAGGGGACGTGGGTTCAAGCCCTGGTCCGGGAAGATCCCACATGCCGCGGAGCAACTAAGCCCGTGTGCCACAACTACTGAGCCTGCGCTCTAGAGCCTGCGAGCCACAACTACTACTGAAGCCCGTGCACCTAGAGCCTGTGCTCTGCAACAAAGACAAGCCACTGCAATGAGAAACCCTTGCACCGAACAAAGAGTAGCTCCCGCTCGCCACAGCTAGAGAAAGCCCACACACAGCAACAACAACAACAACAAAAAAAACCAACGCAGCCAAAAATAAATTAATTCATTCATTTAAAAAAAAAAAAGATTAAATACCTCTGAAACAGCCAGAGGTCCCCTTTGGCCAAGAGGCATCAGTCTGGCTACAACAAATCCTAATATGCTGGGACAGTTTCATCCCCTTTAATAAATGGCCACTGGCCCAAGCCCTCAGCCACTCCCGCAGTCAAGAACCCTCCCAGGACCCTATGGACATTGCCCAAATCCAGTGACTCACGGGTTAACACCTCGCCCGTGGGGGACAGCGCTCTGGCCCTGGCTCCCTCCCTAAGACCAGCACTTCCCCACCAGCTGCTGAACATTTTTATCGACACCCTGGACGTCTTCTCTGCCCTTTTGGCAGACATCCTCCCAACTCTCTTTCACCAGAACTAGCTGATTTGCAAGTTTGCGAATTCAACAGAGAAACACAAAGAGGGAACTGAAAACATGATAGGGATGGGAGGGTGAGGGAGTGGACTTCCCCTCACGATCAAAAGGATGGGCCTGGGGTTCTCCCGGCACATGCAGCTTCCTCTGCAAACAATTCTCTACAGAAATGAAATTGTTACCCAAGGTGCCCCGGTGAAGCAAAATATAACTTGCAATTTGAGTTAAACGCAATCAACCACTTTCAAAAATCCCCCCTGAGGATCAAGGAAGTAGGTTTCTCTAATATTACAGTTGGGGGTATATTAATACCACCTGCTTTCAACTGTGAGGATGTACAGACGGAAGGGGGTGGGGTCTGGCATCCCAGGAGAATGAGCAGCATGACCTGACATCTGGGTCCTTGAGTCATTATCCTGAACGTAGTTGCAGGCTCCTTGCAATACACTGGAGCTACAAATGTGAGCAAGGACGGAGCCAGTCCCTGACCACCGAGAGAGGGAGACAAGAGAATGGTGGTGCCACCCAGGGGTCTGGTGAGAAGAGGACTCAGGACCGTTGCGGGGTGGGGGTGGGGGGTCATCACCGATTGGAGGGGCACCATCCAGCTGAACTGGTGGGGAGCTCAAAAATGACTTTTAGAGAGAAATCTGAAACTTCAAGAGACAGTAGATCAAAACCAGGATGAGATACCACTTCACACCCATTTGAGTGGCTATTATCAAAAACACAAAAAATAACAAGTGTTGGTGAGGATGTGGAGAAATTGGGAACCCTTGTGCATTGCTGGTGGTAATTTAAAATGGAGCACCCCGGGCTTCCCTGGTGGCGCAGTGGTTGAGAGTCTGCCTGCCAATGCAGGGGACACGAGTTCGAGCCCTGGTCTGGGAAGATCCCACATGCCGCGGAGCAACTAAGCCCGTGCGCCACAATTGCTGAGCCTGCGCGTCTGGAGCCTGTGCCCCGCAACGGGAGGGGCCGCGATAGTGAAAGGCCCGCGCACCGCGATGAAGAGTGGCCCCCGCTTGCCGCAACTAGACAAAGCCCTCGCACGAACCGAAGACCCAACACAGCCAAAAATAAATAAATAAAGTAGCTATAAAACAATCGAATTCATGCTCTGCAATTCAGTTTAGCTAGTCGTTTAAAAAATCCTGTAAATAACAAACATCTTAAAATAAAAACCAAGCATGAGTTTATTCCTCTACCAACTGCCCTTTAAAAAAAAAAAAAAAGAATCCGCCTGTCAATGCGGGGAACACGGGTTCGAGCCCTGGTCCGGGAAGATCCCACATGCCGCGGAGCAACTAAGCCCGTGCGCCACAACTACCGAGCCTGCGCTCTAGAGCCTGCGAGCCACAACTACTGAGCCCATGTGCCTAGAGCCCGTGCTCGGCGACAAGAGAAGCCACCGCAATGAGAAGCCTGAGCACCACAACGAAGAGTAACCCCCACTCACCGCAACTAGAGAAAGCCCATGAGCAGCAACAAAGACCCAACACAGCCAAAAATAAATAAATAAAATAAATAAACTTTAAAAAAATAAAAAATAAAATAAAATGGAGGACCCAGTACAGAAAACAGTATGGTGGCTCTTCAAAAAATTAAACATAGAATTACTGTATGATCCAGCAATTCCACTTCTGAGTATGTAACCAAAAGAATTGAAAGCAGGGACTCGAACAGTTATCTGTACACCCATGTTCGTAGCCACACTTTTCACAATAGCCAATAAGTGGAAGCAACCCAGGTGTCCATCGACAGATGAGTGGATAAACAAAGGTGGTCTATCCATACAATGGAATATTATCCAACCTTAAAAAGGATGCATGAAGCTTGAAGACATTATGCTAAATGAAATAAGCCAAATACAAAAGGACAAATATTGTATGATTCTACTTACATGAAGTACCTAAAATAATCAAATTCATAGAGACATAAAGTAGAGTGGTGGTTGCCAGGGGCTAGTGGGAGGAGAAAATGGAGAGTTATTATTTAATGGGGGCAGGGTTTCTATTTGGGAAGATGAAAAGGTTCTGGAGATGGATGGTGTGATGGTTGTACAATGTGAATGTACTTTTATGCCTTTGAACTGTACACTTAAAAATGGTTAAAATGGTCATTTTTATGTTATGTATACTTTATGACAATTTCTAAAAGAGAGGGAGAAAAAAATTAGAAGTTTGAGCGGTTGCGGGGGAAGGAGGAGGAGGAGGAGGCTGGGAGGAAGCCCGAGGCTGGTCAGGGGACCTGGGTGAAGGGCAGAGCCATTCACTAAGCAAGGAACACAGGAGCAAACATGGGGGTGGGATAGGGATGAGAATTCAGTCGTGCAGACCTTGACAAGCCCGTGGTACATCCAAATAGGGACACTCAAGAGGAAGACCGGGAGTGATCTGCAGGAGGTATAACTAAGAGTAATCGACACACAGATAGCAATTTTCACCAAGGAATTCAGACAGTATGTGTAGAAACAAGAGTCAACAACAGAATCCGAGGATAAATAATATTTAATGTTTGAGAGTGTAGAAGGGATATGCCAGGAAGGATCTGCAAAGAAGTAGAAAGTAAGCCCAGAGGTTGTGGCATTACAGAAGAGAGTGGGAGACAAAGTGTCAAGGTCAGAGGTGCCAAAAGGCTGCTGAACAGATAAGGAAAGTTACAGTTAAATTTTACAAGACAGGCACCTCAATAATAAATGTGCCTCTGGTATGTTCTGAATCATGCCTATCACCTTGTAATAGACTGCCGACACATAACCTGATGATATTTTAGTGATTAACAAGAACATCAAACTTCAAGGTTATGCCATTGAAACGCCACTTCTCTAATCGGAATGTGTCCCCTCAAAATTCAACTCTTGAAATTCTAACCCCCAAAGATGATGGTATTAGTAGATGGGGCCTTTGGGTGGACCCTTAGGTGATGAGGGTGGAGCCCTCATGAATGGGATTAGTGCCCTGATAAAAGAGGTTCCTTCTACCATGTGAAGACACAGCAAGAAGGCACAGGCTATGAACCAGGAAAAGGAAGTACTCTGGAGTGATCCTGGTTTAAGGTACCTCGGGAATCATGAAATATAGTACTATTCACATTGAATGAGGCCCTTCCTTCCAACCAAAAGGTATTTATTGAACATATTTTTACTGAAGAACCCATATACTTCCAGACACTATGCTAGGAGCTAGAAAGTCAGGAGGCCAGATAGTCTCAGTCACAACTCTGCCTAAAAGCAGCCCTAGACACTAAGTAGATGAATGTTTGTGGCTGTGTTCCAATAAAACTTTATTTACAAAACAGGTGGTAGGACATGGTTTGCTGAGCTTTGCTCTGAGTGCTCCTAACTTACTCAATACTTGCTGCTTGGACTTCCCTGGTGGTCCAGTGGGTAAAGCTCCGTGCTTCCAATGCAGGGGGCCCGGGTTTGATCCTTGGTTGGGGAACTAGATCCCTCATGCATGCTGCAACTAAGAGTCTTCATGCCACAACTAAAGATCCCACATGCCACAACTAAGAAGTCTGCATGCCACAACTAAGAGTCCACATGAAGCAACTAAGACCCGGCACAGCCAAAATAAATAAATAAATAAATAATAAAATGCTGCTTAATTTACTCATGAGTTCAAATGGGGGGGGGGGGTCATGATCTTTCAGAGAGCCCTCTTTCTGGAAACAATATGCCATTATAAATAAAAGTAGGAGCTTCAGAATCACAATCATGTAGGCCTGCCTGAGTAGAAATCCCAGCTCTGCCACTTTTTAGCTCTGGAACACTAAGGAAATTATTTCATTTCTTTGAGCCTCATTTTCTTCACCTGTAAAATGGGAACACCGTTATTCACTATGCATAATCATTTTAGCAGTAAAGTGGAACAATGGGCGCAAAGGGTCTAACGAATCCCCTGGGTCACAAGAGCTGCTCAATATGAGTCACTAGCAAACACTAAGAAAGCCAAACCTGTGGTTCATTGAAAAGAGCAGAAAACACCCAAGTGTCATTTCCAAGATGAATGTGCTAATCACATTGTTCCTCCCATTTCTGGAGCATAGGTCTCTTTTTTTCTTTAAGTTGTCTTGCTTTTCTCTATTGTTTAAGTTAGGATGATTTTGGATGCGAGTAAAAAGAAATCCGACTCAAAATGCCTTAAAATATTAGGGAACTAATTATCTCACATAACATTAAGTCCAGAGGTAGGGCAGTTCCAGAGTTGGTTAATTCAGTAGCTCAGTGACATTATCAGGGTCCAAGTACTTTCCATCTTTCTGAGCTGCCATCCTGAATGTACCGGCTTTCATCTTCAGACTTGGTCCCTCCTCATGGTCACAACATCACTGCCACAGCTCCAAACATCACAGTCTCACAAAATAACCCAAGGCCATAAAATGAGCTTTCTTGTGTCTCTGTTTAAACAGCAAGAAGCTTTCTCAGAAGCCCGTCAGCAGACCTTTCCTTTTGGTCAGAATTGCATCACATGTCTATTCCTAAACCAACTACTGGCAGCCTGGAAATTATTATGGCTGGCCTGATCTGATCCAGATTTACTCCTCCTGTGGCTAGCCTCAGACCTGAAGCTCGTGGCCACCCAACATCAGGACAAAACCAGAGTTCTATTAGCAAGAAAGAAGGGACGGAACTGCTGGGTGGGGAATAACCAGTGTCGGCTGTAATGATTCACGCTACCTTGCATAACTGGAATGGAAAGGTTAAACAAACTGCAGGACAGGCTCGGAAAATGCAGGCTCCCATCTCACCACCGGCAAATCAACTGTCTGTGCAGATAAATCCAGTCACTTGTCAAAAGTCAGAGGAAACGGCTCTACTGGACACAGTAGGCTCTCACTTCTGGGGTCTGAATTCTAAAGGAGACACACTAGGTGACCTTATTCTAAACTTCTCTGGGTCCTGCGTAACTCAACTAACTGGACGATCTATTCAAAGGGACTGCAGTTTGGGATGCACACTGTTTCCCATGCCCGCCAAGACGGCATAACTGTTGAGCTGGCAGCATAACTGCTTAGAACGATGTTTACCTTACCAACATTTCATAGGTCAGGGATGTTTGGGTAAAAACCTCCCAAGTCAAAAACAAAAAGAAACCTGAATACTAAGCTAAAATCAAAAACAAACAAAACAAAACCCCCTAATAGACAGCAAACTAGGGAATGGGAGATATATGTGGGCACTGATTAAAATCAGCACAAAACTGAAGGAAAACTGCCTGCAAACTCCCTTTCCCAGGCTACAGTTGATCTCAGGAGGAAAAGCTGGTACCTGATTTGTAGAAAAGTAACAGAAGATGGTCACGCACAGAGGGGGCACATCTGGCCACCGGAAAAGGCACAAGCTGAAAGCATCACTCCAAGGGTCCACTGTCGGCTGTGGAAGATTAGCTTGAACCAGATCAACTCCCCCACGAAAAAAACAGCAACTGAAAAAGCCAGCCTTTTTTTTTTTTTTTTTTTAATGAAAGCAAAACTGAAGGACTAGGAGCTCTGCAAAGGCAAGAAAGACATGAGGAACTCAGATCCCAAAGAGAAGGGACGTCCACAGACATGACTCCTGTCTACAGAGCCTTATTCTGCCCTAAGGCTTTTCCCAACTACAGAGCTTCTCTGATGAGAAGTTAAGTGGAGCTTTCAGAATTCCCACAGGGTCTTTAAAAAAAAAAAAATTAGAGTTCGGGACCTGCAGATGAGGAAGGGCACTGGAAAACACCTCAGGGATTCAGCTGTGTACTGGACTGAATAGTGCCCCCCAAAATTCGTGTCCACCTGGAACCCCAGAATGGGACTTTATTTGGGGAAAGCCTCTTTGCAGGTGTAATTTGTTGAGATGAGGTCATACTGGACCTAATCTAACACGACTGGTGTCCTTCTAAGGAGAGGAGGGGACACAGAGAGACATGGACACAGAGGAAAGAAGGCCATGTGAAGACAGCGGCCAAGACTGGAGTGATAAAGCTACAAGCCAAGGAATGGCAGGGACTGCTGACAAGCACCAGAAGCTAGGAACACACCCTCCCCTCAGAGCCTTCCAGAAGGAACCAACCCTGCCGACACCTAGATTTTGGACTCCTGGCCTCCAGACTGTGAAAAAGTAAATTTCTCTCTGTTGTTTTAAGCCACCTGGTGTGTGCAAATTTGCTATGGCAACTCCAGGAAACTGATATAAGCTGGAAACCCCGAAGAACTACATCCTAGAAATACATCAGGCATCACAAATGCTAAAGGCCAGGTGTGAACTGGCTTGATCCCTTGACTGGATTAAACTGATCTCCCTCTACCCTAACTGTCTGAGAAGCAACAGTAAATCCTCTCTGAAAAAAGATACAATCATTCCAAACTTCAAATTATCTCTACGATTCTTCATACACAACATCTGGCATTCAGTCGAAAATACCAGATACATGCGAAGACAAGAATGTCTTCATTCTTGTCTTCAAAATCAAGACAAAAACAAAAAATAAGGGACTTTTGGCTACAGCCCAGTGAGAAGGTTAACAAATCCTCTCCCCCAAAAGCAACTATAAAACTGAACAAAATTGACAAAAACAACGGTTTTAGCACTCTAGAAACTGGCTTCAAAGGCTTACAACTTGAGAGGTGTTTACCCTTGAAAACTGCTGAATTTCCAATTAGAACAGTGGGAACAATAACAACAGTACAACAATAAATGGCAACCGACATTCTATCTCAAGTGTCAGGGGCGATAGGGAGGGGTGGAGACTGTGGTGACCTGGAGTACTTTTGCCCCATCTACAAAGGGCAGGGGTGCTGGGCTCCAAACAAAGTCAACAGTAAATGTAGGCCCAGAGTCACAGATCCTCAAGTTTAAGAAAATCTAGAAATCTATATTTCAACATAAAATCTCATAATTTTTAAATGTTGGCAACTTTAAAAAAAAGTTTTTTTAATACGTTGTGCAAGGGCACCAGTTTCCAAACTCAGTCCTACATGCACCCTAACTGCAGACAACCAAATGCAGTCATGCCCCTGGCAGACTCTCAGTATTATCTACTGTATTGTGATTTTCAACAGTGTCATTTTATTCAGTCATTACTCTGAAGTTCAGCTTTTCTCTCTTCATCTAGAAACAGAGCTAATGCAACAGCCTTGTGGATTAATTCACCGTTACTCATTCTCTCCTGTCACTTTCAGTTCAGTTCACTGAGTTAGAGTGGTCTACAGAGGAGCAATTATGGGCACCAGGCCTGCTGCCAGAGGAGGTGGGGAGCGGGGAAGGGCCAGGAACTTCTTGACATCAGTCTGACCTGGGTAGGAATCCTCAGCTCTGCCATTTACCAGCCATGGGAACTTGGGCCTCGTATTAACTTACTTGAGCCTCAGTGTCATCATCTGAAAAGTAAAGACACCATCACCTACGCTGGAATGTTACTGGCATGTTATCATCACGCACCAGCTCGGGCAGCCCAGAACCAAGGCCTCAAGCCCCCACCACAACCCTGCGAGGCAGGTCCCGTTATCACCCTTAGTTTACACACGAGGAAACAGAAGCTCAGAGAGGAGGTGTCCCAGAGAGCTCATGTGTGACAAGTCGCTGAGCGGGGATTTCAACCCTGCCGTCCGATCGCTAAGCTACATAGAGGGCCCAGCCCAGCAGCCAGCAGAGACAAGGGAGCAGAGCAACGCTCATCCCCGTCGGATCCTTCTCTTCAGACTTCCATTTTATTCATTCTGCCTGGCAAGGTCATCCCAATGGCTTTAAGAACAACCGTAAGAAGTCATTGATCTGATCTTTTCCAACTCTGCGCAGCTGAAGAAACACCTGCCCCCTCTCTCGTGAGGTTTTTAATCAAACATTCAATGGCAGGAAAGAGGTTTTAACCAGCCAAGGACCATCCTACACCCGTGAATGGTTAATTAACGCTGCCAACAATGATGACACAAGCCCTTGGCAACTACTCCAGGGCTAAGGTAGTTCGGCCTTTGCTTTGCTTCTAATTGGCCAGGAGGCAGCCCAGCACACCCTCCTGGGCAAAAACAAAGCCAGAGACTGCTCCTCAGCCTCTTCAGGATGCAAGTGTAGAAATCATGCTAAGATGCAGGGAAACAGCAAGAAGGCGAAGGCTGGCGATGTCTTGCAAACGTGCAGGCGCTTCTGTGGTTATCAGGGCCAAGTAACAAAAAGATAAGAATTCTAGTCTGGACGGGAATAGGTAGAGCCATTCTTCATGGTTAAAAGATCAGAGCCGCAAGAGGGGGTGAGGTGGAGAAAGAGATTAAAAGTTTAAAGGGTGTTTGGAAGAAGAGGGTAACTGGTTAAACATTTATTGGGGGGGGGGGGTGTCTATGAACTGAAGCAGGTGCTTCACATGAGAGTCTCACTGAAGCCTCCTGACAATCCCCCAGGGAGACGAGATGCTCTGCCTTTACAGGTGCAAGCAATGAAGGCACAGAGGGGCATTTTCCCAGGGTCATGCCAGACTTACCCTCAGAGTCTGACTCCAAAGCCAGGGTTGCCTCTGCCATGCCCAGGAGCTGCCCAGAGCCTGGTGGTCTATTCCACACCAGTTCCTCTGAGGTAGCTGCCCCACAGACAGGTAAGAAGGAAATGAGAAGAAACACAAGGGCCCAGCAAGCCAAGGAGGACTCTCGGAAAAGCCATGTCCTCAAACAGCCATCAACCAGCCCTACGCCATCCCCACACAGAAGCTCAGGGAAGCATCCTGTACATAAAATGCCACCGAGACGACTGAGGCTGACATCCGAGGTGGCCAAGGAGCTGGCTGTGGTTTCTACGAGGACTGAGGCCCTTGACACCGGCTCTTCTCTGAACTGGCCCCCTATGTCCCTGACTTTTAAGGAAGGGACCCGGGAACACAGAAGAAAAATCAACGGTGACAGGAATCCCTCTTGCAGCCATCCCCTGACCCCAACAGGACCCACATTCATTTCTGAAAATGAGCAACCGGTGGGATGAACAGGGATGAAAGATCTGCTGAAGGGGTGAGAGAAAAGGGAAAGGAGACGCGCCAACATGAGAGGGAAAGGCAAAGGGTTCACCTCAGTGGGCAGAGAATTTCCACAAACACCGCTACCAAACACGGTGAGCACTGATGTTTTGCTGTGAAAGGAGGTGAACTAGCAAAAGGTGACACATTTTACTCAGCAGTGACACTGATATCACAGTAACAAGAAGGACTTGGGAATTCAGGGCGGCAGCCACAAGCAGGGTCTGAAAGAACCTGCTCTTTTAAATGTGCGCGTGGGGTGGAACACACAGGATGTTGTTTATATGACATGATACACTTCAAAGTTCAGATCCAAAGCAAACCGCTTCGAACAAATCACATCTGTACCATGGAGAAGAGAGATGAAGGTCCCCACCACTCATAGGGCTATTGTGTGAACTGAGCGAGTTAATTTGTATAAAAGACTAACAAAGTGCCAGGCTTGCACTAAGTACCCATGAGCGTTGAACTATTATTATTAGCATTATCCCTGTCATTCAGAGACACAGGAGCACAGGACAAGGGAAGTGCTGTGACAATTTTAAAATGGATGGCAGCAGAACTATAAGCTCAGAGACCTGCCTGTTTTCTGCTGCTGTTATTGAAGACAGATTTAATTATGAAACGCCATGCTATCCTTGTGCATAAAGTTAGAACAGATTATTAGTTTCACAGCAATTGCCACACCATGTTGGTGAAATAAGCACCTTAGCTGCAGGTCCCCCGAGCCCCTCGGAGACCACAACACGTGGCTCTGAGAATTCTGCACAAAGGCTGACTTCATTTAAATTAAGATACTAGACAACACCCTAACTGACTGCAAGTAAGACATCCTTACCACGGATTTCCGCACCACAACGTGCCACTGGCCCCCACTAGTCCCGCACGATGACTGCCTTGCCCGCTATTAAAAAATAAACACAAATTAAAAGAGCAAGAGAAAGGAACATCCTCCGGGATGCATCAGGCCGAGCAGTACCTGTTTCGGTTTTGCTGGCGAAGCCTGCTGCCTGTTTGATCGCGGCTGCTGTTAGCGCTAATCCTCGACTCCTCTTCAAGCCATGCTGCAGGACGGCCTCAAACTGGGCACACAGACAGGTTACCCTGCGAGAGAACCAGTGATTCATCAATCCACCCTGTGAAGGCAGAGAAACAACCAGGGCGGCCCTGGCATCTCCAGGGAGCTTGTGAGGGTACACACTAGACACCTGGATTTACAGACAGGTGACTGACATGTAACTGACTCCACACCAATCTCCATTTATGTTCATTTCACATAACTTAGGGAAGCCCCACACAGTCTAGCCAAGTTCTTCAGACTGGTGAAAGCACAGTAACAATTCACAAGAAACAAGGGGATATGGAACTGGTGCCAGCCAGCAGGGGAGAAAAAAATAAAAATAAAAGCCAATTTAAAAACAAATCAGTTCCGTGTGGGGAGGGGTTGGGTGTTAATTGTATCCAATTCACAAGTTTCAACTCTAATTCATATCATGTCCTTTATGAAACAAGATTATCTTTTAAGAGATTGAATTCACCAGCCTGCCAAATTGGAAACACTGTAATTTCATGGCCTGTTACATACCCTAAAAAATAATATGAATTCTGATTCTTGTCCTTTGTTTTGTTGTAAGAGATTACATTGTGAAGTCAGATCCAGAGTTGATGGAATTGTCAATTAAGTTACAATTACTGTGCATTTAACTGAATTGATTTATCAGTAACCAAAGAAATGGGAGATTCAGGAACATGTTCACAGAGAGATGAGGTCACAGCAACTACACTCAATTCTTAACAATCCTCACAGGGTTCCTGGGCCCCCAGCCCAATCGGGTCTGTGCACTTCAGAGACCCTTGCAATCACTCATGCAGCAAATGTTAAGAAATCCTGTACTTCTCCTACGTGCCAGGCACTGTTCTAGGCTCTGAGGATATGATGGTGGGAGTGAGACAGAAAAGGTCTCTGCCTCACCACGTCTCCATGTTCTAGCAGGGGAAGATACAAAAACAAATAAGCTAACCAGACCATATCAGTTGATGAGACCTTTGAAGAAAATAAAACAGGATGAGGTGGTAGGTGGAGCCAGGGCAAGAACAGGCTTAGATTCTGTGGCCCGAATGGAGGTAACCTTAGAGTTATGACCTGGATATGACAAGAGGCAGCAGGCTGGGCAGACAGACCCAGTGCAAAGACCCTGAGGCCACCACCATCTGGCTCATCCTTGCATAACTGCAGGCATTTCCTGCTCCACCCACCCCCACACCTCTAGTTATAATACTGCAAGAGTCTATCACTCTGTGGGTGGTAAAACGTCTTCACATCCATGATTTCACTAGCTCCTCCCATCAACATTATGATATGGTTGAGGCAGGTATAATTATCTCCATTTTACACATCAAGAAACTGAGGCTTAGAGACATTTAAGAGACAGTACCTAGTAAGTACATAATTAGTAGCAACATGGGTACTCCAGCCCTACCCTACCCACCCCCATGCTGATCCAAGGTAGTTTCCACTACACCCCATGCCACCAAGACAAACATGCTTTATTCTAAGACAAAAGTCAACTCCCTCCCATATGCCACCTTTACTCAAGTCTTCTGTCTACACCAGAAAACGCTAACCCAGCATCAGCAAATACACAGCACACGAATATTTATCCTCTAGTCTGTGCCCGTGACAGACATCACTAATCCATCCCAGAATTCTAGGCTACTACTGCCAATGATCCAAGTTAGCCCTCCAGGAGTTTGGAGGAGAATGGATACATGTATATGTATGGCTGAGTCACTTTGCTGTGCACCTGAAACTATCACAACATTGTTAATCAGCTATACCCCAATATAAAATAAAAACTTTTTAAAAAAAAGTTAGTCCTCCACAGGAAGGAGCCCCACCTGGCATCCCAAACTGAACTTGTCCTCAACTACACTATTTGGTTTCCAACTCCTACCCTGTCCTCCTGGCTCCCCTGCACCTAGCTCACTCAGTGCCTGGAACACAGCGTGTGCTCCGTAAATGCTTTTTCAGTGGATAGGTAAAAGGGTGATTAACCTTGAACCCTGGGTCCCAGAATACTCCCCCACATTGAAACAACCCTTTTTGCTGTGGCAGATGTCACTCTTAAATATTAGATGTGCATATGTTAGTCTCTCTGCATATCCACACAGGCACACATCTGAGGGCTCCCTGAAAGCTGGGACACCCGCCAAAACTATCTAAATCCCACAGGAACCAAAAGCAAGGCATAGCAAAACGGAGCCTGACCAGGGCCCTGTTTCAGGGTGGGGTGGGGAGGAAGGCAAAAACCTTGGTCTGTGTTTAGAGTTCTCCATAATAAACCACATCTTTAAACGAATCATCTGCAAAAACAATGATTAACTCAACAATCCCCGTCGGTTTGTTTGGCTCCAATGCACAAGTCAGTAACTGCCCCACCAACTCTATAACATCTGGCCCCTAAGGGGAATGGAATGCAGGCGAAGAGCACAAACCCAGTCCCCAAGGTTTGCTTACATCAGCAGCATTACCTTCCAGATGCACATAGGTCACAATCAACCCAACACAGCAGAAAACCCAGGTGGGCATTAGTCCTATAATTAGTTCATTATGATGCCTGCCTTGCTGAAGGCCATTCTACTTAACACCCTCTCCATGTCCCCTTTTCACCTCCCCATTTGACCTGAGCTTATATTTACAGGTCATTCAAGACTTAGCTCAAGGGTCCCTTCCTCCAGGAAGCCTTCCTGAGTGCTTCCTCATGCTGAGCTTCCTTCTGCTGCAGCACTTGGTCAATCTCTGTTAACAATCTGCTTTCCACAGCTGTCTCCTCTTGCTAACTTGAGTTTCCAGAGAGCAAGGATCACGCCTCATTCATCTTAGTGGTGACAGCACCTAGCACAATGCCTGCCATCTGTGGTATATGTGACCAATATGGTCCCTCCCCTCGAAGAACTCAGAACATGGACTTGATGTATACTTAGGTGAGAGATGCATCTCAGGAGATCTTGTATAATTTGGAATCCAAATCCAGGTCAGTTAAGACTAGGGAACCAAGGGATTTCCCTGGTGGTCCAGTGGGTAGGATTCTGTGCTCCCAATGCAGGGGGCCCAGGTTCAATCCCTGGTCAGGGAACTAGATCCCACATGCATGCCACAACTAGGAGTCCACATGCTGCAACTAAGAAGTCCACATGCCGCAACTAAAAGACCCTGCATGCCGCAACTAAGACCTGGTGCTGCCAAAATTAATTAATAATAATAAATAAAATTTAAAAAAATAGACTAGGGAACCAAGGAGAACACACTGGTCCAACTACATGAATCTAAGCCCTTCAGCTTGTGGTGGGCACGCTATGGGCACTGATTTATAATCATGTCACCTGAAGATTTTCCATTTCTTCTCACCTTGACTCAGGCATATGATACTTTCTGCAAAAATGAAAGGGGCACCTGCTTTCACGGAGCTCATTATTTTCTCAGCTCAGTCTCTCCTGTTTCCCAGAATGCTCTCTGCTGAGTGCTCTCTGACACGCGGCAGGGGAGGGCAGGCGGTGGGAGGATTGGCTGCCTCCACGGCATTTTCTCACATCTAACTTCTACTGTAAGTTAATGAATTGGCCATGTTCTTAATTAAGCAGGGCACGTAACAGTGAATGTTTTAATTTTTTTAAAAAGCACCAGCCAAGAAAATCACTTCAAGTTTTTATGCATATAGCTGTTTACCAGATGAATGGATAAATAAAATGTGGTATATCAATACAATGGACTACTATTCAGCAATAAAAAGGAATAAAGTACTGACACATGCTGCAACAAGGATGAGCCTTGAAAATATCATGCTAAGGGAAAGAAGTCACACCCAAAAGCCATACGTTGTATGAGTCCATGAAATGTCAAGAAAAGGTAAATACATAGAAACTACAAGTAGATTAGTGTCGCCTAAGGCTGAAATCAGGAATTAACTGTAAACTGGCACAAGGGAACTCTTTGGGGCAATGAAAATGTTCTGAACCTGAATTGTGGTGATGGTTACATAACTCTATAAACTTACTTTAAAAAAAAAATCACTGCATTGTACACGTACAAGGAGTAGATTTTTATGGTAAGTAAATTAGACTTCAGTTAAGCTGTTTTTAAAAAACTGCCCTCAAGGTGCCCAGTAAAAGCTTGATGAAGGAGTGGAAAATGAAATAACCTCCTCCTGCTGACTTTAAGTCTCTCACCACCCGCCGGCACAGCTGGATATTGCACGAGCTTAACTGGTTTGCTGCTAAAATTCTGCAAGCACTGGTTTTCCTGAGCTGTGTCCTAAATTTCAAGACCGCTTAACCTGCCACATTAATCTATAATAAGAATCCTAAGAATCCTGTACTTTTTATGGCAAATGTTAGACATTTATGGCAAATATTAGACAGAAAGGATCAGCAATGAAAGCTGCATTTTAAGAACTGCATCAAATTAACCTCCTGACAGCATAACTTCAAATTGATCCTTTCACTACGTTACAGCTTTACTAGAACCTTTTGGTGAAAAGTACAATCATGAAAATGGATTGGATCATCCTCGTGTGGAAAGCTCCAATGTCACTGAGAACGGAGTCGACTGTACCCATAAAAATGGGCCATTAACAGCATTAGCCATACCTCAGATTTAAGACAGTACAATCATCAACTAAGACGGTACAATCATCAACTACAGCAAGGCCATCACATGACAGCCATTTGAAATGGGCCATGCCCTACATTTATGTGTTATAAATTTCAGAAAGGTTCACATCCTTTAACCGCTGAATTCTACTGGCAGAAATCAATCCTCGGTTGTAATCTACAAGTCAGATAAAGATTTAAGAATGAAAATATTCAAAACATTATTTACAACTGTGGAAAGTTAAAAATACATAAAGATTTGACACTTGGGGAATTGGTTAAATGATAACACAACACAAAATCGAATGCCATTTAGCCCTTATTTACCAAGAGCTTATAATGATAAGCTAACAGGTTTATAACATAAAATGAAAAATAAGCAGGGTACAAAACTGTATATTAAGTATGTTTTCAACTATGCTAAAAAAACATTCACAAAAAAATCTGAAGGGGATTTTGTGAAAAATTAAGAGTGACTTGGTAAAATAATTACTGTTGATGACTTTCTTGCCTCTATGCTTTTCTGACTTAGCTTTTTTTCTAAAACAAGCATTTAAAAAGTATTCATGTCTCAAGAACCAGAAATATTGCTACCTTGAGCTAAAAAAAATGAAAAAATATGGCATCAAAGTTATGGTGAGAAAAAAATCAAGCAACTATTAAAATGCTTACTGGAAACTTGAAATAGCATTTTTTTTTAAAGCTTGGATTATAATGTTAAGTGAAAAAAAAGCAGATCTACAAAAAGATATAAAAAGGTTTCTAACCCGCAAATTTAAAATATTGCAATAAAAGAAACTGTAACATTAAAAGCTGATTTTTTTTTAAGTCAACAAAATGGTGGAGGCGAACTACATTCACAACAGTAACAACAGTAAAATAAATCATATTTTTAATAAGAAAGATACATGTCCTATATGAAGAAAAACACAATATTCTTAAAAGGTGTAAAGCTCAAAATAAACAGAAATATTGTTTTCCTAAATGGGAAGATTTATTAAAATAAAAATCTTAATTCTTCCCAAATTAATGTATATATTTAATACAATTCCAATACTAATCACAGGAAGGACTCAGCCTAGTGTGGTTTTGGGTACAGAGATAAACAAATTGATGAAGCAGTATAGAGAATCCCCCTCCAAAAGTCCAAATGAATATGGAAATATTTTATATATAATAATGGTAGCACTTCAACTCAGATGGGCAAGAATGGGCTATTTAACCAGTGGCACTGACCCAAGTGGTTATAGGGCTGAAAGAAAATAAAAATAAACTTCTGTCTCAAACCATCACAGAGCTAAATTCCAGATGGGTTAAGATCAAAAAAATATATAAATGTAGAAAAAATGATAGAGAAAAATACAGAAGAACCTCAGGACAGTATACTCTCAAAGCAAAACTTTAAAGGTTCATAGAATTAACCACATAAAATGTTTAAATTTCAACACAGCAAAAGATATAAATATGGTAAAACAATAAAAGATACACTGGAGAAAATATTTACAGCACACAACTGAAAAAAAAATTAAGGGCCATAGTAAACGAAGAGCTTCCACAAATGGACAAAAAAAAAGACATGCAACTCAAAAAATTAAAAGACTATTAAAGAAGGTGAACCAACAAACCATGAAGGGAGGAAATACAGTTGGCCAATAAACATAGGAAAAGATATTCAGTCTCACTAGTGACCAGGAAAGTGTTGCAAATACTAAGATATCAACTTAGGACTATCAATTTCAAACCAGTCACAGATCTAGCAAGAGTACATGTAAATGGGTACTGCTGATTGGAATATAAATGTGAATTCCTACATCCTTCTGCAGAGAGACCAAGCAGTACAATTTGTTTAAATGCCTGTACCCTTTGACCCAGCAATCCTACTTCTAGGAATTTATCCTATAAAAATAAAAGCACTACTAATTAGAAAATGAGCAAAAACCATGAACAGATATTTCACCAAAGAAGATACACATGTATAAGAACAGGAAAATACGTTCAACATCATTAGCCATTGGGGAAATGCACATTAACACTACAGTGAGATATGTTTACACACCTATAGGGATGGCCAAAATAGAAAATCATGAGAGTACTAAATGCTGACAAGAATGCAGAGAAACTGGATCACTCACACGTTGCTGGTGGGAATGTAAATGGTACAGCCAGTCTGGAAAACAGTTGGCAGTTTCTTATAAAACTAAATATGCAAATATCATACAACCCAGCAATTGTACTCTTGAGTACTTATCTCAGAGAAATGAAAACTTATGTTCACACAAATAACCTGTACATAAATGTTTATAGCAGCATTATTTCCAGTAGCCAAAAACTGAAAACAATACAGATGTCCTTCAATGAATAAACAGACTGTGGTACATCCAGACCACGGAATACTACTCAGCAATAAAAAGAAACACGCTACGGATACATGCAACAATCTGGATGACTCTCAAGGAAATTACCCTGAGTGAAAAAAAAAAAAGCCAATCCCAAAAATTACACACTGTATGATTCCATTTACATAACATTCTTGGAATGATGAAATTATAGAAATGGAGAACAGATTGGTAGTTGCCAGGAGTTAGGGATGGGGAGGGAGGAGACAGGAGGGAGGTGGGCATGGTTATAAAAAAGCAACAGGAGGAACCCTGTGGTGATGAAACCATTCTGTATCTTGACTGTGGTGGGGGACACATGAACCTAGAGAGTGATAAAACTGCACAGAACTAAATACACACACACACACAAATAAGTATAAGTAAAACTAGTGAAATTTGAAATGCCAGCCTAGAATTTTACAAGATGTGACCACTGGGGAAAACTGGGTAAAGGGTAAATGGGATCTTTCTGTATTATTCACATACATACAACTGCATGTGAATCTATAATTATCTCAAAATTAAAAGTTGAAATAGGGCTCCCCTGGTGGCACAGTGTTTAAGAATCCACCTGCTAATGCAGGGGACATGGGTTTGAGCCCTGGGCCGGGAAGATCCCACATGCTGCAGAGCAACTAAGCCCGTGTGCCACAACTACTGAGCCCGCGCTCTACAGCCAGCGAGTCACAACTACTGAGCCCACGTGTTACAACTACTGAAGCCTGTGCGCCTAGAGCCCATGCTCCACAGCAAGAGAAGCCACCGCAATGAGAAGCCCACGCACTGCAACAAAGACCCAACGCAGCCATAAATAAATAAATAAAATAAATTTATTTTTTTTTAAGTTGAAATAAACAATTAAATATAAAAGCATTAGTAGGCAAAGACATACATATACACAAATATTTTTATTGCGGCATTGTTATAATAGTAAAAGCAGAAACAAAACTAGACACAACCTGAACATCCATTAACAGGAAAACAGTAAATAAGTTACAGCACCTCCACACTACAAAATATTATTTAGAAATTTTAAAAGAATGAGATGCCAGACCTAAACAACCTAGAAGCACCTTTTTTCCCCACATTTTAAGGTCTCAGAAATCCAAGCGTGCCTCATAATTGATGAAATTATCCAATTAAAACTGGCACTGGTTTTTCTTTCTTAATTACACATAAAGAAGACATGGATGGTAGGCTGCACCATTATGTTACCTATTGACCTGAAACAATGTCCATAATACATGGCCAAGTTATTAAAAAAAAAAAAAAAAAAGCAAGTTACAGTGTAATATAAATTGTATGATTCCCATTTGAAGGATGAGGGAGAGAAAGAGGAAGAGGACTGGGCTTCCATAAGCCTGTCTTCTCAATTATTTGCATCATCTACCATCAGGTGGGCAGACGTAAGCATCCTTGAAAATTCAGGCAAACTCATCTAGAGCAAGGATAATGAGGGCTGGGGTTAAGGCTGGGATCCTCCTCCTCAGCGTGACAGCACCAGCGTACAAGGCTCTCTCCCACTCCTTGCTGTGCCAGGGGTGCTGAGACCAGTGACTCAAATCAGCGCAGGGCTCTCAATTAGTCCTCCGTGCTTTGGCCTAGAGCACCCTCTCTCTGTGCTAGGTAAATGGAACGAAAGTAAATTGCAGCCCAGAGATAACGAGCCAAAAAGATCTCTGAGAAAGGTGGCATCCACCTAGAAGAAACTAAAATTGGTTTTAGTTTTATCTCAGAAACCCTACAAAGATAAATTCCAGATGGATCAAAGGCTTAACTGTACACATTAAAAATCTTGTAAGAAAATGTAAAAGACCACATGCATACTCTAACATTGAGGAAGATCTTAAAACACTGAAAACACAGAAACTGGTAGGTTGGTATATGGAATCAGTAAAAAGACATTTAACCATGTAAAAAATTTTAAATGTAGTATTGTAACAGATACTATTACCTGTGCCTACAAAGATAATGGACAGATTTGAAAAAAAATATTTGCAACGCAGAAAACAGATGAAAGGTTAATTAATTACTACAATATACAAAGAGCTCTCACAAAATGACAAGGGGACAAATAATCTAACAAGAAATTGGACAAACAGTATGAAGCAGCTTTGCACAAGAGAGCAAAGCCAAATAGCTCACAAATATTAAAAAAAAAAACTGAAATTCACTAGCAATCAACATGCAAATTAAAATGACAGTGAGCCACCACTTTTCAACCATCAGACTGACAAAACTTCAAAACAACACTCAAAACTATTATTAGGAAGTAAGAAAAGGGTAGTTTCATGCACGGCCAGTAGAAATTTTTAGAAAGACACCTGACCACAACTATTAAAAATAAACACATTCTCTTTGGCCCAGCAACCCAACCTGGAAACCTCTGCCAAACAAAATCCTTAGTACGTAAGAAAACATGCTCAAGGATGTCTGTTGTTTCACTGTCCATAGTAGTAAAAATTGGAAACAAAGTCAGTATTACTTCATAGGCAATTGTTGGTATATCTGCATCATGCAATATAATGCAGCCTTTTAAAAAGAATTTTTAGAACTCTAGCTTGGAAAGGTTTTGACAGGGTAGTGCCAAGAGAGAAAATACAGATGCAGAACATTATATATAATTCAATTTTTGTAAGACAATGGCAATAAAACCTGCGTGCGTGTGTGTGTATACACATGTATTTTAATTGTAAAAGATTAAATGAATGTGGAGAAACATACAGAACAAATGATTCTTGATCATTAACATAAGTTACCCAGAGGGAGGGAGAAGAGGATATGGTAGAGAAAGAAGAGGGGGAAAAAAACAGTTGACAAAGAACCAGAAAAAATGCAAGCTTGGTAACAGTGAAAACTCACAAGGCAGTAGTTTTCAAGATACTATCGGTGTGTGTAAAGCAACTATACTCCAATAAAAATTAATTAAAAAAAAAAGATACTGTTCGTGTGAAGGCCTGAGGATGGCAGACAGGCATGTAAAAAGAAGTCAAATGAATGTTCTACCAGAGGAACCAGAAATTAGAAAAATAACCAACTTTTAAATGGGTTAAATCATCATTTCTGACCATTTTTTAAAGTTACTAATATAAACACAGTAACTGTCTTCTCTGGGGTAGACAGACCCTCCAGCTCTGGTCTAGACACAAACACCACTTGCGATTCTTTTGGCAGATGAGGAGGAGCTTCAAAGTCAGGAACAGGAGATGGCAGCTGAGAAGGAATCAGTTGAAGAAGCCGGTAAATCAAAAGGGAAAAAGAGGATGGAGAAAAGCAAGAGCCCCTCAATGCAGAAGGGGTGAGGAAATGGTTAACGTGTATCAAGTCAGTGGCCAAGGTGGTCCAGTGGTTAAGACTCCGAGCTTCCACTGCAGGGGGCACAGGTTCAATCCCTGGTTGGGGAACTAAGATCCCACATGCTGCGCAGGGCGGTCAAACAAACAAACAAAAAAAATCAAAGTCAGTGGCCAAGGGATCTTCAAGTTTGGTTGGAGTCCATAGCCTGGGAGAAAGAAAACTCCACACCGAAAACTTCCTTTAAACAAACAACAGAGTCACAGATGTAGAACACAAACTTATGGTTACGGGTGGTGGGGAGGGAGATTGGGATTGACATACACACTACCATATATAAAACAGATAACTAATAAGGACCTACTGTATAGCATACGGAACTCTATTCAATACTCTGTAATGATGTATATGGGAAAAGAATCTAAAAAACAGTGGATATATCTATATGTGTAACTGATTCACTTTGCTGTACAGCAGAAACTAACACAACATTGTAAATCATCCACACTCCAATTAAAAAAAACAAAAACAAAAACAAATAAGATGCAGGCAACTCTGCAGTACAGATGTACCTTTGAAAAAGCAAAGGCCACTCAGAATAAAATTTACAGCCCGTTACTAGAGCCAAAAAAATAAAAATAAATAAAACAAACAAAATTTAAAACAATATACATTTGTTCTGATTTCTGGCCATCTCTTAGAGCCAGAGCATTTATGCCTCATCCCCCGCGTCAGCCAATCTTACCAAGCCTCAGTCCTAAGCCTTCCCTCCCTTCTCCCAATACCACCACCTCCACTCAGCTTCCCTGCCTACTGCACAGAGCCACGGCCTCTGGCTGCAACCCCAGGTCCCACCTCACCTGCCCATGCCCCTGGCATGCTGATCAGCAGCTACCCTCCTGAAATGCAAATCTGACAATGTCATCATCTTTCTTTCCACAGTTTGCTATGGGTATATGGTACATGACATGATTTTAGGGGGACCATAAATGAACATTTTTGGTTAATCATTTTACTATGTCAAGAAAAAAATAGAAGCAGCCATCAATCTTTGATTTCACTGACGGCTTATGACAAGACCAGAGTAGACAAGGCCTTGAAATTCCACCTCAAGCCAATCTCTGGCTCAGATGGTATACGGAAATGGCAAAAATTGTGAAAAGAGTATACGAATAGCCATAGTTTAAGAAATAATACCCTAGTGGATAAAGTTCAAACACTTCCCCATGACAGCAAGCCAAGAATCTACCGACCTTCCAGCCCAGCTCCCAACACATACAACACATCATCCATGATTCCACTCCTTTCTCACACACCCCTGCGTCTTCACATTTGCTACTCCTGCTGCCTGGAAGTCCCATCCTGCCCATTTGACCACTAAAGACCCTGTACTCGCCTCTCACGTCTATACTATGTAATTATTACCACAGGCCACCATGACTGTCTGCAATTTACATGTCCATCGCCCAGGCTCAGTTCTGAGTTCCTTGAGAAGAGCAACCATCTCGTCCAGTTTGCAGCCCCAATGCCAACCCAGTGACCTATAAACAAGCATCTGCTAAATGAAGCAATTAATGAGCAATCATTCCGGCCTTTAGTTTCCAAATTAGTCAAAACACTGGTATGTCTAGTCATAGGAAGAAAATGTATTGCATTGCGCTTACTAAGTTCTCACTGGGTGTGTCAAGCAAATAATATTACATCTAATCCTCACTTCAACCCTAGGAAGTGGGTACCACGATCATCATCTAATTTTACAGATCGTGCAAGAGAGGCCTAGAGAAGCTGAGCAAGTCCTAAATTACGCAGCTGGTAACTGGTGATCTGTGGACTGAGTGGGCATGAAGATAAGTACGCCTGACTCCAAAGCTCATACTTCATGCTCAAGGCCTCTCTCCACACCAGGATAGGGGTGATGTTGATGACGACCGTGCTTAAGTATGATTTCCTGTGGGCCTAGCACTGCTCTCAGCAACTATCAATATAAACAATATAAAGATTAAAATTCACATGGAAATGTGCTCAGATTTGCTAAATGCCCTAGGGCTCCCCATTTGCTAAAAATTATCTTTTTCAAAAAGAAATCAGGGCTTCCCTGGTGGCGCAGTGGTTGAGAATCTGCCTGCTAATGCAGGGGACACGGGTTCGAGCCCTGGTCTGGGAAGATCCCACATGCCACGGAGCGGCTGGGCCCGTGGGCCACAACTACTGAGCCTGCGCGTCTGGAGCCTGTGCCCCGCAACGGGAGGGGCCGCGATAGTGAAAGGCCCGCGCACCGCGATAAAGAGCGGTCCCCGCACCGCGATGAAGAGTGGCCCCCACTTGCCGCAACTAGAGAAAGCCCTCGCACGAACCGAAGACCCAACACAGCCAAAAATAAATAAATAAATAAATAAAGTAGCTATACAATTAAAAAAAAAAAAAAAAAAGAAATCAATTCATTTGATCAATAAAGTAAAATGAAAGAATATGCAGTGTGGAATTATCTACCACAGAGCCTCAAAGTGGAAATCAAGTGCACAGGGCTGGGGAGATGAGAAACCCAATTAATGAACCCCAGGGATTTTGCCAGGATGAGAAGGATGAGCACATCCAGTGAACACCTCAAACCACTAAGAGGCTGGTAAGAAACCTGTGACAAACTGAAGGTTAAAAAATCACGTGATGAACATCCAGAGACATGTAAAAGAGGAAAAGGAATGTCTGAAAAAGCCATTCAGTTTCATAAGCGTCCAGAGGAATACACAGGACAGTTTTCAACTGTGCTAAGAAACAACATTAGGGAACAGCAAAGAGCAGCTGTTTGTTGTCTAGCTTCCTAAAAAGTTCAAAACCGGGGCTTCCCTGGTGGCGCAGTGGTTGAGAATCTGCCTGCCAATGCAGGGCACACGGGTTCGAGCCCTGGTCTGGGGGGATCCCACATGCCGCGGAGCAACTGGGCCCGTGGGCCGCAATTACTGAGCCTGCGCATCTGGAGCCTGTGCTCCGCAACAAGAGAGGCCGCGACAGTGAGAGGCCCGCGCACCACGATGAAGAGTGGCCCCGCTCGCCGCAACTAGAGAAAGCCCTCGCACAGAAACGAAGACCCAACACAGCCAAAAATAAATAAATAAATAAATAAATTTATTAAAAAAAAAAAAAAAAGTTCAAAACCGTTCTGAATTCCTTAACAGGTAAAGAAAAATCACCAAAACAAAGCTCTCCTCCCTGGCATGTTTTGGAAGGAGAAGAAAATTCTCCTCTCCGATTTCTTCTGACATAGTCACCTGAACGAGTAACAAAAATTTACAATTTCTAAATGAGGCAAATACCCAAAGCCAACTCACTGCCACCCATAACGGCAGAGTGTCAAGACACTTCACACAAAATTATAATGGCAGTAACACAAGTGTCAAGACACTTCACACAAAATTATAATGGCAGTAACAACAGCTAACAATTTCTAGAAACTTACTAGCTACCAGGCACTGTTCTAAGGGCTGCATATGAGCTAACTCACAACTCTATGAAGTGAATACTATCGCTACTCTCCCCATGTACATACAAGGACACTGAGGCACAAGCAAGTCAGAAACCTGCCCACAGTCCAACACGACCCGGAACTGGCCACACCAGGATTCAGACTCTGAGCTCCAAACCCCACGCTCGCCCTGCTGCCCCCCAGTTTGGGTTGCTCTTTCCAATTCAATGGGAAAACTTAGCATGCTCTGTAATTCCACACGGGAAGAAGCAGCGTCTTCTGGTGGAGCACCAGCATATCTAGAGGTAACTTCCAGGGCCTGCTGAGTTCTTGGGCCATTCTTCCTAGAAGGCACACTATTCAAAAGATACAAGACAGCCTCCCCACAGGCCAGTCTGACTGACAGAACGAGGAATAATTTTAACGAAGCACAAGAATGGGTCATCCTTAGGGGAAAACAGAGCAGGGGAACAAGGCCAACAGAATGGGACGAGGAGCCCGTGCGTTATGACCGCCACCACTTCCGCCAGTTTCCGAGGACAAAATCTGATGGGAAAAAACAAGTGCTGCCTGTCATTTCCCTTCCTGTCAATGTTGTTTTATACTTCATGTGAGGACTGTTGCATCTTGCGGTGTAATCTCACGAGACCAAACAAATGTCTCAGGCACGCAAGCACTCACACACTCGGGCAGGCACACTCACACACAAGCATACTCACATTTGGGATTTTCACAGAACAATACTGTATATCATGTAGGCCCCCACACCCAACAGCTGCGGTCCAGCCCACTTTTTCTTTCCTCAACTTCTGTTGTCCACAGACACCTCGGCCACTTTTGTCACTCATGAGGATATTTCTATTATTTACTTGTCTTGAGTCCGACTCACTTTTTCGACTTGTATAAACCTGTTTTAAAAGGAAAAACTCTATCGCTATTGCAAATGCAAAGCCAGCACTGTGGGCCCTCAACAGAGTAGCCCTAAAAGTAAATGTCATCCAAATAAAGTATAAAATCCTGTCTCTGCTGCTGTCAGGGGAGGACTGTGCTTGAAACCTGTACGCTCTGTTTACAGAGAGGCGGGGGGTGTTCGAGATACTGTTTTCAACTGTATGATACTACTATTCTGGTATGTCAAAAAATGATCAAATATTGGCAATTTCATTTAATTCAGCTTAATATTAATAGCAAACCAAGTCTTTCCCCCAATATCACTGCAATTTAAAAGGAACTGAAAAGAGAATAACTGAGCTACTGGGCAATTGAAAGGAATGTAATGCTGTGATATTTAACACTTAAAATAATGTTAAGTACCTGCAATGATACAAATCTCTCATTTGGGGAAACTCCGTGCTAGGAAAACAAAAAGGGATGTGGTAGAGAGTGAGGACCAAGCTGGGAAAATACGCAGTCTGTGCTCCAGCCCCATTCCACTGCCTACAGGTATTTTCAAACCACACAGAACTGTCATGGGAAAGATTATGATATGGCAGTGACAGGGACAACTGCTGTGCATTCTGCCTCCCTATATTCACTCCACCTTCCTAACAGCACCCAGATTTCATTCTGAAGGGTTATGTCTTCCTTACTGGATACTGTCTTGGGGGGACGATGATGAACCCAAGCAGACATCTTCGCACTATGTAAGTCAACAGGGTCCCAAGAAGCTCCATCAGCCAATCCTTCTGCTGGTGGCCAGGAGGCGGCCACGTGACCTGAGACTGGTCACTCAGGTGCCTCCTCCCTGGAATGCCAACCTTGGGCAGAATGAGAGCGAGTCAGGAAACAGCTGGTGTCCACTCCTGCAGCAGGGCCTTAACTGGACCATTCCTGCTAGGAGACCATTTCACGGACCCTGTTTCCAGGTTAGGAGACTTCCAAAGCTGCTTTGACTCCTTCCTGTTTCCAAACCTGACCTGTCATCAATTCCATGAGCTCACAATATCCTCAACTGGAGTAAATTTCTGTTGCCTGTTACCAAAGAGTCCTGGCAGATACACCAGTGTACCATCCTTTCCAAGGTTCCTACTGATATTCATCCAACCAGCGAGACTCACCAGCTGCAACCAGAAGCCAACCCCTCGCAGTCCTGCCTAGAACTTTTCCTAAGATGGTAAATTTAAAATGGCATCCAGATTAGAAATGAAAAAGGAGAAGTAACAACTGATACCACAGAAATACAAAGGATCATGAGAAATTACTACAAGCAACTCTATGCCAATAAAATGGACAACCTGGAATGGACAAATTCTTAGAGAAGCACAACCGTCCGAGACCAAACCAGGAAGAAGTAGAAAATATAAACAGACCAATCACAAGCACTGAAATTGAGACTGTGATTAAAAATCTTCCAACAAACAAAAGCCCAGGACCAGATGGCTTCACCAGCGAATTCTATCAAACATTTACAGAAGAGCTAACACCTATCCTTCTCAAATACAGCAGAGGGAGGAACACTCCCAAACTCATTCTATGAGGCCACCATCACCCTGATACCAAAACCACACAAGGATGTCACAAAGAAAGAAAACTACAGGCCAATATCACTGATTAACATAGCTGCAAAAATCTTCAACAAAATACTAGCAAACAGAATCCAACAGCACATTAAAAGGATCATACACCCTGATCAAGTGGGGTTTATCCCAGGAATACAAGGATCCTTCAACATATGCAAATCAATCAAAGTGAAAAACCATATTAATAAATTGAAGGAGAAAAACCATATGATCATCTCAATAGATGCAGAGAAAGCTTTCGACAAAATTCAACACCAATTTATGATGGGTAGGCATAGAAAGTAGGCATAGAGGGAACTTACCTCAACATAATAAAGACCATATATGACAAACCCACAGCCAACATCATTCTCAATGGTGAAAAACTGAAACCAGTTCCTCTAAGATCAGGAACAAGACAAGGTTGTCCACTCTCACCACTATTATTCAACATAGTTTTGGAAGTTTTAGCCACAGCAATCAGAGAAGAAAAAGAAATAAAAGGAATCCAAATCGGAAAAGAAGAAGTAAAGCTGTCACTGTTTGCAGATGACATGATACTATACATAGAGAATCCTAAAGATGCTACCAGAAAACTACTAGAGCTAATCAATGAATTTGGTAAAGTAGCAGGATACAAAATTAATGCACAGAAATCTCTTGCATTCCTATATACTAATGATGAAACCCAACATATATATGGAATCTAAAAAAATAAATAAATAAAAAATAAAAATAAAAGGTTCTGAAGAACCTAGGGGCAGGACAGGAATAAAGACGCAGTCGTAGAGAATGGACTTGAGGACATGGGGAGGGGGAAGGGTAAGCTGGGACGAAGTGAGAGAGTGGCATGGACATATATACACTACCAAATGTAAAATAGCTAGCTAGTGGGAAGCAGCCACATAGCACAGGGAGATCAGCTCGGTGCTTTGTGACCACTTAGAGGAGTGGGATAGGGAGGGTGGGAGGGAGATGCAAGAGGGAGGGGATATGGGGATATATGTATATGTATAGCTGGTTCACTTTGTTATAAAGCAGAAACTAACACACCATTGTAAAGGAATTATACTCCAATAAAGATGTTAAAAAAAAAAAAAAAAAGAAAAAAACAGGATATAACTCAGGAACAGCCAGATGGAAGAAAGGTATGGGAAAAGAGCACAGAGCTTCCAGGCCCTCTCCCAGCACACCACTCTCCTCGCACTTCCAAGTATTCACCGACCCAGATGCTCTCTGAACCCCGTCCTCTTGGGTTTTTATGGAGGCTTCATTATATAGGCTTGACTGATTAAATCATTGACCATTGGCAACTGAACTCCATCTCCAGCCCCTCTCCCCTCCCTAGAGGTGGTGAGATGGGACTGAAAGTTCCAGCCCTCTAATAACGTGGTTGGTTCTCCTGGCAACCAGCCTCCAACTTCTGGTGCTTTCCAGAAATCACTACATTAACATAACAAAAGACACCTTTCTGGCTATCACCACTTTGGAAATTCCTGGGGTTTTAGGAGCTCAGTACCAGGAATGGGGCAAAGAACAATCATGTGTATTTCTTATTATAAATCACAGTATCACAGTAGACCTAATTCTTGGGCTTAGAAAAGTTAGTGATGCAGCTGGAAAGGGGAAGCGCCAGATTCAGGCCTTGAGAGCCCATGAACCTTCGCACCAGCCTGCCCAGGGCATCCGACAGCCCCCTGGACATGGCCCTCGGCGTCGCATGTTGTGATCACTGCCTCACTGGACTATGTTCCCAGGTGGACACGAAGCCACCTGAGGGGTAGAAATCTGTCTGAAGTATTTGGAAAGCCCCAGTGTCTGTGACACCAAGTCGGCGTTCAGTAACTAACTGCTGAACAAATGAGTAATCCAATAAGTACTTACTAAGCACTTACTATGTGTCAGGCGCTGTGGACGTAGTGTGGGCAAAACAGGCTTCTCTCCAGCTGGTCATCCAGTTGAGCAGACAGATGTAATCGATTCATCACACAGACGTGTAGTAATGAGAAACAGAGGTTTATAGACTCTAACAGTACAGAGCAGGGGTCAGCAAAATACAGCCTGAGGCCAAATCCAGGCCTTAACAGAAAGAGTTTGCCAGTCCATGGTACAGAGCAAGGAAAACAGGTCCAGATGGCCAGGGCTGGAGAGGAGTGTGGAGGATTCGTATCAGGGGTCTGGAAGGTTTCCCTGAAAAATTACTGAAAGGCTTTAAGAACAAAAAACAAAAAACAGAAAGGCCAGGGCAGGGTGGCAGGAGCAGAGAGCCAGGGGAGAGGTATGGGGCCCTCCAGGCTGCTAAGGATGTGGGCCTTTTTCCCAAAGCAAAGGGAAGCCAGTGGAAGGTTTTCCATGGGGGAGTGACCGGTGGGAATCCGCGCTCTGCAGAACCCTCTCAATGCACAGGAGGCAGGCCAAGAAGGAAGCCGGTGGCGGGTCCACGGCAACTGTCCTGGGAGCCACGTGGTGACTGGGACAGGGCAACGGCCGGAGAGCTGGAGAGAAGCGAATGGATTTGAGATCCATTCCGGTGCCAGGCCATTTGTCAGGGGTGAGGAGAGAGGTGACTTATCTTCCTTTTCAGACTTCACGACAGTTGTTTTAAAATATTCACTGACTTTCCCTCCTGAGGTTAAACTTTCTCACAGAACAATGACACCGATGTGACCTTTCCTACGTGAAGGTGGTGCCACCCTTAGCCAAACGCATTGCAAGATGAGACCAAGACTCTGATATTGAGAAGGAACCCTCTAGGGGGGAGAACACAAAAAAATGTTTTAAACCCAGCTTCCAAACCGATATAATCGCTAAAGGTGACATAACAGAGAAAGAATAGACTTTGGAGCCCAAGAAGCTAGGGTCCAACCTCCAACTCTAACATCCCCGAGATGACTCACCTAGGCTGTCTTACTTGCCCTCTCTGAGCCTCTGTTTTCTTATCTGTAAAGAACTACACCGCTGCTCCTCCTGAGGCTGCACTGAGGCTAAGAGGCGACACGAACAAAGGGCAGCTGGAACAGTGAGAGACAGTAACTATCATTATCGTTATTAAGCAGGATACTCCTTTTAGCCGGACACCAGTTACCATGGAAGGAATTAACTTTGTTAATTCTACTGTAAAACACAACAGTTTACATAATAAAAGTTGTAATAGTAAGCTCTATTATATAACAACACGTTAACCTAACATTCAGAAATGGGTTCTCTCTCTCAGGAAATGAAAAGAATAATTATGAAGAAAAGTGATAAAGAACTCCTGACTACATACACCCACACACCCACACACCCATACACACACATGCACGCACACACTCGCACACACACACCTCCTGGTTCAGGAGATCTAGGATGGGGTACAGAATTGCATTATTAATTAATAAGCCTCTCATTCTCATGCAGGTGGACCTTGGATTCCAAAATGAGAACCCCTGTGCTGACGGAGGCCAGGCCCCATAGTAAGCCCTCAGGAAGAACTGAAGCAAAAATTCAGTTTAATGATCTAATGCCACAAACATACAGAGAACCTAATGTGTGACGGGCACAGAATGTCTGTGCAAAACACTGAGAAAGAAAAAAATGGAGAAGCTGCCCCTCTGCCCTCCAAGCCCACAACCTCTTTAAACACTTGACCAGGGACTTCCCTGGTGGTGCAGTAGTTAAGAATCTGCCTTCCAATGCAGGGGACTCGGGTTCGATCCCTGGTCGGATAAATAAGATCCCACATGCCACGGGGCAACTAAACTCACGTGCTGCAATTACTGAGCCCGCGCACCCTAGAGCCCGTGCGCCACAACTAGGGAGCCTGTGTGCCACAACTACTGAACCCATGCACCCTGGAGCCCACACACCACAACGAAGAGCTCACCCGCCACAACAAAAGATCCCACATGCCGCAATGAAGATCCCATGTGCCGCAACAAAGATCCCACATGCTGCAACTAAGACCCGAGGCAGCCAAATAAATAAATAAATAAACATTTAAAAGTAAAAAAACACTTGACCGTGTGTAGTACAAAGCCACACACACACTCAACCAGACAACGAATCTCCGTGAGCACCTTCTAGATGCTTCTAGGCACTGGGGATACACCCGTGAACATGACAGCCAAACATCCCTGCCCACTGTTATGGTACGGGCGACAGAAAGAAACAAAATTAAAAAGCGTAATGGACAGTTGTTAGTTGGTGTTATGGAGAAAAACTGAGAAAGAAGCAGCAGAGAGTGTAAGGGTGGGGAGAACTGTAAATCTGCACCGGTTTCAAATAGTCCCCATAGCTCGATTAAAATGTAGCACTACACCCACTGCTCATGGCTGGTAAAGTGTCACAAAGAGAAAGGTTCTGGAAGGACAGAGAAGGGAACTGGCTGGGCTGGGTGGGTCAGGGTCAGAGGGTGGGGAACACTCGCCGTATCCAGGATGAGGTGAATGCTGAGCAAGTGAGTTCCCTTCCCTCCCCTTCCTTTGCGGGAATGTTCCTCCTGCCCCTCCAAGGCTGCAGAGCATGAATTAGCCCTGAACGACTTCACTGGGCATTTCCAGCAAATGCCTGTGTCTCCTACCTTTGCCAAAACATTTGCTTCTCCTCCTAGGCGGTGTTATAAGCTTATGCAGTCATGTCAGGTCATGAAGGGTCATGAAGGTCAATGGCCATTTTTAAGACTTTTTTTTTTTTAATTATAGAAGGGACACATGATCACAGTATAAAACATGAAAAAAATATCAGAAAGTATAAAGATTCCCAAGTCTTAACCTCAACATGACCTCTATTCACATTTCGGTATGTTTTTTTGCCAGAGTTGTTGTTTCCCATGGCGAGGATCACTCTGAATCCATGTTAACTCTGTATCCTGCTCTTCTTACTTTTACTAAATATATTATTTTTAAATCACTACATTTGCATTTTTCTGCTTAAAACAAATTCTGTATGGACATCAACGTAATGGCTATGTAACGTTCCATTCTACCGATGCACTGTAGTTTATTCACCATTTCCCAATTGTTGAGCATTCAGATTTCTGAGTTTTCATCATTATTAAATTACCATGAAAATAACTTCATGCGGAAAGTCATTTCAAGGAATTCACTCAGAGTACGTTCCTAGAAGGAGAATGACAGGAAGCTGGAAATACTTTAGACAAGCAGTCACAGCACAGATGATCTACAGATCCCCCAAATGCAATCACTGCCCCACCTGGCTGCAGCGGCAGACTACAGAAGCTGGTCAATCTCTGGCCACTTTTTTGGTCTTTGAAGGTAAAGGGTTTCAGAAGCTACATATTTACCTGCTGTCGGAATCCGAGGCGATCTCCTTTCTCCCTCCAAAGCGGATCTGGCACTGCACAGAAAAAGAAGCTGCTGAGATCAGCTGTTGGGATGGGACATACAAAACCTCCCCCACAGGCCTTCAGGGTCGCGGGGGACACAAGGCCAGGAACTCTGGGTGCCAAGTCAGGGTGTCCCCATGCCCTGGGTGTCAGCCCAAGACTTAAGATGGCGGGCACCCCAGCCTTCCAGCCGCCACTTGAAGGAAGCCCTTATCTCCAGCTCGTAGAGAAGTGAGCCTTGTGCAAAGACAACGCTGAGAGGAAAACAGAAGCACACGGCCTCCTGCAGATTCTCTAGGAAGCTTCTTCTATCTGTCAGCAGCTGACTGTCAATAACACAGAGCTCTTAACAGGCAGTAATCAAAACTTCCAAAAATCTGTGATGATGGGTCCCTTCTGACAGGGCCCAAAGTTGTTATGGCTGGCTGTAAAGTTATGACAGCATAAATCAAGCTTCAGGCAAGTCATCTGGTTGTGCTGAACCACAATTCACCCAGGGAGGGTGGAAACAAAAGCAAACTGCTCTTTTTTTTTTTTTTTTAACTGTGCTGAAATATAGACAACATAAAATTTACCGTTTTAACCATTTTTAGTTATGCAATTCAATTCACTTCACAATATTGTGCAACCATCACCCCTCTCCACTACTCTTTCCAAAGTGTAGAATCTCCACTGTGGGTAGCACGTTTGCAAGATTCCTGAATTTATTATCGTGTGTGTGTGTGTATAGACATTTAAATGACACTTTTGTCAAAACTTATGGAACTGCACACTTAAAACTGGTATATTTTATTGTATGCAAATTATACCACAATAAAGTTGATTTTTAAAAGGCATATATACAACACTTTCACCCCTCAAAATAATAATAGCAGCTCTAGGCAGAAGATCCAAGTTATTTCTGTTTAACTGCTACATTTGACGTGGCTTGACTTAACTCTTCATCTTCTTTTACTTTCCATTTCTGGAGCAAAGAAAGAAGAAACTAATAATGTGGGTTGTGCATTTATTGTGGAACAGGCGCTGGTCATGGCCCTTTACCCACTTTAATAAATGCAATTCCATCAACAGCCCTATAGAGATCGGTAACCCAATTAAAGAGAAGGACGCTCAGAGAGGCTGGATGAGTTGCCCCAGCACACACAGCTGTGAAGAGATGAAGCTGGCCTTCAACCTCAGCTACACCTGAGTCTGTGTCCTTCCCACCATACCTGGACGCCTCGAGGCTTGCGCAGATGCTAAATTCTCTGGACTCACGTCGACACTTAACAGACACTTCCATTAAAGTACATATTTATCTCCCTACATCGTGATTACACGCAGATAATTGCCAGTCGCCCCTTCCAAAATGTGAATTCCTAGGGCTGGATCCTAGCTCTGCTGCTTATTAACTATGACGTCGGCAGCAAGTTATCAGACCTGAGCTTCAGTTCTTCAGTTTCTTCATCTGTAAAATGGCAATATTTACAAGAACTATCTCACGGGGTGGTTGGAAGGATTAGATGTAAAGCACTTAGCAGAGAATCAGGCACGCGATGAATATGCAAGAAATGATGCCTGTCTGGTAGCTGCAAGCAAGCAAACTGATGCCAGCCTCATGTCAAAGCTCGCTTCCACACCCAGCCAAAAGCCAGGCATCAGAAATAGCATCAGCCAAACCAAGCAGAGCCCACCCGCGGGATCCACACGAGCCTGAGCACGGCCTCACTTCTGTTCTTGTGCTCACGGGGTCCTAACTCCAACCACGACTGCAGCACCCTTAGGAGTTGCCCTAAAACACAACTGCTTGGAAATGAGGCTCTGAAACCCACTCAATGCCCTTCTCAAGGGGACATCTGTGAAGGATGGGGCCGGGTCCTCCAGGGGATCTCCAGGATGTCAGGACACAGGAGCTCCTTTGTCCCTACCACTGATCACTATCATTTGCTGGGGAAAACGATTAGCCTCACCGTTCCCAGATACAAAGCGGGAGGAGGTCTGTGTAGATAGAAGGGCAGAAATGACTTCTTCATTGATCATCTGACACTATGACCTGACCGCAAAGTCAAACGTGAGCTTTCTTCTTACCTGTTTCACTGCATCCAGCAGTCGCTCCAGCAGAAATTGTCTTTTCATGTCATTGTTCTGTGATCCTAAAATGCAGTGAGGCTTAATTAGTTTTGTTTGACATTCGCTTTCTATTAAGACTCTCTGACATGCAGTGTACGGCTGTGCCCAACTAGCATCAGCCTTCTCTTTAGTAAAATCAATAACAAGACCAGGTATCAATAATCTACATCATTACAATGAAGTTTGACCACTTTCCTGTTACTGCAACCCAGGAAAGCAGCTAAACTAGTGTTCCCCAAATTTGGATGATGTTACTGGAATGGTCTAACTCAGGGTTTCTCGACCTTGGTGTCACTGACATTTGGACCAGATAATTCTCTGTGGTTGCCCTGTGAATTGTTAAGATGTCTGTCAGCATCCCTGGCCTCTACCCACTAGACACCACTAGCGTGCGCACACACACAGACACACAGACACACACACACACCCTAGCTGTGGCAACAAAAAATGCCTCCAGATACTGCCCCCAGTTGAGAACCAATAGTCTAACTTAAAATGTAAGTTTCCTAGTACGGCAGGCACTGCTTGTTGGCTGACCTCACCATCATCTCCAACATCATTTTTCCATGAAAAAACCTAATTACTCCTGTTCTCAGCCTCTCTTGTAAGGCTGCCCGTAAGAAGTTCTAGCTAATGACATGTAAGCAGAGAGCACTGGGAGGGATCTGGGGAAATTATGCCATCCTTATAAAAGAACAGATGTTAACGGCTTCGCTCCTTCTTCCATCCTTCGTGCCTTAATCGTAAACACATCGGGTGGAGCCAGAGCAGCATCTTGCTACCTTGAGGCAACAAGCCTGCAGCGAAGGCCAAGAGAATCACAGAGACACCAGCCCCGATGTCATTTTGCTGCTGAACCAAAGCTAGAAATCTCATACCTCTCACACAACAAACAGTTCCATTCGTTCAAGCAGTGTACATTGATTGGGCTGTTACTTACAGCCAAAAGCATTCTCAACTGATACACATGGCATACACCAAACTCCCATTTAAGAGGGTGTGGGGCAAGGACACTTCAGAGCCCCAGGCAGACCACTGTCAGAACCACATCTGATGCTCCACAAGAGACCCAGTGACTCCAATCAACAGAGACACAGCTACTTATTATGATGCACCAGACACAGAACACAGTTGTTTCAAAGGAGACCCAAACTTAGAGTTTGTACAAGGGCAGATGCTCCACACTGCAGGCCTTGAATTGCCACTGAGCTGCTTCTCTCTTGGGCAACTCAGCCGGGGCTTCACCAGGGGGTACCAGCAGGGCATCACCTTAGAGATGGTCAGTGATTCATGTAAGTCATGCCAGGGCCACCCGCTTGCTAACAACTGTGACCGTGTGGTGAGCACTTCCTGCATGCCAGGCACAAAACTGAGTCCTCTGAATGCATTGTGCCCTGTAATTTTCACAACCACCCTACCAGCCAGGTATTAGGATCCCTGAATTGCAGATGGGGAAACTGGAGCTCAGAGAAGACAAGCAATTACATGCATTGACCCACTCGGTAATTATTTACCTTCTACTGTGTGCCAGGCAATGTTCTAAGTGCTGGGGACACAGGGGTTAAATGGTATAAAAGAACCGTCTTCTCATGGAGCGAAAATTCTCTCAGGAAGAAACAAATAGCTCCTAAGTAAACTAATAAAGATGATGTTAGAGAGTCATACTAGAAAGAAAAACTAAATGGGGTGATGACAGGGAGGAAGCAAGAGGGCCACGTCAGCCGGGGCAGTCAGGGAAGGCCTCTCTGCACATGTAATATCTGAGCTGAGCCCTTTAGAACAAGAAGGAACAGCTGTGGAAAGATATGGAAGACCAGCATTCCAGGCACAGCAAACGGCCAGGGAAGAGAGGAGAGAACAGCTTGGCTTCTGGTCTTCCAGGACCCAAAGGAAGCCTCTTATGACTTGAGCAAAAAGCAGAAAAGGGGAAGCAAAGACAGGCAGGGGCCAGTAACAAAGGTCTTGTGGGCCATGATAATGGGTTTAGGTTTTGTTCTGTATTTGAATACTAATAGTTGGAACCGTTGGACATCCCTGGTGGTGCAGTGGTTAAGAATCCGCCTGCCGATGCAGGGGACACAGGTTCGAGCCCTGGTCCGGGAAGATCTCACATGCCGCGGAGCAATTAAGCCCGTGCGCTACAACTACTGAGCCTGCGCTCTAGAGCTGCAAGCCACAACTACTGAGCCCGCGTGCCACAGCCACAACTACTGAAGCCTGCACGCCTAGAGTCCGTGTTCTGCAACAAGAGAAGCCACCGCAACGAGAAGCCCGCGCACCGCAATGAAGAGTAGCCCCCACTCACCACAACTAGAGAAAAGCCTGCACACAGCAATGAAGACCCAATGCAGCCAAAAATTAATTAGTTAATTAATTAATTTTTTTAAAAAACACTTAAGAAAAAAATAGGTGGAATGGTGACCCCGACTGGAGATCGTGCCCCTCAAGGGTTGTTAGGACTACCACACGGGCTCCTGCCTCACCCCAGGCCCGGAGGTCAAACCAGTCAGTAGACTCTCCATGGACACACAGGAATACAGCTGACTTCCCAAACTCTGCCACTGTTATTTTTTCTGGAAGAGGTCTTGAGAAAGGATAGCTCACGCATCCTTCCCACCAGACCAGAGGCCATCTTGAAGCGTCACTCAGGACGGCTAGAGACCCCGCCGACCCTAGGCCCTCAACATCGCTCTTTACACCTGTGTCTATCAAATCATCCTGCTCTCCGTTTAGCAGAAGGTCCAGTTTCAGCTCTTCTCTAACACCACAACTGGGAAGTCAGGCTTGCTTTCTTCCTTCTTCCAAGTACTGCACCCAACAACTCTACCTGCCCTTGGGCAATGCCAACTGGAAACTCGACAAGGTTTTCCCCCCTGAAGTGCTTTTGCTATTCTTTCTGATCATGAAAGTAATGCATGTGATAGAACTATCATATAACCCAGCATTTCTGGGTATATACACAAAAGAATTGAAAACAGGGTCTTGAAGAGATATTTGTATGCTTATGTTCACAGCAGCATTATTCTCAGTAGCTAAAATGTGGAAGCAACCCGAGTGTATACTGACAGATGAATGGATAAGCAAAATATGTATGCATATACATACAATAGATATTATTCAGCCTTAAAAAGGAAGGAAACTGCAATATGCTACAACACAGATGAGCCTTAAGGACTTTATGCTAAGTGAAACACACCAGACACAAAGAGATAAATACCACATGATTCCACTTATATGAGGTACTAAGAGCAATCAAAATCATAGAGAAAGAAAGTGTAATGGTGGCTGTCAGAGGGACGGGAGGGGAGAGAATGGGGGTTAGGGTTTAATAGTTACACATCTGCAGTTTAACAGGATGAAAAGAGTCATGGGGATGGATGGTGGGGACGCTGCACAGCAGTGTGAAGGTATTTAACACTACCAAACTGTACACTTAAAAATGGTTAAGGGGGCTTCCCTGGTGGCGCAGTGGTTGAGAATCTGCCTGCTAATGCAGGAGACACGGGTTCGAGCCCTGGTCTGGGAAGATCCCACATGCCACGGAGCAGCTGGGCCCGTGAGCCACAGCTGCTGAGCCTGCGCGTCTGGAGCCTGTGCCCCGCAACGGGAGGGGCCGCGATAGTGAAAGGCCCGCGCACCGCGATAGTGAAAGGCCCGCGCACCGCGATGAAGAGCGGTCCCCGCACCACGATGAAGAGTGGCCCCCACTTGCCGCAACTAGAGAAAGCCCTCGCACGAACCGAAGACCCAGCACAGCCAAAAATAAATAAATAAATAAATAAATAAAATTAAAAAAAAAAAAAATGGTTAAGGGCTTTCCTGGTGGCGCAGTGGTTGAGAATCTGCCTGCCAATGCAGGGGACACGGGTTCGAGCCCTGGTCTGGGAAGATCCCACATGCCGCGGAGCAACTAGGCCCGTGAGCCACAACTACTGAGCCTGCGCGTCTGGAGCCTGTGCTCCGCAACAAGAGAGGCCGCAATAGTGAGAGGCCCGCGCACCGCGATGAAGAGTGGCCCCCGCTCGCCGCAACTAGAGAAAGCCCTCGCACAGAAATGAAGACCCAACACAGTCAAAAATTAATTAATTAATTAATTTTTTAAAAAAATGGTTAAGCTGGCAAACTCTGTTATGTGTATTTTACCACAATTAAAAAAAAGAGTACTTCATGTGAAAAAAATACAATAATAACAAATCGGGGGGAAATATACAAAGAAAATAAAAATCTCCATCATCTCTCTCCTGATAATTGTTAGCGCAGTAACTCTCAAGCTTTCACGTGCACACAAATCTCCAGGCAGGCTCTAATTCAGAAGGGCTGGGTGGGGCCTGGGGTTCTGTCTCTCTCACAAGGTCCCAGGTGACGCTGATGCTGCTAGTGCCTGACCCACCGTGAAGAGCAAGGATACAGCACCTACCCCTAATGATATGCATGATGATCCCAGATCTCTGCGACGGAACTCGTTCCACTGCTCTCTCTAGAAAGGTCAGCAGCCTCCTCTGCCTCACCCTGCAAAGCCCCTCCAACGTGGGAAGAAAGCCTGTTCTCTAGAGAGAAACAGCCTGAGGTTGTGCAGGTCTCAGCCCACCACACACCCACCCTCGCTGATGCGATCTCTCCCCAGACAAGAAGTGCACTTGAAAAAGACAGTCCTGATCCCTGCAAAGGCACCTGTGGCCATCCCAGGCCTGAACAGGGATGAAGAGAAGGGGGTCTCGTAGGGCAGAGGGAGCACGGGAGGCCTTGGGAGCATTCACCGATGGCAGGAGGTGCCCAGGAGGCCCATGGCCATGAGGAACAGTGTAAGGAGTGCTAGTGGGAAGTCACAAGGCATCAGGAGTTCTCATCCCGGCTGGGCTGCTTGCTGGTCACGTGACTCGGACAGTCACTTCCCTTCTCGCGGCACTGGTTTCTGCATGAGATCACCCCCTCCTAGCTCTGCAGTCTGCGAGTGTGGGGTGTCTGCGGAGACAGGCAGGCAGAGCAATCGATGCTACCGGGCTCTTTCCTACCTTCTCCCAGGGACCAAGAGGAGAATACAGGACCCCTCCCAGGGCAAGAAGAATCTTCCAGCCTCAACGGCTGCAACCACCCAAGAGGAACAGGGAGCCAGTGCCCACCTACTGAGCCTCAACTGTGGGCTAAGCCATTAACCGACTGGCATCTAATCCTTGACAAAGAAGGAAAGGAGGCTCCACTCAACAGAGCACCGGGGCTGAGAGGAAAAGACCTTCACCCACGGAAGTGCCGAAGGAAGGGTTCAATTTCAAGTCCGCTGCCTCGGCCATCTGTGAAATCTTGCTCACCCTCAACCCCTGTAACAAACCTGCAGTGACAGCCCCACTGCCAGTTCAGGAATGATTTCTCTATGAAACCCCAGCCTTTCTACTTCCTGCCTTCTGTAAGGGTAGCCCTGAGTCAACATTATCAACCAGATGAGCCAGAATAGGCTTCTTTTTTTTTTTTTTTTAATTGGAGTATAGTTGATTTACAATATTGTGTTCGTTTCAGATATAAAGCAAAGTGATTCACAGAACAGGCTTCCATCAAAATGAAAATAGAAAACAGAAAGGCACCCCAGGGAATACACCCAGGGTCCACAAACCTGTCAGAGAAATGCAGTGATCTCCTGAGGCTCTAACTTAGAAATCACCTGCGTTTGAAAATCAGTCACCTGGTTCAGGTGCATCGCTGTTGTCTTTCATGTTTAGAATCCTTAAGATCCCAGGGTTTCCCTGGTGGCGTAGTGGTTGAGAGTCTGCCTGCCAATGCAGCGGACACGGGTTCGAGCCCTGGTCTGGGAAGATCCCACGTGCCGCGGAGCAGCTGGGCCCGTGAGCCACAATTACTGAGCCTGCGCGTCTGGAGCCTGTGCTCCGCAACAGGAGAGGCCGCGATAGTGAGAGGCCCGCGCACCGCGATGAAGAGTGGCCCCCACTTGCCGCAACTAGAGAAAGCCCTCGCACAGAAACGAAGACCCAACACAGCCAAAAATAAATAAAAAAAAAAAACAAATACTTTAAAAAAAGTAAAAGTCTATTAATTAAAAAAAAAAACAAAACACTAGAATCCTTAAGATCCTACACTAATTTTTCCCACAAATCTCCAGCCTTCAGTGACCTCCTGGGGAGAGAGAGCAGGGATTCAGAGTAGGACAGGGCAGGTTCGAATCCTACAACATCAGCTATGTGACCAAGGACAAGTTACTTAACCCCTCTGCACCTCCTACAGCTTTTTTTCTTTTTTTTTTTTTTGCTGCATTGGGTCTTTGTTGCTGTGCGTGGGCTTTCTCTAGTTGCGGCGCGCAGGCTTCTCATTGCGGCAGCTTCTCTCGTTGCGGAGCATGGGCTCTCGGCGCATGGGCTTCAGTAGTTGTGGCTCGCGGGCCCTAGAATGCAGGCTCAGTAGTTGTGGCGCGCAGGCTTAGTTGCTCTGCGGAATGTGGGATCAAACCCATGTCCCCTGCATTGGCAGATGGATTCTTAACCAATGCACCACCAGGGAAGTCCCCTCCTACAGCTATTAATGAGTGAATGGATACCATGCACCTAGAACAGTGCCTGGTATACACCAAACACTTTATACATATTAACTATTATTGCTGTTGTTGTGGGCAATCCTATACCTCTGGCTCTAACAAGTACTTTCATCAGGCTTCCTTCTCTCCAGAGCACAGGCAAAGCAATCCAATCCTGGCCTCTGTGTTCACTGCCCTGGGGGACTGTAAAGGTGAAAAAGCTTCTCTGCCATGTGGGGAGGGGAAAACCAGCAAGATGCCCCCAAGGCACTCTACATATATCCCTTCTCCAATCCCTGCCACAACCCAGGAGGTCAAGGTAATCGTGGTGCCCGTCCACAGAGGAGTTAGGTCACTTGGGCAAGGCTGCACACACACACACAACGGTATTTCCCTGCCTCTCTACGCAGTGGCAGAGGGAAAGTCATTTCTCTGCTCGAAGGCCAATCCTTGCAATGCACTCAGCGGGCATAACGGAGAAAAGAAAAAGATGGTAAGGTTCTTTGGGTGCCCGCTGCAGGCCAGGAATTCTGCCCGAGGTCAGGCAGCAAAGCAGCGCTGAGACCCTGATCTGCCTGACCTCTTCCACACCACACTGCTGGCCTGCTGGGGGCCAGGGAAGCCTGACTGAAAAAGCGGGAACTTGAACTGTGCTTAAAAAAACAGGAAGAGCTAGAATACAGAATAGGTAAACCCATAAAGATAGAAGGCTACTGCTTAATAGGTACAGGGTGTCCTCTGGGGGTGGTGAGAGTGCTTTGTAACTAGACAGACACGGTGGTTGCACGTTACAAATGTACTAAATTGCCACTGAACTGTTCACTTTTAAATGGCTAATTGTTTATATAATTGTTAAATTTCTAACTTAACAGTTCATTGTTCTAATTGTATTAAAAGTATACATGGTTTCACGTTATCTGAAATTCACCTCCGTAAGAAAATACTTTATGGAAAGGACTGCAACAGGTAGATGAGAGCACATTCCAAGCCGAAGAAGCCACCATGGCAGGAGTCCCCTAGGGGTGGGACAAGACTTCCCATAGTGCCCAGACCGCACACTGAAACACAGGGGAGAAAAGCCAAGCTCACTCCTCTCTCACGTTTCTGATTACACCGTGGGGAGTGTCTGAGGCCAATAAGTCCTTACCTTCTGCATCAGGCAGGCCCCTAACAGGAAACAACAGGCACTCTCAAATAAGGAGGCTTCAAGGAGGTTTACTTATAAGGGGCCCTACAGAGAAGTGGTGGCGAGAAGTGATTCTCAACCAGGATTTCAACCCCCCCCCCCAAAACAGGGCATTTGGCAATGTCTAGAGACATTTTTGGCACAACTAGGGAACTGCTCCTGGCATCTACTACAGTGTACAGGACAGCCGCACACAACAATCATCCAGCCCGAATGTCAATAGTGCCGCAATTGGGAAATTCTGCCCTAACTTAAGTCTGATTGTCCCATTTCACAGATGATGAAACTGAGGCTCCGAGAAGCTAAAAAACTTAAACCTCTACTTGTGCTCTGAACCCCATCTCCTCTCACCTGCTCAAGGACATACTCCAGGGCTTCCCTGGTGGTGCCGTGGATAAGAATCTGCCTGCCAATGCAGGGGAAACAGGTTCAATCCCTGGTCCAGGAAGATCCCACATGCCGCGGAGCAACTAAGCCCGTGCGCCATAACTACTGAGCCTGTGCTCTAGAGCCCGTGAGCCACAACTACTGAGCCCACGTGCCACAACTACTGAAGCCTGCGCGCCTAGAGCCCGTGCTCTGCAACAAGAGAAGCCACCGCAATGAGAAGCCCGTGCACCACAACGAAGAGTAGCCCCCGCTTGCCGCAACTAGAGAAAGTCCACGCGCAGCAACGAAGACCCAACACAGCCAAAAATAAATAAATAATAAATAAATAAATATTAAAAAAAAAAAAAAGGACATACTCCAGCAACGGTCCCTCTTTTTCCAACATCGTCAATTCTTTCTTCTCATCTGTGCAATTCCTACAGCATACGGGGATGTCATAATACCTCCCCCCAGTTTAATAAAAGCCGTGCCTTGCTCCCACGTGCCGCTCCAGCCTCCACCTCATTTCTCTGCTGCCCTGTCCAGCACAGCTCTTCCTTCATGAGAGCGGCCAGGCCCTCTGTGAGGGCCACCCCTTCCACAATGGCTGTTCCCAGCTCTGGCCAAAGGCCCTTTTGTTCCCATCTCCTCCTGCACCGAATTATCTACACAGGGGCCATAACATCTGGAACACAACAAATGACTTACTGACATATAACAAACACATGATACAGTCAATGATATTATATGATTTGTTCAACGCACCCTGCAAAACTGCGATTAACACGGCATTTTTATGGAGCCCTGTGAGCATGTGGAGCGCTGTCTCAGATGATTTGTGTTTCTGGTTCCCCTCCTCACAGAAGGAACTCAACAACTGTTGGATCAAGACTCCGGGGTTCGGTTCTGTAGTCCCTCAAGCGGCTGCTTTAAATGGAGAGGACCAGAATGGCCTTGTGCATGCAATGCACATTGCATGAGTGAAGCACTAGTTTTGTCTGCATTAGCACATGAACAGATAAAATGGACAATCATTCACCCCCAAAGTCAGGGCACTGGGTCCCAGTATTGTGGGGTAAAGTGGCACAGCTGGAGGAGGACAAAAGGACAGACTTTCCTTCACCACACAATGGAAAGAGGCAGACTCTGCTTGGAGGCAGATGGGCTCGGGCCATCCAAGTGGCCTTGTGATGCCTGAGAACAAAGACTGGGTCAACAGTGGACTCATAAATGGGCAAAGAATTCCCTCTAGAGCAGAGGTCGGCAAATATTTTCTGTAAAGAGCAAAATGGTAAATATTTTTGGCTTTTCAAGCCAGATGGTCCCTGTCACAGCTACTCAATCAGAGTGCAAAAGCAGCCAGAGACAATAGCAAGAATGGGTATGGCTGGGTTCCAATAAAGCTTTATTTACAAAACAGGTGGCCAGCCCAGTTTGCCAATCCTTGCTGCAGAAAAAAAAAAGAAAAACTGCAGTGTGCAAATACTTTGAAGAGAAAGTGTATCTTCCCTCATGGTTGGAGAAATGCAAATTATAAACTTACCAAATCAACCACCACATGTTACCACTGTATAACTACTAAATTCACCAAGAAACATTTAAACTGAAATTCTTCATTGCTGGCAAAGCTCCAGGGAAACACAATGGTCAGGATGGCCATCATCAAAAAGTCTACAAATAACAAATGCTGGAGAGGGTGTGGAGAAAAGGGAACTCTCCTACACTGTTGGTGGGAACGTAAATTGATGCAGCCACTATGGAGAACAGTATGGAGGGTCCTTAAAAAACTAAAAATGGAGTTGCCATATGATCCAGCAAGCCCACTCCTAGGCACGTATTGGGAGAAAACTCGAATTCGAAAAGATACATGCCCCCCTATGTTCACAGTAGCACTATTTACAATAGCCAAGACATGCAAGCAGCCTAAATGTCCATCGACAGATGAATGGATAAAGAAGATGTGGTACATATACACAATGGAATACAACTCAGCCATAAAGAAGAATGAAATATTGGCATTTGCAGCAACATGGATAAATTTAGAGATTATCATACTAAGTGAAATAAATCAGACAGAGAAAGACAAATACCATGTTATCACTTATATGTGGAATCTAAAAAAAAAAAATGATACAAATGAACTTATTTACAAAACAGAACCAGACTCACAGACATAGAAAACAAACTTATGGTTACCAAAGGGGAAAGAGGGGGAGGGATAAATTAGACATTTGGAATTAACAGATATACACTACTACATACAAAGTAGATAACAAGGACCTACTGTATAGCACAGGGAACTATATTCAATATCTTATAATAACCTATGATGAAAAAGAATCTTAAAAAGAATACATATATATGTATAACAGAATAATTTTGCTGTACATCTGAAACACAACATTGTAAATCAACTATACTTCAATTTTTTTTAAAAATGAAATTCCCCATTGCTCGTAAAGCTCCAGGGATACAGGAATGCACCACTGGTAATGAGTACCAGTGCAGAGTCCTGGAAAGCAACGAGCAGGGAATACCAAAAACTACAAGAACATCAAAGCACCTTCCTGACTCCTGGGAAACTAAGCTATGGAGGAATGGGCCAGGGTGCGGGGGTTGGGATTATGAGAAAAGTAATAAGTAACTTCCTTACCAGTCTCTCTGTCTTCCAGGTACCGAGTAAGGCATTGTACATTCATCACTCACTTTCACTTCCATTTTCTGATGAGGGAATTAAGAGTCGGAGTTCAACAACTTGCTCAGGTTCTTCAAATGGGAGTTAAATCCAGGATTGCCTGAGTGCAAGTGTTTTTCCACTGCAACATGATGCCTGCCTAAACATGGTTTCAGGGGTGCAGATTTTTCCCACAGCGTTCTAGAACAGGGGTCAGCAACCTACAGCCCCCAAACTGCAGGTCTTCTAAATAAAGTTTTATTGGAACACAGCCACGTGCTTTCACTTGCGTATTGCCCGTGCTGCTTTTATACAACAGGGATGAGTAGTTGGGATGGAGACCAGATGGCCCACAAAGCAGAAAGTATTTACTATCTGGCCCTTTACAGAAAACGTTTGGCAACTCCATCCTAGAACATCATAAATGGAATTTACTTTCTTTTCCTACAATGGGAGAAAGGTTAAATAACTGCAGCATGTCAATTTAGTGGAATGTTACGCAGCATTTTTAAATAATTGTGAAGAGAAGGAACATGGGTAAATGCTATAATAAGTGAAAACACTAATTCAAATGTAGACTCAATGCAATTAGGTAAAATGCATATGCTTTGAACGTAGACAGAAGTGGAATACCTAAAAATCTAAATATTTAATATGTTAGAAAGGTATATTTATAGGTATATTGTTTTCACAATAGTCTTTAATGTCATTTGGGGGTTTTGCTTTTTTTTTTTTTTTTTTAAGGTGGAGGAGGAAACAGCAGATTCCAAACTATGCAGACACAGGCAAGGAGAAGCGGGGTGCCAGTGGGCAAGTTCCCCCCTCGTGGGAAGCCGGGGAGCACAGGCCTCTGAGGGCTTCTGGATGGGTGAGCACAAGTCAGGGCTGGGAAAGGGCCCTCACTCTCCCTGGCGGCCTCAGGCTGCTCCTCCCACAGCCCTTCCCACCTCAGCAAAAGGCATCCTCACCTGTCCAGCTGCTCAGGAGTCACCCTCGCCTCCCTCGGGTCTCTGCTGAGACATCACCTTCCCTGCGAGGTCTTCCTTGACCACCCCCCACCAAATGACAAGAGCCCTCCCTCCCCCTTCAGTTCCTCCTCCATCCAGACAACAAGCGGGACAGACGCCACCCTTGGGCTCTGGACTGGGCATATGATCCAAGCATGGGCAGCCAGAGCCACGGTGATGCGTTGGTTCCAGGATGGCCGCGAGGCCAGCCAGACCACTATGAGTCAGCCCCAGGACTTCTGCCGGAGCAACTGGAAAAGGCCTGCCCGCTTGGGTGTTGCTACATTGTAGGATGTGACCCAAGAGCTGCTAGGGGCCGTCTTGCCTCCACGGAGGGGAGGTTGCCTGAGGGTGAAGCAACAGAGAGGAAAGTATTGAGAGTTGCGAGCTGGACAGAAAGGTGGTCCTGATGACTAAGCACCAGCTGAGGCTGAAGCCAGGCTATCCCTAGACCTTTCCAGCACAAGATGCTTTAAACTCCCATTGTGTTGGAATCAGCTTCCACCACATGCAATTGAAAAGAGTCCTGGGGAATTCCCTGGCGGTCCAGTGGTTAGGACTCGGTGCTTTCACTGCTGGGGCCCGGGTTTGATCCCTGGTCGGGGAACTAAGGTCCCACAAGCTGCGTGGCGCGGCCGGGTGTGTGGGAGGAAGAGTCCTGGTTAACATACCCATTACTCTAACATTTTGGGTACATTCTTTCAATTCCCTTCAACAAACACCGACAGGACAGCCCTCTGCTAGGTGACAGAAGATGCGCCAAATCGTCATCCAACAAATGACTGCTGAATGTTGAACCCTGAATTTCTGGCCAGGCTCTGCTGCTACCACTGCCTCACTCTCACTGGTAGCATTTTTTTGCGCTGGGTCCTCATTGCTTCGCGCGCGAGGGCTTTCTCTAATTGCGGTGAGCGGGGGCTATTAATTGCTGTGCGCAGGCTTCTCACTGCGGTGGCTTCTCTTGTTGCGGAGCACGGGCTCTAGGCGCACAGGCTTCTGTAGTTGCGGCACACGGGCTTCAGTAGTTGTGGCTCACGGGCTCTAGAGTGCAGGCTTCAGTAGTTGTGGTGCACGGGCTTAGTTGCTCCGCGGCATGTGGGATCTTCCCGGATCAGGGATCGAACCTGTGTCCCCTGTATTGGCAGGCAGATTCTTAACCACTGCACCACCAGGGAAGCCCCTCACTGGTAGCGTTTTAAACAAGTGCAATCGCTTTGGCGGAAAGAGCAATCAAGAACCATCAACACTTTCATGTTAACACTACTTCAGGGAAATCATCCTAAAGACATCATCAAAAGGAAGAAAAACTACCTTGAACAAAAAATGTTCACTGCATCATTATGTATAATAGGAACAAAAAGGAAAAAAAGGTGGGGGGGGATAAGTTTCCACGAGTAAAGTCAGTAATTTAAAAGTTATGCCATATGTATAATGATGGATTACTGATGGATTATGAAGTCCATAAAAGTGATCAATATGAAGACCATGTAGCAATATGATAAAGTTTTATCCAGAAATGTTAAGGGTAAAAGCAAAATGTGAATTTATATGATAGTGATAAAATTACTTCAGCCTATGTCAACATTTCTCAAGCTTTTTCTCATTCTCTGTCAGGATCGTTTTTAGACATTTTTTCCTTAATCACCCCCGCCATGAAATTTTAATACCACAGATGTATCGTACATCATGCATATCTGTGCTTTAGACACAAGAATAGATGTTTCTCCCCCACTGGGGTGATATCACCCCGTTGAGAATGCATGGCCTGTGTGCAGGCAAGACGGTAGCAGGACGGGAGGTGCTTTATCTGGGATTATGTTCACATTGCCAGAATTTAGAGAATTTAGTTCCAAAATTTAAGACCTCTGAGCATTTGACTTCCTGTTGGTCACCCAGGCACAGCCATGCAACCGGGAAGCGGGAGAGTGGAGATCAGTGGGACTGAGGCCATTGCCACGTGCTCACAAGAGAGGCAGGCAGTCAAATGTTTGCTGACAGTGGAACAGTTTCTTCTTACAATCTGCCATAACAGATCAGCCCAGTGCCTTCACTGGGGGGGGAAAAGGTGATATCATCACTTTTTCTGCTTTGAATGACCACAGCTATTCTTTTTTCCGTTCACTCATTTCAGCTGATTCTTTTTTTAACCATTTTCTAAATTGAAGTATAGTTAATTTACAGTGTTGTGTTTCAGGTGTACAGCAAAGTGATTTGGCATATATATATATATATATATATATATATATATATATATATATATATTCTTTTTCAGATTCTTTTCCATAATAGGTTACTATAAGATATTGAATATACTTCCCTGTGCTATGCAGTAGGTCCTTGTTGTTTACCTTTTTTATATATAGTAGTGTGTATGTTATTCCCAAACTCCTAATTTATCTCCCCCTCCACCATCAGCTGATCCTTTATTCCAAATACAAGCCACTGCTGGAGATGACGCAGTCAATGCCAAAGAGAAAATCATGACCTTCAACATTCCAGAAAAATAAGAAAAAAGCTGCCAAAATGAACCTAAACATCAGACAAGACACAGCAGTAAATTACCCACTAAGCCCCCAACTCTGGTGTTTCAGGCCCTTAGAGCTTGTCTGCTTCACTCATTATTTGACCTCTCTGGGTCTGGCTTTCCCCAGGCCTTGAAATGGGGGTTTCAGGGTCTTTCTAACTTAAGAAGGATTCGTGACAGAGTAATTACTGATGGAAATGAGCATCAAGTAGCTTCAACTATAAAGTCTTACCAAAGACAGTGCTTGAGAATCACAATGACTTTCTGACCCTCCAAGTTCTACTTTCCCCAGTAAGAGCAAAAGCATTATCTGAAAATCAGAATTCCTTAGCTAGTAGAGGCAGATGATCAAGTATTCCTACCTACCGGATTCTTTAAAGAGAAACAAGTAAATCATCACACTATCACACTGGAACAACCACCCACATCCGGCAGGTATCCATCCTCCTAGCAATTTGTTTACTTCTACACACATACATGAATCCATAAACATTGTTTTATGTGCATGTTTTGATGTGCATCAAGGTATATATTTTAAATATAATTCTGTACCTTGCTTCTTTTTAGAGAACATTAATGTTGAGATATAGCCACAGTGATGTGTATAAATCTAATTTATTCCTTTTAACATCTTTGAGGTTTTCCATCATGTGACCATACCACATATATTTGTCCACTCCCCTATTAATGGTCATCTTAGTTGTTCCTGGCCCCGTGATGCCCATTTATCTTGTGCATGCATTACCTAACCATTCCACTTCCTGGTGATTTGCACTTAATGTATTTGGCCTTGTACCCATCTGACCTCTGCCTCCACTCCAATATTTTCAGCTGCAAGACACAACAGACTCTAATTGCCAATTTATAGGCTACGCGAGAAACTGAGAAACATGTCAAAGTACACCAAAAGGATTCCATCAGCAAAATCCCACAAAGAAACCTAACGGGATAAACTGTTACCCTCAAAAAAAATGGCAAGGGGGCAAAAAAAACGGGAGAGATGAAAGGGGAACCCATAGTTTAAAAAAAGACTTTGTGGGGCTTCCCTGGTGGCACAGTGGTTGAGAATCTGCCTGCCAATGCAGGGGACACGGGTTCGAGCCCTGGTCTGGGAGGATCCCACATGCCGCGGAGCAACTAGGCCCGTAAGCCACAATTACTGAGCCTGCGCGTCTGGAGCCTGTGCTCCGCAACAAGAGAGACCGCAATAATGAAAGGCCCGCGCACCGCCATGAAGAGTGGCCCCCAGTTGCCGCAACTGGAGAAAGCCCTCGCACAGAAACGAAGACCCAACACAGCCATAAATAAATAAATAAATAAATAAAAATTGTATAACTTTAAAAAAAAAAAAAGACTTTGTGCTTCAAAGGATACCATCAAGAAAGTCAAAAACAACCCACAGAACAGGAGAAAATTTTTTGCAAAGATATCTGATAAGGAACTTGTAGCCAGAAATTATATAGCATTCTTACAGCTCAACAATAAAAACAACCCAATTAAAAAAAAAAAATGGACAAAGAATCTGAACAGACATTGCTCCAGAGAAAATATACAAATGGCCAACAAGCACATGAAAAAATGCTCAATATCATTACTCATTAGGGAAATGCAAATCAAAGCCACAAAGAGATACCACTTTCCACTCACTAGAGATACCACTTTACACTCACTAGAATGGTTATTATCAAAAAGACTATTGGTGAGGGCAGGAAGAAACCAGAACCTTTTTACAGTGCTGTAAATGATGCAGGAATGGAAAATGGTGCAGCTGCTTTGGAAAACAGTCTGACAGTTCCTCAAATACACTCAGCAATTCTGCTCTTAGATATCTGTCCAAGAGAAATGAAAACATATTATCCACACAAAAATTTGTACGTGAATGTTCACAGCAGCATTATTCATAATAGCCAAAAGGTGGAAACAAGTCCATGTCTGTCAAATGATGAATGGATAAACAAAATGTGGAATATCCGTACAACAGAAAATTATTCAGTCACAAAAAGGAATAAAGTACAGATACATGCTACAACATGATGAATCTTAAAAACATGATACTTAGTGAAAAGAGACACAAAAGGTCACATATTGTATGATTTGATTTATATGAAATATCCAGAATAGGCAAATCCATAGAGAGAGAAAGTAGATTAGTGGTTGCCTGGGGCTGAAGGAACAGAAAATGAAGAAGAGCTATTAACAGGTGTGAAGTTTCTTTTCTGGAGTAATGAAAATGTTCTAAAATTTATTATGGTGATGTTTGCACAATTCTGTAAATATGTTAAACATTAAAAAAAAAGAGAGAAAGAGACCTAAAAAAATTAAAAGACAAACCAATTTGCATTGTTTAAACCATATTTAGACCCTGACTTTTAAAAATACACTATAGGGAATTCCCTGGCAGTCCAGCGGTTAGGACTCAGAGCTTTCACTGCCGGGGCCTGGGTTCAACCCCTGGTCGGGGAACTAAGATCGGGCAAGCCATGCGGCGTGGCCAAAACAAAAATACACTGTAAAATAAAATTATAGGGCAATCATGGAAATTTAACATTGAATATCTGATATTAATGAATTACCGCTCATTTCCTATAGGTATGATAATGGAATTGAGTTATTTTTTTTAAAAAGGAGTCCCTATATCTTAGAAATATTTTTTTAAAAATTTACAGATGAAATGATATAGGACTTCCCTGGTGGCGCACTGGTTAAGAATCCACCTGCCAATGCAGGGGACATGGGTTCAATCCCTGGTCTGGGAAGATCCCACATGCTGTGGAGCAACTAAGCCCGTGCACCACAAGTACTGAGCCTGCGATCTAGGGCCTGCAAGCCACAACTACTGAGCCCGCGCACCACAACTACTGAAGTCCGCGTGCTGCAACTACTGACCCGTGTGCTACAACTACTGAAGCCTGCGGGCCTAGAGCCCGTGCTCCACAAGAGAAGCCACCGCAATGAGAAGCCCGCGCACCGCAGCGAAAAGTAGCTCCCGCTCGCTGCAACTAAAGCCCGCGCACAGCAACGAAGACCCAACGCAGCCAAAAAAAAAAAAAAGAACAAGAAGAAATGATAGGATTTGCTGGGTGTCTAGGATTTGCTTCAAAATAAACTGGGGAGAGAGGTAGGAAGTAGTCAGGTATGTGGGTGAAGTGTCATGAGTTGGTAATTGTTCATTAGACTATTCTCTCCACTTTTTTTTGCTTGAAATTTTCTTTAAAAAAAATACGCAAAAGAGAGTAAATATTTCCATGCCACATTATTTTATGTGCCAATTATTAATCCCATAGGTGGAAAATACCTTGGACTTCCCCTTCCAATCCTCAGCAACCACTTTTTCTGCCTCAATTACAATCTTTCCAAAAGAAGGCTTTCATCCTTCATGGTTTTTCCTTAAAAAGCCATGTGTTGGTTTCCTTCTGTAATTTGTTTAACCTTAGACCTAATGGGGTTTCTTAACTGAATTTTAAAACTTCCTTAGTTTTGACAGTAAGTTGCTCCTTAAAGTATACATTGGTCAGTTTCCCTTGGCTTGTCAATTTCACTTGCTCCCAATGAAGACAGTAGAGAGAATGGTCCAGAACTGTGAGCTCAAGGCAGAGACTCCATGGTCACATTAAAAAGAAAAGCTTCTCGGGCTTCCCTGGTGGTGCAGTGGTTGAGAATCTGCCTGCTAATGCAGGGGACACGGGTTTGAGCCCTCATCTGGGAAGATCCCACATGCCACGGAGCAACTAGGCCCATGAGCCACAACTACTGAGCCTGCGCGTCTGGAGCCTGTGCTCCGCAACAAGAGAGGCCACGATAGTGAGAGGCCCGCGCACCACGATGAAGAGTGGCCCCCGCTTGCCGCAACTAGAGGAAGCCCTCTCACAGAAATGAAGACCCAACACAGAGAAAGGAAGGAAGGAAGGAAGGAAGGAAGGAAGGAAGGAAGGAAGGAAGGAAGGAAGGAAGGAAGGAAGGAAGGAAGGAAGGAAGGAAGGAAGGAAGGAAGGAAGGAAGGAAGGAAGGAAGGAAGAAAGAAAGAAAGAAAGAAAGAAAGAAAGAAAGAAAGAAAGAAAGAAAGAAAGAAAGAAAGAAAAAAAAAAAGAAAAGCTTCTCAGGGCGTTCTTAGCCCCAGCCCTTGTCCCAGAGCTGGGCCAGAAAACAACCCCACCTGAACCCCACAGGGATCCTTACAGAAACAATGGCAGCTCTCAAGTTCCTGACTACACACCATGTAAGGGGCACAGTACCATTCGCTTTACCTGAGTAACATTAGTCATTGCAACAACCCTAGGATACAGGTACTATTATTTATCCTCATTTTGCTGAGACTTCCAGAACGGCAGAGCAACTTGCTCTAAATCACACAGGTTTATGTGGCAGAGCAGGTATTTGAACCCAAGATGTCTGCCCACAAGGTCTGCACTTATTTCAGGCTGTACTACCTCCTGGGTGGAAACCAGCTCATGGCATCTTTGTTGTGGTATCACTAATGTTCAAGGACCAGAAACTCTAGTGAGGCCAAAAATCATCTGACAACAGAAGCTGGACTATCTCCCAGGAAAACCCCCCTCCCCAGTTCCCCCATTAGGACCATCAATTTCACAAACCTTGCTCATGAATAGCAAAACAAAAGGCACCTAAGTTATGTAAAATGATCCACAGAGTTAACTTAAAAGTTAAAGATGAAGAGAGACACATGGCCTTCACCTTGCCCCGCCTCGACCTCCAGACATGCCTGAGTCCAAGGCCAGGGCCAGCTGGGCTGGTTGCAAGGATTCTGTAGAGGCTATTCCACAGTGAGGGGAAAACAGGCAGAAGGAGGGTAGGCGGGTCCTCCTAAGTAAATCCAGATCCCAGTCAGGGCAGCTGCGAGGCTTCCCTGAGTCACTCCCATCTCTACATACTACACCCAGGAATGACTTAGCACCAAAACACCAACGGATCTCATGAGTGGAAAGGGCTGAGAACACGCGTCCAAGTCTAGGGACTAAACTTCAGAAACACTGAAGGCAAGCTGTCCACACATACCTCAAGCCTCCCACCAAAACCACCCCGCTCCCCAGTGGGAGGGACAGGGTCGGACTGGGAAGGGCAGAGGTCCCCAAATGAGTTCAGCATTGGACAAGAGGGGAAGGGGTGCTGGGCAGGACTAGGGAGACCTCAAATGAGCTAGGAAAAGAAATGGAAGGAGCTGGAGTATGAAAAAATAACCAAAATACAAGAAGCAGAACCAGAGAGGGAAAATGAGGAGAACCAAGCGTCCTCTGGAACCGAGAGCTAGCGGGGGACACAAGGCTCAGGAGGCAGCAAACTAAGAATGAGGCACTCTTTGCCTGTGTGTAGATCGGAGTGACTGGGGACAGGGGCCTGGGTGGTGGGAATGACTGGGGAGCAGGGGGACCCGCAACTGGAACTGGGACTCAGGGAGTCTAGGAGTTAGGAGGAACTGAGACACAGGAGGTCTGAGAACTGGGGGTCGGTAACTGGACTGGGAGGGACTGGGCGATCTGGGGGACAGGTGTCCAGGAGCCGGTTGTAAGTGATGGACAGGAGTCAAGGGACTAGGAGTGCCTGGACCCGGGACGCCAGAAAAGTGCAGGTGACCAGAAGCTAGGAACTGGGCGTACATGGGGGTCAGGAAACTGGGAGCGATGGGACGGGGTCCGCGAGCGAGCGGGACGCAGGGACTCGGGGGCCGGAGTGTGCAGCTGGTGCGGCGGGAGCCGGGGCGGCTGGGGCGGGTGACAGCGGCCAGGCCGCCACTCACCGCTCATGGTGCCGCTCCCCGGGCCGGTGCCTGCCGTGCCGCCGCCACTGCCGCCACTGCCGCCGCCACTGCCGCCGCAGCCCTCCAGACAGGCCAGGAGACGGTGCGCCCCGCCCCGCCTGCCGCCCCGCCCCGGAAGTAGAACCCAGCCGGCGCGGCCCCGCCCCCCGACCCGGAACGTAAACACCCGCGCCGGGCGGCAGAGTTGGGGTGATGCTCGCCGCGCCGAGTCTGCTGGACGCCCGAGGCAGACCGGAGACCCCCGCAGCGACGCCTCGCGATCAGCAAGGCGGGGACTGGACGGGACGCCTCCCCGCCATCCTGGGCTCACACCTCTGTCGGGGAGCCAGACGGGACGGTGGCCACGAGAAACGAGACAACGCGGTTCCAGAGAGCGCTAGAAGCGGAACGGGGAAATTTAAAAAGAGGAATGGGCCAAAGCGTGGGGACAGGGGAGGTGGGCTGTCCCGGGGGGCCACTCTCTGGAGACGACTTTAGAGACCTGGATGGTAAGAGGGAGACGGCCCGGGAAGATCGACGGGAAGGGTGTTCCAGAAGGAGGGGTTGACTGGAGCGAAAGGGTGAGGGAGAAGAGGTGTGAGAGAGGAGATTGAAGAGGTGGGTGGAGGGCCCTGCAGGCCGTGATGAATGGGTTGGACTTTCCTGCCTAACTCTAAGGAGATAAGAGAATGCGAAATCATTACAAGAATTTAAGGAGGGGAGTGACGCAATGTGAATTAGGTTTTAAGGTGATTCCTCTTCCTGGGTTGAGAATGAATTGTAGTGGGGCAGGGTGGAGAAGGGGCAGCTGGTTAGGGGGCCACTGCAATTGTCTGGCAAGAGATACTAGTGCCTGGGGCTAGGGTGGTGGCAGTGGTGTGAACGTAGATGGGTCGTGTTTGAAAGAAGGTCAGGTTACTGCCCCATTTTACAGATAAGGGAAAGGGGACTCAGAAAGGTTAAAGGAGTGTTTTCCCAACTTGTTTTGCCCACAACCCAGAGTAAAAGAAAATGCATTTTACACCACAACCCAGTACACAAATACATATATTTAAGAAGCTGTTTAACAAAACAATTCTGTAGGTAATGTATTCTCTTCGACTTTTCTTTTTTTCAATGCTGACTGAGACGATTGATCCACTCCTAAGTCTTGATCCACAAAACACTGAATTGAGGCCCCCACGGGGAAATGGAGCCAGAATTCCAGCCGAGTTCTGCGTGACCCACATCCCCTTGGTCTTCCTACTACATTGCCTCTCAACACATACTCTCTGGCCCCTGGGAATTTACCTTTTGGATTCAGCAGAGATCGAGAGATCTTTGGAGAAGGATGCTCTGCAGCATTATTTATAATAGAGAAAAAGTGAAAAGCACCAAAGCCAGGTTACAGAAGAATAGCTAAGCAAATCATGGCCCACCTCACAAAGAATCTCGTAGTTTAAAGTGCTAATTATAAAGGTTATGGAAATGCAAGGAAAAGCCAGTGATAACAGAATAAGTTTTAAAAAAGCCCCTTTCAGGGAATTCCCCCGTGGTCCAGTGGTTAAGCCTACATGCTTCCACTGCAGGGGGCATGGGTTTGATCCCTGGTCAGGGAACTGGTAAGATCCCACGTGCCACACGGTTTGGAAAAAAAAAAGCCCCATGCAAAATGGTCTGTACACCATGATTACAATTGTGTCAAAAGTCAAAATACAGTCATGTGCAGGGACTATGATAGAATGTAAAAATGAAAATACTTGTGTGTTTGGTTGGTGGGGTTGTTTTTCCCATTTTCAAAATTGTACTTTGTAGTTGTTGCTAATTTGTTATTCTAGTTAAAGAGTCAGTGTGTCTGAATCCCTCCTCTCCCCCGCAGAAAGCCTAGTTTAGGTCTGTCTGCCTCTGTAACTTTTGGTGAGACATCACATACTTGCTTCATGGAATTGTCATGAGGATACGTGTTATACCTTCTCCTAGCGCCCTGTACCCTTTCTTCATGGCACTTGAGATGGTACAGGTTATTGAACTCGTAGAGTGTGCTTTACATTTTCCACCACCAGCCACTCCCCTTTAAGTATTGTAATTCCTTCCTCCCGAGATTTAGCCTGGTACTGGAGGACCAAGAATCAGAAGCCTGATGTCAGCAGCTCTTCTGGGCTTTTGAAAAAATCTAAACTCATTGAGGGGGGTGAGGGGAGAAGGAAGAAGGCCTGTGAGAAACTAGGAGGAATAGTCCCAGGCCATATAACAGAAAAGGAGTGTGTGCCTGCCCTCAAAGAGACTAGACCTCAAAGCACTAATAAAAACCATGATGGCAACGTAACTAACACAAAGTACTTAACGTGAACCAGAAACTTTTCATGGGAATAAATAAATAGATAATAAATGTATGTGTATGTATATTTTCATTTAATCCTTAAAACAACATTATAAATAGATACTATTATTATCCCCATTTTACAGATGGGGAAACTGAGGCATAGAGTGGTTAAGTAACTTTCTCACAGTCACCCAATGTCTATAACTTCCTAGTAACAGAGCCTGGAGTCAAACTCCAAGAGCCAGTGCCTTCACCACTATACTGCGTTGTCTCCTATGGCCCTCAAAGGCCTGGAATGGAGCCATGATGGGCCCTGAGTGGGTAAAAAGTTCCCACCAAGTTTCTCCATACCCAAAACCTGACACAAAAGCCACAAAGCCCCAAGACCTTCAGGGTCTCTGCTGTGGTGCCAGTGGGCATCTTAACAATGATCAAAGTCAACAGATTACCAGAGGGCACTGCCTATTGCACAGCCCTTTCTGTAGCACCTCAGGACCTTTGCACAACCCAGGGAAGGCAACCCTCTCCCAATAATGACTAAGATTTTAGCCCAAAGAGATGGGGAAACTCAGAAATGGAATTAAATTGATGTGAAGAGGGAAAAGGGAATAGATCAGAATGTCTGGGTTTAAATCTGGCCCTGCCATTTACCGGCTATGTAATCTTGCTCTGACTTAGTTTCTGTCATCATCTGTAACATGCAGATAATAATGATCCACGTACCTTGTGGTTTGTTGTATATATTAAATGAGTTAGTACAGGTAAAGCACTTGGAACAACCCCTAGCACATTAGTAAGGGTAAATAAATGCTAGCTGTCATTATTATTACCTGCATGTAGGTGCAAAAATGATACCTAGTACCCATTTATCACAGTTTGCAACTACACGTTTATTTATGTGATTATAATAATGCCTGATGCCTCCATGAAGCTGAAAGCTCACAAGGTCAGGAACTGGCCATGCACTGCACACTGAATTAGTGTGGCTGGCTCTAGGCTTCTCCTGTAGATAGAAAGTACATAGGATGCTCGAGAGTCAAGTCTAGGAACCCTGAGGATGAACTGACCCTTTTATTCACTATTCCACATCGAGCTGCAAACCCATCAGATGGAACCATGTGATCATTGTGGCCACCAGCTGACCCCACAGCCACCTTCTGCCTCCCTTGGACCCACCCAGGAATTTCTGAGCCTTCTTTATGTTTCCCAGATATGCTGAGATTGTGCACTTAACACTACCTGATGGCATGAAGAGGAGTGGGCAAGTTCTAGAAGTTAGTGGTTCCAAAGCAGTGGTTCAGGTATTTGAAGGGACTTCAGGTATAGATGCCAAGAAGACATCCTGTGAGTTTACTGGGGATATTCTCCGAACGCCAGTGTCTGAGGATATGCTTGGTCGGATATTCAATGGATCAGGAAAACCCATCGACAGAGGTCCTGTTGTACTGGCTGAAGACTTCCTTGATATCGTGGGCCAGCCAATCCATCCTCAGTGTCGGATCTATCCAAAGGAGATGATTCAGACCGGCATATTGGCCATAGATGGCATGAACAGTATTGCTAGGGGGCAGAAAATTCCTATCTTCTCTGCTGCTGGCTTACCGCACAATGAAATTGCAGCTCAAATCTGTCACCAGGCTGGTTTGGTAAAAAAATCCAAAGATGTAGTGGACTACAGTGAGGAAAATTTTGTGATTGTATTTGCTGCTATGGGTGTAAACATGGAAACTGCCCGGTTCTTCAAATCTGACTTTGAAGAAAATGGCTCAATGGACAACTTCTGCCTCTTTTTGAACTTGGCTAACAACCCAACTATTGAGCGAATTATCACTCCTCGCTTGGCTCTAACCACGGCCGAGTTCCTGGCCTATCAGTGTGAGAAACATGTATTGGTTATCCTAACAGACATGAGTTCTTATGCTGAAGCACTTTGAGAGGTTTCAGCAGCCAGGGAAGAGGTTCCTGGTCGATGAGGTTTCCCAGGTTACATGTATACAGATTTAGCCACAATATATGAACGCGCTGGTAGAGTGGAAGGTAGAAATGGCTCTATTACTCAAATTCCTATTCTCACCATGCCTAACGATGATATCACTCACCCCATCCCTGACTTGACTGGATATATTACAGAGGGGCAGATCTATGTGGACAGACAGCTACACAACAGACAGATTTACCCGCCTTTTAATGTGCTGCCCTCGTTGTCTCGGTTAATGAAGTCTGCTATTGGAGAAGGTATGGCCAGAAAGGATCATGCCGATGTATCTAACCAGCTGTATGCATGCTATGCTATTGGTAAGGATGTGCAGGCCATGAAAGCCGTAGTTGGAGAAGAAGCCCTTACCTCAGATGATCTGCTTTACTTGGAATTTCTGCAGAAGTTTGAGAGGAACTTCATTGCTCAGGGTCCTTACGAAAACCGCACTGTCTATGAGACTTTGGACATTGGCTGGCAACTGCTCCGAATCTTCCCCAAAGAAATGCTGAAGAGAATCCCTCAGAGCACCTTGAGCGAATTCTACCCTCGAGACTCTGCAAAGCATTAGCTGCTACTTCATCGCTGGCTCAATGCTCTTGTGAAATACTGGTTCTGTTTTCTTTATTCCTTTTGCACTCCCCCATCCCCACCTTTGTGTTGGAGTTTACTGTGTTACCCTGTAATTAAAAACAAAGAATGGGTAAAAAAAAAAAAAAGAAAGTACATAGGATAACCTTGCTTTCCTTTAACAATAAAAAGAAATCCAGTCTGTCCTGAAATGTATGTGTGTGTGTATAGGAGAGAAGTGGTCTAGCCACAGAAATGTGTGACTATGGAATCTACACATTGCAGTGCTTTTTTTTTTTTTCAGTGAGTCAATTTAATCATGAAACCAAGGAAGTTGCCACAGCTAAGCTCCCAACAGTAAGGTAGAAAAATATATCTAACAAAGATTTTCCAGAATTAGAGAACAAAAAGCCATATCATCCACTGATAAGTACAATCATCCTAAAAAGATCTGATACATCATCCTTTTCTTCTGACAAAAGATTTTCCAAGTAGCTCTATACCATCGAAATGGTTAATTAGCTGGGAAAATTGATTTCTCCGTCCCCGTGACACTGGAGGCAGCTAGCAGGCTGTTGCAGTAGTCGTTTGTTTTCGTGGTGACAAGAATGGTTGCACCTTCCTCCATGGCTGGGAGTGGAAAGAAATGGTCAGAATCGACCTTTGGTTTGCTCCTGACACAGTCTTCACACGTACATTCTTCCACTGTGTACCCAAGGCCTCTCGAAAGAAGAGTTTCCGCACCAGTCCCGCCATTGTCGCTCTCATACAGGTCTGCATTAGCTTCCTTCTGGAGAGCCGATCCTGATTATGCAGAAACAGAACCGTTAACCTAAACTTTTCAGGGCGCATGGTTGTGCCAGACTTAGCAGCACACATCCGGGATCAAAGCATCGTGAGATGTGTCTCTTCCCACAGAACAAATAAGTGGGTCCTACACTAGAAGTCATGAACTGACAGACCATGGGCCACACTGGGTTCAAAGACATGCTTGGTTTAGGGCGTACGGTGTTTTTAAGTGTTTGCTTGTCTGTTTTACATTGGCCCACATTTGCAAAGCAAGAGATTTTACATACAAATCTAGACAACTGGTCTCTTTTTTTTTTTTTTAAGAAAACAAAATGTGGCCACTAGGAGCCAACATTCCTACACGGAAACAATTGGGAGTCGATAGCACCTGTCTCCTTCAAGCAGGGCACGGGCTCCCCTATCGCCGAAGCCTCAAGCAGCCCACTACATTCGTTTCTCACCCACTTGGCCCTTGGATGCATTAAGGTACTGAGCCTTTTTACACACGTGAAATGACAAATTACCATATGTTACAGCACACCAAAATCAGTGTTGGGTGACACTTTAGAATTCACAGTAAAGATGCTTCTCTTACAGAGCATTTTGTGGCAGATTACTTTTTTTTTTTAAATGAATCTGTCATGCTCACAGAAGGAAGGAGTCTCCGCTACATCCCCATATATGTCTATGAAGGCACGTTTACTACTTCCTCAGCCTTCTGCAGTGTAACTTCATCTTCCAAAACGTCACACTAAAGTCACTCCCCACCTGTCTCTCAGACCCCAGGCAAAAAAAGAGAAATGAGTAAATCATATGGAATAGCCATCTCCCTCCCTTTACTGCACTAGAAAGCAAATGAGGTGGACGCTTTACAGATTATGCACGGAAAATACATGCAAAAGAAATAGGGCAATGGCTGCAAAGTGTTCGGGAGTTAGATCATGGGCAAAGGTGCTGAAATATTTTGATCTTACAAAGCCTTTAAGTAGAACATTCACTTTTCTGGGACTGGTTCTCTACTGCTTAATAAAGATAAAAATCTTTGAGATGATTGCTTAAATAATCCAGGAGCAACCGGTATTCATTTCTAGCATTTTTCACAGTAAAATGTTCACCCAAGCAAACAACACTTGTATTTGTATGAAAATATGGCCACGGATCTTGCCAAATATACTTTCCCCAATAGTACCAAACCTGGCTAGCTTTTCTGATAGCATGACGTTTAATCAATGTGCTAACTTTGTCAAAGAGATGGATGTTTCCCAAGGAAGCCTCAGTACTTCAAAAGAGTAATTAGAAAAAATGTTGGGGAAGGCTGACATTGTAGGACATCAGCAAAGAAGTCGTAAAAATTGAAAAGAAAACTTGCTTCTTCCAAGAGTTCATTTAACCTGTCATCTAACACACTCAAAAGGGCCCTTACCAGATGAGACACTCAACATGAAAAAAGAAAAGGAACTGAAATTCATCATAGCCACCTCTTGGAAACAGATTTCAAAGATCAACCATCAAACCAACCTGTGTTTTTAAATTCGTCCTTTAATGGCTCGGAGCTCATCTTCCTGAGCAAGAACATCAACACGAAAACTGTCAAAGAAACTATCAAGCTGAGGCCCAAACAGGTCCAGAGAATTGCATTTGTTCCTTTCACTGAATTAAAAGAATGTCAGAGAGATAATGAACTGATAACATCATATCCACATCAAGTAAAGATTATTTGCCGTCCAATTCCCCTAATTCCTCAGCATTGACTTTTAAATTCTAAACAATACTTAACTAGGAGAGCTGATAAAAAATCTCTGCTGTTAAGATTGCAGAATAAAATTGAGTTCAGTTCTGAATAATTGTTCGTTCCTGTTGGCATTTAAATGTTGCCTAATTTTCTTCCTTTTTTTGATCCAGAAAATCTCACCACCTTCCCCGTAATACTTCTTCTTTGAATAAAGTCAATACAGAGAGAAGACGTCACACCAATGAGGAATTGTTCGAGCAGTATTACTTACTTGTATTACAATAACGCTGACATATTAGAGGAGGGGTATTAGGGCATCGAAGGTGACACGGTTTGCAAGCATTCAGCAATCTGTCAAAATATTCATTTTGGAAGCACTGTTGAGCCATCTGGAACGGGATCGCAAAAAGAAACAAGGAAACCACAGAAAGAACAGCATGGGAGGACAAGTAAAATCTCGTCGAGAATTCCCCAGCAAATGTAATGACAGCTACTAGAATGTCGAGGGAAAAAAAGAACTTCACATCAATGACTTGGTTCTTATGGGGGCTGACTCCTTGTACCGTGGCTAAGGATTTGAATACCAACACTAATTCCAGTTTCTAAGTTTGAGGCCCGGGTGGGGTAAGAGATGGAGCGTATGTAGCAAGGGCTATGGTTTATACCTGAAACAGAAACTGCTTATTTATAGAGGAAATTTCTCAGGCAGGTGACAGTTGCAGGATGTCAACAAGCCTGAGGCATCAAGCAGAAGGTTCAGTAACCATTTTTGGAGCATCTGTTTGTGAGCTGTGCTGTGTGATGGGCCCCAGGGAGAGAGATAAGACAAGGTCTGTGTCCCTCAAGAACTAAAAATCTAACAGAGGAGATAGAAATTCACTCGAATAACCACAAAGTGTAGTAGGAAGATAGAATATGAGAGGGAAGGAATATGAAGCATGCCTACCAGGTTTTAAACCTAGGAAGAATCCCAGAATTCCGACAAACAGGGATTTCTAGGGTAAAAGTTAAATTGGCAAGAGGGTTGGGGGGAAGATAGGTTTGGGACATAATAATAATATATGACTATTAATATATTATTAATATCTATGTTCCATTGTTGAAATTTTAGAAAAACAACAGTTGAGCATGTAGAAAAATTATCTGCAATCATAGCATCCAGAAATAATCACTGTTAGTATTTTGGTGTATCACACAGAGTTTGCAAACAGGCCTGCCAATGTGTTCTTTTTTTTTTTTTAATTTTTATTTTATTTTATATTACAGTATAGTTGATTTACAATGTTGTGTTGGTTTCAGGTGTAAAGCAAAGTGATTTAGTTATACATATACTTGTATCTATTCTTTTTCAGATTCTTTTCCCATAAAGGTTATTACAGAGTATTGAGTAGAGTTCTCTGTGCTATTGCCAATGTGTTCTATTTGGCCAACTCCTGGGAGGATTTCTGTAGGTGGATGGAGGGATAGATAGACAGATAAATAGATAGATAGGGAGGTGCATTTTCCTTTTTACATAAATGGAATCACATGCGTTTGTTTCTAACCATACTGAGAAATAAATCAAAATCTTACATTCCTCTAGGGTCCAGGCAGTGAGGTCAACAGGTGTGACACCCTGGGTGGGACAACCAGGAGCTGAAAGGGCTGGCCCAGCAGGTCCCACGCCCTCATGCTCCTGCCAAATGGTGACCTTTGGGAGACAGGAAAGGACACAGGAAAAGCATGATTAGAGATAGGCAAGGACAAAGATTACCCCTCCTATCAGCCAAGCAAGGAGAGCTTCAGGAAAGGAAAGAAGTGGGGTCAAATTCTGCAGAAAAGTCAGAGGTGGTGCACTAAGGAAGGGGGTCATTGGTGGCCTTTGAGTATGTCAGTGGGCATATTCTAGGTATTTAAGGAGTGGAGAGAAAGAGGAGGTGGCCAAGGTGGGCCACGCCTGGGAAGTCTGGTGGAAACCAGAACTGAGCTTCGATATCTCTTGGAAAAGAAAGCACTACTGTTTCTGACAGATGTACTGGCTCAGGTGCCTGAAGTCCCATGTAGAAGGACGTGCACTGCAACATCATTTGTATTCACAAGAGCCTGACCATCAGTGGGGAATCCACTGTAGAATACGACACAGCCATCAAAAAGAATGAGACCAATGTGCTCTGATATGAACAATACATCACCAAGTGGAAGATACAAGGTACTGAACAGTGTGTTTATAATCTTCTCTCCTGTGTTTACAAAATAAAATATGTAGAGTCTATATATAGAGATATAAACATACGCTACATCTGGAAAGATACTCAGGAGACTGATAATAATCACTGCCTCTGGCAAGAGACATAAAGTCCAGGGTGGAAGAAAATAAAAAAAACTTACTTTTCACTGCAAAATCTTTGGTACTGCTTGAATAACTTTTTTAATAATGATGATTTTTTTTTTAATAAGAATCATTTTTTTAAAGTGTGGTGTCTTAGTCCATTCAGGCTGCTATACAAAATACCATAGACTGGGTGGCTTATAAACAACAAAAATATATTTCTCACAGTTCTGGAGGCTGGGAAATCCAAGATCAAGGTGTCAGCAGATTTGGTGTCTGGTGAGAGCCCACAGAGAGCTAGCTGTCTTTTCACTATAAACTCTCATGGTGGAGGGGGCAGGAGATCTCCCTGGATTCTCTTTTATAAGGACACTAATCCCATTCATGAGGGCTCCACCCTCATGACCTAATAATCTCCCAAAGACTTCCAAATGCCATCACACTGGGGATTAGGTTTCAACATAAGAATTTGGGGTGGGGGGGCACAAACATTCAGTCTACAGCAACTGGGGAGCTTGGAGGAGGGAAAAGAGTAGAGTGAAAGAAAAGTTTTCCAAAGATGAAGAGCATAGGCTAAGGGGGGAAGAGTAAAGATTAAAGAAGTCAGAGAAATCAGTGATGGGCAGAGTCTGAGACAGTGTGAGGCCTGAAAGCCAAAGCACCAAGGAAGCCCTTCCCCGGCACCCTCACTGAGCCGTACGAGCAGTGAAGGCCTGCTGAGGTTGCTCTTAATCCCTTGTAGGCCTCGGGCGTCTTGGAAAAGCCCAGGAATGGCTCCGTCCTCAGAGAGGTCACTGCAGACATCTACTGGCATGTTGCCAAGCCTCTCAGATGTGCTGGGTGGGCTTCTAGGGACCAGGCCGGGAGGCTTCATCTTGCCTCAGGCTCTCTCCCCACAAGCATCTTCTCTCCCCCAGTTGTTTCAAGCTCGAACCAGACAGTGCAGGCCTTGGAGCAGTACCACATCAATGGATGGGCGGCCCAGAGAGGATGGTGATGCCATCCTGCTGAGGCTCCCCAGGGTAGCTCTGGTCCCTCCCCTTCCCCCGGTTTGCTGTTCAGCTTGTTCAGCTCTCTCTTTGATTCTGTGAGGAAAACCTGTGATCCTTCCAATAAAATCCCATTTTGGCTTAAGTTAGCCAGAGTCAGTTTGGGTTGGTTGCTAACAATCCAAAAATAAAAATAAAATCCTTAACCGTTTTATCCCATTCTTAACTAATTCCTCCACTCTTGCCTGAAATGTCGACAATAGACACTGATTGAGGGCCTTCCCCTTTGCTCCTCAGGATAGGGGTGACTGGTGAATTCTGGCATCTTAGGGTCAGCTGCTTCTCCTCCATGACAGGGAAGGAGGTGGGGAAACACAGACAGATAGAGATAAGTGTGCAAAAGGATTTGGGAGATGTCATACTAGTCAGGACTCTTTCCATAAGAAACGACATAAACACTGAAGTTCAAAAAGAACTTACTGGTATTATTGCTGAAAAGTCCAACGGTAAAATCAGCTTTAGTAGCTCGACTTTTGACCAAGTTTCTCTCTGTCACTTGCCTCAGCAATGCCATCTTCTGGGTCTTGGCTCCATTCCCAGGTCTTTCCCTCATGGTCACAAGAGAGCTGCAGCACTTGCAGCCCTCACACACTAATTCCTTCTAAACTCTCCCTCATCATCTCATCTGCTCCCATGTTTTTTTGTTTGCTTGTTTTTTGTTTTTTGTTTTGTTTTCATTTTTGTTTTTTTGGCCATGCCATGTGGCTTGCAGGATCTTAGTTCCCCAACCAGGGATTAAACCCATGCTCCCTGCAGTGGAAGCGCAGAGTTGGGCCACCAGGGAATTCCCTGCTCCCATGGTTTGAAACGAGTTACCTTCCAAATCTATATATCCAACTCCAACCTTGGCCCTGAAATCAAACCTATCTACCAACTGCCTACTTGGTACATCCATTTCAAGTCTAAGAGGCATCTCAAACTTTATTAAAGTGCATTTGGATTCTCCAAAAGGGAAAGAATGTATGCAGCCTTTTCAAACCTACTTGGTCATTGAATTCCTTTTTTCAAGGACCACCTATGAACATTTAGGAATATATGTTTTATGGAACATAATTTGGGAAAAATCAGGCCAGATTATCTCCACAATTTCCTCCAGTTCTCAAAGACTGTGATTTGGGGATTTAGCAGAGTGACAGTAAAACAGAAGTAGCATGGTTTTAAAGCAAGGATTTTTTTTTTAAGTTTCGTGATAAAGTTTGCTGATGTGATAACATCACCAAAAGAGTGCTGGGTCTGACCTCACTCTACACAGAAAGAACAGGGAGGAAAACCAATCCCCAAGTCAGCATCAAGCTTCAGCAGTCACTCAACGCTCTAAAGAAGCGAAGAGACGCTGCCTCAAACTTCCAAAGCCATTAGCATGTTCTGCAAGGAAAATTCCATCCATTTAAAAGATCCTTTATCCAAATTACTAAACTACCAGCAAGCTTTCACAGCAGAACACTTTGACCTTTTAGCTCTTAACTCCAAGCCAACAGTACACAAGTTCTTCCCAGGACTTCAGTAGATTTTTCACTTGGAGAGGGAAATCTAGACCTGCATTAGTCCAGGTTCTCCAGAGAAACAGAACCAACAGAATGTACATATAGAGAGAAAGAGATTTACTCTAAGAAACTGGTTCACACAATTATGGAGGCTGAGAAGTCCTAAGATGTGCAGTTGGCAAGCTGGAGACCCAGGAAAGTCAACAGCGATGGTGTAGTTTCAGTCCAAGAGCCAGCAAGCTCAAGACATAAAAAGAGCTGATGTTTCAATGTCTGAAGACAGGAAAAGACTGGTGTCCCAGCTCAATAGTCAGGCAGATCTTCAACTCTCTGGATGAGGGCAGTCTACTTTTGCTCGGTGTACTCATTCAAATGCTAATCACATCCAAAAACACCCACACAGACACACCCAGAATAATCTTTTCCCAAATATCTGGGCCCCATCAAATTGACACATAAAATTAACCATCACAAGGCCCTTGACTACACATCCAATCCTTGCCTTCTGTTGACCTCCTTGAATAACCTTTGTGCTATGCTGTTCTACCTGGTTACTGTGGGAGCTGTGTCTCCCAGAATCCCCATCCCTGCACGGTTCCAGGATAGAGCTGGCCAACAGAGGAACATGAATGAGACTGGGAAAGCGGATGGGAAGCCACAGCCACTGTTCTCCGAAGGACATCACAGTCGCATGCAGTGATGGATGGTCACAAAGATGCCTAATGGGTTCAGGTACATCCTCCTTCTCCTTTGCTCTACATGCAGCTCTTCTTCCCACCTACTGGCCGTGCTGACCAACAGCAGCCCCAGCCCCACCATCTTGCCATCAGCTTACCTGCTGATTCACAGAGGCGGGGGCCACACACAACTGTACAAGCTCCCCATCACGGCCCTCTGTTAGCAACTGGATGTTCCCGACTTCTCAGATCAACTGGTCGGTGATTCCTCTGGTCCTCACCTCCCCAGCTCCTCTCACAATTGTGGAAGGTCTGATTCCTACAATATGTCCCTTACGCTGTACCACTCATGGTGGCTCAGCTCCCCTGACCATCCTTGACTGATACACCTCTTTAATCTTGTTGTTTTGAACCTACAGTTGAAATGATTCACTAAGAACTGTCCAGATCCTGCCCACAGAGTGGCACAGCATTATGATGAAGACACCAGTTTTGGAGCCAGAAAAATCTGAAGCCCAGCTTCACAACAGTGGATCCTGTGTGGCCTTGGGCAAGTGGTCTAAACTCTCTGAGCCTCAGTTTCCTTATCTGTAACAATGTCCTTGATAATATATCAACTTCCTGGGATTGTTGCCAGGATTAAGTAAGATAATCTCTAGAACTCATAAATTTATATGCAGGACTTCCCTGGTGCTGCAGTGGTTAAGAATCCACCTGCTGATGCAGGGGACATGGGTTCAAGCCCCGGTCCGGGAAGATCCCACATGCCATGGAGCAACTAAGCCCATGCACACAACTACTGAGCCTGCGCTCTAGAGCCTGCAAGCCACAACTACTGAGCCCACGTGCCACTACTACTGAAGCCCACGCGCCTAGAGCCTATGCTCCGCAACAAGAGAAGCCACCACCATGAGAAGTCCGCGCACCACAACAAAGCGTAGCCCCCGCTCGCTGCAACTAGAGAAAGCCCGCGTGCAGCAACGAAGACCCAACACAGCCAAAAATAAATAAATAAATTTATCTTAAAAAATAATAAATTTATGTGCAAATAATTTATGAGCACAGTTCCTGGACCAGAGGAAGTGCTCAGCAAACTTTAGTGATTTTGTTATCATTAACAGGAAGCTCAGAGCCATTCAACCTCTGGGAAGGTTGTTTGCCCAAGTTTGGTTAGAGCAGTATAACCAGGGGGACACCCCACATAAATGGGATCATCCCCAAACCAAAGTCAGGAAACCAATATTATGCATTAATTGCTGGAATTTCAAATTAATTAAAATGCTAGAATTTCAAGGGATGACGAAGCAAAGGGGCACCACAAGGGTGGAAGGCAGAATGTGTTTGAGTTTGAGAGATGGGTTAAGGCAAGGGGTTAGTACTAAGGTAATGAGTAGCAGGCAAAAGTGAGCATTCTCTTTTTATAGGATGTCTGATGTGTAGCACAGAGCAGGCATAGTGGCCTATAGGAAATCTACAAGCTCAGTCCAAAACCCTTACCTTTTCCCAAAGTAGAAAAATAGCTTCCAGAAATTCAAATATCATTGCAATACTGCATCAACATCTAGATGTTTTAATGTCATTTACTTTGGTGGATGTACATGGTATTTATTATGACACATTATTTTGAGAATCATTATTTAGTGCTTTCTTTAATTAGAGAAGGTTAGACAGTTCTTATTACAGGATTTGGATTTGGATTAGGTGATTTGGGAGCCGGTGCAACAAAACAGGCTTAGCTCTGGACTGGATGTTGACAGGTTGTGGGGTTAACTCTATAACTGGGGTATAACTATGTATTAGTCAAGGTTTTCCAGAGAAGCAGAACCCATAGGAGACAGAAAGGAAGATAGATAAAGAGATGAGAGGGAGAGAGAGAGAGAGGTATTTCAAGGAATTGGCTCATGCAGTTGTGGGAGTTGGCAAGTCCAAAAATCACAGGGCAGAGCCCAGAAGGCTAAAAATGCAGGGAAGGGTTGATGTTACAGTATTGAGTCCAAAATCCAGGCAGCAAGCAAGGCAGGCTGGAAATTCTAGGGTTTCTATGTTGCAGGCTTGAGGCCAAAACTTTTTGGAGGGAGAGTAAACCTCAGTCTTTGCTCTTAAGGCCTTCAACTGATTGGATGAGGCCCACCCGCTTTATGGAGGGTAACCTGCTTTATTCAAAGTCCACTGGTTTGAATGTGAGTCGTGTCTAGAAAATATCTTCACAACAACATCTAGACTGTGTAACTCTGGTGATCATGGGAGCTGTTCCCAAGAATACAGTTCTCTCCTTCTGAGCACAAGGCAGGATTGTACTTTCCATGCCCCTCTTTGAAGTTACACATAGATGAGTAACTTGTTTTTGAATGTGAGCAGAAGGGACATGTGTACTTGAAGACAGAGGCCAGTGCTTAATTCAACCACATTCTCTTTCTCTCTGCCATGTTGAATAGCAATGCCCCAGCGGGTGACAGCTCTGTGGGCCTGGGTTCCAATGGGAGGATGATAGAGGCACAGCCCCAGCTGACCCAGTGGGAGGTTATGGGCTGAATGTTTGTGCCCCCAAATTCTTTTGGTGAAGCCCTAACTCCCAAAGTGATGGTATTTGGAGGTGAGGCCTTTAGGAGATGATTAAGTTTAGATGAGGTCATGAGAGGGGAGGCCCTTATGATGAGATCAGTGCCTTATAGATACCAGAGAACTTTCTCGAGCACTCGAGTGTCATAGGTGGACACAGGGAGAAGGCAGCCAACTGCAACCCAGGGAGCTTTCATCAGACACCAAAATCTGCTGACACCCTGATCTTGGACTTCCCAGACTCCAGAATGGTGAGAAATAAATTTCTGTTGTTTAATCCACCCAGCCTATGATATTTTGTGATAGCAACCCATGCCTCCTGAGACACGTTGCATGAATGAGATCTGGGTGATGTTTGTTACTGCAACACAACCTTGTCTATCCTGACTGATACAGAGTCCAGAGCCATGGTACTAACCATTGTGTGGCATTGCCTCTTCACTACCACTGAAAACTTCTTTATGAGCACTAAATATTTCCAAACAAACTTCTGCTAGTGTACTGCAGTCCAAAATGAAAGAAACCTCAAAAGAACACAAAACTAACAAGGACACAAAGGAACAGCGAACATTAAGGCAGAAACATTGGCCCTCTGGTGTACCCATAAACTGCCAATGATTTGGTTTCTTACTCAACTTGAAACAGAGCCTGGGGGAGTCTGGGCTTGTGCTAAGGGGAGGTGGAGGAGATGAAACAGCTCAGAGCCAGGTTCTAATGAAGCACGAGGCTCAGCATTCCTGCTGGGCGAATCCTGCAATGGCAGATTCCAATGCAAAGACCTTTTCCTCCCATCTCTCCCTCATACTCAGATCTCTGCACATCCCTCAGAAGCCTGTCTGCTCATGGACATGAAAAGGCTAATTTGATATGGGGCCAAGTCTCAAGGCCGTCTGTTAGTTTTCCAAGAAGATTCCCTTTGAAGATTCTCCTCTGAACTCCTGCCATCTCTCAGCCCTATCAGAAACGTCAGCTCTTTAGAATTTTTCAAAGTGGGTTCACTCTGATTTCCAGGGCGTCCTGACTGTTTGCAATTCTAAGACTCGTCATATCAGGGAAGTTTGATTTCTTGTTTTTCAGCCACTGACTTCTCCTCGTGACACTTTCTGTCTCCACTGTAAATACCAAAAACCACAGGACACAGAGCTTGCTGACAGTGGTGCCTGCATCATTAGATGACTTGAGAAGCAGAAACAAATCCTCCCATTCCATAAATATTGATTGTGTGCCCACTACGTACTAGGCACTATGCCAGGCACCGAGGTACACCAGCGAGTTCATTTTAGAAGTGGTTCCTGCCCTAACGGGGTTTACAGTCTGATGGGGGACACAGAAAAAAAAAAAAAAGAAACTAATAAATAAAGTACCTACTATTGTGAAAGTGCTATTAAGGAAAAAGCACGGTGCTGAGAGAGCCTGAAAGGAGGTGAGTGAGGGTGGAGGGTACAGGGGAAAGAAACTCCTCTGTTAGTCGGGGGCCCTCTGGGAAGCAGTCACCAAGATGGAATTAGATTGCGACAGGTTTTGAGGGGGGAAAACACTAGTGAAGAACACAGGGAGGGAGCCAGAGAAGGGGGGAAGAACCTTCAGACCATAATGCAGGTCTAACACCACTGAAGGAGAAGGGCAAGGAAGGGACTTGGGTAGCAAGTGTCTCAGGCTGCAGGGCAAGGTCCGGCTGATGGCGGGGGGGGCGGGGGGGCAGTTATTGAGCCAAAGTTGCTCGTGGAGGAGTCCTGGGTCTCACAGGAATGGGCCCAATGCACTAGTCCCCTGGCCGTGCTCGGGCCTGGCTGGGGGCAGCCCGGGGAAGCCAAGTCCCAGTGGGAAAGCAGTGGTGAGCAGTGGCAGCGGGAACAGTAAGGCAGGCGGGCTCCCTGCAGCACCTCCCAGGGATCACCGACGCGGCCATCAGTCTCCAGGACTGTTTGCGGAGCAGCCCTGCATGACTTCCAAGGGCCTTTCTTATGAGGGGAAACTGCTTTTTAAATTGGATGATGGGTATCTAGGGTTCATTATAATATCTTTTCTATTTTGTATATGTTATGAAAGTTTTATACTATGAAATTTAAAATTTTAGTTTAAAAGTATATGAAAGAATTTATTCCAAGGTATTAAGAAAGTGTATCTCTGAGTATCCTTTTATGGGTGATTCTTATTTTTGTCTGTATTAATTAATTTTTCCCAATAAATATATATTACTTTTACAATAATAAAAACGTTATTTTAATTATAAATTTTTTTTTAATTTATTTATTTATTTATTTTTGGCTGTGTTGGATCTCCGTTTCTGTGCGAGGGCTTTCTCTAGTTGCGGCGAGTGGGGGCCACTCTTCATCGCGGTGCGCGGGCCTCTCACTGTCGCGGCCTCTCTTGTTGCGGGGCACAGGCTCCAGACGCGCAGGCTCAGTAATTGTGGCTCACGGGCTTAGTTGCTCCGCGGCATGTGGGATCTTCCCAGACCAGGGCTCGAACCCGTGTCCCCTGCATTGGCAGGCAGATTCTCAACCACTGTGCCACCAGGGAAGCCCAATTATAAAATTTTAAGTAGGCATTTTCAAGTATTTTTTTAAAGTGTAAAGTACTTGGAACAGTAATAGTATTTATTAGTAGCACACAATTTGAGATACCTTAGGTTTAAATCCAACAAAGTCCATCTATACACCATGTTAATTCAAATAAAAATTATTTAATATCTTTTTTTAATATTTATTTATTGATTTGGTTGCACCAGGTCTTAGTTGCAGCACGCGGGCTCCTTAGTTGCAGCTCTCAGGCTCCCCAGTTGTGGCATGCGAACCCTTGGTTGCGGCATGCATGTGGGATCTAGTTCCCTCACCAGGGATCGAGCCCCAGCCCCCTGCATTGGGAGCACGGAGTCTTATCCACTGTGCCACCAGGGAAGTCCGTTATTTAAAATCTTAACCAATGACATATAGAATAAAGTCAGTGTGGTATATAGGTGAAGATCATGGTATTTAGAATCGGGCAGGCTTGGTTACATTCCAGCTGTTGGCATCTTTTAGATGTCTAACCTGAGCAAATTTCTTCGCCTCTGCAAAGGGGCCAACATCTACCCCATAGGGTTGTTGTAAGACTATTGCAAAGCAATCTATATAATACAATTATTACAGGGCCGAGAACATAGAAATAATCTCTAAGTGGCTTGTCATACATGTTGTCTGATAAATATTTTTAAAGTTTGAGTAGTTCCATAATCTACAACTTCCACATCACCTGGGTGAATATCAGGATCATTGTTAATACAATTTGTACCATGTCACCAATCAATGATCACCTACAAATATTTAATGGTATCACATGGAGTCTAATAACGTAGACATATTGTACCTCAAAAAGATTAAGAGTATCAGTTAACATGCCAAGAAAATTATTTATAAATATCCTATGGCTTAGAAAAAGAGATGGCATAATTATTTTATGGTTGTTTCTCTCTCCCGTCAAGTTCAAGAACTTTTACGTTCTCTCCTGTACTTTTGGGAAAATACTCTTTCCTAAGCTATAAATAATTTTAAAACCTACACATTTGTGATTCGATGAATTAACTAGCAGAGTGAGACTGGGCTTTCCTCCATTCCTGTTGTGAAGTCATTCAAACATCTGAAGCAAAAGTGTGTGTTTCACAACTGCTCCACTTCGGTTTCTTCATGAAGGAGATTTGGGTACAAAACGCACTGAGGGGGCTTCTCTGGTGGCACAGTGGTTAAGAATCCGCCTGCCAATGCAGGGGACACGGGTTCGAGCCCTGGTCCGGGAAGATCCCACATGCCGCGGAGCAACTAAGCCTGTGCGCCACAACTACTGAGCCTGCGCTCTAGAGCCCTCGAGCCACAATTGCTGAGCCCACGTGCCACAACTGCTGAAGCCCAGGCGCCTAGAGCCCATGCTCTGCAACAAGAGAAGCCACGACGATAAGCCCGCGCACCGCAACAAAGACCCAACACAGCCAAAGAAAAAAAAAAAAAACGCAGTGAGGAAATTGACTTTGAGAAGGAATCCCAAGCCCCAAGCAGTGGTTGTGTTCTGTGATACATATGCACTGCCATTTTATCACAATCATCTTCCGTAATGTTTCCTCTCAGGGGTGTAGAAAGCCCCAGAACAGATGCCTCTGATTAAATGTAGAGTGGGGACTTCCCTGGCGGTCCAGCGGTTAAAACTCCGCGCTTCCACCGCAGGGGCCGTGGGTTCAATCCCTGGCCGGCCAAAAGTATGTATAAATAGAGGGAGGGAGGGAGGGAGGGAGGGAGGAAGAAGAGTGAATCCCTGCCGTGACCATGACTCAAGGTGACTGTCCCTCTCTCTAGGACACAGACTGCAAAGTTGCCTGTCATGCATCTTCTTTTGATTCACCTTTTTAATACATAGTACTTTCTTTTCCTGACCTTTGCTCCTGTTTAGATGCAAGAGCGACTTCAAACCACAGGGAACGTTCCTGCATAGAATCACCACATCAAGGAGTCAGACATCCTGATTTAGGATTCTGGCAAAGCACCTGTTACTAGTCATGTGGCTTTGTCAAATTTCTTTAACTTGTCGGAGCTTTGGAGATTTGGCTACTTACTCTGTGTCAACGAAAAAAATTAATCAGTAGTCCAACTAAGAAAGAAATAGAAAATTTTATTTGAGCCAACCTAAGAATTATAATCGGGGAGACAGTCTTTCAGAAAGCTCTGAGGACTCTTCCACCCGTTAGAGGTCAAAGCACAATTATATAAGTTTTTGAGACAAAGGGTTAGAGTCAAATAACGTCTTATTGACAGTTTACACAATCCAGATCTCACATATAAAGCACTGAGTGGTAGGTCATGGGTCATCAGGGCCCCTTACAAGATTAAGAAGGAAGGTTATCTCCTAAGGAGGTCTGGTTAATGCAGATGCACAATATACACTAAGGGAGAGGGAGGAGGCCCACATGGGTCCCCAAAAAAGTTTAAATTTTTCTTGTCTTGCCATAAAATATGAATTTTATTTCACATTCTGTAAAAGAGAAACAATAATGAAATCACCTATCACATGAGTTGTTGTGAAGATTAAATGACAAAATACTTAGGACACCAGGGATGTGACTGTGAGGTGGGAATGGTCCACCCAGAGGGAAAGTATTCAATCACTGATATTGTTTAGAATTGTCTTGGGACACCACTGTAACTCAGTACCTGGCACTCAGTATGGACTCAATAGATGGCAGTCATTTAGAAGTAAAATTTAGGGAATTCCCTGGCAGTCCAGTGGTTAGGACTTGGCACTTTCACTGCTGGGGCCCAGGTTCAATCCCTGGTCTCGGAACTAAGATCCCTCAAGACATGTGGTGTGGCCAAAAAAGAAAAAAATTTTTCAATTTAATTTTAGTTCACGTCATTGTTTTACCTTATTTTATTTTAATAACAGTTCTATTGAGATAGAGTTCACATACCATAAAGTCCCTTCTCTTAAAGTGTGCAATTTGGTGGTTTTTAGTATATTCACAGAGTTATACATCAATCACCATTATCTTATTCCAGAACATTTGCATCACCCTCTAAAAAACCTCCTACCCATTAGCAGTCACTCTCCATTCTCTGGCAACCACTAATTTGCTTTCTGTCTCTATGGATTTGCTTATTCTGGACATTTCAAATGGAATCATACAACATATGGCCTTTTGCGTCTGGCTTCTTTCACTTAGCATAATGCTTTCAAAGTTCATGTGTGTTGTAGCAGGTGTTAGTACGTCTTTCCTTTTGATGGCTGAATAATGTTCTGTTGATCTACCCAAGACCAATTTTCTTTCTCCATTCATCAGTTCACGGACATTTGGGTTGTTTCCACTTCTTAGCTATTATGAATAATGCTTATGAGCATTCATGTGCAAGTCTTTATGTGGACATATATTTTCAGTTCTCTTGGGTGTATACCTAGGAGTAGAATTCTGGGCCAAATGGTAACTCTACGTATAACTTTTTTTTTTTGGCATGTGGGATCTTAGTTCCCCGAAAAAGGGATCAAACCCGTGCCCCTTGCACTGGAAGTGCAGAGTCTTAACCACTGGACTGCCAGGGAAGTCCCTATGTTTAACTTTTTGAACTGCCATCATTTTATTTAATTATTCACCATGATTTTCATCTTAGTCAACAATTCCTTGTTTCCACAACTACCTCACATCCAAGGGTATTTTATCCATAGCCAGAGACCAGTGTTTCCTGAAATGGCTTTTAAGGAACACTTCCCAAAAGATGTTCCATGAGAAATAGATCTCACATTCAAAAAAGTGTAAGAAGATGACGTATGCCACATATTGTAGACTTATAATGCAAATTTACATTGTGAAATAAAATTCATATTTTATGCCAAGACAAGAAAAATTTAAACATAAAAAATTCTTGTCTGCCCTTTGGCCACCTCTCTCCCTTCTGCTGTGCATTGTGTATCTGCATTATGCATTGACCAAACCTCCCCATCAGCAGCAACACCTGCTCAGCCATAAAGAGCAACATGCTCCCAGCATCACCAAGACAACTCCTTAAAAGATGACATTCCTTCTTGAGCTTGTGAGGGGTCACATGACCCACCCCAGTGATGCTTAGATCTGGATTATATAAACTGTCAATAATATGTGATTTGATGTACAGCTCCCTGTCTCAAAAAACTTACATAACTGTGCTTTTACTTCTAACAGGTGGAACAGTTCTCAGAGGTTTCTGAGATGCTTTTCCTGGGTTATAATCCTCAAATTTGGCTCGAATAAGATTTTCCATTTCTTTCTTATATTGGCTGATTAATTTTTCATCGACAATATATTAAATATTCTGTGAATATTCTGCATAGAGAATACTGTGGAGCTCAGTGTTTCCCAAACATATGTGATCATGGACCCCTTTTCACAGAACATCTATTAACAGAACTGATGTCCTAAGGAACCCATTTTGGGAAATGCTGTTAGAGATGTACACACCATAGGCTAAAATGTACAGGCATTTGTGACTAATCAGTGTATTTCTCCAGCCAATAAATGATTCACTCCCTTTAATGCATCTCAGTATTTGGGGGGAAGAGATAAATTTAATAGAAGTGTTTACCAATTTGAACTCCTGGAGGTGGCAGTGCCTAAAGTCACAGATTTTTCAGATATATATGCCAATAAATTCCTTTTCCTTTAAATACATGTGAGTTTCTTTTCTGTCTCTTGCATTTTAAAGAGTCCTACTAATACAATTGAGGTATTTCTGGCTTTCTCTGATAGACACTCAATCCCATCAACTGAAAATGTTACCAACAGGCTCTTTAAATAATCATGCTGAATTTAGGAGTGGCATTGCCAACCTTGGAACATTGAAAACCCCTGAACGAGAGAGCATCAGGGACTGCTTCCCTTTCCCCTCTTGTTAGCTGTTTCGCCATAGAGATGGGTCATAACAACACACTGTGTTATCAGGGCCTAGAATATCTTGGTGAAATGCCCATCAGTAGGAGAATGATTAATCAAAGTACAGTAAATGCATACTATTTAATAAAACATGAATTTTCTTTAATGATCTCCAATTACCTGACTAGCTGGATTAATCAGCTCTCACCAGTCAGTGTGATGCCCACAGCAAGAATGGGAGGAGATACTGAGCTACCACACGTAGGTGAACGTTTGTTCCTATTAGTTGAGCTGTATGCTTATCCCAAAAGTTAACTGTCTGTGTTTCCAAACCTATTTGCATTTGTACTTGTTCTTATAATTGTTTGTGTAAATATCACATAAACCAGTGAAATGTGAAAAATAAAAAGAGTTAGTGTGTATACGAAAACAAAGTTGGTTGCTTTGGAAAGACTTGATAAAAGCACATCAATTTTTATTTAGTTAAATATTCTCTCTTGGTAGAAAGCAATTCTTGAGTTTTCCTAGTTTCATTAATTTTTTTGTTTCTATCAGTATCGTGGGATATTTTGTAAGCCCCATAAACCCAAACCTCTCAGGCTGAGTGGAAACAAGTATACCATCCAAAATATGCACAAAAATGCCTCAATGCATTAGGCATTTGAAAAAAGCAACTTGTTATATATTTTCTTTGACACATTTAACGTTAGCAGAAATGTTTAATTAATGTATCCCTTCATAGAATAAAGAAAATACAATGATAATTGTCATTATGTGACAAAAAGTACATCTTACCTGAAAATTACTTTTCAGAAAACTCACTGTAGTGAAATCAACATTGAATTTATGATGGCAGACTTTTCCCTATCTATGCTGTTTTGTTTTTAACTTTATGGGCATTTTTCTTGTTTTGTTTTTGTTTTTGTTTTGTTTTTGGTTTTTGGTTTTTGGGGGTTTTTTTGGCCACGCCACACAGCTTGTGGGATCTTAGTTCCCCGACCAGGGATTGAACCCGGGCCCTTGGCAGTGAAAGTGCTGAGTCCTAACTACTGGACCACCAGGGCATTCCCTTAACTTTATGTTTTGACAGAATTTCATACTTATAGAAATGTTAACATTTTACACTTGCTCTGTAATCTTCCTCTCGCTAGAGCATGCTCTCTCTTTATATGTATAATTATTGTCATTTGTATCAACGATTTAGGAAGCAACTTTCAGACATGATACTCCTTCACCCTTAAATACTTCAGTGTGTCTTCCCTACAGACAAGGGCATTCTATCACACAGGTACAGTATGATTGTCAAAATCAGGAAATTAATATTGATAATAATTAACACTGATACTATCATCTAAGACCTTATTCAGATTTCACCAATTTCCCACTAATGTCTACAGCAAAAGGAAAAACAAATTTTCCTGGTCCAGAATCCTATCCAGGAACTGGTCTCCTTGAATCTGGAACTCTGCCTCTGTCTTTGTCTTTCACGATCTGGGCATTTCTCAAAGAGCCCAGGCCCTTGGGACTTCCTGGCAGTCCAGTGTTTAAGACACCGCACTTCCACTGCAGGGGCATGGGTTCCATCCCTGGTTGGGGAACTAAGATCCGGTATGCCGTGCAGTGAGGCCAAAAAACAGAAAAAAAAATTTTTTTAAATAACATAGGGGTGGCGTCAAGATGGCAGTGTGGGAAGACACCAAGTTAGCGTCTCCCCACAACTAGGGCGCCTGCCAGCCGCTGGTGGGGGACCCTGATGCCCAAGCAGAAAGGAGGAACCCCCAAGTGAACCTGTAGGACGTGGGGGGACAGAGGGGGAAAGAGAAGTGGAGGCCAGACAGGATCAGTGCCCCTGAGGCCAGGGAGATTAGGAGAGGTAGGCAGGAGGGGCCTTCCAGGAGGTGCGGGAGAGGAGCGGAGGGTGATCGACCAGGCCACTCGGGCCGTGGACCCTGCTGAGCTCTCAGGCGGGTCCCCTGACCTCCAAAGCCCCCTCCAGGCCTTGTAGGTCCTTGGGGCATAGGAGGGAGATCAGGGAGAGGCAGGCGGGAGGGGTCCTCTGGGAGGAGCAAGGGAGGAGTGGAGGGTGATTGCTCCGCCCACTCAGGCCCGGGGAGCCTGCTGAACTCCCAGGCCAGTTCCCTGCCCTCCAAGGTCCCCACCCCTGCTGGCCGCATTGGTCCTGGGAGCATAAGAAAAAGGCCGAGGGGAGAACAGGAGAGGCAGATGGGAGGGACCTGAGGGGCCCTCCCAGACCCCAGACCAGAGGAGCAGGAGAGGAGAGGAGGGTGTTTGCCCCACCCATTTGAGTCCAGGAAGCCTCCTGGGCTCCCAGGTGAGGTCCCCTGCCCTCTGAGACGAGGGGTGGGGGACATGCCTGGGCCCCTTCTGTTCCTGGAGCCTAAGCCCCACCCCCCAATCCCACAGGGCCTTTTCCAGCCCTGTGGGTCCTGAGCATAGGCCCCACCCACTGCCCAAACCTTGCCCTTGCTTAGGCCCCGCCCCCCACAGCCAAGGCCTTTTCCCCATTTTTTTTGTTTGTTTTGTTTTCTCTTTTCCCTCCTCTTTTTTACTATTGTGGTACTGTTGTACCTTCCAGTCATTGATTCATCTATTTTATTTTTATATTCTTTATAACATATCTGTTAGTTTCCTAGTCTAAATTTATTTTTTACTTTCTTACTGTTCTCTTTTTTTTGCCACCCCACATGGCTTGTGGGATCTTGGTTCAGGAGTCGGGGGTCAGGCCGAAGCTCCTGCAGTGGAAGCTGCATGTCAGAACCACTGAACTAACAGAGAGCCTCAGACCCCAGGAAATATTCATTGCAGTGAAGTCTCACAGAGGTCCTCATCTCAGCACCAAGACCTACCTCTGCCCAAGAGCCTACAAACTCCAGTGTTGGAAGCCTCAGGCCAAACAAGTAAGAGAGGAACACAATCCCACTCATAAAAAAAAAAAAAAAAATGAGATGACAAAAAAATATATCACAGATGAAGGAGGAAGGTAAAAACATATAAGACCAAATAAATGAAGAGGAAATAGGCAATCTACCCAAAAAAGAATTCAGAGTAATGATAGCAAAGATGACCCAGAATCTCGGAAATAGAATGGAGGCACGAATTGAGAAAATATAAGAAATGTTTAACAAAGATCTAGAAGAACTAAAGAACAAACAAACAGAGATGAACAACACAATAACTGAAATGAAAAATACACTAGGGGCTTCCCTGGTGGCGCAGTGGTTGAGAATCTGCCTGCTAATGCAGGGGACACGGGTTCGAGCCCTGGTCTGGGAAGATCCCACATGCCGCGGAGCGGCTGGGCCCGTGAGCCACAACTGCTGAGCCTGCGCGTCTGGAGCCTGTGCCCCGCAGCGGGAGGGGCCGCGGTAGTGAAAGGCCCGCGCACCGCGATGAAGAGCGGTCCCCGCACCGCGATGAAGAGTGGCCCCCGCTTGCCGCAACTGGAGAAAGCCCTCGCACGAACCGAAGACCCAACACAGCCAAAAATAAATAAATAAATAAATAAAGTAGCTATAAAAAAAAATTAAAAAAAAAAAATACACTAGAAGGAATCATTAACAGAATAACGGAGGCAGAAGAATGAATAAGTGAGCTGGAAGACAAAATGGTGGAAATAACTGCCAAGGAGCAGAATAAAGAAAAAAGAATGAAAAGAATTGAAGACAATCTCAGAGACCTCTGGGACGACACTAAACTCACCAACATTCGAATTATAGGGGTCCCAGAAGAAGAAGAGAAAAAGAAAGGGTCTGAGAAAATACCTGAAGAGATTATAGTCGAAAACTTCCCTTACATGGGAAAGGAAATAGTCACCCAAGTCCAGGAAGCACAGAGACTCCCATACAGGATAAACCCTAGGAAAAACACACCAAGACACATATTAATCAAACTAACAAAAATTAAATTCAAAGAAAAAATATTAAAAGCAGCAAGGGAAAAACAAAAAATAACATATAAAGGAATCCCCATAAGGTTATCAGCTGATTTTTCAGTGGACACTTTGCAGGCCAGAAGGGAGTGGCAGGATATACTTAAAGTGACGAAAGAGAAAAACCTACAACCAAGATTACTCTACCCAGCAAGGATCTCATTCAGATTCGATGGAGAAATCAAAAGCTTTTCAGACAAGCAAAAGCTAAGAGAATTCAGCACCACCAAACCAGCTTTACAATAAATGCTAAAAAAAACTTCTCTAGGCAGGAAACACAAGAGAAGAAAAAGACCCACAAAAACAAACTCAAAACAATTAAGAAAATGGTAATAGGAACATACATATCGATAATAACCTTGAATGTAAATGGGTTAAATGCCCCAACCAAAAGACACAGACTGGCTCAATGGATTCAAAACCAAGACCCATATACATTCTGTCTACAAGAGACCCACTTCAGACCTAGGGACACATACAGACTGAAGGTGAAGGGATGGAAAAAGATATTCCATGCAGATGAAAAACAAAAGAAAGCTGGAGTAGCAATACTCATATCTGATAAAATAGATATTAAAATAAAGACTATTACAAGAGACAAAGAAGGACACTACATAATGATCAAAGGATCAATCCAAGAAGAAGATATAACAATTATAAACGTTTATGCACCCAGCATAGGAGCACCTCAATACATAAGGCAAATGCTGACAACCATGAAAGGAGAAGTCGACAGTAACACAATAGTAGTAGGGGACTTTAACATGCCACTTACACCAATGGACAGATCATCCAAACAGAAAATAAATAAGGAAACACAAGCTTTAAATGACACAATAGACTAGATAGATTTAATTGATATTTATAGAACATTCCACCCAAAAGTGGCAGAATACAGTTTCTTCTCAACTGCAGATGGAACATTCTCCAGGATAGATCACATCTTGGGTCACAAATCAAGCCTTGGAAAATTTAAGAAAATTGAAATCGTATCAAGCATTTTTTCTGACCACAATGTTATGAGATTGGAAATCAATTACAGGAAAAAAACTGTAAAAAACACAAATACGTGGAGGCTAAACAGTGCACTACTAAATAACCAGAGATCACTGAACAAATCAAAGAAGAAATTAAAAAATACATAGAAACAAATGACAATGAATACACAATGACCCAAAACCTATGGGATGCAGCAAAAGCAGTTCTGAGAGGGAAGATTATAGCAATTCAATCTCACCTCAAGAAACAAGAAAAATCTCAAATAAACAATCTAATCCTACACTTAAAACAACTACAGAAAGAAGAACAAAGAAAACCCAAAGTCAGTAGAAGGAAAGAAATCATGAAAATCAGAGCAGAAATAAATGAAATAAAAACGAAGAAAACAAAAGCAAAGATCAATAAAACTAAAAGCTGGTTCTTTGAGAAGATAAACAAAATTGATAAACCCTTAGCAAGACTCATCAAGAAAAAAGGGAGAGGACGCAAATCAATAAAATTAGAAATGGAAAAAGAGAAATCACAACCGACACCGCAGAAATACAAAGGATTATAAGAGACTACTACAAACAACTATATTCCAATAAAATGGACAACCACAAAGAAATGGACAAATTCTTGGAAAGGTACTATTTTCCAAGACTGAACCAGGAAGAATTAGAAAATATAAACAGACCTATCACAAGTAATGACATTGATATCATAATTAAAAATCTTCCAACAAACAAAAGTCCAGGACCAGATGGCTTCACAGGTGAATTCTATCGAACATTTAGAAAAGAGCTAACACCCATCCTTCTCAAACTCTTCCAAAAAATTGTAGAGGGAGAAACACTCCCAAGTTCATTCTACAAAGCCACCATCACCCTGATACCAAAACCAGAAAAAGATATCACACAAAAAAAGAAAATTATAGACCAATATAACTGATGAACATAGATGCAAAAATCCTGAACAAAATACTAGCAAACAGAATCCAACAACACATTAAAAGGATCATACACCATGATCAAGTGGAATTTATCCCAGGTATGCAACGGTTCTTCCATACACACAAATCAATCAATGTGATGCACCAAATTAACAAATTAAGGAATAAAAACCATATGATCATCTCAATAGATGCAGAAAAAGCTTTTGACAAAATTCAACACCCATTTATGATAAAAACTCTCCAGAAAATGGGCATAGAGGGAAACTACCTCAACATAATAAAGGCCATATATGACAAACCCACAGCAAGCATCACACTCAATGGTGAAAAACTGAAAGCATTTCCACTAAGATCAGGAACAAGACAAGGATATCCACTCTCACCACTCTTATTCAACATAGTTTTGGAAGTCCTAGCCATGGCAATCAGAGAAGAAAAAGAAAAAAAAAGAAATACAAATTGGAAAAGAAGAAGTAAAACTGTCACTGTTTGTGGATGACATGATACTATACATAGAAAATCCTAAATATGCCACCAGAAAACTACTAGAACTAATCAATGAATTTGGTAAGGTTGCAGGATACAAAATTAATGCGCAGAAATCTCTGGCATTCCTATACACCAACAATGGAAAATCAGAAAGAGAAATTAAGGAGACAATCCCATTTACCATCACAACAAAAAGAATAAAATACCTAGGAATAAACCTGCCTAAGGAGGTGAAAGACTTGTACTCAGAAAACTATAAAACAGTGATGAAAGAAATCAAAGATGACATAAACAGATGGAGAAAATATACCATGTTCTTGGATTGGAAGAATCAATATTGTGAAAATGACTATATCACCCAAAGCAATCTACAGATTCAATGCAATCCCTATCAAACTACCAATGGCATTCTTCACAGAATTAGAACAAAAAATTTTACACTCCATATGGAAACATAAAAGACCCCGAATAGCCAAAGCAATCTTGGGAAAGAAAAATGGAGTTGGAGGAATCAGGCTCCTGATGTCAAACTATACCACAAAGCTACAGTAATCAAGACAGTATGGTACTGGCACAAAAACAGAAATATAGATCAATGGTACAGGAGAGAATGCCCAGAGATAAACCCACGCACATATGGTCACCTAATTTACGACAAGGGAGGCAAGAACATACAATAGAGAAAGGACAGCCTCTTCAATAAGTGGTGCTGGGAAAACTGGACTGCTACATGTAAAAGAATGAAATTAGAACACCACCTAAGACCATACACAAAAATAAACTCAAAATGGATTAAAGACCTAAATGTAAGATCAGACACTATAAAACTCTTAAAGGAAAACATAGGAAAAACACTCTTTGACATAAACCACAGCAAGATCTTTTTTGACCCACCTCCTAGAGTTTCTCCTAGCGAAATAAAAACAAATAAATGGGACTTAATTAAACAAAAGCTTTTGCACAGCAAAGGAAACCATAAACAAGACAAAAAGACAACCCTCAGAATGGGAGAAAATATTTGCAAATGAAACAACAGACAAAGGATTAATCTCCAAAATATACAAACAGCTCATGGAGCTCAATATCAAAAAAACAAACAATCCAATTAAAAAATGGGCAGAAGACCTAAATAGACATTTTACCAAGGAAGACATACAGATGGCCAAGAGGCACATGAAAAGATGCTCAACATCACTAATTAGAGAAATGCAAATCAAAACTACAATGAGGTATCACCTCACACTGGTCAGAATGGCTATTATCAAAAAAATCTAGAAACAATAAATGCTGGAAAGGGTGTGGTGAAAAGGGAACCCTCCTGCACTGTTGGTGGGAATGTAAATTGATACAACCACTATGGAAAACAGTATGGAGGTTCCTTAAAAAACTAAACATAGAACTACCATATGACCCAGCAATCCCACTACTGGGCATATACCCTGAGAAAACCATCATTCAAATAGAGACATGTACCACAATGTTCATTGCAGCACTATTTACAATAGCCAGGACATGGAACCAACCTAAATGTCCATCGACAGATGAATGGATAAAGAAGATGTGGCACATATATACAATGGAATATTACTCAACCATAAAAAGAAATGAAATTGAGTTATTTGTAGTGAGGTGGATGGACCTAGAGTCTGTCATACAGAGTGAAGTAAGTCAGAAAGAGAAAAACAAGTACCGTCTGCTAACACATATCTGTGGAATCTAAGAAAAAAAAAATGTTCTGAAGAACCTAGGGGCTGGACAGGAATAAAGATGCAGACGTAGAGAATGGACTTGAGGACATGGGGAGGGAGAAGTGTAAGCTGGGACAAAGTGAGAGAGTAGAACTGACATATATACCCTATCAAATGTAAAATAGATAGCTAGTGGGAAGCAGCCACATAGCACAGGGAGATCAGCTTGGTGCTTTGTGACCACCTAGAGGGGTGGGTAGGGAGGGCAGGAGGGAGACGCAAGAGGGAGCGGATATAGGGATATATGTATACGTATAGCTGATTCACTTTGTTATACAGCAGAAACTAACACACCATTGTAAAGCAATTATACTCCAATAAAGATGTTAAAAAAAAAAAAGAAACAAAATTGAGTTATATGCAGTGAAGTGGATGGACCTAGAGTCTGTCATACAGAGTGAAGTAAGTCAGAAAGAGAAAAAAAAATACCGTATTCTAACACATATATATGGAATCTAAAAAAAAAAAATATATATATATATATATATATATATATATATATATATATGGTACTGACGAACCTAGTTGCAGGGCAGGAATACAGATGTAGACATAGAGAATGGACTTGAGGACACGGGGTGTGAGGGGGAAGCTGGGGCGAAGTGAGAGTAACATCGACATATATACACTACCAAATGTAAAATAATTAGTCAATGGGAAGCAGCAGCATAGCACAGGGAGATCAGCTCGGTGATTTGTGACCACCTAGAGGGGTGGGATAGGGAGGGTGGGAGGGAGGCTCAAGAGGGAGGGCATATGGGGACATATATATGCATATGGCTGATTCACTTTGGAATACAACAGAAACTAACACAGTATTGTGAAGCAATTATACTCCAATAACGATCTATTAAAAAAAAATAACATAAAATTTCTTCCTGGGAATTCTCTGGTGGTCCAGTGGTTAGGACTCCATGCTCTTGCTGTGGAGGGCCTGGGTTCAATCCCTGGTGGGGAACTAAGATCCTACAAGCTGCATGGCCTATAAATAAATAAATAAATAAATAAATAATCAAAGAGCACAGGCCCATTATTTTTTAGAATGTCCCTTGCTTGGAGTTTGTCCAATGTTTTTTCCCCTGATTAGATTCAGGTTAAGCACATATGGTCAGAATACCACACATGTGATATTGGTCCTTCTCAGTGCATTATATCAAAGGCACAGGATGTATATTTGACACATTGCTGGTGACGTTAATTTGGATTATTGGTTAAGATGGTCTCAGCCAGGTTTCTCCACTCTAAAGTTATTACTTTTTAACCTTCCCGATTTATAAATATCTTGCTTGGATTTACTTTGAAACTATGCAAATATCCAGTTTCTCGTCAATCTTTCACCTACTAATTTTAGCACCCACTGAAGATTTTTGCCTGAAACACTCATCACTGTGGTGGCTGCCAGATGGTGACTTTCTAATTCCATCGTTCCCTGCACATGTGTAAGTTGGCATTGTTCTGTAAGGAAGAGCTTTCCCTGCTTACCCAGTTATTCACTCATTTATTTGTTAATATCATTATAGACAAATGGTGAACCAGGGCTCCAGGCACCTTCCATCTGACTCCACCACCTCTAACATGTGGCCTCCAAAGGCACCACAGAGAGGAAAGAAAGACTACACAGAAGAGTACACAGGGGACATTAGGGCTAGGTCTGCAAGTGACCTGTCACATTGTGATGATAAATTTTATGTGTCAGCTTGACTGGGCCACCGGGTGCCCAGATATTGGCCAAACATTGTTCTGAATGTGTCTGTGAGGGTGTTTCTGAATGAGATGAGCATTTGAGTTGGTAGACTGGGTAAAGCAGATTGCCCTCGCCAATGTGGGTTGGCCTCATCCAATCCACTGAAGACCTGGAAGGGAGAATTTGCTCTCTGTGCCTGTCTTTTTTTTTTTTTTTTAATTGGAGTATAGTTACTTTACAATGTTGTGTTAATTTCTACTGTAGAGCAAAGTGAATCAGCTATACGTATGCATACATCCCCTCTTTTTTGGATTCCCTTCCCATTTAGGTCACCACAGAGCATTGAGTAGAGTTCCCTGTGCTATACAGTAGGTTCTTATTAGTTATCTATTTTATACATAGTATCAATAATGTATATATTGTCAATCCCCATCTCCCAATTCATCCCACCCGCCCTGTGCCTGACTGTCTTGGAGCTGGGATATCAGTCTTCAGACCTGGGCTAGAACTAAACCATTGGCTTTCCTGGGTGTCCAGCTGTCTGACAACAGATCTTGGGACTTCTCAGCCTCCATAATCGCATGATCAATTCCTTACAATAAATCTCTCTCTATATATCCTATTGGTTCTGTTCCTCTGGAGAACCCTAATACACACATCTACATATTTCACATATCTTTGGTCAATCCTTGGTACCTGGCCCCCAACCTAACTGCAAGGGAGCCTGGGACCCACAGTCTTCTTGTGAGGAGATGGAATTGGTGAGCTTTGACCTACTCTTTGCCATAGTGTGTCTTTCTTATGATCCTAATTTTCAATTAAGTATTCAATGGAGAGTGCCAATTGTTTCAGTTAACAGGGTTTCTATGATCTACTCAACCATTAAAATAAGAGGGAAATTTTTCACACCAATGGGGAAAGATTGTCAAAACACGAGGTTAAGGGAAAAAAGGAAGAATACAGAACAATTGTCTAATAAGATCCCACTTACAGAAAAAGCACACACCCTACCCATGTATCCTTCCTCAGAAATCTACTGGAGGGGGTAATAAATAAACAAACCAAAAAAGAGGAAGATATGGGACCCAGGCAACAGGAAACCCAACTCAAGAGAAAGAGGAAGGAATCTGGGGGTGATGAGAAGAAAGTTCCCAGGATGGCATCTGTGCACTGGGCTTAGAGAGAAGACAGTCCCAAGTGGAGCAGGTCAAAAGGCTCCTGGAGAGTCACTCCAAGATGAGGCTATGGAAAACCTAATGCACATGGCGGTGGGGAGAGGCGGTGGGGACAGCTGGGAGAGAGAGCTTACAGCTTAATGAGTGGTAAGAATACAGAACATGACACACATGGGAAAACTTAACAATTACTAATGTCAAGAAAGTAAATTTAAAAATGGGCCCCCAAACTCCATGGTATTCAACATGGCTCAGCTGTGAAAGGCACATCCATATTTATAACAATGCAAATACTAACCTAACCAAGATTTTGGTACCACGATGACAGGAGGACAAAAGTAGGGGGGATGCTGGCGGTGGCATAAAACTGAAGTCTAAAGCCTGGTCTTCCATCCTGGGAAGTCAAAAGACAATGCCTGAAGATGAAAAAATCTGAAGTAGAAGTCTAAGCACGTTATTGAGAATTAGAGAGGGTTCAGGAACAAGTTGAAAGTGTTTACCTTAGGGCACCGTGAACAGGGAGCTAGGAATGGGGCAGGGCCTGCTGTTCTTCCTGCAGAACTTGTTTAGTGATTGGATCCTTAAACTAGCAGCATGCATAACTTAGAATTTTTTTTTAATGTAAATTAGAAATAGTGCATAAATCTGTTTCTCTATGCATATGTATGTTTACAAATGTATAGAAAATATCTGGGAGGAGATGCATGGAAGTGGTAACACTGATGCCTGTTGAACTTGGAATGAGAGGAACTAGGGTCCCAAGTTGAGAGGGCGAGGGGAGAAAAGAAGGTCAAGGAACACTCATTTTATCCGTATTATTTTCATCGTATACAAAGTGAAGGTATATTTGTGCAACCAAAGACCATTTTAGAAGATTTTACTTTTTAATAAAGTAAGACAGTGGAGAGAGTTCTCCTTTCCTACTGGGCATGGTCCAGGGCATGGTTCAATTCTCATGGCCTGGTCTGTTCCCAAGTGTCAGTAAAATCTCTAGTCTTCCTGTCAAACAGTCTCTACCTCCTCTCAGTGATTCTAGGAACCCAAGGACCCACAATGACTGCTGGGATGGGTCCAGAAATAGATATATCACAAGGCAGAAAGGTCATTACACACACACACACACACACACACACACAAGGGTGCCCTCCCAGGCTGCTGTCCTTTGGCCAAAAGCCTCTCTGTCTCTCCTATTAACTTTTAAGAGAATTTCTAATTTTAATAAATAGTAAATAATAATACTATCAAGCCATGTTCATATTTCCATTTTCCATCATCTACTACCTTCCCTGCTGGCACTATTTTTAAAACTTGCCGCATCAAACAAAAGCAGCTTCAGAGGAGCAGCGGATCACATCACAGTACTGTTCACTTCTACAGAAAGCCTGACTTTTTGAAAGAAAGCTTTTTTAAAAAGAGAGGTTCTGGGCTTCCCTGGTGGCGCAGTGGTTGAGAGTCTGCCTGCCGGTGCAGGGGACACGGGTTCGTGCCCCGGTCTGGGAAGATCCCGCATGCCACGGAGCAACTGGGCCTGTGAGCCACAACTACTGAGCCTGCGCATCTGGAGCCTGTGCTCCGCAACAAAAGAGGCCGCGACAGTGAGAGGCCCGCGCACCGCGATGAAGAGTGGTCCCCACTCGCCGCAACTGGAGAAAGCCCTCGCACAGAAACGAAGACTCAACACAGTCATAAATAAATAAATAAAAGAACGTGAATTTCTTTAAAAAAAAAAAAAAGAGAGAGAGGTTCTCACCAATTTAGCCTTTCAAATCAACGAGACCTTCCTATCTTATTAAATAGCTGGTGCTTTTGTGAGATCTCTGGGTCGATAGGAAGGTAGTTGTAATATTTAAATTCATTTCACTTATGGGCCTTTTTTAGCAGTTAATGGATATTCCCTTCACCCTGTGCTTGATTCCCCAAATCTGATGTGTTATAATGAAATTATGAATATATGAATAATTTGCACACATTAAATTTTGGAATTGCTCTGAAATGTGTTACCATGTATTTTAAACAATTTTTTTTTTTTTCGGAAATTTCCTGATTAAGAGGTTTTCAGAAATGGAGGTCATCAGTTCTGAGCCATGATTAAAATGAATTCCTTTATTTCTACATTTAAGATTATGTCTATGGTACAAATGATATAATTTTAATATAAATGTGAGCCTACATTAAGTTTTTCACTTAGTGTATTTTCATTGTGTGTTTAATGATATGCAAACTCATGCTTTCAAAATAGATGTCTTTTCCAAACTTCAACAGGCCAAAAGGCTAGGCAAACTCTGCTTTTTAATCACTTTGTTGGGCAAGCCAACTTTGAATGCGTGATTTTTCAAATGCTTTCCTCCATCTTAACAAAGGATTCATTTTATATAGCCTCGGGTATCTAGCCTCAATCCAACAGAAATGCTAACCATAATAGTGAAAGCCAGCATTCACAGTGCTCCTGTGATGCGCTGGGCGTTGTGCTTTGTGCTTTGCATTGATTCTTAGCTAATCTTCACATCAACCTGGTGAGGTAGGTGCAATTATTACTCCCATTCCACAGATGAGGAGACTGAGGCTGAGGCTGAGAGTTTATGGCAAATGCCCAAGGTCCAACAGCTAGTATAGGACAGTGGGGAAAGAATAAAGGGTTTAAAGTGGAAAAGTGAGAAGATCGGATCTCTGTTAAAAAGGGGAGGAAAAGTTAAGCAGCGCGGAGACCAGATGGAAGGCTCTTGCAAAAATTCAGAGGGAGATGACGACCAAAAGTGGGAGCGATGGACATGATACAGAGCAGTGAACACAAGACAAGCTACAGTTGATGTTATGGCTGATTATGTGGGGGAATTGATTCATCCAAAAATATTTGGTGAGTTCTTTCTGTGTTAGACCCACAGCTGGGCACTAGGGATACAAGAGAGAATAAAGAAATATGTCTTGTCAAGTGGAAGAAAAAGCATAAACAAATAAGCAAGCAAAGTAATTAACCAACTGTATTTGTTTCCTAGGTAACAACTTCCACAGCTGGGTGGCTTAATCAACAGAAATTTCTTTTCTCACAGTTCTGGAAGCCAGAAGTCTGAAAACAAGGTGTTGGCAGGGTTGGTTCTTCTGGAGACTCTGGAGAGAATCCTTCCTCACTCCTTCCACCTTCTGGGGGCTGCCAGCAATCCTTGGCATTCCTTGGCTCCAATCTCTGCCTCTGTTTTCAGAGGTATTCTTCCATGTGCAAATTTCCCTCTTCTTATAAGGCCCCTGGTCATTGGATTAGTGCCCACCCTGATCCAGTATGACCTCATCTTAACTTGATTACATCTGCAAAGAGCCTATATCCAAATAAGGCCACATTCACAGGTACTGGGGGTTAGGACTTGGACATATCTTTTTAGAGCACATAATTTAACCCAGTGATAAATTATGGGGAGGAAATGAAAGGGATGCTATTACTTTAAAAGGAGGGAGACCTGCTTAGATAATCAGGGAAGGCTTCTCTGAGGGACTAACACTTAAGCAGAACCAAAAGATAAGAAGGGCTGCTTATTGAAGAGACTGTCTTTTTGCCATTATATTGGGTTGGCTAAAAAGTTCATTCAGATTTTTCCATAACATCTTACAGAAAAACCCAAACGAACTTTTTGGCCAACCCAATATATTCTTGCCTCCTTCCTCATAGATTAATTGACCACAGGTGTGTGGGTTTATTTCTGGGCTCTCTATTCTGTTCCATTTATCTATGTGTCTGTTTTTGTGCCAGTACCATACTGTTTTGATTATAGTAAGTCCCCTACATACAAACAAATTCCATTCCAAGCGCACGTTTGTAAGTCCAATTTGTTCGTCAGTCCAACAATGTTAGCCTAGGTACCCAACTAACACAACTGGTTATATAGTACTGTATTGTAATAGGTTTATACTACTTTTACATAAATAATACATAAAAAACAAACACACACAAAAAATGAAGAAAACATTTTTAATCTTACAGTACAGTACCTTGAAAAGTACAGTAGTACAGCTGGCATACGGGGACTGGCATCATCGAGTGAACAGGCAAGAAGAGTTACTGACTGGAGGAGGGAGAGGAGGTGGGAGATGGTAGAGCTGAAGGATCGTCAGCAATAGGAGACGGAGGGCAAGCTGCAGTTTCGCTCATGCCTGATGCTGATGGCACAGGTTCTGGTTCCTTGCTGGATTCAATTCTATCTATAAGGATACTGTACTACTGTACTCTATACAGTACTGTACAGTAAAGTACACAAAAGCACAACCATGTGACACAAAGCACACACATAACAACGTACACCAGACACGTGAACTAACTTACGTGACGGGACATGCGAACACACGTTCACATCTTTGTAAGTTTGCAACTTGAAGGTTCGTATATAGAGGACTTACTGTACTGTAGCTTTGTAGAATAGCCTGAAGTCGAGGAGCATGATACCTCCAGCTTTGTTCTTTTTTCTCAAGATGGCTTTGGCATTTCAGGGTCTTTTGCGGTTCCATATAAATTTTCGAAGATATGGAAGCAACCTAAGTGTCCAGATAAATGGATGAAGAAGATGTGGTGTATATAATATATAATGGAATATTACTCACCAAAAAGAATAAAATTCTGCCATTTGCAACAATATGTGTGGACCTAGAGATTATTATGCTTAGTGAAATGAGTCAAAGACAAGTACTCTGTCATCACTTATATGCAGAATCTAAAAAATAAAACAAATGTATATAACTAAACAGAAACAGACTCACAGATATAAAGAACAAGCTAGTGGTTACCAATGGGGAGAGGGAAGTGGGGAGGGGCAGGTTAGGGGTAGGGGATTAAGAGGTACAAACTACATGTATAAAATAGATAAACAACAAGGATATATTGTACAGCACAGGGAAATATAGCTGTTGTTTTGTAATAACTTTAAATGGAGTATAATCTATAAAAATATTGAATCACTATATGGTGTACCTGAAACTAATGTAACATTATAAATCAGCTATACTTCAATTAAAGTTTTAAATAGTAAATAAATAAATAGGAAGGGCCAGACTCATAGCAGCCCAGGCAGAGGAAACTGCAAGTGCAAATGCCCTGGGGCTGGATGAACTGTGCTAACAGGTGGGAACTGAAAGAAAGCCAGCATGTCTGCAACAAAGTCCTGGTGGGCAGGCAGGGACCAGTTCCAGGCAGGGTCTTAGAGGCCAAGGGAAGGAGTTTGGATTTTTCTTACATGCAATGGGAAGACAGCCATTGAAGGATTTTAAGCAGAAGACTGACAAGATCTGATTTGTGTTTTTAGAAGCTCATTCTGCCTGTGTTGTGAGAACAGACTGCAGTGGGGAAAAAGGGGGAAGCTGCAGACAGTTATGAGGGGACTGTTACCCCTGACCTTGAGCAAGAGCCTCCAGGGTGGTGTAAGATAGACATGCAGAAGAGTCAAAAGATGTGAGGTGTGTTTTGGAGGAAACACCAATAGGATTTCCTGAAAGTTTTGAAACAATGTAGAGAGAGAATGGAGAGGTCAGTGGTGAGTGCTTGGCTACAGGGGAGGTGGTGAAGGTGAGCGTGAGTTTGTCATTTGAGAGCCCGGATGAAGGGTGATATCAAACTCACCAAAGGGCCTGGGGTTGGCGAAGGAGGGCTTCAGTGCAGAATGATGACTGAGCCCTGACACACGTGGAAGCTCCCATTTGGAAATCTGCCCATCCGGTGCCTCTATTTAATGGGTCTGAGCAGGAACAATGAAATCCAGTCTCTGGTCATCATCCAGCACTTAACACACAGGAGGGCAAATTTCTTTCTACCACGTTGACATTCCGTAGTTCCCCTGGTGGCACAGAGTCCTGGTGGCAGAGAAGACCACAGCCCCAGCACCCCCACTTGGGCAAAGTACTCGACTCTGCGTGGATGTACCGGGCTGTCCATTTGGTGGGATGGGAGAACATTCCAAAGCCCCCAGTGCTGCCCATCACTGAACTAGGAAATCACCTTCTCATTTCTAGATCCAATAGGGAAGAACAAATCTGACTCCATATTGGATCTATTTCTTTTACTTTAACCTTTGTATTCTATTGCTTTTGCTACAAGTTAATCTCGAAAGGGATGTTGCCTATAAGCTTAAATCATACATAATGGCCCATCTCTGGGAACCCTGCCTCCCACATAAAGAGCATTAAGCTAAAGTACCTTTATTTAGCTCATAGGAAACCTCCTGACCAGGCCCACCTGTGAATGGCTGCAGGAAAGAAATTAGCACATCCCCTCTGGAGTCTGACCAGAACCAGGACTTTACCCTCTCCCCTTTTAGTATAAAAGAAGCCTGAATTCTAACTCAGGGAAGATGGTTCTTTGGGACACTAGTCCACCATCTTCACAGTTTGCTGGTTTTCTGAATAAAGTTGCTATTCCTTGCCCCAACAATTCATCTCTCTATTTTATTGGCCTGTCGTGTGGCAAACAGTACGAGCTTGGACTCGGTAACATAGATAGCAGCCCAAAGAGGCCAGAAGCTGTTACTGACAAGCAGACTTTCCCTGTAGAAGCCTCCATCGCCTGGAATCTACTTCACACCTGGAAAAGTGTCATTAGCCAGTATTCATGCCAACCCCGACGTGATCTTACTTCCCTTGGATTTCCCAGGTTGGGCCTCAGAAGGGGATTTGATTGGGCAGCCTTTCTGCTATGACCTCTACCTGATATATTTGTTCTTAAAAATGAATCAAAAGGTAAGAACGATGGCCTTAGGGTCAAAACTCCAGCTTGAGGACCTGGATTCAAAATCTCAGTACTGGTACTTGCTCAAGTTATGTAACTTTCATTGAGTCCCTTAGTCTCTCTGAGAGCCTCCTATTCCTCTTGGGTAAAATAAGAATAATGAAATACCCATCTGCAGGGCGCTGGAGGGTTCAGTGAGCAAGGTGGGTAAGGCCCCAGCACCACGGAGGCCAGCACAGGGTCAAGTCATTTGTGTGGAAAGAACCAGGCTGCCAGCAGCCACTCTAGATACTGCTGCACCCCTATGGGTTCTCTGCTTCCCAAATCCCAAGGGCATCTTGGCAATAATTGGTGCTGCGTAAATGAGGAAGCAGGGTCTGGCCGGCAGTGCCCACACTGACCCCCTCAGTGCCCAGTACCCCCAGGGTGAAGCCAGCTAAGGATGGAAACTGGGAGCCTGTCAGGAGCAAGAGGAGTTTTCAGAATATGGCCTGGAGGGTCCTGGGAGAGTCCTGGGTAGGCCCTGGGCAACACTCTTGAGTCTCAGGGGCTCAGCGTGAAAGACAGAGCCCCCCACCAGCCAGATGTCAGTGCGCATCAAGATAAGTTCGCATGGAGAAAGTGCCCATCCACCTGGGTATTGTTCAAGGAAGCAAGATCCAAATGGGAAAGGGCAGAGGAAAGATTCCTGTGTGATTCATGGACCAAGGGCAATTTCCTGCCTGCCTCCGGGAAGAACAGAAAATAAGTGAAAACTTATGGTTGAAGCAAAGCTTTTGGGTCTGTGGAGATTCTGCAGTGGACCAAAGAGGCCTGGGGCTGGCTGAGTCATCCATGTGGGCGAACGTTTTGTCCTGTCTGCAAAACAGGAGCAGAGCTCCAGAGAAGGGGCACGTGAATGTGATTAAACGTTTGCCCCCCAGCAGCCTCCAAGAGGAAGGCTTCTAAACAGCATCGTTGGGTAACTTTCCATTGCCACTACCTAGAAGAACTAGGGGGAGAGATGGTGAATCTCTCATCCAAAGACAGCATCTCTCTACAACCTTAAATCTTTACAGATGAAATTATTTCCTTCAAAGTAATACAGAGCAAGTGGAAGTGGGTGGAAGGATAGATTAGACTAGTCAGTCTGAGTGGATGGGCGATTGGGATGTGGGGCATTTCTTTAAATTACTAAATGTTTGTTTTTAAATAATGAAAAGGTTTTTAAAATATAATATTCAATACCCAACATGTATGAAAAGGCTTTTTTTTTTTTTTAAGGATTTTCTTTTTTAATTAATTAATTAATTTATTTTTGTCTGTATTGGGTCTTCGGTTCGTGCGAGGGCTTTCTCCAGTTGCGGCAAGCGGGGGCCACTCTTCATCGCGGTGCGGGGACCGCTCTTCATCGCGGTGCGCGGGCCTTTCTCCATCGCGGCCCCTCCCGTTGCGGGGCACAGGCTCCAGACGCGCAGGCTCAGCAATTGTGGCTCACGGGCCCAGCTGCTCCGTGGCATGTGGGATCTTCCCAGACCAGGGCTCGAACCCGTGTCCCCTGCATTAGCAGGCAGATTCTCAACCACTGCGCCACCAGGGAAGCCCTGAAAAGGCTTTTTAAACTCAATATCCTTTAAACAAGAAAGTCTACTTTTAGGAGTTTAGCATAAAGAGATGCAATGCAGATTAGTGGAAAGAGCTATGTAGTTTATAACAGCAAAAAACTGAAAACAACCAAGATGTCTAGCAACAAGAAACTGTTTAAAGAATACTTATGGAATACTAGGCAGCTGTTTAAAGAAAAAGATGATGAGAAACAAATAAAAATTAAGAAAACATATTGGTATTTTAAGTTACAAAGGGATAATTTCCCTAACATATGAAAAAGCTCCTGCAGATCAACAATTCACCAAAAAAAAAAAAAAAAAGGCAAAGACTATGAAAAAGAAATGTGTGTGTATGTGTATTTGCACAGAGAAGCAAAGATCACAATTTGGTAACACATCTTATTGGGAATGAGAATTAGTACAATCTCTGTGGAGAAAATTTAGCAGTATCCACAGATATTGCAGTATCCGTATCTATAGCAATACTTATTGCTAAATTTACCCAGCAACACCACTTCTAGCAATTTATTCAATTTGCATAAAACAAAGGATGAACAAGCTTTTTCACTACAGCACTGTTTGTAATAGGAAGACTGGAAACAACCTAAATGTCCACAATAGGAGACTGGTTAAATAAATTGGGATGAAATCAATTCAGCAGAAGCATGAACAGTGACCAGAAGTGATCATGAGAACATGAGCACCCTGGCCCATTCACAATCCTAACCTGACCCTGAGAATTCATAGGGAATGGATTTAGGCTCAAGCCAGTCTTTTCTAGACTCCAAGGGGCAGAGTGATTCCAGATAGCACTTGGGGACATGTAAACCCTGAAGTCGACTTTTATGTTCTAACACGGAAAGATGGCCGTGAGACACTATTAAGTTGGGGGAAAGGTTACAGAATAGTAATAATTCATGCTGTCATTTCTATCTAAAATTTAAATATCATGTATCGTGTTAGTATATGCATAGGAAAAAATTGGAAGAGTATACACCAATCCATTAAAGCAGTTATTAAGTGCCTACTATGTGCTAGGTGCTGAGAACATACAGATAAATAAGGAATTAGAATGTCAATTCCATGAAGGAAGAGGACTTTGCTGTTTTGTTTCTGTTTTAGCTCCAGTGTCTGGCACATAATATATACTCAATTAATATGTATGGATTGGAAGGAAGGAAGACAGGAAGAAAGGAAGGGAGGGAGGAAGGAAGGAAGGAATGAATGGAGGGAGGGAGGGAGGGAGGAAGGAAAGAAGGAAGGAAAGGAAGGGAGGGAGGGAGAGAGGGAGAGAAGGAGGGAGAGTCCCAGCCCACTCATTGCTCACAGTTGCTCACAGCCTAGTGTAGACACAGGTGTGAGCAGATGAGACAGGGCAGCGCAGAGAACTCTGGGAGAAAAGGACTCTGAGCTAGTAGGATCTTTGCATAAACTATCTCTCATCCTTGTGTCATCACCTCCCTTTCAACAGAAGAGAAGTCAGTTGCAAAAGTCATGGCCACGGAGCCCATTTTCAAACTCAAAGCTTATCCAGCTGCTGGGCGCCCTCTTCTTTAAGAACAACACTTGGCTCTGTAAATGAGAACCAGATTATCCAGCCTGACTTGGGGCCAGGAGTGCTGGTAATGAACGCTTCCAAACTGGATCTTAGAGAGGCAGAAACTCTTGGAACAAAACGACGCATTTTGACAATTTCTGGGAGACTGGCTTCAGTCAACTCGAAGGTGACACCCAATGTCGCTATGGGGAACTACAAAGAAATCCTGAACGATGGTTCCAGAAGAGGGAGCCTTACTGGATGCTTGCCTTTCTTCGTTTTTCAGTTAACTCCATGAGGTTCTCAGGGAGGCCGTGCTAAACAGGGAGAGCTTGCCAGGGCTGTGTGAAAAGACCCTCCGACTCAAAAACCCACCCAAAGTGAAATGAACACATCCCTGGTGGAGGGGGCGGGGGTGCTATGGCTTCTCTCTGCCTGAATAAGCAGGTGACGATTTCACTACTGGGTTCTTCTCTGATTCCTTTCCTATAGCATTTGCTTAATTACAGTTGCATTTGAATAGCAGAAGCCTAAAAACTCTCCTGAGACACATTTGCGGAGGGCCCTGCAGTCATCCAGATGCAGGTAGGAATCTCTACTCTGTCTCTTACCAGCTGTGTAGCCCGGGACACATTCCTTCATCTCCCTGAGCTTCAGTTTTCTCACTCGTAAAATGGAGATGATGATACCTATTTTGCAAGATTGCCGTGTAGATTAAATGAGATGTCCTATGTGCACATAAAATAGAAAAGGCTTGGTAAGTGTTGATGTTGTTACTATTATTGGTAACATTTACTGAGTCTTTACTAAGCCTTACTAAGCCTTTGACATGTGCTGCCTTTTAAAATCCTTACAACAACCCTATGAAGTCGCTAGTATTTCTATCCTCATTGTGTAGTTGGGGAAAACTGAGGTCTGTAGGGAATGGTCAAGGTCGTGTACTAATACACAGCCAAGTTAGGATTCAAATCCAGGCTATCAACCTGAGAGCTCCCATAGTGAATCACTATTCTATAGTGGCTCCTGTATGAAATTGTTTAGGAGGCCATTCAAGATTAAATGTACCCAGGGACTTCTCTGGTGGTCCAGTGGTTAAGACTCCACACTTCCACTGGTTCCATCCCTGGTCGGGAACTAAGATCCCTCATGCTGTGCAGCCCAAAAAAAAAAGAGGCAAAGGACCTGAATAGACATTTTCTCCAAGGAAGATAAAATAGCCAGTAAATAGCCAGTAAGCACATGAAAAGATGGCCAACTGCCCAACATCATTAGCCATCGGGGAACTGCAAATCAAAACAATGATATACCACTTCAGATCCACTAAGATGATCATAAAAACAGACAACACGGACAACAACAAACATGGAAAATAACAAGTGTCGGTGAGGATTTGGAGAAATCTGAACCCCCATACCTTGCTGGTGGGAATGTCAAATGGTACAGCCAGCTTGGAAGACAAACTGGCAGTTACTCAAAAGGTTAAACATAGAGTTACCTATGACCCAGCACTTCCAGGTGTATACTCAAGAGAATTGACATAGAGTTACATATGACCCAGTATACACCAGGTATATACTCAAGAGAATTGAAAACATATGTCCACACAAAAACTTGTACATGAATATACTACCCTTACTCTCTGTTCATAGCCAAAAGGTGAAATAATCCAAATGTCCATCCATTGATGAATGGATAAACAAAATAGTATATGTATATATGTATACATGTATATAGTATATATGTATATCAACACAATGGAATATTATTCAGCCATAAAAGGAATGAAATACTGATACATACTATAACATGATGGACTATGAAAACATTATGTTCAGTGAAAGAAGTCAGTCACAAAGGACCACACATTTTATGATTCCATTTATACAAAATGTCCAGAACAGGCAAACTCAGAGAGACAGAAAGTAGATTAGCGGTTGCCAGGGACTGAGGAGTAGATGTTGGGAGGAAACGGGGAATGACTGCTAATTAGTAAGGAGATGAAGAAAATGTTCTAAAATTGGTTGTAGTGATGGTTGCCCAACTCTGAATATACAAAAAAAATGAATTGTTCACTTTAAATGTGTGAATTGTATGGTACGTGAATAAATCTCTTTTTAAAAAAAGATTCAATGTATAAGTAAATTTTAAGACCTTTGTATTTGTCACATAGCTCACACACATCAAGTAATCCTTACTGAGACACATGTCACAATTTTTACTCTGGGAAAGCAGAGTTCATGGGCCAGGTCCCAGGACAGACACCAGTTGAAAAACTAAGAACTCACCAGTGAATGACCCAACTCATTCTAGTCACATGCCAGACCCAGAGTCAGTTACCTGCGGGCTGGGGGGCTGGGCAAAGCCTATTTGGACACGTAGTGGTACGTCTCCCTTCTAGATACCTCAATTAAATTGCTCACAGACTGTCTTTATTGCTGTTCAGTGGTGCTTTACTCTCTTGATGAAAGATGGGCATGGTTCATGCTTTCCAGCAACTGTATCACAGCAGATGATCTAGCAGCTGACTTCTTATTCTTTGGACCATCCCGTCCTGTTTCTAACTGATACAATTTCTCCAGGGCTCTGGGAAGTTGGAGGAGGGGGGCATGCCTTCTCCCTTGCCCCTCACCCCTTTTCACCATCAACTTACCTGTCAGACCCTAAGCCAAAATTAAGGCTAACATTAAAATTAACCCTCCTTAGGGTCCAAATGAAATTTAGCAAATCATCAGTGTCTTAGTCTGTTTGGGCTGCTATAACAAAATACCATAGACTGGCTGCTTTATAAACAACAGAAATGTATTGCTCACAGTTCTGGAGGCTGGAAGTCCGAGATCAGGGGACCAGCATGATCAGGTAAGGTGGTGCAGAGTTCTCCCTGTGTCCCCACAAGACAGAAGGGGACAAAGGAGCTCCCTGGCGCCTCTTTTAAAAGGGCACTAATCCCATTCACAAGGGCTTGGCCCTCATGACTTAAGCACCTCCCAAACACCCCACCTCCTGATACCATCACATTTAGGGTTAGGATTTCAACATATGAATGTGGGAGAAACACAAACACTCAGACCATAGGAATCTATGAAAGTAGAAAGCAAAGATGTCTGCTGATCTAGTGAAGAGATTCCGCCTTGCCTGTCCCAAAGCTCCCACTTCCTGTGAGGAGAAGGCAGGAATGCTGTGTCACACACCTCCAGGAGACAACATTCAGATCATTGTTCCTGGAAAAGTGGAGCCCCGATTTGAGCGGGCACAGCCTACACAGCTCTAAAGAGAGGAGATACCTCTCAGAGTGGAAACAAAGGATCCCTGCACTCATCTTCATATCCTCAAAACATCACTTCACCTCCCAAAGTAGCATCGACCACACCACCTGGGGCTTTGTGGACTTGGTAAATATTTTGTTTCCCCAACAGTATTCTAAGCATTGAAGGCAGGGAAGATAACTTATTTTCCTTGGAATCTTCCACATAACCACATAAACAGTTATAAATCAAAACTTTGGACACATGGAGCAGTAGGCTGAATAACAGCCCCCCAAAGAAATCCACAGCCTAACCCCAGAACCTGTGAGTGTTACCTTACATGGCAAAAGGCACTTGGCAAATGAGTTTGCAGATTGAGTTACGGATCTTGTGATAGGGAGGTTATCATGGACTATCTGGATGGGCTCAATGCAGTCACAAGGGTCCTTATAAGAGAAAGCCATGAGGGTTAGAGTCAGAGAAGGAGAGGTGACAGCCGGAGCAGAGATTGGAGTGATGGAGGACTACGAGACAAGGAATGCGGGTGGCCTTTAGAAGCTAGAGAAGGTGAGGAAATGGATTCTCCTCTAGAGCTTCCAGAAGGAAGGCAGCCCTGCTGACCCAACTTGGACTTCTGATCTCCGGAGCTATAAGAGAATAAATTTGGTTGTTTTAAGCCATTAAGTTTATGGTGATTTGTTACAGCAGCAATAGGAAATACACATGGTAACATCTTCCTCCTCCTCTTGTTCATCATTATCTTGGTGAACACTGATTGAGTTTACTGATGTAATCTTTGTTAAAATGAATAAATGGAAGGTACTATTATTACCCCTATTTTACAGGTGAAGAAACTGAGGCTTAGGGAGATTACATAATGGAAGGTTTTGCTTTTGTTTTTGTTTTTTTGGTTGCAAACAGCAGAAAGAGACTCTGGCTAGCAGAAAGGGAGAATGACCCCAAGAAGTATGAAACATGGAGGAAGTACGATCTGGGCAACATGGCGGCCGCTGAACATGTGTCTTCCCTGGTGACACTTTGCCCTCCACTACGCCTTCTTTATGAACTTCTCGCCTTTTATTCGTGAAGTATTTGTTGAGATCTTACTATATGCCAGGCCCTAGGCTAAGCACCAGGGATATAATGTTGAACCAAAAACCAGGCACGATTCCTGCTCTCATGATGCTGTGATGCTTACAGCCAAGTGAGAAAACACATTAATCAGATCATCACCCTGAAAGATGATACATTGCAACTGTACTAACTGCTGTGAATGCAAAATTCGAGGAGTGCAAAGGACAGGGGAGCAACAGGTGAGCTGACGTGTGGGGAATGAGTAGGAGTTACTAAGTATTAAGAGTTGGAAAGGAACAGCCACCTACCCCTCAGTGGTGTCCTAGATGATAACAGAACATTTTAAAATTTTTGGTTCTCTTTCTCCATATTTAGTACCACTGCTGGAAGAGAGAGATGCAGCAATACCACATGGAACTTCCTGCTGATGATAACATTTTTTTCTATTATTTCTTTATTGTGGTTATTGTGATAAAACATATATAACATGAAATGTGCCATTTTAACGATTTTAAAGTGAACCATGCAGTGGCATTAATTACATTCAGCATGTCGTACAACCATCATCATCACTATCTCTTTCCAAAATTTTTCATCACCTCCAACTCACTAAACAATACCTCCTCATTCCCCACTTCCCCCAGCCCCGGGTAACCTCTATTCTTTCTGTCTCTATGAATTTGCCTCTTCTAGGTACCTCATATAAGTCAAGTCATACGAAATGTGTCCTTTTGTTAGCATAGTGTTTTCAAGGTGCATCCGTGTTGTGGCATGTATCAGAACTTTATTCATTTTTATGGCTGAATAATATTCCATCATATGGAGATGACACTCTAAGCCTGCATCCATTCAAATATAGTGCTAGCCTTCAAGTGAGTTTCTTCTTGGACACATCCCTATGTTTGTTTCTCTTATAGTTTCCCCCATCTGTAAACTGGGAACATTTCTTAAAGGCAAGGCACCACAGAGAAGCAAATTCTTCAGCCAAAGCTAGTCCACAATATCTTGGGGCCACACTGTAGGTGGAGCAGAAATGGATGAGATGCACAGAACTCCAGGTGTGTGTACTCCACCATCAGTACAGTCACCCCTCAGTATCCATGGGGGACTGGTTCCAGGATCCCCTCAGATACCAAAATCCGTGGATGCTCAAGTCCTTATGTAAAATGGTGTAGTATTTGCATGTAACCTACGCACATCCTCCCATATACTTTAAATCATCTCTTGATCACTTATAATACCTAATACAATGTGAATGCTATGTAAATAGTTGCCAGAGCACGTGGCAAATTCAAGTTTTGCTTTTTGGAATTATCTGGATTTTTTTTCCCCAAGTAGTTTTTTTTTTTTTTTTTTTTTTTTTTTTTTTTTTTCAAAATTGACTTTTTTTTTTTTTTTTTAAATTTTTATTTATTTATTTATGGCTGTGTTGGGTCTTCGTTTCTGTGCGAGGGCTTTCTCTAGTTGTGGCAAGCGGGGGCCGCTCTTCATCGCGGTGCGCGGGCCTCTCACAATCGCGGCCTCTCTTGTTGCGGAGCACAGGCTCCAGACGCACAGGCTCAGCAATTGTGGCTCACGGGCCTAGTCGCTCCGTGGCATGTGGGATCTTCCCAGACCAGGGCTCGAACCCGTGTCCTCTGCATTAGCAGGCAGATTCTCAACCACTGCACCACCAGGGAAGCCCTCCCCAAGTAGTTTTGATCCATGTTTGGTTGAATCCACAGATTCGGAAACTGTGGATACAAACGGCCAACTGTACTCCACCCAGCAGCCGAAATGCACCTAGGAAAAATGTTCAAATACCCACAGTCCTCCATCCCAGGCTAAAGCAGGGCTGCCAATCCTCCTGTCTCCCCAGGGCAGGCAGGCAGTAGAAATGACAAAAGCAGACTGAGCATTAGAAAACCAACACAGGCTTGAGGATAAGTGGGAGACAGTGGGGAGTGGTGGGGACTGTGGAGAACTGGAGAGAACACGGTCCCTATCTGCTCCCATCACCGCCATGTGGGAATATGAACCCAACGCTGTCAGAGCCTTCTGTTAAAATATGCTGGAAATCTGGGTTTTTATGTGAATTTGCCTGATTTTAAATGCTGGCAATTAATTTTAGAATATTAAACACAAAGCAGCCAAACAAAACATGTCTGGTGGTTGAATATAATCTGAGGATGGCCAGGTCCAAGAGCCTACTACTACGAAAAGACACAAGACCAATGCCTCTCCCCCATCAGGACCAAGAACTGATGGTAGAGGGCAAATTTCTTCTGTCTAAATTGTTGTGTGGTCTTGAGCACATCACTTCCCCATGATGGACCTCAGGACCCTTAATCTATGAAATGATGGGGTAGACCAGATGTCCTCTAAGATCTCTTCCATCTCTGATATTCTAATATTGGACCTTCTTTAAGACTCTGCCCCCAAAGAGAACCCAGGGGACAGTCTGTTTATTTTTATAATTGTGGTAAAATACACATAACATATAATTTACCATTAGTGGCATTTCGTACATTTATAACATTGTGCAACTATCACCACTATCTACCTCCAGAACACTTCTTCACCCCCAAAAATCTGTCTTCCATGTGCCTGAGTTTCAAGGAAAAGGAGGCTCATATCTGATCCTGAAATTGATTGCCTTAAGAAATAAATCAAAACCCCTTGGTAGGTGGGGTGCAAGAGAGAGGAGGAAGGGAAGGAAAGAGGAGCAAGTCACAGTGTATCAGGTGGTAGCTTAAGTCTCAGGAGCACAGCCATGCAGCCAATTGATGCCACCCGCAAGGCCAGCTCTGCTCTCCTGAGGTCTCAAAGGGGCCCTCATCACCAGCTGAGCACAGACAGAGGGCCCTTGCTGCCTTGGGCCCAGCTGTTATTTTCTATTCAAGTACAAAGCATTTCATCCAGCAGGAAAGCCCTCCCTGAGTCTGCAACTCCCTTCCCCCACCGGGGACACATCACTAGGATTAGATAGAAAGGGAAGTGCATTCATGAGTTCCTGGTTTAGGGGGACCTTCACGTGCACCCTTTGAGAGGCTGATGGTTTGAGAGCCCTGCCCATTGTAATGACAGCAGCATCCAAGTCTTTCCCTCATTAGCAGGAAGGGAAGTGAGAGCACCCAGCCCTCAAGTCTTCCTTCCTCTCCCCAGGGTGTTTGTGTAGCCAGTTTCAGGGTGAACTGACAAAAGAGGGACATGGAACAAGTTTGTCCATAAGGCTAATTGTGCCCAGTTGAAAGGCTGGACTTTTCTGAAAAGATGTTATTGGTGTTTATATGATCTTCCTTTTATGAAATGATGATGGAGTAGATGGGACTTTTAAAATTTTGTTTGGTTTTCTTTTGTTTTAATTTGGCAAAAGGAAAAGTTAACTTTGTCCTTTACCCAAATTTTTGGAAAATTCACAGATCTGTGAAATTCTAAATTCTGGTGAGACCCTGGCCTACTTGTGACTAAGAGCAGCCCCCAAGCAGGAAGGGTTACATAGGCAGGATAAGAACACCGTGCTGCTGCTTTTAATTGTCCTGATGAAGGAGCATGTCAACCCTTCAAAAAGTAAAGAGAACAGTATAACAAACCCTCATATACCATCACCTGGCTTCAAAAATTAACAACTACGGGCCAAGCTGGCTTTATTTTTACCCCCACCTACTTCCTCCTGGATTATTTTGAAGCAGTGCCCAGATATCACATCATTTCGACTGTAAATATTTCAGAACGTATGTCTAAAAGGTAAGGACTCTTTTTGAGAAAACTTAGCCAAAATACAGTATTATACCAATAAATTTTAAAATTGAAGTATATTTGATTTACAATATTGTGTTAGTTTCAGGTGTACAAAGTGATTCAGTTATAAATTTTTTCACAATTCTTTTCCATTATAGGTTATTACAAGATGTTGAATATAGTTCGCTGTGCTATACAGTAAATCCTTGTTGTTTATCTATTTTATACATACCTATAATTTCTTAATATCATCAAAGTCTTATTAGACATTCCTGACACACACACATTCTCTCTCTCTTAGTTTCTTCAAATCAGGATCCAAATAAGATCCGCACATTGCAACTGGTTGATATGCTTCTTAAGTGTCTTTTAATCTACAGGTCCTCCCTCCATCTCTTTTTTTTCGCCCCTTCCAATTTACTTGTTGAAGAATTGGGTCATCTGTCATTTGTCCTATAGAGTGCCTACATGGAGTCATTTCATATCCCCCATGGTCCTCTGTATTTCCTATTAACTGAGCGTTAGATCTACAGCCTTCTGTATATTTAGGTTCAAGTTTTTTGCCAAAAAATTATTTCAGAAATGGTGCTGAGTGTGTGTTTATCACAGGCACACAATGACTGACTGTCTTTCTGTGGTGTTAGAAGCCACTGATGCCAAGACCCACCAATTCATTAGGACTGATTCTATATTTCTATTTGGTGAGGTCATCGGGTGACCAGCTTCTCCTGGTTTGCCTGGGACTTCCCCAGTGTTATTACCTTGAGTCCTGCATCCCAGGAAACCACTCCATCCCAAGGAAACCAGGTCAGTTGGTCACGCTAGCTGAGGTTCCATGTTCTCAAGAAGTCATTCTTCCCATGACCCCTCCTTCCCTTTGCCATACTGGGCAGAGAACTCAGAGGCCAAATGTGGGTAACAGATCAGAGAATGCAGCGGTAGGGCTGCTGTATTAAGCAGCCAGTCCTGGGTGTGGTTGACACCTTAGTGGCTGCCCACTCAGCTTTCATTTCTACCTTCCTTGCGATACCCTGATTTTTGTCTAGGTAGTGATCTCTCTACCCACATCCCCAGTGCTTCAGAAGAGCTGACCACAGCCCCAGCTCTAGGGATGGGCTTTCCCTTTCCAGAACCAAGGCCCAGACCAGTAAGTACATGCCATTCCCCAAGCCGCAGCTTGGGCCAATGAATCCCAAGAAGTGGTTTGCTAGGGGCATTGGGAAAACATTCTCTCTCTTTTTTTCCCTAACATACTATGAACCATTTCAAGCACACAATTGAATGATTTTTAGTAAATTTACTTAGCTGTGCAACAATCACCACAATACAGTTTTAGAACATTTTCATCACCCCAATAAGACCCCTCATGCTCATTTATAGTCAACTCCAGTCCCACTCCAAGCCCCAGGCAACCACTAATCTATGTTCTGTCTCTATGGATTTGCCTCTCCTGAACATTTCATACAAATAGAATCATACAATGCATGGTCTTTTGTGACTGACTTCTTTTACTTAGCATATTTTTAAAGTTTATCCACATTGTAGCAGTTATCAGTACTTCACTCCTTTTTATGACCAAATAATATTTCATCATAAGGATATACCACATTTTGTTTATCCATTCATCAGTTGATGGGTTGTTTTGATTTTCTGGCTATTATGAGTAATGCTGCTGTGAACATTCTTGTACAAGTCTTTATGGGGACATATGTTTTTACTTCTCTCAATTATAAATACCTAGGAAATTGATTGATCATATGGTACATTTATGTTGACGTTTTTAATAAACTGCCAAACTGTTTTCTAAAGTGGCTGCACCATTCTACATTCCTACCAGAAACGTATGAGCGTTCCTGTTTCTCCACACCCTCACCATTTGTTAATTCCGTCTTTTTGATTATAGCCATCCTGGTAGATATGTAGTGGTATCTCGTGGTTTTAATTTGCGTTTCTGTAATGCTGAATGTTGTTTAGCATCTTTTCATAAAGCATATCCTCACTCTTAAGAGCAAGGCATGAAGAAAGAACAGTCTTGTTTCTTCTAAACAGATGTGAGGTCCATGACCTTCCCATTATTCTAGGACGAAGTGACTCAGAGGAACAGTTTCAGAGCACTGATGAAACAGTACTCAAAGTCCATCCAACCTCCAGACTCCTTCAGTCACAGGAACCAAGAAATCCTTCGTATTGTTTAAGCCAGCTTGAGTTGGATTTTCTTTAACTTGCATTCTATTGAGTAGAGTAGAGAAAGACACATTTCCTTATCAATTCTGAAGCAAACACCAAGCATTTGGAGTAAACTTTGCATGCTTGCTGAGGTGAGGACAAAGGATTCAATCCAAATAGCACAAAGGACTTGATATAGGGAAGCAACTGCCTCTAGCAGAGAGATCAAGGAATAAGAATAAAGGAAGGTAAGAGAAGAGAATGAGCTAAAAGTGGGAAGCTGAAGAAAAGAACACTAAACTGAACCACAACCAGAATATTATTTTAGCCCAAGCTAAGAAGTGTGTAAAGGTCCTTCGTAAGAAAATACAAGAAATTAATATCAGAATGAATCCCATTGTATAGAACACATAACCCACTGTGTGCCTTTCTATTTAAGTTATTAAAGTTATGGAGTTTTCATTCCATAGTATGGGTTCAGTCATTCTCTATTTACCCTTTTCTCATCTTAATAAAGTCCCAATAGCCCCAATATTGGTTAGACGTTGGATAATTAATACCTAATAGTTGCATAGATAAAATAAGATGGAGAAAACTATATGACTTTAACAGCAAATTAAGAATCCCTTCTAGGGAGGGAACTGTCTTGGTTGGTAAAGATGACTAGATAAGTGCTTGGGTCAGAAAGTGAGTCTCCTCTTTTTTCTCAGGCCTTAGGTACCAAGGCTTCAGAGGAAGTGGAAACTATCCAAAAAAACAGAAAGAGAAGAAGCTGGACTCCCCAGGGGAATCCCAGAGGGAGAGGATGGGGGGCAGAGACAGGAAAAGGAGAGGAGATACAAAGCCAGTAAGACGGTAGGAAGCTATGCACTATATGATGGAGCCACTCTCTACAATTTCCCCTAAAATCTCTGCTTGATTGGCTGTTGTGGAAACTGAAGAAGTTGAATTCACATTGGGTTTGACATGGTGTGGGAAAGAGACAGCACATAAACAAACCAGAACCCCAAGAGGCAGCGGACACCAGGAAAATGTAAACCTCCTGGGAAGAAGCAGAAATCAAGAGGAGGACTTTGGATTTCCACATGCCCTGGGGTGTAGGATGGAAGGTGTTTCTAAGACAATTTCGTATTTCATCTAGCTCTACTGTGGCAGGAAGGTCCCCAGCTGGTGTGTGAGTTACACACACATATCTGGACTAGATGAAGCCGGTGAAGCCCCTGCATCCATACGCTGGAGAGAGACCACAGCAAACTCTGGGTCCCACTCTTAGAGATGCCTATGCCCGGGGGGTTCATTCTATTCAGAGGAACTCCATACACCTTCCCCACTCTCACTGCAAGACCACTACTGTTTGCTGGCTTTCAGGCTATCCCTATCCATAGTGGAAACCTGGGTTCAAATCCCAGCTCTGACAGATACTAGCTGTGTGACCTCCAGCAAGTTACTGATCTTCTTTCTAAGCTTCAGTTTACTCATCCATAACATGGAATCAGTAAAAGTAGCTACCTAATAGGGTTGTCATGAGGAATAAATATGGTGATGCATGCAAATGGCTTAGCACAGTGCCTCACATACTATGCCATCCATTACATGTTAATTACATGTTAGCAGTTATTGTTGTTGTTGTTATTACTATTACTGTTGTCCCATCTAAGGATAAAGCAGGAGGGCAGCTGGTGGCAATAGCTTTCACAGAATTATTTAATCTCATAAAGTCCTTGATAAGGACTTTGTCATGTAGCCCAATCTCCCAGCTGATGTTTGATCCTACTAGGTTGTCTACAACACCACTCTCTTCCATCAGGTGGCCTGTTCCATCTTTTGGACCGTTGGAAAGTTCTACCTTGTTGCTGAGGACGTTTGGAGCTGCTTCCTGTGCTGAATGGTTTCCACTTACCCATCCAGATCCACTCTACCCTGCTTTCTGCCCCAGGATGCTGAGAAGTGTGGACCACATCAACAGTAGCTAATCCTTGCTCTCTTGCTCAGAGCTGGGTTCAGCCAGTTGAAGACACTGGCAGGAGAATAGCCCACAGGAGGAACGAGGCTGGGGTATAAATATCCTTAGCTCCTTCCCTGCCAAGACACGGCGTGCTGGCTGCATTCCTCTACCAAAAGCCACAGCTCTTGCCAGGCAGCCCTGTCGTACATCTATAGCTCTTTTTTCTGGGTTCTGGTAACTGGTCTCTCTGTCTGCAAATTCAAACAGGAAGGTAAGTGCTGTGATCAGGGGAGCAGAGACTGAGATGGGAGCAAAGAGAGGGGGCATCCAACTCAGACTGGGGGAATAAAGAGGGTCAGAAAATGTTTACCCACAGGCTCCTGAAATTGCAAGCCTTCTGCTCGTGATCAAAGCTAGTAATTTTCCTTATGTTTAGGCCAGAAGCATCTGGGGCCGGTGAACTGGTCTGGTTTCCAGCAATTTTCCACAGGTCGAGGTGAGCTTGGGAGGGCAGGAAGCGGTTTTGCTCACTGCTATGTCCTCAGAACCCAGCACACGGCATGAGGCTGCCAAGCTGTACAACTCCAGGGGCACCATGCGTACTTTGTATCCTCTGTGAATTGCACCCCATCGCCCGAGAAGTGCACAACATAGGGAACTCTATCAGTAGGCGCTCAATCAATACAGATCTGTCAAATAAATGGATGAGAGAATGAGCTCCAGTCCCCAAACCAAACCAGCCACAGACTCATTTCATTTGGAAGATTTCTCTATGGATCATGACAGGGAGAAAGGAAAAAAGCCTCAAGTAAGTGGTTGTGAAGTAAGTGAAAGTGGTTGCATTAGTCAGGGTTCTCCAGAAAAAGAGAACCAATAGGAGACATATATTAAAAAAAAAAAAAAAAAGCTTATCAAAAGACAACCCACTCCCACCAAATGCAGTATCTGTGAAATGCAATAAAACAAGGTATGCCTGAAATAATAATAAAAATGTCCCCCCACCACCACACACACACAGGTTTAAGGAATTGGCTCACATGATCTTGGAGGTTGAGAAGTCCCAATGTCTACAGCTGGTGAGTTGGAAACCCAGGAAAGCCGATGGTTGTAAGTTCCAGTGTGAGTCCTGAGTCCCAAGGCAGGAAGAGACAGATGTCCTGGCTTGAAAACAGCCAGGAAGAGATCATGAATTCTCCCTTACTTATCCAGTTCTCAGTTTGGAGAACTGAGTAGTTCTCCAAAGAATTGGATGAGGCCCCTCACACTGGGAAGGGCAATCCAATTTACTCAGTCTATGGATTCAAATGTGAATCTCATTCAGAAATACTCTCACAGGGCTTCCCTGGTGGCACAGTGGATAAGAATCCGCCTGCCAATGCAAGGGACACAGGTTCGAGCCCTGGTCCGGGAAGATACCACATGCCGCGGAGCAACTAAGCCCATGCGCCACAACTACTGAGCCCGCGTGCCACAACTACTGAAGCCCACACACCTAGAGCCCATGCTCCGCAACAAGGGAGGCCACCACAATGAGAAGCCCGCGCGCCACGACAAAGAGTAGTCCTCACTCGCCGCAACTAGAGAAAGCCCGTGCACAGCAACGAAGACCCAACGCAGCCATAAATAAATAAATAAATAAGTAAATAACATTTAAAAAAAGAAAAAGAAATACTCTCACAGACACATTCAGAATAAGCTTGAACCAAGTATCTGGGCACCCTGTGCCCACTTGAGTTGATACATAAAATTAACCATCACAGAGATAAAGCTTTCAAAAGCATTAGAGCCAAGAGTACCTGATGACCGGAAAGCATTTCACCTGGCTTCCTCTCACCTTTGTGGCTGGACCTCCATGTTCCTCCTCCCAAACCTCAGAGCTCCACTCAGTGATGGAACAGGCACACACAAACGCACGCACGCACGCACAGCCGTCATCACAGCCCAGGAATCATCCAGGCAGAACAATAGGAGTAACTGGGCATCCAATCTTCAATCCCACCTTCCTCCCCAACCAGGAACATTTGGTTGGTTATTCGTTTGCCCACTAGGCAGAGATGCTGGGACCACTGCCAGTTCTCTAGGAAGACAAGGCAAACGGCTGGAAACAGCCAAGAAATCTCTCCACCAGCCTCTGCCAGGTCTCCATGGTTGTACCTAAATGCCTCTGGGGGAGGGCAGAGCTGGAAGACAGCTGCCCTCCATTCAGGGGCCTGGGAGGCTGATGAACCTTCCACAGTTGGGCCGGTGAGGGGTGGTGTAAAGAGGAAGGGGCGGAAGACCATAAGAAGTGGATTTTAGTAACCACCGAATCTTACTAAATCCTCACAACTGCTACCCCGCCCTCCACTCCTCCTCTCACTCTAGTTCATTTCTTGGAGCAGAAACTGAAGCCCAAAGCAGTTAAAGGACTTGCCCCATTTCACAGATGAGGAAACTGAGGTACAGCAAGGTTAGGTGACTTAACCATGATCACAGAGCTGGCAAGTGGGGATACTTGAAAAGATGACATCAGACTTTCAAAGGAGAAAGGAAAAGGGAAAAGGCCACTGGTGGGGGAGGGGATGGAGGAGAGAGCCACCCCATTCCACAGTTTGACTTGTCCTTTAGTTTTCATTCCTATTCACCATCCCAAACCTTCTCTGAGATGCCTTTCCTGACTCCCTCCCCTCCTCCAATTCCATCCTGCAAACTGACAGCCTCAAACGAATTTTGTTATTAACACTTAAAAATTGAGAGGTTTCACACTTTAAATATCTAGATTTCTAGCCTCTCTTAAAAATGTGGGCACTTTGGTAGTCCTGGGCCAGCACTGCCCCATGGTAGGGGGAAGGGTCTGCACCATTAGCGGAGGCCTGAGCCCCACCATCTGGGTCCCTCATCCCTCAACCTGTTTGAACTCAGTTCCTTCTTGAACTCTGTTCCAGCCACATTGTCCTCTAGGCTTTTGCTCAGACATACCCCGCTCCTTTCCAACAAAGGACAGAGGCCCTGTCCTATACTCAATCTGTTCTTGGAGCCCTCCTTCCCTCGTCTCTGTCAATTGTCCCCCCACAGAGCACCCAACCCAAAAGAGCAGCATGCACCCCCCTCGTTATGGGTTGAATTGTGTCCCCCTAGAATAAGATGCATTGAAGCCTTAATTCCCAGTACCTGTGATGTGACTTTATTTGGAAATGGGGTCTTTGCTGATATAATCAGGTTAACATAAGGTCATTACGGGGCCCCTAATCCAATACTGGTGTCCTTATAAGAAGAGGGAAATTTGGACATAGTCACACAGAGAGCAGGCCCTGTGGAAACAGAGGCAGAGATTGGAGTAATGCTTCTACAAGCCAAGGAAGGCCAAGAGTTGCCAGCTATCCCCAGAAGCTAGCAGAGGCAAGGAAGGATTCTTCCTTAGAAGAATGGCAGTTTCTGAGCCAAGTCCCACCATCCTTAGTCCAACCATCCGTGGCAAGTAGGTGGAATAACTAGTACAAACACAACCATCTAGGGCCACCCCTTTTGAAAGCATATTGCGGGCACTTCCAAAGAAGGAGGAAATCGGGACTTCCCTGGTGGTCCAGTGGTTAAGACTTTGCACTTCCACTGCAGTGGGCGCAGGTTTGATCCCTGGTCAGGAAACTAAGTTCTCACATGCCGTGGGGCACGGTCAAAAGATTTTTTAAAAAAAAAGAAGAAGAAAGTCACCCAAAACAGGGAGGAAGAGAGAGGAAATGATGATGGCGTGCCCCAAAGCGCCAGTGACTAAATCCCTGGACAACATTCAACAGGTTTTTATCGAGCACCTACTCTGTGAATGCACCAGAGTTTAAACTCAGTGCCAATGGTTCAGCTAGTCTACTTAACCCACATAAAGACTATGAGTTGATAAGGTACATCCCTCACAGGAACTGAGAGTCTTGATTGTGTTCAAAACAAGTTCAAATCTCTGGCCCAGGGACGCTAGCACCCAAAAAAGCATTAAGAGACCTGAAGCAAACTTTATCACCATGAATACAGCTCTTGTTATACTACTTCCTTCTCAAATGTTCTACTGCAAATTTCTGCAGGAAGATCCCGAAGGCACTGACAACAATGATGATAATAATGGCAACAATAATAATAGTTAATATTTACAGAGGGATTAGTCTCATATTCCTGATGCCTACTAGGCATTTTTACATTCGTTTTCTCATTAAAGGGAGGCTATGATTATGATTATGATTATCATTGTGTCTCTTTATAGATGAACCTGATGCACACAGAGATTTGATTACTTATTCAGGCTGGTACATGGTGGAACAAAATCTCTCTGAGTCTAGGGCTTTAGACCATTATTTTTTTTCTCTATCTTACGCTGCAATTTAAAAAAAAGTTTTTTTTAGTAGGGGAGTGACAGGATCAGATTGGAGCTTTTTCTTTGTTTTTATAATCCTTTAATTAATTAATTTATTTATTTATTTATTTATTTAGGCCACGCCTCGCTGGCGTGCAGGATCTTAGTTCCCCAACCAGGGATCAAACCCATGCCCCCTGAGTTGGAAGCATGGAGTCTTAACCACTGGACTGCCAGGGAAGTCCCTAATTTAAAATTTTTGTGTATGTTTTATAATGCACATAATATATTAGTGCCATAGGACATGTTACATAATAAACAAATAAATATTAGGCACACACTGAAGTTTGGGTTCAACCTCAGAATTCAACCAGAATCTTAATTGACTGTAGACCCCTATTTTTTATGCTATCTTCCTAGAACTGGACCATCCATTCATGACAGCTGATGCAAGAGAATAAAATAAATGTCATGTAGATACAAGAAAAGTGGGAAGCCGGTTCACTGTCACAAAGACAAAGCCATTTTCATTTGAATATCACTGCCCAGATCTGCACAAGTCTTTTGTGTCCCTGCTACATCTAACACTTCAAGGCTGAAAAACTATGGCCAAGTGGAGACAAAAACCAAATGCATTTTCAGAAAAAAATATTCAATAACAAGGGTGTAAATATTTATCCAGGAAGTATCAGAAAATAACAGGCAAATTATCATTCTCTGATTTTATGTTTAATTAGAAACTGAATTATGGAAACACTCAGTTTATTATACACAAACAAACCTTTCAAATGAACAGTTTGGTTTGCTAACTGGAAATCAGCCAGTCTTTCCACCAAGCAATCATAAACAGACTGTAATCGCCTGTCTGGAAGTGAGATGCAAGCTTGCTGAGTCGAATGCTGCTGCTGTTATTCATTTTTTTTTAAAAGATTTTTAATTTTATGTATTTATTTACTTATTCTGGCTGTGTTGGGTCTTTGTTGCTGCATGCGGGCTTTCTCTAGTTGCGGCGAGTGGTGGCCACTCTTCGTTGCGGTGCGTAGGCTGCTCATTGCGGTGGCTTCTCTTGTTGCGGAGCACGGGCTCTAGATGCACAGGCTTCAGTAGTGGTGGCACATGGGCTCAACAGTTGTGGCGCACAGGCTTAGTTGCTCCGCGGCATGTGGGATCTTCCCGGACCAGGAATTCAACCTGTGTCCCCTGCATTGGCAGATGGATTCTTATCCACTGTGCCACCAGGGAAGTCCCTGCTGCTGTTATTAGCTTGGTGACATTAATAGCATTTAGTAAGAGCCTCGAGGATTAGCACCCACCAGCTGGGCTAATCTGACAAAGGCAATTGAAACCCCAAAGAAACAGGACACAATTATAATTTACACTGTAGGCAGCAGTGTAGGCAGTGCAACTGCTCCACAAGGCATTAGGGAATGTGGGTTGAAAGGGTCTGAAAATATATATATTCTTTGACCCAGAAGTTCACATCCAGGAATTTATTTTATAGAATTAAGGAAGCCATCAAAGATTTGGTTACAAGAATGTTCATCATCATGTTGTTTAAAACTGTGAGAAATTGGTTTAGTCAACTGTATAGAGCATCTATACAATGGAGTACTATGTAGCTGTGAAAAAAAAGATGCTACAGAACTAGATACCCTGACACATAAAGAAGAGACTTTTTTTTTTCAAAGAAGATCTGCAAATGGCAACAAACACTTCAAAAATGTTCAACATCACTAATCATTACAGAAATGCAAATCAAAACTGCAATGAGACACCATTTCAAACCCACTAGGATGGCTACTATTAAAAAAAAAAAACAAAACAGAAAACAAGTGTTGATGAGGATGTGGAGAAATTGGAACACTTACGCGCTATTGGTGGGAATATAACAGGGTGCAGCCACTGTGGAAAACGGTATGGTGATTCCTCCAAAATTTTAACTTAGAAGTACTATATGATTCAGCATTTCCACTTCTGGGTATATACGCAAAATAATTGAAAGCACGGGCTCGCTACAACATGGATGAACCTAGAGGACATTCTGCTAGGTGAAATAAGCCAAACACAAAAAAGGTAAATACTTTATGACTCCCATGTACACTTTTCTGAAGAGCAGAGATCTGCTGATCAAACCAGCACAGGATTCCAATCGCCTCGGCAGTGACATTTTTCTAGCTACAGAAATGAACTGACATTTTTCTTTCTATATCAGGTTCTTAAGATTTTTATAATTATGAGTCAGTCTTTGAGTCTGATAACCTCTGAATGATATTATGTGCTGAATAATTAAATTCTAATGGAACACAGATAGAGATGCCTCGGATCTCCTTATCTCACATTTTAACTGACGGCGCGGCGCGGTCATTATAAAATGACTAAGGGTGAGGAGTACGAGAGAGAGGAGTAAAAGACAAACACACCCTTTCTTCTCTCCGCAAAGCCTTTCTAGCAACCTCTCCCCTCAACCATCCAAGCTATCTCCCAGTACTGAGATGTCACAAGATCACCCTTGACTTAAACCCCAGGCTGTCTCATATGAATTACCACAAAGGCATCTTATCCTCTGATAACACATCTCACATCAGGCTCTGTAACTTAAGACTCCACGAGGGGGTATTTCCCTGGTGGCACAATGGTTAAGAATCCACCTGCCAATGCAGGGGACTCAGGTTTGATCCCTGGTCCAGGAAGATCCCACATGCCGCGGATCAACTAAGCCCATGACCCACAACTACTGAACCTGCGCTCTAGAGCCCGTGAGCCACAACTACTGAGCCCACATGCCGCAACTACTGAAGCCCATGCACCAAAAGCCCGTGCTCTGCAACAGGAGAAGCCACCGCAATGAGAAACGGCACACCTCAACGAAGAGTAGCCCCCGCTCGCCGCAACTAGAGGAAGCCCAGGCACAGCAACAAAGACCCAATGCAGCCAAAAATAAATTAAAAAAAAAAAAAAAAAAAAAAAAAGACTCCACGAATCCTGTACCCTTTCCAGCTTCACATGATGCCCCCTCCTCTCTGCTTTTGTTCATTTGGGTGTGACTTCACTTCCTCTTTGCACATCAAATAACTGACTCGTTTTCCAGGTCTGCAGAGGAAGACTCCGAGTGGGAAGCAGAGATACTGTGTAGATCTTCTAAACTGACCCTCCACCTAGTCCGGACTGACTGTGTGCCACTGCGCAATTACCAGTCCCCTGCTGTGCCCTTAGTATGAATTTTGATGTCCTCTGATGACCCTAGTCAACATTCTCCAAGCCATACATCATGACTTGGATGCATTCCTAGAAAGCAAACACAGCAGAGTGCTCATTGTCTGGGGCTACTGATCCCTTGGACTGTTCTCTGGGGCTGAATCAGATGTCAGCTCAAGGAGTTGCATTTCTACCTTCTTAAATTCCCTCTACAACTTTCCATAACATAAACTTTGCCTACTCACGCTGTTCAGGAGTGAAAGCTCATCAGGGCCTCAGGCCACAAAGGTCAGCTGCTATTTCCAGAAGCCTGGCATGGCACATGAATTGATTTAGGAGGAATATGAGAAGACTGTGTATGATAAAGAGGCATGCTATTAAATAACATTAAGTCACACAGTGCGACAATTATTCTCCATTCAATTACCCTTTGATTAGTTCTAGAAGACAGTCCCTGGTGAATTCTACCCTGTTTTTAACGCATCTCCAAGGCCTGCTAACCTCCACCTTGAACAAAGAGAAAATGGCCCTGAAACAGGTAATGGTATCTGGCCAAAATGTAAGAATATTTTGTTTCATTTGTATGTAGTTTTTTTTTTTTTTTAATAAATTTATTTATTTATTTATTTTTGGCTGTGTTGGGTCTTCGTTTCTGTGCGAGGGTTTTCTCTAGTTGCGGCAAGTGGGGGCCACTCTTCATCGCAGTGCGCGGGCCTGTCACTGTCGCGGCCTCTCTTGTTGCGGAGCACAGGCTCCAGACGCGCAGGCTCAGTAGTTGTGGCTCACGGGCCCAGTTGCTCCGCGACACGTGGAATCTTCCCGGACCAGGGCTCGAACCCGTGTCCCCTGCATTGGCAGGCAGATTCTCAACCACTGCGCCACCAGGGAAGCCCCTGTATGTAGTTTTTAAATTATCTTTTTTTCATGGTACGGGAGGCTTGTTTTCTATTTACTATAGTAAATAAAGTTTCCTTTTAAAATAAACTTGGTGAAGAAAGGGTGTCCATTTAAAGAAAAAAACATGAAGTAAATAATAGTACAGATGGTAAACAGATGGCAAAAATGTGAAGACTGAAGCTGGGGTCCTCGTTTGGGGTCAGACGTAATAGCACAGGGAGATCAGCTCGGTGCTTTGTGTCCCCCTAGAGGGATGGGATAGGGAGGGTGGGAGGGAGACGCAAGAGGGAGGGGATATGGGGATATACGTATACGTATAGCTGATTTACTTTGTTATACAGCAGAAACTAACACACCATTGTAAAGCAATTATACTCCAATAAAGATGTTAAAAAAAAACAAAAAAGAATGGCCTAGGTTTGAATTTTGGCTGTGCCACTTGGTAGCTCTGGGATCCTGGGCCAGTTATTTCACTTGTTTGAGGGGATAATCCATCCCTATGGAGTAGCTGCATGGATTAAATATGTGGATTAAATATGTAAGCGCATCACCAAGCAAGGTATCTGACTCATAAAAGCAGCCCACTCAGCGGATACTTTTGGTACCACTATTGCCCCGCCTAACTCTGGACCACAAGCTGTGTTTGCTTTCCGGACTGAGGAGTTTGCCTCCACAAGGGTCCATCCCTGGCCACGTAAGCAACACAGAAAAGGCTGTTTCTGGGTGAGTCCCACACTGGCACGCCTGGATGCTCTCTGCCTTCATCTCTTCCGTGGTCATCCATCAGTGGACTCTCCCAGCTCCTGACCTTCCTTCCTGAGTGCAGGCAGCCCGATCTTTTCATTCATTTCTTCATTAATGGGACACATACTTACTAAGCGCCTGTCAGGCACAGGGGAGACAGCACTGACCGTGGAAGCCGAGCCGCAGCTCTCAGAGCACCTCCACTGCGGAGGCATGCAGATGAGGAGTAATCAACAAGAAGACACAGACATGGAACACTTTCAGCTAGTTTGTGCCCTGATCTCCTCCTGAAAAGGACACTTGCTTACAATGTGAGAGCAGAAACAAGAAGGCAGAAGACAGCTTTTCCCCAGCTCACCAGGGAATGTGCATGTCAGATGACAGAAATTTTTTGTCACTCTACACGTGTCCAAGAATGACCAAGAAAGTGTTTCGAGCATTGATTTGGGGGTTACAAATAAATTCCAGCGAGCAGACGGATTCGCAAATATCGAATCTGCAAATAATGAGGACTGACTGTAGATTAGTGTGTTGTGATAGAGAGTGAGGAGGAGGGGGTTTCAGTTTTCAATGGGGAATCTCTCTGAGGAAGAGGTAACATCTCAGCTGAAACCTGAATGATGAGATGAAGCCAGTCATGTGAGGTTCAGGGGACACAGTGTGCCAGGCAGAAGGAGCAGCAAGAGTACAGGACGGGAGAAAGAAACAAGCTTGGCGAGTCGGGGAAGCAGAAAGGAGCGGCTGAAGTGTAGAGAGTAGCCCGTGATGGGGAGAGAGGCAGGAGATGAAGTTGCAGAAGTGAGGTTGGGGTGGGCTGGTCGTCAAGCCCACATAGATCCTGGCCCATCACCTATATAGAACTCAGATCTTCCTCTAGACAAGGGGCTCCTTTCTGGCCACCCCCATGGTCCTACCCTCAGCTCCTACCTCTGATGGACCCTCCCAAGTAGCTCTGGCTGGCTCCCCCTGGCATTCCAGACCCTGCTCTCTCTCTACCTTGGGCATGCTAACAAGTAGGAAGTTCTTTCTTACGTATAACCTAAATCAGTGTTGCAACAATTCAAATCCATTTTCTGTTGTCTTAAGTAACAATGTAGGGGAGTTACCATCACCATCCTTAACATATTACAATTCCTTAACATATTACAATTACCACTTTCTGAGCACAAGCAATATGCTAAGAGCTTTAAGGAAAAAGGCTCAGAGAGGTTAAGTAACTTGTCAAAAGTCACACTTTTGACACAGCTAAATGCTGCAGAAGATTCAGACCCAGTTCTATCTAACTCCAAGCTGAACTCTTTCTATTATGTTCTACTTCTCTCTCCTGGCTCTTCTCAAACGTACAGACTCTCAACACTTCTCTTTATGGATGGTCACAATAACCTGATTTATCTATATATAAACAACTAGGTGGTTCTTCTTGTTCCCCATACCTTGCCCTGTACAGGTTGAATCAAGAGTCAGTCTCTATACACACTACTATATACAAAATAGATAACCAACAAGGACCTACTGTATAGCACAGGGAACTATACTCAATATCTTATAATAACCTATAAGAGAATGTAAAAAAAATAATATATATATGTATAACTAAATCACTTTGCTGTATACCTGAAACTAACACAACATTGTAAATCAACCATATTCCAATATAAATAAATAAATAGAGTCAGTCTCTACGGCTTATTATTTGCAAAGTTTGTAATCAGCAAGAGTGGGTTCAGTGTATAACCGACGGCATATTAATATCATTTAAATCCTGAAAATAGTAGATGTGAAATAACATTTGTTAAATGAATGACAAACCAGGAAGGATCACATTCTGCTAGTTTGGCTGAGGGGACAAATGACGTGGCATTTGTCAGGCAGTAGCCATGCCCTGGCGTTTGTCATGCTGTGTCCACGTTGGGTGGACATTCTGCTACCCTTCAATAATTAGGTCATTTTCAATAAATAAAACTTATTCTGCTATAGAATTATTGGACCATACACTTCCCCAAAGTCTCTATGAATTATGCATATTATGCAGAGTTTATATTGAGGATCATTTCCCTGTGCTGAGTAATTGGACCTAAATATTGTGATAAGTCCATGCAGCCTTCCTCAATCAACAAATCTTGATATCCTTTCTCCCTTCTCCCCTTTTTATGTCTTGGTTTCTGACTTTTCTCTTGTTTCATGATTTTTGGCATTATCGTCCCTACTGTTTTATTGTAAAATGCTTCCAATCTTCTTTGGAAATTGATAGGGTTTCGAATCAGTGACATTTTTAGAATGTGCGGCCATCCTGTTGGAATCAGTGATGGTTTTAAACCACAGATTTGTTTTTAATCCAACTGATCAGAAAACAGCTTATTTGTTAAAGCAAAGCTTTAAAAGCTTCTTTACAGGAGCTAGTTTGTGCAGTTTCTGATTGAGTCCCTATGCAAGACACACGAGTGATGTTAGGATCATGTGTGAAGACGTGGAGGATGAGCCCCAGCTTTGCAGTCTGACAGATCTGGGCTCAAGTCATTCAATTTCTCTGAAGTTGAATTTTCTCCCTTGACAATGGAGATATGGCCCTTCAGGGCTGTTGTGACACTAAAGATAAATAAATTTTGAAGTTACAGTAAAGATAATAACCGCAAGAGCCAGCAATTCCACTTCTGGGTATATACCCAAAAGAATCGAGAGCCAGGACTCAAAGATACTTGTATACCAATGTTCATAGCAGCATTATTCACAATAGCCAAAAGGTGGAAACCACCAAGTGTCCATCAACAGATGAATGTGTTAGGGGAAACACTAACTGAAACCGCCCACCCTGGCCAGGCAAGATAGTAGCCACTTGCATGAGTTATCTTACAACAGCAGGTCCTGGCAAGGAACGAGGAACTAACAAGCTACCACCAAGAATTCAGGAAAGGTCAAAAGGAGAGACTCTAGTCCATATGTCCTACCAACCTCCCAGAATCCTTCTCACTGGAATCCATCTTGGCTGAGCGATGTGTGCACCACCAGGAAGGACCCTGAGTCAGAATGATTGGCCAGAGACAACCTGGAAACTAACCCCATCACCATAAAACCCGAGACTGCAAGTCACGTGGCAGAGCAGTTCTCCTGGGTTCCCTTACCCTGCTGCTCTCCTCCCGGGCACCCCTTCCCAATAAAGTCTCTTGCTTTATCAGCACGTGTGTCTCCTCAGACAATTCATTTCCGAGTGTTAGACAAGAGCCCACTCTGGGGCCCTGGAAGGGGTCCCCCTTCCTGCAACAAATGGATAAACAAAATGTGGTATAAACCTACAATGGAATATTATTCAGCCTCACAAAGGAATCGGATTCTGATACAACATGGATGAACCCTGAAAACGTGTTAAGTGAAATTAGCCAGACACAAAGGGACAAATACTGTATGATTCTACATATGAGGTGCCTAGCATAGGCAAATTAATAGAGACAAAATAAAATAGAGGTTATCAGGGGCTGGGGGAAGGGAGTTATGGCTTACAAAGTTTCTGTTAGGGATGATGAAAAAGTTCTGGAGATGGATGGTGGTGATGGTTGCAGAACAGTGTGCATGTACTTAATGCCACTGAACTAAAAGTGATTAAAATGGTAAATTTTTGTTAGGTATATTTTACCCCAATTCATTAAAAATAGAAAATTAAAGATAATAAAGATAGTTATTTTTGTTAATAAATTATAATTGCTATCATTACATATTTGTACAATATATACATGATTTAGTAGGCTAGCTGTGCAGCTTAAAACTACTGAATCTAGTCGGAGTTTTCCTCGTCTTACCTGTACCAGACCTTTCTCAGCAAGGGGTCTGTAGAAACGTGTGGGGACCCTGGAAAGAAAGGTGCAGGCTCTTAGATGTATGTAAAACATCACAAGCACTATGGTAATACCTCAGGAATAATGAACCCTGATTTCTGCAGAATGAATCAACTTTTCATCTGCGTCAGCTGATTACTATCAGACTGTCTCTGTGCTCTCTGTTATGGGTCTTTTACATTCACAAAGGGGATGTAATGAGATAATCATTAGCCCTCAGACAGCTATTTCAAATGTAAATCAATAAGCCAGTGGAACCTGGGGACTGCTGCTATTTAGACACCTTTTAATGGCCAACCTCTGCTAACCCAGGGAGAGAGTTGGGCCATGCTGGCTGAGGAAACAGGCAGCTCTTAGGGTGGTCCTGGTAGTTTCATTCTGCTTCAGGGGGACAAACCCATTTACAGGGAACCCCAGGGGGTCAGCGATCATTAAACTTCTTGGATTTTGGCCACGGAGGGCACCGGGATTACGTTGGCTAAGATCTCTGAATACAATCATTTCCTTCAGATGAATGGGCAAAGTGACATAAAAGATTTACTCAACAGAAGCATCTCTGATTCCTGGGGAAACCAGAACAACGAGTTTTCCGAGCAGTTCATTGGGAAGGTGGTTAACACACAGGAGCCGGTGAGGAAGCCAATTTCAGGACAAGAACCAGTTGATTAACCAAGACGGAGTTCTCAGGCTCAAAGTCATTGTGATCTTGTTGGCATCCCCAAGTTTTAACAATACTGTAAGCAGATAGGGTAGGGTCCCCAGAGAAACAGAAACAGGCATGGCTGTCTTGACATAAAAGAAGGCATTTTGGGGCTTCCCTGGTGGCGCAGTGGTTGAGAATCTGCCTGCTAATGCAGGGGACACGGGTTCGAGCCCTGGTCTGGGAAGATCCCACATGCCACGGAGCAGCTGGGCCCGTGAGCCACAATTGCTGAGCCTGCACGTCTGGAGCCTGTGCCCCGCGACGGGAGGGGCCGCGATAGAGAAAGGCCCGCGCACCGCGATGAAGAGCGGTCCCCGCACCGCGATGAAGAGTGGCCCCCGCTTGCCGCAACTGGAGAAAGCCCTCACACGAACCGAAGACCCAACACAGCCAAAAATAAATAAATAAATAAATAAGAAAATCCTTAAAAAAAAAAAAAAAAAATCAAATGAATTAGTTTAAAAAAAAAAAAAAAAAAAAAAGAAGGCATTTTGGGCCGAAGCCATTTTGTGATCTAAGCCTGGCCACAAGGCTTGCCCTTGAACAGGTCTCAGTAATTAGTGATCTTAAGGGAAGTGAGGGAATGAAGGAACAAAGGAAAAGCAGTCAAGAAACAATAGTTCAGCGATAAAACAGAGTCCTAGTTCCTTCTCAAGGGATACACATCACAATCTAATACAGTCTTTGAGTTCTGCAGGAACTCAGGTGGAGGACAGAATGATGTTGCCCCTCGTGACTTCAATCAACTGAAGCTTGGACTCTGTTGACCTTGGCCCCAATTCTATGCTGAATTCTCCTCTGCTCAAGCTCCTTCATGAATATGCATGTATCCTTAGCTTAAAACTTCCCCAATTTTGTTGTTCAGGGAGACATTGCTTTGGGAAAGATCCCTGGTGTTTTCTTTACTTGCTGCAGGTGATAAATCCTTCCTTTCCCTGCTCTTTGGCTTGGTTGTGTCTTTTGGCTGGACACCCACCCAGAGGCGAATCCAGTTTTTCAGGTAACAATATCACTGTCATCATCATCATCGTCATCTGCTATCAATTCAGTCTTCCCTTACCTTTTTTTTTTTTTTTTTTTTAATTTTTGGCTGCGTTGGGTCTTTGTTGCTGCGTGTGGGCTTTTCTCTAGTTGCGGCGAGCAGGGGCTACTCTTCCTTGTGGTGTGCAGGCCTCTCATTGTGGTGGCTTCTCTTGTTGCGGAGCACCGGCTCTAGGCGCGTGGGTTTCAGTAGTTGCAGCACGTGGGCTCAGTAGTTGTGGCTTGCGGCTCTAGAGCGCAGGCTCAGTAGTTGTGGCGCACAGGCTTAGTTGCTCCGCAGCATGTGGGATCTTCCCGGACCAGGACTCGAACCCGTGTCCCCTCTGTTGGCAGGCAGATTCTTAACCACTGAGCCACAAGGAAAGCCCTTTTCCCTTACCTTTTAAATCTTTTACAATGCAATCTTCTTTGTGAAGAATTGTTTATGTATTTGTGACTCATTGAGACCCCTTTTGATGTCAGCTCTTAGGTCATTTCATTTCAAACTGCATTTCCATTAATCTAGACTTAAAAAACAAACAGGGACTTCCCTGGTGGTCTAGTGGTAAAGAATCTGCCTGCCAACGTGGGTTCGATCCCTGGTCAGGGAACTAGGATTCGACATGCCGCGCGGCAACTAAACCTGTGCGCCACAACTACTGAGCTCGTGTGCCTCAACTAGAGAGCCCATGTGCCACAAACTACAGACCCTATGTGCTCTGCAGCCCGCGCCACAACTAGAGAGAGAAAACCCACATGCCACAACTAGAGAGAAGCCTGCACGCCACAACAAAGACCCAACACAGCCAAATAAATAAATAAATAAATATTTTAAAATAAATAAAAACCAAACAAATACCACGAAATTTGGTGATGGTGTCACACCTGTGAATATACTAAAAACCACTGAGTTGTACCCTTTATTGTTATTTTTTTAATATTTATTTTATTTATTTGGTTGCATTGGATCTTAGTTGCGGCTCACGGGCTCCTTAGTTGCAGCTTGCTGGCTCCTTAGTTGTGGCATGCAAACTCTTAGTTGCAGCATGCATGTGGGATCTCGTTCCTTCACCAGGGATTGAACCCAGGCCCCCTGCACTGGGAGCATGGAGTCTTAACCACTGAGCCACCAGAGAAGTCCTGAGTTGTACCCTTTAAATAGGCAAATTGTATGGCATGCAAATTAAATCTCAATAAGCTGTTAAAAACAAACAAACCACACAAAACGAGAAAGTCTAGCCAAAATGCAGAACCAGTCAATTTACCACAGTATTTGTGGCCAATTTCAACAAAATGTTTGCTGGGTGAGGAAATCAAGCAGCAAGCAGTGTATTTTCTATTCATTATTGCTATCTCGGCTGGCATGCCCCTCTGGTTCCAAATTTCTATGAATAATTCAGAGTTGGCTATATTTAGCAAGAACAAAAACTCTGGCGGGGCAGGGAGGGATAAATTAGGAGTTTGGGGTTAACATATACACACTACTATATGTAAAATAGATAACCAAAAATGACCTACTGTATAGCACTGGGAACTATACTCAATATTTTGTAATAACCCATAAGGGAAAAGAAACTGAAAAAGAATATATATATATTCTTTTCAAGAATGGTAAGGTGGGGACTTCCCTGGTGGCACAGTGGTTAAGAATCTGCCTGCCAATGCAGGGGATACAGGTTCGAGCCCTGGTTCAGGAAGATCCCACATGCTGCGGAGCAACTAAGCCCATGCGCCACAACTCCTGAGCCTACACGCCACAACTACTGAGCCCATGCGCCTAGAGCCCGTGCTCCACAACAAGAGAAGCCACCGCATTGAGAAGCTTGCACACTGCAACGAAGAGTAGCCCCCGCTCGCCGCAACTAGAGAAAGCCCACGCGCAGCAACGAAGACCCAATGGAGCCATAAATAAATAAATAAATAAATTTATTTAAAAAAAAAAAGAATGGGAAGGTGATCAAATTCTGGCCAATGACATGGGAGGAGATACCTCATAGAGGGCTTCTGGGAAAAGTGTCCTCATTCCTAGAAGAGGGCTGCAGGATGAGATGCTCTCTCTTGCTTCTCTGGACGTCTCATCTGGAACTCTCATCTGGAGTCCTGCAGCCATCTTGGGACCAGCCTGAGGATGAAGCCAACACCCAGAGCAGCAGACAGATGGAAAGATGTAGGTCGTTGGTGATGTCATTAAGCTCCCAAACAAATGGACTAAGAAGTCAGTCCTATCTTAGGGTTTATAGTTATGTAACATAATACATTTCTCATGGTTAAATCTAGTTTGAATTGAAATTTCTATAATTTGCTTCTGCAAGGATCCTGACACTTGTACAAGTACTGTCAGTGTAACAAAAAACTGGCAATAACCTAAAAGTCTATCAGTAGGGAAATGGGTAAAAAAAAAAAAAGATGTATAAATAGATGGAGTTATTGTATAGCAGTTAAAAGATAAACACATGAAATGAAAGAGATTTTGTATACTATATGTAAATCTTAAAACAACATAGTGTATCTTTCGTTGACTTGTATGTTATATGTATATAAATATGTCTTTAAATAGATTTGATGGATCACATTAAGTATATAAGAGTGGTTGCCTTTTTTAAGGGGGTAGAATAGGACAGGGTTGGGTGTAAAGAGGTGGCCTGTGCACTGGAATTGTTCTATTTCTGATCTTAAAACATGAATCAAGATAATGTTAAAAATTGACAATCCTGGACTTCCCTGGTGGGGCAGTGGTTAAGAATCCGCCTGCCAATGCAGGGGACACGGGTTCGAGCCCTGGTCCGGAGCGACAAAGCCCATGTGCCACAACTACTGAACCTGTGCTCTAGAGCCCGCAAGCCACAACTACTGGAATCTGCATGCCACAACTACTGAAGCCCGCGTGCTTAGAGCCCGTGCTCCACAACAAGAGAAGCCACGGCAATGAGAAGCCCGCGTACCGCAATGAAGAGTAGCCCCTGCTCACCGCAATTAGAGAAAAGCTTGTGCGCTGCAACAAAGACCCAACGCAGGAAGGGAGGGAGGGAGGGAGGGAGGGAGGGAGGAAGGAAAGAAGGAAGGAAGGAAGGAAGAAGGATTAAAAAAAATTTGACAATCCTGACATGCACACGCTGCTATATTTAAAATGGATAACTAACATCGACCTACTTTTAGCACCAGGAACTCTGCTCAGTATCATGTAACAACCTAAATGGGAAAAGAATTTGAAAAGGAATAGATACACGTATATGTATAACTGAAACACTCTGCTGTACACCTGAAACTAACAGAACATTGTTAATCAACTATACTCCAATACAAAATAAAAAGTTAAAAAAAAATTGACAATCCTGGGATTGTATGTAGCTATGTGAGTGTTTGTGATTCTTTGTATATTCTATATTTATAAAATCCTCAAAGGTGAAAAAAATCCCCCTCCCCCAATGCTACCCCTGGCCCAAACAAATTTAATTAAGAAAGGCAGAAAAAAAAACATTCTTTTGGTAAAGACTTGGGAACTGAGGCTAACATCTGTATAATTACAAGTGGGCTCTAAGAGTTCATGGCTTTTTGTTAGTATGAGAGTTTTTAACCTTTTAACTTTTTATTTTGAGGTAATTAGAGGCTCATAAGAATTTGCAAAAATATCCCAAGAGGTCCTATGTCCCCACTACCCAGCTTTCCCCAATGGTAACATCTTACATAACTATAGTACACTATCAAAACAAGGAAATCGACATTGCCACAATACAATTAAGTAAATTCTACACCTTACTGGGACTTCACCTGTTTGGTTGCACTGCACAGCCTGCTGGATCTCAATTCCCCAACCAGGGTTGAACCCGGGCCACAGCAGTAAAAGCTGAAAGCTTCAAATCCTAACCATTAGACCACCAGGGAACTCCCTTTAATGTCTTTAAGTTATAAAAGCAATTTGCTCATTAACCAGGGAACTCCCTTTAATGTCTTTAAGTTATAAAAGCAATTTGCTCATCAACGAATTAATGGATAAACAAGAAGTGGTACATCCATACAAGGGAATATTTCTCCACCATAAAAAGGAATGAAGTACCGATACATACTACAACATTTTGAAAACATTTTGCTAAGTGAAAGAAGCCAGATACAAAAGGTTATATATTGTATGATTCCACTTACATGAAATGACCAGATTAGGTAAATCCTAGAGACAGAAAGGAGATTGGTGGTTTTCAGGGGCACTGGGGAGAGGAGATGGGGAACATGTTCCCGTGGGAATGGGAACCGTTACCATAACAGTTACCGGTTTCCTTATGCCACGATGAAAATGTTTTGGAACTATATAGAGGTGGTAGTTGCACAACACTGTAAATGCACTAAATACCACTGGATTGTTCACTTTGAAATGGTCAGTTTTACGTTATTTGAATTTCATCTCAATAAAAACATTTTTAAAGCAATTTGCTTGTTGTAGGGAAGTCCAAACATAAAAGTATAAGCAAAGGGGCTTCCCTGGTGGCGCAGTGGTTGAGAACCTGCCTGCCAATGCAGGGGACACGGGTTCGAGCCCTGCTCTGGGAAGATCCACATGCAGCAGAGCGACTAGGCCCGTGAGCCACAACTACTGAGCCTGCGCGTCTGGAGCCTGTGCTCCACAACAAGAGAGGCCGCGATGGTGAGAGGCCCGCACACCGCGATGAAGAGTGGCCCCCACTTGCCGCAACTAGAGAAAGCCCTAGCACAGAAACGAAGACCCAGCACAGCCATAAATAAATAAATTAATTAATTAATTAAAAAAAAAAAGAGTATAAGCAAAAATTGACAATTTTTTCTTCTCCCAGCTGCTCGTCTCTCCACATCCAATCCCACCCCACAAATACACCTTCCCTTAACTGCTTAATAGGTAACAGTCCATGTTTTAAAACTCTTTATAACATACAGAGAGATACATGCGTTTCCTTCTCTCCTGAATGTTTACTGAGCACTTTATCCATGTCAGGCAGGCAATGTTGCACCTGATGGGAAACTCCATGGTGAATAAGACAGACTGATGGAATTAATTTTCTAGTAAGAGGTGGGCAGTAAGCATGGGAATGAATATGAATTTCAGATTGTGAAAAAATATGAAAAAATAAAAGTAGATAAGATGGTAGAGAGTGATGTGGTTTGGCGGAGGGCCAGGGTGGCTAGGAGAGGTCTCTGAGCTGAGGACAAAACATGTGAGCTGAATGACAACAAGCTAGAGAGGTGAAGATCTAGGGAAAGAGGATTCAAGGGAGAGGAAAAAAAGCTAGATATCTTTACAGAAATAGGAGTGTACTAGGTACACTGATCCACTAGGTACATTGTACACATATTAGATATCTTGCTTTTCCCCTACTTTGCCATATATTATACATGTATTTCCATGTTGGCCTCTCACTCTTTTTAACAGCTGCGTGTTATTCCATAATATTGGTACACCATCACTTAACCATTTCCCTGTTGATGGACATTTAGGTTGTTTCCAGTTTGGAGCTACTGCAAAAAAATGCTGGAAAGAACAGCTATTCACACTTGTGTTCATATTTCTGTAGAAAACATCTCGAGGAGTGGGACTGCTACATCAGTGTCCATTTGTGTGCACACATTTTCACCCACTAAAAGCCCAGGACAGCTTTGACTTTTCATATCAGTCTCATGTTCAGAAGCATAAAAGATAAACTCTTAGGTTAAAAAAACAAAACAAACTACTGTGTATTTGATTAAAGGTGCAAATGCTGTGACCCTGATTTAAAGGCAGAATAACTAAGCGGGGGCTTGGAAGACCACAGAGAATGAGAGAGAGAGAGAGAGAGAGAGAGAGAGAGAGAGAGAGAGAGAGAGAGAGAGAGAGACTGAGACTAGGAATGCCAGCAAGGGGGATTTGCATTGGAAGATGGGAATATCTGTGGTGAAATGGCTCAGACTTGAACAAGCATAGCTTTGCAAAGTTAAGCTGTTGTCAAGCTAAGCTTGTGTGTGTATCACAGGAAACAGCAGGGCGTCCTTGGAAAACTCTCAAAGTTGACAATCCTGTGTCTCAACAGCCCCAGATGAGTGTAAAAGGGCAGTATCGTGCCAGACTCCCTACTGATTCCTGCATTCAACATTTATTAAGAATGTTTTTTTATGCCAGGCATTATACTGGGCATTACAAATATAAAGAAGATGAATAAAGATTCTGACCTCAAGTTGCTCAGTCTTAACACAACAGTAATTATCAAGACATTGTAAATCAACTATACTTCAATTTTAAAAAAATAAAGAAAAAAGTGGGGAAAAAAATAAAGAGCTTCTCTCTTTCCTGCTTGGAACAGTGTCTCTACTCTGGCAGGTCAAGGCTTTTGAAAACAAACAGAGTGGATTCTTTCCTGAATAATTATCCTATTCAGGGACAGTTAATGACATCAACTTTTCTAAGCTGCAGTCTTAGCAGTTTCTTTGTCTCTCCAAAAAGCACCAAAAGAAACTCTGCTAATTTAATTAGATGTGAAGAACTAACCTATCAGAGTGATCACCCAGTGCCCTCCGGGTGATTCCTCTTGAAGTCTGGTATCTGATGACAAGGGTTGAAGAAGGACAGTGTGGGTCACCATCTGAGTCAGCTGCTTGTGTTGACACTTTCTTAGGAGTAGGTTGGGGAGAGCAAATCTTGAGTCAGAAGTCACTTTAGGCACTTTATTTCGGACACATTGTGTTTTCTTCTTCTTGTGACTCTGAGTCAATAGCAAGGCAGGTCTCCTATATATGAAAGAAGGTCTGATTTTTATATCAGTCATTGGTAAATTCTCTGTAAACCTGAGGGCAATCACTTAATACCCACTTTAAAGCAGGTCACATAAGAAAGATCCAGTGGGGTCTTCAGAGAACTATATTAATAGGCTGTAAGCAGATTTTTGTATTAATCAGAGGAATAAATCCTCTGTAGTGGGGAGGAAAAAAATATCAATGTCCAGAAGATTTCAGGGAGCATGAACCACAGACCTGTCGAGAAACTTAAAGCCAGCCTTGTGATAATTGAGGTCACTGGTTTCTTTACATTTATAGGGCTCAATTTCCCAAGTGTTATGTGTTAAAGAAACAAAGCATCCATCAAATTTGCTAATTTAATATTAAACACAATTTCAAACCACTTAGGACTGGTTTTCAAAGGTAACTGACAGCTTTGCTTTTGATTTGTCTCATTAGGCTGAGTCCTCTTTTACCTTTAAAATAGATGTTTAAAATTAAAATTAATATCTAGATCTAGATTTTGGACCTTAACATAAGGCTAAGAAACATTCTTTCTGTGTTCCCCCCTGTACTCTGTTATTTCTAGCTAACAGGTTAGTTGCACTCTGTCTAGACTTCTTGCAGAAAAATAACAACAATATGTTTTTCTGTCTTGGGCTCCACAAGGGTGAATTAAAAGAAAACTTAACAGGTACTTTCCTACTTCGAGCAGTTGGGTCTACGTATTTATCGTTTGCTTTTTTTCTTTCCCCATGTTTACGGAACCGCAACCTGGCAGCGTGAGATGCAGTCAATCAAGTATTTCGGGAAAACCTGAGCAAATCCGGCCATTCAAAAGAAAACCACTTCACCTGAAGGAGTATAACGACGCTGGACGCACAAAAATAACCCTGTCAGTTGGGTCCAGCTGGCTACATCATGGAATATGGCAATCTTCTGTTTAGTTTGCAAAGCCCTTGGCCGGGAGGAGGAAGGGACGGAAAAGTTTGAGTGAAGGCTTTAAATGACTAGTCATACAGTGAGTCATTGTAAGTTTCCAGTTAATAATCCCCTCTGCCGGGGTAGAACCTGGGCCGGAGCGCTTTATGAGCCACTTTGCAGTTTTAGGGGCAATGGGTCACGGTTTTATTGTCTCTTCCACCAAATGAATACAGAAAATGAAGGACGCCCTGCGTCGCCTTTGAAATGTAGGGCAAATTCTGGCTGGGGGCGGGGAGGAGGAAGGTGGAAAGAAAGAGAACACTGTACGGAGACTGTAAGGCAGGGAACGCAGAGGGCTGGTGAAAAGAGAAAGAAGGAATTTTCAGGAGTTGAAAGCTTTTTTCTCCACCTTAGCACTGCTGTTCGTTTTCCCGCGTCCTGTGTATAACAGGACGGAGCGGGCCACCGCCGCGAGCTGAGAGACTCACGGTCCGCCACCCCGCGCCGAATCGCAGCAAGGCTCGCTCCCACCCCTGCCCCCACCCGGTGACAGGTGGGGCCGCCGAGCGTCGACCAGACCTCCGCCTCCTCGCGCTGCATGCCGGGAGCCGGCGCCGCTTCCGGTTGCTCCCGGCCCCGAACTCCGACTCCCGTCGGCCCCCGGGAAAACCGCAGCGGGGTCGCGCGGGCGCTGCCGGAACTCGTAGTTCCGCCTTCTGCCGCGCTTCATAGGCGGAAACGGGGTTGACCGGGACCGAGAACTACCGAGGCGAAGGTACGGGAAGCGGCGAGGGGTCAATCTGCTCCGGGCGTGGGGTTGGCGCTGAGGCGGTCGGAGGTGGTTGGGGCTGGGTGGGAGGAGATCCGCTCGCACACACGAGGAGGGTTGAGCCGCTGCCGCCGTCGTCGTCGCGAGTGCGGAGTCGGGACTGGAGCTGCTGCCGCGACGACGCCGGGGACTGTGCCGCTAGCCCCCGGGCTTTCTGCCTCGCCGCTTCCCTGGGTCAGCGCGGCCTGCTCCTCCCCGGCCCATAGCCCCCGCCTCCATTTCCCGCCCTCTCTTTACCACACACACGGCCCCCCCGATCATGGATCCTGGCAGTGGTGGCGGCGGTGGCGGCGGCGGCGGCGGCGGGAGCAGCAGCAGCAGCGACTCAGCACCGGACTGCTGGGACCAGGCAGACATGGAAGCCCCCGGGCCGGGCCCGTGCGGCGGCGCCGGCGGTCCCTTGGCGGCGGCGGCGGCGGCCGAGGCCCAGCGTGAGCACCTCAGCGCGGCCTTCAGCCGGCAACTCAACGTCAACGCCAAGCCCTTCGTGCCCAACGTCCACGCCGCCGAGTTCGTGCCGTCCTTCCTGCGGGGCCCGGCCCAGTCGCCGGCATCCCCAGCTGGCGCCGCCGCCAACAACCACGGAGCCGGCAGCGGCGCGGGAGGCCCTTCGGGTAAAGGGCCGGGACGCGGGGCAGCCTCGGAACGCGGGAGGTAGCCGGGCTGCGAGGGCGGGAGCAGCCGGCCTGGGGGTCGGAGCTCACCTGGGATGGGGTCGAGGGCGCGCCTCGCCGGGCCGGGGACGCGTGGCCGTGGGGCCGGGCGGCACGTGGGGCGCTGACAGCGGCGCCCGCTGTCCTGGGTGGGGCGGCCCCGGGCCGGGGAGGAGGACTGCGTGGGCTGACCGCGGCGGAGGGCCGGGCGGGGCGGGAGCAGGGTGCCGGGCACACCGGAGGGGCCTGGTGTCCGCCCCTCCCCCCCGGGGCCGCAGTTCCCCGCTGGAAGTGGGAACCGTATGGGACGGAGAGGGGGACGGCCGCGGGTCAGTGCCACGAGGCCTAGAAGCGAGGACAGATGGAGCCAGGAGGAGTCGGCCGGATGGGCGTTGAGAGAGATGAGGAGTTGGGGAGGACGACTGGTCGAGTTTTCCCTTCACCTTGGGCCTAGGCGAGAGAGCGTCTCTCGCTGCAATTTCTATTACTGAAACTGTAATTACATTTAACATATCTACGGCACCGAACCGTCCTGAAGGAATCCCAGGATGCATTGCAGTCTTGCGATGGGGCAGAAACTGTTGGCTATCTATAGATCTTTTTCACCTTTATCATTTTGTAAGCTTGTGAAGTTCACAGTGTCCTAAAGTTAGAGTTCCTCACTTAACATTAAAGTGTGTAGGAGACTACGCTGATCTGTGTGCCCTTTTTTAAAGTGGGATTTGGACTCTTCTCCTTAGTTGGTGACACGTTTAGAATTTTTATGTTAAAATCGTTTGCCTTATTTAGGTTGCTTGGTGTAACTCACTCTCTGTGCTCCTGTGTCAGGAATTAGTCTGTTCAGACACCTGAGCATTTGTTATAACTTCTTAGGTGTCACGTGCCGTTTTGACCATAGCGAGTAGACAGGCTTTCTGTGGTTTCAAGTTCAGTCTTCAAAACTCTTTGTCTATTTAGGGGCTGCTTAAGTGATGGCATGCGTTCAGGTACTGATTTTGTAGGAATGTCAAATGAGTGAACTTGATTTCTGTTTAAAGTTCTATATTCTAGCATTTCTTGGATAAGTAGACATTGTAAAAGTGCTCTAGGAGTTTAGTTTCTTCAGAGGCTTTGGCTACAATTTTCTCTCTAGAGGCAAAAAGCGAGTTTGGGGAAATGTTTTTGGGAAGTATGTCTGTGAGCACATAGTTCGGATTTGCTTGTTTTATTGACTGGTATTTCTTCTACTTGTGTGAAGCCGTTGAAGTTTGCCCTTTAAATAAGGAAGCTTAGCTTTGCTTAGACCAAGTCCTTTGGGCCACATAAACTAGTTCGCTTACTAACTCCTAAAAGTGCCTCTTTCCCCAAACCTTACCATGAAGTTTGCTTTTATCCAGCCATTTTATTTTTTGGCCCTCCCTCCTAACTCTTGAGACCATCAAGGGACCATCAAGGGACCATCGTCCTTGGTAGCGTGGTCTGGAATGGTGGTCATTCTTGAGTGAGTAGGCATTGCCTCTTATGTAGAAGGACTGTCTTTTCTCTTCCTGGTATTTGCCAATTTGCAGTTTTAATCCTTTGCTCTGTGACACTGCTAGAAATTGGAGATGTAAGAATGTATAGGAAAGTGGTTGTCCCTACCTTATGGTCCCTACATTGTGGTCAGTTTTTCTTTTTTTAATTAGAAACCTATGTTGGTGTTACTGACTCTATCAGCTGCTTCTGCAAAATGCCAGTTAATGTTAAAACAACAATAGCAGCAACAACAACCCGTCTTCTGTAGGACGTCTGTTTGGAAAAGAATGGATTTTCTAAATTGAGGTCCAGAGTTAATGTGGCACCATTGGATTGCATGTTCCAGTTCATTCAGGTCCATAATTTACCAGCATCAGAGCAGAGAACTATGCTTGGAAGAAGCAGGGAAAAAATTGGAAATAGCACTTAGGTTGGAATTTACAAAGGGGAAACCATAAAGTTTGCAGGTTTTTTATACTGAGGAAATGGACTGTAGGGCTAGCATGTTTTCTTCTGTTGTTAACCCATAGCTGAAATTGGTGGTGGGTGTGTTTTTAAACTAGATACCGGGGGAGCTCTTGAAGGAATCTAGAGGTAGATCGCTAGAATGAATGACTTTTAAAATGAATGAACGACTTTTAAAATGTGTGTGTCTAGGATGAATATCTGTCATTCTCTGGAAAGAAGGCTAGTTTTCTCTTTTTTCTTCTTTCTTTCTTTTTTTTTTGAAATAGTTTCAGTGGTGCTTTGAGCAGGTAGAGGAAGATGCTTTGGCACAAAGAGTCATTCACTTTCACTGGCAGGCTGCTGGTTAATGCTTATATCCAGCTATCTCGAGTCAGAACTTGGGATTCAGTGTTGACCTTGGATCTCTCTGAAAATTTTTAATATAGGTTTCCAGAGAAATGATTAAGTAGAACTCATGTAAGTGTAATTAAATAATTCACTTAAGAGCAGTTCTCTACAGATGCAAGTAAAATGGCTAAGTGATGGTCGTTTAGAGTCCCTGAAATGAATGAAAATGTAGACAAGGGTTGTGTGTGCTAGAACAAACATTTTCTGTGATCGAATGTACTTATTTTCAGTTCCAATTTGCACCAAGTTCAGTCTTGCTCAGTCTTTTTTATTGTGAAATGAGAAACAGGTTCAGCAGTGTTAATCAGGGTTACTTGGTGTCTTGGTCTGTTTGGGCTGCTATAACAAAATACTGTAGACTTGGTAGCTTGTCAGCAACAGAAATTTATTGCTCACAGTTCTGAAGCCTGGAAGTCTGAGATCAGGGTGCCAGCCTGGATGGGTGAGGGCCCTCTTTCCTCTTCTGGATAACAGACTGCAGACTGACTTCTTTCTGTGTCCTCACAGGGCTGAAGAGGCAAAGGAGCTCTCTGGGGCCTCTTTTAGAAAGGCACTAATCCCATTCATGAGGGCTCTGCCCTCATGACCTAAGGCCTCCCAAAGGCCCCACCTAATACCATCACTTTGGGCATTAGGATTTCAACATACGAATTTTGGGAGGAACGCAAAACATTCAGGCCGTAGAATCTGGACTTTTAGACACTGCCAGAGCTTCTAAAGTAATGGTGTAGAGTTCGTAGAGTTCTTTCTGTCATCCCACCCTCAATGCCTCTCAAAACTCTGCGGTTGTAAAATGGGTATAGAATAAAAGTAGCAGTCCCCAGTGAGCCCTTAGAGGGGGCGCTTATCTCCCAAATATAACGAATTATATTGAATTTTAAAGAGAAAAGTTCTGTTTTGTAGTGTTTGGTTTTTGCTGAATGCCTTGTGGAGGAGGGACCTTTTTTTTTTTTAATGATTGTTATGATGCACATACCATAAAATTCACCTTTTAAAAGTTCAGTGGTTTTTTAGTATATTCACTAAGTTGTGCTACCGTCCCCATTTGGTGGATGCTTGTTAATCACTGAATTTTCCCAAAGGTGACCTCCTCAGGGCCCCCAGAGTAGAGAAGATCCAGAGTCAAAGTAATGGTTGTTTTGTCCTGAAGGGCTCTTACACTTTATGTTAAAGAACACCAGCTGACTGACAGTTAAGTTTACATAGATGATAGATATGGTTCTCCACTTGACACTTGTTTTTCTTTTCCTATGTGACTGAAATGCCTGCAAAAACAATTCTAATAGAAAGGATTTTTCAGGTGGGACAGTGAATGGGATAAGTGGGCTGAGGAGATCAGAGAAAGTATTGTTCCTGGAGTATTATTTCTTTTCCTACCTTGACTTACTGATTATTAGAGATCATTCGGTTTTGGCTCTTGTTTCATGATTTTACATGTTGGAACGGCTCAGGTGTGAGGATATAGGGAACAAGTGAGGGCATCCGCTAGTGCTACGCGATGTTGAGCAGCTGTTTAAACTGTTAGAAATGTTGATTGGGAGTAAACCTTTATTTTTTATTTATTTATTTTTTTGGCCATGTCACTGCATGTGGGATCTTAGTTCCCTGACCAGGGATGGAACCCGTGCCCCCTGCAGTGGAAGAGCAGAGTCATAACCACTGGACCGCCAGGGAATTCCCATGTGAATAAACCTTCTTTAGCGCAGGTTTTATTCAGTGCTTTTTGCTTTTGTGTGTGTGTTTGTGTGTCCTTTGTTTATTTTTCACCTTTTCTGGAATTGTACTGCATGAAAAGATAACAAAACGTATCACAGCGAGTTAGGGAAATATTGTAGAGAACAGATTTTAGCCTTTTTTTTTTTTGCTGGGGAGGAAATGTCTTAAAGTGTTAAAATAGCGTTGTCTTTGGAGAGAAAGGAAGGAAAAAGAGATTTGATAAACTTTTGGGGTGAGTTAGCAGTATTAGAATGAAATTTTTTGAGATGTGAATCTCTGGTTTTGCTCAGATATATGTATAGCAATTAGTGAACAGACATTTGCCTGCCTACAGAAGGCAGGATGCTGTGCTAGGCACTTGAAGTGGTACCACCAAGATGGAGAACTGGTTCTCAAGGAGTGTAAAAAGGGATCAGATACCCAATTTCCCAGTTTACTCTAATGGAAGACACTTCTTGGTAAGAGGGCCAGGTACAGGGTGTAGAGGGCTTTCAAAGCTGAGAAGAATTGTTCACAGGTACCCTTATATAAATTCAGTCGTGAAATCTTAAAACCAAAGATCTGTTTTCTACTGAGTGTTCTTTGTGAATACCATAAGATTGGAGGTGGGTTTTTTGAGCTATAATTAACATATAAAATTCATCCTTCTTGTGTTTCTGTACTTTAAGTTTGTTAGAAATTTGCTAGAGTAGAGAGCATCAGTCATCTTTACACTACTTGTAAGTAGAGGCTTGTTTATTTCATATCAAACAGCAGTGAGTTACTGTGATTCTGGCTGTCTATTGGGCATGTTAATTTAGAATTTCATCATTCTATTCACAGTTCTTAGAAATGTTGGGGAAGCAAGAATTTGGCTACTCGTTGAAGGTCCTTGATTGTTCTGAGGTCCTCAGACGCCTTTTTTAGCTGTCAGTTGCTGATTCATACCAAAGCTTCTTAAAAGTTGTGTCCTTGTTTTCAGTAGATTTTAACAAAGCGTGGCTGGACTACAGATGTGTAGTTGGTTCTTTCCATAAATTACTTTGTTCTAAGGAAACCTAGTCGTTACAGTACTCCAAGTTAAACCAGTGCCCATTATACTCTACTTCCTAGGTGAGAGAAACACTTAGCAAGGATTTTTTGAGCATCTTTCACTAGCCTAGCTTGAGAGTGGTCACACCAAATTCCAGACCACATTCTGACAAAGTAATTGTATGTCACTTCACTTGAAACAAAAAAAGCATACCTTAGCAAACGACTATGTATAAAATAAATAAACTACAAGGATATATTGTACAGCACAGGGAATATAGCCAGTATTTTATAACAACTATAAATGGAGTATAACCTTGAAAAATTGTGAATCACTGTGTTGTACACCTGAAACTTACGTAATATTGTGTATCAACTCTACCTCAATTTAAAGAAAAAAGTGCATACCTTAGAATGTCACTGGGGAAATTTCCCGGTTGACTAGTTCTATAGAACTCCAGTGGGTTACTGTACTGCTAAGTAGTCTGTGTCCATCTTCTTTGCAGAGTTTGGTTGCACATGGGTGTTTTTCTGTTTTCTTTGTACTTTTTTGTGGTATCTGAAATTAAACATCTCATTGTTTTTGCTGTAGATAGGATATAAATCATAAATAAGACTATCTTTTAGGTTTGTTTGAAAAAGAGGGGAATTTTAGTTACTCTACAGAAAAGCCTAATCAGGTTGATACGTGGCATTGCTTTAGTGACTGAGTAAATAGGTTCTTAGAAAATAGGTTCTTAGGATGTTAGGGCTAGAAATGACCTGGCAGTAATACAATCTCATTTTCAGATGAAGAAACTGAAGCCTAGAGATGCTGAGTGAATGCCTAAGGTCACTCACAGATTTAAGGACACAGTTGAGTCTAGAATCCAAATTTGCCAGCGCTAATATAGTGCTCTGTCTGCCACACCATGCTGTTTAATAATGGGGAAAAAAGGGCATGCCTAGAGCTAATTACTACAACCAGCATGGATTTTCTGAGAGAGTGGCCCTGGAATTTGCTTTTCTTTATATTTCATTCTTAAAAGTTTTTGTAATTATTATGGGGCTTTGAAATGCTCGTAATAATAAATTTATTGAGCAGTTACCACGTGGTTAATATGCCCTTATCTTCACAACAACTTCTTGAGGTATAGGTACTGTTGACCCATTTTTACAGATAAGAAAATTAAGGTTCAGAGAAGCTAAATAAACAGGTGAGGTGACATCCATGAATAAATGGAGGAGTAAGGATTAGAATCTAGGTCTGATTTCAAAGCTTATTCCTAGTAATAGTAACTCCACTAGTTTCCTTGTGATTGGATATTAAAAGATCTTTTTGGCTGAGACACTTTTTCAGAAACTGGGCCTATGAGTTTGTGCACTATGGCACCGTCTCCATGTTCTTTCTCAGTAGTAGCTGGGTGACATTGTCGTAAGTAGGCAATGCTCTAATTTAAAGTAATATTTTGAAATAACTTCTTCATACATTTTAGGAAATCATGTAGAATACTTTAAACAGCTCTGTTCACCACTGTCTGTAACATTGTGTGTGTGTTTTTTAATTATTTATTTATTTATTTATGGCTGTGTTGGGTCCTCGTTTCTGTGCGAGGGCTTTCTCCAGTTGCGGCAAGCGGGGGCCACTCTTCATCACGGTGCGCGGGCCTCTCACTATCACGGCCTCTCCTGTTGCGGAGCACAGGCTCCAGACGCTCAGGCTCAGTAATTGCGGCTCACAGGCCCAGCCGCCCCGCGGCACGCGGATCTTCCCAGACCAGGGCTCGAACCCGTGTCCCCTGCACCAGCAGGCGGACTCTCAACCACTGCGCCACCAGGGAAGCCCGTGTGTTTTTATTTTTAGAGTGTTAGGTAGTTAAGGCAAAACCGGGGACACTTGTATATGTTCTATGGGCTTTTCTTTCTGATGTCTGCCTTTACTATTTAACAGTGTTGTCTGTGGGAGAAAAATGCCTCAGCGTGCAGTTTTGGTAAGACTATATGGTCACCTGAGTGCTAGAGAATTTTAGTTTTTTATTCAAGCTGTACTTTAACATCTCTTGGATATTGTTTCTCTAACTCCTTTCTTAGAAAATCGGCACATATAAAATTGTTTTTACTCTACTGAACCCTAACGGAAACTGCCTGCATTAATTCAGTAAAAATTAACTGTATATTTATTCTATATAGTACACTGTGCCAACCTGTGGAGATCACAAGAGTAGAGAAAAAAAAGTCTCCATATTTGAGAAAACCAGTCATTCTGGCAGTCCATAATCTCCTAGGGAACAAGAACTAAGCTATGTGTGTGGGTGGATCTATAATTGAAAGAAGGGTCATATCCTAGAGGAGTTCAGAAGAGAGCTCATTAGCCCTTTGGAGTGGTGGGGTGGACCGGGAATGGGACAGAAGTGGAAAACCAGATAAGGCAAGTTCCTACCGCAGTTGAGGAGACTACTTCAGAGGAGCTAGAACTGTGTACATGTGGCTATTTAATTTTAAAATTAAATAAAATCTAAAATTCAGTTCCTTGGTCACAGTAGGTACCTTGCAAGTGCTTTAATAGCCACATGGGGCTAGTGACTATCATCACAGCACAGATATAGCACATTTCCACCATTGTAGAAACTCGTATTGCACAGAATTGTCACAGTGTTTCTCACTTCCATGCAGTGTAGGACACTTGTGACTTCTGTGACAGCACTGAAGTTGTTTTTACTTTTTTTCTTTTTTTTTTTTTTTTAATTTTTTTTTTTTTTTTGAAATTCACGGTCTTTTATTTATTTATTTATTTATCACTGTGTTGGGTCTTCGTTTCTGTGCGAGGGCTTTCTCTAGTTGTGGCAAGTGGGGACCACTCTTCATCGCGGTGCGCGGGCCTCTCACCATCGCGGCCTCTCTTGTTGCGGAGCACAGGCTCCAGACGCACAGGCTCAGTAACTGTGGCTCACGGGCCCAGTTGCTCCGTGGCATGTGGGATCTTCCCAGACCAGGGCTCGAACCCGTGTCCCCTGCATTGGCAGGCAGATTCTCAACCACTGCGCCACCAGGGAAGCCCCTACTTTTTTTCTTTAATGAACACACCATTTAGCTAACAGGCGTAAGATATTTTAGTTAGGATGGCTATTTTAAATATCTGTATTTAGTGTGTAAAGAGGATTAGAGATTGGTTTTATATCTAAAGCAGTGCAGATTTAAATTGCTTATTTATGAAATATATGGATTAAGCACTTTTCAAGAATTGGCCATACGTTTGTGTTTAAAACATGTAGCCGGAATTAAAACATGGCTTTCATTACCTGCCACATGTATGTTCTTGACTAACCTGGGCTGTACTGTGAACTGGCAAAATAGGAGTCTCCATGTTAAAGTCCTTTGATCCATGATCAAATCTTTAAAAACTTTTTTATATTCTTTAAAAAAATCGAGCTGAAATCCATATAACGTAAAATTAACCATTTTAAAGTGAACAATTCAGTGGCATTCAGTACATTGTGTTGTAAAAACCATCACCTCTGTCTAGTTTCAAAACATTTTTATCACCCCAAAAGGAAACCTGTACCCATTAAGCAGTTACTTCCCATTCCCCTTTCCTTCCAGCTTCTGGCAACCACCAATCTGCTTTCTGCCTCTCTGGATTTACCTATTCTGAATATTTCTTGTAAGTGGAATGGTATAACATGTGACCTTTTGTGACTGATTTATTTCACCATGATCAAATTTAACTAGCAATTTTAAGACCCAGATTATCATCTGTGTTAAAACACAGTCAGTACTGTTGCCCGACTGTTTTTTGGTAAAATCTTTTCTTGTTTTAAAAATTGTGGTAATAATTTTACCACAATTATTTGTTTCTTTTTTTAACTTAGGGTGTGGCAGTTTTATTCACTCATACACTCTGATAACTTTCCTACTTAATTAGAATTATTCCTTTGAACACTTGATAAGATTATGTTTCTGAACATGGAGATACCATTGGAAAATATGAAACCGTAATTTCATTCCTTGGGAGGTTTACTTTTCTTTCACTAACAGATATGAACCATGCAGGACTTGAGAAATAGTCACCTGTTTGCTAACCATAAACAAATGACTTTGGGCCTAGTAGAATGCTAAGTCCAGGATCAATAGTAGCCAGTAAATCTGGATGTGATATGCATTATGAGTAAGACCAGAGTAGAATGAACAAGAAGGGGTTGCATGTGTGTGTGTGTGTGGAGACTGGGTACAACTATATTGAGAAGCTTAAATTTAAGGAACATCTTATTATATCTGGATTTTTCTGGTTCATTATTCCAAAAACATCCATCACGTTGCAAATGTCTCTAGCATTGCCATTAAGTTTATAATGTTATCTGTGGTCTGAATGCATGGAAAGCTTTTTTCCACCATGGGAAAACTATGGTCAACTTCTTATTTGGGGCCCCTTTAATAATATCATGAGGTGTATATTAAGCATTTAATTGCTTTTGGTACTTGACTCTGTAAGCTTTATAAACTTAAAACAAACATACTATGAAAGTTAAGATACTTTGAAAAACCATGAACAGATTTTGCATTATGCATCCATGGGGGTGATCTCATGACTGATGTCACTGTCATGAGAAGTGCCTTACAGCCTAATGCATGTATTGTATATTTGTAAATTTAAGAGTTGGTTCTAGAACTAGGTGGTCAGGTGTATGTACTACTTCATTTTATAAAGCTCACTTGCAGTTTGGGTCATCTTAATAAGTGACAGGAGAGCCCACCATACCAGTTATCTCAGTCTTTTCCTGCCTTAAAACATTTGTACATCATCACTTACTCGGTTTACTTTTTCTGAGTGATTTTCAACAGGGGCTGTCTGAGGAAGGGCAAGATGGCGCTTCCATAACTTGGAAAAGCCTAGTTGAGTCTGATATGTAGTAGTTAATCTGTTTCATAGGGTCTTCAGGGGAATTACATGAGATAGCAGTTAGCACATAAGGGCTCAATACAAATTAATTGGAGTTAGGGTAATTTGCCAGCACCTTCAGCCCTACCTCCAGCACTCTTTGGATTGGTGAGTGCCTCTTATCCTGGTCCAGCCCATAATAGACACTCAGTCCATGTTAGCTGATAGAATTGAAGTGATACTCAGTCCATGTTTGGAGGTGGAGACTCATATTTGTTGAATATCTACTAGGTGCCACAAGTTATCTAATTGATACTATACAAATGTATTCTCTCATTTAATCTTGTCTGGCAGATGGCATGTCATTTCCATGATTCCAATGAAATAATTGTATCTCATAATTTATAAATGACAAGCCAGGATTTAAAGCCAGGAGTCAGCTCAGTTCTGCCCTCTTGCTACTACCCTGTGCCACCTCCTCCATCCCTAGGGTGGTATATGAACTTGATTCATTTAGCACTGCCTGGCTTTCTCTGAAAATTGAGTAGTTTTTCCTTATCTTACCTATACACTTTTTAAATAGGAAAACAAAATAAGTATCTTATGTCTGAAGTACAATTCCTGTTACCTTCCAAACTGAGTTCAAAGGATTTTTCCCCCCAGTTTCTGTTAAAATACCCTGCTTAACCACATAAGTTGGGGTCATCTTAGACTTTTCATACTTCCTTTCTTCCTACTCCTGTCAGATATTGCTCCCATTATCTTTGCACTTAACACCTCCTCTAATTGTACTGCTTATTTGTCCTGATGGGATACTTTTTGTAAGTAGTGTTTTTGGTCTTTCTGCCTTGTAGTCTTTACCTCTCTGGTTCGTCTATGCACTACCATAGAATGATCCTCCGAAGTAACACTTGGCTAGCATGTCACTTCTTTCCTCAAAAAATTGGTTGCCCTTTACCTTTCAGGGATAGAAATTACGTTTTTGTTTTTGTTTTTTTCTGGCCATGCTGTGCGGGCTTGCACAATCCCATTTCCCTGACCAGGGATTGAACCCAGGGCCATGGCAGTGAAAGCCTGGAATCCTAACTACTAGACCACCAGGGAACTCCCAGGAATTACTTTCTTCAGCACTTCATGTTATTGAAGATTGGGCCCAAAATTTTGTTGACTTATGGGTGTTAATACTTTCTGGGCAATGATTTTATTTTATTTTATTATTATTATTTTTTTTCACACAAATCAACAATGTATTTCAGTTATTTTAGATCTAATAAAATTGCAGCTGTAGAATTCCAGATTCTATCCCATAATACAATAATACTAGTGTTGATTTTATTTTTAAAATTTTTAAATTTTTTTGTTAGTTTCTACTTTATAACAAAGTGAATCAGCTGTACATATACATATATCCCCATATCTCCTCCCTCTTGCGTCTCCCTCCCATCCTCCCTATCCCACCCCTGTAGGTGGTCACAAAGCACTGAGCTGATCTCCCTGTGCTATGTGGCTGCTTCCCACTAGCTATCTATTTTACATTTGGTAGTGTATGTATGTCCATGCCACTCTCTCACTTAGTCCCAGCTTACCCTTCCCCCTCCCCATGTCCTCTGAGCAATGATTTTAAATGTGAGTTTTGCAGGTTATTCTTTATTGGTGTGCAGGATTCATGTGACTTCAAATTCTTTGATGTCTTTGTACATCTTGTGTATTCTTTAAAGCAAGAGTACTTAGATATTGGAGTATCATTTAGGTTTATCAGATATAAAAAATAAACTTATGTATTGGGGTATTAGAGTATATTTCACATACATCTCTTCCAGTGATGTCATAAGATTTGCAGTATGACACTTGTGGAAACTGGATTGTTGCTTGACCTTAGAATTCTAATATATGACAAAACTGGCATCATTGTAATCACTTTTTCTGAGATGATGTAAGGGTCTATATGCATTTCAGGGACTATATGAATGTCCTTTTAATTTTATTGGTATTGAACAGAATTTATTCAAGGATCTTGATAATACATATGATTATAGAATCTTAAAAAGGACTGATCATTGCCTTCTTGGGCTAGAGCTACCAAGGGAGAATCTAGAGAAGTAATGTGTATTTGTTGAGCAGAATCTTACTTATTTGATCTGTCCTGGGCTGCAGATTACTTTTATAATATCCGTAAAGGAAAAGTTTATGAAGCAAATTCAGACAATAAACATGGTTTTACATTTCAGTTACTGAAAATGTTTTAAAATTGGTTGTGATGGGTAGATTTTTTAGTAAGTTAAACAGAGGCTTCTAATTTGAAAGCCTAATTAGTTGCCATTGTTCTGAATTATTGAGGTTTTTGTTTTGTTATTGAACTTCTATTTTTCCTGTATTTTAAAAGATAAGTAAAATGGATGTATAGCTCTCAATTTTTAATAGAAGTTATTTCTATTAAACAGTACCTGTGGAACCTTCTCAAGAGGAACAGTCATTGTTGTGTGAAGGTAATTTTCTATGATGTGACTCTTTGAACATCTAATTCAGAAAACATTAAGTTGTCTGTGGTGTGTAAAGCTAGATACTATTTTGTAAATGTATATTATATCTCAATTTCTTGTCTAGGTTCAAATTCAGCTGTTAGCATGGAACTTTCAGAACCTGTTGGTAAGAAAATTTCTGACCATATTAATACAGTAATATGAAACTCTTTCACTCTCAAGATTTAAGGTGCAAATGTAAGTGTTATGCTTATTATAATGCCTACATTTAAAACTGAGTCTTTGCTGTTAGGATTTAGAAAGCAGAACTAATTGGGCATTAACACTGCCATGATAAATTTATTGATGGCAAATATAAAAGAATCGAATGGAGGAAATGCTAAAGTCAGTTTGAATAGTTGTACTTGATCCATTTACTTTGTGAAAATTTTTTTCCTTTTTGTAATGTTCTTACCCTTAAGGGTTTCATATTCCCAAGGTGATTAATAACGTCAATATCAAAGTTCTGTTACTTGCAGAGGAAAAAGAAAAGATCTAAATCTTTTCACACTTTTTTGTATTCTGATTTGGAACTTCCCCTTTCTTCTACTGTCAGGACATCTTGACGATGGAATAACTGGGCTGTTAGGAATGTTAGATCTGCTGTTCATGTTTTGTTTGTCCTTATGAAGATGAAGCTACGTTAAAATAGTCTCTTCTAGTCTCTGAGTCAGAGCTCTGATGTTAGCAGTGAGGCTAGCTTGTCCGTTTCTATTGTAAAAGAGATTTTCTTGCTTGTGTGTCACTAGAGGTTAGGAAATGGAACTGAATATGTTAAGTTCTATTTGTTATTTGAAAGCATCTGTGTTTTAAAGTATAGATGATAAATGTTTTTCGGAATACTAAGCTAAAATGTCTTAATTCAGTAGAAAACGGGGAGACAGAAATGTCCCCAGAAGAATCATGGGAGCACAAAGAAGAAATAAGTGAAGCAGAGCCAGGGAGTGGTTCCTTGGGAGATGGAAGGCCCACAGAGGAAAGTGCCCAGGAAATGATGGAGGAGGAAGAGGAAATACCAAAACCTAAATCTGTGGTTGCACCGCCAGGTGCTCCTAAGAAAGAACACGTAAATGTAGTATTCATTGGGCATGTAGGTAAGTTGTACTCATAGCAGTGATAAGAAATGACCAAAGTTATTGGGTACATCAAACATAGAACATCTTATTTAGCTACTCGGAAGTGTTTCGTGAAACTGAACTAAATTAATCCAAAATGTCTTGATTTTTAACTCAATAGATTTTTTTTAGCTGGCAAAACATTGCCAGTGCTTTATTTTTGAAGGTTGTGATGGCATGGAAGCTGGAAGAAAATAAGCTTCAGTATATTTGTATGTAATGCATAACTGGTCTATAGACCACTGATGATGGCTCAGCATATTATGACATGTTAATTAATAGCATAGAAAATGTGCCTATATTTTTTGTGTGAACTTCAGTTGATTTTGCGGTATTAACTTTACTAGGTAGTTTAATTTTGTGTATGCAAAAAATGAATAATTTGGAGTAACTTCTGGATGTTGTCAGGTTGCTGGTTTAGCACACAAAACCAAACCCTATTTCATTTATTCAGATATTCTCTGCCAATCTCACTTGTCAGAGAGAAGTGAGAAGAAAATAAGGGAATTATGTGCCCCTTTTTCTTCCCTTTATCTTATCTCTGCCTTGCCCTGAATTTGACGATACACCGTTCTACTTTTTTTTAGTAGCAAGAATTCCTTTGAAATTTTAAAGGAACACCTATACTGGCTAAAAGTGAAAAAGCAGACTACCTAAATGTAGTTCATGGGTCTTTGGCTACTTTTGTTCTCCTTCAAGGCTCCTCTTGGGTAATTCATATTCTGTTGCTGCTGCAGAAGGTCAAGGAGCAATCTGTTAAAGTCTTTCTTTCCTTATCAGTAAAGTAGCGCTAAGTCATTGCAGAGCTTCAGGGGGTCTTAGCTTCAAAGGGAGAAGGTGACTAACCAGAGCTTATGACCCAAATTCCTATCATTGCAGTTGCTTTTGCAAGCTGTAATTATGATGTTAAACGGACCTTTAGTTGTATTCCTATATAGTGATGGTGTTTTGTTTTTATTACACCTGCGGTTTGCCTATTGTTGATGATGTTGTTACTTTTAGATGCTGGCAAGTCAACCATTGGAGGACAAATAATGTAAGTATATTTTTTGTTAAATATCTTAAGAGTCTCATGGAACATTAATTAAATGTATTTCCAATAGCTGTCTTTTAGATTTGTGTATAAAAATATAGAGCCCTAGATTATAAGAAATCTTAGTCTGCTCTAAATATGATTTTCTTGGGAATAATGAATCTGGGGAACGGGTTTTTCCTCATTCATCAACTCCTTGAATATATGTGGATTTAATCAAAGACAGTCTGGCTAACATGCTGAATAGTTTTTTTTATCACATATAGAAGGTATCTAGGTATGAAAATGCCATGGTTGACTTTTAGTGATGTGTTCTAGAATTGAAAAATAATTAAAATGTCTTTTTAATCTCTCCTAAATTAGACTCATTTCTTTAAGCTGTGTCATCAGAGGATCCAGAGGGCATATCTTTATTGTCTTGCCTTGTTAAGTAATCTTAATCAGTAATCTTGGCAATTACTTTTGAAAATTTCCACAACAGACCATAAAGCAGGCTATTACACATCAATCCTTACCTAAGGCTCTGTGGAAGGAAGTGACAGGCCCAGTTGATGTTGTGTTTTAGGAGAGTGTATATTTTTTGCTTATGGGCTGGAAGTTTCATTGGCATTTCACCAAGATTCTATACCAAAATGGTTAGAAGTATGCACTGTAGATGACTCTGCAGAGAACACATAGAGACTAAAGCTAAGAACAGGATTTGATTTGGATTGAGTCAAGGGAAGCAGTTAGGTATTACTAAAGAATTATTTAAAAATTTATAATCTCATTTTGACTAATATTTTAAAAATATTGAAATGTATTAGTAAGACATAATTGCTTGGACAACAGTTGGAATTATTTTCTTTTATACAGTATTTACATTAGCTTTTTTAAACTTTTATTCTGAAATAATTTTAGACTTAACAGAAAGGTTGCAAAAACAGTACAGAGTTGCTATACAACTAATTTTACCATATTAAATAACCATAGTACAATCATCACAACTAGGGAGTTAACACTGGCACAATACTGTTTACTAAACTACAGCTCTTACTTGAATTTTACCAGTTTTTCCACCAGTGTCATTTTTTTCTGTTCTGGAGTTCCACATTGCATTTAATTGTTAAGTCTCCTTAGTCTCCTCCAACTTGTGACATTTTCTCAGTCTTGCCTTTCATGACCTTCATAATTTGAAGAGTGTTATTTGGTTATTTTATGAGATGCTCCTCAATTTGGGTTTGACTGATGTTAACAATTAGATTGAGGTATGCATTTTGGATAAGAATGTCACAGAAGGTATGTTGTGGTCTTAACAGAGCATCCTATCAGGGCGCACAAAATAGCAATATTCAGTATGTTTTATTTATTACTGGTGATAATAGCCATGATTACTTAGTTAAGGTGTTGTCTGCCAGAATTCTCCACTGGAAAGTTATTTTTTCCCCCATTATCTTGGGGGAAGTAATTTGAGACTGTAAATATCTTTTCCACTGGAACGTTCCATAATTTCAGCATCTACCCCAATGGTACTTGTACTTTAAAGTAGCTTTTTGTGGAGTTCAAATTCCCCTCAAAAGAGTTTTAAAGGTTTCCTAACTTCACAACTGAATAATTTGTGAGTAACTAAATGTTGTTTCTCTTTTCTTTCAACATTTTCAGGTATTTGACTGGAATGGTTGACAAAAGGACACTTGAGAAATATGAAAGAGAAGCTAAAGAAAAAAACAGAGAAACTTGGTAAACTTTTATGACACTATAAATTACTTATAAGGAAACTCTGCCTACTTAATGCTTTTGTAGTCTACTAAGATGTAAGTTCATGAGGTCTAAAATGGTGTCATAACAAAGGAAAAGTTTCCCTTCCCCTCATACTACCTAGTAGATCAGTTCCTGATGACTTCATAACTTTACACAGAGAAAATCTGGGAACATCCAAACATCCAGGATAATAATAGGAGACTTGTGGGATAAATTATAAAACATCTATTTAATTAAGTCATTACCTGGCCACTAAAATTTCATTTATAGAATTTATAGTAACCAGGAATAGAACTGATGTTACAGTGGAATTTGGGGAGAAAGCAGGTAACATAATAGCACTTAGGGTATGATCATTATGTGAATAATGAAAAAAGAATAGACGGAATTACTGACAGTGGTTGCCTTTGCATGGTGAGAGAAAGGGTCAGCTTTTTTCTTCTTTCTAACCTTATTTTTTTTAAGTTAACAAGCTTTATCTAAATAGGACATTGACGGTCTTTTTTTTTTTTTTTAATTGTATTTCTGTTAAGGGAAAAAATCCTAATCAGTATAATACTAAAAAATGGATTACTTACTATGAAATACAGATTATGTCATCTAAATTAACACCTACTGTTACAGATGGTTTAAATTTATATAAGTAATCCGTATATAGCGAAGAAATATCGAAATAATTTTTAGCAAGTAACCATTGCTCCCAAATGGTGGATTAGTGGCCTTTACTTTTGAAAGATACCCTTAGACAGCATTATTTGTATTATACTTTGTGCTAGATGATTTTTAAAATGAAATATAAAGGAACTTATTACTTAACTCATGGTGATATTGGCATTGGTACTAAATAGTCTTTCTTTGTATGTTGTCAGCTTGTTCTCATACATAATGTTTGCTTATAGAATATATAATTGACACTGGATATATATAAAAGCACTGAGTGTTTGAATCACAAGAATACAAGTTTTAGTCATTTAATTTTTATTTCTACCCAGTCCTGTTCATGATTTAAATGTTGGTAGAAGAATATTTTTAAAACTTTCATGTTCTTACCAGTATTCTTCTTACTTTAAAATTATTTCAGGTACTTATCTTGGGCCTTAGACACAAACCAGGAAGAACGAGACAAGGGTAAAACAGTAGAAGTGGGTCGTGCCTATTTTGAAACGGAAAAGAAGCATTTTACAATTCTAGATGCCCCTGGCCACAAGAGTTTTGTCCCAAATATGATTGGTGGTGCTTCTCAAGCAGATTTGGCTGTACTGGTAAGGAAAGACATTTCCAATTCATCTGTGTATTTGTTAACAGCCCAACTTAAAATGTAAACATTTGAATTTACCTTCTAAAAGCTAGAATTTAGGTTACAGTGAACTATAATATATAGTCACAATTTTCACTTTTGTCTCTCTAATCTGCCCAAGAAATCTTCATAATTTGATTTACTCATGAAAATGTTTCAGTTTTTCTCTACCCTTTATTACCTCTTACTGTGCCAGAAATTAGTGTCCACTGACTGCCAAGCCTAATCCATTTTGTACCCAGTAAGTGTACTGTGGGTACAAAAATGAATAAGAAATTATCCGTTTTAAGGTCTTCAGTCATTTTGCAATTTTTTTGGCAGGCGATGGTCAGTGTACTAGCACTAAATCACATACATATTTGAATTTTAAAATACAAAGGCATACTAGATTTTGGAGAATTGGGAATCAAGAAACATTTACCAAAATCTTAAAGCATTTAGACATTGTGATGTTCAAAAGTATGTATGTTATAACTCATTTACTTATATTTTCTTGGAAGAAGCTTCTGATAAAACTGAAAGGAAAGGTGTTTTATTGCTAGAAGAGTGTACCTGAATGTGTAAGAATAAACTGTTTGGGCTTCCCTGGTGGCGCAGTGGTTGAGAATCTGCCTGCCAATGCAGGGGACACGGGTTCGAGCCCTGGTCTGGGAAGATCCCACATGCCGCGGAGCAACTGGGCCCGTGAGCCACAATTACTAAGCCTGCGCGTCTGGAGCCTGTGCTCCGCAACAAGAGAGGCCGCGATAGTGAGAGGCCCGCGCACCGCGATGAAGAGTGGCCCGCACTTGCCACAACTAGAGAGAAAGCCCTCGCAAAGAAACGAAGACCCAACACAGCCATAAATAAATAAATAAATAAATAAATAAATAAATAAATAAATAAATAAATAAATAAATAAAATTAAAAAATATATATATATATTAAAAAAAAAAAAAAAGAGTAAACTGTTTGATTTCTTGGAATAGGTAATCTCTGCCAGGAAAGGAGAGTTTGAAACTGGATTTGAAAAAGGAGGACAGACAAGAGAACATGCAATGTTGGCAAAGACAGCAGGTGTAAAACACTTAATTGTGCTTATTAATAAGATGGATGATCCAACAGTAAATTGGAGCAATGAGAGGTAAGTTTGGATGTCTTACTGTTTTTTTTTTTTTTTTTTTATAGACATGTTAGTGGAATAAAGGATGGTTTTGTTACTGTATGTTTTCCCCTGGGGTTTTTCTAAACCTTAATTTATGTAATGTTGAAACTAGAGTTCAGTTGCTTTACATTATAATTATTTATAAATATTAATAGATATGAAGAATGTAAAGAGAAACTAGTGCCATTTTTGAAAAAAGTTGGCTTCAATCCCAAAAAGGACATTCACTTCATGCCCTGCTCAGGACTGACTGGAGCAAATCTTAAAGAGCAATCAGATTTCTGTCCTTGGTACATGTAAGTAACCTTTTTAAAAGTTTGTGTCTTAATAAGTAATTTAAGAAAATACTGACTGTAACTTTGGCATTAAAAATACCATGGGAAAAAAAAAAATACCATGACCTTTGTCTTTTAATTGGGTTGTCTTTTTGTTATTGAGTTGTTAAGGGTACTTTACTCACCTGATGTAAGTCCCTTATCAGATATGCGATTTGCAAGTATTTTCTCCCATTCTGTGGGCTGTCTTTTTACTTTCTTGATGGTGTCCTTTGAAGCACAAAAGGTCTTAATTTTGATGAAGTCTAGTTTATTTTCTTTCTTAATTGTGCTTTTGGTGTCATGCCTAGGGAAGTGTTGCCTAATCCAGTCATAAAGAGTTAGCCCTGTTACTTTCATTTAAGCCTATTGAAGCTCTTAGGGTAGTGTTTCATTTTGGATTAATTTTTTGTAAGGTAAAGTGTTGATTATTTTAGCTTTATGAGTGTTTAAATTGGGAAGTGTGAGTCTTTGATTTTTTTTTTTTTCCCCCCAAATTATTTTGGCTGTTCTGGGTCCCTTGAATATTAGGATCAGCTCATCAATTTCTGCAAAAAGGCAGCTGGGATTTTACTAAGGATTGCATTGAATTTGTAGATCGGTTTGGGGGGAGCATTGCGATCTTGGCAATGTTAAGCCTCCCAATCCATATACTGTAGTTTTAAAAGGGAAACTATTAATATTTTATAGAATCCTGATTTCAGAGCTGGAAAACTCCATAAAAATTAAGTAATAGAGTGGAGTCATTTTATTACAATATGTGGGCTATTTGCCATAAAATACTTTTCTCAATTTTAATAAAATAAGTTTATGGGGAAGCTTTTTCATTATATTGAGCTATTTTGTTATTTTGTTTTTTTAATTTTCTGAGGAATAGGTGAAATGAACTGGATAATAAAAAGGTTGAATGAGAAGAGTACATGGGTAGAATGGAAATATTGTTATAACCACTTTTTTTTGTATAAAGTTAGAGTCATGTAATTTCTTAAAATTTTAACATTTATGTTGACTCTCTATAATGGATATTTGTTATGTTCTCAGTGGATTACCATTTATTCCATATCTGGATAATTTGCCAAACTTCAATAGATCAGTTGATGGACCAATCAGGCTGCCAATTGTGGATAAGTACAAGGTACCCAAAATGTTCAAGAACTTGGGTTTTATGGGTGGTGATAAGTGGTTTTGTTTTAAATTATGAAATAACTTTAATAATTAACAACATAACATAGATGTCTCTTTTTTAATGGTTATATATTATTCAGTGATATAGATAGACCATAATTTAATCAACAAACTTAGTTTATTTCAGCTATTTTCCAGTGAGCCAATGATCAGTTTTAGAGAGAGACTCCTATAAGTAAAACTGCTGGACGGGTTTGTGTATTAAAGTTGATGGATACTGACAAACAGCCTTCCAGAATACAGTGCTAACTTACATGACCACCAGCAAGCAGTATATGAGTGCTAGTTTTCCATAGCCTCACCAACACTGGATGTTAATCTTTAGAAAAAATAAGCTTCAGTATTTTTAACTAGGTTTTTAAGTATTGCACTACCAATACGTAATATTTTGCCCTTCTCAAACACTTCATTCTTTGATTAGCTTCATGCTAAATTTCTTGAACAAGTATTTTTCTAATTTTATAAAAGAAAAGTCTCAGATATTTTTGAGAGAACCTGAATTTGAACAAATAATTCAGATCTTCAGACATAAAATTCTGCCCTGTCTCCTGCCGTGTGCTTTCTTTTTAAATCCTAAGCCTACTTATTTATTAGTATTACCTATGCTTATGACACAGATATAGAGTATTTACCTGTGTTTAAGATTAATCCTAAGCATTCTACCACTTGAGCCAAAGATTTTCTTTTATGAGTAAGCCCTGCAAGATTTCACTTTGGGTTGTTGAACTGCTGTAGAGTAGTAATAGAAGCCTGACATTTGGTTTTTCATTTTAAATTTAAACAGGATATGGGCACTGTGGTCCTGGGAAAGCTAGAATCAGGATCTATTTGTAAAGGTCAGCAGCTTGTTATGATGCCAAACAAGGTAAGAATTAGTAATGCTCTTGCTCATTTAAATTTTCTCTTGAAAATATTAGCAAGGAGCCAGAACTATTCAATCTTAGGGATTTCATTAAAAGAAACAACTTTTTAAATCCAGGATTATGTTTTATTAATGTCAAGTACAAAATTTAATCAAGAATATGTGATGTTATTTATTGACAAATGGAGAAGGGACAGTATTAGCTCCATGTTAGAGTTAAAAGGTACATCATCATGAAAGCTTCAACTCCGTTTTTTTGGGTTTTTTGTTTTTTTATTTATTTATTCTTGGCTGCATTGGGTCTTCGTTGCTGCGCACAGGGGATACTCTTAGTTGCAGTGAGCAGGCTTCTCATTGTGGTGGCTTCTCTTGTTGCAGAGCACAGGCTCTAGGCGCACGGGCTTCAGTAGTTGTAGCACGCGGGCTCAGTAGTTGTGGCTCGCGGGCTCTAGAGCACAGGCTCAGTAGTTGTGGCACACAGGCTTAGTTGCTCCGCGGCATGTGGGATCTTCCCAGACCAGGGCTTGAACCTGTGTCCCCTGCTATTGGCAGGTGGATTCTTAACCACTGTGCCACCAGGGAAGCCCAACTCCATTATTTTATAGGAAGTAAATGGTTAAGTGACTTGCTTCTGTTAACACGCTGGATTAGTAAGTGAGCCAGGGATGAAAACTCAGCTTTAATCATGATATAATTAGCTTCCTTTTATTTTTTGTACATACTTATGTTGGGTACTATAAAATAATGTGTCTAACCTATGTTCCTAATTTATTTTGGGAGAAGAGGATTTGCCTTTATCATAAATAGGTCTTTCCCTCTTTCTTTCTACCTTATTGTAATTTCTTCATTATTGGAGAGGGTTTCATTAAGTAACATGCAGAAATCTCAAGCTATTCCTTTGTGTTATTTCTGACTGCTCAGTTGCTGATAATTGCAGATGATGTGTTACTAAGAAACTGTTACCTGTTTTCCAGAGGACTTCTCTAACAATCTAGAGGTATTAGTTATGTAGGAAAATAGGCCTGAATCATCAGAACCTCCAAATAGAGACTTTAAGATCTAACTGAGAATTTCTTTTTTTTTTTTTTATAAATTTATTTATTTTTGGCTGTGTTGGGTCTTCGCTGCTGCACACAGGCTTTCTCTAGTTGTGGCGAGCGGGGCTACTCTTCGTTGCGGTGTGCGGGCTTCTCATTGTGTTGGCTTCTTTTGTTGTGGAGCACGGACTCTAGGCACGTGGGCTTCAGTAGTTGTGGTACATGGGCTCAGTAGTTGTGGTACATGGGCTCAGTAGTTGTAGCTTGTGGGCTCTAGAGCGCAGGCTGAGTAGTTGTGGCACATGGGCTTAGTTGCTCTGCGGCATGTGGGATCTTCCTGGACCAGGGCTTGAACCTGTGTGCCCTGCATTGGCAAGAGGATTCTTAACCACTGTGCCACCAAGGAGGTCCCCTGAGAATTTCTTTACCATGCTTATTACAGGAACAGTGAATTACAAAAGGTAATTGTCAGTGTACTGTTTAGGTATAATTGGAACCTTACAAATTATACTTTGGCGTTTCTTGATGCCTTGGAGATCAGAGTATCCTATCATAGTATCTTTTTTCTGAGGTAATTATCTCTGCAACTTGAAGGTCAATGATAAATGAATGGAAATAATGGTCAGTTTGAATCCTTGCTCTATTTTGTCTGTTCAGCAGTCACAGAAGTTGTGTTTGCTTGTGGAGATGGAAGCAAGGGGCTTGGGAAAGAAGAATAGGGAAGTGATTGCTTAATGCGTATAGAGTTTCCTTTTGGGGTGATGAAGGTGTTTTGGAGCCAGATACTGGTGATGGTTGTACACCATTGTGAATGTAGATGCCACTGAATTGTACAATGTATAATGGTTTAAAACGGTAAATCTTATGAGTATTTTATCACAACAGAAAGAAAAGTACTTACTATGGGCCAGTGAACCTAGAGCTGGGCTATAGCTAAAGGTAAAGGGCCTTAATATACTAGTTCTTGTAGAAGCTGTCACTTTATACTAATAACTAAGCAGGTCAGTGTAGCATACCTTACAGTTGTTAATCAAGCCTTAAAAACTCAGTTCACTGAGTTCACTAGTCCCCTGAGTCTCAGTGGAACAGAATGAAATGTTTTAAAAGATGTAGATGCCAGGCTATTTTACATTAAAAAATTAATAGGTAGGCAACCTACAGAATGTGGGTAAAAAATTATATATCATAAATCTGATAAGGGGTTACTATCCATAATATATCAAGAACTCCTACAACTCAACAACAAAAGGAAAACAAGCTGACTAAAAAATGAGCAAAGAACTTAAATAGACATTTCTACAAAGAAGATGTACAGTGGCCAAAAAACACATGAAAAGATGCTCAACGTCACTAATCATTAGGAAAATGCAAATCAGAGTCACAGTGAGATAACACCTCACACCCATCTGGATGGCTACTATCAAAAACCCCAGAAAATCACAAATGCCAGTGAGGATGTGGAGAAATTGGAACCTTTGTGCACTGTTGGCAGGAATGTAAAATTGTGCAGCTGCTGTGGAAAACATAATGGCATTTCTTCAAAAAAATTAAAAATAGAATAATCATGATCCAGCAATTCCACATCTGGGTATATACCCTAAAGAATTGAAAGCAGACCTTGAATAACTGATGCTCAGGGACTTCCCTGGTGGCGCAGTGGTTAATAATCCGCCTGCCATTGCAGGGGACACGGGTTCGAGCCCTGGTCCGGGAAAATGCCACATGCTGCGGAGCAACTAAGTCCGTGCACCACAACTACTGAGCCTGCGCTCTAGAGCCTGCACACCTAGAGCCCACGCACCTAGAGCCCGTGTTCCACAACAAGAGAAGCCACCGCAACAAGAAGCTCACGCACTGCAATGAAGAGTAGCCCCCACTCGCCGCAACTAGAGAAAGCCTGTGCACAGCAACGAAGATCCAATGCAGCCAAAAATTAATTAATTAATAAAAAACAAAGAACTGATGTTCATAGCAGCATTATTCACAATAGCCAAAACGTGGAAGCAACCTGTAGTGTCCATTGATGGATGAATGAGCAAACAAAATGTGGTGTATACGTACAACAGAATATTACCTCAGCTTAAAAAGGAAGGAAATTCTAACATAGGCTACAACATGGATGAACCTGGAGGGCATTCTACTAAGTGAAATAAGCCAGACACAAAAAGATAAATCATGTAGGACTCCACTTATGTGAGGTACTTAGAGTAGGTAAAATCCTAATACCTTTCATAAACTAAGAATTTGTTGGTCTTAATCTTAATTTTTCATAAGTATGGATTAGAGATTAGACTTGCTCTATTTTGTTTAGCTATAAAAGTCCTTATTTGGGGAGAGGAATTATTATGCTGGATTATTTGGGCAAAAAGTATTAAACAATACTTGTTTAGTTGTATATGGTGGAACTGCTAGTTTCTACCCCTTTATCCCATCACTGTAAAGAATTTGCTAGCAAATATGGCTATATTACCAGTTCTTGGAATGAATTTCAACAGACAGCTATCAGTAAGGTATAAGCTGCCTTCTGGGAAAGAAAGCCATTATTTGTGTATGTGTGTGTATGGGGAAACTACTAGAGTTTAGCAAGTGACAGTTTGTAGAATTCTGGTATGGAATATAACGATTCTGGATTCTCTACTGTATGTCTACCATCATGAGAAAGTTCATTTTTGTCTTGAAGGCTTTATTTTGTTTGTTTTCTGGCATGTGTTTTAAAAATATGAATTACCTCCAAGGGCAGAAGTGGAATAAAATGAGGGAATACTAGTGAGTATTGCTTTTAACATTTTTTTTCCCCATCTATATGCTCTTTTAAAAAAAAATTATTGTGGTAAAAGACAGATAAATTTTACCATTAATGACATTTAGGTACATTCACAGTATTGTGCAGCCATCACCACTGTCTAGTTCCAGAACATTTTCATCACCCCAAAAGGAAACTACCTATTAAACAGTCAACGTGCTTTAAAGCTTAGCTGTTCAAAAAACCTTAGAAAAGTACATTCTTTGGATGTTTGGGGGATTGATAGGTAATGGAAACTATGTCTGTTAACTCCTGGAATTTAACAGTAATAATAAAAATTACATCCATAAAATTAAAATCCAAATTTTAGATTTAATGTTGTAATTTTGAAAAAGTAAAAAAGGCAAATGCTAGTTTATACTTGTTCTATTTGGAAATTATTAGGATGTGACAGATAAATCTTCTAATTGGCAGTTTGTACTTCTAGGATATGATTTTTTTCATTAAGTTCGTGTCATACAAATGTTATAAAGTTTCTTCACACTCAAAGAATTATTTTGGCTAATCAACAACCACAGAAAAATGTGACTTGCAAGTCTTCAGCAAACAGATAATTTTCCATTCTATAATGCAGTGAATGTGTCAAAAAATCTCCAATCTTGGTTTCTTTTTAAGCACAACGTGGAAGTTCTTGGAATCCTTTCCGATGATGTAGAAACTGATTCTGTAGCCCCAGGTGAAAACCTCAAAATCAGACTGAAAGGAATTGAAGAGGAGGAGATTCTTCCAGGGTTCATACTTTGTGATCCTAATAATCTTTGTCATTCTGGTCGCACATTTGATGCCCAGGTAAACCAGTTATTGTAATTATCATGATGATGTTCACTGTCTAAATGAAACTAGAATTTAAATCTCCTTTGTCCCCATCATTGGTGACATGCCATTGTGTGCAGAAGGGGAACTGAAATAGAATAAACCATATATAGAGATCACAACTGTGATGTGTATATCTCATACACATAAAGTCTTTAAGATGGTACAAGTACTGGGTAGGTAGTATTCTTTGTAAGTTCCCTTTTGTTTTTTATTTCCTGTTGATAATATATATTGATACTTACATTTTGCTCAAAGTGTTTTTCACTTTAAGTAGAGCATAGTTGCCTTAGAAGTCATGGTTTGTCTGTTCATTCAGAGCAAATAACTTTCCAGACAGAAAAACACACGTAATTTCTCCATGTCATTAGCAACGTGACCTCCCCAGGAGAATGAAAGAGTAAGTGATTGGTACAGCTCGCAGAATTTTTGAGTTCTAAGATACGATGACTAATCAAGTTAGATTTTGATGTCAGATACAAGGTTGTTAACTTTGGACCTTGGATACTGGGAAATGGATAAAACTATAAGTTCACATCTAGGAGGAAAAAACCTAGCATGTGAGCAGCAATGATTAATTCCTTGGTGGGGAGTATAGAGGAAAGCCTTCCCAGAGAAGAAAGTCTGCCTGTGTCTTTAAAGTTTGTGTGCTTGCCAAGAAGATCAGTGAGGTAAGGATATCAAAGTTCATGCTTGGAGGTAAGGCAACCTGATCTACCACTTCTAACACAAAAATAAGTTGGTGCCCTATTGAGATTGTGAGTTACACATTCAATTCTTTTTTACCTAGGGATAAAGATGTGAATTTTTTTGTTTGACAGATAGTGATTATAGAGCACAAATCCATCATCTGCCCAGGTTATAATGCGGTGCTGCATATCCATACCTGTATTGAAGAAGTCGAAATAACAGTGAGTTTTAAGATAATTGAGGTTTTTGATTTAAGACCATTTCATCTTGATAATATTTGATCAGCAACAGTGATGTATTCTTATTTGCACTTCTAGTATTAAAGATTCTTTTATTTGACATTATTCCAATCTCATCCTTTTTTCTTGGATAGGCCTTAATCTGCTTGGTAGACAAAAAATCAGGAGAAAAAAGTAAGACTCGACCCCGTTTTGTGAAACAAGATCAAGTATGCATTGCCCGCTTGAGAACAGCAGGAACCATCTGCCTTGAGACCTTTAAAGACTTCCCTCAGATGGGTCGTTTTACTCTAAGAGATGAGGGTAAGCCTTTAAATTGATGTCTAGTGTTATATCTAAGATGCTTAGCTTTGGTAATCTTCATCTGAGTGCAGCGCACATTGCAAGTTCATAGGAAACTTGGATACTTGTTTTATAATATATTCATATAATAAATGTTTTATGAGTTGAATGAGTTGAACAGCAGACAGACTTGACCACATCTGAGTAGTGATGCTCTAGATGAATAATCTTAATTTTAATATTTTGCAAGCAGTGGGTTTTGAGAGTCATTTTATTTATTACTAAATAAGACATTTCTATGATGAAATCCTCTGTAATATGTGTGATTAAAACTCATCTTGAAGGACTCTATCCTGTAGAGCAAATTTTTTGCTAAGCAAGCCTCTGAGGTAGACATCTTTTTTTATGCTCAGAAGAAATCATTTTAAAATCAAATATGATAAACATTAACCACACTGAAATGGGGGGAGATAAAAGGGGTACACAGATTGATAGTCTTAACACCTAATATTTCAGAAGTTTAATATTCATGTTCTTTTGTGTGTGTGTCCATTTCTGCCTACCTGAATGGATTGGAACAGCTGTAATTTTCTTATCTCACAGCCATGAAACTCTGGTATCATGGAAACAAAATGACTTTTATTAAACATTTCTCTATGGATTGTTATATTAACTTAGATAACTATTTTAAGACTATGGAAAACTTTACATAAAAGTTCATGGTTCACTTGAAATACAGAATAGTCATTTCACGTATTAGTTCCAGTTTCATTCAGCAAAAACTTTACTGTATATCTACTGCATGGCAGGAGCCATGCCAAGCACTGGAAATACGATGAATATGGTCCCTGAGCCTTATTTTGGAGAAATCTGTATAAAGGTGGTATCCATTTGAAGTCATTATCTTAAAACTCTTCTTGGTGAAACTGGTTACTGGGTTTGTCCCATTAATATAACAAAATGAGAATTTTAGTTTCCTGATAAAATCAGGCAGAAGAAATTAATGTAGCAAGAATTTTTAGCCCCAGAATTTTTTTCTTTCTAAAGAGTAGTTGGCTTTTAGGTTTTTCACAAGATCTACATGGGTTTTGTATCTCTTATAATAGTACTGAGAGCCCTGTTTAACAGCTTTTAATGAGATAATTTACATACCATGAAATTGACCTGTTTTAAGTATACAATTCAGTGAATCATGTTTACAGAGTTGTACAGTCATCCCCACATTCTAATTTTATAACATCTAGAACATCTAAAAAGGAACCCTAATACCTGTTTACGAAGTCACCACCTATTCCCACCCCTAGCCTTAGGCAACCATAAATCTACTTTTTCTCTCTGTTTGCCTTTTTTGGACACGACATATAAATAGAATCATATAGTTTGTGGCCTTTAGTGTCTAGTTTATTTTACTCAGCATGTTTTTGAGGTTCAGTCATGTTGTGGCATGTACTGTATGTAATTCATTCCCTTTTATTGCCAAATAGTATTCCATTGTACGGATATCCGCATTTTACTTCTCCAAACATAGATTTTTGAAAGAAAATCATATCTTCAGTTCCCCTCCATTAATCAGAAATCATGTCTTTGATGGTAAAGCCAGTTAATTAGTAATTTACATTGTAAAATAATGATTTAAAATATGATTTAAAATAATAAGTTTTAATATCTTAAATAGCCTTGCTGTTAACTACTGAAAAGGTTTTTTAAAAATTTCATTTCTAGGTAAGACCATTGCAATTGGAAAAGTTCTGAAACTGGTTCCAGAGAAAGACTAAGCATTTTCTTGATGACGCTGCACAATACTGTGAGGAAAATTGACTGCAAAAGCCTACTTCACACCGCCTACTCTTATTTTCTGCCCATTGACAAACCTCTCCCCATGTTTTGCAAAGACAAAAATTCACAGCAAAAGTCCACATTATGTCAGCTTTCTCATATTGAGAGCTCTGCTATGCCACTGTTGAATTTTTCCCTAGATTTTTTTCTTCCCCTCTCAAACTCTGCTTCCTTGGACAGATTTGGCAATAGCTTTGTAAGTGATGTGGACATAATTGCCTACAATAATGAAAACCTACCAGGAACTTTTTTATTTTTCATTTCCCCTTAGGCATACTTAGTCTTGTTTTCCCCTAGGCAGATCATTCTGAGTGTGCGAGTGTGTGTGCACATGTTACAAAGACAACTACCATGTTAATAAAATATTCAATTTGAAACCCTTTTCGGTATTTGAATTGCTTTTGAATAATGTTTTTTATCTGGATGTAACATTGTTGCATTAGCTTTTTAACTTTACCAAGTAATTGAGTACATTTTATTACTTGGACTTTTCTAAACTTTCCTTATCCACTACTTTAAATGAGGCATTTACAAACAATGTTCAAGTTTGTATTAAAAGAAAATTAGTTTGACCCCTTCTTTTGATGGTTAATGCATACATACAATATCTTTATGCAACTGTGACACTGCTTTATTAGGTCTACCAGTTTCTGCCAATTTATATTTTAACATTTCTTAAACACAGTAAGTGGTTTTAAAATACAAGAACAGCATACTGTAGTTTTTATAAGTATAAAGCATAATAAAATTGTACCCCTACAAAAAATTCCATTAACTTGTTAAATTAATGGAATTTACAATAAAGACAGTATGTTGAGACCTGGCAGAAATGCCTCCTTTAGTATTTGTAAGAGCTGCATGCATCTAATATGAAAACTGTATCAACTGCAAGTGCCAGTTCTACAAATTACTCAGTTTATTGTTTGTTTGTATTAGTAATTTTAAAGGCTGGATGATCCTTGCTGATTAAAGCTAAATTTCATCCAGCAACTAAATGAACACATTTTTAGAACCATCAGAATCTGCACAGACTAAAGTTAACAGTGATAAATAGAATCAAGCACAGTGTAAGTTTTTCTCAATTTTTCGAAATTGACTTTTTTCTTGAAATTTGCTAAATTATGATTTGGATGAACCGCAATGCAGCATTGTGGATTTTAGATCAAAGGCTGACTTTCTGTTATAACTGTGTCACAACTTTGAAATCTTTTAATGAGAATAAATGGGGAATGGAAGGGACACTTTCTGGGTTTATTGGATGCCCCCTTTATCAAAGACTTGGCCTCTTTTAGATTCGTTTATCTCTAAATAAGATGATACTTTGTAATTGTGTATTTAATGACATGTCCCTTCCCTGTAATCTTCTGCCTCAGAAAAGAAAAGCCTAGTCAGACTGCATTTATTTCCAGTCACAAAACATAAAAATTAATCTAATCCTGTTCTCTTAACTGTAAAATTGCCATTCATTTCATGAATGAGGCCATATCTTATGGACAGAGCATAGCTACTGTCCTGCAGCGTCCTATAACTATACTCATGGCTATTAAAATTGCATGAAATTTAAATAAATTTTATTATGTCTGCAAATCTCTGGGCTTTTATTTTTCTGGGATATGTGGGAGCTTTAATCAGTGCATAGTAACTCTTTTTCTACTTCCAAGTTAATTAGAACAAAATACTAGCAATTGCTTGGATTTTAATGAATCTTTAAAAGCTCAAGAGTCATTGAAATTAATTCCAGAGATAGATTTCCATTTTTAAATTGAACACATTTTTAAAAAACCAGTTATGTTTGCTATTAAAACATTTACACTTTTAGGATATTATGTGCATGTTGCCAAGACTCAAGTAAAATGACATGGATATCAACTGTGAAGGGCCTACCTCTTAAAAAAAAAAAGAATAATTATGAAATAAAAATTTCAATGGATTCTTGTACATTTATGCAAATAAGATTATTTAGAAGAAACCTCATTGTTAATTTAACCAACACCATACATTTTTGTGGGCTTTGAAGTTCTTTGGGAAGAATGCTCACTTAAACTTGACGCATTTTAAACTCATTACACTGCCTGGTTACTTGGATGGGCAAATATGTCAAGTGAACTGGCAGTGTGTGGAGATGTTGGGCCTTTAAAAAGCAATACAGATTCCTATGCTGTCATTTTGTCTTCCGTAAGTACAAACGTGTTTATATTGTTGACAAGGCAAAAATAGGGTAATTGGCTGCAGACTTAGGATATTACAGACCTAAACATTTTTTTCCTCTTTAGCATAGATATGTTAGAATCACAATTTTCTTTGCATTAATGATGTTCTTTATACAGCTTTCATGATATATTATTTATAGTTTTTTAAATTAATGAAATGAATTTAAGAAAGATATTGAAATAAACATCTAAGTAATGGCCATTTTAAATCCTATTTCTTACTGTGGGAGAAGGGGAAATATAGCATTTGCTTCTTGTTTTTAATTTGCAAACAGAACTTATCCAATGAAAATTATGTAAAATCAAACCAAAAGAGATGGACTGAGTACATATAATGCCATGAAACTAAGTGACAAATAGTAAAGTGTTCTTGAGTAAATAAGCCCATGTATATTTGTTTTGAATTGAAAGTCTTGAAATATGTGATAATTGAATGTAAAAACTTTGTAAATTATAAAAGAATACAGGTTGTTCACTGTAACAAGAGGTAATTCATACTTGTCTGCTAGTTACATCAACTACAAGAACTGCTTTTACAATATGGGATGGACTTTGAACGTGATGCAACTGAACAGTTACAGGCATCCTCAGCTGAAGTACTGCAGATATTCTGGGTCATACTTTCAACCAGCCGCAGTTTTGCAACCCAAGAAAAAGGTGAACTTATGGTCAAAAACTGCTTCCATGATGAATTTTTGAAAAAAATCAACTAAACAACTCCCTGGCAATCTTCAGAAAACACTAGTTGTGACTGTAATTACTCCGTGGTCTTTGATGGCTGTTCCACATGACAGCACTCTAGCACCTTTCCTCATTGGCATGGACTTCCTCGTGGACTGCTGCTTCGTGGATGACAGCTTCACTGCTTTGGGTAGGAATTTAAGGTAGTCGAGGGACAGTTTTTATTGTAGCTCTTAACATCACGCAACTTTCAGCTTTTAAAAACCCTTTGTGAAAATTCTGGTAACAGCACTATAGCTCTGACTGTAGGATGACTAAATTTTCAGCGTTGGCCTATCTTATCAGAATAAACTGTGCCATTAATCCTCTCACAGACATATACACGTAAGGTAGATAGCAATCAACAGAATTTAGGGGACGATTTTCTGTCTCCAAATAATATGGCTTATATTTCCTCCAGCTAATTTTTCAGTGATTATAGCAGATGCCATCTAATACATTTATGATCTTCTTTCTCTAGAAATCTTGCCATGGCAGCAACTTGTTATATAAATGTAATTACACGTGCACAACTTTGAGTTCAAAGACTTAGTAGGTTTAAATTTAGCAGTCAGTTGGTTATATTAGATTTCATAGTAAATGGAATAGGAAGTGTTATTTTCCTGTAGTTCAGTGGATTCCATTTGAACCAATTTACTGCCAAATTTCAGGTAGGGTAAATCTGGTTCAACTAGTGATGGTTTTGGCTCTAGGATATTCTTAAATTTCCATATCCTAGAACATATTGAGTCTTCCCTTCAGTAAATACACTTTTCACATACCTCTAATCCTATGCTTCCTTGAAACAGTAATGTGCTAGCTGAGTTGTTTACTAAGAAATGTTTTAAGGGCCTGGAGGTGTGGGAGTGTTGGAGTGTTCTCCAAAATAAGGGAGAAGCAGATAGGCACCATGTCTGATTAGGCAGAAAATTAGGCAGGATTTCTTCATCAATTCTCAGAACGGTAATTGTCTTTTCTGCCTTGCCACACATGCCACTGTGCCCTTTAAACCTCAGGTTTGTGGACAGCAAAGGTAGAATTACATTTTGTGCTTCCTGAGGCTACCCTCTGCCAGGCACATTACCTTAGTGCTTCAGATGTCAGCCCAAGTCCCTGCTACCTCCTTTCCTGCTGCCCGGGAAGAGTGTTTGTGCTGGAGCTGGAGCTCCTGCACTCCTCAGGTGACCATCCACATGCATTAGGTGAAAACTGAGGTCTGAGCCCAGAAGGTCTACATTTTAAGGACTCATATGGGGCTCTCAGAAATTGACACACCTCTTAGTTAACTAGTTTCTTCTCTTTGCTCTAAAACAAATGTGGCTCTCTCTCAGGCCAGGATTTAGTGACTAGTTTTCACTAGACAGCAGGTTAATACCTAGCTCTCATTTTTTAAAAAGCAGAATTAAAGGGAACTGATTAGGTTTGCTGGGTTTTTAACCTAATTCCAAAGCATGGCAGAATGCTCTAGGTAGGAATTATGGGAATCCAAGGTAAAGAAACCTTTTTCTTATGATTTGTAGCTACCTACTGTGCCTGACTTGGTGCCTGTGTGAGGATTAAGCCCTTAGTCTGCTCTTGCAATTATTCAAATGACTGAAGTTAAAAAAATTTGCTTTTGTAATAACAATAAAAATTGTCTTCTTCCCTTTTGAAGGATTTGTCTGTTTATATCACCTGTATTGTACCATACTCTGAGTGAACTGTTTTCTCTACAATCCTCAATGTCGTGTTTGGGCATCAGACCACACATAGGCACGGTACTGCGGTGTGTACAACATTTTACACTTCATGGCCTGTGGAACCAGTTTCAGATACACAAGCTCTCTCTATCAATGCATCTTAAAGTAGAAAAATAGCATCAGTACCTTGGATGTTGTAGCTTTGTAGTGAAGAACTGTATCTCCCAGTCTAGAATAAATGATGGCCAAATTACAATGAAATTAAGTTCTATTCTTTGAGTTTAGAGAAGAGTGAGGCTACTGATAATATGTCTACTGGCAAAACAGATTAGCTAGAGAGGGCATAATGGAAGAAAACATACTGAACTTGCTTTGCACCCTTATTTGTGATTGTATTTAGGTTGAGATTTCACCCCTCTGAATTGAGCAGTACAATCCTCCTAAAGGATTTTGTGTTTGCTTATAAACTACATAAGTTACTTAGAACAAAAGCAATCTCCACCATCTTTGCTATTTCCCTGGCAAATACACTAAGTTTTAGGGTAAGAAAGCAATTTTGAAAGGATTAGATTCGTAGGAGTAATTACCATTTGTAAAGAAGGTCCAGCAAACCGGAGGTGTACACAAAGAGCGTTTTTTTATTAAGATAAAACTTGCATATGATGAAATGCACAGATCTCAAGTTTACAATGAGTCTGTCAAGTGCATACAATTATGTAAACACCCCCATCAACATACAGAACATTTTCATCACTACAGAAAGTTTCTTTCTGCCTGTTTCCAATCCATCCCTTCCTCCTGCCAAGGCAATCACGGTTCTGCCAGAGATTAGTTTTGCCTGGTTTTCTTTTTTTGGCCTCACCTTGTGGCATGTGGGATCTTAGTTCCCAGACCAGGGATGGAACCAGCAGCCCTTGCAGTGGAAGAGCAGAGTTTTAACCACTGGACCACTGGGGAAGTCTCAGTTTTGCCCATTTTTGAACTCCACATAAATGGAATCATATTATGCACCCAACTGTCTTTGTTTTGAGCATGTTTTAGAGATTAACCCACATGTCTTACCAGTAGTTTATTCTCTTTATACTTGCTGGGTAATAATTTTATTTGATGAATAGCCCATAAATTTTTGTCCGTCCTTGAAAATTTTAATTTTGTTTTCCAATTAGGATTTTTTCTCATGTTGGTTGCAAATACAAACAGCCTCGTTTGAATTTATCATTAGAAATGCAAATGAGTAAATAAACCAGAGAGAAAAGCTTTACCTCTTCTCCCTTTATCTGCTTTTGTAAAGCTGTTACCAAACAGAAACAGACTATTTAGCCTCCCCAAAGGTGAAAAAACATGAGCTCCCAATCAGTCTTGAGTGCTTGCTTCACTCTGTTCCCTTTGATGTGCCCTGTCAATTATAAAACTGGATTGTCCCTATCACACTTTCATGTTGCTAGAGGCAAATTCACCTGACTTATACCTCTACTGATTAACTCTTTTAAACCTCAGGGCTAAGTCCTTGTTTTCTTTTTTGGTAGCTTTATTTTATTAAATTACATGTATGAAGAACTTTTAGAAGTTCTTTTATTGATCCCTTATTGATGACCTAGCATAATACTTTCAGTGGCTATTGAAAACCTTCCTAATTTGAGTGAAGACGCACTTTGAACTGTCAGTAACATTCACCAGTTATGTACTGCTATGGTTAAAAGAACACAGTCCTCCAAGAAGTTGTCAGCTGCTTATCTTCAAAGATAAAAGATGATCAGTGGTACTGAAAACCCTTTCTTTTTAAAGCCTAGAAGTCACTTTTTAAAATAGCCTTAATGGGACTTCCCGGTGGTCCAGTGGCTAAGAGTCCATGCTCCTAATGCAGTGGGCCCGAGTCAATACCTGGTCAGGGAACTAGATACCACGTGCCACAACTAAAGATCCCACATCTCGCAACTAAGACCCGGCACAGCCAGATAAATAATTTTTTTTTTTTTTAAATAGCCTTAATAACATTTCTCAAGGAATATAATTCCTCTAAATTGAGACTGACTGGATTAAAAAATTGTCTACCTAAATGGTGTACAAGGAAGGGTTGGTGTACATCATGAGACTGAGCAACAAGAGGTGCTCGAGGTACCCACACAGCTATATAGGTACAAGAAGAGAGCTAAAGAGGAACAGCAAACAGGTTGATAAAGTTTCTCTACTGAAAACCTTTTCGTTTTCTTCTCTCCTTTCTGGTGATCTCATTGTTCTCTTGCTTCTCCTTCCCTAGGGCCCTCCCCATTTTTTTTTTTTAAATCAGAATCTAATAAAAATTTCTTGACTTACCAGCCTCTTCTTCCCTGCTTGAGTTTAGGTACAGGCCTCCCCTCTTTCAGGCCCTAAGATGCACATTTCACTTTCCAATCCATTTAATGACTATTTTCAGCAAAGGGCCCTGTGCTATTATGTATGTGCCAGGTACTATGTAGATATATATGTTATCTCATTTAATCTCTTAACAATTCCAATGGAGAACTAGCTTCATTTTACAGATAAAGAAATTGAGGCTTGGGAGATTAGCTAACTTGTCCAAAGCTAAATAACTAGTATATCGCTGAGTTGGGATTCAGACTCAGATCTTTCTGACCACAAAGACCATGTTCTTCCTACCTTCCTTAAAATGTCACATTCTATATTTGAGCAATATTGTTTCACCTCTTGATTCTACTATGTCTAGGTTAATATCTCCTAGCAGATTTCAATACCAGGATGAGTATCTTGAGGACACTAAGATTTTTAAAATTGCTTTTAGATAACCCAGACATGGATAATTAATTATATGGCTTGTTCGTTGTTGTTCTGTCATTTGTAATTATTCTAATTTTGCAGGGCTGTTTAGATTTACTAGTTGATTCTAGCAAATATTTATTTTCAAATAACTGGAATTTGAGCTCCATTATTAAGTTTGCTGTTCCTTAAACTTTGTTTACCATCTAGCAACATCTTCATACATTCTTTGCAGGTAGTTGCATTATGATTTATTAAACCCTTTATAAGATTATATACTACTTTGCATATAGTTAATGCCATTTTGTTAAGCAGGCAGATTTTGCAACTACTAAAAAAAAAATTTCAAGAAGTTTAAAGAGAAACCTCTTTCAGTACCTTCAGAGAAACAACTTAATAGTATTCAGTGAGACCTGGGTACTCAAAATATTGAATGCCTCTTCCTTAATGTATGTTTACTATAAAAAGAAATCATACCACAAAACTTAGTTATGGTTCCATTAGAAATGTACATGCTAATTACTTTCATTTCTTCCCAGATGTTAATGTATGTATTAATTTTTAAAAAGTAATTCACATACATGGTTCAGGATACTTATTACATTTAGTTTTCCTTTAACTCAATCTCCACAATTAGGACTACCTATAGTATTCCTTTACAAGTACAATACTATGTTCATTTTGGCTGGCAATTACATATTTAATTCTTTTAAAAATTCATTATTTTTAGTGGGTAAAGGATAGATAGGCATAAATAATGTAATTTAATATGTGGAGTCTGGATAGAGTTTACATAGTATTTATCTTGTGTGTGCTCAACAGTATCTTGAGTTTAAAAAGCTTTAAAAAGAAAAGGTAGAACTGACAGCAGTTTAAAAAAAATTTTAAGTTATTTAATTTATTAATGAAATATTTACCCCCAGACTATTGAGTGAAATTTAATAATATGGATTAGTTTTTCAGATTAGCTTGTTTTAAAGGACCATTTGGGGAATTTCCCTGGTGGTCCAGTGGTTAAGAATCCACGCTTCCACTGCAGAGGGCACGGGTTCAATCCCTGGTGGGAAAAATAAGATCCCCCATGCCGCATGGTGCGGCCAAAAATAAATAAATAAAAATAAAAGACGAACTGGTGGAGTAAAATATTTTCCAGCATAAATCCCAAAGTTAAATAACATATTGAGGCAACTATACTTACAAAGAAAAAATGGAGTACATTTCAGATTTAAAACTAGTGCTCACTAATGGCTAACTAAGGTCTTAATAAATAGCAGGCACGGATATTTAGGAAGGGATAAAATTCCTTGAGAAATTTCAGTGTACATGAGAATGGTTTCAAATACAACAGGTCAAGAAGAACAAGGATTTTTAAAAAATTATTTGACTTAAAAGGTCACTGGTGACTTTAAAGGGAATAGGAATAGTGTGATTGAAACCAAGGAGTCAGGAGAAAGCACTTGACTACAAAAGGACAAAAAAAAGGTAGCGGGAAAAAAGGAGAAGTAGCATGACACTACCTCTTAAGAACACACATGAAGCAAAGACAGCTACTGGAGAAGGGGAAAATGAGGAAAACGGAACAGGAAGAGGAAAATTAAGAGTAAAGCCTTAAGGTGGCAGAAGGATTCACAGACTCAGTGTCTGCTCACCACAGGCCAGGCATGCCCTGTGTGCACCAAAATAACTAAACCCTAGTTCTGGTCCTCAAAGATTCAATCTAGTACATAGGGAAAACAAACTAAGCAACAGTTATTATCAAAGCAGGGTGAAACACTAATTTTAAGAACTCTTCTAACTACTGCTATTCTTTCAGTTTTTAAGTAATCTGAGTTCATGTGGCATCTTATATCACCTCCTGCCTCGTATGCCTTATTTTGCCCTGTTAAGTTGTAAGCTCACTGGTGGTAAGCACCTACACACGAGTTGGGTCCTATGGATTGAAAGTGAATAGGATAAGGCCACAGACATTCAAACTCTGGAGAAATCAAAAATGCTAACAAGTAACTCAATAAATGCCATACAGAGAGATGGGCAAGTGTTATTATATACGTTATCGTTGATAGTAAAGAGAATTGTCAATATAAAGAATTCTCTGGGACACAAAAATATTTTCACTCATTTCATTTGCCTTAATGGTAAAAGTTTAAAATATACCAATGTTCCATTTTTCCTCTCTCACTCACATTCCTCATAATCCTTTACTGAAATTGCTTTCTGTAAGGTCACCATGACCTAACTGCCCAACAAACTGGCCTTTTAGAAGTTCTTCAGTATTTGACGGTATTAACACATCCTCACTTCTCCATTCCTAAGCACCCTCTTTTACATCAACTAGTTCTCTTTTACAGGCTCTTTTTCCTCCTGTCCCCTAACTGAGGGTTTCTCCATAGCCCTATTCTGACTCTCTGCTTCTTCTTTTTGCAATCTCATCTATTTCCACAGTTGTTTTTTTTTTTTCTGCTGCACCACATGGCATGCAGGATCTTAGTTCCCCGACCAGAAATCGAACCAGTGCCCCCTGCAGTGGAAGCATGGAGTCTTAACCACTGGACCACCAGGAAAGTCTCTCCACAGTTTTAACCATCACTTCCATGACTTTCACATTTCCTACTTAAGTTCAGGAACCTCTCCTCCACGTTCCAGATCCACATAGATGTACCCCTGGAACTTCAAACTCAATATTGAAAAAGAATATCATATTTTTCTTTCCAAATCTACTGCTCCTCCTGCCTTCCCAAGCTCTATTAACAAAACCACCGATTTGCCCAGTTATTCAGAATTTGGGAATAATCTGAATTTCCCTTCTTGTTTATCCAATTTTTGTTCAAGTCTTATACTTTGTCCTCACTGCTATCACGCTATTAGACCTCAATAGCTAGAAAACCACAATAGTTTCCTATTCTTGTCAACCTAAGCCCTGTCTCAGGCCGTTACAATGCATTACTCATTCTTCAAGTGAATATTCATTATGTCATATATGGGCTAGGTGCTAAGGATACAATGGTGAAGACATCATTTATAGTTTTCCTACCACTAATTGGCTCTCCCCTGCCCTCTCAGAGCTTATCCTCAAGCAGGGGAGAGCCAATTATGGTAGGACGACCTTGCAGGTGGTAGTGCTCCAGGAAAAAGTTACAGCATGTTAGAAGGTATGAAGACAAGTGGGAACTGCAGGGTTGAAACCAGGATCTAAAGACTGAAGGGGTGAGAGGCAGGGTATGAAGTCAGGGAGGTAATAAGGGAGGCAGCAAATGAAGAGTGCCTCATATGTTAAGGATGACCATATAATTTTATTTTTCAAACTGGGACACTTTTTTTCCAGGACAAATTCTAAACCAGATGGGACATCAGAAAACAAATGCACACATGGATATGTATAAGGCAAATTAAGGAATCTGTATTTCATCCTAATGACAATGATATCGCAAGGAAGTTGGTTAAGCATGATCAGGTTTGATAGGACCACATCTGCCCTTTACAAAGATCACTCCCACCTAAGGGCAAAGAACGGACTATAATATGCAAAACTGGAGGTAGGAGGACAACTTAGGAGGCTGGTACAGTAGTCTAAGAAAAAAAAGTAATGATAGTTGGCATCACGAGCTGGAAGGGATAAAAAGGATTGGATGAATGCAAGAAATATTTAAAAGAAATAAACAACAAGACTTTGTTACTGACCATATTTGGAGGATGAGGAGAAAAGAATTAAGGAGGATTCCCACATTCCGGCTTGGGCAACTAGGCAGTGAGCGTGTGGTGCCATGCACTGAGACAGAAAGCATACGAAGAGCAGGTTTGAGAGGAAGGTAACGAGTTCACGGTGGAACTTGTTTTGGGTGTGAGGTCCTAACAGGACTTGTACATCAACACAGCTGATGGGTCTGAAGATGGGAGGGCTACACATTTCCACTAGTTATCTATTTTTGGATAACAAATTACCAAGCCCAAATTTAGTGGCTTAAAATAACAAACATTTATTATCTCATAGTTTATGTGCGTGGGTCAGGAACCTGGAAGCAGCATAGCTTAGATGGTTCTGGCTCAGGATCTCTCAAAAGTCTGCAGGATTGACTGGAGGAGGATCCACTTCCAAGCTCACTTGCTGGCAGGTTGCCTGAGTAGTCTCAGGACTTGGTAGCTGCCTTCACCCAGAGCAAGTAATTTTAAACAAAGGAAAGACGGAGGGAGAGGTGGGGGGAAAGATGGAGGGGAAAAGAACACTTAAGGTCGAAACTATATTCTTTTTATAATCTAATCTCCAAAGTGACAGCCCATCACTTCCGCTCTATTCTATTTGCTAGAAGCAAGTCTACTAAGTCCAGCCCATACTCAAGGGGAGGGGAACGAAACTCCATCACTTAAGTTTCAAAGAATTTGTGGGCATATGACATTTTTTTTTAACCGCTACAATACCACAGCAATATTAGCTTTCCTAAAGCATAATTCATCACCTCCTCTTCTTCCCTAATACCAGTTCAAAAACCTTGTATCTGTATGATTTCTCCAAAATATAAACCTTCAGCTTGATAATAAATTCCTTAACCTCCCCACTCCAGCCTCATCTCCCATTTCTCCCCTCTGCACATCCCTACTCCAGTCACTTACTACTTCCTAACACCACCATCCTCTTTCACCTGAATTCATGCTGTTCCCTGGCCCGAAAGTCTGGTTCTCAAACTTGAATTCAGGTGACACAACATGTGACAGCCCCGATGCTCTCTTCAGAATACTAGGAAACAGGACTTCCCGGGTGGCACAGTGGTTAAGAACCCGCCTGCCAATGCAGGGGACAGGGGTTCGAGCCCTGGTCCGGGAAGATCCCACATGCCGCGGAGCAACTAAGCCCATGCGCCACAACTACTGAGCCTGTGGTCTAGAGCCCACAAGCCACAACTACTGAGCCCATGCGCCTACAGCCCGTGCTCTGCAACAAGAGAAGTCACCGCAGTGAGAAGCCCACGCACCCCAAGAAGAGTAGTCCCTGCTCGCCACAACTAGAGAAAGCCTGTGCACACCAACGAGGACCCAACACAGCCAAAAATAAATAAATAAAATAAATAAATTTATTTAAAAAAAAAAAGAATACTAGGAAACACAGATACATGAAGCCTAATGTGGCAATTCATAATATCATGCTAAAACGAATTCCATCTTATACTAGATTCTAAAACAGACAAGTGGGAGTAGGTGCCAAAGGTTTAGAACACTTCTACAAGTTTCTGGTTAAAGACGAAGCCAGACAGGACTTCCCAGGTGGCACAGTGGTTAAGAATCCGCCTGCCAATGCAGGTAACATGGGTTCGAGCCCTGGTCCGGGAAGATCCCACATGCCGCAGAGCAACTAAGCCCGTGCGCCACAACTACTGAGCCTGCGCTCTAGAGCCCATGCTCTGCAACAAGAGAAGCCACCGCAATGAGAAGCCCGCGCACTGCAAGGAAGACCCAACGCAGCCAAAAATAAATAAATTAATTAATTAATTAAAATAAAAAGACAAAGCCAGACATAACACTGGAAATCAGCTATACCCCAATTAAAATTTTTAAAAAAAACAAAGCCAGTATTAGAGATCAGCAGCCAAACACCCCTTCCTCCAGCTTTGGCAATATGGAAGGAGCATTTCTTTGTAAGCAACTGACATGGAAAGCATCCTACTCCCATTCTTTGATCTCTCAAAATCTTCTGTAGCTAATTGCACAAAGAACCATCCTGAATACCCATCAAAAAGCTCCTAAATTACCTCTTGTTTATCTACATGGTGAAAGGCCATACGGCTGTTAAAAAAGAGGCACAGCCTTAGCTACTGACTTGGACAACCTCCAAGATATATTAAGAGGAAAGGGCAACGTACAGAACAATGGGCGTACAGGCTACTACTTGTGTTTAAAAAACAAAAGAAAAGAAAATTGAAACCCAGCCATCGCTAAAGAGAAAGAAGTATAAGTATTTCCTAAACATGCCTAGAACACCCCTGGAAGGTTCCAGGAGAAACAGGTAACAGTGGTCACCTCTGGGGCCATGGGGAGGAAGGGAGGCGTCCTCCCGTTCTCCAGCCTGCACCTTTACGTGTACGTGCTCTTACCTCCCGCCTCTGTAAGCCCCGAAGCTCAGGAGACTGGCTCCGGCCCACCGCTCGGGCTCCACACTGCTTAACGACGCGCCTGGTGTATCCCGCGCACGAGGCCACGGAATCTTCACTAGCCAGCGGGGAGGGGCTCGCCACCCTGGCCGTGGCGGTGACGGTGGCTAGGTTCGCCCAAGGTCAGCCGGCAGGTGGGTGATGAGGCCGCACTCCCCGCGCTCCCCACGCCCCACGCCGCCAGCCTAAAGTTGGGGAGAGGGGGGCGGTCCATTGACAGCAGGTGGCCCAGCGGGTGGGCGGACAGGCCTCGTCTCCCGCCTCCGGGCGCTCGATTTCTTCCGCGGAAAAGTGAGAACGAGATGTCGCCAGGCTGCTCCCCGCGCCTCACAGACACCGGGAACAGAAGAGAAAGAGAGGCAATCCCTCTGGGAAGTGACAGACCACAGGCGGGGCGAATACCTACCTCAGTTTGCTCGCGCCCGCCAAACTCTGACGCCGCAACGCCCAGGAACTCGACCCCGCGCTCCCGGAAGTGACGCGAGGGTCTAGTCCACGCCCCCCGACTTCCGGCTACGGGCCTGGTTTCGCGCGTGCGCCTCAGGAACCAGCTCCCGGGATCCGGATGCGCGTCTCCACGAGGTGAACGCGAAATGGAGGCCTCGGCTTCTACCCCACCGTCAACCTCAGCCGCAACTTCAGCTTCGACTCCAGCGACCCCGGTCGGCCTGGAGCAGCTGGACGAAGAGCAGGTGAGTGGTCTCTGGGGAGGGGCGTTCGGAAGCGGGATGGCCATGGCCTTGGGAGGCGCGGGTGCGGAATGCGGGCTCCGCGCCTGTGTGGGCGCCTCCGGAGCTTTGGGAGGGTCGCGCGTTCGCGGTGCCCTCGGCTCGCCCGCTGCTTTGTACTCGCGGGTAGGCGCCCGCCTCCTCCAGCCCTGCGACCTGGCTCTCTTGAGTTGGATTTTTTTTTTTTTGGCCGCTCCGCGTGGCTTGCGGGATTCTAGTTCCCCGACCAGGGATCGAACCTGTGCCCCCTGCGGTGGAAGCGCGGAGTCCTAACCACTGGACCACCAGGGAAGTCCCTTATCTTGAGTTGGATTGCAGGTATAACTTGGGATCCTGGGGTGAGGTCCACCTGACTGTGCTTCCCTGCCTTTGACTTTGGCCAAGTCGCTTGATTTTTACCAGCCTCAGTAACTTCGTATTTAAAATGGGCTCTGAGAGGAGGTGATGCACCTAAAGCGCGGTAGCCAGGGAGCCTGGCACATAATAAGCGCTCAGGAAATGCTAGATGCAGGTGTATTGAGCTTTTATTGGCATTACTGCCTTCATCATCCAGGGCAGGGGAAGCACGTTCCCTCCGTCTTAGTGTTTTATATAGAAGACGCTCGTTTCTGTAGACGATGCTATTAGCGGATACTTAGGTGACTACATTCCTCTGATTACAAATTGCAGGATCCTAATGGATACAGTTGTGGAGGTTACCTGCTAAAATAGAAATTGATCAGGGACAAATTCTGGGGCGGGGGCAAGTTTTAAATTCGATTGAGATGTAATTTATTTGTGTATCTCCACCTTGCAGATTAAAAAGGCAGTAGAAGCTCTGTTGGCACATTCCAGATCCAGGAAAAACGCAAATGGATTGCTTTTGAATGAGAATGAAAATTTCTTTTTAATGGTGGTATTATGGAAAATTCCAAGTAAAGAACTGAGGGTCAGATTGTAAGTTCTGATTTTCTACCTTTGCTTTTTTTATCTGCTTGGCCATTCCATGGAACTTTAACAATCGGCAGCTTAGTTTCTGGTGGAAACTTTGCAAACTCAGGGTATGTTGAGTTGAAATAATTGTGCCCCCCAAAAACCATAGGTCTTCAGACATTCTTAAATTTTCTAGGATTTCAGATGTGCTTAAGTTTTCTAGACATGTCACCAGTTTTCTGGATGTTTGGTGGACGGTTTGACCTAAGCTGTTCTATTGAATCTGAAAACCTGGTTTTTGAGAGGACAGAGGTTAGACTAAATGAAACAGCTTCCATACTTTCATAGAATCTGTTATCTTTCCATGTCAAGATAGTTGCAAGCTAAAATTCCTGAGGTCCTGAACTCACTCCTTTATACAGAGACAATTAAAAATTTGGCAGTGATTTCCTAAGAGAAGAAAAACCCATGGTGATTGCACATTCTTATTGCTAGGACTCGTAGGTGAGAGATGCCCTCTCTGCAGAGTTGTCAGATTCAGCAAATAAAAATACAAGCAATTTTTTAGATAAGTAGGTCCCATGTAATGTTGGGGACATAATTATACTTAAAAAATGGTTCAGATTTAACTGGATGTCCTATATTCTGTCTGGTAACCCTGCCTCTCTGTGGAGTCTCTCATTCCCTGGATGTTAAAAAGCCAGCTGTGCTATAGAAAGCGGTGTGTGGGATAGTTTCTTTTTCTTTTCCCCATAAAGGTGGGGGATAGAGGTTAAGAATGATTACAAATTGGAAAGACCCTTTTGACCCTCAGGCTCTCTCTTAACTCATCCTCACAAACTGCCCCAGCCAGATTGCCTTAGTTATTGCTTTATGTATCTGGGTGCGTTCTTTATTCCATACCTCTGCCCAGGCGGGTTTTTGCTTCTGGAAAGCCCTTACTTTCTCCGGGTATTTTTCCAACTGCTCACCTCTTGGTGATTTCTGCCACTTGCCATCTCGTTTGCCAAGTCCTGCTACTGTGGATTGCTCTCTTCTTAAACTAAGGAAATGTTTCCTCAGAGCATGTAGGCCTAGGAAGTGAGCTAAACCTTTTTGAGACTCAACATAATTCATGGTTGCTGGTCCCTGTAGGTTTGCTCCGTTTTCTGTTTCAGGTCTTGAGAGTTATGTTTATGGAGCCCAGGGGTTTCTGCAAGGTAGAGTTCTGAATCAGAACTGTCCTGATGAAACTAGATTATTCTAGCACACGGTAGTACGTGTACCTATATAGCAACACGTAAAATAATAATAATTACGTGTGCACTATTTTGAGTATCTTTGATTATATTTTAAGTCTTAATTGTATCCCAAATATTAGTTGATGTTTTGGCCTGCAGATATTTGTGGTGATTTAGTATTTGAATGTTAAATCTCTCCTCTGTACCACTGAAAACTAGATATATTTTTAAATGTTCTCAGTAGTGTATTTGCTTAAAAAGCGTGAATGAAGTCTATTGAAATGACAGTGAATTTATTGTGTATTCTGTGGGATATAATCATACACATTATCAGTTATAATGCTTTATTCCTTGGTTCCTTCTCATGCATTTTGCAGGTCCTTGCCTCATGGTATTCGATCAGATTTAGCAGATATCTGTTTATTTACCAAAGATGAGCCTAATTTAACTCCCGAACAGACAGAACGTTTTTATAAGAAGCTTTTGAACAAGCATGGAGTTAAAACCATTTCTCAGGTAATGAATAGCTGTAACTGACCAATGCTAAGCTGTCCATCATGGTAGCAGCTAGCCACACGTGGCATTAAGCACTTGATACGTGGCTAGTCAGAATTAAGATGTAACACAAACACTGGATCTTAAGGATTTAATATGGAAAAAGAATATAAAATAATTTCTATAAATTACAGTTAAATATGGTATTTTAGATCTATTGTGTTCAATAAAATCTGTTATGGGGAAAAAAACCATTTCTCGGGTAGGGAGCAGGTTAATATTTTCAAGACAACTAAAAGATTGGATTCAATTGAAGTGACAAGTAATACATTCCTTTTTAACTTAATTTTCTCTTTTTAATTTAATTCTCATTGGCTTTAGGGAGGGCGTATTCCCTCTTCCCTGTGACGGATGGGCTGTTGAGGTGTGTTGACCTGAAAGCTCAACACATGCATCAGTAATGATTATATGTTGAAGATTTTACAGAACGCTGCTCCGTTGTGTCACTTCTCTCTCCTTCCAGAGCATCCTGGGTTTGCCTCTGACTTGGCACCCCTCCCCCTTTTTGTAGTCATTGGTGCGGTTTCTTTAGGTGAGGGTCCCGACGCATTTGCCCTGTGCCTGTGCTGTTTTAGATACTCACATGTTCATTAAACTGTGACTCCAGGGCATTTTAAAATCCAAATATAAATTGCCCCAGTATTTCTTCTTCTTGTTGTTCAGGTTCTTAATTTTTTGTTTTTATACCTTTTTTTCTCTCTCTCTTTTTTATCAAAGTATAGTTGGTCTACAATATTGTTAGTTTCAGGTGTACAGCATAGTGATTCAGGGTTTTTTGTTTGTTTATTTTGCAGATTATATTCTCTTATAGGTTATTACAAGATATTGGATAGTTTCCTGTGCTATACAGTAAATCCATGTTGCTTATCTATTTTATGTACAGTAGTTTGTATCTGTTGATCCCAAACTCCTAATTTGTCCCTCCCCTCCCTTTGGTAACCATAAGTTTGTTTTCTATGTCTGTGAGTCTGTTTCTGTTTGTATATACGATTCATGTTTTTACATTTTCTAGATTATCCCCCTCCGAACTTTAAAAAAGGAATATAAAGCCTATGAAGCTAAGCTCCGCCTCTTGGGTAGTTTCGACTTCTTCATTACGGATGCCAGAATCAGGCGGCTCTTACCCTCACACCTCGGGAGACATTTCTACAACAGAAAGAAGTAAGTTTCTCAGCAATGACCGGACTTTAGTAGCGTGAAATTTATGGGTGTGTATGTGCTGCTGTAAATGCCTTTGTATTTTTTTAGAGTTCCAGTACCTGTAAACCTTCAGGCCAAGAATTTGTCCAGAGAGATCAGTGACTGTATAGGGGGAACTGTCTTAAACATCTCTAAAAGTGGTTCTTGCAGGTAGGTAAAAGGCGTTAAGGTGTGCCTCTGTTTCATTTTATATTTAATAGTGATTTTATAAACTTTTTAAAATAAGATAGTGTTAATGAAACCAGACTCTTCTGTTAAAACTAAAATTCATTCTTTAGAAGTATTCAATTCTCTAGAACAGTGCTGCCCTCCAGAACTTCCCACAGTGGTGGAGATGGTCTATAGCTGTGTAGTCTCATGCGGAAGAATGAGCCACAGATGGCTGCTGAGCACTTGAAACGTGGCTTCCGCAGCTGAGGATCTGAATTTCTAACTTTACCTGATTTTAACTGACTTAAATTTTAAAAGGCACGTCTGCTGGTTTTTACTGTACTGGATGGGCATCCTTTTTTTTTTTTTGTAATTTTTTGGATGTTCCATGCGGCATGTGGGATCTTAGTTCCCCAACCAGGGATTGAACCCGCACCCCCTGCCTTGTGAGCATGGAGTCTCAACCACTGGACCACCAGGGAAGTCCCTGTACAGGGCACCTTTAGATGTTCAGGAAAACAGGAGAATAAGCCTGGTTCAGGGTGTACTTGCAGGTCAGTGACAGTGGGCACACAGAATGGGCAGAGCCCCGTCTTTGGCTGGAGGGAGGTGGGAGCATCAGCCCGTCTCATCCTCATTCTGCACTCATCCTGCCAACAGCGAGCCTGCCTTTCAGCTCCCATGGTAGGGAGAGTGGGGGCTGCCAGGACCAGCGGACCCAGTGGCTGAGCAGTGGGCACTTCTGGGCTTCCCCGTTGGCTTGCAGCAGCCCTCTGCTTCAGCTGAGGGGATGGTTTTGCTCTTGGCCAGAAGATGCTATTACACGAGCAACTGTTCGTTTTAGAGGTGGACGCTGTGTCAGGGCAGTGGAGCTATAAAGGTAGCAAGCAGTCCTCCTGGGCGTGGTTCTTTTCAGAACAGCCACTGCTGGGGGTAATTGCCCTCAGGAAAGCCTGAGGGCTGACTCAGTGACCTGTGTTTTCCAGAATGAAGGTAGAACTCCCTTTGGCCCTCCCCACTGACCCTCCCAGCCTCACACGGTTAGGTGCCAGCTCCTCGATCACCTCTTGATGGTAGGGCATATTTCAGGAGGAGGGCATTTCTAGGACATGAAGTATGATCATCTTCCTTTAAAATAAATTGGGAACCTAAAGATTTCAATGATATTACATTTAAAAAAATTTTTTTTAGGATTGTGTATTTGTATTTCTCACATACCTGTTTATGCTTTATTTTGAAAACCAAGTTATTTTTTCAGCTCTCTGTGTATAATGCTTTATTAAATTTCAGTACCATCCGCATCGGTCACACTGGGATGCAAGTTCAGCACATCGTCGAAAACGTTGTTGCCGTCACAAAAAGGCTTTCACAGAAACTGCCGGAGGTACGGTCTCGCAGATGCTTCCATTGGCCATTCGTCTAAAGGAACAAAACACCTACGGATGATGTTACTCTTCTCTCTGTTTCAGAAGTGGGAGAGCGTGAAGCTCTTGTACGTGAAGACTGAGAGATCGGTTTCCCTGCCTGTCTTTTCTTCTTTTGTCAGCAGTCGTGGTGAAGCCAGGGGACTACGCACACAAAGTCAGAAGAAAAAGGTTAGTAGAAGTTCACATCCCAGGCAGGCTTAATCAAGGCTGTAAGCGCAGCCCAGGAAGAGAGAACAAAGGCTCAGAAGGGGCCTGTGCAGTGGCAAGAGGAGCTGAGAGGAAGAGGAAAACCGAAATCGAGTCTGCAGTATTGATACACGGTTATTTATGGGCGAAATTCAAGATCGTATGAGGCTGACATACCTCTTGGTTTTGGTTTGTAGGTTTTCAGTGCTGCTGGTAATATTGCAGAAAGCCGCATGAGAGAAAATGGAACTTTTTGCTATTGGCTGGACCAATCTCCTAGTTTATTTGGTCTTTCTCCAGCCATGTTCATCCATGTGTCCAATGAGTTTTTAGACTCAGTCTTTTAATTTTTTGTCTTCTAGAAATTCTGTGTTTTGTTCTTTTTCAAATTATCGTTACCTTTTTTTGGTTTCCTGTTATCTATAAATAGTCTTCCAGTTTGTCTTAATTCTTGGAACACATTAAGCATAGTTGCTTTATTGTCTGATAATTCAAACCGTTAGGCATCTTGGTGATGCAGCGGGTTGTCTCTACCTGCTGGTTCCTATGTACTTAGTTATTGTGGACTGTATCATGGATAGTCCATTTGGAAAATTATTTGTAGAACTAACTTGAGGGGTGGGATGAAGATCTTTCCCGAGAGGATTTAGACTTACGGCAGCCAGGCACCTTGGGGCACTCTCAGCCCAGAACCACCTAGAAGCACATTCAAGGCTTGAGGTTCCCTGAATGATTCAAATCCACCCACGGTGACAGATCTTCACGGCTCTGCCCCTCGTTCATCTCTACCCTGAGGGTCCGACTCATTGGTGTCCCAGCTTATTGTAACGAGGTTTTTACTTAGAATCCCTGCCTGGTATGGACATTAGGATTTGATTTCTCCACTTCACACCCCTGCCCTCCTGTGCCCAGTCGTAACGGCTGTTAAAAGTTAGGGATCAGCAAATACTCTCGGGGCAAACGTTTCTTACAGTGTAATCAGCTCATCAGTGCTTTTATGAAAAAAGTTGTTAATATTTTACCCTACTTTGTACTTGTTTTCATAATCCAAAATAACATAAACTGCTGTTACTGGAAACAAGAAGTCTGAATTTTTTGCTGTTTGTCAGATTCAGTTGAGGGCTTTGTGACAATGTTGGAATTGCTGGTTAAAATGGAATTTTGTCATAATTATGATGTTATCTGACAGTACTCTGTGATAAGGATAATGGACCTCTAGCTATGTAAACTTGCTAGTGTGTTAACTCTCAGCCACAAACTCAGGCAGGAAAAAAATATCAGAGTATTTCGTTTTTGTAGCAGCTTCATGGAGATGTACAGTCACCCATCTCATACATGGGAAGATTAGTTCCAGGATCCCCCCCAAGGATGCCAAAATTTGTGGGTGCTAAAGTCCCTTATATAAGCCAGCATAGTATTTGCACATAAACTACACACATCCTCTGGCATCCTTTAAATCACCTCTTTTTTTCCTTAATATTTATTTATCTATCTATCTGTTTAGCTAGCTAGCTAGCTATGTAGCTGCTCCGGGTCTTAATTGCGGCACGCGGGATCTCCGTTGCCTCGTGCGGGATCTTTAGTTGCGGCATCCGGGATCTAGTTCCCCAACCAGGGATCGAACCTGGGCCCCCAGCACTCCCAGGAGCACAGAGTCTTAACCACTGGACTCCCTTTAAATCATCTTTAGATTACTTATACCTAATACAATGTGAGTGCTATGTAAGTAGTTGTCAGAGTGCAGCAAATTTAAGTTTCGCTTTTTGGAACTTTTTGGAATTTTTTTTTCCCTTGAATATTTTTGATTCACATTTGGTTGAATCTGCAGATTTGGAACCTGCATATATGGAAGTTCAACACATCACATACTATACAATTCTGGATTATTCGTAACTCACTTGTAAATGAGGTTGACTTCCACACAGCTGGTGACTACACACTTCAGCTACCCAGATTTGAATGTAATTTACCACATAAAATGCATCTTTGGCTGGGACTCTGCGACAGAACAGAGTTGGGGTTCAAGTGCTAGCGATGGGACTCATCTGCTTGGATCTTGTACAGGTCAAGGCCCTTTCAGGGAGCTTATGGATGACCTGACTGCACGTGCTAAGTCTGTGCCATTTATTCACCAACAGAAGAGTCCCCAGTACAATTATGCTTGTTTTTTTTATGGTAGGTAGCAAAGAAAAGCCAAAAGAAGAAAGAACGTCTTAAAAGACAGCAGGAGAAGAAAGGAGACAAGAAGCTTATGAAACAGGCTGGAAAGGCTGCACCAGCCCCGACTACAGATGCACCGGCCCCCAAAACTGGTGGTGCTCCAGCCCAGGACCCTGGACCCCAGAAGGAGACTGGTGGGGTGAGCGCCCCCCCTAGAGCTCAAGACGAGTCTGAAGATGAAATCCCACTGCTGGTACCAGTGAAGGAAACGCCAGCTGCAAGAAGCGTAAAGGTATTTTCATTAATATTTAATATCCATCATGGACGGATTCTGGGGCTCTGTGTGCCAGGCAGGCACTTGGTGAGGGACGGGAAGTGCTGTGCGGCTGGGAGGCATCGTTTATAGAAATCTGTTCTACCAGAGACTGTGAAGTCATGGATGAAAACTACTAGGGTAAATCCCAAGAACTCCTGGCTGACTCTGTCCCCCTCGTAAATAGTGAAGCGATGTGCAGGCAGCACAGCCTTTCGTGTACCTTGGAATCAAGGGAGACTCGGCCATATTAATAATTCTAAAAAACGTTGCCTGTGGTTTTGAAAAGCAGGTTCAGTTTCTGAAGGTGAGTCCTCAGTCACCACATAATTAGTTTCAGAAAATTTACCAAGGGAAACTTGGGTGCTGGATTCTGCCTCTGAAACCTTTCAAACACCCCACCGTGCATGGTTCTTACAGAAATCTGACTTCTTGGGTTTCAGAGGAGGTGATTTAAAGGAACTGAGTTTTTTTATTTTGGGGTGCTTTGATAATGTTTTTTTGTTTTCGTATTGTTTGTTTGGCCGCACCACGAGGCTTGCGGGATCTTAGTTCCCCAACCAGGGATCGACCGCAGACCCATGGCAGTGAAAGCGCCGACTCCTAACCACTGGACCGCCAGGGAATTCCCATTTTGATAATGTTTTTGCTCATACTCATAGTATCCATCCAACTATTGGGGGGAGACCTCTTGAAAATAAGGGGAGAAATGGGTCCCTAAGAGACTAGAGGGCTGCCCTCACCATGTGTGCATGAGACTCATGACCCCTCGGCACAGCCCATTAGGGTCAACCCAGGGCTGTTACTGCACTTTACCTATTATGTATTCTTTCCTCACAGTAATCCTTAACGTCTTCAACAGAGTTACAATTTTCCTCTGCTAGTGAAATATTCCTTTTACAGTGTCCCCAAACTGCTAGTGAGGTTTTTTTTTTAATATACTTGAAATTAATGTTGATCAGTATATTAACTATAGGCAGTATAATTGTTTCTAGAAAAAGTAAGCTGTATTTGTTATAATGGGACTGGCAGATAATGTGTTGGAAATTAAAGAGTAGAAAGCATAGCTTCCTGGGTGGGTGATACGCATCAAGAGTGTAGAAGTGTTGGGTGTTCCCTGGCAGTCCAGTGGTTAGGACTCAACGCTTTCACTGCCAGGGGCCCGGGTTCGATCCCTGGTCAGGGAACTAAGATCCCACAAGCCACAAGGCGAGGCCTAAAAAAGAGTGTAGAAGTGTTTGTGCCCTTTGAACCTATCTAGGAAATTTGATCAGGGGAAAGGTATGAAAGTTTCAGCATTGTTCACTGTAGAAGCAAAAATGAGAAAATGCTATGTACCCTTGCAGTAGTTTTTATAAAGTTATTCAAGATAACGTTTAGTACGAGTTTATAGTGCTTAGGAAATACTAATGAAATAGTTGGGGAAAGAGCATAATACTCGGCTTTTAAATACATACATACTCATGGGGAAAAGGTAGTGAATAATATTAATATTGTGTGGTAGAGTTATTAGGGAGTTTTGTTTTTTATATTTTCAATGTTTTTCAAAATTTCCGTCTGTTTTATGATAACTCAAGAGCAAAGTTTTGTTGGTTGATTTGCCTGTATAACCTGTCTCTGCGTGGGACCCAGTCTGTTGCTGGGATGTTGTCCTCGGCTCTCAGCCACATCATCTGGGCTGCTTGGGAAATCCGGGATTTCCGGTGTGGAACACGGTCCCCCTTTTTGCTAACAGGCACCCCAGTTGTTTTCACACACACTGTTTTGGAACCCCCTGCCCTAACCCCACATGCGAGGAATTTACAACTGGAGGTGAAGAAGAGTCAGGGTTAGGTCACAGGTCTGCCCACTGTGCTCCCACTGCTTCTAGGAGTCCTTCGCCCCAGCCGTAAGGAAGGATGGTTAGGCCAGGGAGGTGCCAGGGTCCTTTTTACAGTCATTAATAGTGGAGTACAGCTGCCTTTCAAAATGTTTTTGAGGCAGGAGGAAAAAGCTATTCCTCATTCATCGTGCTGCAGTTTCCCTCTTAGGGGTTCCCTAAATTTTAAGAACAGTAACTCTTAGAGTTACATCATCAGTTGTCTGTCCCGCACCCCACCCACTTTTTTCTTTTTCTTAGACACAAAAAGATGCTGCAGGAAAGAAGTCTCCAAAGAAGAGTCGTGGTCCCAACACACCTCATGGGAAGAAGAGAAAGGCCTCCCCAGCTTTGGAGACCCCAGCAGCTGCGGAGCCCAAGACCCCAGGTAAAGGCCCAGGGAAGAAGGCAAGAATCAAAGAAGAGTTGGAGAAAGAAAGAACCTCTTCGCTGGGGAAAAAAGACCCAAGACAGACTCCTAAAAAGCCAGAGGCCAAGTTCTTCACTACTGCTAGTAAATCTGCGAAAAAAACTCCCCGTACCCCCAAACAGTGGCCCAAAAAACCCAAAGTACCCCAGTCAACCTAAAATCAGAAACTCAACCAGCAGGAAACTCATCAGAGCTATCTAAAGAGCTTGTAAAAAATACCTGGGTCCTGACCCCTGTTGCAACCGCTGAGTGAGGCCTAGACTTAAATAGTTTTTAAAACCTCCACAAGTAATTCTGATACATGTTCATGGGTGTAAGAACCAGTAGTTTGAAGTAAATCCATTCATTTCATTGCTCTTCTTTGTATTTGCTAATGCAGTAGAGGGAAAATACAGTGCTTCTCTGTGGTTGTGTTTTTTATTATTAAAGTTAACATTTGTTTCTCAGTATAAAATTGGCATCCCATGTCTTGTTGGTTTTACTTGAATGCCTATGATGTGACCCTTTTCCTCATCTGCTTTAAGCCATTTGTTCACATGACAGCTCCATCACAGTAATCTGTGCAAACACATCCAAAGCTTGTTTGCAGGCCACTGATGGGCTCACTGCATGCAAGTCAGCCGTGGCCCTCATGCTGAGATGGGTCTTAGAAAAGGCCTTGGAATCAAAATTAAAATAATCGATTCCAGGACCCAGATGGTGGTCAGCCAAGGTTGCAGATCACTGAGTTAGCATACATTTGTTGGGGGAAATTAACATGGAGTCATTCACAGAGGCACTGGATCGAATCCTGAACGCTGGAGGCAAGAAAATATTTGTCTTGCATAAGCCTTTCCATCTTCCTCCAGATTCCTCCTCACCCTAAACAGACTTACTTTTATGTGACAGCTCTAGGGTAGGAAGCTTGGGAGAGTAGACTCTTAAACTTTGGGTCATTGTCAAATATCCTGAGGCAGTAAGTGACTTTTCAGGTACTTGGCCTTTCGCTGCATTTGAATTGGGGTACACATCTCTAATAGTAAGTGACATAGTCACTGTAGTATAGGAAAGGCCAAAGTGAGGCATGCTTTCAAAGGTAATTACCATTCATGAACATAACGACTAAAGGAATCAAAGCTTCAGATGGTTCTCCAGCAAGTCAAGGAGTCGAGACAGCTTTTTAAATCATGAAAGCCTCTGAAATACAAAATAATTTGTTTTTCATTCCACTGCCCTTTTAGGCTTGTAAAACTGAGTATACTACATTTAATGTAGGGGTTTAGTGTAATTGATTTGTTTACCATAGAAACTATTCACTTATTCAAAGATGAAGATTTAAGTCTACTGCTTTGCTGAGGGCAAACTTACCTACCTAATCATATAGTCTGTGCTCTCCATGACAGTTTTCTGGGGTTAGCTGTATGGTTTTTTAATCCCATCCTCTAGCCAGCTAAAGATTCTGCAACACCCAGTGGTTCTTTGGCCTGTAGCTTAGTTCCTGTTGAATACGATGCAGATGTTTACCTTCCTGTTCCACTGTGCGTCTAGTTTCCTTCTATAGAAATTCTCATAGTTCTCTATGTTGAAAAGAGCAGATTTATTTAAGTTTCTTGAGCAGGATGATAGTTTTTTGACAATTGAAGGCCACAGTTGAGTTAGAGATAATTCTGAATTGTAATGAAAATGTTCAAATCATGGTGCTAGATTTCCAAGGCTTAAGAAGTTTGGGGGGCACCTTACCTCATGGCTGCGAGGGCTGGGAGCCAATAATGGCCTATCCAGGGGCCAAGAGGAGTACTGGAAATCTGTGCAGTAAATTACATTGTTTTGTGGGATAAGAGGTTGAGTATGTGGTGTTTCAGTGGAAGTCAACACTGGGTTTTCTGGATTCATCCTTCATGCTATAGAAATTTAATAGACAAAACCAGATCTGGTGGAAGAAATTTGCCACGTTTTTGTTCTGAAGAAATACTGAATCTTAGTTAATTTGTTTTTTTTAGGAACTGTAATAAGCATGGAAAATTTAATATTTTAAATGCCTTGAATGTATTTAAGACTGTCCAAGTGTTTAATAAATGTTACATTTTATTTCATAGTCTTGAGAAATATTTGAATGCAAGTACAAAGAAATTGCGAAGTCATATTGTCTTGTCACCAGACCAGAAACACTTTATGTACTTCAGTTAATGGGTGTTTAGGGTTTAATTAGCAAAGAAGTCTTTTGCCATTTAATTAAATATTTGAAGGTTCTGCACTACCTACGTTTTTATCTCTTAAGTTTGCTATGTTTTCCTTGCCTGCAATTAGTGTGTTAGTAGTCACAGCACCAAGATTCCCAATTAGGACTTTACGAACTGCGAGAAGCCCTCATCGGTCCTTGGATCTTAAAGGAATGAATGCATGTGATAAAAGACCACAAATAAAATTTTGGTTATAGTGATTTCTGTATAATGGTCCTGGAGAGAGAAAATGGCAAATTATTTAGGTGGATATATTTAATCCCAGATTCTACATCTTAGTTAACACTATCTTAAAAGGATTAATACCTTGTTTGTATAACTCGAGGCATTTTCTATACTTGAAGCTACAGGAAATAGGGCATATGTATGATTTTGACTCACCTAAAAAGATGTCTCTTAGCTATCTAAAAGATGTTAGCTTATGTGAATCAAACAATCAACTTTTCATTACAGATTTCCCTCAAAAGCTATTCCTCCAGTGTACTCAACCTTACAATGACACAGTCTCAAAAAGTGTTGAACTCAGCTGTTGAGCTACCAAGTTTTTATTTCATTCACTCAGCCATCCACTTACCCACATACCCTTTAACCATTAAGTTCCTACAAACTGCCAAGGTACTAGATTTGAAAAACTAATACACAAAACACAGCTTTGCCCTTCAAGAGATGCCCTAGTCTAGTTAGTGGCATCCTCAGAATTTTGATACAGGGGCACAGTTTGGCTGCAAGGAGGTGGGCCCAGGGGTTAGAGAACTTCTCTTGATGTCTGTCAAGTGTTTTAAATTTAGAATATGCTTTTAGAAGGAAGTGCTAGTGGAGATCGTAGGAAGGGACTAGAAAAAGAAGAACCAGACATATAGACCAATGGAATGGAATAGAGAATCCAGAAATAATCCCTTACATTTATGCTCAGCTGATTTTTGACAAGGGTGCCAAGACAATTCAGTGGGAAAAGACAGTCTTCCAACTAATGGAAAATAAAATGGGATCCTACACCTAAATGTAAACGCTTAAAAGAAAACACAGGAGTAAATCCTCATGACCTTAGGTAAGGCAGTAGTTTCTTAGCTATGCTACCGAAGACACAAGTGCTAAAAGAAAAATTGAAAAATTGGACTTCATCCAAATTTAAAATTTCTGTGCCTTAAAAAACACCATCAAAAAAGTGAAAAGGTGGGGCTTCCCTGGTGGCACAGTGGTTGAGAATCCGCCTGCCAGTGCAGGGGACATGGGTTCGATCCCTGGTCTGGGAGGATCCCACATGCCACGGAGCAGCTAGGCCCGTGTGCCACAACTGCTGAGCCTGTGCTCTAGAGCCCGTGAACCACAACTACTGAGCCCACATGCCACAACTACTGAAGCCCGCGTGCCTAGAGCCCGTGCTCCACAATAGGAAGCCACCACGATGAGAGGCCCGCGCACGGCAACGAAGAGTGGCCCCTGCTCGCCACAACTAGAGAACACCCACACGCAGCGGCGAAGACCCAACACAGCCAAAAATAAATAACTAAAATAAATAAAAATTTTTAAAAAAAAGTGAAAAGGGAACCTACAGAATGAAAGGAAATATGTACTTGAGAAGAGATGTGTATTTAGAATATATAGACTTATAATTCAATAATAAAAAGACAATCCAATTTTTAAAATGAGGAAAGGATCAGAATGGACATTTGACCAAAGAAGGTATACAAATGGCCAACAAGCACGGAAAAGATGATCATCATTAGTGATCAGGAAAATACTAATCAAAACCACAATGAGATACCACTTCACACCACTAGGATGGCTGTAATCCAAAAGACAATAACAAGATAGATGTGGAGAAATTGCAACCCTTATTGCATTGTAAGTGGGAATATGAAATGGTGTGGCTGCTTTGGAAAACAGTCTGTCATTTCCTGAAAGGGTTTAATACATAGAGTTACCGTATCCATTCCTTTGCATACACACAAGAGCATTAAGAACATAGGTCCACAAAAAGACTTGCACCTGAATGTTTATAGCTGCACTATTCTTAATAGACAGGAAGTGAAAACAACCCAATGCCCACCAGCTGATGAATGGATAAAGAAAATGTAACATATCCATTCAATGGAATATTATTCAGTCACAAAAAGGAATGACTTACTGATACATGCTGCAACATGGATGGACCTTGAAAACACTATGGTAAGTAAAAGAAACCAGACACAAAAACCATATATTGTAAGATTTCATTTATATAAAATGTCCAGTATAGGCAAAGCCATAGAGACAGCAAGTAGATTATTGGTTGCCAAGGTCAGGGGTGGGGAGGGGATGGTAAGTGACCACTAATGGATTACAGGGTTTCTCTCTGGGGTGATGAAAATGTCCTGGAATTAGAGGTGATGGTTGTAGAGTTCTGTGAAAATACTAAAAACCACTGAATTGTACACTTGCAAAGGGTAAATTTTATGTTACATGAATTATATCTCAATATAGCTTTGATAAGAAAAATTTATGTTCACAGAAGCAAGTTCAAACTTTTCATTTACAAATAGAAAAACATATTTGGGGGTTTTATTCAATATTTAATATCACCTAATGGGGTATATTTTATTTTAATATAATTCTAGAATATAAAGAATATTTTGCATTTTCCCCACAAATCTCATATGGATGCCTCTAAATCCCTTCCAGTTTCTCTCTGTGTACCACACAGATATTGACATGTTCTAAGTATGCCCTAACGTGAGCAAACTATGTATCTACTGGGTTAGCAGAAAGGGAATAATTCTAGAGCCAGATGGAGTTGAGTCTCAATCCTAATTCTGTTGTTTCTGTACCACCACTCAACCTTAACCTCTCTGAGCCTCAGATTTCTAATTTATAAAATGGGAATTAATATACTTACTGTAGAGGTTACTCACAAGATTTAGAGTTATAAAAGTGGCATGTAGAGGGGAGGAGTCAAGATGGCGGTGTGGGAAGACGCGGAGTTAGCGTCTCCCCACAACTAGGGCACCTGCCAGCTGCTGCTGGGGGACTCTGACCCCCAAGGAGACGGAAGGAACCCCAGAGTGAACCGGTAGGATGTAGGGGGACCGAGCGGAGAGGAGAAGTGGAGGCCAGACAAGATCGGCACCCCTGAGGCTGGGGAGATCAAGAGAGGCAGGTGGGAGGGGCCCTCTGGGAGGAAAGGGAGAGGAACGGAGGGTGATCGACCAGCCCACTCGAGCCCAGGAAGCCTGCTGGGCTCCCAGGTGAGGTCCCCCGCCCTCTGAGACCAGGGGTGGGGGGCTCGCCTGGGCCCCTTCTGTTCCTGGAGCCTAAGCCCCACCCCCCACACCCCCAGGGCCTTTTCCAGCCCTGTGGGTCCTGAGCATAAGCCCCGCCCACCACCCAAACCTCACCTTTGCTTAGGCCCTGCCCCCCACAGCCAAGGCCTTTTCCCCATTTTTTTTGTTTGTTTGTTTTGTTTTCTCTTTTCCCTCCTCTTTTTTTACTATTGTGGAACTGATGTACCTTCTGGTTGTTGATTTATCTATATTTTATTTTTACATTCTTTCTAACATATCTGTTAGTTTCCTAGTCTAATTTTATTTTTTACTTTGTTATTGTTCTCTTTTTTTTTTTTTTTGGCCACCCCATGCAGATTGGGGGAATCTTGATTCACGAGCCCGGGGTCAGGCGGAGGCTCCTGCGGTGGGAGCTCTGAACCATTGGACTAATAGACAAGCTTAGACTCCAGGGAATATTCACTGGAGTGAGGTCTCACAGAGTTCCTCATCTCAGCACTAAGACCCAGCTCCACCCAATAGCCTACAAACTCCAGTGTTAGAAGCCTCAGGTCAAACAACCAGTAAAACAGGAACACAATCCCACTCATTAAAAAAAAAAAAAGAGAGACAGCAAAAATATGTCACAGATGAAGGAGCAAGGTAAAAACCTACAAGACCAAATAAAGGAAGGGGAAATAGGAAATCCACCTGAAAAAGAATTCAGAGTGATGATAGTAAAGATGATCCAGAATCTCGGAAATAGAATGGAAGCATGGATTGAGAAAATACAAGAAATGTTTAACAAAGATCTAGAAGAACTAAAGAACAAACAAACAGAGGTGAACAACACAACAACTGAAATGAAAAATATGCTGGAAGGAATCAATAACAGAATAACGGAAACAGAAGAATGAATGAGTGAGGTGGAAGACAAAATGGTGGAAATAACTACCAAGGAGCAGAATAAAGAAAAAAGAATGAAAAGAATTGAAGACAATCTCAGAGACCTCTGGGACAACACTAAACTTACCAACACTCAAATTATAGGGGTCCCAGAAGAAGAAGAGAAAAAGAAATGGTCTGAGAAAATATCTGAAGAGATTATAGTCGAAAACTTCCCTAACATGGGAAAGGAAGTAGTCACCCAAGTCCAAGAAGCACAGAGACTCCCATACAGGATAAACTCTAGGAAAAACACACCAAGACACATATTAATCAAACTAACAAAAGTTAAATTCAAAGAAAAAATATTAAAAGCAGCAAGGGAAAAACAAAAAAAAAACATACAAAGGAATCCCCATAAGGTTATCAGTTGATTTTTCAGTGGAAACGCTGCAGACCAGAAGGGAGTGGCAGGATATACTTAAAGTGATGAAAGAGAAAAACCTACAACCAAGATTACTCTACCCATCAAGGATCTCATTCAGATTTGATGGAGAACTTAAAAGCTTTTCAGACAAGCAAGAGCTAAGAGAATTCACACCAACAAACTAGCTTTACAACAAATGCTAAAGAAACTTCTCTAAGCAGGAAACACAAGAGAAGAAAAAGACCCACAAAAACAAACCCAAAACAATTAAGAAAATGGTAATAGGAACATACATATCAATAATAACCTTGAATGTAAATGGGTTAAATGCCCCAACCAAAGATACAGACTGGCTCAGTGGATACAAAAACAAGACCCATATATATACTGTCTACAAGAGACCCACTTCTGACCTAGGGACACATACAGACTGAAGGTGAAGGGAAGGAAAAAGATATTCCATACACCAACAATGAAAAATCAGAAAGAGAAATTAAGGAAACACTCCCATTTACCATTGCAACAAAAAATAAAAAATAAAATACCTAGGAATAAACCTGCCTAAGGATGTGAAAGACTTGTACTCAGAAAACTATAAAACACTGATGAAAGAAATCAAAGATGACATAAATGGAGAAATATACCATGTTCTTGGATTGGAAGAATCAATATTGTGAAAATGACTATACTACCCAAAGCAATCTACAGAATAAGTGCAATCCCTATCAGACTACCAATGGCATTCTTCACAGAATTAGAACAAAAAATCTTACAATTCGTATGGAAAAACAAAAGACCCTGAATAGCCAAAGCAATCTTGAGAAAGAAAAACAGAGTTGGATGAATCAGGCTCCCTGACTTCAAACTATACCACAAAGCTACAGTAATCAAGACAGTATGGTACTGGCACAAAAACAGAAATATAGATCAATGGTTCAGGATAGAATGCCCAGAGATAAACCCACGCACATATGGACACCTAATTTATGACAAAGGAGACAAAAACGTACAATGGAGAAAAGACAGCCTCTTCAATAAGTGGTGCTGGGAAAACTGGATAGCTACATGTAAAAGAATGAAATTAGAACAATCTCTAACACCATCCACAAAAATAAATTCAAAATGGATTAAAGACTTAAATGTAAGACCAGACACTATAAAACTTTTAGAGGAAAACATAGGAAAAACACTCTTTGACATAAACCACAGCAAAATCTTCTTTGACCCACCTCCTAGAGTAACAGAAATAAAAATAAACAAATGGGACTTAATTAAACTTAAAAGCTTTTGCACAACAAAGGAAACCACAAACAAGACAAAAAGACAGGGGCTTCCCTGGTGGCACAGTGGTTAGGAATCCGCCTGCCAATGCAGGGGACACAGGTTCGAGTCCTGGTCTAGGAAGATCCTACATGCTGCAGAGCAGCTAAGTCCGTGCACCACAACTACCGAGCCTGTGCTCTAGAGCCCATGAGCCACAACTACTGAGCCTGTGTGCCACAACTACTGAAGCCCATGCGCCTAGAGCCCATGCTTGGCAAAAAGAGAAAGCCACTGCAATGAGAAGCCTGTGCACCACAACGAAGAGTAGCCCCTGCTCGCCATAACTAAAGAAAAGCCTGTGTGCAACAACCAGGACCCAACGTGGCAAAAAAAAAAAAAAGACAAAAAGACAACCCTCAGAATGGGAGAAAACATTTGCAAATGAAACAACAAAGGATTAATCTCCAAAATATGGAAAAAGCTCATGGAGCTCAATATCAAAAAAACGAACAATACAGTTAAAAAATGGGCGGAAGACCTAAATAGACATTTCACCAAGGAAGACATACAGATGGCCAAGAGGCACATGAAAAGATGCTCAACATCACTAATTATTAGAGAAATGCAAAATCACCTCCCACCGGTTGGAATGGCCATTATCAAAAAAGCTAGAAACAATAAATACTGGAAAGGGTGTGGTGAAAAGGGAACCCTCCTACACTGTTGGTGGGAATGTAAATTGATACAACTACTATGGAAAACAGTATGGAGGTTCCTTAAAAAACTAAAATTAGAACTACCATATGACCAAGCAATCCCACTGCTGGGCATATACCCTGAGAAAACCATAATTCAAAAAGAGACATGCACCACAATGTTCACTGCAGCACTATTTACAATAGCCAGGACACAGAAGCAACCTAAGTGTCCATGGACAGATGAATGGATAAAGAAGATTGTGGCACATATATACAATGAAGTATTACTCAGCCATAAAAAGAAATTAAATGGAGTTATTTGTAGTGAGGTGGATGGACCTAGAGTCTGTTATACGGAGTGAAGTAAGTCAGAAAGAGAAAAACAATTACCGTATGCTAATGCATATCTATGGAATCTTAAAAAAAAAAGAAAAAAATAGTACTGATGAACCTAGTTGCAGGGCAGGAATAAAGAGGTAGACATAGAGAGTGGAGGTGATGACATGGGGTGGGAGGGTGAAGCTGGGGTGAAGTGAGAGTAGCATCGACATATATATACTACCGAATGCAAAATAGTTGGCTGGTGGGAAGCAGCAGCATAGCACAGGGAGATCAGCTCTGTGCTTTTCTATGACCTAGAGGGGTGGGATGGGGAGGCTGGGACGGAGGCTCAGAGGGAGAGGATATGGGGACATGGGTACACATATGGCTGATTCGCTTTGTTGTGCAACAGAAACTAACACAGTATTGTGAAGCAATTATATTCCAATAAATATCTATTAAGTAAATAAATAAATAAAGGTAAGCAAAGTTGAAAAAAGTGGCATGTAGTAGGTGCTTAATAAGTCATATCTATTTTGATGACAAGTATAAATGACGTTCCCCTTTAGAGCCTGCAATGAAGCCTTAAGCCTGCATTCTAGAATGGCTTTAGCTTTCAAGTGTTCATACCCATTGACACAGCAATTAAACTGTTAGGGATAGATAATTATTTTAGTGGAACAATCAAAGTTGCATGCCATGGTCAATATGTAACATGTACTGATTTTTAATATGGGAAAAACAACAGAAAACAGATTTAATATAGTATTACAATAAGAATTTGGTTAAATCCTTATGGTTTGGACACAGAGCAATTCATTGAAAACCTATGAAATCATTACAAATGTTATAGAAAAATATGCAAAGAAATATTTAAATTAAATGTTTAAATTAATAAACGTGGGATGTTTACTATTTATTATTAATGGGACAGAGAAAGTTACATGATATACAATCTCTTTCCAATTCTGTCTTAAAGTTAGTATGTGCACCAAAAGCACATATTAACTTGGAAAAGCTAATTTCCACAAAATGCTAATAACGGTTATCTCTGGGTGGTGAATTATAGGTTGTTTTTATTCTGTGTTTCCGTAATTTCTAAATTTTTCAAAAGGCACAGTAATTACTTTCATAATCAGAAAAAAGTGTTTAAAAAAAAAAGGAAAATTACTGAGTTTCTCTCCTTATCCTCATGACTTACTGAAAAGTTACAAGAAGTGAAACTTGTCAAAAGACACTCCTCAGCCCTCATGACAAAGAACTAGAGAGTAGAGCAAAGACATCTAGTTTTTCCATCTCAGAGTACCACCTGGTCATTCCTCATGAATCTTACATATCAGCAGTTCTTACATGTATACATGTAGGTCTTCTGTGTTGGTGGTGGTTTTTTTTTTTTTTTTTTTTTTTTTTGGTGGTTGTTTTTAAGACAATTTTTTTAGAGCAGTTTTAGGTTCACAGCAAAATTGAGCAGAATGTACAGAGATTTCTCATACACCTCCACCCCCATGCCCACCATGCATAGCCTCCCCCATCACCAACATCCCCACCAGAGTGGCGCATTTGTTACAACAGATGAACCTACACGGACACGTCATTATCACCCAAAGTCTGTAGTTTATTTTAGGGTTCACTGTTGATGTTGTATATTCTATGGGTTTGGATAAATGTTGATAATATGTATCCACCATTAGGGTATCACACACAGTATTTTCCCTGCCCTAAAAATCACCTGTGCTCCACCTAATCATCCTTCTCCCCTCCCCGCACCAGAACCCCTGACAACCACTGACCTTTTTATTGTCTCCGTAGTTTTGCCTTTTCCAAAACGTCATAGAGTTGGAATCATACAGTCGGTAGCCTTTTCAGACTGGCTTCTTTCGCTTAGTAGTAGGTGCTTAAGATTCCTCCGTGTCTTCTCATGGTTTGATGATAGCACATTTCTTTTTAGTGCTGAATAATATTCCATTGCCTGGAATATTAGCATTATTGTATGCCAAGTTCTTGGCAATTGTGAATAAAGTTGCTATCAACATTCGTGTGCAGCTTTTTGTGAGGACGTAAGTTTTCAACTCCTCTAGGTAAATACCAAGGAGTGTGATTGCTCTATCATATCATTAGAGTATGTTTAGTTTTGTAAGGAGCTGCCAAACTGTCTTCCAAATTAGTTGCACCATTTTATATTCCCATCAGCAGTAAATGAGAGATCCTCGTCAGCATTTGGTGTTGTCAGTGTTCCGGATTTTGGCCATTGTAATGGGTGTGTAGTGGTATCTCCTTGTTTTAATTTACATTTCCCTGATGACATATGATGTGGAGCATCTTTTCATGTCCTTATCTGCCATCTGTACATCTTCTTTGGTGAGGTGTCTATTAAGAGCTTTGGCTCATTTTTAAAATCAGGTCGTTTCCTTATTGTTGAGCTTTAAGGATTCTTTGTATATTGGGGAATAGCAGTCCTTTATCAGACGTGTCTTTTGCAAATATTTTCTCCCAGTCTGTGGCTTGTCTTCTCATTCTCTTGAGGTATCCTGTTTTGAAACAACCATAAATATTTGTGCTTGTTTTTTCCATCTCTGAAATGGGAATACTGCCATGAACTATTTTTAGTGTGCTCTGCAGTCTTTAGTCTGAAAATCTGTAAATAATACCCATAATTTCACCTCTCAAACATAAGCACAGTTCATGTTTTAATATTTTGATGTATTTTCTTATAATGTTTTCCCTATGCATAAGTATTTTTCTTCTAAACTATATTTTCTAACATTTCTTTAGTGAAGTTATTTTGCAGTGGACAAACGCCAGTACTCCTGCACTTTACTCCCTTAAATGTCTATCATTGAGAGCACAGAGGAAATAGGAAATTCTTGGGGGTGAGGGGTGGCACTTTTGAAAAATGCACACTCCTGGTTCCATTGCAGGCCTACTTAATCACTGGAATTACACACGGTGGGACATAGGAACCTGTGTATTTTTTGGGGTTTTGGCTGTGCTGAGTGGCATGTGGGATCTTAGTTCCCTGATCAGGGACCAAACCCATGCCCCCTGCTGTGGAATCGCAGAGTCCTAACCACTGGACCACCAGGGAAGTTTCAGGAATCTGTGTTTTTAACAAGAGGCCAGATGAGTCCTATGCTCAACGAGGTTGGGAAACACTGGTATAATGACCCTGGTAGTTAAAAGTTGCTTCCACTACATCTTTACCAAATCCTCAGCAGGTGAAATCAAATGAAACAGCCAAGTAAAAGACAGCTAGAGTAAACGATTCTTTACTTCCTCTTATTATTATTATTTTTTTACATTGGACATTTGAATGAACTATATGCATTTGGCCCCAGTCTCTCCCTGCTAGGAATTTCCTTCAAATCTATAGAATCAAGGTATTTACGTTATCGGATTAATCCAGAAAAAAAAACTAATCTGATGTGTGAAAATTGCTCCCCATGAGAACCCACGTTATTTGAATTATCCAGTCAAGAGCCTAAATCGTAAAAAAGAAACAGAATCATGTTGACTCTCTTTTCATCTAAAGACATTTCACTTGAAAGGTAACTGTCTGTTTGGGGGAAATTATTTCTTATATTTAAAAAAAAATTTAAACAGTTGCCTATTGGACCAGGTGTGAGAAACTATCATTTCTTCTATAAAATTAGTAGCTTGATTTTTGCTTAGTGTGTTGAAAGTCACTTAAAGGTGCTTCTTATAATATTATTGTTGGTTGAGCTGCATATCTTTTTATGTGTATTAACTTACATTTGCATTTCTTCAGAGGTGGGTCTCCTATTCTTATGCCTTGACTACTTTTCTATTAGGCTATTGGATTTTTGTCCTTGCTTTGCAGAAGTTCTTTGTATTTTAGGCATCTACATATGTTTTATATGTCTCTTTGTCTACATATGTTATATATATGGGTGTGTGGGTGTTAAAGATCCAAATATAACAGTTACCCTATTTTAATTAATGAAATCTTGCATCCTAAAATACTTTTTTCCTTTATGGTTCTGGGTTTCACTTTTCTAAGTAAACTTGCAATTCTTTTTTTTTTTTTTAAATTTTTATTTTTTGCAAATCTTTTTTTTTTTTTTAGTTTTTATTTTTTGCAATTCTTTTTTTTTTTTTAATTTATTTATTTATTTATTTATGGCTGTGTTGGGTCTTCGTTTCTATGTGAGGGCTTTCTCTAGTTGTGGCAAGCGGGGGCCACTCTTCATTGCGGCGCGCGGGCCTCTCACCATCGCGGCCTCTCCCGTTGCGGAGCACAGGCTCCAGACGCGCAGGCTCAGTAATTGTGGCTCACGGGCCTAGTTGCTCCGTGGCATGTGGGATCTTCCCAGACCAGGGCTCGAACGCGTGTCCCCTGCATTGGCAGGCAGATTCTCAACCACTGAGCCACCCGGGAAGCCCTGCAATTCTTTTTTGAACAAAAACTGAAAATCATGTATGCATTCAACTTAAGGAATCGGGAGGAAACTAATAAAATGCAGGAAAGGCTTTAAAAGAAGAAAGCTAAAAATAACAAATTAACAGGTAAAACCGAAAGCTGTTTCTTGAAAAAGGTGACAGATCAATAAACCCCTGTACAGACAAACAAAATAAACTTTCGGTATTTAATAACCAAGACAGGAAAAATAGGCTGGAAAAAAAATCAAAGGGAATTATGGTTGACTTCCTACCAACACATTTGAAAATCTAGATGGAATGAATATTTTGGGAACATATTAATTATCAAAACTGAATGTAGAGACAAAAACCTAAAAAGTTGGAGAATAAAGGTCGTGAGATCCATCATCGTCATCATCACCATCATCATCATATCGTGCATTGTAAATCAAAGCTTCCCAGTTTGTTTTACTAAAGTAACATTCTTAGTACTCAAACTTAATAATTTTCTCCGTCTCCTCCCTCAAAAAACCCTATAACCTGGTCTGGCTTAAAATAAATGTAAATCACCATGTACTGCTTTATAAGGATAATAAGTAGTCTAGGAGAGCTTAATTGAGGAATACAAGGATTGTTAAACGTTAGGGAATTATTGGGACTTCCTTGGTGGTCCAGTGGCTAAGACTCCGTGCTTGCAATGCAAGGGGCCCAGGTTTGATCCCTGGTCAGGGAACTAGATTCCACGTGCTGCAACTAAGACTCCGCATGCCACAACGAAGATCTCATGTGCCACAACTAAGACCAGGCGCAGCCGAATAAATAAATAAATAAATATTAAAACAAAAGCTTACTTTTTAAAAAGCAAAAGAAAAAAACAAACAAACAAAAAACATCAAGGAATTATTAAATTCCATGTCGATAAATTAAAGGAAGAAAACCATAGTAACAAATGTTAAAAGCGCAGCTACCAAACTGACCAGCAATTTGCAATTAAACATTTTAAAGGAATAACCGGCAAAGGAAACTTCTAAAGCCACAAACATCATATGAAATGCTGAATTAATAAAATGTTGCCGGGCTTCCCTGGTGGCACAGTGGTTGAGAATCTGCCTGCTAATGCAGGAAACACGGGTTCGAGCCCTGGTCTGGGAAGATCCCACATGCCGCGGAGCAGCTGGGCCCGTGAGCCACAACTACTGAGCCTGCGCGTCTGGAGCCTGTGCTCCGCAACAAGAGAGGCCACAATAGTGAGAGGCCCGCGCATTACGATGAAGAGTGGCCCCCGCTTGCCACAACTGGAGAAAGCCATAGCACAAAAACGAAGACCCAACATAGCAATCAATCAATCAATCAATAAAGAAATCTTAAAAAAAAAAAAAAAAAAAGTTGCTTATATTTAAAAAAAAAAAAAAAAAATGTTGCCGTTACAGGCAGGAAGGAGTCTGTAAAGCCAAAACCATTAATATTTGCTACAGTTTTCATCTTCAATCTTTTGTTCCTATATGCCCTAAAATATTGTCAAGAACTCTCTATCGGGCTTCCCTGGTGGTGCAGTGGTTGAGAGTCTGCCTGCCAATGCAGGGGACACGGGTCCGAGCCCTGGTCTGGGAAGATCCCACATGCCGCGGAGCAACTGGGCCCGTGAGCCACAACTACTGAGCCTGCGCGTCTGGAGCCTGTGCTCCGCAACAAGAGAGGCCACGATAGTGAGAGGCCCGCGCACCGCGATGAAGAGTGGCCCCCGCTTGCTGCAACTAGAGAAAGTCCTAGCAGAGAAACGAAGACCCAACATAGCAATCAATCAATAAATAAATAAATCTTTAAAAAAATAAAAAAAAAAAAGAACTCTCTATCACCTAGCATGTCATCTAACACCTAAAATTTTCAGTGTATACAGTTACAAAGATACAATTACTGGAAGTTGTATAAATAGTGATCTTTTAAAATAAAACCATTATTTCACTCTCAAGTATATCTTAGATTCTATATACCTAAGGGATTTGATGACCACCATCTCCCACTTCAAAAAACACACAGACCAGCTCTTAACACTTTTTCTCCTTAGATGTTTCCTTTCTGCTTCCCCCAGGGATTTTATATTAGTGTAGCATTTTTTATGCTTAACTCTTTTATTGATCATTTTATCCCATCACTCTGCCACAAAAAAAAAACATATCAATTTAAAATTTAATTTCCTATGACTATAAGTCTCTAAGTATCAACTCTGGTCTAAGGCAAAATTATAATCACTAGTATACAATTGATCAAATTGTGTATGTTATCTGTTTTAAGAGTTTTCATGGTTCACAGTTATTAGACATGCCTCTCTCAGTGAGCTAGATTTCTTACCCTGGTGCATGTTTCCACGAATGACTATTCCTTCCTGTTAGAATGAGATGGTTCAGCCTCCATTTGCCTCCTTTTTCACAGATGTAAGTGCAGAGAAAGTTCACATCGGTAGATAGAGATGGGCGGGGGCTTACAGCAGTAAAGACCAATTACAATTAGAACTGACAAAAATCCCATTTATACTAGCAGTAAGAATTGTGGCTCAATTCTTTGGCTTTGTTCAGAGTTGCTAATGCATGCCCACATTACAGTGATGTATTCCTGGATTATTTTTACTGAGCTGGAAATTCTATTAGTTCTGTCATTTGAGAGCAAGGAAGCGTTGAAAGCCAAAATTTGCAAACACCTGGCCAATTTAACAATGTTACCAGTCACTAGTCATTCACTTTCTCAGCACAGGTATCTATATTTTGAACTTATGCTAGGTTTTCTGGAGGTTTTAAAAAACAACCAAAAACCAAAACCCCGTATACTGCTTTTCCTCTCTTAAATGGAGAAGGGCAGTTGTGAAATGGGAACGCTTTACCTCTAGGTTCTTGGGCATTGCTGACTTAACAGAAAACATGCAGAAGTTGAGAACCTGAAAACTATTTCCTTAAAACTCTTATGCCTGTGTAATTCTTGGAAAGTCCCTGTATACTCCAAAGGGACTGTGCACCCCAGTTTGAAGATCATCGTTCTAGGTAATATACCAGAACAAGAACTGATGCAGCAAATAAGGTCAGGTTATAAGCACACAGTAGCTTTCCTTTATGGGAGTAAAGACCAATTACAATTAGAACTGACAAAAATCCCATTTATACTAGCAATAAGATCTATAAAACACATATAAATAAATCGAGCAAGACAGATAACTCTTACGTAGAAAGTAAGAAGTATGACGCTCTAAGGAAGGACATAGTCACCTCGGTGAGTGCAGAGAACTTCCTCTTTCCAAGGTCCCTATTGACTCGTTAAGAAGATTTGACTTTGCCCTGTAGTAGTTCTACTTCAAATCCAGTGAAAACCCAGCTTGAATAGGTGTGTTGGGGTGGTATGGGTAAGTTGAAGTCAATTCCTCTGCCAGAAAAGGAGGTATGTGAAAATAGCTAGGAAATCTCTACGCGGCTGTTGAAGGGGAAATGTTTCCCCCTAGGTCTGAAAACATGCCACAAAGCTCTACTATACGGTACAGGAAGAAACACATACACACACATGTGTAAATAAGTAGAACAGAATGGTAAGTCAAAATAGGCCTAGTGTCTTGGGGAATTTAATATCATAATAGTGTTTTTTTTAAATTAAAGGGAACAAATGAAACTTGCACTATAATGTGGGAATTCTTGGTTATTCATTTGGGGAAAAATATAGAACCATATTTCAGGCATCGTACAAATTCTGGAAAACCCAGGATTTGATCATTTTGTGTTGGACAAGGTCTTTTTTAACTTTCCTGAAGTGATGAAGAGTGGTGATTTCACAGCAAGACGTGCTCAGATTTTCACTCAGTAAATGGCTTTTGTCTGTATATGTTAAGAAAAATGATTGATTTGTGAGTTGGCTAATAAGCCCATTAATTAGAAGTCTTTTCACATGGGTTCTGGTGAAACCCAAGCAGCCCATTTCTCTGTTAAAATACCAGTCAAGCCTTGAGTTATTTTAGTGGCTGCTATTTAATTCTGCAGTTCACAAGTGATGCTTTCTACAAGTAGTAAACTCAGGAGAAGTAGCTTAGGAAAGGCAAGGGCTGGAATGAATGGTTCTACCCCAAGGTTCTTGCTTGTTAAACTTGGCACTGGGTCCCCCTACTGGCAAAAGGGAGGAAACACATTTCTCTCTCCAACTGTCCAAAGTTTCCTTCCCGTACTCCCTCTTAAATTAACCTTTCACCTAGAATTTCATCACTTGTATCTAAAGCATAAAAATCTAAACGTAGCATCGAGTAATAATGATGCTTCAGGAAGATATCATGTCAATCCCACTTTTTCAAGTACCCCTGGAGAAGCTAATCTTCGGAAGTAGTCTGTCTGGATGTCAGGAGACAGCTTCATGATATATATGGAAAGATGTACTTTAAGCCATTAAGAACTTCCCATAATGTAAGCTGACCCTCTGAGAATCTACTCGGAGGGGAACGTTCCCTCTTCCTAGAAGCCAGCTCTTTTGAATTAAGGCTTCAGGACACTTGAGAGGGTCAACATAGTTCTGATGGATAATTCAGGAAGAGGCAATTCACTACAATGTCTTCAGTAAAGACATTTCTCCTCAACCTTTTGTTATTTTTGACCTGTAATATTTTTTTCTTTCCTTAACCACTTCAGAAAAAAAAATCATGATGTTGCAGCCGGTGGGAGTTTATAACCTGAGGACTAGGTTACTAAGAAGAGGACAGGAAAAGCTCGGGTGCATGTCTAGCTCTGAATACGTGATCATTGCTTGCATAGGGTTCTTGATTCTGGGAAGGGTTGTCAATGTGTGCGACTCCTGTGACCACGTGGCTTTCTCTGGTGGATTAATGATGGTCGCCACGAGCATTTTTATTGTTGTCTTAACTGGAGGGCTAGCCCTGTGTGCAGGGAGCTAGAAGGCCCAGAGAACCACAAGCCAAGACTGGAAGCAGGAAGGAGAGGCAGAAGGACCTGAAGCCATACAGAGCCTTTAGTGACTGAGAGACCCATAGCCACACCTGGCAGCTATAACTGTATCCTAAACTCTGATATCTTCAGGCCATTGAAACTTCGATTTTAAGTCTCTTGAGCATTGATTTTTTTTTTTTAAATTTATTTATGGCTGTGTTGGTTCTTCGTTTCTGTGCGAGGGCTTTCTCTACTTGCGCAAGCGGGGGCCACTCTTCATTGCGGTGCGCGGGCCTCTCACTATCGTGGCCTTTCTTGTTGCGGAGCACAGGCTCCAGACGCGCAGGCTCACTAATTGTGGCTCACGGGCCCAGTTGCTCCGCGGCATGTGGGATCTTCCCAGACCAGGGCTCGAACCCGTGTCCCCTGCATTGGCAGGCAGATTCTCAACCACTGCGCCACCAGGGAAGCCCAGCATTGATTTTTATATACAAATAAAACCTAGCTTCTTAAAATCATTTCCTGCTTTTTGCAATGTTTTTGTTCCCAATGGCATAGATGAATTCCCCCTGCAGAAGTCCTTGTGTCTTCATGTCCCTGTCATCTGGCCAACCACTTCGCTCCTGGTGGCTGCACCTACCAACCTTTTTGCTCTCTTGCAACCATCACTGAAGATCCAGCTGCTGCCTCTCCCTCTGGCTTTTCACATCAGCTCCTGCAGATTTTAATGTGCACAGAAATGACCCATCCAAGACCTCAGGTGCCCAGGTCACAGTCTGCAGTCTCCCCATCTTATCTCTGATATCAGTTATCCACTTTCATGGTTGTTTCCTGTACCTTGTCATCACTGCTACTATGATACCCCAAACATCATTTCAGGGACCCCACTCTCCCATCACACATTCCCTCTTGTCCTCATTAACTTTCTCTTGTACTTCTCACCTGACAATTCTCCAATGTGTTGAAGTTCTTCAACTCTTCTGTGCCACAGTCTCCTTACTACCCAGAGTGCCTTGACTTTCTTCTTGTCCCTTTTGGAACAAAGCTGGAACACCCCCAACTTCTGCTTCCTTCTGAATCTACATGCCTGGTAAACACACTAGCCTGGGGTAACTGAACTTTCCACAGAGACACACATCTTGGAGCAAATCACTCAAAAAGGTTGACTGGCCTCCTTTAAAATCATGATCACCAACTTCCAAGAGCACACTCTACTGCTGTACCACCTTTCTTTTTTTTTTCTTTGTATGTTAATTTTTTTAACACCTTTATTGGAGTATAATTGCTCTACAATGGTGTGTTAGTTTCTGCTTTATAACAAAGTGAATCAGCCATACATATACATATATCCCCATATCTCTTCCTTCTTGCATCTCCCTCCTTCCCACCCTCCCTATCCCACCCCTCTAGGTGGTCACAAAGCACCGAGCTGATCTCCCTGTGCTATGTGGCTGCTTCCCACTAGCTATCTATTTTACGTTTGGTAGTGTATATATGTCCATGACACTCTCTCACTTCGTCCCAGCTTACCCTTCCCCCTCCCTGTGTCCTCAAGTCCATTCTCTATGTCTGCGCCTTTATTCCTGTCCTGCCCCTAGGCTCTTCAGAACCATTTTGTGTGGTCCCACAATGAAAGTGATTTGCCACGTCACCCACTCACCCCACAGAACCCAGCAGTCCACACACCCTACCCCACAGCCTCTGAGGGCTTCACTCTTAAACATGCAGGGAGAGCCCAGGAACTAGGAACTTTTAGCAATGCCTCTGTCGTGATCGACAAGCTCAAAGGATTTCAGAGAATCCAAAGACAGAAAGCAGGAAACAGAAAAAAAAAAACTTTCAACTTGTAATTGATGTTTTCAATAGGCAGAGAAATTGTGTAAGTAAAATAAGAGTAGGGTGTAATAAGGGATCAGTCAGGGAGAGCAAGAACTTTTAGAAATTACACATGAGAGCAGAAATTAAAATTCCAAAACTTTTTGCATGATAATGATGAGGGAATATATTAATGAGAAGCATTTATAATAAGGAAAAACTGAAAACAATGTCCAACAACAGAGAATTTAAAATACATGCATATATGAACAAGGCAAAACCTTTTACTCTCCCTAAAACTGATGTCAAAAAGAAGTAAACTCAGGCTTCCCTGGTGGCACAGTGGTTAAGAATCCGCCTGCCCATGCAGGGGACGTGGGATAGAGCCCTGGTCTGGGAAGATCCCACATGCTGCAGAGCAACTGAGCCCGTGCGCCACAGCTGCTGAAGCCCACGTGCCTAGAGCCTGTGCTCCACAACAAGAGAAGCCACTGCAATGAGAAGTCCGCGCACCACAACGAAGAGTAGCCCCCGCTCGCCACAACTAGAGAAAGCCCGCACGCAGCAACGAAGACCCAGCACAGCCCAAAAAATAAATAAATAAATAAATTTTTAAAAAAGGAAATGCAACAGGAAATCATTAACAGTGATCATTTCTGGGTAGTGGGGTAAGTAATAATCTTTATTTCTACTTGAATCATTTTATATTTTTCAAAATTTCTCCAAGGTATACGTATTTGTAAAAAAAAAAAAATTTTTTTTTTACAAAACAAAATTGCCTTTATCTATGTCAGTATCCCACTGACCTGGGAAAGGTTATAGGAAATAAAAATACATTCCCAAAAGGAAAGAATGGTTCTGTGCCCTCCAGCAACAAGGAGCTAGGAGATGGTATGTGGGTGCCCAGCAGTTCTGCCGATCTGTCATACAGGCAATTCCTCGGTATTATTTTAATATTAACTATAAACTCTGTGCTTTGGCCTCTCCATCCCTGAAATAGGAATATATGTTTTTGAAATGACTGAAGATTTGTAAGAAAAATAATATCCAAAGCCCCACTTCCCAAGCATGATGGTGTATTTTCTGTCTTTGTTTCACATGTATAGAGTTTTTCATTTCCTTCTTTTTTACCATTTATATTTTTCAAGTTTTGCTAATAAAATTTCTATTCTAATGAAAAGAAAGTTATCTCTTCTTAATTGTACTTCTTTCATTATCTACAATTATTTGTAATGGTCTCAAAATGAAAACAACCTCAATATCCATTAGTGGGGGAATGAATTCATTGGGATATACTATACCCAATAGTGGAATATTACATAAAAAGGGAGAAGCTATTGATACATAAAGCAAAAGGATGAATATCAAAATAATTATCCTAAATGAAAGAAACAAGACAGAATACATACTGAATGATGTCATATATATAAAATGATAAGTAATCTATAGTAACAAAAAGCAGATCAGTGGTTGCCTGGGGATGGGAGGGAAGGAGATGTGAATTACAAAGGGGCACAAAGAAACTTTGGGGGGCAATGGATGTGTTTATGATCTTATTTGTGCTGGTGCTTTCATTATATATAACATATGTCAAAACTCATTGAATTGCACACTTTAAATTTGTGCTGTTTTTTTTTTCTTTTTTAAAAATTTTATTTATTTATTTATATATTTTTGGCTGTGTTGGGTCTTCGTTTCTGTGCGAGGGCTTTCTCTAGTTGCGGCGAGCGGGGGCCACTCTTCATCGCGGTGCGCGGGCCTCTCACTGTCGCGGCCTCTCTTGTTGCGGAGCACAAGCTCCAGACGCGCAGGCTCAGTAGTTGTGGCTCACGGGCCTAGTTGCTCCGCGGCATGTGTGATCTTCCCAGACCAGGGCTCGAACCCATGTCCCCTGCATTGGCAGGCAGATTCCCAACCACTGTGCTACCAGGGAAGCCCCTGTGCTGTTTTTTGTACCTCATTTATACCTCCATGAAGCTGTGAATAAAGAAGCATAGAGTGAATAATTTTAAGCAGTGTTTCTACAACCTTTGCCGATATTAAGAATCTCCTAGTGCCGTGGAAAGTCCACACACCTGGTTCTGCTGCTGAGTCCTCCATGGAGCACTAGATGAATTGTGCTTTCAACAAGGGTCCCAGGATTCTCAAGCTCAGGGCAATTGGGAAACCCTGGTACAAATTGGGTGGTAGCTGAGAAGGAGGTTTCCCTCATCTTGACCAAACCATCATCAGGTGAAGACAAATGAAACCACCACCATCAACACCAAGGGGAAACAAACTTATGATTTCCTAGTGTTTCACGTAAGTGCCTGATCCTTAATCACATGTAATACGTGTCCTACCCATCTCCCCTGCAAGAAGTTTCTCGGCTCCTCAGCATCTTCTATCATTGGATTAACTGGGATGAAAGCTGATGGGTGAAAAATGCTCTCCATAGAATCCATGTTATTGCAATTATCCAATCAAGATCCTGTCTCCTATAAAAGAAACGCAGTGAGAGAGCTCTGATCGACGTTTCATCTTGGAGGGTGTTTGCCTCTTTGTTGTTAAGGAGATTCATTTAATCAGGTAAAGGAAACTATGTGTTTTTTTTGTTTTTTTAAAATGGGAATTATTTATTTATTTATGGCTGTGTTGGGTTTTCGTTTCTGTGCGAGGGCTTTCTCTAGTTGCGGCAAGTGGGGGCCACTCTTCATCACGGTGCGCAGGCCTCTCACTATCGTGGCCTCTCTTGTTGCGGAGCACAGGCTCCAGACGCGCAGGCTCAGTAGTTGTGGCTCATGGGCCTAGTTGCTCCGTGGCATGTGGGATCTTCCCAGACCAGGGCTACGAACCCGTGTCCCCTGCATTGGCAGGCAGATTCTCAACCACTGCGCCACCAGGGAAGCCCCGGAAACTACGTTTTTAAAAATATATGTTGTGGTATGTTTGAAAGTCATTAAAGATTTTTTTTTTTCTTATTACTCGGTGAACTCAGGTATGTTTAAAAAAGTTCACTGACTATTGCAATTCCTCAGATGTGTTTCCTGTTTTGCCTTTTGTTTGTTTTTCCTTATTTGTTGATGTTCTTTGTATATAGGATCTTAACTCTTTATTTTTTATTTGTGTAAAATGTATTCCTCCAGTTGGTCATTTACCATAACTTGTCTGTAATGTCTCTTGACATTCAAGGAATTTTTTTTTTTCCTTTAAAGCATCTGTTTCACTTTTTCCAAGAAAAACTTGAAAGAGTTTATTTAGCAAGACTCAAAACATGTCTTCAACCTAAGGCTCTGGGGAAAAAAAGTAATAAAACCAATAGAAATGGAGGAGGGATTTAATAAGGAAACAAAATAAATTGGAAAACTGAAACCATGCTTGATAGATAAAAGTCAAAATTAGTTCTTTTTGTGTGTGTGTGTGTCTGGCTTTTTTTCACTTAGCATAATTTTTTTTTATACATCTTTATTGGAGTATAATTGCTTTACAATGTTGTTTTAGTTTCAGAGTTAGTTCTTGAGGAAGGTGACAAGTTGCTAAACCTGGGAAGCCAAAAAATTTAGCGTTTTATGAATGAGGCAAGAAATACAGTCAGATAAAAAGAATTATAAAAAAGATCATGTAAAACTTCATGCCAATATACTTGGCATTTTAGGCAAAACGTATGGTTTTCTTTCTATTTTTTTTCTCAACCTTTATTTAAACAAATGCTAATACATTAAATCTGTCCGGCCATATTTTAGAGTTTTTAAATTTGAAATATAATTGACATGCAATATTATTATGTTAGTTTCAGGTGTACTGCTGATATTTGCATATATTATGAAATGAACACCACAATAAGTCTAGGAACCATCTGTCCCAATACAAAGTTATTAAAATATTATTGACCATATTTCTCATGCTGCATATTACATCCCTGTGGCTTATTTTATAACTGGAGGTTTGTGCCTTTAATCCCCTTCACCTGTTTCACCCACCCACTTCCCACCTCCCTCCCTTTTGGCAACCATCCCTTTGTTCTCTGTATCCATGAGTCTGTTTTCATTTTGTTTGTTTTATTTTTTTAGATTCCACATTTAAGTGAGATCACGCAGTGTTTGTCTTTGTCTGACTTATTTCATTTAGCATAATACCCTAAAACCTATGGTTTTCTTAAATAAATTACCAAAGAGTGTTACCAAAAGTTACCAAAATTGAATCAAGGAAAGGTGGAAACATCAGAACAAACCAACCTTTTTAGAAGAAATGAGAAAGGTGGTCACACATCCACCTAAGTTGGCCTGAAAGGACAAGGGCTTTTAATTCTAAAAGCTTCCCAGTCATCTTACAAAAGCAGTGTTACCCTAACCTCAGCACCCATAGAAATCCTCCCGACAAAACTAAAAATATAATGTAAAATTTCTTAGAAACGTGAGCAAATCATGTCTTTTAAAAACCTTTAATCATGATAATTTTCAAACACTTAGAAAAGTTTTAAAAAGGCACAATGAACACTCCCTACTCTCCACTTAGGTGCAACACATTGTTAATATTTTGATGTAACTGGTACAGGTGTATGTAATTTTTTTTTTTGATTTGCTGAATCATCTGAGAATAAGTTGCAGACACCATGACATTCCACTCCTGAATTCTTGAACATGCATCTCCTACAGCTAGGGACATTCCCCTACAAATCTCAATACCACCTTTGCACAAGGAGATTACCCGTATGGTTTACTATAATAAGGAATGCTGATGATGGTTTATTTCAGGAACACAAGGATGGTTCTGTATTAGGAAAATCAATGAACTTCATCATAGTAACAAAAGAAAGCAGAAAGCCCCATTTATCAGCAAATGCTGAAGAGGTATTGGAAAAAAATTCCCTAACAATTCCTGATTAAAATTTCTTAATGAAGAATAGAAATAAAATATTCAAAAGAGAACAGCAAATGACAAGCATCATAAGGAATAGTTAAAACGTTTCCGTTAAAGGGAACGTACAAAACTCTGTTGTTTCTGTGTTCTCCATTGTGTTTGAGAGCTTCAACCTCTTTGATCCCAAGGACCATAATATTTTGGGGGAACAACTCTTATTTCCCATATATTGACTTCTTCTGGTGTTCAGCATAGATTAGTCACGATGGATGTAACATCTGGCATTTTTAAAGTGCTGATACTTCTGATAGCTACACCACTTTTAAAGGTATGCATTGAATCTAAACCTTCACCAACAGCATCCATGTGAAATACACATACACAAGCTCTTCATTAACACTCTGAAACTTCGCTTCATTTCTTTTCCTTCTTTAACTTGTTTTCCGTTTCATTCACTGCCCCCAGAATTGTGTCCTAATGTAGTGTTACGCTTTAAAGTCTTTTATTTATTTTTAAAAATTTATTAATTTATTTATTTTTGGCTGTGTTGGGTCTTTGTTTCTGTGCGAGGGCTTTCTCTAGTTGCGGCAAGTGGGGGCCACTCTTCATCGCAGTGCGCGGGCCTCTCACTATCGCGGCCTCTCTTGTTGCGGAGCACAGGCTCCAGAAGCACAGGCTCAGCAATTGTGGCTCACGGGCCTAGTCGCTCCGTGGCATGTGGGATCATCCCAGACCAGGGCTCGAACCCATGTCCCCTGCATTGGCAGGCAGATTCTCAACCACTGTGCCAACAGGGAAGCCCCTAAAGTCTTTTAAAAAACATCACAATATATAGTTCTCTGGGACAAAATTATGTATATAGATTTAATTTAAAATTTTTTCTGACCATAAGGTTCTTAATGTAAAATTTCTCCTGAACTGGGTTACAACTATAATAATATATATGTGATCAAAACAACATATTACAAACTATGGTATTAAATGTAAAAAGGGAAATTTGCTTAAGAGCTGCAACTCTAGTCACACAATGTATACATTTTTTCTTTTCTTTGCTCTCTTCTTGTCATTCTTTAGTACCTGTTTGCATGTAACTTACTGCTAGAATGAGACCAGGTTCAGGATGCATTCTCTTGTTACTTTTATTTTTCATAAACAGAAGCAAAAGCAATCTTGTTCACATACATAAAACGATAGGAATGGAAAGAGTCTGATTATAGCTGTGTCACTGAATTCTTTGAATTTTGTCAAGGTTACATGCAAAAAAATCACATAATGATCATCCAGCCAGCTTTTCTTATTGAGCTGGCAACTTCATTAATTCTTCCATTTTTTTGGTAACAGGTAAGAATAAGAGACATCTACTTGCAAAAGTGTTAGTTGCCCAATCATTAGGCATTCACTTTCTTAACATAAACACCTACATTTTGAATTGTGCCTATATTTGGTGCCCCAGGTATTTTAATACCCTGTGCATTGCACCGTAGCAAGATAAATATGAATGAGAAGCTTTGCTTCTGTGAAGAGGGAGAAGGGCACCTGCCAAAGGGATGCCCTGACTGCAGGCAGGGCAGTTGTAGGAAGGATCACAGGAAGCTGAGGATGTGAAGTCTGAGGAAGCTCCCTGACAATGAGCCACCTTGTTGGTCTTTGTGTCCCTTGAGGGTACATGTGTAGTATGTCACTTTGTAGACCAGTGTTCTAGGTAACATAATAAAATAGGAAAATTAAATGGCATATGTTGGGAAAATAATTCTTTTTTTAATATTTATTTTATTTATTTGGTTGCACTGGGTCTTGGTTGCTGCTCACGGTCTCCTTAGTTGTGGCTCGCCAGCTCCTTAGTTGTGGCATGCATGTGGGATCTAGTTCCCTGACCAGGCATCGAACCTGGGCCCCCTGCCTTGGGAGTGAGGAGTCTTAACCACTGGACCACCAGGGAAGTCCCCACATCCAAGTTTAAAATGAAGAGTTTTAAAATTCTTGCCACAAATTTAAATGGCTAGCTAAAAGTAATGGTACAAAAATTCAGCAGTTTTCCTTTATGGGTATAATTAGCAGTTAGAGAATTGATAAAAATCCCACTTAAAAAATATGTGCGTTTATACACGTACATGCATACATACAGAAATGAGTTGAGCAGAAATAAAATGTTAAATAGGAAATAAGCATAACATTATAATGAAGGCTATAAGGATGAATTCAATCAGTAGAGCCCTTTAAGGAGGAAGACGATGGAAATGTAACTTTTTCCTAAGAAATCATTTTGCTATAATACAATCAAAACCCCAGTCAATCTGTTGGTTGATGGGGAAACACTCCAACCAGATCATAAAACAGGATCTAAATCACTACAGTTTAGAAGTAGCAAAGGACTAGAAAATCTCAGCATGTGGCAAACCATGTCCAAGGATATATAGTTATTCCATATGATTAAGGTGGCATTTCTAAGTAATAGGGGAGGATAAAATATTCCACAAATGGTTTACATATACTTTTCTATTCCTTTGAGGGAAAATATAGATTCTCTATAGATTCTCATTCAAGCAATGTACAAAAATTACCAATGGATGAAAATGAATAAGGAACGTATCCACATAAGACTTCATAATCTTGAAGTCGGGCATTACCTCTTAAATGTTTTTTTTTTAAATGAAGGATAGTTGATTTACAATGTTTCTGGTGCATAGCAAAGTGATTCAGTTAAACATTTATATATTTTTTCCTATTCTTTTCATTATAGGTTACTATAAGATATTGAATATAGTTAAATGTTTCTTAAAATGTAATAAAACATGCCTAGCACCAGGATTCAATTGTCAAAGGGTATTATGCTTAAGACACCAAGGTAAATAATAATAATAAATAAAAGGGAGAAGAAACTCCCTTGACTTAGTTGAGATCGTGGCTCTTAAGCACATTAGTTAGAAACCATGTCCATCATCAGGTGGGTCCTGCATGGTCCAGAGACAGCAGGCAGCCCATCTGTCTGTTAAAATGCCAGTCAAGACAAGAGTTACGTGCTGGCTCTTTCCTTGACTCTGCCCCTCCCAAGCGGCCCTTGGAAGCCTGGAGAACTCAAGACTCCCCTTCAGTTCACTCAGGCAAGGACAGGAGCATCAGTGGGAAACATCTGGAAGTTTTCTGCTCTCTTGCAGGTCAAACGTTGCACCCGGCTCCTCCTACTTGCAGAGGAGAGGAAAACACAGGTCCCTGTGCTGCAGGTCAAAGTTCCCTTGTTATGTTTTGTCTGGAGTGCACGTTGCTTTTAACATGTATTCCATTACATCTGTGTCTAAACTTTCTTTGTGTTCCATTTAATTTATATCTAATTTGTATAATAATCCTAGAATATGACTATCAGCTTAGGCTGATAGTTCAATAAAATGCAACCCGAGTCTTCTAGCAAACCTCAGGTCTATGGGTCATGCCCCAATTCCATAGTGTTCTCTGGATATAATCTAGAAGTTTGTGATAGATGGTTTCATGAAGTTTACTGAAAGAAATAGTTAAAGGAAATTAAGAATAGGTACTCATCCTCCTGGATTTTCTGTCAGTCTTCTTTGGAAGTCAATTCCCAGGTTGTCCAGAAGGTAGCCCTTTGTTTTATACCATCAGGTTACTTGGTAACTCAGTGAATATAATTGAAAATTTGATCTGAAAGCACTGTCATGCCAAATGGGGAGACAGGTTCCTGTCAACCTTTCGATTTATCTAACCCTAACTTTTTCCTACCCCTCATCCTGCAGATAAGACTCATCATGATTCTAGCAACTCAAGCTCGTAGTCAGTGGACTTGGTTTCAAAGAATAATGCAAGAATTCCACAAGCGCATCTGTTTGTTCTATACTGGATTAATAATTTTGCTCCTTGAAATTGCTGTGGTGGCCTTTTTTGCTGATCATTTACCTTTCTCCCTCTCAATGACAATTATTGCTTCCGGCATTGTTTTTATCCTCATTTCTGGAGGGATGGTTTTGTATGGATTATGCCGAAACTCAGAATACGCCCCTCTTCGACCAGAAGAATCAGTGAGGCATCGAACTGCCCAGGGTCATCCTGAGGATTTTGAAACAGAGGCAGCAACAATCAGGACCTGGCTATAATATTATATTAAACCCAGATATCATTGGGTCTTTTAACCTTCTGAAAGTTCCTTGAGTATTGTTAAAGCAGAAATAAACTCTGGCTTCTAAAAAGTTTTGTTATCGGAGTTTGGAATGTGCTTGTTCTTTCTTGCGTGTATGGAATCTTTCTTCCTGCAGAAGTCTTCTCTCTCAAATTCTTGTTGGAACTAGTTTTGTCCTGCTTGTTTCTGCAGCTCCCAACCTTCTTGTTCTCTTCCTACTATCACTGAAGGTCCAGCCGCTGCCTCTCATCTGGGTCTTCACTGTCAACTCCAGATTTTTTTTTAAATTTATTTATTATTTATTATTTATTTATGGCTGTGTTTGGTCTTCGTTTCTGCAGGAGGGCTTTCTCTAGTTGCGGCAAGCAGGGGCCACTCTTCATCATGATGCGCAGGCCTCTCACTATCGCGGCCTCTCGTTGCGGAGCACAGGCTCCAGACACGCAAGCTCAGTAGTTGTGGCTCACAGGCCAGTTGCTCCGTGGCATGTGGGATCTTCCCAGACCAGGGCTCGAACCTGTGTCCCCTGCATTAGCAGGCAGATTCTCAACCACTGCGCCACCAGGGAAGCCCAACTCCAGATTTTAACAAGTACAGAGTTGACCCCTCCAAGACCACAGGTGCCCAGCTCACAGCTCTCCTCACCTGCCATGTCCTGCTCTTCCCCCACCGGATACAAAACATGACCATGGAGGTGGGTATCTTGTCATAAGTGCTATACCTGTGGGACCCCTAGAACATCACTGCAGGCACCTCATTCCCTCACCACACATCCCTCCTCACCACACATACCTCACCTATCATTCCTGAGTACTTTCTCTCCTTCCCTTCACAGGACAATTCTTGACTGTGATGGAGCTCTCCAACCCTTTGCTTAGGTCTCCTCACTCTCACAGTGCCTTCACCTTCTTCTTGTCCCATTTGGGCTTCTTCTTTTTTTTTTTTTTTCTTTTGGCTGTGCCGTGCGGCATGCAGGATCTTCCCCGACCAGGGATGGAACCCGTCCCCCCTGTGGTGGAAGCACAGAATCTTAACCACTGGACCGCCAGGGAAGTCCTGGGCTTCTTCTTGATGTCCAAGAAAACCAGAGCCAGGAAGCAGTTAAAGCAGTAAAATCAGTGTTTACTCAGGAACTATTGCAACAGGGGAGAGAGAAGAGACCTCAGCATAGAGCTGGGCTCAATTCTGAATATGACATGGTCAAGTGGGGTTTTATAGCCCAGGAGAAGGGTGGGGGGGTGGTCACTGGATGGAAAATTACTGAGGAAACATTAGGGGTGTGTGTGTATGTAGGGGGGTGATTCTGGCTAAACCAACCTAACAGGATTCTTGCAGAAGGCAGGCCAAGGTGATCAGACATCACCTGGGTGTGGGGGGTAGGGAGATGAGGAATTTGATCAGCCGTCAAGGGTGGCGGTTTCTCACTAAACTGACTTAGCGAGATTCCTACTCAAATTGGGTGATGCAAAGACCAACACAGAAATGCAAAATTTGAGTCCTGGTTGGGAAGAGGACTCAGAGGAGCCTTTGGTCAAGGAGAGACACTTTGTCATTAGGAATACCCCTAATTTTTTGCCCCTTCTAACCCTCCAGGCCTGGGGACATCAGAACTCCACTTAAGCTATCCACTGTGTACATGACTCTATAGAGTAGAGCAAGTCATGCCAAAACGTTGACTGGCTTCTTTTCAAATCACGATCACTGCCTCAGAGGGCACTGCCCACTTCTGTTCCACCTTTTTGAGGTGTCTCCCACTCTTTCAGCCCTAATGGAGAGTGAAATCTTGTTAATATAACTGACCAAAGAGAAGTTTTTTCTCCCTCAACAGATGTATAGGGGTCCCACAATGAAATGATGACTTATGCCACCTACTCACTTAATCACCCTACAAATCCCCCCAGGGCACCAGCCCTACCCGACAGCCCTGAGTGCCTCACTCTGAAATACGAAGGGAGAGCCCAGAAACTAGGACCTTTGAGGAATGTTTCTGGCATGATCGGCAAACTCGAAGGATTTTGGAGGATGTAGAAACAGTGCAGGGAGCAGCACACAGAAAAAATATCTTTCAACTTGCATTTAACATTTTGGACATGTAGGAAACAGTGTATAAATGGAGTAAGTATAGAGTGTTACAAAGCATCACTAAAAAAAAAAGAAAAACAGCAAGAGCTCTTGGAAATCAAAAATTAGGGCAAAAATTCAAAATCCAATACTTCTGTATCATACAGGTGAGGGGATAAAGTGAAGAAGAATCATTTACAATGAAAAATACTGGAAACAAGTCCAATAATTTTTTTAAAGATGCAATAGAATAAGATAAAGCAACATTTTACCATCCCTGAACTGATGTCAGAAAGAAGTAAACATAATAAGAAATTGCCGTTAAGGTGATTGTTTCTGAGTGGTGGGGTAAGTAATGAACTTTGTTTCTAGTTGAATTGTTTTGGATTTTCCCAAAGTTTCACTAAGGCTTTTTTATTACGTGGTAGTAAAAAAAAAAACTAAATGGTTTAAAAAATAAAATTGCATATATGTATGTACATATATATACATACATACATATACATATATAGATCGATCGATCGATCTATCTCAGCTGCTCAGTGAAACATTACAGGAAATGAAAATATACTCCCCCCAAAAGTGGCAAGGAGCTAGAAGATGGTAGCCAGCTTTTCTGCCGACATCGCATACAGACCATTCCTTGGTATTGTTTTAAACACAACCATAAACTTTTTGTCTTGGCTTTTCCACCACTGAAATGGGGAAACATCTCCATGATATTTTTGAAATATCTTGCACTTCTGAAATGGAAGTTCTGTAAGAAAATATATTCAAAGCCCAGCAACTCCCAAACATAAGGATGATTGGTTTTCTGATCATCTTTTTCCCAAATATATAGGATTTAAAATTTTTAATCTATATTTCTAGTCTATGTGTATTCAAGCTTTTGTCAATAAAATTTCCTTTTCAGTAAAAAATAGTAAACTGGCATTTATCCTATCTCTTTAATTTCCTAAATGATTTGTAATGGCCCCAAACTATAAACAACCTGATATTCATAAGTAAGAAAATGGATAAACCAACAGTGATATATCCATACCTTGCAACATTTCTCAAAAAGGAACAAGCTACAGATACTCAAAACAATACGGATGAATCTCAAAATAATCATCCTAAGTGAAAAAAAAAAAACAGAAAAGATTACATACTTGACACTGTTTACATAAAATGCAAGGTGATCTTTAGAAACAGAAAGCAGATCCAGCTGTTGCTTGAATATAGGAGGGAGGGAGGTATGGATTACAAGGGGACATAAGGAAACTTTGGGGGGCAATGGATATGTTTTTCTTACTTGTGCTGATGCTTTCATGGATATACACATATGTCAAAACTCATTGAACTTTACACTTTAAATTTGTGCTGTTTTTTATACTTCATTTATACTTCCATGAAGCTGTGAATAAATAAGCACAGAGTAAATGATTTTAAGCTGTTTCCTCAACCTTTGCTGATATTAAGAAGCCCCTGGTGCCGTGGAAAGTCCGTGCTCCTGGTCCCACTGCTGGAACCTCCATGAAGCACCAGGTGAATTGTGCTTTCAACAAGGGTCCCGGGAATTCTCAGGCTCAGGGCAGCTGGGAAACCCTGGTACAAACTGGGTGGCAGCTGACAAGGAGGCTTCCCTCATCTTGACCAAACCATCATCAGGTGAAGCCAAATGAAACCACCACCATTAACAGCTCAGGGGGCAAAACAAATGATCGTTTCCTAGGCTTTATTCATGACACATTATCCTTAACCACCGTATAACAAGTGTTTGTCACCAGTCTCTCCTTTAAGAAGTTTCTCAGTCCCCCAGCATCTTCTATCATTGGATGAACTGGGAGAAAGCTAAGCTGATAGGTGAAAATGGCTCTCCATAGAATCCATGTTATTGCAATTATCCAATCAAGATCCTGTCTCCTAGAAAAGCAACACAAAGAGCTGTGCTTAGCATTTCACCTTGAAGGGTGTTTGCTGGTTTCTGTTGTGAAAGAGCTGCATTTAATGCCAGGTAAAGCACGCAACAATTTTTTTAATATTTATATAGAAGTAGTGGTGTGATTGGAAGTCATTAAGAATGTTCTTTTTCTTATGACTAGGTAAGGTCAGGGATATCTTTTGAGATTCACAGAGCATTGCAATTCCTCAGATGTAGGTTTTGTCATGCCCTTTCTCAATTTTTCTATTTTTTTCTTAATTTGTGGTATTCTTTGTATGTAATGGATTTTAACTCTTTGTCTTCTCCCTGTTGAAAATAGATTCATCCCATCCTGTCACTTTAACTTCATCTCTAGTGTTTTTTTGTTTTTTTTCTTTATGGCAGCTGTGCTAATTTTTTTCAGTAAAAACTTAAACTTTTTTCTTTATTTAGCAAGATTGAAATTACACAAAACATGCATTCAACGTAGGAATTGAAAAAAAGTTTTTTTAAACATTGGAAACGGAGGGGGAATTTAATATGGAAAAATCTAAAATTAACCAATTGGAAAGCAAACACTGTGGTTAATGGATACAACTAAAAGCTGGTTTTTGGAAAAGGAAATTATTCTATTTGGAAATAGGTGAACACTGTCAAGCCAATAAAAAACTTAGTTATTATGAATAAGACAAGAAATATTGCACAAAAAATTATTAAAAAGATAATGAACAACCTCATACCTATATACTTGACATGTTGGGTTACATGAATAATTTTCTGGAAAACAGACATTACCAAAATTAAATTTAGAAAGGACAGAAACTCCAAACAGCCCATTTTCTTCAAAGAATTTTAAAAGTTGGTCACACATTCACCTAGGGATGGCCTGAGGAGCTGATTCCTTTGAGCTGTTGGAAAGCTTTTCAATTATTTTACAAAGGTAGATTTACCCTAGTCTCAGCACCCATAAAAATCCCCACGACAAAACTGGGGCCTTGTTTAAGTTTAAAACATATATGTAAAAATTCTTAACAACACAAGCAAATAAATTCCCATCTTTTAAAAAAAAACTTAGTCATAATAGTTTTCATTCACAAAAGTTTAAATAATCAAAAGACTGCTTACCCACACTTCATTTAGATGCAACAAATTACTTGGTCATAACTGTGGTACATGTGTATATAATTATCATGATCATTATTATTATTGGAATGATTTGAAAGTTGTAGACTTCATAACATTTCACCCTTAAACACTTGAACTTACATCTACATATAAGAGCATTCGCCTACAATAACCCACTTACGTGCAGGACAATTACTGAACAGTTTTAATATAATCAGGATGCCTATGAGGGTTTATTTCAGGAACACAGAGGTGAATCCAAATTGGGAAAGTCATCAAATGTCATTGTACTAATAAAAAAAGGCAGAAAGTCCCATTTTTCAGCAAATGCTAAGAATGTATTTGAAAAAATTCCCTAGAAATTTTCATCACAGTTTGTCAAGGAAGAATAGAAATGTTCTCTAAATGTGTGAAAGAGAATCAGCATTTGCCAAAGAGCATGAGAAATGAACAGAGGGTTTCCGAGAAATGTAATATACACAGTTCTATGGTTTCCAGTGTTCTTATTCGCCACTGTGTTTGAGATCTTCAATTTCTTTGATCCCAAGAACTGTAACATTTTCGGAGGACAATTCTGTCTTTCGTTACATATTAAGTTGAGTTCTAAAGCAGTTCATCATAAATTAAATTATTCACAGCGGATGCTTTGACATATTATAAATGTTGATGTTTCAAAGTAACTGCTACACCACTTTCAAATGAATGCATTGACTTTGAATCTTTAACTCCATCAACTGTTTGAAATATACATGAACTGAGCTCTTCATCAACAATCTGAAACTTCACATCACTCCTTTACTTCAACTTGTTTTTTATTCCATGCACTCCCACCTAGAGCTGTGTCCTAATGTAATACGTTATGCCTTAAATCTTTTTTGATCAACATATCATAGTTCTCTGCAGTAAGAGTGTGTGTGTAAGCCTAAATTTAAAATTTTTTGACTGTAAGACTCTAGGTGTTAAGTTTCTTCTAAGTTACAAATACAATTAGTATACATGTGATCAAAACAATGTACTACAAATCGTGTTATTAATATGAAAAGGACACTTGGTAAGGGCTTCATTTCCAATGATGTAATAATATGTTCTTTCTTTTTTTAAATATTTATTTAATTTGTTTGTTTTTATTATTGGCTGCGTCAGATCTTCATTGCGGCATGCGGGATTCTCTGTTGCGGCACACAGGCTTCTCTCTAGTTGTGGTCCATGTGCTCAGTATGTGGCGTGCGGACTTAGTTGCCCCGTGGCATGTGGGATTTTAGTTCCCTGACCAGAGATCGAACCCGCGTCCCCTGCATTGGAAGGCGGATTCTTAACCACTGGACCACCAGGGAAGTCCCTAATATGTTCTTTCTTTAATATGTTCTTTCTTTTTTTCTTTTCCCTTTTTAAAATTCACGGTTATATAGAGAATTCTCACTGCTAGGATGAGACCAATTTCAGCATCATTACACTTCTTGCTTTTATTTTTCACAGACAAACAAAAGAAACTTGTTCACACATATAGAGAGATGGGAATGTATAGTGATGTCACTTGATATTTTGGACTCCTTCAAGGTTACATGCAGAAATCACAAAATGATCTTTTATCGAGTTATTTTCCTGAGCTGAAAACTTCATTGATTCCTCCAGTTTTTAACAGCAAAAAAAAAAAAAAAAAAAAGTGACTTCTGCTTGTAAAACTATTTGTTACCCAGTTAGTAGTCATTTATTAAGATAGAGGTCCACATTTTGAGTTGTGCCTACATTTGGTACCCTGGATTTTTTTTTTTTTTTCCGCCGTGTTGGGTCTTTCATTTCTGTGGGGGGGCTTTCTCTAGTTGCAGAGAGTGGGGGCCACTCTTCATCGCGGCGCATGGGCCTCTCACTATCGCGGCCTCTCTTGTTGCGGAACACAGGCTCCAGACGCGCAGGCTCAGTAGTTGTGGCTCACGGGCCCAGTTGCTCCACGGCATGTGGGATCTTCCCAGACTAGGGCTCGAACCCGTGTCCCCTGCACTGGCAGGCAGACTCTCAACCACTGCGCCACCAGGGAAGCCCTGGATATTTTTTTAATACCTACTCTGATGCAATGCACCACAGCAAGATAAATATGAGAGGGATGATTTTCCTCTGAAGAGGGAGAAGGGCACCTGCCAAAGGGATGCCCTGATTGCAGGCAGAGCAGCTGTAGGAAGGACAACAGGGAGCTGAGGATGTGGAGCTCGATGGAGCTTTCCAAACATGAATGGATGGTCTTTGTGTCCCTTGAGGGTACATGTGGGTTCATTTGAAGACCACTGTTCTAGACAATGTAATAAAATAGGAAAACAAAATAGTAAAATGATTGGAAAAACTATTCGTATGACTGTATACCTAGAGAATCCAGGATTCAAGTGAAGAGTTTTAGAATTAGTGCAACAAATTTAAATGGCTGGGGATAAGCAATGGTATACAACTTTAGTAGTTTTCTTTTATGGCAGTAATTGCTAGTTAGAAATAGAACGGATAAAATTCTCAATCATTATATAACGTTAATCATGTCATTTGATATAATTATGTAATTGTGTTATACACAGAAACATAAATATTAAATAAGAAATGAGCATAAAACAGTAATGAAGACTAGAAAGATGAACTCAGGAGTGAGCCCTTCCTGAAAAGGAAGACTTCTTATAAAATATAATATCTTTCTAAGAAATTGTTTCTGTCACAATTTCAGTTATAAGCCCTGACTTTTCTTCGTGTGCCAGGAGAAGTCTAACAGACAGGTTGTTGGGGAATACTTTCAACAAGATCACAAAATGGGATCTAAAACAGTACAATTTGGGACGGGCAAAAGACTAGATATAAAAGGAAGATAGGGTGTCAAAACACATCTTGTAGTATAGAGTTATTTAATATGATAGGGGTAGCAGAATTTTAAAATAATGTGCAGGGATGAAATATTCCATAAATGGTAGAGGACTACTTGGCTATTCATTTAGGAGGGAATATAGAGTTCCTTTACATGCAAAAGTACAAAAATTGTCAATGGATTAAAATGAATACCATAGTTATTAAAATGTAATGCTTTATAATCTTGAGGTGGGGTATGCCTCTTAAGTGTTTCTTGAAATGTAACAAAATGTGCCAGCACCAGGATTTGTTGATCAAATGGACTATATACCTCAGAAACTAAAGATTAATAATAAGGGACTTCCCAGGTGGTTCAGTAGTTAAGACTTCGCCTTCCAATGCAGGGGGTTCGGGTTCAATCCCTGGTCGGGGAGCTAAGATCCCACATGCCTTGTGGCTAAAAAACCAAAACATAAAACAGAAGCAATATTGTAACAAATTCATTAAAGACTTTAAAAATGGCCATCAAAAAATCTTTAAAAAAAGATTAATAAAACTAATGATGGGGAGAAGTAAATCCCTTGATTCAGTCGAGATCTTGGCTCTTAACCACATTAGTTAGAAATCATGTCCATCATCAGGTGGGTCCTGCATGGTCCAGAGACAGCAAGTGGCCCATCTGTCTGTTAAAATGCCAATCAAGACAAGAGTTACCTACTCGCTCTTTCCTTAACTCTACCCCTCCCAAGTGGCCCTTTGGAAGTCTGGTGAACTCAAGACTCCTCTTCAGTTCACTCAGGCAAGGACAAGAGCATCAGTGGGAAACACCTGGAAGCTTCCTTCAGTCTTGCAGGTTGAACATTGCACTCAGGTAGGTCCTCCTACTGGCAGAGGAGAGGAAAACACAGGTGCCTGGGCTGCAGGTCAAAGTTCCCTTGTTATGTTTTGTCTGGAGTGCATGTTGCTTTTAGCACATATTCCATTCCATTCTATTCCATCTGTGTCTAAATTGAATAATGGGGCTCTTGCTTTGTGCTCCATTTCATCTGTATCTGATTAACAATCTTAGGTATACTGCCAAGTAATGTTGATATTCCCATAAAATGCAATGTGTGTTCTGAGTCTTTACATACCTGCTAGCAAACCTCAGGACTACATGATATACCCAATTCACTAGTGGTCTCTCTGAAAAGGATCCATAATTTTGTGATAAATAGCTTCATGAAGATATTGAAAGAAACATTTAAAATAAATAAGGATTAAATGCCAATCATCCCTGATTTTCTAGCAACGTTCCTTGGAAGCCAACTCCCAGGTTGTCTTAATCACTAGCCCTTTGTATTATATCACCAGGACACTCTAACTTAGGATGAATGGAATTTGAAACTTCATCTAAAAGCAAAGCCACACGGTCAACCTTTTGATTTATCTGAACTTAACTTTTTCTTCCTCTAATCCCTGCAGCTAAAACTCATCATGATCCCATCTTTTCAAGCTAATCGTCAGTGGACCTGGTTTCAAAGAATAACGCAAGAAGAGTTTTCACATAGATTCTGGATATGCTTCTATTTGTTCTATGCTGCAACAATAATATTGTTACTCGGAGGTGTTTTGATCACTTTGTTCTCTGGCCATACCCCTTTCTCCCTTCCAAAGACAATGATTGTTACCGGCATTGTGTTTTTCTTCCTCACTGGACTGATGTACTTGCATGAAGCTAACAAGATATCAGCTTTCATACAAGAAAAATTTTCAAGGAGTAGAAGTGCTCGGGATCCTTGTGAGGCTTTAGAAATGGAGGAACCAACAGTTATCACCTGACTGTAATATTATCTTAAACCTGGAAATCCTTGGGACTTGGGGCAATTTAAAGATTTAAATAGAAATAAACTCTGGCTTTTAAAAAGCTTATTTGATTTTGGAATGTTTCTGTTCCCTATTGCCTCTTTGAAATCTTCTTGCAGAAGCTCCTGTTCTTTCAAGGTTGCACCAGATAAATTAACCAATTTTCTCTTCCCTGTTTCCGCAGCTCGCGTCCAACGATCACTGAAGATCCAGCTGCTGCCTCTCGCTCTGGCTTTTCACGCAACTCCTGCAGATTTTCATGTGCACACAGTCGACCCACCCAAGACCATAGGTGACCAGCTCATGGCCCTCCTTGCTTGCAATGCCCTGATCTTGTCCATGGTCCCGTCCTGTAACTTTTCATCACTGTTACCTGTGAGTCTCCAAAACATCCCTTCAGACATCCCTTTCTTGCACCACACAGGCCCTATCATCCTTGGTCAATTTCCCTGGCATCCCTCACCTGACCATTCTCCAATGTGATGGTGTCGTCCACCCTTCTGATGCTGAGGTCTCCTTACTCTCCCACAGTGCCTCGACGTCTTGTCTCTGTTGGGCTTCCTCTTGGAATTACCTTTTCCTCCCCTTATAACTATACATTCCTGGTGACATGTGAACCTAATTGAACCAAGCTATCCCCCTGTGTACATGAATCCAAGGAGGTAATCACTCAGTAAAGGTGACTGCTTCCTCTCAATCATGATCATTCACCGAAGGGGAATCACCACTGCTGTCCTGCTTTTCTTATGTGTCCCCAGTCCTACAGTTCAGGCGGGAGATCGGAAGAATCTTTCCTAAGTTAACTGGCCAAAGAAAAACTGTTCCTTCTCCCCTAACATGTAGGGATCCCATAATGAAAACAGTGGCTCAACCTACTCACCATGGAAATCCTGCCCTTCAACAAGCCCCACTCAACAGCCCTGAAGTCCTCACTCTGAAATGAGAAGGGAAAGCCCAGAAACTAGAACCCTTTGGGAATGCCTCTGCGATGATTTGCAAACTCAGAAGACTTTAGAGGGCACAGAGAGTGCAGGGAGCAGTAAACAGAAATATCTTTCAACTATGTAATTGATGTTTTCAGACACTTAGAACATACTGCATAATAGAAACAACAATAGGGTGTTACAAAGGATCCGTAAGAAAAAAGCAGGAGCTCTTGAATTAAAAATGAGAGCAGGGACTTCCCTGGCAGTCCAGCGGTTAAGACTTCGCCTTCCAATGGAGGGGGTGCGGGTTTGATCCCTGGTCAGGGAGCTAAGATCCCACATGCCTCGCGTCCAAAAAACCAAAACATAAAAAAACAGAAGCAATATTGTAATAAATTCAATACTTTAAAAATGGTCCACATCAAAAAAAAAATCTTAAAAAAATGAGAGCAGAACTTAAAAATCCAAAAAAGTTGTGTATGATAAATGGGAAAACTGAAAACAATGTCCAACAATGGAGAATTGTTCAAAATCTTGATACAACAGAACAAGACAATGAAATATCTTACCATCCCTAACTGATGTGAAAAAGATAGAAACAAAAAAGGAAACCATCATTAATGGTGATTGTTTCTGGGAGATGGAATAACTAATGACCCTCTTTGTGCTTGGATATTTTATTTTCCCAAATTTCCCAAGATTCTGTAATCAAAAAAAAATGTTAAAAAATAAAATTTCTTATATATCAATATCCAGGTGACCTGGTTAAAGGATACAGGACTTGAAAGTACATTTCCAAAAGGGAGAATTCGTGTGCTGTCCAGCAGCAAGGCGGGAGAGCTGGCTGTGTGGATGCCAGCCGTTGTGACAATCTTTCATATTTGCTACATTTTTTTTAAAACAACTATAAATTTTTGCCTTGAATTTTTCACCATTGAACTATCGATACATCACCTAGATGTTTTTGAAGTGTTTTACACTTTTGAGATTGAAAATCTGTGAGAAAATAATATTCAAGTCCCCACCTCCCAAACATAAGGATGGTGCATTTTCTGACAGTCTTTTTCTCTATGTGCATAGGGTGTTTCTTTTCTCTTCTTTATTACCATCTCTCATATTCAAATTTTTCCTAGCGAAATTTTTCAAATGAAAAGGGAAAAGTCATTTCTCCTTCGTTGTACCTCTTTAATTATCTAAAATTACTTGTAATAGTCTCAACTGGAAACAACCTAAATATCCATCTACAGAGGGAATGGATAAACAAACTGTGATTTATCCACATAGTGGAATACTACTCAACATGAAAACAATCTGTTGATACTCAAGACAACATGAATGAATCTCAAAATAATTATTCTGAGGGAGCAAGCCAGACAGAGAAGAGTACATGCTGGATGATGTTTATATTTTATATTTATATAAAATGAAAAATCATTTCTAATGACAGAAAGCAGATTGGTGGTTGCCTGCGAGTGGGAAGGAGGGAGGTACAAATTACAAAGAATCACAAGCCAACTCTGGGGCTGATGGGTATGTTTATTTTATCTTAATTAAGCTGATGCTCTCATGGGTTCATACATGCCAAAATTCAATGAATTGTACACTTTAAATATGTGCTGTTTTTTGTACCTCATTTGTACATTCATGAAGCTGTGAATAAAGAAGCATAGAGTGAATGATTTTAAGCAGTGTTTCCCCAACCTTTGCTGATATTAAGAAGTCCCTGGTACTGTGGGGTGTCTATGCTCCTGGTCCCACTGCTGAGTCCTCCATGAAGCACCAGGTGAATTGTGCTTTCTATAAGAGCCTCAGGAATTCTCCAGCTCAGGGAAGTTGGGAAACCCTGGTATAAAGTGGGCGGTAGAAGAGAAGGAGATTTCCCTCATCTTGACCAAACCATTATCAGGTGAAGCTGAATGAAACTGCCACCATCAACAGACAGGGAAAAACAAACCTATGATTTCCTAGTGTTTCACACAAGTACATGATCCTTAGCCACTATATAACAAGGGTTTGTTACCAGGCTCTCCTTTAAGGAATGTTCTCAGCACCCCCCCACAGCATCTTACATCATTGGATGAATTGGGAGAAAGCTAAGCCGATGGGTGAAAAAGAATAGATTCTCTCCATAGAATCCATGTTATTGCAATTATCCAATCAAGATCCTGTCTCCTATAAAAGAAACACAAAGAGCTGTGCTTGGTGTTTCATCTTGAAAGGAGTCTGACTTTTTTGGTGGTTCAAGAGCTGCGTTTCATACCAGGTAAAGGAACCTACAATTTTTTGCGTATAACTGTAGTGGTGTGCTTGGAAATCATTGTCTGGATGCTCTTTTTATCATTACTAGATGAGGTCAGGGATGTCTTTTTAGATTCATTGATCATTGCAGTTCCTCAGATGTGAGTTCCCTGTTATGTCCTTTGTCTGTTTTTCTTTCTTTTTCCTTAATTTGTTGATGTTCTTTGTTTATGAAGGATATTAACTCTTTATCCTCTATGTGTGTAAAATATATTCTTTTAATTGGTCATTTACCATAACTTTGTGATGTCATGCCCACCAAGAGATTTTTTTTTTTAAGGCATCTCTATTTCATTTTTTGAGTAAAACATAAGTGCTTTCCTTACTTAGCAAGACTGAAAATATGCATTCAGTCTAAGAAACTAGAATAAATAAAATCAATGGAAATAAAGGAGGAAATTTAAAAGCCTAGATTAAATTCAAAATCAAGTACAATACCACACTGATGGGTAAAACTAAAAGCTTGCTCTTGTAAATGGTGACAAATAGATCAACTCTGTCAAAACAAACAAACAAAAAAAAAGTGTATTTGGTGAACAATACAAGAAATATAGTCAGGTAAAAAGAATTATTAAAAAAAGGTAATATACAACTTCATATCAAAATACCTGATAATTTAGGTTAAAGGGATGGTTTCCTTGAAAAGTTACCAAAATGGATTCAAGAAGCGACAGAAAGTTGCAGCAGGCATATAAATCACTCTAGAAGATATGAGAAATGTATTCACACCTCCACCCTAAGAGCCCGAGCGGCCTATTGCTTTGCGCTCTGGAAGCTTTCCAAAGGCACCTTTTTCAAAAGGTAATGTTACCTCAGCCCCAGCACCCATAAAAATCTCCATGATGAAACTGGGGCATAGTCTAACTCAAAAACCTACATTGTAAAGTTCCTAACATAATGAGCAAATAAAATCTTACCTTTTAAAAACATTTAATCGCAATTTCCAAGTGTTAAACAAAATGTTAAAACACAATGAACACTCATCTACCCTCCTTAATATCAACAAATTAACATTTTGTTGTAACTTTGGTACATGTTCACATCATTTGTTGCTATTATTATTATTATTGCTATTATTATGGTTTGCCGAATCACTTGAGAATCAGTGGCAGACTTTACGAATTGCATGCCTAAATGCTTGAACATGCCTCTCCTGTGAAGAAGGGCCTTCTCCTACAAAAACTGAAGACCACCTTGATTAATAAAATTACTTGTACCATTTAACAAAGATGGCCATGAGTATTTATTTCAAGAACACAAGGATAGGTCTAAATGAGGAAAATTGATAAACTTCATCATATTAATAAAGTAAAGCAGAAAGTCACATTTACCAACAGTTGCTGAAAATGCATTTGACAAAATTCCCTAGCAATTTCTTATGACAAATTCTCAAAGAAGAATGGAGATGCTGATTCTAAAAAAGAGAATCTGCTAACAGCAAAGAATGTAAGAAATGGTGAAATAACCAAAGCATTTGCGCTAAAGGTAATCTACGAAGCGAGGCAGTTTTCAATTATATTCTCCTTGTGTTTGAGCTCCTCAATTTCTTTGATCTCATGCATCATAATATTTTTGGAGACAACTCCATAGTTACTTGTACATTAAGTTGCACTTCTAAAGGTTTCCATCATGTTAAATAGTCACAAAGAATGCACTCTCTGGAATTTTGTAAATGCTGACCCTTCAAAATAACTGTTATACTGTAACTGAAAGTGGGGTCCGGCTGCTCGCTGCTTAAAAGCCAATAAAGAGGCAAGGTTGGTGGAAAGGAAAGCTTGCTTTATTTTGGATGCCGGCAACCTGTCCAAAGGCCGGCTCCCCCCTCGCCCCAATAGTCATGGGGCAAGAGCTTTTATAGGTGAAGGGAGGGGGCTACACGCAGAAAGAGCACAGTCAGCTCTGAAATTGGTCATCGGTGGTCTGATCAGTGTCATCTTGATTGTTTTAAGTACAGTTAATCTTCAGTTCCAGGGTCGGTTTGTTTCCATTTCCTGAGGCCAGTTCTTGCAACTGTGGCAGCTTATGTCATGGCTACAGTCTGGTCATCAAGTAATTAACTTCTTCCACCTGGTGGAGGTTTCAGTATCTATAAGACAGCTCGCAGGATAAGGCTCAGAATATTATCTATAGCCCTCGAAGAGGAACTAAAGGTCCTTGACTATGCTTAATGACTAAACTATTATTATTTAGTCTTGTTGGACTTTTTCCTTTGTTTCTGCATTTTCTCACTTCTCTGATTAAACTTATTCTTTGTCTAAAGTTTTTCCACAGACAAAAGGCAGGCAGAGGACATGGGAGGGAAGGACCACAGGGTCCTGCTCCGTCTCAATACTATTTTTATTTATTTATTTATTTTATTTACCACTTTAACCTTTTTTAAAATATTTATTTATTTATTTGGCTGCATCAGGTCTTAGTTGCAGCACACGGGATCTTCATCACGGCATGCGGGATCTTTCGTTGTGGTGCTTGGGCTTCTCTCTAGCTGCAACTATGGGCTCCATAGTTGCAGCACGTGGGCTCTCTAGTTGTGGCGTGGGTGCAGCATATGGGATCTTAGTTCCCCGACCAGGGATCAAACCCACGTCCCCTGCACTGGAAGGCAGATTCTTAACCACTGGACCACCAGAGAAGTCCCCTTAATACTACTTTTAAATGTGTATATAAATTTGAATCTTCACCACCATCATGCATTTGAAATACACATAAACAAATTCTTCTTTAACAGTCTGAAGTTTTTCTTCATTTCCTTTTCTTTAATCTGTTCTTCCATTCCATTCAATCTCTCCTGAAATGTATCTTAATGTTATGCTTTCAAGTCCTTTTTGATCACCCATATCATTGTTCCCTACAACAAAGGTATATCCATATAGATAAACTTGGATTTAAGGCAAATTCTTCTGACCATGACGTTCTAACAGTAAAACTTTTTCTGAACTAGTTTACAATTACGATTAGTATATGATCAAAACAACATTGCTATGGTCTGAATGTGTCTCCCCCAAATTCATATGTTGAAATCCTACCCGCCCCACAAGGTGATAGTATTAGGAGGTGGGGCCTTTGGTAGGTGATTAGGTCATAAGGACTGAGATCTAATGAGTGGGATTAATGCTCTTAGAAAAGATCCCACAGGGACTTCCCTGGTGGCGCAGTGGTTAAGAATCTGCCTGCCAATGCAGGGGACACGGGTTCCAGCCCTGGTCTGGGAAGATCCCACATGCAGCAGAGCAACTAAACCCGTGTGTCACAACTACTGAGGCTGCGTGCCACAACTACTGAAGCCCGTGCACCTAGAGCCCGTGCTCTGCAACAAGAGGAGTCACTGCAATGAGAAGCCTGTGCACAGCAACAAAGAGTAGCCCCCGCTCGCCGCAACTAGAGAAAGCCCGTGCACAGCAGCAAAGACCAAATGCAGCCACAAATAAATAAATAAATAAATAAATTTATTAAAAAAAAAAAAAGGAAAAATCTGCAACCCAGGAGAAGGTTCTCACCGGTGTATGCTAGCACCCTGATCTCAGACTTGCAGCATCTAGACGGTGATCACTACATTTCTGCTGTTTATAAGCCATTTCTGTGGTATTTTGTTATAGCAGCTCCAATGGACTGAGAAAAACATATTATAAATTTGTTATTAAACATGCAGAGAAAACTTTTAAGAACTGCACCTCCAAAGAATATGTGTACCTTTTTCTTTTGTTTTCGTTGTTTTTTTAAAAAAAAAAATTTAATTAATTAATTAATTTGTTGGCCGTGTTGGGTCTTCGTTGCTGCACGCGGGCTTTCTCTAGTTGCGGCAAGCGGGGGCTACTCTTCATCATGGTGCGTGGGCTTCTCATTGCGGTGGCTTCTCTTATTGCCAAGCTCAGGCTCTAGATGCACAGGCTTCAGTAGTTGTGGCTCGTGGGCTCTAGAGCGCAGGCTCAGTAGTTGTGGCCCATGGGCTCAGCTGCTCCGTGGCATGTGGGATCTTCCCGGACCAGGGCTCAAACCCGTGTCGCCTGCATTGGCAGGCGGATTCTTAACCATTGAGCCACCAGGGAAGTCCCATGGCTTGGTTTTTGGCTCTCTCTCTATCCAATGACCTTTTGGCTTGTCCAGACCTTATCACCCATAACACAGTGCCCTGAATTCTCACTTTTAGTCATTCCAATATCTTAGGTCCTTTGTACTATTGTTCCCACTGTTGAAATTCTTTTCTCATGAGACCTCCAACTCAAAAGCTCCCAATTTTCTCACTTTCCATGAATCTTCTAGTGCCTTCCCCCCTCATCTGACTGAGACCCCATATCCCACCATCATCGCTCCCTTTCAAATACCCTCCAACTCTCCTTATCTCTCTACCTCCACTTGCTTCCTAAAATATATGAAACTTGGTCAATGTAAGAATTTATTTCTTAGATGTCTGTACTGAGGCAGCAAAACATTATGCTTTAACTGACTCATATTGATCTAAAATCAAGGTCACCCATGTCAACTGGGCATCAGACTTTTTGTCCATCCTTCTTACCAGCCCCCAACTTCTCATGGGAGATTGGGAGATTCTTTTCTCAGGAAACTTACCACCTTAAAAAGAAGAGACCTAGGCTCCCTCAGTGAAAAGTTGGTTGGCCTTTTTATGCTCCTTCTGTAAAGTTCACCAGTTGACAAGGCTGTTCACAGAGCTCCTGATTGGCTTTTCGATGCTTTATTCTTAATACAGGGAGCAAAGAATTACAGACATCTAAAGAAAGCCCTACTGTGAACGAGCCACCCAAACAAGAAGAAAAAAATGGAACTAGGAAAGAACAAAAACAATGCAGGATGACTTCCAATTTCCAACAGAAAATAAATTCCTACCTAAAAAAGCTATACCCAGCAAAATTATCAATCAAATGTGAGGTTAGAAGAGAGATGTTTTCAGACATGCAAGGTCAGAAACATTGGCTTGACATGTACTCTTTCTCAAGAAACCTCACAGAAACAAGTCCTGAAACCAACGAAGTAAAAGCTTTTTATTGAGATAGGAGATGCAGGGAGATTACACACTCTGCCCAAGGCTTTTCAGCTCTCTTCAAAAAGTCAAACCTGAGCTTTCTGGTTCTCAGTCCAGTGCTTATTTCACTAGATCACACTTTTTGCAATATTTGACTCAATATAATTGTGAGTTTTAGAATACAAGATTCTTTTTACATTGTTACAATGCTAAAGTAGGATTTCCAGTTGGTCATTGCATTTAATATTATTTAAGCACCAAAATAAAATAATCTTATAGGCCTGTTGTGGTTTCCTTGACATGTCAAATGCTACTGTCACAAACGAGTCCATGTATAACTGGTGAAATCTGGTCAATGTCTGTCTCGGTTTTTTTTTTTTTTTAATTTTATTTATTTATTTATATTTATTTTTGGCTGTGTTGGGTCTTTGTTTCTGTGCGAGGGCTTTCTCTAGTCGTGGCAAGCAGGAGCCACTCTTCATCGCGGTGCGCGGGCCTCTCACTGTCGCGGCCTCTCCTGTTGCGGAGCACAAGCTCCAGACGCGCAGGCTCAGTAGTTGTGGCTCACAGGCCTAGTTGCTCCGCGGCATGTGGGATCTTCCCCGACCAGGGCTCGAACCCGTGTGCCCTGCATTGGCAGGCAGATTCGCAACCATTGCGCCACCAGGGAAGCCCTCTGTCTTGGTTTTGATAGTATAATACACTAACCCTGGGAGAGGCTGGGGAAGAGCACACGGGACTTCCCTATACATTTCTTAGCAACCTCCTTTGAATCTATAATTATTTCAAAGTAATAAGTTAAAAAAATAAGTAATATTAAAACACAGACTATTAACATTTAAAAACCCAAGGTCAGGTTGTCTAATTTTACATTGGAAAGAAACTCCCGAAATGCTACTGTAATTATAAGAATTGGCCACAGGGTGTCACTAGTGGTCTGCCATAGCCCTCTGAAATTTTTTTTTTTTCCCCCTCTCTCTATATAAGACGTTATTCAGGAAGAAAGGACTTGCTTCATTTATTTTGGGGGGGGGGTTTACAATTTCTTTTTTTATGTATTTTGTTTTTCCTTTTATTTAGATATAATTGGCATACAGTACTGTATAAGTTTAATGTGTACAGTGTAATGATTTGGCTTACATACCTCATTAAACAGTTATCATAACAAGTTTGGTGAGCATCCATCACCTCATATACATACAAAATTAAAGCCATAGAAAAAATTTTTTCCTCGGTGAGAAATCTTAGGATTTACTTTCTTCACTTTCCAATATAACATACAGCAGTGTTAATTATATTTATCATGTTGTACATTAAGTCTCTGGTACTTATTATCCTATGACTTGACGTTTGTACCTTTTGACCACCTTCATCCAATTGGCCACTTAAAGAATAAAGAATATATAACTGCCATATTCAAACATAGTTTTTTCTGACTGGGAGCACTGGGAAATCCCAATATCCCACTCTTTTTCTAGGTGAAAACACAGAAACCCCTAAGAAAAGGAATAGAGTTTAAAGAAAGCAAATGGGACAGTCTCTAGAGGAATTTCACTTCTCAAAAGTGTGGTCCATGGACCAGTAGTGCTGGCATGGCCTAAGAATTTGTAAGATGTCCAAAAACCTCAGGCCCGACCCCAGGTATACTGAATTAGATTCCTAACAAGCTCAAAGTGTCAACGTTGCTGGTCCACCGACTACACTTTGAGTCGTAAAAATCTAGAAGAGACCAAAGAAAATAAATGGAGGCCTGGAAAATACCAGCTGCTGCCAGTACAATAAAACCGTCCTGGGACTTCCCTGGTGGCGCCGTGGTTAAGAGCCTGCCTGCCAATGCAGGGGACACGGGTTTGAGCCCTGGTCCAGGAAGACTCCGCATGCCGCGGAGCAACTAAGCCCGTGTGCCACAACTACTGAGCCTGCGCCCTAGAGCCCATGAGCCACAACTACTGAGCCCGCGTGCCACAACTACTGAAGCCTGTGTGCTTAGAGCCCGTGCTCTGCAACAAGAGAAGCCACCACCATGAGAAGCCTGTGCACCACAATGAAGAGTAGCCCCTGCTCGCCGCAACTAGAGAAAGCCCAAGAGCAGCAACGAAGACCCAACTCAGCCAAAAAAAAAAAAAAAAAAAAAAAGAGTCCTAATTTGGAGCTCACTAAATCGGAATTATAATTTTAACTTGGATTGGATTAAATATTACAAGTTGATGGTTCATGCAAAATGCATAATTATACCCACAAAATATGTTTGCACATATATGTGTATACACATAAAATATGTAAATTGTATTCCATGTTTATTATACATCAAACTTTGGTCCAATCTTGCAAAACAAAGTTTAGTGATAGCTCGTTTTAGAAACTTAGACCGAAACATCAATAATGGTTTACACTAACCTGTTGATTTTTTAAATAAAATGGTATATTCTATGATCACTTAAAGATTTTTTTTTTTTTGATGTGGACCATTTTTAAAGTCTTTATTGAATTTGTTACACTATTGCTTCTGTTTTATGTTTTGGCTTTTTGGCTGTGAGGCATGTGGGATCTTAGTTCCCCAACCAGGGATCAAACCTGCACCCCCCTGCACGGGAAGGCGAAGTCTTAACCACTGGACCACCAGGGAAGTCCCCTCTATGATCATTTAATAATTACTGAATTCCAAGAAGATACCTGGTGTCACCTTCTTTCTTTAGATTGGAGTTGCTGAAATGCCTAAAAGCAGATAGTTTCAAATGTTACCAGGATGTTCTCATTCTGAAGTAAAGCTTTCAGGGTTTAATGGGGAAACATTTTCCTTTTTTTCCCCTAGCACTTTTACTTTTTAATCTCTTGATATTGTGATTGTTTAGATCCACCTTATTTTCTTCCTGCAGTTCATGAATGCTGTTCACTTTTCCGATATCCTTTCTCAACTTTTGCATTTGACCTATAATATTCTAGTATTCCTCTGGGGTCTTTTGCCTTCCAAAATGGATTCTTAGTATGAATGGCTTTTATCTATAAAATTAACAGTTCTTCACTTTTTTTTTTTTTTTTTTTAAAGATTTATTTATTGATTAGCTGATTGATTGCTATGTTGGGTCTTCGTTTCTGTGCTAGGGCTTTCTCCAGTTGCGGCAAGCGGGGGCCACTCTTCATCGCGGTGCGCGGGCCTCTCACTATCGCGGCCTCTCTTGTTGCGGAGCACAGGCTCCAGACGCGCAGGCTCAGTAATTGTGGCTCACGGGCCTAGTTGCTCCGCGGCATGTGGGATCTTCCCAGACCAGGGCTCGAACCCGTGTCCCCTGCATTAGCAGGCAGATTCTCAACCACTGCGCCACCAAGGAAGCCCAAGTTCTTCACTTTTTAAAAGCTATTTTACTTCATAGCCTTTTAGGAATTTACTTAATTGTTTTTATGAAGTAAATAATTTCCAGAGCTTCTAATTAAAAAACAATTTTTTTTTGGTAAAAAAGCACATAACACAAAAATTTCCACCAGAACTGCTACTTTTGTTTATTAAACGTGTTGAACTTTGTCACAGAATTGGCTTCTTTGAAGGACAGTTTGCTCCCAGTTTGCTCCCTGGCTGATCACTTCTTATTGTTGACTTTTCCTTCCTTGTCTTTGCATTTTGTTGCCCGAACTTTTCTCTGATCTTATCAGTCTCTGCTTTATTTCCTCCTGGGAGGATGAATTCTATCACAGGCACATCTCAGTCACAATGGATAGAATGTTATTTGATAATTGCTTGATTTTCATAACTAAATATAAAATGTTACAAAATACTAATTCAAAAAGATACATGCACCCTAACTCATAGCAGCGTTAGCGTTATTTACAATTGCCAAGGTATGGAAGCAACGTAAGTGGCCATCAACAGATGAATGGATAAAGAAGATGTGGTATATACATATACAATGGAATACTACTTAGCTGTACAAAAGAATGTAATTTTGCCATTTACAGCCACATGGATGAACTTGGAGGACATTATGCTAAGTGAAATAGGTCAGACAGAGAAAGACAAATACTTTATGATATCACTTACATGTAGAATTTAAAAAATACAACAAACTAGTGAATAAAACAAAAAAGAAGCAGACTCACAGAAACAGAGAACAAACTAGTGGGGAGGGGGAAGTGGGGAGGGGCAATATAGGGGTGGGGAGATAAGGGTTATTATGGTATTATATGAAATCATGTGTGTGAAACTTCTGAAAATTATAAAGCATTATATAATTTAAAGAATCATTCAATAAAAAATTTTAAATAGCTTAGAAAGCTTAATGAAAAGTTATAGCCTTTTAATTGTAACAAAAACTCTATATAAAACCTTAGAGAAAAATATTAATGCCATATATACTTTAAAGGAACCCAAATGTAAAACTGAATAAATAGATATACTTTAATATTGAATAGAAATAGAAAATATTAGAATATATAAATATGTATGCATATGCAATTAAAAACATATATATAAAATGTTGCATGCATCCTTTTTGACTTTCATGTCTTCCAAGAGCCTTCATGCTCATGGAAATCTTTCAAGGTGGCCTTTTACTTTTATTTTTATTCTTTTTTGGCCAGGTGGCATGAGGGATCTTATTTCCCTGACCAGGGATCGAACCTGCGCCTCCTGCAGTGGAAGCGCAGCATCTTAACCACTGGACCAACTGGAAAGTCTCTCAAGGTGGCCTTTTAAATTCCCCTTAGGATCTCTCTGTTTCAGAGCAGTGGGTATCAAGGAGCATGTATTCATAACCAATGTCTTTCTATCTACCACCACCCATCTGATCTGCTGTACTTTGGATTAATTTCTTACTAACAAACTGTCTTTTTTAGAGAGTATTTATGTAGCAGTGGGACACGTTTCTCAGTAAATAGCTATACATCAATAAATACTAATGTAGTCAATGAAATATTTATTGAATATCTGTGTTCCAGTCTCTATGGGATATGATGTTGAGGAAAAAAGATACAGTCCCTACCCTCACGGGGCTTACAGTCTAGTGAGGGAGACAAACATGAATCAAATCATATACAAACAAATGTAACCTTGCACTTGTGTCCAGTTACAAGCGGAGGGAGGTACACGATACGCTGAGTGCCTCTGCTGGGCAGATTTGATCTATCTGGGAAAGTTAGGGAAGGTATCCCTGAGAAAGTGTCACGTGGGGAGGAGGAGGCCATGAGTTCAGCTTCTGAGATGCTGTGTTGGAAATGTTTCTGAGATATCTAAGAAGAGATACTAAGTAGGCAGTTGGACTATATTTTGGGTATGGGTTCAGAGGACTGATCTGGGCTAGAGATGTACATGGAAAAGCCATCAGCGCATAAATGACAGTGAAAGCCAGAGCTATGAATGAGATTGCCTAGGAGAGTAGAGAATTGGAACAGAAGAAGACCTATATCAGTTTATTATTTTACTAGAAATAGAGTCCCTGTTTTGGACATAGGTACTATCCACTCATAACCTTCTTTAGGTACCAGCACTCCTCCTTGGAGGAACTATCCTTCTCTGTTTCTTGGTGGGGTTGACACCATCCCCAGTTCCAGGGGTGAGTATATAATTGAAGGCCAAGTCATCACTGTCTAACACAATTGTATACAATGTAAGTGTATGACAACACAATTGTATAACATCCCCCTGGTCTCAGTGATTGATTCCAGATGGTCATATGACCCAGTTCCGGCCAGTGAGAGTCAGGCCTTGGATATTTGTGGGACTTGTTGTGGCGGCTGCTGAGAAGATGCCCCATAAGCCTGGAATGCCCCTACAAGGGGAGCACCTGCCTGAGAATGAAAAGCAGAGTTGACAGATGGAGAAAGACTGGGTTTTCTTGACATCGAGGCTGGCTTTACCTGGATGATGAAGTTACATGTGCTTATAAATTTGTTTTCTGCCTTAATCTAGGGTAAGCAGGATTCACTAGTTAAAGATCATGGCTACTAAAAAATTCTTGACATACCCATTCATGAACTTCTTTAAAGAAAATGCCAGTAAGGAATTCCCCAGTGGTCCAGTGGTTAGAACTCCAAGCTTCCACTGCCGGGGGCCCGGGTTCAATCCGTGGTCGGGGAACTAACATCCCGCAAGCCACATGGCTCGGCCAGAAAAAAAAAAGAAAGAAAGAAAGAAAGAAAGAAAATACCAGGAAAATATTGTGCTGGAGAAGGAACTCGCCCCCCAAAAGGTAACTGAATCACTAAGATTTTGGGTCCCCCTGATGAGAGGGACTTCTTTGCTAGAATTTGATGTCCTCCCAGAAAGAAAGGTGTCACACTACTGTAATGTTCACTAGGGATAAACCAGCAGACTTGAAACCAATTCCCCTGATCAAAGCTGAGGAAAAGCAAGACAGACTTTGTGCATACTGTAGATGAGATGAAGAAAATTAACATTTGAACTGAGAATAAAAGAAAGCTCTTACAAAGTCACGTTGAACCCAAGAATGTTTAAAACCTAGTTAGATATGTTGGGCTTCCCTGGTGGCACAGTGGTTAAGAATCCACTTGCCAATGCAGGGGACACGGGTTCAAGCCCTGGTCCGGGAAGATCCCACATGCCGTGGAGCAGCTAAGCCTGTGTGCTACAACTGCTGAGCCTGTGCTCTAGAGCCCGCGAGCCACAACTACTGAGCCCGTGTGCGACAACTACTGAAGCCTGTGCACCTAGAGCCCATGCTCCGCAACAAGAGAAGCCACCGCAATAAGAAGCCTGTGCGCAGCAATGAAGACCCAATGCAGCCAAAAAAAAAAAAACCACCTAGTTAGATATGTTTATTCTAGAAAAGAAACAAGAGATTTAAGTCCATCCTGTAATAAGTTTGTCTGAAATACATGAAAGATTTTTTTTTGTATTTCCATAGGAATATAATTAATTTATTTATTTGGCCACATGGTGCAGCATGCGGGATCTTAGTTCCCCGACCAGGGATTGAACTTGCGCCCCCTGCATTGGGAGCGTGGAGCCTTAGCCACTGGACCGCCAGGGAAGTCCCTATATTAATTTTTTTGGTTGCAACATACACACACACGCATGCTCCTAGAAACATCTCTCCTAATGAAGACACATGCCTTAAATATCATGCCTGAAGGATGGATGCTGAATGTTAGGGAGAAGAGCTGGCTCAGGGTTTTTTTGTTTTGTTTTGATATTTAAAATTTACAGCACAACCAGATGACCATGATTCAGATTTAGAATTTATTCACATTTATTCCTTTTTGCAAATGTCTTTAAAATACATTCATTTAAATTTTTGCTATAAATCAGTCTAGAGCAGCAGATGTAGGTCTGTGCTAAGTACATTTTATAACAACTTCACAGAAGGGAAAAATGGCTTTGGACATGTTTTTGGAAACATTCGTGTGGTTACTCAAGGGAGAACTTGTACATTTTTTATATTTATGGTTTCTGCAATTTCCTAATAAGCCTTGGCACCCTGCCAAAGGCTATAAAAGTCTGAGTAAAATTTATGATCCTTCAACATGTTTAAAAAAAAAAACACTCTATTGTAGATTAGTTGGATTAAAGGAGCCTGACAGCAATTTCCTTTAATTGAAGCAGAAAGTATCTTTTAAACCGCAGTGTCCGTGGTAAGTTTTCTTCTGATTTCATGTTAATTCTCCTCATATACACATGTCCTGAGAATCTCACATGTTAAAAGACAAAGATCTTGGACCCTACATCTTACAGATCAGGTTCCCTTAACCTGTGTTTTTGGTTCATCATAGGGGTCCCTGTGCTTTCCTGTTCTAATTATCTATTTCCCAAGCCCACCTCTTGGGGGATCAAACAGCAAGTTTAATTTTAAGTATCTTGAGTGTAGGAACCGTGACTTGTAGGTTTTGGAATTCAGCAAACTGCCCTGAATGTAGTTGGCACTTATATTTGTTGAACAGATGAACGGAGCTCCCTGGATCCCATCCACCATTCCAGAAGGACCAGTTCCAGGTGGCTTGAGTCCCAGAGGCTGGAGGCAGTAGATATTATGGGCAAGATTAATCAGAGGATGGGGGAGGAAAAGCCAGCTGAGAACAGGTATGGAGTGGAAGACAGAATGCATGGAAAAGGGACTCCTGTATTCCCAACTCAGGGCAGAAAGAAGTTGGGGAAAGAATTGGAAAGAATTCCTACTGGGAAGGCAGCACTCCTGATTTCTCATGCTCCTCTATCCCCAGAAGCTACTAGGAGTTGGATCAACTCTTTTTCTGAACGTCAAATGTGTCTCCTCAAATAAAAGCAAGCAACTGTGCTATACATTGTGGCACTAAACTTACTATGGGGGGGGGAGGGGAGCTCCAAAGAATTCCTGGAAAAAGTGCTGACAAGTAAAACATAAAGTCTATCTCATTATTCCCCCGATTATTTATGTATATGCTCCTTTTTTTTTTCCCTTGGATAACTAGGGCTCTCCTGCCTTATACAATGTTTAGGAGCCCGCCTGCAGTTAGTTACACATGTAAGTTGATGTCCATGCAGTCAGCCCATGGGCAGAGGTTTTAGCAAGCCATCTTCAGAGCTGAATAACACAAGGTAAATACCAAGAGAAAGTGGAGAGGAAGCAAATGCCTAATCCATATACCACCTAAAAAGCCAAATAAAAGAATCCAGTCAATATTTTTTGTATCTTTCTTATACTTCAGCATTTCATCAAAGCAGAATGTGGAAGAAATATAGCCCAGGTGATTCACAGTGATTAATCAATTTACTTGCTTATTCAAGAAGGAATGTAATAATATAAAATTTTTTTATGCTGCACATGTAGGTTCCAGCACAGATTTCCATATGAGTGCTGTCAAAATTCAGTGCATGTGGCTTGTCACAGTATCATGGGGTCATTTGGCAAATATTTTAACACATGCCTTTCATGTTCTGAGTTGCTATAAAATTGAAGGTTTTCCTTTTCTGGTACAGGTGTGTAATATTTGCAAATGGATCATTTTTATTTTCATTCTTATTTGAGGTTGGCCCTGTGGTCAATCCATTTCCGTAGATAATACTGTGATAGTGGCCTCAAGTTGTGGGTATATCTCTGAGGTTCCATTTTTAAGCTAGTGATTCTCAAGCATTTTGCCACCTCAGGATATCTAAGAGATCTCTCACCCTTCCGTCACGCCCCTCAAGAACAGTTTCTCTAAATGCAGTAACTCCCAGGGGTACTGGGGAGCGTGCCTCACAGTGTATGGGTGTGGGGTGGGGTGCAAGTGCACCCCGCCCAGATGATGAGGGGACTTCCCTGGTGGCACAGTGGTTAAGAATCCGCCTGCCAATGCAGGGGATGGGACACGGGTTCAATCCCTGGTCTGGGAAGATCCCACATGCTGCGGAGCAACTAAGCCCATGCGCCACAACTACTGAGCCTGCGTGCCACAACTACTGAAGCCCGCGCGCCCTAGAGCCCATGCTTCACAACGAGAGAAGCCACGGCAATGAGAAGCCCGCGCACCACAAGGAAGAGTTGGCCGCCGCAACTAGAGAAAGCCCGCGCGCAGCAACAAAGACCTAACACAGCCAAAAAAAAAAAAGAAAAAAAAGATGATGAGCTCAAGACAGATGTAAGAAACTGGCCCAGAGCCGTCCAGATGGGTAAGGAGCAAGTTGGGATTTAGCCCTTGTTTCCCAGACTCCAAAGTCCCTCTCCTTCCACCACTGTGCTACCTCATACTGACCAGATGCTTGTATCTTAGATCTTCACTGTCTTAGTTTGTACCTGCTGGTCTCACAAAATACCATAGACTGGGTGGCTTAAACAAGAGACATTTATTTCTCACAGATATGACAGCTGAGAAGTCCAAGATCAAGGTGCCAGCTGATCTGATGTCTGGTGAGACCCTCTTCCTGGCTTGCAGGTGGATGTCTTCTCCTTGTGTCCTCACATGATGGGGAGAGAAATCATCTCCTTTGTGCCTCTTTTATAAGGGCACTAATCTCATTTGTAAGGCCTCCACCCTCAAGACCTGGTCACCTCCCAAAGGCCCATCTCCTAATATCACCACATTGGGGGTTAGGATTTCTAATATATGGATTTGGGAGACAGGGACACAAACATTCATTCCAGAACATTCACTTTATGTTTATTTGGAGGAGCTTGGGTGAGAGAGAATGGTGTTTATAATGATAGAAACACTTTTTTTTTCCTTTGGAGGGGACTTAGGATGTGAACGTATAAAACAAAAACCACTTTTGTCAAGTGTGCATGCCAGCTTCAGCTGAGAATCTTGGGGAACTTTATACATGACACAGAACTACCACTGCTGTTACTGCCTGAATAGTAACAAGAGCTGCTGTCCAGAGATCTCCGTGGCCCAAGGACTCACTCCCACATTTCCAGATGAGTGCTAGGAGATGAGGTTCTTAAACTAAGATTCCTAATTTGGTGCCCAGCTGAAAGGAGAACCAAGGCAACAAAAGATAGACTTATATGTTGACTCCTTAAACAGTTGAGAATTGACAGAAGAACATGCAGAGGAGTGGAGAATCCAAGGTGAGTAGGAAGAATGGAATCACAAACTAATTCAACATACCTTAGCAAAAACAAAACCTATCTAAAAAGAACAGGTCTTGTTTGCCTTCTCTTCTTTAGAATACATATGTTCTGGTCATAAGAACTCTTCCATATATACATATGGAGATCATCCTGGATTATTTGGATGGGCTCAGTATAATCACAAGGGTGCTTATAAGGGAAAGAAGAAAGAGGGAGCATCAGAGGAGACGTGACATCAGAAGCAGAGTTAGAGAGATGCAGCCTGAGAAAGGCTTGACCAATTATTTCTGGCTTTGAAGATGATGGAAGGACCATGAGCCAAGGAAGGCAGGGAGCCCCTAGAAGCTGGGAAAGGCAAGAGAATAGAGTCTTTCCTAGAGCTTCCAGAAGGAACCAGCCCTGCCCATACCTTGACTTTAGCCCAGTGAGAACCATTTCAGATGTCAGACCTCCGGAAAGGTAAGATAATAAATGTGTTGTCTTAAGCCACTAAGTTTGTGGTGATTTGTTACAGTAGCCATAGGAAACTTATACTGTCCCATCGAGTTTTTCCTTGTACTGGCAGAATGATGTCCAGCTTCCTGTAGCTTTACAATAGCCTTCAGGGCCTGGCCCTTGCTCATCTCCTGTCTCACCTCCCTGGGACCCCACCCAGCTCTCTGTGATCCAGCCACTCTGGCCTTTCAGCATCTTCTGACTTAAAATGTTTCCTCTCTCTCCACGCACCCCTGCAGCTCATTACCTCTTGTTCATCCTGCAGATCTTAGCTCCAAGTTTCACAGGGACATCCATTTAAGAAATGTTTATAGAGTTCTAGGCACTATTCTAGGGGCTGGGAATAGAGAACAAAGCAGGAAGGGTCTCTGCTGTCCTAAGAGGGGTGGAGGAAGACCACAAACAAGTACCCAAATGATTAACTAAGGTTACATGAAGTCGTAAGAGTGCGGCCCCAATCCAAAATGACAGGTGTCCTTATAGGAAGAGAAATGCTTGTGCACAGAGGAAAGGCCATGTGAGGACACAGTGAGAAGGTGGCCACCTGCAGGCCAAGGAGAGAGTTCTTATCAGAAACCAACCCTGCCAACACAACACCCTGAGCTTGGACTTCCAGCCTCCAGAACCGTGAGAAAATGAATTCTTGTTTAAGCCTCCAGGTCTGTGGTATTTTGTTATAGCGGCCTGAGCTAGTACATCTGGTTTATAAACCTACGTCAGCCAGACGAACGTCAGAGCCACGCAGCTAGTCTCCCGGCCTCGGCTTCTCCCCTTGTCCCTCCTACGGCCCAGTCTCTGCACAGTAGCCAGAGAGAACTTCCTGAAATGTAAATCACATTGTGTCACTCCCAATTCAGACTCATTAGCACCACACAGAACAAACTCCAAATTCCAAATTGTGGCCCCTCTCTTGTCACTCAGAACTTTCTCCCCTCAAAAACACCCACCAAAGAGGCCCCTCCTGTTCCCCAGGCACCAAGCTCCAGCCTCAGGGTCTTTGCACTTGACCTTCCCTCTTCCTGGAGCACATTCTCCGTCTCTGCACGGCTGTCACCTTCTCAGATCCCCACCGCGCCCTCACTCATCCCACCTTAAGTGGAGCCCTCCCATCATGGTTTCATTACCCTGATCTAGTCTCCTTGGTTTTCACTGCCCGAAACGGTTTTTTTTTTGCATCCTTGTGGGTCCCCACCGCCACCCCCCCAACCCCTTATGAGGCAGAGACTCTGCCCGCTGTTGAGCCCCGAGCACAGTTGGCTGTTGAAAATACAGGTGTATGAGGTGACATTTGGGGGGCGGGGGGTCTGAAGGACAGGGAGTCAGGCCCTCTAGGGTCCATCGCAGAGCTGCCACGGAGCTCCGTGCTCCCCTTCCTCATCTGCGGGAAAGGGGACAACAATGGTTGCCCGGAGGCTCCACAGAGTTACAACTGGGAGAGTAGAAAGTACCCGATAAGGATTTGCTAAATAAACAGTATCTCAGGGGAGGCCTCCCGACACCCGAAACTAGGTCAGTTCCATGTTAGACGCTGTTCTAACTCCCTGCTCTTCTGCCCCGGGGCCGCTGCCGAGAAAAAACACCCACGGCGCCCATCAATTTGAATTGCATGTCCGCCCCAATCAGTTCTCAGGACGGGTGCGTCCCGGAACCGCTTGGCCCTTTATTGGCTCCACCCCGCGGCCCCAGCCCGGCTGGGACCGTGCGCCCGCTTCAGGGGCGGCCCCGGAGCCCAGAGCTGAGGGTCGCCGCCGCCCGGCCCGACGTGGCGCCGCCACCGCCCCCGGTGCCGACGCTCGCGGGCGCAGCCAATGGCGGCCTCTCCCGAGCGGCGGGCGCGGCCTCCGGCCGCCAGAGGGCGCCGCGCGGGGGCAGCGGAGCCACCGCCACCACCGGTCGCAACGGGAAGCTGCGAGCAAGCGCCCAGGCCGCCGCCGCCGCCGTTGCCCGCTCACCGCGCGCCGCTGCCTGCCCGCCGGCGCGGCCGTCCCCGCAGGTAGGTGGGCGCCGCCGGGCCCAGCCGCCCGCCTGGCCCGCGCGCCACCTCGACCCCCTGCCCGGCGCCCCCGCCCGGCGCGCGCCCGCCGCCGCCTCGTGCTCGCGCGCGGTCGGTAACGGACGCCGGGCGGGGGAGGGGCGGCGCGCCTGGCCCCCCGCGGCGAAGCGGCGGCCCTAGGGGCGGAGGGCTCGGCCACAAAGGGCGCGCGGCCCCGGCGGAGGGGCGGTCCGAGCGCGCGCCGCCGCCCGGGCCCCGCGGGCGAGTCGACGGGGGCGGGCGGGTCCCGGTGCCCTCCCTCCCTGGGGGCGGTGCGGGGCTCACCCTGGGGGCGCGTCTCCGCCAAGTGGGGCGCAGAGGGCTGCCTCTCCCTCCGTCCCAGCATGCGTTTCCGTTGGCAAAATACCTCCTCTCTGGTTAACTAAAAAAAAAAAAAAAAAAAAAAAAGGATTTTTTTTTCCCCATTATTTGTATCTGTTCCGGTGATTTAGGACCCCTAATTCAGTACCTTGGGTTTGGGGGCGGGCAGGATGCTCGCGGGGCTCTTGGCTCGTTTATTTCGGGTTACTCCCCACCACCACCACCACCCCCCCTTTTTTTTTTGCGCGGGGCGCACGTCTAGGACGCGCGGCGAATGGTTTCCTGTCTTATATTGTGGATACGGAGACGGCCGGGCTTTAGGTTTCTTTTCCCCACCCTTAAAGAATGAAGACCTGTCAGTTCCCATTAGCGTGAATTTCCTGTTGGGGACGGTCATTGCAGGGGTGTGGTCCAGCTGGAAAGCTCCGGCTGGTCCCGAGAGGTTGCGCCTACACCCTGATTGGGTGTATTTTCCCCGTCCCCCCATATGTAGTTAGGTATTTAAGAACCAAGAGTCTGCCTAAAGGCGATGTGAGCTGCCCAGGAAGGTGGCCACTGACCGCAAGGGATTCCTGAGCGCTTGGAATGTGGCTAGACCCAATGGAGATGCGCTCCCAGTGAAAAGACACACCTGATTTTAAACACTTAGTAAGGAAAAGAAAGTAAAATACCTCATTCGTAATTTTTTTCTGCTTAAATCGTACAGGTTGATATGGTAATGTTTTGAACATATTGGGTTAATGTAAATATTAAAATTAATGTCACTGGTTTCATTTTACTCATTTTTTTTAACATGGCTACTTGAAAATTTAAAATTAGATATATGACTCGCATTATATTTCTATTGGACAGTGTTCAGCCAGAGCATCAGAATGGGGGCAGGGGTAGCTGGGAGCCTATGCCATCTGCTTATTTTTAACTGCTTTTCTGATGGCATGTGGCCTCCTCTCTCTTAGCCTCTCAAGGAGCCCCCTGCTTCTTCCTTCTCACCCTCAACTGAACTGTTGAGCTGATTGCTTAATGAGGATCTTATTCTAATTTGCAGAATAATTTAAATTAGTGGACAGAATTTTCTTTGTTGAAAAAAATGTCTATCTGCTGTGTATTGTAGTCTGGAAATAGTTGTGTAAGATTCGACTCAGAATCAGATCATGAGCTATCGAAGCTGAGTATTTTCAATATTTGTGTGTGTGATGCAAAGAGCATGTTAATTTTCAGGGCCTCTGCCACCTAAATGCCTTCCTCCAAGTTACTGTGGCTTTTTCTTGGGCGCTCGTCATACCCTGACCTACACCCTTTTCCCTTCCCAGCCCTCAGATGCTGTCAGTTTTTGCCAGTAAAAATGGTGGTTGTCAACCATATGTCCCCTAATTCTTAATTTTGATTAACTGTAAAACTTGCCAGTTTGGGAGGGTTAAATCAATGTTAAGTGGGAGAGAATCAATTACTGTAGATCCTCAACTTTAGGAATGGTGAGAGTGACTTTTGGAAAGTTGTGAGCATTCCAATAAAGGACAAGGTAGAAACAGAATATGTCTGTGTTCTGTTGCCTTGGTTACTCTAGAAGGGCTTTCGAGAGAAAGTATGATGTGTGGAGACTTGACTTCCAGATAATATCTTGAGGGTTTTTTTGGTTTGTTTTTTGTTTTTAAATGAAAATACTTTTTCTCCAGAATCTTAGGATTGGAAGTGAAATTTGTTTTCTCCAAAGTGTGATGTGTTTACAAATCAAGAGGAAAACTTTAGATAGTATTTTTAGGGGGAAGAAATAGTAAAACATTAATCCAGAAGTTTAGAAGTTTATGCTTGTGACAATACATCTGTTTTATTTTTATTATCATTTTAAAATTTATTTTATTTATTTATTTTTGGCTGTATTGGGTCTTCGTTGCTGCGCGCGGGCTTCCTCTAGTTGCATCAAGCGGGGACTACTCTTCCTTGCGGTGTGCGGGCTTCTCCTTGTGATGGCTTCTCTTGTTGCGGAGCACGGGCTCTAGGCATGCGGGCTCAGTAGTTGTGGCTCGCGGGCTCTGGAGCGCAGGTTCAGTAGTTGTGGCACACGGGCTTAGTTGCTCTGTGGCATTTGGGATCTTCCCGCACCAGGGCTTGAACCCATGTTCCCTGCATTGGCAGGTGGATTCTTAACCACTGTGCCACCAGGGAAGTCCCAATACATTTGTTTTAATTCACACACACACGAAGCATATTAAGTGGAGGTGAAAATTTTCTTTGATATAAAGGAACAAGGCCACTTGTCCTTATCAGGTTTTGCCCCAACAAGAAATTTGCTTTTTAATTTTATTATGAGTTTAACGATGTGTTTTTAGTTAATTTATTACTGTTAATTCCACATACCTTTCAAAGCTTTGGGAACCAGGTAATGGATGCAGTAAGAGAGAGGCAGAAATTTTTCTGTTTCACAAATAAGGAAGTGGAACCTTTGTATTTTATTAGAATACCTGAGTCTGGAGCAGGAGAGTAATCTGGCACTTTAGAATACCTCCTGTGCAGTCCTGGACGTGTCACTGACCCAGGGTCGGGGCGCCCCTGGGCAGGCTGTTTGGAAGATTTCACATCTTTCTTGTTCATTCCTCCCATACAGGGTTCCTGTATGAGGTGAGATGTTCCCTGGGCCTTAGGAGGGCTGGGCCCTATAAGGGGCACCCGGCACATGTTATTATATCTGACAGCAAGTTCAAAATGGATAGCTTGGGGGCAGGGGTGGGAGTGTGGCAAAAATATGAAATTTCCTTCTTGATGTTGTTTAGCACAGCCTTCATCATGGGGGTTTCATTTTCAGTAAAAGGGGAAAACTGCCTCATAAAGTATCCAGTAGGAGATTGAGTGTTCCAAGAAAGTGTTAGAACATCTGTAATAATCTGTAATAATGTTTCCCTCCCTGGGTTCGTGGTCACTGAGGGATGTAATATATCCACGCGCTTTTGTTAAGTGTTACCAGAGTGAACGAACACTGTTGCAAGCTGGGGTGACAGGAACTTTAACTACTTTGTGTGCGTGTTTGTTTATGCCATTACCATGACAGGCTTGAGTCTGAGGGTAGCATTGAATACAGACTGGAAATTATAATTTTTCACTTGAAACTTAGGAATACCTTTTTAGGCAAAAATACAGGCACTGTGCTGCATTCCCTGGGGCACCTTCTCTGGTCCTGTGTGAGGGTGTCTCAGAAGTAAGGCTGTTTAATATTTATTCCTTGCATCTAAACACGTGATGTTGTGGGCGGAGCGTATTTCCATTCAAAGCTCTGGCCCCGGAGTGCTATCCTAACTCCCTGTGTCCACGCTGTGGACACCCTCTGCTTGTCTGAGTTGCTTTAAATCATGTCCCTTGCACACGTCATCGTGTGTGCCTGCGTGTGCACAGACGTGTGTTTGTCCTGTTCCTCTCGAGTGGCTTTGAAGTGCCCACCTGTCTGTCGCAGCTGCATGTGTTTTTCAGAGCCCAGCCCAGGGCCAGCATAGCCGTGCTCTACCTCCTGGCACTCGCGGTGCGGAATTGCTCTGTGGATAGGAATTCAGGCTCGGAGCCAGCCTGGCCGGCTCGGCCACTTCCAGGCTGTGTGATCCTGGACTGTTTGCGTCACTTCTCTGTGCTTCCGTTTCCTCTTAAGTACCTACCTCGCAGGGTTCTTAGGAGGATTAGATGATTTAATATGTGTAAAGAACTTCGAACAATACCCGGCGTCCACTAAGAGGCTTCAGTGTTAGCTATTATTTCCATCTCTACCGGATATTGTAGTCACATTTCGTTTCCTTGGTGTTTTCTGATAAGGGGAGCTAGTTTATGAAGTTACCATGTAAGGCCAAAATTTCATGGTTTAGCATTTCATCATTTAGTTATAGCTTTGTACTGGACTTCACTATAATGAGTTCCACCTAACAAGTACGGAATAAATATGTAAGGAATTATACTGGAGAACCAGGGGACCTTTGCTCCTGTAAAGCTTCAGAGTGAGTAACAAACTTAAAATCAGCTGATTCCAGGAAGGTGATGTATGTTCCAGCTTGTAAGAGTTTAGTTAATTGAATGAAATTCCTATCTAATTGAGTTTCTGACATATTTTATTTATTTATTTTTACTGTTCAAAGCTCCCACCCCCATCTCTTTTCCTTTTTGTTTAAGGAGGAGGTGGTGTGGCTGACTTGCTTTTCCCCTGTTGGCAATGAATGAAACCCTTCACCGCATTCCTTGAGCTGCTTACGGTTTCAGGTTTTTCTCTGTCACTGTCTCTGGTTGATTCCCACCCTATTGATTTACTCCCTGCTTTGCTCCCTAAGGAGGTGGGGTCCACCTCAGCCGGCCCTGCTGGCGTCTGGTCACATCCTCTTGGCCCCATCCTTTGGTTTGTCACGCTTGCCTTGAGTGAACGGCTGTACCCAGGTACTTTGTACAGAGCATTGTCTTTATGCTTGGCCACTTCATTCATTCTTCATTCAAGTTTTCATTGACTTGGACCCAGAGAGTGAGTAAGGTGATGAGGACTAAGAAAGATAGGGGGCCCCTGGAAGGGAATGATGGGGTGAGAGTGGGGTGTGGCGACAGAGTTGGGGGGGAGGGACGGCCTCTAAAGCTGACACTGAAGCCAAGACTCTGGGGTGAAAGGCCCGTGCAGATCTGGGGAGAGTGTCGGGGGGCAGAGGGAACAGCAGGCACGAGGTCCCAGAAGCACAGAGCCCTTGACTCATCCCAGGAACCCACAGGAAGAAGGCCAGTGCGAACGGCTGGGTGAGGGCGGCGTCACAGTCAGGAGTCTAGATTTGATTCTGAGTGCGCAGGGGACGCTGGCAGAGGATTTTAAGCAGGGCTGTAATAACCGACTTGTGCTTTTAAAGAGCATTCCTTTCAGTTTAGTGTGGGAACTGCGTGGGGGAGGGGACAGTGGAGAGAATAGGGAGCTGAGAGTAGAGGTGGGAGAGGAGGGTATTCGACATCCACCTGTGGCTCAGGCGGAGGTGGCAGAGGAGGTTTGCGAACTGACAGATTTGGGGTGTCCTGCATGTATTTTTGACAGTATCACTGATAGAGCCTTTGTCGGTGGATTGATTGGATGTGGTGAGAGAATGGTTTCTGGTTTGAGCAATTGGCCAGAAGGTGGTTTTAGTACTAAGAAGGTAAGTTTGGGCAAAAGGTTAGTCTTGGGAGGAGGGCGTAGGATTAGGGGACATTTAGTTTTTTGTTTTTTTTTTTTTTTAAAGGATTTTCTTATTTATTTATTTATTTATTTATTTTTTTGGCTGTGTTGGGTCTTCGGTTCGTGCGAGGGCTTTCTCCAGTTGCGGCAAGCGGGGGCCACTCTTCATCGCGGTGCGCGGGCCTTTCTCTATCGCGGCCCCTCCCGTCGCGGGGCACAGGCTCCAGACGCGCAGGCTCAGCAATTGTGGCTCACGGGCCCAGCTGCTCCGTGGCATGTGGGATCTTCCCAGACCAGGGCTCGAACCCGTGTCCCCTGCATCAGCAGGCAGATTCTCAACCACTGCGCCACCAGGGAAGCCCGGGACATTTAGTTTAAAACGCTGAGTAAAGGTCACAAACTGACCCAGAATTTTGTATGGGCCTTATGCATATCAGTGTAGGATAGAAGGCCTTTTTGTAAATGGTGTTTGGGCAACTCGTAGCTAATTTGGGAGGGAAATACACACGCGCACACACACACGTATCCAGTTTAAGAAAAAAAAATTTTTTAATGGAATAGTGAGAATACTAGAAGAAAATGTGGAGAATTATTTTATGATCTCAGAGTGGTGCAGGCGTTTCTGAGTATGTCAAAATCCAGAAGCCATAAAAATAAGTATTGATAAACTCAGCTACTTAAAAATAAAACTTTTTCTATCAAAAAGTACCAAAACCAGGACTTCCCTGGTGGCACAGTGGTTAAGAATCCGCCTGCCAATGCAGGGGATACGGGTTCCATCCCTGGTCGGGGAAGATCCCACATGCCGTGGAGCAGCTAAGCCCGTGTGCCTCAACTACTGAGCCTGCACTCTAGAGCCTGCGAGCCACAACTACTGAGCCCACGTGCCACAACTACTGAAGCCCGCGCACCTAGAGCTCGTACTCCGCAACAAGAGAAGCCACCGCAGTGAGAAGCCTGCGCACCGCAATGAAGAGTAGCCCCTGCTCGCTGCAACTAGAGAAAGCCTGCGCGCAGCAGCAAAGACCCGATGCAGCCAAAAAAAAAAAAATACCATAACCAATGTCAAAAGATTGACATCACGTTGGAGAAAATAATGATAACATCACAAAGGACTGCTTTCCTCAACACATAAAGAACTTCCATAGGTCCGAAAAGCTCAGCCTGGAAGAAAAATGGGTGAAGGAAATGAAACAGTTCGTGGAAAAGGAAGTGCAAACAGCTCTCAAATCTGAAGAGGTGTTCGGCCTCACTAATGATAGACTAAAACAAGCAGGACCCCAACCACAGCTGTCACACTGTTTCTCATCTCCCTGACAGCGATGGAAACATTTGATAATTTCTTGGTGGAGGGGTAAAATAGCAACCCTTGTGCACTGGTGGTGGGTAGGGTCATTTGGTAAAACTTGGCAGTAGCTGGCAAAATAAAGAAATGTACATACCCTTCATCCTACGGAAATTCTTTGAAGATATGCATATATGAAATGTTCTGTGTACCTGGTGAACTTTTAAAGATTGGAAACAACCAAAATGTCCATGACTCGGGGGCTGGTGATGTTATGGTGCGGCCATATCACGGAGCACATTGCACGGCTGTTAAAGGTAATGCAGCTTGATACGTGCTGATATGGACTGACCTTCAAGATACGAGGTACCAATTGAGAAAAGCAAGGTGCAGAACACGTTAGGAGCCCCAGTTTGTATAAAAAATAACGTATGCACAGGATATTTTTAACTTTTTATTTTGAAATAATTATAGACTCACAGGAAATTGCAAAAGTCGTATATAGAATCCCATGAACCCTTCCATCTGCTTCCCCCAGTGGCGCCATCTTGCCTAACTGTAGTGCAATAGCAACGTCAGGAAACTGACATTCATGTAATACCGTTACCCCGACTACAGACCTGACTCAGTTTTACATTCACTCGTGTGTGTATGTGCGTGCGCACGCCTGTGTGTGTATGTGTGTGTATCTGTGCAGTTTCATCCCATGTATAGATTCACGTAACTACCATTACAATCAAGATACAGCTTGGTTCACACAGTGTCTTTGTCAGGACACGTAACAGATCGGTAACAATGGTATTGATTGATTGCCTTCACAGGGCAATTGGGTGGTTGAATGACAGGGTTGGGAAGGCGACGTTGCTTTTCGCTGTCATAATATTTAAACTCCTGCTCTCCGAACAGTGTGTGATGTCTGGACACCCAAGTAGAACTACCAGGTAGAGGGTGTCTAGGAAGCTCTGCCAGGGGACAGACGTGGGGATTTGTTGGGCCCTAGATGAGTGTATTTAACACCTGGGCAGAGCAGGAGGTCCCTGAGGGGAGAGAGTGCCTGGGGGAAGGGGGGGGTCTGATGATGCCCCAGGGCCCTCACGTTTAGAGGTCAGTTGGAGATGAAGCCCCTGTTTTGAGGGGACAGTGGACACCTGTCATGTGCTGCTGAATTTGAAGAAGGAAAGTGATTGTTGGATTAACTTTTATCATATTCTTCCTCACTTGAAAATTGAGGCCAGATTTTGTTGACTGGATCTGAAAATAAGATGGTGTATAAAGCCTTTATCGTTTTCTTTTAAAATGAGATGGGGGGGTGGGGAGGCTTTATTTCACAGGTAAGACTAATCTATGGTGGAAAAAAATCAGAACAGTGATTCCTGGGCTGGGGGTGGGGCAAGGATTGGCTAGAGAAGGGGCCTGAGGGAACTTTCTGGAGTGATGGTGATGGTGTGTCTCACCACCGGGGTCTGGGTTACATGAGTGTATCGTTTGTTAGAAGTTGCCTTAAATTGTGTGCATTTTACCTTAAAAAACTGTAAACAAATGTGGAACCCCAGGTAATGATATGTATGCTGAAGTGTTTAGTGGTAAATTATAATTGATGTCTGCAACTCAGTTTACAGTTTACCAAAATTGGGTTGGTAGATGGACGGAAGTGTGGGCAGATGTAATAAATATAGCAAAATATTAATTGTAGGATATAGGTAGTATAGAGGTATATGTTATTCATTGTAAAAAAAATTTTACTGTGTGTGTAAAATTCTTCATAATAAAATTTAGGGGGAAAATCTACAGAACATGAAATGCCCTGCCATATTATATTTAAACGTCACCTGATATTATGTCTTCAAATCTTTAAACATCTAAAGGAGGCATAGTATTTCATGCTGTTAAGAATCTGCGTCTTATTTTCTCTTAATCACTTGCTTGAGTTGTCAGCTCTCTTCCACCTGCCCTTTGTCCTTAAGAGGCCAAGGTTCAAGGTTTTCGAGCACTTTCTGGAGAAATAGCTCTAAGGCTCTTAACCTGGCGGATTATCATTACCCCGGAGTTCCTTCTGAGCCAACAGATTTACTTTTTGAGTGAACCTCAAACTAATTCCCCACCCCACCAGACAGGGGTTGGGAGATGTGTGTCCTTCACGGAAGGAGAGGGGATGCTTCTTGTCTTTGGCTTCACTTCTTTTGTCCCAGTCCCTCTGGCCTGACCGCCCTGGACCCCCAAGTGCACCTCTGGGTGCCTTTGAGCTCTAAGGTTCTGACTCTGTTTTAAGTAAAATAGAAGAAAAAGGCTGGGTGACCCAGTAAGTCATCTTTCTAAGGAAGGGCTCAGAAGCTACGTAGACTTCTTTTAATACTTTATTTCTTTTCCCAGATATCATTTGTTTACAAGGTTAAAAAAAGAAGTTTTAAAGGTTTGCAGTGAAAAGACGCTGTCCCACCCCTTTCCCTGAACCCCTGGGTTTCTCTCACTGCTGTAGCTTTCTGTGATCCCATCTGGAGCTATTTTGTGTATACACAAGCAAATATGAATATATACCCCTACCCCCTTTTAAAATAACAGAACAGGGTCTTACTGTGGACACTTGCACTTTGCCTTTTTTTCCCTCCAGCACAATTTATTCAACCATTTCCTTTTTTTAAAAAAATTAATTTATTTATTTATTTTTGGCTGTGTTGGGTCTTCATTTCTGTGCGAGGGCTTTCTCTAGTTGTGGCGAGCGGGGGCCACTCCTCATCGCGGTGCGCGGGCCTCTCACTGTCGCGGCCTCTCTTGTTGCGGAGCGCAGGCTCCAGAAGCGCAGGCTCAGTAGTTGTGGCTCACGGGCTCAGTTGCTCTGCGGCATGTGGGATCTTCCCAGACCAGGACTCGAACCCGCGTCCCCTGCATTAGCAGGCAGATTCTCAACCACTGCGCCACCAGGGAAGCCCCAACCATTTCCTTTTTGACAGGCATTGAGTTAATTTCCCATCTTTTTTCTCTTAGAAATAGTGCCTCTTTAAAGAACCTTGTAAGTATTCATACATATGAATTAAAAAATTTTTTATTATGGAAATGGCCAGACATGTTCAAGTAGAAGAACAGAATGAACCCCACATACCTTCCCCTCATCCAGCTAGAGCAGTGTCCCATGTTTTTGCTACTCTTGTTTCATGCCCACCCATTTACTCCCCTTTAAGCTAGACGATCTTAAAAACAAATTCCAGAAACAATGCTGTTTTACTTCAGTATAACGGGCTTTTTAAACTTTTAATTCTGGATAATTTCAAACATAGTATTTTAAGGCAGATACCAGATACACGTGTAAATAGCAATACTTAAGTAAAGTAACCAACTTTTAGATACAAGATCAAAATATTTAGAACTGACAAATATTTAAAAGACAAATATTTAAAAGACAAAAAGCAAAAGCTACAAACTTTAGTTATCAGATAAACAAGTGCTAGGGATATAATGTACAATGTGATAAATATAATTAACACTGCTGTATGATATATATGAAAGTTGTTGAGAGAGTAGATGAGTTCTCATCACAAGGGAAAAAATGTTTTATTCTATTTCTTTAATTTTGTATCTATATGAGATGACGGATGTTCACTAAACCTATTGTGGTCATCATTTCATGATGTGTGTAAGTCACATCATTATGTTTACACCTTAAACTTATATAGTGCTGTATTTCAATGATAATCTCAATGAAACTGGAAGGAGAAAAAATAAAAGACAAAAAGTATTAGCACCAGTTATGAGCCTCCAGGGTATTCCAGCCTCCCTCCCCACTCTACACTTTGAAAAAAGGTAGACTTAAAAATAAAACTTGCTTACAAATGGTAAGCAATAATGAAATGAAAACATTTCAGCTCCGTACTTGAAACACGGGTGCCATTTCCCTGTCACATGGGTCCAAATACATGGTTTATGTGACACGATGTCCTCTCAGCATTAGCTCTCAGTAGTCCTCATCCAGGGGTGACTGTGTGGACCCCCCAGCCCCTCCCCACCCCCGCCAAGGGGCATTTAACAATATCTGGAGACACTAGTTTGTCCCAGCTGAGGGGAGGAGGTGCTGCTGGCATCCAGTGGGTAGAGGCCAGGATGCCGCCAGCATCCTGCAGTGCACAGGACGGCCCTCCGTACTAGAGAGCTATCTGGCCTGAATGGCTGAGGTTGAGAAACCCTAGTTTAGGACATTGGGAGACGATGTTTTATCCGAGATCTCTTCTCTGTGGTTCTCCCGTTGCTTCCTGGGAGCTGCTTAATGAGCGTCGACTAGTCAGGTTAAATACTAACGGTGTTGGGCTTCCCTGGTGGCGCAGTGGTTGAGAATCTGCCTGCTAATGCAGGGGACACGGGTTCGAGCCCTGGTCTGGGAAGATCCCACATGCCACGGAGCAGCTGGGCCCGTGAGCCACAACTACTGAGCCTGCGCGTCTGGAGCCTGTGCCCTGCAACGGGAGGGGCCGCGATAGTGAAAGGCCCGCGCACCGCGATGAAGAGCGGTCCCCGCACCGCGATGAGGAGTGGCCCCCACTTGCCGTAACCAGAGAAAGCCCTCGCACGAACCGAAGACCCAACACAGCCAAAAAATAAATAAATAAATAAATAAAGTAGCTATAAAATTTAAAAAAAAAAAAAAAAAAAAATACTAACGGTGTTAACATTTGCCAGTGTTACATCGAAGGTAAACCCTTACCCTCCAGAAAATTCCAATTAATGTAACTTCACTTAGATCCTTATTCTGTCAGTTGTACGAAGAAGGATTGTTTCAAAAAAACACAGATAAGGTTTAGACTCTGCTCACAAGGAAGTCAAAACCCCTCAGAGGCGAGCGGACGTGAAACCATTTTGCTTCTGGAAAGCTTCCAGAAGCAGAACAAGGTCAGGACTGTTCTCGTGGCTGCTTCCGCGTGCGTAGAGACAGGCCGGGAACAAAACCTGTCGTCGAAGGAAGGAAGGTGAAATGGGGAGAGAGAGGTGACTTTAGCGCGGGGATTGTTTAGGAGGGGCCAACAGCGACAGCGTCTGCGCGGCTGTTAAGGGGAGTGAGCGGAGTGTGGAAGCCCTCTGCTCGTGGCGCACGAGACGGTGGGGACCACAGACACGACTCAGGTGGTGTCCTCGGCGTCCAGGACCCTAGTCAAGGCGGCGGTGATGGACGTGTCCACAGCTAAGCGTGTGACAAGACCTAGATTATGGGTGTTTAACTGGGGTCCAGGAGCCCCGTGCCTTGTGTAATTTCTTGCCTGTTTCTTTCCAGATTTCTCCTTTAGAAAGTGGATGTGGGGGATAACATGTCCAGTGTGTCCGAGGAGAGAAGAAAAAGGCAGCAGAACATTAAGGAAGGACTACAGTTTATACAGTAAGGGCTCACTGCATGCCTCATGTTCTCGTCATGAAGTAACTCCTTTTGGTGTGGCTCTGCATGTAGCAGGGATTAGGAAACCTTTAGTTATGTTTCAGAAGTCCTGTTCTTTTGGGTTAGAAATTAGATATTTTTGTTCCAGCAGTATTTTCTGCTCTTGGACCTTGATTTCTTTCTGTTCTGAAGTGGATCTTGCTGTAGCTGATTTTTAGGGCTGAAATCCTTAAGTATCCTCTAAAATGTTAGACTGAGGAATTTGAACCTAATCTCGTAAGAACAGTTCTGATGAGTGAAAATCAACATCTGTCAGCACACAGGGCTTTTGTGATCGCACTCTTTCTGTTAAGAAGCTCGGTCTCTAACTGGCCTTCATGAAGCACGTCAGTGACAGGACCACAGCCCGGGTGGCCATGTCCAGGCAGAAAGGCCTCTTTGTCCCTCCTGGGAAGGGGACATTCTTCCCCTCTGTTCTATAGTAAATTGAATCAAATAGTACTAGTGGTTCTATACTATTTTAAAACTTTTTCGGCATTTGAAGAATTAGGCTGTCTTTAATCAGAAGTAGATTTGCAGGGAAAATGTTATACTTACTCAAGAAAATACAAAGGAATAGTTTTAGATTTTTTTTTTTCATGACTACAGTTATATGTGAATAATGGTCGTAAAGGAGAAGTAGGTCTTTAAAATGAGAACCTCAGTTTTAAGATGACTCCTGGGTGAACAAATCCTGATAAGAGCCTGATCATCAGAATTGATTTGTTTCTTCTCCTTAGGTCACCGCTGTCGTATCCAGGAACACAGGAACAGTATGCGGTAAGGACTCTGGGAAGGTCTGCTTGAGAACTCCACAAGTAGCCTGTGAACTGCCACATGTAGCCTGGGTTGGCAAACCCAGATGTGGCCCCCTGTCTGTTTCATAAATAAAGTTTTATTGGAACACAGCCACGCCCATTTGTCAATGTGTTATCTGTGGCTGCTTTCACGACATGGTGGTTGAGACAGAGACCTTATGGCTCACAAAGCCTCAAATCCCTACTATCTGGGCATTTACAGAAAAAGTTTGCTGACCCATGTATATATAAGACAATGTTGGTTTTTTCCGGCGTACTTGGACAGTTGTCTTATTTTTTCTTTCCTCTATTAGTGTAGTTTTGAATTAATTTCTCTTGAGCCCCTTGACAATTACTTTTAGCCTTTCATTTCATCGAAAATGAGGGGGACAGAATATGCTGAGAGGGAGAGTGCAGAGTATCTTCTGTTCTTCCTTAGAAGAGAAGTTGTAACAGAAGTAAAGAGGTGACTGGATAATTAGGGGAAAGAGCGAGAGAGGAATCTAGTTAGTTAGAGAGAAAGCCCAGCTGACTGGGTCTCGGACTAAAGGCCCTCAGTTCTGCAGACCGTTAGTTCCCCTGTGGCTTTGCATCTCTGTGGGTTGTGGTGCTTCTGAATGTCACTCCTTTCTCTCTGCCTCCCTCCCTCCCTCCCTCTCTGTTCATTTCAGTCTCTCCCTTCCTTCCTTCCTTTTCTCCAAACAGACGTAGAACTGTAAAGTATGAGGACTAGCAATCACATGGAGCAATCCTTTCATTTTACAAACGTGCAGTTGGGGTCCAGGGAGGTGAAACGGCCTGTCTCTCAAGTCACCTCAGCTGTTAAAGGTTGATCTGGACAGTTTTCTTTATTACTTTCATCAGCTTAGACGTGAATTCGTAAAATGAGACAAAGAAGAGCTGAATGTTTATCTGATCCTTTGATAGGAAAGGACTTTTAAAATCTTAGAGCAATGATAGAAATCCTGAAGGAGACTTAAGAACATTTGCCCCTACCAGAAGAGTGTGTATACTTACACAGTAAGAAAAAGGTTTGCCATCCCCTCCCCATAAATCAGTAAATGACCTGAACATTTACAAAAGAAGAAACACAAATGGTCCATAAAAATGTGGAGAAGTTCAACCTCGCTGGTAATCAGATACGCAAATAAAAAAGGGTACCGTTTTTCACCTAGAAATGTGTAGATTTTATGTGTGCGTGCTCACGCACGTGTGCACACGTGTTGGTGGAGGTGCTCTGAAGCAAGCCGCTATAAGTATTCCTTGTTGTTGCCTTTTTGGAAGACAATTTAGAAATACTAGTCAGAAGCCTTAAAATCCTCATTCCACTTGTAGGAATTTATCCCAGGCACAGAGTTGGCGATGTCAACAAATATTGACAAGGTGCTTTTGCAGCACTTCTCTTAATAATGAGACATTGAATTTTTTCTTGGAAAAAGCAAGCAAGATGAAACCCTAGCTGAAATAGCAGTGACTTGGCCTGGATTTGATAATTTCTTACGACAGTGCTTGTTGCTCTGTCAAATTATTTCCTCTGAAGTTCTAGATACAAAAATTAAAATTTGCTTACACTCTGACTTGTCCCTTGAAGGGTTTCAAGTGGTTACTTTCTTCTTTTTAGGTATATTTACGTGCTCTTGTGAGAAATCTTTTTAATGAAGGAAATGATGTTTATCGGGAACGTGATTGGAACAACTCCATGAGCCAATATTCAGAAGCTTTGAGTATAGCTGATTATGCAAAGTCTGAAGAAATTTTAATCCCTAAAGAAATCATTGAAAAACTATATATAAATCGTATTGCTTGCTATTCTAATATGGTGAGTTGTGATTTTTAAAGCAATGTTTCTAGAGAGAAAAAAGGTTTTCAATAACATGGTATACTAGCGAAAGTCAGTTTCCTAATTTCAGTTTATAAGAAAGATAAATTAACTGCTTTTAGAGTGGCCTCAAGCTTTGAAAAATCAGCTTTGGCCAAATGCTTAGGTATTTAAAAATAATTTGTTTCTTAGATACTGGTCCTTGGAGATTCCTTTTTGAGTATGGCTTTTGGTGGGGGGTGTCAGCTCATAAAAAAGTCAGCCTAGGAAGATACAGGTGTTCACAGATGGGTACAGGGTACCCATCAGGTATCTCTGCTGACAGTTTGCTTCTTAGTCAAGATTCTCTTAGGAGCTGTTTTTTTTTATAGCACAAAACAGTAGTGTAGTTAGCCTTCAAAAGAGTTAACAAGCTCTTCACATGTCTGAACTTAGAAAGCAATATTTTGATGTGCTTATAATTTTCACTATAGACATTCAGTAAAATTTAACCATGAATTTAAGAAAAGTATCCATGTTGTCACCTAGTTCTTTGCTAATGAGCATTCATTGATGATTTGTTTTCTATAATATATTCCTTCTCAACTAGCTGCTTGGGAGTTACATTTCCATTTAACATTTTAATGAGCTCCAAAAAGGGGGTAGCTACAACTGCGAGGAAAATAGGACAGGCGAGTGACACTTGGGGGCCTCAGCCATACCTGGAACGTTTTATTTCTTGAAGATCTGGGGTATTTTATGGCCAAATGTCTGGGTGGTGGGTACATGGGTAGCCACGATATTCTTTCTACTTTTGTGTATTTGAAATTTCATAATGAAAATAATTTTTAAAAAGACAAATAATACCACTAACTTTCAATTTAAAGGAAAAGTCTGAATTTGTTTCCATTTGCAGGCAGACATCATCACAAAATGTGAACTGTTTGATTGCTAACTTTATTTGGTCTTCCTCACCAGGGTTTCCACGATAAAGTTTTAGAAGACTGTGATACAGTCCTCAGTTTAAATGCCAGTAACTGCAAAGCTCTCTATCGGAAATCTAAGGCTCTAAGTGATTTAGGAAGGTACAAAGAGGCTTATGACGCTGTGGCAAAGTGCTCCTTGGCAGTGCCTCAGGTATGGAGTTTATGTTTTCGTTCATTCGTTTACATCATAACCATTTTATTGATTCTTTTTTTTTTTTAATTTTTTTTTTTAATTTATTTATTTATGGCTGTGTTGGGTCTTCGTTTCTGTGCGAGGGCTTTCTCCAGCTGCGGCAAGCGGGGGCCACTCCTACATCGCGGTGCGCGGGCCCCTCACCATCGTGGCCTCTCCTGCTGTGGAGCACAGGCTCCAGACGCGCAGGCTCAGCAATTGTGGCTCACGGGCCTAGTCGCTCCGCGGCACGTGGGATCCTCCCAGACCAGGGCTTGAACCCGTGTCCCCTGCATTGGCAGGCAGACTCTCAACCACTGCGCCACCAGGGAAGCCCATTTTATTGATTCTGTGTAGAGAAATGGCCTTAAAAAGTTACATCTTCCAGCCAGCCACCCACCTGCTGCAGTTGGGAATAATTGCCCATAAAACAAGTGTCTTGACAGAGTATAAGTTAGAACTGTTTTGCCTCTTCGTCTTTACAGTTAGTAAATATAGCCCTCCACTAATCATATATTCTCACTTTTTTCAGGATGAACATGTAATAAAACTAACTCAAGAACTAGCTCAGAAATTGGGATTTAAAATAAGAAAAGCATATGTTAGAACTGAGGTAAGGTGGAGTTCTCTCCATAAGGTATTTTTGTTTTGTTTTATAGCTTGGAGTCAGTTCTGGTTTTAAATTAGTTTCTTAATTTTCTTTCAGCTCTCACTAAAAACAGTTCCTGGGGATGGGGCTACAAAGGTAAGGTTATTACTCTTGTAAGAATCGTAATACAAAAAAAAGAAGAAGAAAAGATAGAAGCATTAGTAGTTTTGTTTCTAATATTTTTGGTTTGTGTCTATTTTGAGACCTTTTTTTAAAAATTATTTATTTATTTATTTATTTATGGCTGTGTTGGGTCTTCGTTTCTGTGCGAGGGCCCTCTCTTGTTGCGGCAAGTGGGGGCCACTCTTCATCGCGGTGCGCGGGCCTCTCATTATCGCGGCCTCTCTTGTTGCGGAGCACAGGCTCCAGACACGCAGGCTCAGTAGTTGTGGCACACGGGCCTAGTTGCTCCGCGGCATGTGGGATCTTCCCAGACCAGGGCTTGAACCTGTGTCCCCTGCATTGGCAGGCAGATTCTCAACCACTGCGCCACCAGGGAAGCCCTTTGAGACCTTTTTATTCCTGAAACACAAAAGTGGCCAGAGCTTCCTGCCCTAGAAAAAGAAAACAAACAACTCAAGTAATATCTGTTACTCTCAATCAGCATTTCCTGAAGGCCAATGGAGCATTTTACAGGATTTTAATAGATGTTAGGTTTTATTAGAAAAAGTGGGTCAGGGCCACATACTAATTTTAGGAGTCATTGGGTTAAACATAATTAACAAGTTGTTTTTTAAAGGTAAGTCTTCTTAGAGCTGTGAGGATACCACTGTGAGTTGGGGAGAGAGTGGTGGCTAGACTAGTCCCTCTGGAACTAGAAGGCTCCTGACTATCCTTTGAGAAATACTGGGCCACAAGAAACAAGTGTCAGTAGGCCAGCACCGTTTAACGCCATGTATTACAGAGGTTTACACGTTTTCTTTGTTTCTGTCTTAATGGGAAGGAGGTCAAATGTGAGAACCTGCATTGCTCTCTTAGAGTGAGTTTTATAGCTTGCTTTATGGTTTAGAGTCCTGAAAATACTATCATCTATTATTTGGTTTAATTTCTAGGCTTTGAACTCTTCTGTGGAAGATATTGAGCCAGGTACGTTTTCATACACATTCTCTTAATCTGAAAAGTGCCAGCCTTAGACGTTATGTACATTATAGTGTTGTCAAATAAGATTGCTGTGTGGTTATTAGTATTAAAACAAGAGTAATTTCAAAAACCACCTCTGTGCCTCTGGATGGGCCAGTGAGTGAGTGACAGTACTGGGTGTCAGTGAGCAATTGTTCCATACCCACTGTGGCTTCACCACCCTCTTGTAGCTCCATCCGAAAGGGGGCCAGCAGTTTTGAGAAAGAAGGAGAAGTTTTCACAAGTCAATATATCTATTCCTGTGCAAAACAAATTATTTTTAGGATTACTTGTACTCTTTTATTTGAATTGCTTTCACTGTGGTATCTATTTATTTTTATAATTGCTTTCATATTTTCACCTAGCTCTTCATTTTTTCTATTATTGGCTGTTAACACTAGTATTACATAAATACACTGAAAATAAGTGAGTACATGTCCATCCATGTTACAGATTTATTAACTCCGAGGCAAGAAGCAGTTCCTGTTGTTTCTATACCTGCATCCAGTTTTTCTCACCAAGTTGGAAATGAGCTGGCCTCAGTTCCCATTATGCCCTTAACTTCTATTTTGCCACTGCAAGTGGAAGAGAGTTCTCTGCCATCGACAGTGTTGGCAAATGGAGGAAAGATCCCCTTCAGTATGCCGGAAGCGTTTTTAGATGATGGAGATATGGTCCTTGGAGATGAAATAGATGACCTCCTTGATTCTGCACCTGAAACTAATGAAACTGTTATGGTAAATTTCAGTGTGACTCCTTTCTTCTGAAGGCAGGCTTTTTTTTTTTTTTTTTTAATCGTAGTATAACCTGCTAGATATTTTTAGTATTGACTATAGAGTAAGTTTTGGGTTTCTTGAAAATTACTTTTGTCGTTTTCCAGTGGTAACTGGCTAATTTGGTCATTTCTTTAAATAAAAAAGGGAAATGTGCTAGGAATCACATATTATGGAAACGGTAAATTTAACTTTCTGACAAAGAATAGGCATTTGACATGTAAGGCAAAATGAATTCATGGATTAAGGACTTCTCATTCCTTAAGGATAATTCTCCTATAACCATATACCATAAAGCAAGTGTCAGCAGACTTTGGTCCACAGGCCTGATCTGGCCTGCTGCCTGTTTTGTATGGCCCATGGACTAAGAATGGTTTCTAGATTTTTACATGGTTGGAAGAAAAAAAATAATAATAATAATATTTTGAGACACATGAAAATATTTCATGACACTGTAGTAACAGAGTTGACTAGTTGTAACAGAGACCGTGTAGTCCACAAAGCCTACAATATTAATATCCAGCCCTTTATAGAAAAGTTCACTGACTCCTGCCGTGAAGTATATTAAAATAGTGGCAGCAGTAGGATGATGATGGGGGGTGGAACTCAAAGCTGGTTTCCAGGGTGGGTGAAACCAGTGATGTCCCCGTGGAGCTGACAGAGAGAAGATGTAAAAGGCAGACAGATGGGGGGTTGGTTCCTACCACTTTGATCTTGGGCAGGTTATTTCACCTTTCAGTCCCTCGGTTTTCTCATCTGTACCGTGGCAGCCCTAGTAGGATACATCTCAGAGGGTTAGGAGGATTAAATAGATGGTATATGATTTATCATAGTATAAGGCACATGGAAACTCTCCAAAAATCCTCGCTCTGTGGGGGAGGGGCAAGGTAGCGTTCCATTTGTTCTTGTGAGGTTGTACATTCACATCTCCAGAAAGATGGTCCCCACTTTTCCAGGCTGCTCCAGCTCCCTTCTCTTAAGCACCCTTCCTTCCACTCCAGCCCCACACACATCCTCACAGTTCCTCTTTGATGAAGCCAGCTCTCATGTAGGGAATCCTAAGGAAGTTTTGAAAATGAACCATGAACGTCTTATTTGGATTACAGCAATATTAGACATCACACCTCCATCCTTTTTAAAAAGTAGGCTTGAGAAGAAATCAGCTCTGTAGCTTGGATTCTGCCACTGAATCTTGATTTTGATTTCAACTTTGTTATGTAACAAAATTACCCAGTGAAGTAATTTGTTTTTATATGCTGATGTTAAAAGCAGTTTGGCCAGCTTGGAACTGAGTTTCATGGACTTTAATCCGGTCTTGTTTCCTCTCCAGCCATCAGCCTTAGTCAGAGGCCCCCTCCCAACGGCCAGCGTCGCTCCGAGCATTCCCTTCTCAGCGTCTCTTTTGGGCGCCTTGCCCATCGGTGCGAGGTACGCGCCTGCACCCTCCTTCTCGGAGCTGTATCCGCCTTTGACTTCATCCTTAGAAGATTTCTGTTCTTCTCTAAATTCATTTTCAATGAGCGAATCCAAACGAGGTAAGACTCGAGCCACTTATATAAACAGTTACAGTTCATTTTCTAAAAAAGACAATTTGGTTTGACTGTTGTTTAACTAACTCCAGATAGTTGGTACTTGAATTATTTTTATTGTAGCTGAAAATACATTGTAGCTCTAAAGTCTAAACCCTCCTGTTTTAAATTCACCTGGACTTAACTGTGCCATTTTGGAGATCAAGAATCAAAGCCCTGAGAGTAGGAATGTATGTGGCACTGGTTTTTTTATAGGATAGTTTGTTAAGCTGGGTGTCCGTTGTTTTGGGGGGTGAAATGACTTTTAATGTGTTCTCTAAAAAAGGGATACCCCATCTAAAGGGTCTTAAAGACAGGTTATCCTTTTAAATTCTGAACTAGGCAAATACTTAGTTAAGACTAATTTAAAATCAGTGTTTAAAATGATAATAGATCCATCTATTTTAGGCTTCATCCATTGAGCTCAGCAAAGCATGCCTGGTGCCTTAGTTTTGCAAGGGATTGCTGAGGTTTTGGCCTGACTCCTGTGTCTGTAGTCCTAGGCTTCATATATACTTTAAACAATAACAATGAAAACCTTCATATTTTTGTGAGGCTTTGTTATGGTTAAAGGGATAAAAATCAAAATAATTGATTTGAAGATTGACAACTGAAGAAACTGAAATTTGTGGGAGACAGAAGGGCAGAGAGGAAGTAACTGAGTGGTAGACTAAGAAAAAGAAAGTAATTGAACTTTATTGATTTTCTTAATGTTATGATGAGTTCCTGCTTCATATTTTCAAAAGGAGAGGCTCCTTTCCCATTTTGAATACGAATTATTTTCTCAGTCTTTTTAACAGTCCCACTTGGTAGGCCCTGCCTTAGCTTATGTCTCTGAAAATCACTTTTTATCTAAATTTGTTTGTCTAAGGGTTATTTATGCCCTTGGTTTCTAGAGGAGAGGAAAGACTCCATAGCCCTCTTTAAGTGTCAATCATGAGCAAGAAAGCTTCTTGGAATTGGGATGGGAAAATAACGTGGGAAGCCACAGTGAGCTACTAAGCCCTGATGTTCTTATTACATGATTAGAATGAAAAGGTCTGTTGAAGTTTTTTTATTATTTTAGATCTGTCCACCTCAACTTCTAGAGAGGGAACACCGCTTAACAACAGTAATTCTTCCCTTTTACTTGTAAGTGCCACTTCCTCTTTTGTAAATACGTCGCTTAAATTGCAAATAGGTCTTTTACTTAAGTAACTGAGTTATTTGAATGAACGTGACCGCCTCCCTGAAATTTTGTGTGTGCTGTGGGAAAGAGTGCTAAAATAAGACTCTTCTGGAACATCCAGTAATAAATGCTTTGTGTTTAAGGCTGGATCTGTCATAGCAAATTAATCACAGTCGCAGGCAGTGTAAGAGGCTTTAGCACAGCGTGAACGACAAGGAAATACAAGATCAGGGCGTGAAAAACATGTTGGCTGATGAAGCAGAACGATTACCCGTCACTTATGACAACTCATGGAGCATCCAAAAACGTGGGGGAGGGGCCTAGAGACCCAAAAGAGAGGAAAATGTAGAAGGAAATGGTTTTTAAATAGAAACGCAGTTAGGACAGAATAGTCTCAACTTAAGTCTGTGCAGAATGTCTTATTTTTCAGATGCATCTGTTTCCTTCTTTAGTGATAGTGCAATATTTGTTGGCTGTTTTTTGTTTTTTTGTTTTTTGTTTTTTGTTTTCTTAATTCTTCTTGCAGATGAATGGACCAGGCAGTTTGTTTGCTTCTGAGAGTTTCCTGGGAATGTCAAGTCACCCTAGGAATGACTTCGGAAACTTTTTTGGAAGTGCAGTAACTAAACCACCTTCTTCAGTGACCCCAAGACATCCCCTTGAAGGAACCCATGAACTGAGACAAGCTTGCCAGATCTGTTTCGTAAAATCAGGTCAGGACCAAACAAAGGAGCAGACAGGATTAAAGCAGTCAATAACCTGAGAGTTCTTAGGAAACACCAGCTATTGTGATTCTTCAATCTCTGAATTCTTTCTAAAGAAGCAGCAGTTATTGATTAGGGGCCTTTGGAGTCTAATAGGATAAGCCGCTGCTCTCCTTTGATAAAATTTTATGTATAGAATCATATGGAATAGAATATTTACCTGACTATAATGTTTGTGAAAATTAAAGTACTTTCTGTTGGGTTATTTCATATCTTTATCCCTGAGTCAAGTGATATGAACACAATTTATTCTAAACTCGACCCAAGTTAATTTTCTTTCTTAGTTGCTTATTTAAATGCGTTCTTTACCTTTAGAAGCCATCAAAACTCCTATTCTAATAGTTAAATAAGGGTTATGTTTTGGGAAGACTGGTGTTTTGTCCTGATCTTTGTTTTGTCTGACAAACAGCACGAAAGGCAAAAGTTACTTCCATAGCTTGTTTACATTTGGGGGTTATGAAGATGGGATTTTTTAATGGGAATTTAATAATCATAATCCATCTGCTCACATCTGCTTATAAATGTGCCTGTAAAATGAAATGATACTTTTTGTGCATATGAGCAATCCTTTTTACATCTTTTTCAGGCCCTAAGTTAATGGATTTCACTTACCATGCTAATATAGATCATAAATGTAAGAAAGATATTTTAATTGGTAGGATAAAGAATGTTGAAGATAAATCATGGAAAAAAATACGTCCAAGACCAACAAAAACAAATTACGAAGGACCTTATTATATATGTAAAGGTATATGCTATAATTACTTAATTGGTGTACATCGCCTAAGCGAGAAATGATTTGCTACATTTGTTATAATGGTTCCAGTATTACTGTAACTAAAAATGTTTAGATAGAGTTAACAGAAAGTTCCTTGGATTGAGACATTAGTATTTTTTATATTATTTTTACCTTTGTTTTTAACTTGCTGTCTTGTGGGTATTTTATAGTTATTTATGGAAATGGGGATTTCCCCAGGTTTTAAACAGAAAACTGTCTCAAACTTTGGGTTCTCTGACATGGTCTAAACAGAATCAGAACACTGAACTAAGGCTTTGAAAATGTTGCTCTTTTAAGTTGTTTTTGAGAGAACTTAGTATTTTCATTTTTGTCAGACCACTTCACCTGAACGAGCTTTGAATGTACCTAAATGACTTTTTAAACTTAGGTGGAGTACATCCGGGTATCAATGCTTTTTTTCCCTGTCTGAAATAAAAATAATTTAGAATTGTGGTGCTGGTTTTTTGGTTTCTTTTTTAAGAGTTAATACCATCCCTGCATTGTAATACGTGTATCATGGTTTGAAGCTATCCATGAATTGTTATAAAAATTCAAGTGATGCCCTAAGCGTGTTTTTTTTTTTTTTAATACTTTTCTGATATTTTGTTGTTGTTATAAATTTATTTATTTATTTATTTATTTTTGGCTGCGTTGGGTCTTCGTTGCTGCACGCGGGCTTTCTCTAGTTGCGGCGAGTGGGGGTTACTCTTTGTTGTGGTGCGCAGGCTTCTCATTGCGATGGCTTCTCTTGTTGCGGAACACGGGCTCTAGGTGCGCGGGCTTCAGTAGTTGTGGCACGTGGGCTTCAGTAGTTGTGGCTCGTGGGTTCTAGAGCGCAGGCTCAGTAGTTGTGGCACACGGGCTTAGTTGCTCCGCAGCATGTGGGATCTTCCCAGACCAGGGATCGAACCTCTGTCCCCTGCATTGGCAGGCGGATTCTTAATCACTGTGCCACCAGGGAAGTCTCCCTAAGCGTGTTTAATATTTATTGGCTTTGAAAAAACAACAGTCCGCGTTTTAAATGTGTTTTAATTCCCTGTCTTTCTAGATGTTGCTGCCGAGGAGGAATGTAGATATTTGGGCCACTGCACATTCGCTTATTGCCAGGAAGAGATAGATGTCTGGACGCTAGAGCGAAAGGGAGCATTCAGCAGGGAGGCTTTCTTTGGTGGCAACGGAAAGATCAACCTTACCGTGTTCAGACTGCTCCAAGAGCATCTTGGAGAATTTATATTCCTTTGTGAGGTACTTTCTCCAAACCTTACTTTCTGCTGTGAAATTGGTGGTAGCTTCCGACCCGCAAGCCCAGAAGTATCAAGTACTTAGCTCTGGTCCTGCCATATGATAAAGCATCTGCTCAGCAACGGTAGCCACTGCTATTATCCAAAAGAATACTGTTAAGACTTCGTACTTACTGAGTGTTATTTGGTGTAAGCATGTAATGTATAGGTATGTACATCATAAGCATGGCACGGAAGTTCTATCTTATATTATGTTTTCATGTTAATTCTTCTTCTCTGTTTCAGAAATGTTTTGATCATAAGCCTAGAATGATAAGTAAAAGAAACAAAGATAATTCTACTTCTTGTTCTCATCCGGTTACAAAGCATGAGTTTGAAGACAATAAGTATGTTGGTAGTTTCTAATTTTTATAGTGACAACACAAGAGTCTTTTTTTAGATCCAAATTAAACCAGAGTAGTATCTGCTCAGGCATTCCCCCTCTCCTTTTGTTGTTGTTTTGAAAGATGGTGACTATTTTTAAATGGCTAATAGGTTTTGCTGAGAATTTTAAAATGAATTATTTAATTGAAATTTAATACAGAAAAGCAATACTGATTTATAGCTTCTCATGACATGGATTTAGGTATTTTATAGCTTAACATATAATTATCCCCTCCCCTCCCGAGCAAAACAATTGCATACAGTGATATATTTTTTCTGATAAAGATTTAAAATGTATTTTCAGTCTAGAACTTTACATTTTATATGTGTATGTACATTTTTTTTAAAGCTATGGCAGAACAATAGTAAAATGTCACTCCCTTTTCCTCTTAGGTGCCTTGTCCACATTTTGCGAGAGACAACAGTAAAATACTCCAAAATACGTTCTTTTCATGGTCAATGTCAGCTTGATTTATGCCGACATGAGGTTCGATATGGCTGTTTAAGGGAAGACGAATGCTTTTATGCACATAGTCTTGTAGAATTGAAAGTCTGGATATTGCAAAATGAAACAGGTAGGTTTGTGTGTGATTGAGAAATGTCTCTTCAAGAACGTCAGGGTTTATGAAGCGGTATTGGAGACCCTTCTCCATCAACCTGGTGTGGCAACACTGTTGATTTTTTCCTGAGCTTTAAACCGTGTAGTCACTTCATCTTTAGAGTGGCCTATTTTGAGTGTGGTCTCGTATAAGTAATTGCTGATACAAGTTCATGTATGAAGTATGGACTTGTGAGGAAGAAAGATTCCTCGGAAGACACCAAGAGCTATATTTGTAAATATTCCATTTTGAAAGAATAATGGGATGTTCATTCTTGGCAACAGATTATGCCAAGTGGGGTTAATTAAAGAATTGAGTCTGACTTTGCCTAGATTGGTGGCCTGTTGTTGTGTCGAGGACCTAAAAAAAGGCGTCTGCGTTTCCCAGGTATCTCACATGACGCTATTGCCCAGGAATCTAAACGATATTGGCAAAATTTGGAAGCAAACGTACCTGGAGCTCAGGTATTTTTTCCTGTGTACTTTCTGCATTTGGGATCCTTTCTGGAACGGCCTAATTGATGTTAGTTGTCGGCAGATGCAGTTAAAACTTACATACAGTCCAGTTACTTTCTTAATGTTTATTGAGTTAATTTTTTAAAAATTTATTTATTTATTTATTTATTTATTTATTTATTTTTGGCTGCATTGGGTCTTCGTTGCTGCGCGTGGGCTTTCTCAAGTTGCGGCGAGCGGGGGCTACTCTTCGTTGCGGTACACGGGCTTCTCATCGCGGTGGCTTCTCTTGTTGTGGAGCATGGGCTCTGGGCGCGCGGGCTCAGTAGTTGTGGCATGTGGGCTGAGTAGTTGTGACTTGCGGGCTCTGGAGCGCAGGCTCAGTAGTTGTGGCGCACGGGCTTAGTCGCTCTGTGGCATGTGGGTTCTTCCCAGACCAGGGCCCGAACCTATGTCCCCTGCATTGGCAGTGGGATTCTTAACCACTGTGCCATCAGGGAAGCCCCAGTTGAGTAATTCTTAATGTGAAAAAAATTCTGAATTTTAGTTGATCATATAAAAGAAAAAAAGTTAGGCAGCCCATAACACCCACCAAGAATGTAGGATAGGGAATTCCCTGGAGGTCCAGTGGTTAGGACTCCATGCTTCCACTGCAGGGGGCACGGTTTCGATCCCTGGTTGGGGAACTAAGATCCTGCAAGCCGGGTGGCATGGCCAAAAAAAGACTGTAGGATACAGTTTTCTTATTCAGCTTAATTGGCAAAACAGTTGGGGTCTCGCGCTATGGGGATCCTTGGAATAAGGGAGGTGGATTGTGTTTGTAGTTTTGCTTACTGCCCAGCCAAACTGCTTTACCCAACTACCCTCCTTCCCCTCCCTGCCAAAAATCCTAGTCATTAACTCCAAAGCTGACTTTCATAAATTGAGGTTTGGCATCTGTAATATGCTTTTATCATATTCTCTTGCATTTGGGTGGAGAACTGGAGATTTTAGTTATCAGATCATATATATATAGTGGTCAAATCATCAAACCAGACAAAAACGGAAGTTGTATGCTATTGTGAAAAAAAATGCATGGTGATTGTGTTCTCAGAAAACTGGTTTTCTGTTAAATTAAAACTAATCTTTTAATTATTTAAGGTACTTGGCAATCAAATAATGCCTGGATCCCTTAATATGAAGATAAAATTTGTGTGTGCTCAGTGTCTGAGAAATGGTCAAGTCATTGAACCAGACAAAAACAGAAAATATTGTAGTGCAAAAGCAAGGCATTCGTAAGTAGTGTGTGTGTGGAAATAGTGCCTGCTCATAATGATCTGTTTCATGGGTGTAAAATCATGCACATAAGAAAAAAAGATTAAGACTTTGAAGAGAGCAAAGGAAAGTAGACAATTTAGGAATGATTGCAAAGCAAAAGGGAAGAGATTTTTAGAATTTAGTAGCTAAGAATTCAACACAATTCAAGTGTTTTTCCTGTATTTCATCATTTCCGTGTTTAGGATTCGTAGGGAATGTTTGTTTATAATTATCGACAGGAAATGAAATGACAGAATCATAAGGCATTTCTTTTAGAAGGGTTGAGGAAAAAAAAAATCTCTGGTCCTTTAGGTACAAACTTTGTACCTGCCCCTTTATATTATGCCTTTGCCAGTGTGTTTTTGTTTTTTCTGAACTCCATTTTTCTTAGGTGGACCAAAGATCGTCGTGCGATGAGAGTGATGTCTATTGAACGTAAGAAGTGGATGAACATCCGTCCTCTCCCCACAAAGAAACAAATGCCTTTACAGTTTGATGTACATACGTAATTTTTAAGCCACTTTTTTTTTTATTAGGCATTTCAAATCATTAGAAAGTAGTAGTAATTCAGATGGAAACTGGTCCCCTTTAAATAATGCTCATCATGTTAATGAAATCAAAGTGGTCCTTTCGTTTTCCTTCCCCTTTTGAATGTGTGGTTCTGGGACAGTCTTTAGATTGATTGGAATCGTATGAGTTACTGAGGAAAAGTAAGTAGACAGTGGACTAGAGAAGAGTGATGGTCATGGCTCAGCTTATTTTCCAGATGAATTACTTTGGGAGCAAATGGGAGAGAATTTCATTTAAATTTGATTCCTCAGCTTTGCTGTCAAACCCAGGGCCTTCCGTATTATTATGGATGCTGTTGATGGGTTGTTTTTATCATGCCTGTTTCTTTCACTGAAGCGTTGGATGCTCGCTAAAGGATGCCCAACATAGGATTTTCTTGAAGTAACCCAAAGGGAAAATGCCCCATGTTAGAGCAATATGTTCCTCAAAAGCCCTTAGAATGAAAACACCAGGCCAACTTAATGTGTGGGTAGCATTTCACTCACTAGGTAGCACGTTTCAGCTTGGTCCCCCTGGTACCTTACGTGGTCTTAAAGACGATTGTCTGGGCAAAGCCCTGGAGCTGGCCCAACTTGCCTCTTCACAAGAGAGAGGGTCTGGAGGGATTTCACTGTGCGAGGGACACTTGGAGCTGACAGGGTGGAAATTTTCTGCCGCAGCGGAGGAAGTATGGAGAGAGCCTTTTGCCCAGAGAAGCAGTGCAGGTGGATTGCAGAGTCCCCATGTAACGAGGCTCCCTCTCCCAACTGCCAGAGAGTTGAGGAAGAGGAGGGTTAATTTCCCATCACCCAGGGTACCTTGCTTTTTGTAAAACTTATACAAGTTATAAGGACAGTCTTTGAAGGAGGTGGTGTGTTTGTTTATCCACAGTGGTTTCAGCCTCAGATTTGGGTGATTTAATCCGTGGGTTATGTAGGAGGGGAGTAAGGTTTATTGGAACCATTGATATCTTGTGCTTCAAAAGATAGTGGAGATTATGGGCATATTCCTCAAAACTTTGCTAAAACTAAGACGACTGGGAACAATTCTAGCTCATGAGGCAGCTGCCTAGGACCACTGATTATTCTCTCATCTTGGACGTGGTGTTCTACTTTGCAATGTTACAGGAGCTTATTTCCTCTTTTTTCCTACCATACTAGGTATTGCTAAGGGATCCTTTTTCTAAAAGAAATAGTACTCTGTGTGTGTATGTGTGTAGACAGTGTGGTGAGGTGGAGAGAGCGTGTGCTTCAGAGTCTGCCCGAAGGGCAAGTTACTCAGCCTCAGTTTGCTCATCTGTAAATGAGAATAATTGCATCCTAGGGAAGATACAGGAGATGGTGTTGTGTAAAAACCCAGCACAGAGCGGCCTTCTCCTTTATTTTCTCTTCTCCCTGCTCCTTATCGTTGAGTTTTGAAAGACGATGGTAAATGTCTACCTAGTAATACCTAAGTACTTATTGGGGATTGACTGGGAAAAGAATATAATACAGTCCATCACAAGAATGTTTTGTTGACTGTTGACTTCATGCAGAAAATTGTAAGGGTTGCAGGGGTGGGGGTCCCTGACGTTGGTCCAAGGGAGGAAAGGAGCAGTGTTAAGTGTTGACTGCTTCTTGATTTTTAGTGAAAGTCAATGCTAAGCATCTACTATTACGTAAACTAATATATAGGGCCAACTCCTGTTGAAACACGGATAAACTAAAATAAGCTAACAATTAATTGTACTAGGATTTATGCTCTATAAAGACAAGTACATTGATGATATCTAAGAATGAGCTCTTGGTGCCGGCGGTTTTCCTAGTTCTTAATAGTCATGGGTCTTAGGGGAGTCTGTGTTCTGCTGATGGCTCTCACTTTATTTTCCTACCAGTATCACTGTATTTACTCTGTAAAGTAAAAATGCAAATAACCAGAAGAGGTATTATTTGAACGCTGTATAACTGGATGGCCTGGTTAGTGGAATAATTGTCTTTGAACAACGCATAGCTAGTGAATAATGGCCAAGATTAGCTGCCAGTATTGGTGATAAGTAAATGTCCGAGATTTTTTCTGACACTGTTTAGTACCTTTGGAGGAGTCTGCAGTTTCTTTATCGCTTCCCAAGTGCTGACAAGGAGGCATCCTAGGTGTCAGGTAGGGGAGAGTAGGATCCTTCAGACTGAGGGGGCCAGAGACTTGCATTGCAGAGATAAAATGTTCTGCTGTGTTAAAAGCAGATACTCTAAATCAATGAGTTTGTTGACATTTCCTTGTAAGAAAATGTTCCATATTCCAGTTTCATACTTACTTTCTTTTGGAAATTTTCTTTTGAAAAGTTTTGAGACAGCTTAATATCATCTCATGTATTTGGGGCTTATAGTCAATTTGAATAGAAGCAAATTAATCTCCTTTTAAAATTATGTTCTCGGCATTAGCATGGATAATAATTTTTATTTTGCTTAAATGTAAAAATTAGGCAGTTTTACTAAGTGTACTCTGTCTTAAAGCATGTTCATATTTTTCTAACACAGCTGTGCAATCATATTGCTTCTGGGAAAAAATGTCAGTATGTTGGAAACTGTTCCTTTGCTCACAGTCCTGAGGAACGGGAAGTGTGGACCTACATGAAAGAGAACGGGAGTAAGTTGATGATTAACCGTGGCCTTGACACCCGTGAAATCTAGCTTGCCTGAAAGTCTCTTTCCTCTCTGTAAATATGCCAACTCACTGTGCACACAGAAAGCAGTCTGCGTTCTAAACCATTATACCATTTTATCAGTGAAGCAGAGTCTGACCTCCGATCATGTTTGCTTAGGTCAGATTCGGATACAAATACATAGGTCAGCATCCTCTGATGTCATAGGCATGATTCATGGTCTGGGGAAGTTCAGTGCTTCTGTGAGCTCCTTTTGTGAATAGTCACCCCTGAATTAATCAGGTTATAATTGGAGGTCTCTTCAAGGACCCCTTACTGGTAGAACAGGCCCACATTCAAAGGCCCGAGGAGAGAATGTTTGTCTTGGTCAAACGTCAGGTTTATTGTGAGAGCCTTTGAGAGGAACCTCAGACAACCTTTCACTTCCAACCAGAAAAGGTTTTGCTACCAGGATTATTGTTCTTCAGTCTTAAGTAAACTGATGGAAATTTACCGACTGCTTAAGATCTGTGATCTCTGGATTACAAGAAGCCATCTGATTTAAGCATGTCACCTGTCGTATTTCAACCATGTAAAAATTCAGTGACTTGTGTGGACAGGACTCCTTCTTACTTGGAGTGGGGACATAGAGTTGGGCCTTACTGAAGGTGTCCTTGCAAATCAGGGCTCTTGCAGTGATTCCTGCTACCACTGGTCTGAAGGAAGAAGAATTTCCTAGTTTACCTCTAATCATAGAAACACTTGGGCAGGCAGTAAAGCCGAGTTTTGACCAGATCCTCATTACCAGATTTTTTTTTAAACTCAGTGGCTCTCAACTGGGGATGAATTTTGCCACACACACACCTCTCTCCCCTTGGGGACACTTGGCAACATCTGGACATTGTCATGACTTGTAGGGCTGTGCTACTGGCAGCTAGTGGGTAGAGGCCAGGGGTGTTGTTAAACATCCTACACGCACAAGATTGCCACCGACAGCGAAGAGTTTTCTGGCTCAGAACGTTGGCGGTGCTGAGGTTGAGAAACCTTGGTTTTATCGCTTGATAGTAATGCCGGATACACTTGTTCCAGTAGCTTGCAGCCACTGCCCAGCACCTGGTCATGGCTGTGTTGTTGTAAGTTGCACCCCAGCATGTCGGTCTTCTGGGACTGTGGCTCAACTGACGGGCTCCTACCAGGGTCAGAATCTCGGTCCTTATAGTAGGTTTCTCAGTAGACAGTGAGGAGCCGTGTAAGCAGCCTGTGTGGTTACAGCAGCGGTAGCAAGTGTTTAACGTGGGGCATCGTGAAGCCGTGCCGAGGCTTTCCTTTTCAGCAATGCCCTTGAAATGGTTTCTGAATTTTAAACACCCCCATAGTGTCTTGCAAATGCAGGGAGGAGTTAATCTTGAAAGCTAACTATTAAAAAAAAAAAAAGAAAACTAACGTTTGTGGTCTTACAGTCCTGAATTTGGTTCTCACCCCTGAGAGTCTGGAAATGGACTGTCTCTCCGTGTCTCAATACGATCAGTTTCCATTCAGCGCTCTCAAGTTTCTTTTGAAAATTGCACCGACTGATACCAAAAGAGTGCGAGTTCTTGTGTGTATTTAAATGGCGTATTTAAATATTTGCCACTGAAAGGAGTTCATTTTTCTTTAGTACAAGATATGGAGCAGTTTTATGAACTCTGGCTAAAGAGCCAAAAAAATGAAAAAAGCGATGATGTAGCCAGTCAGTCAAACAAAGAAAATGGAAAACAAATTCACATGCCGACAGATTACGCGGAAGTTACTGTAAGTACCCCAGGTTGGTTCCCCTCACCTTTGCTTCCAGGCCTTTCTTTTCTTTCCCACCTTCTCCAAAACCTGGCTCCCTCGCCCCCGGTCTGCCCTCCCCCTTACCTTCATCTTCTCTCCACGCTGGCTCTCCACTGTTAGTTTAAGTCTCTTCATCCTAAAAATGCCTTTCCTGGATCTTTTTTCCAACCGTGGAGCCAGGAAGTTGTGAGTCCGAGTCCTGCTTCTGTCTCCTTACTAGCCTGTGACGCGGGGCAGGTTACTGACCGTCTCTGAGGGGTTTGCTTGTGATGGAGCCATGAAGTGTGCTGAGCCTGCGGGTTTATCCCAGTGCCGGCCCACGGAAAGTGCTCAGGAAATGTGGGGTCCCCGTCCCCCAAGTCCTCTTGTTCTCTCATCACCGTCCTGTAGTCTGGCCTCTGCCTCTGGGTTCTACAGAGACGTTAAGTCACCTGTGGTCTTTTACTGTTTTGGCTGTCTTTTAAATTTTTCAAAGAAGTGAAGGGGGTGGTATAATGACTGTCTTGAGCCCACCATCCCAGGTGAACCGATGTTAACAGTTTGTTGTGTTTGCTTCTGTAAAGTAAATAAAATGTCACAGATAAAGTGGGAACCCCAGTTGTCCCCCTTTCCCAGAGGGACCAGATCCAGTGTATATTTTTCCAGGCCATGTTTACATATCTTGGACTATTTATTCCTAACCTATTGCTCTGCCTGGCATGTTTTTTTCAAACTGACAGGCGTATGCATTACTCTGCTCCTTGTTTCTTGTTTTGTTTTTTGTCCCTTCTCCGTATTGAGTCATTCAGATGTGGGTCATGGACACGTCTTTGTGCACGATACGCCCTGTGAACCCTGCTTTCTCTGCCAAGGCTCAGCACTGATCTCCTCACCACCTTTTCTTAAGTACTACCAGGGTTTCCAGAGCCAGGGTCACCCCAACTTGCTGGGTCATGAGGTTGACCTGTCTCTGCAAACCTGTTCTTACCCAGTGTTGCAGGGCATTTGGGAAATAGTCAACACTACTGAAACACTGCACGCTTGCATATGTGGGAGCACAGGGTTCCTAATGTGTGGGTCTGTGCCCCCAGGGAGGTGTCTTCCCAGCACGTGTACTTCCCTGGCCCCTGGCACAAGTCCTGGCCCATAGTAGGGGCTCAGTTCATGTGCAAGGATGGAGTTGCTCGTCCTTCTGCAGTGGGCGAGTCCCAGGTTTTCACATCCTCTCTGCTTTCCCTTGTGGTATGAATCTTCCCCGGAATCCTTGTTTGAACCTGGCCCCTTGTCCTGCCGACAGACTCCCTTGTTTGCACACCAGCTCCTTGCCAGAGCCTGCCTGGACCCCTGGCCCGGTCCGTCGCCCCTGCTCTCTGCTTCCTGTGTGCTGGCCGCCCTCTCCTTGGTCCTGCTCTTGACTTTGAGTTTTACGTTCTCACCCAGCATCCCCCACTGGACGGGCTCCCCAAGAGTAGAGTCTGGGTCTTGGGTGGAGTCGTTTCTAGTTGTTCTGGTGCCTGAACACAGGTGACCCGTCGGGCCACACAGACAGCAGCCACTGACGGGATGCGTGTCTTCCGTGCACTCTAGGTGGACTTCCACTGCTGGATGTGTGGGAAGAACTGCAACAGTGAGAAGCAGTGGCAGGGCCACATCTCCTCGGAGAAGCACAAGGAGAAGGTTTTCCACACTGAAGATGACCAGTACTGCTGGCAGCACCGCTTTCCAACAGGATATTTTAGTATTTGCGATAGGTACGTGGGTCTCTTCAGTTTCCCACATGAAAACTGCTGACCTTGTGAGTAGACAGAGTATCTGGGTGATAAAATCTTCTAATCCTGGATGCTTGGATTTGAGCTCAAAGTTTAGTTGCTCCTTGAACATTTCTTCACTCTTCTGCGTTACATGAAAAGATTCACTAGTCTGCCGGTACTGGCGTGAAAGTCTTAAAGATAACCAAATAGGGAAATAAGTTCATTCAAGCTTGCCCAAATGATCTCTGAACTGGCAGTGGAGATTCTCTGACCCTTCACAATAATCTTTCTCGTAGTAGATGTTCATCAGTTTTGAAACTGCCTTTGAATTATATTCCAAGTATAAATCTGGAACTTTCTCAGGTCAAAGGAAAATATTAGTATTTTAAGTTTACTTAGAAAATTTTTCAGTGAAAAGCTAGATAATTTTGAATTGCTCCTCATTTTGTTGTTGCTGTTTCTATTTGACTTCCAAACTTAGATCCATGTGATACATAGAATTATTGAAGATATTTTTTACTTCCTGCCCCTTCTGATTTCTTTCCACTGCATCAAGAAGGAGCGTAGTCTTTTTTCCCCCAACAATCTGTGTTTTTCATTAAATAGTGCATTTAAATAGTTTAAAGTACTAATTATTGTAGATGTCAAGGCAATAAAATATTCATTTTTCTAGGATTAACATTTCGAGCTAAAAGTTTAATGCAAACCATAAAGGTAGTGAAGAGCACATTTTAAAGATTTTTATAAACAACTGGTGGAAGCTTACCAAGCTGGTGGACGCTTACCAAGCTGACTTGTCCTAACAGGTATATGAATGGTACCTGCACGGAAGGAAGCAGCTGTAAATTTGCACATGGCAATGCTGAACTTCATGAATGGGAAGAGAGAAGAGATGCCCTAAAGATGAAGCTCAACAAAGCACGAAAAGATCACTTAATTGCCCCCAATGATAATGACTTTGGAAAATATAGTTTTTTGTTTAAAGATTTAAACTAATATGCTGGCTTTTATGTATGTTACCTAATCAGAGCATTGACCAGAAAAATTGAAAGTGTTGTAAGGCACGTAGCAGAGGAGCTGCAGATTTTCTGCTTGTATTGGCGTCTCTCGTCCCTCCTGAGCAGCAACCCACAGTAGGTAGGAAAACGGGCTGTTTGACAGGCTTGGCCAGGCTCTCACGGCATCAAATGGCAAAGCGACCGCTACTGGTTGCCATCTGTTGAACAGACTTTTGGACGAATTGTGTTGGGGAAGAGGATAAGGTTATGTTGAGGACGACTTCTTGAGTTGGTCCTTCAGATAAGAATCATGATGGTGAGAGAGAAACACTGTACTAGGATCAGAACACATGATGGATGAAAATTCTTCACATGTTTTAAGAGGAATGAATTTGTCTAATATAATAAAGTTTGCTACTTATCTGTATGTAGGTTGCTAAAAAGGATTTTCTTAACTCAGATTTTAAGCCAAATAACCATTTAACACTAGTATATGTTAAATGGGGTATTTTTCTGTATTTGTATGTTTCACTATAATAAGGGAACTGAGGATAATGTGCATTGAGAATATTTTGAAAAATAATCAGTTGACTCAAATTTTATTTCTTGGTCTTTTGCTGTTTAAATGATGATTTTGAAAGATTAAACTTGTACTGTTGGTATTGTGTAGTGTATGGACCAATACTGCCCGTAATAAAGATTTTATATACAGATGTCTTTCATTTTTTTGGTGTGGTCCTTGCCAGTTCCTTAAAGAATTGTTAAAACTGGGTACTAGGGCTTCCCTGGTGGCGCAGTGGTTTGAGAATCTGCCTGCTAATGCAGGGGACACGGGTTCGAGCCCTGGTCTGGGAAGATCCCACATGCCGCGGAGCAACTAGGCCCGTGAGCAACAAGTACTGAGCCTGCGCGTCTGGAGCCTGTGCTCCGCAACAAGAGGCCACGATAGTGAGAGGCCCGCGCACCGCGATGAAGAGTGGCCCCCGCTTGCCGCAACTAGAGAAAGCTCTCGCGCAGAAACAAAGACCCAACACAGCCAAAAATAAATAAGTAAATAAATTAATTAAAAAAAACAAAAAAACTGGGTAATAAAATCACAAGGTTAGACTTTTTTTTTTTTTTTTTCTTGGCCGCACCGCTCGGCTTGCGGGATCCCAGTTCCCCGACAACCAGGGATCGAACCTGGGCCCTCAGCAGTGAAAGCGTGGACTCCTACCCACTGGACTGCCAGGGAATTCCCTAGATTTTTTTTTAAAACACTTTTCATTTAAGCAATTAATGACAGAAGGCAAATTAGAGAGACATGGCAGCAACTTTCACTCTGTCCCACTCTCCTCCGATTCAGGTTGCTAAGAGGCTTCTCTTATTGACTGACATGCTAACCCCTCTGGGGGCTCTTCTGTGTCTCATTCAGATGAATGCCCAGCAAGGGGACACACGGTCAGCTAAGACGTGGGCTGTGGGATTCCACAGACACAACTGTCTAGCACAGCGCCTCCCATAGGGCCGTTTCGGTTGTTGAAAGACCACTGAAGTTGTGGTCAGGATGGGCTTGCAGAGACAAGGAAGGGGCTGAGCTGTCCTGAGACCCAGATCTGCTCCTGACCTGGCGAGCTAGGGAGAAGAGTCATTGTCAGGGTTTGAGGGCCGCCACCTCACAAGGACACTGCCAGTGCAGAGTCCCTGTTGGGGGTGGGAGTCAGAAGGAATGGCTGATGGGCTCGAAAGTCACTTCTTCATGAAAACCTTGAGTCAGTGGGGTTTGTGGCAAACAGAAAAGGGTCTTTGTTCAGTGCGAGTCCCGCCTGGGTGGGGGGAGCATGGCTGCAAGTAGAGAGACGAGAGAGAAGCGGTGCCTTCAGCAGAACCAGAGGCTGCAGAGTGAAAGGCAAGCCCGGGGGACTCCTTGAAGACCGCAGGAGACTGGTTTCCCTCCCATGAATGGAAGGCAGTTGGGACCAGTTTTATTTGGCAGGTGCATTAGGAGTGCATCTTATTTGCCAAATAAGTAATCTGTTTCTGTAGAGCAGACTGGCAGTGTTATCATTCTGCTAGGTCTCCTTAGTCTGATGGCCTTCATGATGTTTTTCTTCTCCATCCTTTTATCCTCTCTTTCCAGGGAGAACAGATGTTAAAAAGCTGTCTCTGGTGCTCTGTTTTAGCTTGCAGTTTAACAAGTTGGTTGTCTGAACCTTTGGAATCTAGGCTAGAAACTTAGAAGTTTGACCGGTCAAGACGAAAATTGTTTGTTTTCCACACCCACATCCCCACCTCAAATTCTCTGTGCCTGGGCTTTCTTGCAGTTCTCTGTGCTCTGAACTATCCTTTCAGTAAATTCTATTTCTGCCTAAATCATCCAGTTTTTTGCCTCATTTCGGCTAAGAACCCCCCTGGCCACAGCCTTGGTCTCAGCATCAGGAAGTCAATGCGAATTATTCCATAGTGAAGTCACACCTCCACCCTAGAAGCGAAGAGGAGAACGAGGTGTGAGGGGGAGAAAAGGGCAAGGAAAAAAAAGTATGAAAGAGCAAAGCCCGAATATTAACAGCAGACAAAACTAATAACTGGCATGTCTACTTGGACATGTTTATCTCCATATCTCCTCCAGGGTGGATTTTTTTCAACATTTAACAAATTGAGATACAATTTTTATAACAAAAGTTTTACCATTTTAAAGTACAAATCCATGGTTTTAGTAGATTCCAAATGTGCTACAATCACCACAATGAATTTTAGTGTATTTCATTACCTAAAACAAAACCAAACCAAACCCACACCCTAGTCTACCCACTCCCCCTGCTTTTCAAGCTGTAGGCAACTGCTCAACTGCATTGAGCCACAACTAATGAGCCTGTGTGCCACAACTACTGAAGCCCGTGTGCCTAGAGCACTGCTCCACAACAAGAGAAGCCACTGCAATGAGCAGCCCGTGCACCGCAACGAAGAGTAGCCCCCACTCGCCACAACTAGAGAAAGCCCACACGCAGCAACAAAGACCCAACACAACCAAAAATAAAAAAAAAACAAGCATTAGATGTTTTATACATATATATGCTATATATATGTATATATACGTACAATGGAATATTAACTCAGCCATAAAAAAGAATGAAATATTGCCATTTGCAGCAACATGGATGGGGCACAGGATATTAACGCTTAGAGAACTAAGAGAAATATACTATATAATATCCATTATATGTGGAACCTAAAAAAATAATACAAATGAATCTATATACAAAACAGAAACAGACAGACACAGAAAAACTTACGGTTATCAAGGGAGAGAGGGAGGGAGGGAAGGAACAATTAGGAGTATGGGATCAACAGATACAAACTACATAAAATAGATAAGCAACAAGGATTTACTATACCTTGTATATAGCACAGGGAATTACCCAATATCTTGTAATAACCTATAATGGAACATAATCTGCAAAAAACCACTATGCTGTACACCTGAGACTAACACAATATTGTAAATCAACTGTACTTCAACTTTTAAAAAATTTAGTTGAAACTACAGAATGTAAAATATGGGTTTTCTTGTGTAAGAAACACTGACAATACCAAACCAGAGACTCAGATTTAAGGAAACTGGTGAGTGACTTCCCTGGTGGCACAGTGGTTAAGAATCCACCTGCCAATACAGAGGACATGGGTTCAAGCCCCGGTCCGGGAAGATGCCGCATGCCGCGGATCAGTTAAGCCCGTGTGCCACAACTACTGAGCCTGCGCTCTAGAGCCCGTGCTCCGCAAGAAGAGAAGCCACCGCAATGAGAAACCCACGCACCGCAACGAAGGGTAGTCCCTGCTCGCCGCAACTAGAGAAAGCCCACACATGGCAACAAAGACCCAACGCAGCCAAAAATAATAAATAAATAAATAAAATTTATATCTCTAAAAAAAGGAAACTGCTGAAAGGACAAAGTAGAATAAAATATTTGAAGCAAGTGATACTGAGTTACCATAGCAACTCACTTTTAAAAATAACCAAATTTGGCTTAGAAACAATAGTAATGAGACAGTTAAAAAGACAGAATTACAAAATTTGGAGCAGGGGAAAAATGATTATTAGCACACGAAAGAAAAAAAAAAAGAGCTCTGATTAAGAAAAAAATTTACAAGCATTATTTCTCTCCGATTCTAAGAAAAGGATTAATACCTGGGAGAAATATATGTAATCTTCCCCCTGCCCCCTACTCAAATGCCACCACCTTGACCATGGTATAAAAAGTGGCCATGAAAGCTCAGATACTGGTTGATGTGGACTAGTTAGGGCTGACGTAGCCTTGAAGAGCAGTGCCGCCTGACCCAGATGGCCTGGTGTAATCTGAAATGAATTTATCACCGTTTCAGGAGAACATCTAGGGCCAGAGCAGCAGCCAGATGTCTAGAAAGAGAATAGTAAAGGAAACATCCTTTTATTGATCCAGGGTGGTTTCCTGGCCTGTAAGACGCCGCCCTGCATTGCCATAAGATATTGTGGGTCTCATGAGATAACCCACAGGCAGCAAAAGTACTTTGAACCTTATAAAGGCCTGTGCAAACAACAGGTGTCTTACGGAAGAGTAGTGTGGATTCTGTTCTAGCAACCTACAGTGAATGGGTACCGGTGACTTTGGACCATATTTGTTTTTGTTAGTAATATACTATGTAACTCAAATCTACACAAAGAAATCAAGAGAACTAGAAACGGTAAATAAGGTTAATATTTTTTTAAAAACTAGAAATACATTTTTTCTCTTCTAGCTTCTTCCAATAAGATTATATAAAACAATAATATAACACTATATTATTCAGTTTGTAGTAGATTAAAAAAAGAGTAATAATAGCATAAAAAAGGGAGGAGGAAACGGAGCTGTACTGGAGCAGTTTCCGTATCTTACTGGAATTAAGTTAGTATAAATCTGAAGTAACTAAAAAAAAAAAAAAAAGTTTTAAATCATTAAAGGAATTAATAATGTTTTAGAAAAGATCCACTTAATACAAAAGAAGGAAATAAAGAACAAAGAGATGTAGAAACCAAAGAGCAAAATGGCAGGTGAATATGAGCTACCATGTTGGGCCTCCGCGGTTAACACACTTAATGCTCTGGGTCACCTACGAAGGTGACCATTCGTAGCACATTTTACATCCCTGGAAAATCTGCACCGGGGTCATGCGGCTGGCTTGCGGCACAGGTAGGGTCTCATCTTCTGGTTTTTTGGTTTTTTTGCGTGGCATCATACTGCCTTAGTTCCCTCCGAGTTTTATCTGCCTGGTTTGTAGTTACTGACAACGGAAGTCGAGTCTAGATCTGTGGCCCCAGCAATTTGGTAATTATGGACATTCTCTTAGCTCCAGGTACACTTGTCCCAGGGAAACAATCCCTTCCTGTCACTCTCAACTCACATTTCATCCTTCTCCGACTTGTTTTTAATCACAAAAACTTATTTAGAGGGACTTACCTGGTGGCGCAGTGGTTAAGACTCCGCCTGCCACTGCAGGGGACACGGGTTCGAGTCCTGATCCAGGAAGATCCCACATGCCGCAAAGCAACTAAGCCCGTGCGCCACAACTACTGAGCCTGCAAGCCACAACTACTGAGCCCGTGTACCACAACTACTTAAGCCCTTATGCCCAAATCCCATGCTCTGCAACAAGAAGCCACTGCAATGAGAAGCCCGCGCACCACAACGAAGAGTAGCTCCCACTCGCCAGAACTAGAGAAAGCCCGCGCAGCAACAAAGACTCAACGCGGCCAAAAATAATTAAAAAAAAAAAAACTTACTTAGTAAGGACCTAACATTTAGAGTCACAGAGGATTTAGAGTCAACAGTGTGTCGCTGGAGCGGCTTGTTAACCAAATTGCCCTTAAGCCTGAATTCCTCACATACTAGCTTTGTGGCCGCAGTCACGTGGCTTTTCCAAGCCTCGGTTTTCCCCCCTGTGAAGTGAGTACAGGCTGTACAGACCCTCCTCCCAGGGGTGTGATGTAGGGACATGGTGCTCAGGCGCACAGCACTTCACTGGTGCAGGAAATGGACACTGGGAGACGACAGTCACTAAAATTTATTGAGTACTCACTATCGGCCCGGCAGTTTCCATCAATGACCTCACTTAATTCTCAAAGCAGGGCTTCCCTGGTGGCGCAGTGGTTATGAATTCGCCTGCCAATGCAGGGGACACGGGTTTGAGCCCTGGTCCAGGAAGATCCCTCATGCCGCGGAGCAACTGAGCCCATGTGCCACAACTACTGAGTCTGCACGCTAGAGCCCACGAGCGACAACTACTGAGCCCATGTGCCACAAGTACTGAAGCCCGCACACCTAGATAGAGCCCGTGCTCCGCAATGAGAATCCACTGTAATAAGCCCACGCACTGCAACAAAGAGTAGCCTCCGCTTGCCGCAACTAGAGAAAGCCTGTGCACAGTAACGAAGACCCAACACAGCCACAAATAAATAAAATAAATTTATATAAAACAAAATCCTCAAAGCAGCTCTGTGAGGGTGGTACTGATATCACCCCCATTTTACAGATGTGTAAACCGAGGCCGTGACCTCTCCCGCCTCACTCCTGGATCCGCGGGCACTTCTCGCCTCTGTACGTGTTTTCCTTTCATTAAGCGGGGACAATAAATGGCACCTACATCCTCCGGAGCCTGTAGTGATATTAGCATACACGACTGCTGTCATCATCACGGCTCTTTAAACTCAAGGAGCCAAGCGCGGACTCCCTGGAGCCCGGAGCTGCTGAGGTCTGCGCTGGCTGGATGCCGGGATAGGAGTCGCCGGATGCTAGGCGCCGGCGCCTGCGCAGACTCAGTGGACTGGGTACCGTCGCGAGCATGTGGCTACGGCGGCTTCGGCGCATACGTCAGGGACGGGGGCGGGGCCTGTGGGACTTCGCCGCGGCTGCCCCGCAGCCAGCGGGGAACGGGTCCGCGCAGACTCCGTAAGCGAGGGGGCGTGGCTCTCTGGGGGCGGGACTGATGGGTGGTGTCCACGCAGCCTCTCGGGTGGGGGCGGAGCCCCCTGCGCGTGGGCGGGCGCCGCGGCTGCGGCGGGGCTGACGTGGACCGTCCGGGTTAGCTGGCTCGGCGAGTTGCGGGATTGGGGAGCGACGGGCCGGGCCGGGCCTTCGGGCCCTTGGCGGCGGCGGTATAAAGCCGGCGACGGGGAGCATGTAATGTCGGAATGCGGAGGCCGCGGCGGCGGCGGCAGCAGCAGCGACGACGCCGAGGACGAGGGTGGCGGTGGCGGCGGCCGCGCGGGCTCCGGCTCCCTCAGCCCGGCCCCGGCTGCTTCCTCGGAGGGCCGGCTCCGCCGCGGGCTGCGCGGCGCCTCCCTCATGGCGCGCCGGCGGCCCGAACTGCTCTGCGGGGCCGTGGCGCTCGGCTGCGCGCTGCTCCTCGCACTCAAGTTCACCTGCAGGTGAGGCGGCCCGCACCCCGGGCCCGGCGCCCCCTCGGCCCGGCGGGCGGCGCGTAGCCGGCTTGGGTCTCGGGGTCGAGGGTCGTAGCGGCCTCCCGGGAAGTCGGGCCTGACTTTGCCTGGAGCGATGGACTTGACCCTCCTCCAGCATGCGGCCATGCCCGCCGCGTTCCCTTCTCTCCGGCCAGCGAGCCATAAGGCGAGGTTTTGGGGTGCTGCCCGGCGCCCCTTCCTCCCATTTTAATACCGAGGAAGGCGGGCCAGGTTTCGAGCTGCTTGTCAGCTGTTGGGGTTTCTTGAGGGTGCACCTGTCACTTCTGCCCAGGCTGCAGGACCCTCATTTATCACCCATTTTATTTCCCTTATGCCTAGGCTAGGCGTAGACAACCTTTAGCGTCCCACATGTTGAGAATTCATGCACTCATCGATATAGCGATTATTATCCGCACCTGCTGTGTGCGGAGCGCTCATCCAGGTGAGCGATGAAGATAAAAAGTCCCTGTTCTCCATTCCAGGGGGTGGTACAGACAGTAAATAAGAAAACTTAATATAATTTTAAAGAGCTTCGGTAAGTGCTGTGCGGGGAATAGAAGCGAAGAGGGTGGGGCAGAAAGGCCTTCCTAAGGGAGCTAGATAGGAAACGCACCCACGAAGGGGAAGGAGCCAGCATTGGGGAGATCTGGGGGAAGCGTCCAGGGGAGAGGAAGGAGCAAGTGCAAAGGTCCTTTGACCTGAGGCTGGACAAGGCTGCTGTTTTCCTGGAACTGGAAGGAAGGCCTGAGTAGGCTGGAGTGTAGTGAACAGGAAGAGTGAGAGTTAATGTCTCTCTTTGGGAAAGGACACAAATAGAAAATTTACTTTAAATTTCAGGAGTACTTTCGGGCTCCCAAATCCACAGTGTATCTCTTGGGACTCCAATATATAAATCTGTGGTGCCGCTGACTGGCATATTGGCCGGCCACGAGGAAGATTTCAAGTTGGAACATTATTATTGAGTCTGTTAAGGACAATATGTGGCCCCTGTTGTCAAAGAGATGTCAAAGGATTGGGGATTGTAGTGGAAGGAACAAATTATAATAACTATCATTGAGCATTTGCTATGTGCCAGGTGCTATACTACCAGCGGGGTTTCTCAGCCTTGGTACTGTTGATATCTTGGGTCAGATAATCCTTGTTGTGGCGGGCTGTCCTGTACATTATGGGATGTTTAGCGGCATCCCTGGCCTCCACCTACTACATGCCAGTACCTACTACCTGCTCCTACCCCTCCACCCCAGTGTGACAACCACAAGTGTCTCCAGACAGTACCAAATGCCCTCTGGGGAACAGAATCGCCTGTTCGAGAACTACAGATTACATGAATGCATTCATTCACTTAACACGTGATCTGAGAGCCTAGTATGGATCACTTAAGTCTCAATCCAGTAAAGTCTGGATATACATACTCTTAACCCTTCCAATTTACACACGAAGGAGTGGAGCTTTGGTCATGATGCAAAACTTGCCCCAAATCACATCCGCCTAATAAGTGGCTGAACTGGAATTTGAATCCTTTATTGTCAGGAATTAGTCTCTTTACCTTGTTCTTTATCACGTCCTGTACAAGGAAATTAGACAAAGTATTTTACAAGGTAGAATATTGCAAGGTGGTATTTGGATTCAGATTAGGAGGAGAGGTTTTCTCTCCTGCAAGGGTTGGGGGGCTTACTTGCATCACTTTGTCCATCTATAGTAAAAACCTGCAGTGTTTGCTCTGAGAGAACAGGGCTTAATAGATACGAAAGTGCTTTGAGATTTTCAGGAAGATGGAAGAGTGTAAATCCAATTACTAGAGCAGACTGAGCAAGGTCCCCACGTACTTCAGGCAAGGAGAGTGAACCAGTGAACAGGCTGCTTGCCTATCCAGCTTCTTTGTGTGCCACTGGCAAATTTCACAGTCTTTTAATAGACTCAGATTGATTTTTTTTAGAGTCTCCTTTGATGGAATGGTGTCATGATACTACTTTACCGCTCTGCAACTGACTCTAACATTTCTGCCACTCTTTTCCTATTTTACTTTTAAGATCTTTGTGTTAATGAGGACAGAGGCTTAAAGGAGAGTAGAATTTTTTTAAAATTAATTTTTATTAATAGCTCCAGGCCTGAAATAGGTGACAGCCCTCTTCACTGTCTTGTTGCTTAGCTGAGTTCAAATCAGATAGCATTAAGAAAAGGTTGATTTGGGGTTGAAACACTATGAATAACTGTGCATTTCTGGGCACCTAAATCTCTATCCTACCTGCTTTTCTATGCATTGAATCTCCATGACTTCATCCTCGCTTTCCTTTTACCCTGATTTGTGTGTGTGTTTTTTTGTGGGGAAAAAAATTGTGTGTGTTTGTGTGTTTGTCTCTATTATCTCTATATGTATTTTGCTTTGTATATTCATTTTGCTGTATTTCGTTTTGTAAGCTCAAAGCTGCTTCAGATCCTTTGGGAGGAAGTGTAGAGTATGAGTCTCATACAAAAATTGGGAGTTGCAACAGGCCTTCCTTGTTTGCAACCAACTCTTGAGTTTTTGGTGCCTGAGATTTACACTTCAAGGCTGCAGGAAATCTTTGATCTAGGTATAGTTTCTCAAAAACGAGAGCGAATTTAGGAGTTAAATGGAAACTCGTGAATGTTGCTGTCGGGGCAGAGGCGTATGTTCCTCTGCCCTGGTTAATGTTTGCTTTTTGGCGGGCGGAGGGTTTGTCTGGCTCGTTTACTTGAGGAGCTGCTCTGAGCATGCAGCGCAACAGTGCTAAGTTGATGATTATCCTCTGTCTGACTGTCACAGACCTACGTTTCCCCTCAGATTGCGTATTTAACTTTTAAGACGAAATTTGAATAGTAGAAAAATAATACCTCCAAAGAGGAGCATTTTGGACTTGCTGAGAAATGTGTCACTTATTTGCTGCAAGACCTCCCTCCCATCTGCATGACTGTCTTTTTTTTTTTTTTTTCTTGTTGAAAGATGTTTATTCAGTGTCATAACTCAGGAATAAGATGCAATCAAATAGAGGTATCAAACTATGACTTGGCTCGTGGTTGCCATTTACTTTTTTTTTTTTTTTTTTTTTCCGAACTGTGTTTTTTCTTTTTTTAATTTATTTTTTATTTATTTATTTTTGGCTGTGTTGGGTCTTCGTTTCTGTGCGAGGGCTCTCTCCAGCTGCGGCAAGTGGGGGCCACTCTTCATCGCGGTGCGCGGGCCTCTCACCACTGTGGCCTCTCTTCCTACGGAGCACAGGCTCCAGACGCACAGGCTCAGCAGTTGTGGCCCACGGGTCCAGCCGCTCCGCGGCACGTGGGATCCTCCCAGACCAGGGCTCGAACCTGTGTCCCCCGCATTAGCAGGCAGATTCTCAACCACTGCGCCGCCAGGGAAGCCCTACTTTTTTTTTTTTTATCTCTTCTTTTTAACATCTTTATTGGAGTATAATTGCTTTATAACGGTGTGTTAGTTTCTGCTTTATAACAAAGTGAATCAGTTATACATATACATATGTTCCCATATCTCTTCCCTCTTGCATCTCTCTCCCTCCCACCCTCCCTACCCCACCCCTCTAGGTGGTCACAAAGCACCGAGCTGATCTCCCTGTGCTATGCGGCTGCTTCCCACTAGCTATCTATTTTACATTTGGCAGTGTATATATGTCCATGACACTCTCACTTTGTCACAGCTTACCCTTCCCCCTCCCCATATCCTCAAGTCCATTCTCTATTAGGTCTGTGTCTTTATTCCCGTCTTAATGACTGTCTTCTTGTCACTCAGGTCTTAGCTTAAAAGATACCACCCTGCCCACCACCCCATCGAGGAGCTTCCAGGTCTCCTGTCTCATCACTGTGTTAAATTCTCCACAGAACATGATCATTTTGTGTGGTTTTATGTTTGTTTACATGTTTGGTTGTTTGCCTGTCTCCCTCCCTGAGAAAAGAAGCCCCTTGAGAACATGTGCTCCCTCCTATAGCCTTGGTTCCTGTAGAGCAGTGCCTGAAGCACAGTAGCATTTGCTTACTGAACTTTTTTTTTTTTTGAATTATTGTGTAAGTGACTGTTTTTCAGATTATGAAGATATTTTACATAGACAGACCTCCCTGATTGCAGAGTTAAAATGTTAGTGTGAGTGTATAAATAGGAGATTTGCATTTAATAGCAACCTTTAACGGCATTACTTTATGATGTTAATAATTTTTGGTTAAAATGGGGAAGCAATATATATAAAACTGTCTTAACTCAGGAAGCTGACACCTTTTAGATGTAGAGAAGGGGGTGGACTCTTTTCCTCAAACTAAGTGACCCAAGGCTCTTAGAGTAGCTTAGGTCTTGGGTATTTGTGTGATTTCTCTTTTGATCCTAAATATCTGGCTGTCTGCTGCGTATCTCAGAGCTAGCAGCACATTCCTTCCTGTTCCTCCTTCTTTCTACTTTGCTATATTCTGAGAAACCAGATTATCGAGTTCATTTGCATACGTATAAAGTTAGAACACAATTAGGTGTTCCTTAGAATCACCCCTAGTAAGGCAAATGGACCTTCTGACGCTTTTTTTAATAAATAAATGTATTTATTTATTTACGGTTGCGTTGGGTCTGTGTTGCTGCGCGTGGGCTTTCTCTAGTTGTGGCGAGCGGGGGCTACTCTTCTTTGAGGTGTGGTGGCTTCTCTTGTTGCGGAGCATGTGCTCTAGGTGGGCGGGCTTCAGTAGTTGTGGCACGCGGGCTCAGTAGTTGTGGCTCGCGGACTCCAGAGCGCAGGCTCAGTAGTTGTGGCACACGGGCTTAGTTGCTCCATGGCATGTGGGATCTTCCCGGACCAGGGCTCAAACCCATGTCCCCTGCATTGGCAGGCGGGTTCTTAACCACTGCACCACCAGGGAAGTCTCTGACATTTTGATTCTTTCAGATTGTTCTTAATAATATAATATACGTCTGTATGGATTTATGTTTAATTTGCTTTCACATAGGTTCAGGTAAGGTGTAGGGTAGGTTTGTTCATTTCACAAATTACTGAACTTCAGAGTACTGGGAACTGCTAAACAGTGAGGATATGACAGTGAAAAAGAGAGCCAGGATCCTTGCCCTCATGGAGTTAATAAACAGGTAAAATAAGTAAGTTACAGATTATGGTGAGGGCTATGAAAGCAACTTCTCAACGGGAAGCTGAGATAAAAAAAATTTGAGAGCCGCCTGCTTGTGGTAGACTCATCAGAGCAATCCTCACCAAGGAGGTGACACACCAGCAAAGCTTTTTGCTAATCAACTTCATTGTAGTATAATTTACGTTCAGTAAAATTCACACATTTTACATGTATAGGTCCATGACTTTTGGCAAATGTAACCATCTCCATTCTCTTAGTCAAGATATAGAACATTTCCTTGTCCCCAGAAAATTTCCTCAGTACCCCTCTGCAGTTAGCCTTCCTGCTCCACTCCCAGCTCTAGACAACCACTGATGTGATTTATTTCGTAATAGATTGGTTTTGCCTGTTTTGGAATTTCATATAAATGCACTCATATGTGTTCTTTAGTGTCTGACTTCTTTCATTCAGTATAATTATTTTGAAACTCATCCAGTTATAGTGTGTATCAGTTCTTTTTTTTTATTGCTGAGTAGCATTTAATTGTAAGAATACACCCCAGTTTATCCTTTCACCTAGTGAGTTACTACAGCTTTTTTATGCTTACTATTTATGTGGTTTATTTTTTCCCATCCTTATGTCTTTATGTTCAGAATGCTTTTAGATGGCATATGGTTGGGTTTTGCTTCATTATCCAGCCTGGCAATCTCTTCCTCTTAATTGGGTGGTTTAGTCCTTTCATATTTAATGTAATTATTGATATGGTTGGGTTTATGTCTACCTTCTGGCTATTTGTTTTCCATTCGTACCTTCTGGTTTTTGTTCCTTTCTTGGTCCTTTTCTGCTTTCTTCCCCGCCCCCCCGGCACCGTGGGGCCTGCAGGATCTTAGTCCCCCAACTAGGGACTGAACCCAGGCCCTCGGCAGTGAAAGCAGAGTCCCAACCACTGGACTGCCAGGGAATCACCTCTTTTGGGTTAATTGAATATTTTCTAGGGTTCCATTTTTATTTCCTCTATTGGTTTCTTAGCTAAGCTGCTATAATGGTTTTATACTATTTTGATGCAGATATGTGGACAGCTCAAGGCATTTACTAGGATTCTTTAACTTGGTGGGGTGCAGCTTGAACCGAGACCTTTTTGTCTTGATGGGGGAATAGTGGCAGCTCTGTGACTTCTGACTACTTGTTTAGTTATATTTTCTTTCTCCTCCTGACCTTCTGGGAATCTCAAATACATACTTAGGAAACCTGTTTTCCAGTAAAATGGGCTGTTGCTTTGTTATTCATCTTTATTAACCTTCGGATCATGACATATATCTGGAGAAATCTACATTATTATTTAATTATTACTTTTGCCTGAGTGCCCTGGATAACTACAGGCCAACTCCAGCCAATAAACTAAACATGAGTTGATTGTAAGCATTTCCCATGCCTATTAGTGGTGCCACATGTGCTCCTTCCCCTTAATTCTGGGTGACTCACTGGTGGCTCTGAAACCCTGGAGATCAGTGGCTTTTGTGGAGAGCAAGGCTGCGGAGAGATGAGGATGGAGTCTTTTGGGTGGGGGAGGAAAGGATCTGGATTATTCAGAGACACCATTCTCAACTCATCCTGGTGGTCTAGTGGTTAGGATTTGGTGCTCTCTCAAAGACACCCTTCTCTTCTGCTCTCCACTGCCCTCCCACCCCATACCTGGGCAGACATTGTTAAGAATCATTTTTGTGGACTTCCCTGGTGGCGCAGTGGTTAAGAATCCGCCTGCCAATGCAGGGGACACTGGTTCAAGCCCTGGTCCGGGAAGATCCCACATGCCGCGGAGCAACTAAGCCCATGTGCCACAACTGCTGAGCCCGCAAGCCACACTACTGAGCCTGTGTGCCACAACTACTGAAACCCGTGCGCCTAGAGCCCTTGCTCCGCAACAAGAGAAGCCACCGCAATGAGAAGCCCGTGCACAGCAAAGAAGAGTAGCCCTGCTCGCCGCCACTAGAGAAAGCCCGCGCACAGCAACGAAGACCCAACACAGCCAAAAATAAATAAATAAAATAAATTTTTAAAAAATCGTTTTTGTTATTTATTTATTTATGTTTTTAAATTTTTGGCTGCGTTGGGTCATCGTTGTTGTGTGCGGGCTTTCTCTGGTGGCGGCAAGCGGGGGCTACTCTTCATTGTGGTGCGCAGGCTTCTCATTGCTGTGGTTTCTCTTGTTGCAGAGCACGGGCTCTAGGTGCGCGGGCTCTAGAGTGCAGGCTGAGTAGTTGTGGTGCACGGGCTTAGTTGCTCCGAGGCATGGTATCATCCCGGTCCAGGGATCAAATGCGTGTCCCCTGCACTGGCAGGCGGATTCTTAACCACCACACCACTGGGGAAGTCCAAGAATCGTTTTAACATGTTATTCATGTCTTGCATTCTCTCAGCCAAATGTTGCCTTAACTTAGCACAAAATATTACTTTTATACTCCAGGACAGTGTTTTGGGAACTCCATTTTCTTTTTTGAAAGAAGACTTTTCTTTTAAGCTTCATTTTTCTTCCACACAGAGCTGTTGTTAGAAGAAGATAAACAATCTTGTTTGTGTTTGCTCTTTTTCTAGTCGAGCGAAAGATGTGATAATTCCAGCAAAGCCACCTGTCAGCTTTTTCTCCTCGAGGTCTCCGGTTCTTGACCTCTTCCAGGGGCAGCTGGACTACGCAGAGCACATTCGCCAGGATTCGGAGGTGGTGCTCCTGTTCTTCTACGCTCCGTGGTGTGGGCAGTCCATCGCCGCCAGGGCAGAAATTGAACAAGTAGCGAGTCAGCTTTCAGACCAGGTAATGCTGACCTTCAGCCTGAGAATCAAACGACCGTCAGTTCCTGTGCAGGGCTGGTTATCCCCATAGAGACACCTTACCCAGATGGCTGATTTTGCCAGGGTGAAGGCCAGGAGCCTTACTTCGTAAATTGTAAAGCCTTCTGTAAAGAAATAGAATTTCTGACTGTGATGGTCATAGTTGGTCAGAGGCAGGAGAGGGAGGAGATTCTGCAATTCCTTGTGATGCAGGCCAGTGCTTATCTCAGGGTGCCATGCTGTTTGGCTTCGGTGGGAAGACTGAAGATCCTCATTGAATGTACATTTGATATTTGCTGATTAGTCATTTTATGTAAGAGAAATTTATGTATCATGAGTACAGTGTAACTATGCAGACCTTTTAAATCCCGGGACCAGAACTATGTTCAACAGATACTTAATGAATGCCACCTTTGTGTTAGATAAGAGGGATATATAGGCAATGGATATATATGCCTTCTGTCTGGCAGTGGTTTTAAATCCAGTGGATCCCCATTGTCCTTATGTATGTATTTTATGATGTCCCTTTTTCTGTCCTCAAAAGGAATTCATAGATGATAAAACTTCCCTGTACATATAATTTCAAAATAGCCAATCTAATGTGCTAATTGAAACATAAAGATGGCGGAAAAAGAAAAGTGGTGTATAATTAAATCACATGTTGTTTCAGTATGTAAGTGCTGTACCTTTATGTAGAACCACTGTGAATGGGACAGTTACAAATGCAGGCCCATAAAAGTAGGATGTGTTGACAACTTAGGTGCCATGAGGGCATTGCTCTCAGTGATTTGATTTTTCTAAATGGTGAACAGCTCTTGGTAAAGTTCTGAACCAAACAAAGTACTTTCTGCCTTCAATTAAAAAGAAGTTGCCTTCCAAGAAATTCAGTGAACACAAAAGCCATGCTTTGGATTCACATATAAAATGGAGTTAGGTTCTGAGCTTGAATAATAACAAGCAGGTTTCCTTCAACATTAGTATTTGGCAGGACATTTAAAACTGCTCTGGGTGATGCGGATGACTATTCCCTGTGCAGAGCACTTTTGAACATTGCAGGATATGTACCACAGCCTCTGCCTACTACATGCCCTATAGCTCCTCCCAGTCACTGCAACCGGCAGAAAAGCATCCCACAGGTTCTAAGAGGCTGCTGCTGACACCCACTGATCTGGGGTAACTTGTGGTGCAGCTGAGTTCCAGAAGTTCATTTGGAACTCTCAGTTGGTTTTTCTTAGAAACAATGTTATAAAAGGTGGCTAGGCTTCCTGCCCAGCCTGGCAAAGCCTTTTTAACTGTTTTATATCCCTGAATGTGTAGTACCAAGTAGTATTTAAATAGAACTCTTCATTCCCTATAACATTGATTCTGAGGGGGTTGTGATTTTGTGTTCCAGCTTTGGACCCATGGAATTGATCTATTCCTTGTCTTCCCTTTACCCCCCTCTCTCACCCCCCTTAAAAATGGCTGATAGTAACCAATCTGGCACTTGCAGGGAGGAAAGGACTCTAAGGGAGCACTGGGAGGCAAGCTTAAAGGAAATCACCACTTTGTCAGTCATTCCCCAAGTTTTCTGAATTCAGAGAACTTGTGGGGAAAAAGGGGAGAATCTGTTGTATTTTAGGGTAAGTGTCAATTACTTGTTATCTTACTGTCAGCCTAGGGAATATGTCCTTCAGAGTGACTGTAGGGATGGTGTGCTGGTGTGCAGGCCCATGCTGTTCCTCAGGACAGCCCTGCAAGCTGATGCTGGTAGCCTTGTTCCTCTGAAGCAGGACCTCAGGTTTAGAGGGCAGAGAGGTTTGTTAAAGGTCACGGGACAAGTGGTAGAGGTTACAGTGCCATCCACAACCGATGGGCTCTGCTTTTTTCAAAAAATTTTTTCAGCTTCTTCTAAATTGAGGGCTTATTGCTCTATGTTCTCAATAGGGAAAAGGACTGGGTTTATTTTTGGAAACAGGCAAAAATTTTTTGCGCCACATTACTTAGTAAAATTAGCATACACGGTAGATTGTGCCCTATTTTTGAGATGTCAACCTTAGTAAAGATATTGTTGCTCTTCTTTCTAATAGATAGACTATAAAAGGAGCTCTTGAGAGTTTCCACTAAGTTTTGAGCAACATTGCTATCTAAATATAAGGCATCTGAAAGTGACTTTTAATTTGTAGTCTTCATATGTTTTCAATATTTTATTATAAAAATTTTAAAATACATAGCAAAGGTGACATATACCTGCCACTTAAATTCTATCACCATTTTATTATACTTGTTTTATCATGTGTTTATTCATCTTACCATCCCTCTAATCAGTGGTTCCCCACTAGAGGCAGTTTTGTCTCTCAGGGAACCTTTGGGACTGTGGAGAGGTCTTTGGTTGTCACCACTTGAGGGGGAATGCTACTGGCATATAATGGGTAGAAGCCAGGGATCCTACACCATGCTGCATCCAGTGTGTGGGACAGCCTCCCCTCCCCCAACCCCCAACAAAAACAAACATCACATCAGCAAAAAACCCTGTAACAATTCAAGCCCAAAATGTCAGTAGTAGCAAAGGTGAGACACTCTGCTACAATCTAACTGTTAATCCAACTTATTTTGGGTACATTTCAAAGTAAATTGTGGACATTGGGATACTCCTCCTTAAATACTTTAGCATTTACCTATAAATACATACTTAATCCATATTTTGCTATCTAATGGTACATTTTAGAGCATAGCTCTAGTCATCTATTATCTTTATTAGTTTTTAATATAGTTATTAAAAATGGTCCTTTGAAATTTGTGATATTTCATCTGTAGGTAAGATTGTTTTCCTTCTCAGATGCTCTGTTTGACTAACAAAAGACACATCCTACTACTGAGTTTTAGTGTAATCATGCTTAGAAAAAGTTTGTTGGTGTCATTCACTTCAGAATTTGAAGCAAATCATTCTCCTCTTGGGCCAGACTCCAAAATATTCGGAGTCCTAGCTGGACACTGTGGACAGGTGTCTTTCTTTGTCCTTGTCGTGGTAAATGATGACATTCTTTGAACACTCAAAACAATTTTTTTTAATACTTTCTGTTTCAGAGAGGAATTGTTCCATTTCTATAATTTTATCTTTTAAATCTTGGCAATTTTTCAGTTGCTATTTATAGTCATTTGAAACCTTCTTTGACTTGCAGGTGTTGTTTGTCGCAGTTAACTGTTGGTGGAATCAGGGGAAATGCAGAAAACAGAAACACTTCTTTTATTTTCCTGTAATATATCTGTATCATCGGAGGTAAGAACTTTCAAGTAGCATTTCTAATTCCAATTAAGTTTATCAGTTTAAAAGTGAATTTTGTTATATTCACTGTAGAGAATTGAGAAAATACAGATAAGCAAAAATAAGTAAATAAAAGGATCTGTGATTTTATTAGCCATTCATAATCACTGTGTGTTTTGATTTATATCCTCCTGTGACTATACATATCCACCCCCCCTTTTTAAATTAAAAAATGGGATCATGTAGTAATACTGTCTCTTCAACTGCTTTTTCTTTCTTTTGTGAACACTTTTTCATGTCATTACATATTCGATAGCATTGTTTTTATTATACCAGTTACTCCATTGTGTGGCTGAACATTTCAAATGTTCGAAAAGTATTTTATGGTGTAAAAATATACAGAAGTCCTTATCCCATTACCTGGCAGCATAGCATAGTCAAGAGGGTATCTAACATCTTTTCAAATTGGGAAGAAAAAGACTACAAGTCCGCAATCCTATAATCTATCATTCTGAAATCCAGAGAGCTTTTAAAACCTGAAAGACTTCGTGAACTTTGTCCCCAAATGCATTCATCTGGCCTGAAGTACCAAGAGGCCACCTATAGTCTTTATACCACATCAGGTGCCACTGTACTCGTTTTGCTGCAGAAATACTGGTGTTTGATTTTGGAGAACTGCCCAGACCTTGCTGTGGGTGTTATGTCTAAAATCTGACTTGAAGGATTTTGGAGACAGGAGATGGGATTCTGGACTCTGTGTAGTGTAATTGGCTTGAAGTTTGTTACTGTTTGTAATTGGCTTGAAGTTTGTTACTGTAAAATGGTTTAAGAAGAGTTCACCAGTAAGAGCTTTACTTTTTTAGGCTTTATTTCCTCCCTCTAAAATTCCTGGGCCTTAATCAATGGGGATTTATTACAAACATCACCAGACCATCATTTGTGGATTATCTGTCATCTTTCAGCTCACTCCCATGTCTCTAACATAAACTTTGTGTGGAACAGAATGTTGTTTCTCAGGAGCTATTAAATAGTATTTGTGCAAAAACATGCTTTCCTACCCTATCTCCACCCTCAAATTTTCCTCTGGATATAAGAACAGTTTCTCAGAATGACTTTCTGATGGTTACTTTTTTTCTTTTTCCTAAAAGGTAAGTATAAGGTGTTACACTTGAAGGATCTCAAAGTCAGTGCTGTGTAATGGGCGATAAGCTTTCCCTGGAGAGATCCCTGCATTTCTTTTTTTCAAAATAGGAAATAGGGCACAGATGGCTAGCAGGGAGTGTAGGTCGTGCAACTGTATGTAACCAAGCCAGCTGCCCAGAGGTAGACTTAACTTGATGTGACATTAAAATCACAAGAGTTCCCTTGAATTGAGTACAAATGTCATTTTGGGATACGTGGGTGTGTAACATTGTCTTACACTATTTGTTTTCTTAGTTTTATGGAAAGATTGGAAGGACACGAAAGGAACTTTAGAAATACTTAGTCCAACCCTCTCATTTTACACATGAGGAATTTGAGGCTGGTACTTGCCTTGAAGTGCTTGCCCCTCATCTTTGCCTGTTAAACTTTTACAACTTTTACTTGTTTAAGTCAGTTCAGACCCGTTAATACCCGTTTCAACATCTACCATTCCCGATGTTCCAAAAATAGAAGAAAGTGCTAAGGCATAGAGATACCCAAAGGTAGCCTTTTCATATTCTATTTAAGAATCTTCAAGTCCTCTATTTTATACATACACATATGAATGAATGTGTTCCTTCAACTAAACTCTCTTGTGAGCATTTGGTAGTCTTGAGGTTCTTTTGGCCAATGGTGGTTGCACATATGGCCCTTGAGTCTCATCACTGGACAGACCACTGCTGTTTGTGTGTGTTCTTGCTGCTGCTGTTTGTGTAATGGCTTAACTAGTAGTAGCTGCTTACAGAAATTAACAGGCTTTTCTGTTTTGTGAAAGTAGATTCCATTTTTTGGCTTGTATTGATGCCAGTTACAAAGGCAGTTTATAACAGGCTCTGAAGCAGGGAGTAGTTGTCTCAAAACACTCTGTGCAAAGTTCAGCTTGTCCTAAGGCAATGGCTATAGTGTGTTGGCAAAACGTGTCCTACATCCTGCATCCTGGGATCGTCTCATTACGAGTCACTGGGACCCTTGTAACACGGTACCAGGGAACCTCAGCAGAGCCTGTTTGCTTGAGTAACGAGGTTTCCAGATCACTTGCCTCCTTTTTGCTCAACAAAATAAGTTATCAGATGATATTTTTGATTTCTTCCTTTAAATTAAAAATTGGTGGTGGTTGATGGGGTTGGTGGTGGTAGTAATTTTAAAACTTGAATTAGTTAACAAATGAGTTGTAGTAAGTCTTGAATTGACAGAATTGTTCACCCAGTCTCTCAGCTGTGCATGTAGAATGCTATTTTTACTTTTTTCATGCTAATATTCCTCTGTATGGTATCATATTCTGCAGTGCACACCGAAGAATTGTGTTTATCTCATCACATTATATGTGTGTGTTAATTTCTGTAACCATATTTTATAGTTATGTGATCACCATTTATACATTTCTTTACTGTGCTCTATTGTTGCTATTAACGGTAGGCTTAATGTCAATTTCTATTTAGAGAGAAGAATGGTTATGGAATTGGTGAATTTCACCGTACTCCCTCACCCCCACCACATACCATCCAATTATATTTGAGCAGTGTCTCTTTTGTGCAAGATTGAAGAAAGCCATGTGAGGATTCTGATTAGCTTAGGAGGATAACTGAATGTTGGAAGCATTGCTTAGCAATACTAAATCAAATTCCTGTGCATTCCCAAGCACAACTGGAGGGGAAAATAAGATCGTTTGTATAGGTCCCTGATTTCATACCTTCATATAATTTTTTGTTGTTGTAATAAAGCTTTAAATAGGTTTAAGTTTCATTTAGTGATCCTTTGTGTAAGTGCATCTAAAAATATTTAATAACTACTTTTTAGTAGGCCAAGGACCAACTGCTCAACTTGTTCCTTATTTTGGAGTGACTTGGAAAGTCTGCCCCTACCTCCCCCCCACCCCCAATTGAATTGTGTAGTTAAGATCCTGGAATCCTTTGGCATTTGGTCAGTTTCCAGGGTTGCCTGTCTGTTTTGTTTTGTTTTTTAAAGAAATATTGTGAGAATTAATTTTTTTCAGAGACTAGAATGAATGTTCTTTGCTCTGAAATTCAGTTTGCAGAATTACGCTCATATAAAAAAGTAACGGCCACTTGTACCCCCCCCTTACATAAAATGCTTGTTCTTAATTGGCCCTCCAGTTACCTCCTGAGACAAGGAAGGCTACTTACATATGAAACAGTTGGGATCCTAAAGCAAGACTTTTTCATTTTGTGATGTTGATGATTTCAGGTATATATTACAGATTTAATGCATGGTGTATTTTTAATTTTTATTTTTTTGGCACTAGTTTTGGACCAGTCGAATACAAAGGCCCCATGAGTGCTGTTTACATTGAGAAGTTTGTCCGCCGGGTGATGAAACCACTTCTCTACATCCCATCTCAATCAGAATTACTAGATTTTCTCTCAAACTATGAGGTACCTATCTTTCCTATCTTCTGCCATTCCCCCAGGCTTCACTGGGTTGCATTGGATTGTTTATATTTAGAAGAATCTTTATACCTCCTGATTTGTAGCAATTAAAAGATCACATTAGAGATAAGCCCCAATTAAATGCTTTTTGAGATACTTGATTATAGGGATAGTTTGGCCAAGTGAGTTTTTAGAGAGTAAAATACTTGCAAAACCTTGTCTATTTTTTATTCAGGAATTTTTAACAAACTTTCAGTTTGTCTCACAATTAAGTTAGAGTATGTAAAAATTAACTTATAGTTTGTATGCAGCTAGAGATTTCTAAAAATTTTATTTGTTGCTTACAGCATTTGACTCTGAGATCTCTGGTTTTTCTTGTCAGTTGTAGTTTAGCTTTAAAAAAGCAAAACAGAACTAGGAATATGTTCCTTTCTGTTTTATTAAGTGCGTAACAATTTCAAGGTTCATTAACAGAAAGTTTCCTAACATGGCTTCTCTACTGCTTTGCCATTGCCAGTCAACCCCTGATGGATTATTTTGGTAAGATCCTCATTGCGTGTTCAGGACAGCTTATTGAGAGGCCAGTAGAAAGCTTAAAACAATCTCAGTAAATTATAAAAATAGTTCCACAAAGAAATTCATTGGATCAAGTGTAAAATCATACTGGGGCACAAGTAAAAATGATACTTAGCTACAACAAAATCAAGACCATAAGTACCTGACAGAGATAAAAACCATATGAATCCACACCTCAGTAATTCAGAATTTAGCAATTGTCACTCGGTTGAAGTTTACCTTTTGCACTATGTATATTTTATGTAGCTAGGATGTGAATTTTTTTCCCTAGAACGTCATTTACAGCTTTTTTCAATTATGTTAGGAACACTTTGTGTTAACTATTAGCAGGTTCTCTAAGCAGCAGTGTTACTGTCTAGTTATTCTGCTTGTAGTTCTCAGATGTGCATTAGGGTGAATGCTTCCTGACTCTCGTGTGGATAAAGGGTGGGTTTCCGTGCCCCTCATGGGCTTGCTCCCGTTTTGCCTGGGAGGCTGGTGGGCAGGAGCTATAGTAGGAGGCAGGGCGCCTGGGCCTAATCCCTTTGGCAGCACTAACTGGGTCTGTGACTTGGGGCAGGTCACTCATCTGTCAGGCGTCAGGGCCCGGGAACAGGGTTTTCTTGAGACTCCTTTTAACTTTTAGGTGCAATGATTGCGTGATGTGGGTTTTCACATAGATTTGCACTAGTTGACAAGCAGTCACTGGAGGTGGTCCAGCAAAATGGTGACGAATCAGGACTTGGACAGACTTGAATCCAAACTCATCTCCACCTTATTAGCTGTGTGGCCTCCGGCTAGTATTATACTTAACCTCTTTATGCCTCCATTTCCTCATCTGTAAAACAGGGGTTAGATGAGATTAAAAAAAAAAAAAATGCCTGCTAGGATGTAGTCCTAATAAATGAAAATTTATCAGTGATAATGACGTTGTGGAAAAATCCTGGATGTTTAGCACTACTGAGAGAGCTCAAAATGTGCACAACACCTGCCGGAATTCCCAACTTATATTGATATAAACACCTTTTGTTTGTTTTGTACTTAAGATGATAAAAAATGACCTGTAAGGGCCAAGAGTTCTTCCTTCAGCTTAGCTTCTGTTGGGACTTTTATAGAACACCATGCCCAGTTTGGTACCCTCTGTTTTTTTCTTTAAATTTTCAGTCAGTGTCTTCTAAAAAATAAAGAAATGGGAGAAGAGCTATGGAACATCGAATAGCATACAGCATGTACTTAACCTGCACCAAAAGAGTGTGGAAAAAATTGAGATTGTTTAGCCTTAAAAGAGCACAGAGAGGTGGCTTTATTAGTATATCCAGCTCTGTCAGAGATTTGTATCCAGAGAGTTCTGAGCCAGTTCTTAGCAGAGGTCATGTGATAAGACGGACTCAGCTAGCACTCTGGACGCCTGGGTTTTAGCCCTGACAGAAATCTGTGATTTCTGCATTTTATGCAGATTTCTCATCTCTGAAATAAGGAAGTTGGCTCAGATAATCCCTCCTGACTGTTGGCTTTGGTGAAGTTTAGAGGCTGGAAAGAGGCAGACAGAAGAAGGTTCATCATTTGTGGTTGGGAAAGTATTTTTGACACAATGCCTTTGAGCATCTGTGTCAGAGATCTTTCTACTCCTTTTTTATTTATTGCCTCTAAGATGTTTGTAGTGTCTTTGTAGTTGGATCTGCAGGGGAGACAAGCGCATGGTTATGACTGAGCAGCCAGGATGATTCCTGACCTTGAGCCTCTGCATTCTTTGTACCTGCTTTCCAGCAGCACTTTCAGAGATTATGCTCCAAGTCTGACACTGAGTCCACACGACATTACTCAAGGTTGTTTTTTGGCAGCCCACTTAATTAGAAGATGTACAGCAATGATGAGACTGCCTTTAAGATGAGACCCAAGAGAGTGCTGCCAAGCTGGGATGCTGTATAGCTTCTGTCAGCCTTTTAAGTGCCTCCCGAAAGCTGTAGATGGCCTTTATCGTGTTAGAATCATCTTTGCTGGGCTTATTTTCACGGAGATGAAATTGTTGGGTTGGCAAGAGGCAGTATTTGATTAATTGTGAAGGGACTCGGGAGTCAAGCCCGGCATGGTTTCAAATGTGAAGCCATTTATCTTGTGAAACATACCAAATACTGCCTAGAAAGAAGTGATATCAATTTCATTTACTCTCTGTAAGATAACATAAAGACAACATTCCAGATCCAGAAGTGAAACCACTGTCATGGTTTTTGATAGTTGAATAAATAGGAAAGATAAAGGAATTTTGGGAGGCCCCACTCTGGAGCATAATATACTTTTAGACATTCCTCTAAGTTAAGGTTTCTCAACCTCAGCATTATTGACATTGGGAATCGATAATTCTGTGTTGTCGGGGGCCGTCCTGTGCTTTGCAGGATGTTTAGCAGCATCCTTGGCCTCCACCTACTAGTTACCAGTAGCACCCCCCTCTTACTTGTGCCAACCCAAAATATCCAGGCATTGTCAAATGTCCCTTAGGGGGGCAAAATCACCTCAGTTGAGAGCCACTGCTCTCAATTATTGTTTCCCCAAATAAGGCCTTAAGGATGCCCCACAGGTCTTAGTATGAACACGTTTTTTCATGTAGCACACAGAATGCCACAATCTAATTGTTGCAAGTTTATCTGCTTATAACAGTATCAGTAGAAAGAAGATGAAAATTAAGCAGTGCCTTAACTAGAAAATTCTGGAGTGTTACCTGTGGGGAGCTAGAGCCAGGAGTGAGTTATGTTGTCATCAATAGATGTTCCTGATATTCAACTTTCTACTCAAATTGTCTGTACCACAATCCCCCCCCTAAAAAGTATGCATCCTAAATGTGTTAAGGGTATTGATGATTTAAAGAAGTCTTAGTATGAAAGATACTTGTTTTGATCAAGAGCCTTGTCTCCTAATTTATATTTTTTATATAGATTTCAATATCAAATGTGTTTAAATTTAGGTATACCAAAATTGGGCTGAAATAATTATTTAATGTTTCTGTGGCACTTCTAAGGTTTGTTAGGATGGCTTTGTTTTTTTGCTTCTGTCTCTAGATGTGTTTGTGACGTCTTATAGGAGTGCATTTGATAATTTCCCCCTCATTTTAAAAAAACACATTGATTACTCATAAGTTTGTCTCTAATCCAGATATTTGTGAACAGTTTGGATCGTCATAAGATTGTGTAGTTAGGGTTTATTACTTGGGAAGTGATGATACCCTGAAATTAACAACTTTCTATATTGACATAAACTTTTATTATACATATACTGAACTCTATTCACATATGCTTCTATTGCTATTATAAAGAGGAATGCTCTAATTCTAGCTTGGTTTGAATTTTTGTAAGTCCTACAGATGAATCAGTCCTTTTAAAAGCCTGTTTCAGATGATTTGATAATGAATTACCTAGAAGAGTAGAAGTTTTTAACCAATGGAAAATGTTTTATTTGACTTAGATATCTCAAACCTACCCAAATCAGATTGTGCATCATTCTCTATACTTTTATGTTTATAAAATATGACACTGAAACCAGATGCAATTTTTTTTTTTTAATTTATTTGGCTGCATCGGGTCTTAGTTGCGGCACGTGGGATCTTCCTTGCGGCATGCGGGATCTTTCATTGCGGCGCGCGGGCTCTTTGTTGTGGTGCACGGGTTTCTCTCTAGTTGTGGCGTGGGGGCTCTAGAGTGAGCGGGCTCAGTAGTTCTGGTGCACAGGCTCTCTAGTTGTGGCACACAGGCTTAGTCGCCCCACAGCAGGTGGGATCTTAGTTCCCCCAGATGTAATTTTTAGGAAAACAATTTTGCCTTTAATTTACTGAACATTGTAGAAAGACATTAAAAGAGTGACTGTTACAAATACTTGACTCTGTAGATTCCAAAATACTTTAGACATTATTAACAAACAAACAAAAAATGAGTAGACTATGCATTGGTAAGTGCCCTTCAGTTTTCAAGTGCTTTTACTTCTAATCTTCCCAACAGCCATGTGAGATAGATGGAAATTGTAGATCCTTTCAACAGATTAAGAAGATAAGGTACAGACTGGATGTGATGTACCCCTAAGTGGACACTGGACTGTAGCCTAGGTCTTTTGGCTCCCAAAATTCTTCCTTGTACATAAAGGAATGTTTAAGGTCTCTGACTTGAAACTTCACTATGTATCTAGAGGTTAAAACTTTGAATGTTTAATTACTTAATGTCATTTTTGAATCTTCCTTTTTCATGAAAGAAAAATTTTGAAAGTCAGCTTCTTAATTTGACTGTTAACTTTTTTCCTTCATCTTTAGGAATGGTTCTAAGAATAATTAGTGATAAAGGATGGGCCGTGGCTATTGACTTACTGTTCAAACAGTAGAGTTTTACCATTTACTGTTATTAATTGGGTCATTAGCATTTATTCTACAGAACTGGGAGTGTTCTATGTATGATAATCACAGTATTGAGGCTGGGTAGAGTCCAGAATTTTCTTCCCAGATATGCACTGAAATCATACCTGCCTTATAAATAATGAATGTAGCTAAAACTAAGTGGACTTTCTGGTGGACACCACAGAGGGAGATCAGGAACCTTAAATTTATTTATTTATTTATGGCTGTGTTGGGTCTTCGTTTCTGTGCGAGGGCCCTCTCCAGTTGCGGCAAGCGGGGGCCACTCTTCATCGCGGTGCGCGGGCCTCCCACTGTCGCGGCCTCTCTCGTTGCGGAGCACAGGCTCCAGACGCGCAGGCTCAGCAACTGTGGCTCATGGGCCCAGCCGCTCCGCGGCATGTGGGATCCTCCCAGACCAGGGCCCGAACCCGCGTCCCCTGCACTGGCAGGCAGACTCCCAACCACTGCGCCACCAGGGAAGCCCCAGGAACTTTAAGTCATCTTGTTGCAAACCATGTTAAGAAATTCTGCTTTCTTCATTTACTCCAGTTGTAGACTTCCTCTTCCTTGAAAGTTCTTCCTGCATATTTAAGATACAGACAGGACAATTTAATTTATTACTTGTGGACAACATAGGCAGACATAACCCAGTGTCATTTTTATTTTGGATAGACATTAAGTTGATTGGAAAGGGAATAGGACTAAATATGGTAATGTCACTTTCACAGTCACAGTTTTAGGGCTCATTTGTCGGTATTTTTTAGACATATTTGTCTTAAGTATTGGTAGCTTCTACATCAATAATGCTTTCTTTTTTATATTTTAAAGAATGTGACAGAATTATCTGATTTGTACCTTATAATCTACCCACCAAATGCCAACAGTATTATTTAGAACTCTTATATCTGTAGCCAAAATATTTTTGAAATCTTTTCATGAATTTCTATAATTTATCTATTTAAGAGCAGTGATTTAGCACACATCCATTCATTTGTTCTTAGCAGTTTTGGTAAACCAAGTTGTTTTAAGTGAGATAGGAGAAGGCTTGGGAATTGTTTGGAGGGAGAAGCAGGGCATTGGGTAAATTGCCAGGTGACAGAAACCTGAGCACTTTGGAGAAAAACCTAGTAGACTGCCTGGTACCTGCTGTTATCTTGTTGTTTGTTAGTAAAAGGGTTGTTTGTACCCTGGATGTTGCACACATAACTTGATACTGTTTCTGTTAATTCATAGTTCTATACGACTGTGAATTAAGTAGCTTTAAATTTTCTAAGTGTGAGTTAACATTAATGCAGAAATATTTCAATTGCCATTGAGGAAAAAACACACCGAGGTAACTATTCTCTTGGCCACTAGAGGGCATGTACACCATCTGCTGAAATTTATGCCATACTGCAAATGGTGCTCACTTAGGAAAATAAATATTTTATGCCAATGAGGATGTGCTAGCCTCCTATGAATATACTATTTCCAGGCTCCTCATTATAGTAGGTACTGAATATACTGTACATCATTAAATGGAGTTGAAACACACAAACCGGGTCAAGTTATAATCTGGTACTTATGTTTTGTTCTTCACTAAATTGTAAACTTGGTGAGGAGGAGCTTTGTCTTATTTATCTTTTTATCCCCATTCAGTCTTTAACAAATGTTTATTTTGTGCCTGCTTTGTGCCAGGCACTGTCTGAGCTGCAAATGTAGTGATGAACAAGAGAGAGCTTGTGTTTCATGGAGTTAAAATATGGAGATAGGGGACTTTCCTGGCAGTCCAGCGGTTAAGACTCCGCGCTTCCAATGCAGGGGGCGCAGGCTTGATCCCGGTCGGGAAACTAAGATCCCACGTGCTGTGCGGTGTGCAAAAAAAAAAAAAAAAAAAAATGTGGAGATAGACAACAAACAGGAAAATAAACAAGATGTAGGGGGATGGGTAGTATCCCCCCAAAATTTGTGTCCAGCCAGAAGCTCAGAATGTGGCCTTATTTGGAAATAGGGTCTGTACAGATGTCATTAGTTAAGGATCTCAAGATGAAATCATCCTGGATTTAGAATGGGTCCTAAATCCACAGGGAAGAAGGCCCTGTGAACATGAAGGCAGGGACCAGACTGATGCAGCCTCAAGCCAAGGAATGCCTGGAGCCACCAAAAGCTAGGAAAGAGGCAAGGAAGGATTCTTCCCTAGAGCCTCCAGAGAGAACACAGTCCTGCTGCCACCTTGATTTGGGGCTGCTAGCCTCCAGAACTGTGAGAATAAATTTCTGTTGTTTTAAGCCACCAAGTTTGTGATAATTTGTTACGGCAGCCCTAGGAAACAACATACAAGGTAATATTAGGTAATAAGTGCTACAAAGAGAAATAAAGACGGGTGATAAGATAGATATGAGGGCAGGGAGGGTGGGCATAACTATTTTAGAAGACAGAGAAGACCTCTCTGAGGAAATGACATTTGAGCAGATACTTAGAGTGAAGCCTGTGTGCTATGATCCATCCCTGAGGAAATTTGGGGAAAGCGCTCCAGGAAGCAGGAGCAGTGACTGCAAAGGTCCTGAGGGAGGAACAGGATGGGGGGGCCGGAGCAGAGAGGAGAGCGGTAGGAGATGAGGGCACAGAGGTGTCTTGTGACTGTGGTGCGTCCTGATTACACCTTTGATTAGTTGGGCAAATGAAGGAAAGAGGAATGCTGGCAGTTAGGTTCCTGTGGCTGTTCTAGTCACCTGGCAGCCGTCCAGGCATTTGGGAGGGACTGATGGAAACACTGCAGCTGGAACCTGGGGTTGGACCATCTTTACATGTTGGTGAGCATCAGAGCGAGGAGGGACAGCCTGCGTGCCAGCAGGCTTCCACTCCAGCCTCAGCCCAGGGTCAGGCTGGCTCACGTGCTCGGCCCGCTCATCTGAAAGAGAGCCTCCAAAGTAAGAGGCAGGGGCCAAGGTGTCTGCTTTGAACCAGCCCCTGGGTTTATTTGCAACCCAGCAAACGAGGGGTGTAGACCTATGTGAATATGCATGTGTTTTGTTCCCCAAACTTCCCTTTTTCCAGATTTAAGAAAGAACTGTGGAGGAAACTCTGAAATGTATAATCATTTCTCAAATACAGCTTTGGCTGGAGAGACACTGAAACTTTGGGGAAATGATTGCAAAATTTATTTTACCTAAAGCGTAACCAGAGCCAGTTTAATAACTTTTAAATGATAATTTGCAATAGAAATAAACAGATAACTATCACTTCACTTTATTTCCTCTTATTGTTTTGAAATGTTAATTTTAAGTTATATCCTTAAACATGCCACTTTTCAAAATCTAATACAGACTCACAGTATTGTGGATATTTGAAAAATAGTACCTAAAATATACTTTGCCTGTTTCTTGTGTTTTATTTTTTATATATATATATTTTTTAATTAATTAATTTATTTATTTTTGGCTACATTGGGTCTTCGTTGCTGCACGCGGGCTTGGGCTTTCTCTAGTTGCGGAGAGTAGGGGCTACTCTTCGTTGTGGTGCACGGGCTTCTCATCGCGGTGGTTTATCTTGTTGCGGAGCACGGGCTCTAGGCGTGCGGGCTTCAGTAGCTGCGGCTCGCGGGCTGTAGAGCACGGGCTCAGTAGTTGTGGCACACGGGCTTAGTTGCTCTGCGGCATGTGGGATCTTCCCGGGCCGGGGTTCGAACCCATGTCCCCTGCGTTGGCAGGCAGATTCTTAACCACTGCACCACCCGGGAAACCCGTCTTGTGTTTCAAAGAGCTAGTATTTTATAATTTATACAACCTTTAATCCTCTCATATAGTTGTTTAATCTTATGATCTTCATTTCTTTGGCAACGAAAAGTAAAAATAATTTTACTTATGGGGTTGTTTGTATTGTTTGTGGAATTTCTTTGGTCAAACTACTTGGAAATTTTAGTACCAGGTCTTCTGAGGATACAGGCTCTTCCACCGAAGCTATGTAGCCCCTTGGAAAACTGCAGCAGTGGTGCCATCAACAAGAATAAACCCTTACACTGTAGAAAGGTCCGTAAAGGACCCCTGCAAATGGTCTAACCTTTATTCATTTTTAAAGGTTTAATCTGGGTTTCTCATGAAGACTCAGAATTCACATCGTTTTTACTTCCATTAATGTGTATTTACATAAACACATATGTCGTTGCATACATGCATGTAGAGAGATACATGTTTATGGGCTATATGTCTCCTGCTGTGAAGCCACCTTAGATAACATGATGGGAGAAGAGGGTGAAACTCACCTCATTTAATTATTAGCCATGAAACATTTCCTAATATTTAGAACCAATTATTCCATTTGGTTTTGGTTTAGGAGATTGGTCAGAATTGAAATAAACTAATGAGTCTATTTTCTTTATGTTACTTTTCATTTTTATCTTGTATCCAGTATTAACTAAGTGACTAAAATTTCTGAAGATCTTGTCTTCCTTTGTTCATGGTAGAAAGGCTTATACACCATCATAGCCTGGTTTGAAAACTTAAGAACCCAAACACTGTGTAATTCTACATTGAGCCAATTCTGGATCAGCTTGTTGAAAACATTTTAAGGAGTTTAGCAAAAGAAAATCCTGTTTCAGTGACTTTACTTTCTGATTTCCTCAGTTGTTTGAGAAATTAGTTATTTGCTAGATTTTTTTAGATGTTAAGATTAAACATTCTGAGTATCTCAGTTTCTACCAGAGTGAAAACCAATTGATCTGTTTAAAATGGAATCTTACTAGAATTAATAGGTGATTTAGATTTGAAAGATAGTATGTTCCACTACAATCAGAAATTTCCTCTTTTATACAACATACCGATTTTAAACTTTACCAACAGGTTACATTTCTGTTTTACTTTTTGGATCTGACTTTGTCCCAATGATCAAATCACCTCCAAAATTATTTATTAAAAACATAGTGCTGTGTGTTTTAGGGCTAGAAAGGACTCTTTACATTTTCCAAGTGCTTTATAGTTCATCAGGCTCATTCTTCTCAGTAACCCCATGATGAATGGTCCCCATTTGCCAGATAAGGAAACTGAGCTTCACACTGAAGCATTCACTCAGTATCATTTAACTGTCAGACTTGAGCTTAAGTCTTCTGACTCCAAGCCCAGCGCTCTTTCCTTAAGGATCTCACAGTTGGGCTTTTAAAACATATAGAACAAAACCAGACAGAACGAGTGCCTACGAGCCTTTCTAAGAAGGAAGAAATTATTCTGAACAAGAAGGCAGAATGTGTCTGGTGGGGACAGTTAATTGGTTTGGCAGAATGGAGGGGTATTCTGTGCTAAGCTTAGAGAAATGGAATGAGCAGGTGGAAATTGGGGTGGAGGAGCGAGAGGGCTCTCGGCCGACTGACCTGACAAGAGAGGAGGGGTGCCATTGTGGAATGCTGGGCTTTGCGTGTGGTGGGGAAGAAGGAGCCCATCAAAGGATGACCTTGAACAACAGTGGAGCCAGTCAGAGGTAGCCTGATTTCCAGTAAGTGTGAAGGTGTGTTTGGAGTGAGGCGCACGGTGAAGAGATTGAGGAAGAAATGTAAGAAAGGTTACAAATCATTGACCTAGTTTGCCTGGAGTTGCTAAACAAAAGCAAGTGAGTGCTTGAACTTGACAGTGAGGTTTCAAACCAGGGATGTAGGAGAACTGTCCACAGAGGGTGGAAAGACCTGCTTAGGAAGTTTCAGCTCTGAATTGCCTCTGTAAAAGCTGCTGCCACTCCATCCCTTGCCTTGTTTGTCTAAATGGAGGGAAAGGTCAGCCCTAACCGGCAGCTTTTTTCAAAGGCTTATTAGGCTTTTTAAAAAATGAAATGCAGGGGGCTTCCCTGGTGGCGCAGTGATTGAGAATCTGCCTGCCAATGCAGGAGACACGGGTTCGAGCCCTGGTCTGGGAGGATCCCACATGCCGCGGAGCAACTGGGCCCGTGAGCCACAATTACTGAGCCTGCACGTCTGGAGCCTGTGCCCTGCAACACGAGAGGCCGCGACAGTGAGAGGCCCGTGCACCGCGATGAAGAGTGGCCCCCGCTTGCCACAACTAGAGAAAGTCCTCGCACAGAAACGAAGACCCAACACAGCCAAAAATAAATAAATAAATAAATTAATTTTAAAAAAATGAAATGCAACAAATTGCAGTTGTTAAATTATAATGGCATGTCTTTCTTGTTTTGAAATATTTCCCTTTACGCAGTGACCAATGATACCCCAGGCACCTAATTCTGCTCTTGTTCTGCAGCCTGGAGTACTCGGGTACTTTGAGTTCAGTGGCTCACCCCAGCCTCCTGGTTATTTGACCTTCTTCACTTCAGCATTACATTCATTAAAGAAAGGTAAACATGATTCATATTAAGACATTAGTACTTTAACAGAAATGTTTGTATATTGATATTTTCTGTTGCATATGTTATCTTTATGATTATATATTTTAGTTTTCTTGATTCTTTTTCTCTGTATTTGTGTTAAATAATTATGTTATTTTATGGTGCACTGGCAAACAAAATTTTGTGCTATTTCAAGTATAGTCTCTTAAATGTTTAGAGACTATTATTTTTTAAAATGTAGCTTGATCACAGCGTCTGCAATGATATATTTTGCACTTCAAATTGTATTATATCATAATCTCTTTTTTTGTGTGGCATTACAAATCTTGGTCAAAGTTTTCAGTGGTTGTATTGTCAGTTGGATGTATCATAATTTAGGAATACATTTTCTTCAAGAAGTATTTCTATAAGGATGAAAGTCATGTCACATAGCATAAGCCTACTGCCAGGTTCACTATTCTCAAATCCATATATATTTTTTTACTTAGCTAAATCACGTATTATTTGAGTGTCCTACTTTTTAAATTAAACATTTTTCATGTTGCCCATTTTTTCGTGTTGCTCCATGTTCTTTCTCTATATCAGCCATGACCTTATGTCAGTTCTCTTTTAGATACTTTGATCTGCTCCTCATCTCCTTGTTACCACTCTGGTCCAAGCCCCTTTCCCACCCCTACCCTAGGCCAGTGGGTACTTAACTGGTGTCCAGTCTCGCCCCTCCTTCCTCACACTAGGGCCTTTGTGCTAGTCCTTCTTCCTGAAATGTGCCCTCTCCCTCCCCAGGGCCCAGCTGTCCACCTGTCGAACCCCTGTTCATCCTTCAGATTCCAGCTCAAATATCACCTCCACAGTCTACCCCCCTGGAGAGAGATTTGTTGTTTTCTTTTATAGCACTCAACATAGTTTGTATTTATTGGGTTGGCCAAAATGTTCATTCGCGTTTTTCTATAACATCTTATGGAAAAACCTGAATGAACTTTTTGGCCCACCCAATATGTGTATAGCTATGAGATGATTTGTTTACTGTCTGTCATCTTCCCTGGGCTGGGAGATTTCTGAGGATGGGGATCGTCTATCTTCAGTTTAGTGTTCTTTCTCCAGCATCTGGCACATAGCAGGGACTCAATCACTATTTGCCAAATGAGTGATCAGATTGATGGCCATGTCATCTTTCCCTCAGTAGGTCAGCCAAAAATATGTAGTCATCCTCCTATTACTGGATATTACATTGCTTCAATATTTTGAGAGGGTATTATAGTAGTATACTATTAATACGTCAAATAATTATATTACTGGTTATTTTAATATGTCCATTGTCTTAAGGTTTTATGCATAGAGAATCTACTGTATTCATGCTTTTCATGCAGGGGACTCTGGGAGAGGAACTCAAGCTGTCACATTAGGTGTGTCTTCTGTCTACTTGAAAGACTTTGAGCTGCACAGCTTCAGGTGACTAAGAAGGCTCAGTGAGTCAGAGTTTGAATTTTAAAAACAAAATACTACCAACTTAAATAAGCTTAAGCAGATAGATGTTCAAAAATCTTATTAGAAAACCAAATAAAGTCCTTTGAAGATTATGTATAAAAGGGTAACCTAGAGTCAATCACTAAAATGATGGCAGCATTCAAGTACTTGAGTTGGAGAAGCTATTTCAAGATTTGGAAGGATGTTTTGTTATCCAGCTGGCTTATATTGTGTGTTTATGATTCATCTTTTTCATTCAGAGGTTTCCAAAATTTTGCTTCTTTTTGGAAAAACCTTTCTAAGTATAAGATAGTAGCCTTTTTTCCTCCCTTTTTTTTTTTTTTTTTTTAGGTATAGTTGACTTACCCTTGCTTTTTTCTTTTCTTTTTTTTTAAGCAAGGAAGGTAATAAATGGATAAAAACTACTTGAAGGTACAAAACGATCCTTTTGGTCAAATCACTAATTTTCACAAATGATTACATGAAATTTCTTCTCAGAATAAATCTAGCTCAATATACCTGTACTACATTTCTTCCCTCTCTTGTGATTCTAGTTGGGTCTTATAAAATCCTGTTGCATATGAACTTTGCAAGAACTGAGTTCATTCTAATTAATAATTCTTCACCCCATTTTTGTGGGTAAACTCCCACTTAAGCTTAATGAACCATTTTTAGAAGAAAAAGACAAATTTGGAAGGATTACCTAAAATAAATCTTGCCTTGAGCATCTGGGTTTTTTTCCCCTTTTCTTTCTCCTACCCTGAAGTCAAATGGTATTTTACCTATTATTAATAGCCAATGTTAAGTAAGAGAAACACGTGCAGACTTTTTTTTTAATGGGACAGTTTGGAATGTAAATTCTAGGTCATTGTTGTGTTTCTATTGTGTACACAAATTGAGGCCTGAGGAACATTTGACACACTTAACATTTGGTATAGAGAGCTTAACTGACGAAGTGTTTAGTCTGTTGTGGTAGAAAGCAGATGTCCTGGTTCACCAAGCCACAAGCATATATAAAATACACATCTTTCCATTGCCTAAATGTTTTTTTTTTTTTAATTGCCTTAAAAATAACCAGGACACTCTCTAACATTCGTTTCTTGAAGCTAGCTGGCCATCGGTCTACAGATATTTTGAGAATGTACCATATATGAAGCATCCTGCCTGGGTGCTGTGGGGTTGCTGAGAGGGGACATCTCAGTTACCTGTGTCCTTTACCTATTGTTCTCCAACTTGGTGCTGATTCGTCAGTTGATGTCGGCCCTCCTCTTAAGTGGTGTGGGCAGTAACCCTTTTGTTATATTTCTGTCCATTATTTTCCTAGCCATTTTACCTGTATCATTTTTTATTTAGCAGTTCTATATTTTCATGTAGTTAAACCTGTGGTTCTTTTTCTTGATTTTTTTTTTTTTAGAAAAATCTAGTCACTAATTAGTTCACTTCTTTTTGAATTTTAAAGTTATTTGGCACTTTATGCTGCCTGTATTTACTTTGGCTTAAAATACAGAGCACAATTGATTTTCCTCCCTTCTTATTGGCTAATCAGTTAGCACCATTCACAGAATAAAGCTTTCTTTATCCTTCATCTTGATGATGCCTGTTTTATCACAGAATATTTTCTAATATGTAATTGGGTCTGTTTCTGTGTTTTCTCTTGGTCTAGATCCATCCCTCTTTTTATACGAGTAAATATAATTTCATTTTTTACGTTGTAAGTAGTTACCTGGTGAACTCTGGACTCCGCGTCCTCTAGTTCTGATGTTTTATGGAATATTCTTTTATATCCATCTATGCATTTGGCTGAATTTGGGTTGGAATTTTATTAAATGTTTAAGTTGACGTAGAGGTAATTGACATGTTCATAAAACTTAGCTTCCCTTTCTAGCATCACAGCATGATATTAATTTATTCAAACCTTCCTTTCAATTTTTTGTAAAAGGTCTTACACATCCCTCATTAATGGTTAATCCTTTTAAAGTGCTGAATGATTAACTGTGGGCTGGCAGTCTGTGTGTTTCAGGATCCTAGGGAAGCCCATCTCTTGTACTTCTTCACTCTTCCCAGACTGCAGAGCCTGTTCCTCTTGGAGCCTTTCCAGACAGGCCTAAAGAAAATTTGCCCAAAGAAAATTTGGTAGAGGGGTTGATATTTTTAAGTTGCTTACTTGATTTTCTTCCATCTTATGATTATTTCATTATTTGCTGTAAAAATATGTTCTGGTAAAATGTTGTTATATTCTGTTATGCTTCAGTGACCTTTTTAAAAGAGAAAATTTGCAACAAATTTTGTTCAAAAGGGATGCAGTGCCGCCTGGGGGACAAGCAGTGGCCTGGGATCTGGCAGTATCTGGTCCTTAGCTTTTGTCTGCCCCTGGCAGGGTTATAAACTTGAACAAAACATTTAACTTCTCTGTGTTTGAGTTTCTCTGTCTGTAAAGTTGGAGAGGGTGGAGGTAAGGGTAAATGCTTGTTTTACAAGGCCACATCATGTGTGAAGTATGTTGTGTGTGAATAAAATAATAGTCTGAAAATCTGTAGCAGTTTAATGAGAAAGCCATTGGCTGAAAGCACCTGAAGTAAGTACTGTGTCTGTTTTCTTAAAAGCATCTACACCAGATAGTGTATGTACCTTGACCGACCAGCAGACACAGGTCTTCCTCTTCCCTTTTCCTGGAGCACTCCATACCTGCTGTTTTTTGTGTAGTTGGCCCTCCGTATCCACAGGTTCTTTACTTCTGGATCCAGCCAATCCTGGATCGAAAATATTAGGAAAAAGAAAATTCCGGAAAGTTCCAAAAAGCAAAAATTGAATGTATCGTGTACCTGGCAACTACTTCCATAGCATTACGTTGTAATTGCAACTGTTTACTTAGCATTTACAGTCTATTAGTTGTTATAAGTAAACTAGATTTGATTTAAAGTATACCAGAGGATGTGTATAGGTTACATGCAAATACTATGCCATTTTATATAAGGGACTTGAGCATCCGTGGATTTTGGTATCCAAGGGAAGTGGGGGGCTGAAACCAATTCCCTGTGGACACCAAGGGATGACAGTACTGCATGGTGTTCTCGCTGTGGGACTGACTGCATGTCTGTCCCACCAGAATTTGAGCTGGTTTGTTCAGACAGTATTTATTGAGCGCCTTGAGGCCAAGGTTTTGTTGTCTTTCTCCTACAACTCGAACAATTTAGCTAAAAGTTTGAATGAATGACTAGTTAAAGGATACTTTACCTTGAAATTGCTCAGGTTGGAGTGATTTTGGCAGAGGGATGTTGAGTCATTTTGGATCCCCTGCCACCACCACTTCTCCTCATGCCTGGCCTTTCAGGTTCCATAGACCAGTGTGCAGGAATCACTCCCACTGGACTGGATGGAGTCCCTGCCTGGCTCATTCTTCTTACTCTTTCTTCTTGGCTTCTCCCAGTCCCCTGACACTAGAATCCTCATGGATTGAATTGAAATTCACATGATACTTAAATGTCATCTTCAAAATACACTAAATTATTAACTAAAGACGTCGTTTCCACTCCCTTCATTCACCTTTAGGAATTCCTAAACATAGTTGACAGGGAACCTGTGGCATTAGTTTTCTAAGGAACACCTTTGGAAAATACTGTTGTAATGAATTTTTTTTAATAGGAATTTTTTAGAGGAAGAAGTAATTCCAGTGTAGGGTTCCTCTACTCCACCAGGTGGCATCTGATGGTGCTGTGATTTGCTGGTAGAATTGAGTCAGGACGCAAAAAGCTCCCTCCTCCATATCCTTATTCACAAACAAAGCTTTTGCACTTTTCTGTTAGATTGTGAAACTTTGTACAACATCAAGAGGTCTGAAAAGTAGGATTTTCTTATCCTGAAAGTGACATTCTTAAAGTCATTGAAAAAACAAGGGATTGACTTCTTAGGCAAGGTTGACTCTGAAATTGCTTTATTTTTTCAGGTTCCTGGGTCTCACTCTTGGGAGTTTGGACCAAGCATTAGGTTTAACTATTCTCCGTGAATGAAACAGGTTCTAGGTCACTGGTTTTCCCACGTAATCTCATTTGTTGTCACTATACTCACTTAAAGAGGGAAATCTTTTTCTAACTAACTGCCTGTGTTCTGAGGCCCTCTGGGTACTGATTAATACACATTAGAAATTCCATACCTTTTGTTCCCATACCTAAAATTGACTTTTTAATTATGTTGCTATTATTTTAGCGAGGATGTGATCATATTTCATAGGAAATGCTTTTATTCCTATTATGACATCTCTCAAGCCTTGTAAGTGCTGCTAGATAAGCACTAAGGCCAAAAACAGACATCCCCGCACTTTGAATTAGCTTCAGCAGCATGACATTAATTCAACAAACATTTGAGGATCCACTTTGTGCTACAGCTGTAAAGAGGAGTAAAACTTGTTCCTTACCATCAGGGTGCCACCAGCTAGTGTGGCCAACAGGTGGGCTTACCCACAATGTGAGTGCAGTGACACGTCTGTGACAGGCTTCGTCGGAGCACGGAGGTGGGGCGTGTGGATCAGGTCAGGGAAGACTGGAGGTGGGGAGGATTTCCCAGGAGAATAAGGGGTCAGCTTTCAGGTAAGTGTGTAAGGAATGAGAGAGTGGAAGATAGGCGGCGTTGAGAAGAGCAAAAGGTGTGCGGAGAGCTCAGAACTATATTTAGTGCCCATTTGTAGATATTTTGATTCCTTGAACCCATGTATTTGAAAAGTTACACCATCTTTACTTTCTAATTGTCTTGTGGTATTTTCTGTCTTTTTAAAGGTATCCTGTTTTAGTAGTGTGTATGTGTGTGTTTTGATTTTTGATCCTATTTCTTCAAGGTTCTTGGGGGGTTTTGGTTTTTTTGGTTTGTTTAAGCTGAAATAAGACTCCTAGACAAAGAACCAAAAACACTAAAATCTTAGAAACCTCTCAGGGATCACCTTCTATAATAAAGTCACAAACTTATAGTGAAACGACTTGACTCGGTGCAGACAAACCCCGTTCTGGTCTCCACTTGACCACTTGTTATGCAACGTTGAGCCTGATAAGCTGATACTGGGTGGAACACTTTACCTGGATGATCCAGTCTTCAGTGCCACTCTTTGAAGTAGAAGCTGTTATTATCTCAGTGTTACTATCTCAGGTGAGGAAACTGAGGCTTGGAGGAGGTTATTAACAGCCTCCAAGACACTGTGAGGCAGGACAGTGGCTCCCCAGAGATGTCCACATTCTCATCCCCAGGACCTGTGAATATGTTACATTACATGGCAAGAGGAAATGAGGTTGCCTATGGATTTGGGTTGCTAATCAGCTGAGATTGAGAAAGGGAGATTATCCTGGATTATCTGACTAGGCCCAGTGTAATCAGAATGATGCTTAAAAGTGGCATCGAGAGGCAAAGAATAGTGTCAGAGTGATGCAGTGTGAGAAGGACTTGTCCGGCCATTACTGGTTTTGAAGACGGAAGGGGCCACAAGCCAGTGCAGGTAGCCTCAAGCCAAGGAATGCAGGTAGCCTCTAAATGGTAGGAAAGGCAAGGAGATGCATTCTCCCCTAGAGCCTCCAGAAGGAACATTACCTGCTGCACCTTGATTTTAGCCCATTGAGGCCCATTTTGGACTTCGACCTCTAGAACTGTAAGATAAATTTTTGTTTTTTTAAGCTACTAAGTTAGTGGTAATTTGTTACAGCAGAAATAGCAACTTAGGGCTTCCCTGGTGGTGCAGTGGTTAAGAATCTGCCTGCCAATGCAAGGGACATGGGTTCGAGCCCTGGCCTGGGAGGATCCCATGTGCCGTGGAGCAACTAAGCCCGTGCGCTACAACTACTGAGCCTGAGCTCTACAGCCCACAAGCCACAACTACTGAGCCCATGTGCCACAACTACTGAAGCTTGCGTGCCTAGAGCCCGTGCTCCACAACGAGAAGCCACGACAATGAGAGGCCCGCGCACTGCAGCAAAGAGTAGCCCCCACTTACCACAACTAAAGAAAGCTTGTGCACAGCAACGAAGACCCAACACAGCCAAAAATAAATAAATAAATTTATAAAAAAAATAAAATAAAATAAAATGAAAATGACTGCCTATTTGTTAAAAAAAACAAAACAAAACAAAACAAAACAAAACAAAAAGAAATAGCAACTTAATATAGTCACGTACCAGTAAACGAGGAGTGAGATAGGAATCCAGGACCACATCACTCCATCTGCCTCTGTACCCTCCGGAGGTGGGGCAGGTGGCACAATATGGTGATTCCTACCTCCTGGTCTTTGCCCATGATACTGCTTAAAATGCAAGGCCTTGCCCTAGTTATTATCTGCCTTCCTAATTTTTCAAGGCCTAACTGAAGTCCTCTGGGATTTGTAAATATTGCCCAGCCAGCATGATGTCTGGCACACTGTGGACATCAAGTGGAGATTTCCATCCACTGGCTCCCTTCTTGGAACTCCCGTTGCACTCATTGGCTGTGTCTCCCACTTAGCAACCAACGTTGTTTTCTGATTTTCCCTTAGACTTTAGTATCTTCCTAACAAGTAGTCAGAGACTGTCCTGATCAGTCATGTTAGTGGCAGATGTCCTGTGTGACCACAGCTCACCAGTCACCCCTTCTCACTGGTCTTCAGGTTCCCCATCTGCAGGATGAGGGAACTTTGCCCTAGTTGCCTCTAAAGGAAACTTCAGCTTGAAAATGCATTGGCCTTTGGCTTGTTTTTTTTAGACCTGGGAGCTAAGAATTGTTTTTATATTTGTAAAGAGTTATTTAAAAAAAAAAGAATATGTGACACCTATGCTAGACCCTAAGAGCAGCATAAGAGGGGATGGAGGAGGGATTTCTAAGCAGATGTGTTTCTTTTGGGAAGTCTTTCCCTCCCTGAGGGTGTTTTTTTTTAAAAAAAGAATTTAATTGAAGTACACACAAGGGACGTATTTGAATTGATCATTTTAATATTATGCTCTGGTTAAATGAGAACAATGGTGTGAGGGTGTTAAGTTTACTGTCATGTTAGTATATAGAACAGTGCATATTTAGTTCTATAGTTTATGTTCCCCTAAAATGATGTATTTGGAACTATATTTTTCTTTCCCTCCTCCCTAACTCACAAGAAAGAGAAAAATCACAGCTAAGGAGTTACATGTTTACTTAGAGTTTAGCAGTATTTTGGCATGTACCAGAGTGTGCATATTGTATCTCTGGTGCCCATATGCCAGATTTTTTTCTAGATAATTGCTTTGTGCTTTATATTAAGAATTTTGAGGGAGTTCCCTGGTGGTCTAGTGGTCAGGATTCAGTGCTTTCACTGCCGTGGCCCGGGTTCAATCCCTGGTTGGGGAACTGAGATCCTACAAGGCATGCGGCGCAGCCGAAAAAAGAAAAAAGAATTTTGACAGTATACAAATCTCAGAGTCAGATTTCTGTGGGAAAAAATGCAAGCCATAGCTATAGTTCATACATTGAAAACAAACATTTCTATAAACTATTGCATTTCTTTGAAGATTTTTTCATTTTGATGAATGCATTTAAAGTGTGTGAAGTGTGTGAAGTCATCATCTAGCGAATGATGATGAATCACCATGTAAATGCTGAGTAATCTTGGAGGGGCTGTTGTTATTCCTTTTTATATAATCCTGTTGTTTTCCTTTTTCTTCCTTGTCCAAAACCATGTAAAGAAGAGTGGGAAAGTAGAAGTTAATAAAAATGGCAGAGTATAGAGTAAAATGAGAATCGTTGGAAGGCTGGAAGGTACCACAATACAGGTTTGCCTTTGGGAATGTCACTACTTCCCAGAGTAAAGAAGTGAGAGAATTTTTCCCAGGGAGTAAATAACTTCTTAGCCATGCAGATTAAAAGCCATGTGACTTAATCCAGTGGTATTCAGTTTTGAAGTATTTCATGGTTTATTTGTTAGCAGTTTCCTCTATCAGTATTTTTCTTGACCTGATATTCCATTTTGTCCTATGATCCCTGAGAGATTAGCTCACATGAAAGGCTCCTGGAGAGCAGATGGCCAGTCCTGATGTAAAAATTTCCATGTTGTTCAGTTCCAGCATTTCTGCTCATTATTTCATTGTATCCTTGGGTACCTTACTTTGTAGGACACCAAGCGCTGTTTACTCTAGCCCTCTGAGAGAGAATTTCAGAAGCTCGGCAGTTTATACCCAGAGTCACAAGGTTTCGAGCCCCACCTTTTCCTTTCCGAAGGAGAGAGTGGGACACATTCTTAAAAATAATCATTCTCTGCTCTTGGATTCTTAAAAATAATCATTCACGAAAAAATCTTTGTCTTATGTATCCTTCCCAGATAACTGTCCATTATTAAGATTTACTGGCTAATGGGCTTATTATCTTAGCCTGATCTTCTTCCTGAGTTACATGAATCCTGCTTTTTCATCATTGCCACCTTGGCACAGTCCGGTAGAACTATAAGATGAACCACGGAGGTATTTAAAAATTTCCTGGTGGCTGCGTTAAAATTTAAGAAGAAATAGGTAAAATTAATTTAATAATTTATATTTTGTTTAACCCAGTGTACCCAAATTATTAGCATTTCAACATGTAATCAGCATAAAAACTATTGAGATATTTTACTTTTTTTTTTTTTTGAACTAATTCTTTTATACTTAACAGCCCCATCTCAATTCAGCTGCTAAATGTTCATTGGAAATACTTGATCTGTATTTAGAGTTTATAAAATTTACAGTTGAAAAAGTGATTTATATACCAAATATTTATATTGTTTCATTTTACTTATTTATTTTTATTGAAATATAGTTGATTTACAATATTATATTAGCTTCAGGTTACATACCCATGTTGTCTTAAACATACTTAAACATTTTCCGATGACTGAGTTGAGTATCACTTTTACATTAAATTAATTAAAATCAAATAAAGTTAAAATTTAGTCCCTCGGTTGCTCATATTTCAAGCGCTCATTAGCCACATATGGTTAGTGGCTACGACACAGGACCGTGCACTCAGGGCCTAGGCCTCATTATCCAAGTATCCCGGGGAAAACAGTTATTTCCTAAGATACTGAGTCTCCTTCCTGCAGGCACATCCTTGAGTTAACGCTTCAGAGTGTCCTCCTGGTAGTCTTGGTAATCTGGTAGTTGCTGAGTGCGAATTGTGTAGCTTTGCTTCTGGCAGGACCCTTTATTATTAACTTTAAAGCACAGTTAAAAATCTATTAGTGGAAAATAATCTGAAATATATATATATATATATATATATACATATATATGTATACACACACACATATGTACATATCTGAATCACTTTGCTGTACACTTGAAACTTATACAATATTGTAAATCAACTATACTTCAATAAAAAGAAAAAACTATTCTCTTTTGCTAACAAAAGAAACAAATTCTTGTTCTTTCTGGCATGTTTGAGAATTTTAATATTTCGCCTCACTGAGGTCTTGCCTCAGAATGTGTTTGCTTTACCTTAATACTGAACTGAAGTTTTAATACTAAAAATTGAATTTAAAGCAATGGTTTTAAGCAAAACAAAGTAGTCTGATATTAAAACTTTAAGCAGTGGCCAAAAACAAAAAACCTGAATGCACACCAGAAAGGTCACAAGTGAGCCAGATGATTCTGAATGGAAACCAGATGGAATTTCAGATCTTTCCATTCTCGATGCAGCCTTGGTGGTTGCTGCGAGGTAAATGGTGACGGTGGTGTGTGGAAGGTACAAGAAGGTCAGCGGAAGCTCCACCTACGGGGGCATAGGAAGCAGGGGTAGAGCATTCTGTTAGCGGCAGAAGAGAACCCTAGCCTCATAAAAGATAGCAAAGGGTAAACCTACAATACATGCTAAAAGTAGACAAGGTTTAATGGATCAAAGAAAGGCTGTTTGTTACTCAAAGCACACAAACAGCGAATCAGCATGATAGTATTCATTCTGCTCACCCCACGTCTCGTGGGGAGCCTAGTGGTGACTGTGTGTGCAGTGGGTTGCCTTGTAGCTGAGGGACACAGGACCAAGGACTCAGCACCTTGTGTAGCAGACGACAGTCTTCATGCTGTGGTCACCTTGACCTACTTAGTGTCTGAGTGACCAGCTACAGAAACTGCTCAGTAACTACTGCCTTCACCCGGATGCTCTTTCAAGATGTTGTTACATCTTGCAGCTGTCTTTCTGACACCTTGCACTGGATGGTTAATAGAGACTACAACTGGCCAGTTACCTGGCTAACAGTTTATTGAAAAATTTTTTATTTCTTTATTGTGTTGAGGTAGGTTCCCTCTTTGCCCACTTTCTGAAGAGTTTTTATCATAAATGGGTGTTGAATTTTGTCAAAAGCTTTTTCTGCATCTATTGAGATGCTCGTATGGTTTTTATTCTTCAATTTGTTAATATGGTGTACCACATTGATTGATTTGCATATATTGAAGAATCCTTGCATCCCTGGGATAAATCCCACTTGATCATGGTGTATGATCCTTTTAATTTGTTGTTGGATTCTGTTTGCTAGTATTTTGCTGAGGATTTTTACATCTGTATTCATCAGTGATACTGGTGTGTAATTTTCTTTTTTTGTAGTATCTTTGTCTGGTTTTGGTATCAGGGTGATGGTGGCCTCATAGAATGAGTTTGGGAGTGTTCCTTCCTCTGCAATTTTTTGAAAGAGTTTGAGAAGGATGGGTGTTAGCTCATCTCTAAATGTTTGATAGAATTCACCTGTGAAGCCATCTGGTCCTGGACTTTTGCTTGTTGGACGATTTTTAATCACAGTTTCAATTTCATTACTTGTGATTGGTCTGTTCATATTTTCTGTTTGTTCCTTGGTTCAGTCTTGGAAGGTTATACCTTTCTAAGAATTTGTCCGTTTCTTCCAGGTTGTCCATTGTATTGGCATAGAGTTCTTGTAGTAGTCTCTTAGGATGCTTTGTATTTCTGCAGTGTCTGTTGTAACTTCTCCTTTTTCATTTCTAATTTTATTGATTTGAGTCCTCTCCCTCTTGATGAGTCTGGCTAATGGTTTATCTTTTTTTTTTTTTAATTTATTTTATTTATTTATTTTTGGTTGCGTTGGATTTTCATCGCTGCATGCGGGCTTTCTCTAGTTGCGGCAAGCAGGGGCTACTCTTTGCGACACACAGGCTTCTCATTGCGGTGGCTTCTCGTTGGGGAGCATGGGCTCTAGGCGTGCAGGCTCAGTTGCCCCACGGCACGTGGGATCTTCCCAGACCAGGGCTCAAACCCGTGTCCCTTGCATTGGCAGGCAGATTCTTAACCACTGCACCACCAGGGAAGTCCCGGTTTATCAATTTTGTTTGTCTTCTCAAAGAACCAGCTTTTAGTTTTATTGATCTTTGCTATTGTTTTCTTTGTTTCTATTTCATTTATTTCTGCTCTGATCTTTATGATTTCTTTCCTTCTGCTAACTTTGGGTTTTGTTTGTTCTTCTTTCTCTAGTTCCTTTAGGTGCAAGATTAGATTATTTATTTGAGATTTCTCTTATTTCTTGAGGTAGGCTTGTGTAGCTATAAACTTCCCTCTTAGAACTGCTTTTGCTGCGTCCCATAGGTTTTGGATCGTCGTGTTTTCATTGTCATTTGTCTCTAGGTATTTTTTGATTTCCTCTTTGATTTCTTCAGTGATCTCTTGGTTATTTAGTAATGTATTGTTTAGCTTCCATGTGTTTGTGTTTTTTACGTTTTTTTTCCCTGTAATTCATTTCTAATCTCATAGCATTGTAGTCAGAAAAGATACTTGATATGATTTCAATTTTCTTAAATTCACTGAGGCTTGATTTGTGACCCAAGATGTGATCTATCCTGGAGAATGTTCCGTGTGCACTTGAGAAGAAAGTGTAACGTGCTGTTTTTGGATGGAATGTCCTATAAATATCAGTTAAATCTATCTGGTCTATTGTGTCATTTAAAGCTTGTGTTTCCTTATTAATTTTCTGTTTGGATGATCTGTCCATTGGTATAAGTGAGGTGTTATTAAAGTCCCCCACTATTACTGTGTTACTGTCGATTTTCTCTTTTATAGCTGTTAGCAGTTGCCTTATGTATTGAGGTGCTCCTATGTTGGGTGCATATATATTTATAATTGTTATATCTTCTTGGATTGATCCCTTGATCATTATGTAGTGTCCTTCCTTGTCTCTTGTAACATTCTTTATTTTAAAGTCTATTTTATCTGATACGAGTATTGCTACTCCAGCTTTCTTTTGATTTCCATTTGCATGGAATATCTTCTTCCATCCCCTCACTTTCAGTCTGTATGTGTCCCTAGGTCTGAAGTGGGTCTCTTGTAGACAGCATATATATGGGTCTTGTTTTTGTAACCATTCAGCAAGCCTGTGTCTTGTGGTTGGAGCATTTAATCCATTCACGTTTAAGGTAGTTATCGATATGTATGTTCCTATTACCATTTTCTTAATTGTTTTGGGTTTGTTTTTGTAGGTCCTTTTCTTCTCTTGTGTTTCCCACTTAGAGAGGTTCCTTTAGCATTTGTTGTAGAGCTGGTTTGGTGGTGCTGAACTCTCTTAGCTTTTGCTTGTCTGTAAAGCTTTTGATTTCTCCATCGAATCTGAATGAGATCCTTGCCGGGTGGAGTAATCTTGGTTGTACGTTCTTCCCTTTCATCACTTTAAGTATATAATGCCACTCCCTTCTGGCTTGTAGAGTTTCTGCTGAGAAATCAGCTGTTAACCTTATGGGAGTTCCCTTGTATGTTATTTGTCATTTTTCCCTTGTTGCTTTCAATAATTTTTCTTTGTCTTTAATTTTTGCCACTTTGATTACTACGTGTCCCGGCGTGTTTCTCCTTGGGTTTATCCTGTATGGGACTCTCTGCGCTTCCTGGACTTGGGTGGCTATTTCCTTTCCCATGTTAGGGAAGTTTTCGACTCTAATCTCTTCAAATATTTTCTCGGGTCCTTTCTCTCTCTCTTCTCCTTCTGGGACCCCTATAATGTGAATGTTTTTGCGTTTAATTGTTGTCCCAGAGGTCTCTTAGGCTGTCTTCATTTCTTTTCATTCTTTTTTCTTTAGTCTGTTCCACAGCAGTGAATTCCACCATTCTGTCTTCCAGGTCACTTATCCGTTCTTCTGCCTGTTATTCTGCTATTGATTCCTTCTAGTGTAGTTTTCATTTCAGTTATTTTATTGTTCATCTCTGTTTGTTTGTTCTTTAATTCTTCTAGGTCTTTGTTAAACATTTCTTGCATCTTCTCAATCTTTGCCTCCATTCTTTTTCCGAGGTCCTGGATCATCTTCACTATCATTACTCTGAATTCTTTTTCTGGAAGGTTGCCTATCTCCACTTCATTAAGTTGTTTTTCTGGAGTTTTATCTTGTTCCTTCATCTGGTACATAGCCCTCTGCCTTTTCATCTTGTCTATCTTTCTGTGAATGTGGTTTTTGTTCCACAGGCTGCAGGATTGTAGTTCTGCTGTCTGCCCTCTGGTGGATAAGGCTATCTAAGAGCCTTGTGCAAGTTTGGAAATTTTATTATTATTATTATTAACTGAATAAGATCATGCCATTGTTGGACCATTGTTGGGGGAGGGGAGAGCATGATTCTGAATTTATTTTTAATTATTAACACATTCAAAGACCTTAATTAAAATATTAAAGCTTCATTAATTTTAGGACAAAATTACTCATTTTATAAATGACAAAGGCCCCTATTGTATAAAGCCCTGGAGCCCTGCTTAACAGAATGTTCTGGATATGGAGATGAGAAGTGTTATTTTCTTGTGTCATTTTGGTACTGTAAACTTCCTCTGCTAATTCATGTACTCCTTGTACACATGGGACTGCAAACTTAAGCTGCTTTGTCCAGCAAGATTTCCACTATATGCAGGAACTTTTAAAATGTGTGATTTTTATAAATTTCTCTGTAAAAAATAAAGTTTTGAAATTGTAACATGTTTGGGTGTGTTAGAATCTGCTCTGTGCAGGCGGCTGTCGATTCTTATTAATGCAGTTAAATAGGTTTTTGAATTACCCCTTTCAACTTTTGAGTCAAGCTGTCACTACTTATTCCTCTGCTCCAATAAATCATGTTGGTGACTTTGGTGGACTATCAAATGAGTTTCCTACTGGCTGCTATTCCTTCACTCCTCTCTTTATCGATGCCAGTCTACCAAAATTCAGCCCTCTCCTGGAGAGTGGTGTCTTTGCTTCTACCAATTCATATCATCTCTTGGGTTCTGCTTTTTCTTCTGACAGCTTTGGAATCTGAACTTACATGCTATGCCATTTTTTAAAATTTAAATTTTGAACCAATTTTATGCTTGCAGAAAAGTTGGAAGAATAGAACAGGGAGTTTCCTAACGTCCTGCCTTCACTTAGCTTCCCCCATTGTTAACATATTATTTAACCATTTGTTAGGGTGCTTTTGCCAAACCTAAGAAATTAACACTGGTACAGGATTATTAACTAAACTGCAGACGTTATTGAATTTTGCCAGTGTTTTCACTAATGACTGTTTTCTGTTCCAGGATCTGATCTGGGATCTCACATCACATTTAATTAGTCTCCTCCTATAACAATTCCTCACTCCTTGTCTTTCATGATATTGACACTTTTGAAAAATACTGGTCGTCTATTTTGTTGCTCAACTTGTTCTGGCTTTGGCCATTAGGAGCATCTTGGGTTGGCGCCTGTGTCCTTTGAATATATCCCCCTCCTTTTATGAGCACATCTTTCGTTCTGACTCGACAGGGTGTTTCAGGCTCATCTTATACTTCCTTTGCCCCAGCTCTGGGATCAGCCTCTTCTCCAAGAAGCCCTGGTTTCTTTTTATTGGAGAGTGACATTTAGAAACGCAGATCTGGGTACAATATATGCTCTTCAGTATCAGGTGTCATTACTTCTAGGCCCTTTCAGCAGACAGAGCTAGGACATATACGTATTTATACCCACACACATGCATGCCTCTATAGTTCTGTATCTATTATCTGTGTCATAAGTCGTAAGGTTATATGAAAGGTCATAAGTTTACACTAATTTCTTCTGATTCCAATCTAACACCGCAGAGTTCATTTTAGCTTTCCCCTCTTCATATGTAACTTTTCTCCTGCCCTGAGAAGCCTGGCTCTCATAGTCTTTAGTTTTACAGTATTCAGTCAAGATACCGTTTGCCGTTCTCTTCTGGTTCCGTTCTTTCTCCCCACTCAGCAGCCCTTCACTGAGGCGGGATGCATTTGCAGTACAGCTGGGTGGGTTTGTTAGTGCTTGTGTTCCCCACTGGGTCCCCACACATGCTGGTTGGTTTCATGATTTTAGTTTTTGAGTGTGTGAAGGCTGTGAGCTTTGCCAATGTTCTGATACTCAGAGGAAGGTCAGGCTGCCTCACCCCTGTTCTCCAGTTCCCATTACCCACCCCCCTTTGCCACCCACCCTATAAATAAGCCATTTCCATCATTTCTGGTTTATTCTTTTTGTTTCTTTAATATTTATTTATTTACTTATTTTTATTTGGCTGTGCCAGGTCTTAGAATTGCGATGCACGGGATCTTTGTTGCAGCACGTGGGATCCAGTTCCCCGACCAGGGATTGAACCCGGGCCCCCTGCATTGGGAGTGTGGAGTCTTAGCCACTGTGCCACCAAGGAAGCCCCATGTCTGATTTACTCTTCTTGTGTTTCTTTGGTTTTGTGCCATTTTAAACTCATCAGGTTTGTGCTAGATTGTCCAGCTGCCGTTAGGGTCACGGGCACTCTCCCCTCATCCTCAACAGCCACTCCTCCTCTGAGAGGAAGACGCCGCCACTGCTGGAAGGTGGGCCGTGTGGTTAAGCTAGAAACTTCGTGTGTTCAGCACCTTCATATTTTAACTACTTAGATATCAGTTGGTAGCATTTAAAGTTTAACTGAGATTTTATTTAACGTTTGCTAATAAAGCAGAAAGGGGATAGGAAAGAATGCACCTTTTCCTACACCGTCTTACCCACCTCCTTTAATACTAGATATTTTAGTCAATTTTTAATCACACAAATACTACATTAAATATACTCCTTGGGGGGGAAAAGAAAGCTTCACACCTAAGGATAAAGTCCCCTTTGATCGCCATCCCCCAACACAAAACAATTGTTATTATCCTTTCAGATTCTGTATACATTTCTAAACATACGTGCCTGTAGGGGAAAACATTTTATGTGTGATGCTTTTTTCCACATAAAAGGTATACTTTATCTTTCTTCAGCTTGCTTTTTTACTCATATGTGTCTTAGAAAATCTATTCATGTTGTATAGATAGCCCTGTCCCACTGTTTTTACTGCAGAGTATTTCTTGGTGACTGTCCTTGCGTGTCTCTTGGTGCACATGTGTAGACACTAAGAAGTGGAGCTGTGGGGCCGCAGGCTGTGTCACTACAGCAGATTGCTCTCCCAGGCGGCTGCCATTTTACCCTTTCCACCAACTTTGCATCAGAGGACTCGTTCCTCTGCTGGTCATCAATATTTGATATTTCCTGTGTCTCAAATTTTGGGCATTTTGAAGGTGAAAAGTGGCATTTTGTTCTCATTTGCTTTCCTCTGAAATAGTGAGGTTGAGTGTATTTTTAGCCTTTTTACATTTACTTTTCTGTGATTTGTCCATTTTTAACTGCTTTCTTTTTCTTACTAATTTGTATGAGTTACTATATATGCTAGATTGATTCATTTAACTAATACTTATTAATCAAGAGATCAATATGCATATGCCCAGACACTGCTTTAGGTGCTGGGGTAACAGCAATAAACAAGGTTTCTAATTTCACAGAACTTAAGAGGAAGTTGGACCAAAGAAAATCTAAATAAATCAGTAGGATTATGTACCTGTTAATAAGTGCTATTAAAAAATTAGAGTAATGGTAGAGAGAGGACCTGAATCAGGAGGGAGCCCCAGTTTCCCCTTCCAGACCATCCTCTGAGTGTTTGTCCGGAGGCGGGTGGTCAGGGAGGGCTTCTCAGAGAAGGTGGGGTCAGAGCCGAGATCTGAATGATGAGAAGGAATTGGCCGTGGAAGTGTCCAGACAGAACAGCATGTGCCTGGGCTCCCAGGTGGGGCTAGTGAGTCGGGGGGACATTGACAGACACAGCGAAAGTGCTTGTCAGAGACAGGTGCGCAGGAGTAGACATGAGGTCTGTTTCAGGAGGTTGTTTCTTCGGCTTCTCCTTTTCTGTCTAGGATAGGTCCCCAAAAAGAGCTTTGCCCTGGGGAATTTGTGCGTCAGGATTTGATCACTGGGTTTTGTGGTTGTTTTAAGGCATAGGCTTTTTCTTTTTAATAAAGGAAAATTTTCTGTTTCAGATTACCTAGGAACAGTACGATTTGGGGTTATCACAAATAAACATCTTGCGAAACTGGTATCCTTAGTACACTCTGGAAGTGTGTATTTACATAGACATTTCAACACATCACTTGTAAGTATTTTGAAATCACGTTTATATTAGCGCAGTGGTTCTTAACCTTGTTTGGATCACAGACGTCTTTGAGAATTGGATAAAATCTATGGATACTCTCCCTAGGAGAGTGCACATGATTTTATATTGCAAACTGAGAGTCCCTACAGTCCCTCTGTAGAGCCCATGCCCCTGGTTTAGAACCCATGCATTAGAGGGCTCTTGGATTTAACATCTAGAAATTCTGTTTATATTCTTAGATTTTGATACAGCCTTGTTAGTTTTCCTTCTTGGGTGAAATTGCAGAGTTACTCTGTTGGAGAAGTGTTACTCTGGGCCCATGTTCTCAGAGGTTAAGCTTCCTTTGGGCAGTGTTCTCTGTTCATTTGTTCCATTTATCAAGAGTAGTAATGTGACATGCTTTTCTCCTTTAGCTGATGAAATGGATTTTGAAGTTCTTGTCAAGTCACAGTGAGAAGTTGTTGGCTTTCCGCCCCAGAGAGCCTCGCTTTCCATTGTTGTCTTTGTTCCCTGATTTTATTTGCTTTCTGGTGGACCAGCCCCAACTCAGCGATTTCTGAGCTTTTGACCTGTATCCTGCTTAGTCCTGTGCTTCTGCTCTGTTTATTGCTTACTTCCTCAGTCCCAGCACTGAGTTGATTTTTCTTCAGTATTTTCTCTCTCTGACTTCATTGATGGTGTCAGTGACTTACAGGTCGAGTGAAGACCAGATCTCCTGTACCCAGTGTGTGCCCAGCCCTTTAATCCCACGCTCCCCTTGGCTCAGCGTGCAAGCCTCATGCTGTTAGACCCTCCCGGGCGGCGCCCTCAGTACCAGTCACCCTGGCTTCTGCATATCTCTATATCCCAGATGGCTTTACTTCTCGCAGTTTATATTCCCAAAGTCAAATGTATTTACGTGTGTTCCAGATAGAAATGTTGATTACGATGATTATGTTTTTTCAGACTCCCACCATCCCACTTTGGGAATCACCACTGTGATGGTTTCTCCCACCACCCACCCCACTCTCCTTGTTTCTCTGTCTAAGCTTCTTTTGACTTCATCTGCCTTTGCTATCATTTTCCTTCATCCTTCCTTTACAGCATGCTATACAACCAACATATATCATGTTTATGTATAGTAAAGGGTACTGAGGAAGAAATTTTAAATAGACGGAGAAAAGAAGGTAGGACTGAGAATGATACTGAAAAAGATATTGGGCTTACTGCATCAATTCCATAGTTTTTAAGGTTGGTTGGTTGGTGTAGCAGCAGAATTCCTTTTAGCAAATGAAATATTACTGGGATACCAGTGTTTTAAAAAAATAAAAGCAGTGGACATCTTTATTGTAAGCCAATTTAAACCTCTATTTTGGGGAGTGTAAAATATCTCATTTTGTGGAACTCTCCAAAGCATTCTGTGGGGAGTTTTGTTTGAAACCCAGTGATTTATATCACTGGAATTTCAAAAATAATTTTGTGTTGACGTACTCTTGATTATTATAGGAAAACAAAGCAAAAAATCTAGGTGTATCTCTCCTTCATTCTGTACACATAAAATGTGATCCGTGGCCTTGTACAAGTTCTAGGTCACTCATGGATTCATGCAAATATTTGTTGAGTTCCCGCTCTGTGCCAGGTGTTCTAGTCACTGAGGGTACATGTGAGCAAGGCAGATCCAAACTTCTGCCCTAACAGAGGGTCCACAGGGACCAAGTTAAACATGATTTTGCCAAGGTAAAAATTATCCTTGACTCCACCATTTCTGTTCTCTTAGAGCTCCCCTTGCGCAGGGTGGTAGAGGTCATTGTTGCCAGCAGCAGGCAGGGAGACTTATTTGTTGATAGACGAGTCTGTCTAAAGGGAAAAAGATGAACCACATGATATGGAAGTCACCTCTTACAGCTGCTTTTGCTTTTCCGAGCTGCTAGTGAGGAAGCGCTCTGTCTGGAGAAGTAGAGCCAGGGTTTAGCTGCACAGGCAGGGACAGGTCGTGTCACTGCTCTGAGCCTCATTTTCCTCACCTGTGAAGTGTGGGGTTGAGGACGGGACTGATGTGCTTTGATCCTGTCCTGCCTTTTATCCTCTGTGCGTTTGTCCTTCCCAGGTCTTTCCCAGGGAGGTCATCAACTACACAGCTGAGAACATCTATAAGTGGGCCTTAGAAAACCGAGAGACGCTCCTTCGATGGCTGCGGCCACACGGCGGCAAGAGTCTCCTGCTGAACAATGAACTGAAGAAGGGACCAGCACTTTTTGTATTTATACCTTTTAATCCCTTAGCCGAAAGTCATCCTTTAATAGATGAGGTAAGAGTCATAATGGTGAAAGGTGTCTCGTAAGGAGTCGGAGAAACTCATTAACTTAGCCTTTTCTCATTCTGCGATCAGAGTAGTTTCCCCTAGTCGCCAAGCGGCCGCCAGGAGCAGCTGCTATGTTTCTGTGGCGTTACTCCTTTCTCCTGTTAAGTGGGCAGGAGAGCCCGTGCCTTGGGTAGGACTCACCACAGCCTCTCTGGCCACATTACTGACAGCTGCTCAGGTCGGGGTGAGTCGGAGGGGACAGGGAAGGCAAACTGTGCCTCTCTGGAAAAGGACCAGATGGCCCTCTTCCTGCGGTGACGGATGCCTGGGAGAGGGGCAGAGGGGATGGACAACACAGGCAGGCTTTAGTGTGGCCTTTGGGATGCTGTTGTCGCGGGGGTTCGATCAGACTGTTGGCCCTGGCCACCCTCAGCCCAGCAGCCAGCAGCGGTGGTGGTGACCTTGGGATCCCACGATTTTCTAAACCTTGCATGTCTCACAGAGCAGTTTTCGGAGACAACCGCCATCAGGAGTCAGCCCCTCCCTGCTGCCTTTTCTGCTTCATCTGGTGCATTCACTGTCTCTGGGTGTGAGTTTATTTTATACATGGGATCGTTTGGAGGCACTTACAGAGAGCAATAACAATCAGCCGAGAGCGCCTGGGATTGCTAAATTGGATTTACTGGGGGTTTTATTTTTTCCTTCCCTCAAGGATCCCTTAATTGGCCAAAACCAATTTCAGACACAGCCAGTGCATCACTGGCCAGGCTGCCTGGGTGCTGCCTCTCCCGAGCCCTCCCCGTGAGCCTGACGGCCTGCTCTCCGGGGGGAGCCGGGAGGCCAGGCCAGACCCCTCACGGGGCTGCTCTGGGGCCTCCTTGTGGAAGTTATTACCCCTGCTGGGCGCCTTCTGAGTGAATGCTGCTACCACGGCTTAGAGGAGGAAAGAGGAGAAGATGAAATAGCTTTGTTTATTCTCTGATTAGGGAGGACTTGAAGTAATAAGACTTAATTTCTTTAGAAAATCTTCACTACACAGTTATTTTATGAACTAAGACACTCTTTCTTTACTAAGACACTCTAGTATTAAGAGCCCTTAAAGCTCTTTGTAGGAAAGGTGGGGTTTTCAACCAAGGTATTAGCCATGGTTGTGGATTTTTACTTTAACTTTTAAAGTTTCCTCCTGGAGAGTTCTGTCTTGTCTGGCTTGGGCATGTTGGGGTTCTGGGTTGGGTGGTATTTTGTGACTGGAGCCCAGTTCCTCTGGGGGGGTTGTGCTTGGATTTAGACACCTGGTGGGAGACACTTGCTTTCCAACTCTTTGTTTCTGGGTGAGTGTCTCGCCTATCTCCCCGTACTCCTCTGTCTTTGTTTATCAAGGTTTTGCCCACAGCTCCTTTCCTCCGGGCTCTTAGTGTCCCCGTGAGGTGAAGAGAGTCCCTTAATCACAGCCTGTGGTTAAACCAGGTGGCATCTTAGCAGTGTTATGGATTACTCAGCCAAGTGCAGTACGTTTCCCTGTTCATTTCAGGCCCCTTTAGAAAACGTTTATGGAGCACTGTGCCAGGGAGCCACGGTGGAGAAAGATGGAGAAGGCAGAGCCTTGGTCTCATGGTCTCGGAGGCCTGTCTGGTAGGGGAGCAAGAACCTGCTTGTAATTCAAGGCAGAGGGTGCTCAGCCCCAGGAGGAACTGGAGGAGAGTGGGTGCTGTCCCGGGAAGCTGGGGGCTGGGCAGGAGGGAGGCAGGACGGGGCTGTGGGAGGGGTGAGTGTTTGAGACAGGCCTTCAGGGGTGGCCAGGATTGTGATGGGCTGAGAGAAACTTAAGGGAAGGAATAGCCTGAGCAAAGGCACGGGGGTGGGCAGGGGGCGACGGGTTTAGATATTAGGAAATAGGACAGGTTGTATGGTCTCCATAAAGGACTGATTGAAGAAGACCCAGAAAAAAAACGTTGTAGGAGAGGCTTTTGGGTGCTTCTTTGAGGACTCCAGGATCAATCATAGCCATCCAAGTCTGATAATGGAGCGCTGTCAGCAGAGCTGTGTTACCATTATTAAAGTTTTCCTAGCAGCTGTGTTCCAGAAAAGTGAGAAGTAGGAAGATGCTGAACTTGGACGGTGGTGTTGGGGATGGGAAGTGGGGCATGTGACCATGGAAAGAGTGACACAGCGACTAGAAGTAAGGAAGTCATCCTCGGGGTTGGGCGGGGTGGGAGGGCTGAACACCTCCCTTACATGAGGGTGAGTTCTAAACTCAAAGGCTCCTTGACCCCAAAAGAATTTAAGCCTTAAGCCTTATTTTTCTATTATGCTTTTAGGCCCAACTTTGGGCAGGCAATGGAGGAGGCCTGCCTTGTCGAGAAGAGAGTGGTCATTGTAGAGTCGGGGCGGGGGGGTCAGGCAGTAAGGGACGGCCACATGGGGACCGTCCTGTGAGGCCCAGGCCGGGACTAGGCAGCTGCTCTTCCGCACGTGTGCCCCACCCCGCCCCCCGGCAGAGCACGGCCTGCACCGCGCGCGGCATCAGGCCCCTGACCCCAGCGTCTCCAGAGAGTCCTGGAGAGGTCATGAGACATCTCAGTGTGCTTATCAAAAGAAATTCTTAGTGCAGCCAGAAGAGACTCTGTGTGGGTTCTTAGCTTGTTTTTTAAAATTATTTTTTATTAATTAATTAATTTTATTTTTGGCTGTGTTGGGTCTTCGTTACTGCACGGGGGCTTTCTCAAGTTGCGGTGCGCAGGCTTCTCATTGTGGTGGCTTCTCTTGTTGCGGAGCACGGGCTCTAGGCGCGCAGGCTTCAACAGTTGCGGCGCGCGGGCTCTAGAGCGCAGGCTCAGTAGTTGTGGCGCACAGGCTTAGCTGCTCCGCGGCATGTGGGATCTTCCCGGACCAGGGCTCAAACCCGTGTCCCCTGCATTGGTGGGTGGATTCTTAACCACTGCGCCACCAGGGAAGTCCCGGGTTCTTAGCTTTCACAGCGCTACTCTGAGGCGTCCACTGCGTATGAGTCTGGGGGACAAAGGCATCTTGTCCAGACTTACAGATTTCTCCGATTAACGAAAATGGAAGGAAGCATTTATAGTGCAAACATTTAAAGTTTTTTGCCAATTTTTCCTTATTAGTTGACATGAAATTAAATATGACATCAAGTGATTCACATACGGGATGTAACTGGAGTGCCTTTTCAAAACTGCCTGTTATGAAAAAGGAACATAACAGTAAAAACTGGTTCAGTTTAGAGGAGAAAACTAAGAACTCCTCACTTTTCAGGGGCATTACTGTATAAAATATTTTCTTCACTTAAGAATATCCTTTACACGGCTGCTTTGTTTGTGAGAGACATTAAGAATGAAAGAGATGAGGAAGGAAGACCTCATAAGGAGTTTTGCTGTCCTCAGTGTACTCCTACTTGCACTTTTCATAAAAACGCACGGTAAATACAGTCGCCCCCTGGTATCCACAATGGGGTTGGTTCCAGGCCCCCTGCAGATACCAAAATCCAACATGCTCAAGTTCCATATGTAAAACGGCATAGTATTTGTATATAACCTATGCACATCTTCCCGTATATTTTATTTTATTTTATTTTTTTAAATATAAACGGTCCAGCATTTTATAGCTACTTTATTTATTTATTTATTTATTTTATTTTTGGCTGTGTTGGGTCTTCGGTTCGTGCGAGGGCTTTCTCTAGTTGCGGCAAGCGGGGGCCACTCTTCATCGCGGTGCGGGGACCGCTCTTCATCGCGGTACGCGGGCCTTTCACTATCGCGGCCCCTCCCGTTGCGGGGCACAGGCTCCAGACGCACAGGCTCAGTAGTTGTGGCTCACGGGCCCAGTTGCTCCGTGGCATGTGGGATCTTCCCAAACCAGGGCTCGAACCCGTGTCCCCTGCATTAGCAGGCAGATTCTCAACCACTGCGCCACCAGGGAAGCCCCCCGTATATTTTAAATCGTCTCTAAGATTACTTATGATACCTGATGTAATATAAATGGTATGTAAATAGTTGCCTATGTGCAGCAAATTCAAGCTTTCTTTTCTGGCATTTTTCCCCCTGAATATTTTCGATCCATGGTTGTTTGAATTGCAGATACAGAACCCGAGGATATGGAGAGCTGACTGTACTTGAATTTTTGTGGGTTTTGGCGGGGGGGACTGGGGGTGGTAATCTATTATGTCTTTGAATATAAAGTAGTACTAGGATGGGGCAAGAGGGCAGCTGGGCTATTTATGAATCATACGGGCTTGACCTTTTTAGCGTAACGTGCTGTCAGAGCCTTATCCTTTAAAAAGGGCTGAGATGTTTTTGTATGGGGGAAAAAACCAAAACACTGGTTTATCATCTCAAGTAACCTTTTTTATGCCCAAGAACTATTCAAACAATCTGTTTTTCTGTACAAACGCATATGTCTTAAATTAACTCTGTCTATAAGTATCATATGTTATAAAATTTGGGTTTTCTTTTAAATTGGAAAAGCACTTATTAAATGGTTTTCACACACACACACACGAACACACACACTTTAATGAAACAAAATCCTGAGTGACTTGACACCTTTTAACTAACCTTGGTGGGATTTAAGTTAGCACACAGTTCTGTTTTAGGGAGTATAAATGCCTTTGGATTATAATGACTTGCTCATCTTTTTCATTGACCTGGGGTGGCTGTTGGGTGGTGAAAGGTACTCAGTTCGGAAATGGAAGAGTCTTGGAATGAAATGTGAAATGTGAATCTAAATGGCTAACACTGATCTGAGGGTAAAGCGGTTCATCTCCCCGAGAAGCGGGAGCGTGTACGATATCCTGAGATGCCCTTCGTTCACCAGCTGTTTATCGACCATTTGTTATGTTCCGGGCTCTGAGCTAGGCTGCGGGGATAGCAGGATAAATCAAACATGGTCCCTGCCCGTGAGGATCCATAAGCCTGTGGGGAAGAGGGACGTCTTGACAGACAGTTGGGAGACTGTCTGGGAAGGGCTTCTGGAACTAACCCTGAAGATGTAGACTCTTCCTGGGGGAGGGGGGGTGTTAGCTTTGTTGGAGCAGCCATCCTGGTGCAGCGTCTTGGGGAGTGTTGAGGTTTGTCAGATGGAGGAGGCCCCGGCCAGGCCTCTGAAGGCAAGGCATCGTGGAAGGGCCTGGCTGGTCTAAAGGTGGTGGGGTGACACCGGAAAGGCAGACGCAGGTCAGATTATGTTAGGGTTACCCTCCAGGTAATAGGGAGCCGTCGAATGTCATTTAGCAGAGGAGTCTCCTGCTTAGGGTTGTATTTTTAAAAATAAGTGGTGGCAGTGTGGAGGCTCAGTTAAGGTGGGGGAGAGAAAAAGGGGGCGCTCTGTGACCCGTGAGGGCCTGAGTTGAGGCAGTGACTGTGAGGATGCAAAGGGGGGCTGCTTCGTGATGCTGAAGTCATAGCTGGCTGCATTGGAGGCTTGGGTGGTGCAGAGGAGAAATTGAGGGTCAGCTGATTTTTCCAGTTTGGTGATGCCATTTTCCAGAAAAGGTGGTACAGGAGGAGGAAGGCGAGATGGATGAGTATGGTTTGGAAGAGGCCGAATTCGTAGCCTCCTGTGAGGCATGAATTTATTTGGAAACATGTGCTGTGAAATATTTGATCCACTTGTTAGGTGGATCAACAAGTGGATCAAATATTTGGGAAATTTTTAGACTGTTACTTAAGATGAAGAAAGAAGACATCGTCTGGAAGAGTTTTAAGGATGTAAAGGAAAGTGCACTCAACTGGGCATTGAGATTTAAATTCTGTTCCTGGTTCTTTGATGTGTGTCGGGGTGAGCCACTTCACCCCATCACGGGGTAGACTGACTTCTCCCTCTAAGACCCCTTCCGTCTCTGAACAGGCGGTTCAGTATTTGTTAACAGAGTGACAGGATCTGAAAAATAACCCAAGCCTCTTTATTAATAGCTTTTGGTGTGATAGCTTCCTGTTTGATGCTGTGTTTCCAGCCAGGATTCCTTCTTGTGAATCAGGCAAGATGCTTTCCAGGTCTAAAAGCCACGGGGTCTGTCCCTCAGTCACCCCCACACCTCTCATGAGCTCCGCCCTGTGTTTCAGATCACCGAAGTGGCCTTGGAGTACAACAACTGTCACGGGGACCAGGTGGTGGAGCGGCTCCTTCAGCACCTGCGGCGAGTGGACGCCCCGGTGTTCAAGTCTCTGGCACCTGAGCCCCCGGCCCAGCTACCGGACCCGCCGCTGATAACGGAGTCCCCCTGCTGCAACACCGTGGTGCTGCCCCAGTGGCACTCCATCTCCAGGACCCACAACGTGTGTGAACTGTGTGTCAACCAGACCGCCGGCGGCCTCAGGCCAAGGTCGGTCAGCATGCCCCAGTGCAGCTTTTTCGAGATGGCAGCAGCTCTGGATTCTTTCTACCTCAAGGAGCAGACCTTTTATCATGTGGCATCAGACAGCATAGAATGCAGGAATTTTCTAAGTTTCTATAGCCCTTTCAGCTACTACACTGCATGTTGCAGGACCATAAACAGGGGCGTGACAGGCTTCATTGATTCTGAACAAGATGTCTTTGAAACCCCGACCATTGCATTTTCTTCCCTTGAGAAGAAATGTGAGGTTGATACCCCAAGCTCCGTTCCTCACATTGAGGAGAACAGGTATCTCTTTCCTGAACTGGACGTGGATAGCACAAGCTTCATAGGCCTGAGCTGCAGAACCAACAAGACCCTGAACATCTACCTTTTGGATTCCAATTTATTTTGGTTGTATGCAGAGAGGCTGGGTGCTCCGAGCGCTGCTCGGGTGAAAGGATTTGCTGCAATTGTTGACGTGAAAGAAGAGTCTCACTATGTCTTGGATCCAAAACAAGCTCTTATGAAGTTCACCCTAGGTACTGTGGGCAGTTTCCTTCCCCAAGCCTAATGCTTTGCTTAACTTAACATAGGTAACTTTTATTTAGGGATCTCATTACGGTTGGCTCTTAGTGCATTTGAAATCTTTAGACTGCAGCTGGTCATAATTTTAAAAGAAGCTAATTTTGTATATTAAATGGAATAGAAACTTCCTAACTCCAAATTTTGGATAAGTTTGTCACTTAGCCCTTGGGGGCTAAGAGTCCAGCGTTCCTGATCGGCAGCGCCTGCCACATTTCCATGGTCGCGCGAGCTGCGGCCAGTGGGAACCTGGCCTCTGTGACGGACAGGGTGGTGGAGAGCGGGTCGGGTGGTAACTCCCCAGGGGCTGATGAACGTGAGCCCCAACAGTGGCTTCATTCGAAAGGTACTTAAACAGAAAGCAGTGAAACAATAGAACCGCCTGACCCCCCTTTTTGTCTCACAGGTTTAACTGTCTAGGCATCAAGGCCACCAGACCTAGTTTGTTCTGCTGCTCTTTTATAACAAGTTGAGAACTGCTGCTCTGACCTTGGGTGCCTAGATTGTAACAAACAAGTGTCAAGTGCAATAAACAAGTGTCAGGTTGCAAACCAGCAAAACCCACTTTTTTTTGGGGGGGTGGCGGGTAAGGCCCCATTATGGGAGTGCATCCGAGAGCTTGCCCTTAGGCTTGGCAGCAGCAGTGAACTAACCGATGCTGTCTTGTTCCCAGGGCTTTGCTGCCATCCTTGATGTGCACACAAGGAAGTGAGAATTCAAAAGCCGTGTTAGTTCAGCCTCGTTGGAAACATGGGGGAAAGTTAGCATTTGCCAAATGGAGACAGGAGGAATTTGGTGGGGAGGGAAACCTTTTATTTTCAAGTTTTGGAGAGTATGAAAGCAAGAGTAAAATCAAAGCCCCTAAATGAGAGTCATTTTAGCTGCTGTCCTTTAAGTCCAGGTGAAGCTTGTTTCTTACATTAGACACGTTAAAAGGTTTATATTAATAAAAGGCTTTATATTATAAACACGAAGCCTCCTGAGTGCTTAGAGGAACCCTGTGACCAGTCACTTTATGAAGTGTGTACTCTTTTGATACTACAAATTGCTCCTAATTCATGTTTCCTAAAGTTACATTTTACTGTACTGAGTTTTCTGAAAATGAAACAAGCCTGTATTTTTAAAGTAAGTATTTATTGGATTTTCCTGCATTCTGTTCTAACACGCAAGCATTCAGTGAGCTAGCTCATGATGTGTGCATCTTGAATTTAATGGTAATCTGATAGAAGCCTTCTTCCGATTTTCTTTTCATCTTCTGTTATCTCCTCTGAAACATCTAGCTCCGTTGTTCTTTGTGCTGTGGTTGGTGACAAAATTTGTCAGGGTCCTCGTCCAAAAACATTCACTGTGCATCGTTGTTGTTTTGGAGAGTTGACTCTTAAGTCAGCTGTCTCTGGGTCAGTTTCAGAATTTAGGCTTCGTTCAGATTAGTAAATAATTCTTGGTTTTATGTTTCAAAAACATAGCCAACTAAGTATCAGTCAGATGTTGATGATGGATTCTCTTCACAAGACCTTCCTCCTTTCCTCCTCTCTCCACGGAACATATCATTGTTCACTAGGGCCTCGCAATGGAGAGAAAAAAGAAGAAAAAAAGAAGTGAAACTCAGATTAGTGCTGCTCCAGATGATACAAAGGAATCTGAAGATAGTAGAGTTGGTGGGGAGGGTAAAACTGTTGGTTCAGTTTAGGGTTTGGGATTATTTATGGGTTTTATTTATGTTTTTCCACTAAATATAATTGAGTTTATTTTTCTTAACCTTTTAAGAAAGAAACTTGAAGGACTTTAATAAAGGAAACAAAAACCATAGCTCCTTATCCTTAAATTAATGAGTATTTAAACACCTTCCCCATTACGGTAGCTTGTGCAATTACTGCATCAGTAGTTATGCTTAAAGGTCTTGGTATAGTAGGTTGAAATCTCCATGGTGACATGTTGGTGACTTATGCAGTCTCAGGTGTCCATTTTTGGACCAGTGTTGTTTTTAAAAGGAACATCGAATTCCTAGTCCCTGCATAGTAGAACATGGAACACTGAGTGGTGCTTTGTTAGCTAAAGTGCTGTCTGCTGAGTTACTACTGCCAAAGCTACCCCCTGTCCCCCCGGGTGGCTTCGTTCAGGGTTTTGCCTGTAGGTGAAGTGTTAAAAATGTGGGCCTGTGAAGCCAGCCCAATTTTTTAGATGTAGAGTTTAAAGTAGGCCAGCTACTCTCCTTGTACTGAGAGAAGAGCTGATCTCATTTTCTCCTTATTTTTAGAGTCTTTCATTCAAAACTTCAGCGTTCTCTACAGTCCCTTGAAAAGGCATCTTATTGGAAGTGACTCTGCCCAGTTCCCATCTCAACGTTTAATCACTGAAGTGACAACTGATACCTTTTGGGAAGTAGTCCTTCAAAAACAGGTATGGAATCATGAGGGAGGCAAAAATCAAGCCATTTGTCCCTATTATAATAATTTCCAAAGCTGCAGTCATTGGGGTGAGCAGTTGGGCTTTTTTTGTTTGTTTGTTTTAATTTATTTATTTATTTTTGGCTGCGTTGGGTCTTTGTTGCTGCGCGTGGGCTTTCTCTAGTTGCGGCGAGCAGGGGCTAACTCTTCATTGCAGTGCGCGGGCTTCTCATTGCGGTGGCTTCTCTCGTTGCGGAGCACGGGCTTTAGGCACGCAGGCTTCAGTAGCTGTGGCTTGTGGGCTTACCTGCTGTGCGGCATGTGGGATCTTCCCAGACCAGGACTTGAACCCGTGTTCCCTGCATTGGCAGGCGGATTCTTAACCACTGCGCCACCCGGGGGCGGTTGGTTTTGATGTACAAAAGATGGACCACATGACAGTCTTACTGCAGAACATGTGAATTACATGGTGGTTTTGTGATTGTAAAATGTCCTTAAGAAAACACATAGGGCCTCCCTGGTGGCGCAGTGGTTAAGAATCTGCCTGCCAATGCAGGGGACACAGGTTCGAGCCCTCGTCTGGGAAGATCCCACGTGCCACGGAGCAACTGAGCCCGCACGCCACAACTACTGAAGCCCAGGCGCCTAGAGCCCGTGCTCCGCAACAAGAGAAGCCACCGCAATGAGAAGCTCGCGCACTGCATCGAAGAGTAGCCCCTGCTTGCCGAAACTAGAGAAAGCCCGCGTGCAGCAACGAAGACCCAATGCATCCAAAAATATAAATAAATAAATTTATTTAAAAAAAAAAAGAAATCACATAATTGAAAATACCTGAAGATTAAATTTTCACTGTAATTAGTGCATGAGCAACATTTATTGAATGCCTGCCAGGTTCTAAGCACAGTGAGGACCTGAGCAGCCCAGTAACAGCCATCTTCCTCTTCCCATAGGATGTGTTGCTGCTTTATTATGCACAGTGGTGCGGCTTCTGTCCAGCCCTCAATCACGTCTTTATCCAGCTAGCTCGGCTCCTGCCCACGGATACATTCACTGTGGCGAGGTAAGGAAGCCCGTGCTGCAGCGCTGTGTGCCTGCCTTCACTCCTCCTTATAGCTTAGCCGTTACGGCCTGCAAGGGTCTGCCCATTTTCTGTTGACCTTGGGTAAGATTTGGTTGATTGTCAGCTTAAAGCTGTGAGCAAAACCTATGGGAGGCACAGTTTTCCTGATGAATGCTGAGTGTTCCTTCCATGATGTTGAGTGTGTTTAGTCCTGATTGAGTTCATAGGAGGGTGAGTGCAGTTCTGAGGGATTAGTGCTGACCTGGTTGCTCGGATAGCCCCCCAAGTGGCCAGCTTTCTGGAATACATGGCACTGGGGCCTTGGCCCAGCAAAAGGGGGCCAGTCCCTGGTGTGCTGCCAACCAGCCCTGGGACCTGGAGCAAATCTCCCCACCAGGCCTCCTTTCCCTCCTCATTCCTAAAAGTAAGAGGCAAGATTGGCTGATACCTGCATGTTCTAGTTTTGTGATTCCTTGGTACTGTATGTGTATGTGTAGCAAACAAAAAAATATTAAACCATTGTTTTGTAAAAACAAGGCTCAAAGAGTTTTTGGATCAGGTAGTAGGCAGTCTGAGATGAAAATTATTTAGACTTAAGCTATATCTTCTCCCTGTCACCAAAAAAAAAAAAAAAAAAAAAACCCTTCAGATAGAATAAATATAAAAGATCAAATCATAGAAAAAATAACAGAAGCTAGAATATTGGATTTGCTAGTTCCTTTGAGGGGTGAAAACTTGCCAAAATGAAGCAGTTGAAAAAATAATGCAAGAAAGATGAACAGATTTCACTAGAAAAATGTGCAACGAAAATAAAACTGACTTACAAAAGGACGATAGCTATATTTTACAGCATATATGTCTTAACCTTTTGTGTGTGCTGTAAGTAATGATTAGAGCCACACTTGAGGAGTTACTATGCTGCGAGATTTTTATATATACATATTACCTGACTTAATCCTTAGACCATTCAGTGGAGCAGGTATGATTGCCACTCTCTTTCTACTGAGGAGGAAACTGAGGCTCAGAAAGATGAGGCAGCTCGCCCAGAGTTACACAGCCTGTAAATGAGGGAGCAGGGTTCAGAATCAGGTGTGCGTGCTCCAGACCCTGAGAAATTAAAATGGTTTAAGAAAACTGCTGAGAGCAAAATGTGGTTTGTACATATAATGGAATATTATTCAGCCTTAAAAATTAGGAAGGAAATTCTGACACATGCTGCAACATGAGTGAACCTTGAGGATATTAATGCTGAGTGAAATGAGTCACAAAAGGACAAACACTGTATGGTTTCCCTTATATGAGGCACCAAGAGTAGTCAGATTCATAGACACAGCAGAATGGTGGTTGCCAAGAGATGGGGGGAGGGGAGAAGGGGGAGGAGTTGTTTAATGGGGTCAGTTTCAGTTTTGCAAGATGAGAGAGCTCTGGAGATGGATGGTGGTGATGGGTGCACAGCATTATGAATGTGCTTAATACCACTGCACTGTACACTTAGAAATGGCCAAGATGGTAAATGTTATGTATATTTTACCACAATTAAAAAAAATGGGGGATGGAGGGAGAAACAGCTGAGAAGGACTGCCATGTGAAGAAAGGTCATGAACAGGCTTTTCATGTAAGAGAAGAGAGTAAATAAACAAGTGGGGAAATTATAGTCTAGTAAATGTAAATTAAAACAATAACGAAGTGTCATTTACACTTATTAAATTAACGAATACTCTTAAGTGGTAGAATCTTGTGTTGATAAAATAAAATTGGCACAGTCAGATGTAGCTAATAGAATAAGTAAATTGGCATAAACTTTTTGGAAAGCATTTTAGCAACATTTTAACAAAAATGGTTATACATTTTTTGATCCAGTTAATTTCACTTTGGGGAATTAAGGAAGTAGGACTTCCAGAGAAGCATGTGCTGGTCATTGCAGCATTATTTATATCCAACAGTAGAAAAATGGTTAAGTAAATTATGGTTGGGCATTTGATGGGATTTTTGCCCCTTTGTTAGAACAACGCTTTTCATACAATTAACTGAAAAGAATAGGGTATGAAATATGATTGCTGCTCTTATCAGTATGTAGGCATATACACCAAAGCCTGAATGAAAATCCCAGAAAGAAGGTCCCGATTAGCACAATGGGATTCTGAGTGGATGTTTACAAATGTTTTTCTTTTAATTTTACAGTTTGGTTTTTCTTTGAAGTAAAAATCAGGAGAAAGAAACACTTGATCATAGAATAAACTGTTCAACACCATTTGTTTAAAAAATAGAAACTCTGATGTTCTAGGTGGGCTTTCACAGGCAGAGAGGCAGGAGTACTGTTCTGTTAATGAAGCTATTTAAAACCATTATGATTTGGTTATGTCAATTTTTTTTAAAGTGTATTTTATGCTTTTGCACAAATGCGAGGCACTGATTTCCCCCCCTTCCCCACTCTGCCCCCAATTATACTTTTCTGAAAACTCCTGTCAAGTTAATGATTCAAAACATTTCCACCTGTTTTATGCACTATTTGTGAATATTGACACCTGGCCTAGCAGCCCTCCATGCTGCTTCGCTTCCTCCTTCTGGGATGTTCTTTTTGCTTCAACTGAGCAGTCCCTGGGGGCAGGTGGGGAGACACTCCTGCAGGCCCAGCTCAGTGCGGGCTGCAGGAGGGGCCCCCACCTAGTTCAGTAGTAATTAAGCACAGGTTGGCTCATTTAGCACAGATGTCATTTCCTGTATTAGAAAATTTATCTAAAATCTGCTTAGAAAATACAACTTTCTTGGCCTCTGTCTAGACTTACAAAATGTAGAATATAATCTTCCTTATCTTGTTTTCTTACATTTTCAGAGGCTCAATGTGTTTTGCTCAATGATTTCCTTTTTCCAGAGCTGATTCAATGGTTAAGGTACTTGCCCAGATTTGGTCAGGTGCGTGGAATACTCCTGAGGTGTCAGCGAGCCTTTTTTGAGGGGGGATTCTACTTTTACTTTCAAGACATGACATTTCCCTCAGTGAGTTAGGTGGGCAGTTGCACGTCCTGGAAGTCTCGCTGCTGCTCCCACAAGCTGCGCCTGCCTTACACCCGGTGGTGCACTCACCGCCAGGGGCCAGTCTTGTGTGGGCGCAGACAGTGCCCTGGGTTCTTCAATTATTTGAGAAGATCCTTTCAAGTTGGAGTTTCTTGGGCTGATCTTTTGCTTTTTCTGTTCTTTCCCTTTGCCAGGATTGATGTATCTCAGAATGATCTTCCTTGGGAATTTATGGTTGACCGTCTTCCTACTGTCTTATTTTTCCCCTGTAACAGGTAATGCTGAATTTTTTCAATATTTGGGCAGATGGGATTCTTTTGCTGAAAATGAAATGGGTTTAAGGTACTTCACAGAAGTGAAATGTACATCATTTTTTATTACTAAAGTATTTAGAATAAAATGTATTGTTCAAAAAATGTGCCACTGGGAACCAAGGGTAAAAGGGCTTTGGTGTCATGATGTCAGGTGTGGTAGTTTTTGTAAGTTTGCCCCCTCCCAGAGTGTGTTTTACACGAAGTATGAATGTGGCCACTGGAACTTGTTCACCTTCTTGGCCTTATGAGCACACAGTGAGTGCTGAGATTGACAGCAAAGAGCCCCAGGTTCACGTAGGGCAAAACAACAGCTCACTGTTGGGCCTCACGGGGAGTCAGGCCCGGCCTGCCCGCTTCCGCGTGAGTCATTTGTCATTGAGCCCTGCGGATGGCCACCTCGGCCCCCTGGTACAAGGAGGAAACGGAGGCCCTTCTACCCACTGCACCCGCATACTGGGGTTCAAGAAGCCTTCTCCCCAGTTGTGCAGACTTCTGTGAATGTCACCTGACGGGGCTGTCACCTTGATCTCTTCATATTTGTCTAAGTGGTGCTCCAAGGTGAGTGATCAGGGCAGCTTCCCTGAAAGCCCAGCGAGCAGGGATGGGCCGTTAGCAAGGGGACGTGACCTGGCAGTTAGTGAATGTGGATCCAGATGTTTTGGTAGAAGGGAAATTAACTCTTGGCCTTTTAAAGCCTGATAAACCAGATGTTCTCTTGGTACAGATTCCTGTTTGTTTTTAAAAGGATGGGTCCTCAGGGACCCAGTCACATGGCTTTGACAATATCTTTATAGGGAAAAGCATTTGCAGGATGATTTTAGTGACGTTCCCTAACTCACATGTCTTTTATTCTCTGGCGCTCGCTTTTACTGTTTATTGCAGCCACTGCCATGCTCTTCATGTTTCTCTAGGAGAGTGCTTCCTTCATGTGTACTGAATCATTTCCTTGGTTTTTCCTCCTTATCTCAAAGAATTTTTGCTGGAATACTTCCTGTGGTAGTAGGGTCTTGTCAAACCACGCACTAAAAACAGAGTGTGACTCACCCAGTTCTACTGCTGACTGTATTGTGACGATCCTTTTTCTTTTTAAGAAGTGTCTCAGGTGCCACACGGTCCAGGAACCATGGACAATTAACACAAGTAATTTCATCGTGTGTGGGACAGAGGTGGGGCATGAAGTTTAGCACACCATAATTTTCAAATTTCAGTCATAGTTGGAAAAAACATTGACGTCCTAACACCCAGCACATGCCTTTGCACAAAGAGGTTCTCAGCAGCTGGAATTGTTTCGCGTTTGGGTCGAGTGCCTTTCATTCTGAGGTTGCCTGATGGAGTCAGCATAGAGATGAGCTCATTTTCCATGCCCTGCAGGAAGGTCGCTGCTACAGCCTCTTCCTAGTTCCCTTGTATTGAGAAGTCAAGAAAGTAAATACTGAATAGGAGTAGACTGTCCAGTTCCATTCTAATGCAGAGAGCTTGGTAAACCAAAGCCTTACTGCTTTGGAATGGAATTTTTCTTATTTCCTAAAAATAAATGGTAATCAGAAGTGAAGCAAGCTCTTCATTAACTGGTCGAAAGTGAGTGTTCAGTTCACTCAGAAGGTAAAGGGCAAAAAGCTGACAGCTCACAAAAGAGGAAACAAAAAACTGGTAATAAGCAGTAAGACCTTCTTCACAGGGCACATGCTTATGTCATTTTTAGTGAAAAGAATATAAAAGTATATATGCATTTTGGTAAAATATAAATTTACACATGGCACTGGGTTAAAATGTGTGCAGAAGGGAAGGTATCAAGATGTTGACGACGATAATTTTGGAGGAGTGAAGGTTACCAGTGGTCACGGGGGTGCCTCTTGTATGCTTTTTATATCCTTTGCAAATGGTCCTCAGTGAGCACGTCGTTTGTATTTTATGATCATGAAAGAAACCGTAGGAAAGAGCTTGTCCTCTGCCACAGTGCACAGCCTGGACTACCTCCTGCTCCCAGCAGGGCCGCCTTCTTGTGCCGGGGCACCTTAGAACCACTCTTCTTCCCCCACTCTGTGTGACCTTCCAAAATGCAGGTGCTCTGGCCCGGCTCTGGGCCAGGAGATCAGAAGCGGGTGGGGGGTTCATTCTGATGTGTCCCCTGGGGAAGGACCTCGCTTCTTTAGAGGAGCAGCCCACCTTCCCTCAGTATTATAGCCCCTCTTTGGAGCAGATAACTTCTACCCCATTGGTCACTTTGTATTTAGCCTTTGACATGCTAGAGGTGCGTACACATACTCCTGGTGAACTGAGACCAGAGTCCAATAAACAGTGGGACCTTCTACCACTACACTTTCAAAATGATTACCATTTTGGAAGCAGTTTGTTGACGCTCTGTACCCTTGCGACTTCTAAGAAGTTGGAAAGCATTTTAGCACACCCATCAGGTAGGTTCATGGAGATTGCTCCAGAAACTCTAAAATAGCACGTTTACCGGTATCGTTTTCTGTCCTGTAAATGTCTCCAGATACACACACTAAGCTCTTTGCTGGGGATGATGCACATTTGCTCTGCCTAGAAGAGCAGGTTGTGTTGCAGAACTTAGGGGTGGATCCAGCCTCTGCTTGTCCGTCCTCACCCGCACTTCACAGGGGCCAGGATGTTCTTAGTTGTCAGTTGAATGGCTGGGAGGCCCCACTTGGAGAAAGCTTAGATGTTAAGAAAACTATGCTTTAAAGGAAGGCGTGGTTATATACGTACCCCCAAAGTTTAAAAATTATTCCATTTACCTGAAAGTTTCCATAAATGTATAAAATGGGACATATCTGATTTTAATTTCCCTGTGATTTTTATTTCATAGGGAAAGGGCTACCCTTTGATAGAACACCTTTTGTCTTTTCTTAGGTGTTTGGCCACTGGCTTTGTGTGTGGAGAGGGTGTGCAACCTCTTAATGAGGGGTTTCTGGTTAGTTTCTCTAAGGAACCATGTGGTGGTGGTGTTTTTTTTTTTCAAGCTAACATTCCCTGAGCCTTCAGGTAACTCATGCAGTCCTTACAGCAGTCCTCTGGGGGTAGATGAGACTCATATTCCCCCCTTTACAGACAAAGCAGTGCAGGCCACAGAGGAGTCCTGTGAGGCCCCGGAGGCAGGTGGGCCCTGGAGTCGTGCCCTTCACCTCCACTCCTTTAATACTGGATGGTGTCTGCCCCCCTCATGCTAAAGCTGCTGGTTTGGATTTATTGCAGCCAGGTGGTGTATACACAGGTAAATGTATCTGTGGCAGAAATTTTGGTCATCAAGACAATTGGATGACAAGTTCTAAAAAGGAATTTTGTACATCAGGACTTGCAGCAAAGCTTTGGGGAAAATCCCCTTCATATGTCACCCTCCTTCCTTATTCTCTGCTCTCAGGGCCCGGCAACCTTAATTCCTCAGAGCCCCTTGGTCTGTTTGTCAAGGGTGGGGCTCCAGTAGCACCTCCACCATCGTGACAATAAAATGTGTCTCCAGATGTTGCCCAGTGTCCCCTGGGGAAGGGAGGGTACAGTTACCCCAGTTGAGAACTCTTGCCTTGGATAGTGTGTAATAAATGCTTGCTGAAGAGCCAGGCTGAGTGTTGGAGGTTTTTCCCATCTCGCCAAGCATTGTCGATGGCCACAATAGTGACGTGGGTGGCAGTCCTGCCCCCGGACACCCTTCCTGACACGCCACTGGGCGTCTGAGAGCACACGGAGGCCCCTCTGCCCTGAGTTCTTATCTTTCTTGGAAGGTTGTGAACAGAAACTGAGCTCTTTGTCCTCAGGAACAGACACACCTTTGAGATAAACCACCTTAATTACAGAAGCAGCATATGGGACATCCTCAGCTTTGTAGAAAATTTTTTGCCAGATGACATTTTTCATGCTGACTTCCTTTTGGTAAGAAATAAGCAGCTTGACCTTCGGCGGCAGTCTGGTTTTGGACTAAGAATGTTGGTGTGACTCTCTTATCTTTGACTCCTTTCCCTTTCTCTCCAGAAAGGACCTAAGTGTGAAATACCCCGAAGACCTTCCCATCACCCTTCCAAATCTGCTGAGGTTCATTTTGCATCACTCAGACCCTGCTTCTGCCCCCCAGAACTTGGTTAACCCTCCTACCAAAGAGTGTCTTCAGAGAGAGGCCGTCCTGCAGCAGGGGCACATCTCCCATCTGGAGAGGGAGATCCAGAAGCTGAGGGCGGAGATCAGCGCCCTGCAGCAGGCGCAGGGGCAGGTGGAGGCCTGGCTCTCGAGCACGCGCAGGGACGAGCAGCAGCTGCGGCGGCGGCAGCACACGCTGGAGAGGCAGCGCAGCCTGCTCCAGCGGCACAGCGAGCAGCTGCAGGCCCTGCACGAGCAGAAGAGCCGGCAGCTTGAGGAGGTGGCCCGCCAGCTCCAGGAGCTGGCCGATGCCTCGGAGAACCTCCTCACCGAGAACACCTGGCTCAAGATCCTCGTGGCCACCATGGAGCAGAAACTGGAGGGCAGGGACGGGGCCGAAGGCCGTGCTCCCCCGGACGAGGCGCGATCGGACTACCGCAAGCCCTCGGGCGCCCCCCGGCTACCAGCCAGCACCCCTCCGCCTTCCAACGTCAGCTCCACGCTGGCCTCCGAAAGGAGCACCGAGAACAGGACAGACTAACTTTGAAAATGACACGAAGAAATCAGAGGTGAAGACTGTACATTGCGAATATATTTATGCAAATTTTATTGAAATTTATTGTAAATAAAGATTTTCTCAGTGGTCTAGAAAATCAGCTTGAATGTCGTTCAGCTTTTATTGAACAGGGGTGACATCCCCTCCACTTATTGCACAAACTTGGTAGCTTTGAGACAGAAACAGTAGCACAGTCCACTTGAAGACTGGTCTGAAAAGTTAGTCCATATTTTAGTGGCTCAGTGTCGGCGTTCCCTCCCCATCCCCCTGCTGTTGCTTCTGCGATGACATGCAGAATGAAAGGCTGATGTCCTGACTGACTAGTCAGAAAACTTGGACGCAACAGTTGGGCTATTCAGAAAGAATTCAATGAGAGGTCATAACTTAACTAAGCCATTTGAGTGTGTGGCTCTGGTGTCTATGCTAAAAAAAGTAGCTGTTGACCAAGAACAGTGAGAGCTGTTATGTGGTTGGTCACCAGTTCTGCAGGCACTTCCACTTGCCTCCAGAGACCCCACTAGTGCCCCACCATGCCTGTGACCCTCACCCGGCACTGACGCCATGCTGCTGGACCTGATGCAAATGGCACAGATGTCGTAGGATAAGGAACCTCCAGGAGTGAAACTGAGGAGAAAGTGATGCTTCATCTTTTCAAAACTGAAACTGCACCGGCACAGTAAGAAGCTCAGGGCGAGTTTGACAGTCAAGCAATGGTCATTGTCAGGGTCAGGCTCAGGGACTGAAAATGCAAGTCCCCGGAGCTCCTCGGTTACTTGGGTAAAGGAAAGACAGCCTTAGGTGCAGGCTGCCGGCTGCAGAAAGTAGAGGTAGAAAGCCTGAAGTTCTGAAACGTGAGGGGAATGGATCGAACACCCCTACACCTGCCCCATTTTTCTTATGTCCTTCATTAGGAAATACACCTCCCTGACCTTCCAGTTGACCCCTTTAGAACTTCTGACCCCTCCTCCCGCCCACACCCTGTGTGCTGCTTACAGGCCCTTCTGCTGGTCTCCAGCCTGACTCATGCTTGGCCATCCCCAGGTGGGGGCCAAAGGCATTTCCTCCCCTGTACTAAAGCCCGGCCGCCTTCTAAGGATTCCTTAGTAGCCCACGTGTGCTGTCTCAATCCTGCCTTCAGCTCAAATGGCCTAACTAGCTACTCCTCCCCTCCCCCCAAGCTATACCTTAATGTTTGACCGTTAAGTTAGGGGTACGCCGCTAAAAGAAGTGTTCCTTAAGCTCCCTCCTAGGGGTTCTAGAAAGTTGATTAGTTCAACATGCTTTTTAGAGGAGATTTGGATAGGCCAGAGGGGCCGCCTTCCGCCTGACCAGGAGGCCAGAGCTTTGAGGGGGAGCTGGGAATCGGGGGCAGCCCCTGGCCACCCGGGAGCTCCCTGCCCATGCTGCTGGCAAGGCGGCTCAAGTGCTGAGGGCCAGCGCTCCCCAGCTCACCCGGGGCTGGCCTCCAGTTTATTCCCGAGGATGCAGACACAAGTCACATTTTAATCATGATAGCTTAGGGTGTGCTTACAGTGGTGGGATTAAAAACCTAAGCAAGTTCACTGAAGTACACACAAGGGACATCTCGGAGGGGCGGGGTGGGAATCACTGGCCTGACCAAGAGCCACCAAACGCGTCACCTTTGCAAAAACCAAATCCTGAACCTGAAACTCACTCTCCCCCCAGCCGCCTCCCCTGGGCGCCCACTAAGCACAGGCTGCTGGGGGCTCCTGTGTGCAGAGGCACACAAGAAGTGACACTTGGCGCTCTTAGAGCAAGGTCAGGGGACCCTCCTTCTAGGTGGCCCACTGAGGAAAATGAAATCCAGGACCCAGCAGGTGGGTGGGAATCTGGGAGGAAAGGAAGCGAATTTGTGAAAAGGGCGGGGAGAAGAAACCAAGCGCCCCCCGCCGCCCCCTCCAGTGCGGAAAATATTAAATACAACAACAAACAAAAAGCACAATGTTCTCTCCTTCCTGGGCCAACTGGGTTTGGGATACAGGTAGCCACCGCGGCTCTGGTGTCTCTAGCGAAGCCTGTGCTCAGTAAAGCTGGGTGGGGGGCAGGGTGCTCAGCATGCTCAAGACCATGGGGGCCAGAAACTGCTCTGCCACTAGGACGCCTGGCAGCCTCGGGACTCGGGCCTCGTGCCCTGACTCGTCCTTCACCGGCTCCCAAGCAGCTGCAGTAGCTTCCTTGCAATCACTCCACCAGCAACAGGAACTGGCATTTAACAACCTCATCTACCTAGAGCAGGAGGGGGTGGGATGTGCTGCCGCTCCCATTCATTGCTCACGAAGCAGAAATCGCCAAAGCACCCCAACGGGTCAGCCGCGAGACTTAAAGCCGACGTGTCACGTCCTCTACATACACACGTGTATCTGAGGCCCCTGCCAAGTGCAATGTGGGCCTTACAAGTCTAAGACCCTCCCTCCCGCCTTGACTCAGCGTTAGTACGGACAGTCCCATGTGCTCTATATTTTTAAAAAATCAGCAAAAGAGGCTTAAGCACGTGCTTCTGGGGCCTATTTACAGTTCACAGGCTTGTGAGTTCACGCGTTACAGTAGTAGCTCCATCGAAAACAGGCTCAGCTAAACATTCAAGTAACAAAAGCGCCGTGGGGCCGTGAGCCCCAGCAAGGTCAGGCCTGCCCACTGCCTGCAATGGGCAGTCCTACCAGGAGGCTGAGGGGTTGCCCAGTGCCACTGAGCCCTGGCTCAGGACCGCCGGGACCCCAGGAGTCGGTGCATGCGATGACGAAGCCCGGCGAGGCCATGCCAGCAAGCGTCAACCCTTCCTCTCAGATGGCAGCACGTCTGTGGTTTCGTCCCTACTGCGCCTCTCGGCTGGCGGCGGACAGGCCCAGGAGCCTCCGCATCCCGGCTCAGCCGTGGACTTCAGGGCCGTTGGGGGTCAGCTTGGCCTTCCTCTCCACGCACGGTCCCTTGGCCGAGTACTGCACCAGCAGGAAGGGCTCCTTGGTCTCGCCATCCCCCACGATGCTCTCCTCGTCCTCCGACTGGCTGATGCGCTGCAGCCGCAGGTAGCACCAGCAGCCCAGGATCAAGGCCCCCAGGGCAGCGATGGCGATGAGGATGACGATGACCGTGACCACACCGGTGGTGGGGCTGTGGTCCATGATGGACATGGTTAGCGCTTGAGCGGAGGGGACCCCTCTGCAGGAAGGTCTTGGTGGGGACGGCTCAGCGAGGCTGGAACCCAGGCTGGACACGAGAGCCCTGAAAGAAAGAGCAAGATGAGGCTACGCCGGGGAGTCCGCCGGGGACCCTGACAGCCCACACACTCGGGCTTGCTCTTCCATGGGGTCTATTTTTAATCATTTCTTAAGCCTGACCGTCCTGCCCTCATCCTAGTGAGAAACAGGCTGGTTGGCATTTGCTGGGTTTTTTTGTTCACGATGCCACCAGCGTTCCCCTCGCTCACCCCAGCCACTTTCATTTAATACCTTCAGTGCCTCTGCTACCAGACAGGCGGTCATCCTCCCTCAGCACAAACCTGACAGGAAGGAGAGGGGGCACCCGAGACCTCCGTCACCACTGCAGCAGAGGCTGAAAGAGGGTCTCTTTAAGGTGAATGTTTTAGAACTCCAGCACCACTAGGTGTTCAGTAACTGCTCACAGATTGAAAGTGCTTCAGGGACTTCCCTGGTGGCGCAGTGGTTAAGAATCCGCCTGCCAATGCAGGGGACACGGGTTTGAGCCCTGGTCCGGGAAGATCCCACATGCCGCGGAGCAACTAAGCCTGTGCGCCACAACTACTGAGCCTGCGCTCTAGGGCCCGTGAGCCACAACTACTGAAGCCCGTGCACCTAGAGCCCATGCTCCACAACATGAGAAGCCACCGCGATGAGAAGCCCGCGCACTGCACCGAAGAGTAGCCCCTGCTCGCCGCAACTAGAGAAAGCCTGTGCGTGGCAACGAAGACCCGATGCAGCCAAAAATAAATTAAAAAAAAAAGAAAGTGCTTCAAGACGGCCAGAGATGAGGGATTCAAAAGCAGGGAAATGACATCAGCCCCTCTCATGAACAGGGGACATATATAGCTCAAAGAGTCTTCTGGAACACCTGTGAGAGAGTGCAGCCGACAACAGCCTTTGCCTGCAAAGAAGCTGTAGCTGACCTGGCTCTGGAAAAACTTTGAGGAGGGCAGGGGAGAGCGGGACAGACCAGCCTCTGCCGGCGTCTTGGTGCAGGAGCCAGACCACAAACGGGTCAATATGCCAAACACCTGTCACTACAAATGCAGGAATGCAATGCTGGGAACGTAGGGGACCAGATGCCACGATGCTAAACTGGGCGGGGCAGGCGAAACTCAGGGAAGTGATGCTGATGAGATGTGCATGTGCGGGAAAGCCAGCCCCTGAAGAGCGTTCCCGGCAGGGGAACACCGTCTGCTAAGGCTCTGAAGGCAGGAGGGACCGCTGGCAAGTGCGAGGAGCCGAGGGAGCCGCCGGTGGCTGCAGCTGGAGATCAGCTGGTTTGGGTGGGGGCGGGGAGGGGGTGTACGTGCCCCAAGTCCCAGGCAGCGACAACCCACTGAGATTGGAGGTGGTGGCTCCCCTGGGTCCCAAGACCGACCTTGCACTTTAAAAATTTCTCCTGCCTGACCGTAAACGGAGCAAATAATAGTAACTAACACCCAGGTGGTTACGAGGATGCCTGCGACGCCTGGGCACAGTGGGGGCAGAGTCGATGCTCAGCTGTCTGAATCTGTTTTTTTTTTTTGGAGAAGACAGACATCAGTGCAGGTAGACATCATTGGAAGCAGAAGGTTTTTCCCTCCAGACAGGATGGAACCTGCCCTCCTGGAGCAATGACAGCTTAATTAGAAATGATTCTTATCCACACCAGGGAGCCCTCCACCCCAACCCCAGGGCCAGGTTTGCCTGAAGGTCAAAGGCAGCTAAGTCAACGCCCGTTGAGTCTGTCCGGGGACCGGGCCCTGAGAAAACCCTACAGACCACCAGAACTGCCCTGCTCCCACACCCATCTGTGCAGAGGGGTCCTAGTCAGGAGGGGGCGACATCCCTGGAGTCTGCCCCCTTCTTACTGCCCCCAGGGTCAAGCCGCTGCCATCACTCTCAACAGGCTCCCTGGTCCACCTGTGGGGGCCACTGCAGCCAGTGCCCCTGTCATTCAGAGGAAAGACCCCAAGTCCCTGCAGTGACGAGACCTGACGAAGCATCTCCACCCCTGCTCCTCTCCCGCTGACCCCACGCTCCTTCCTGCCTCCAGACCTTTGCCCAGCCAGGTCCCTCTGCCCAAATGCTCTGCTCCCCTTACCCTTGTGCAGTGGTTCTCAAGTGGGCGCAGCCGTGCCCCCCAGGGGACATGTGGCAACGTCTGGAGACATTTTTGATTATAACAGCTAGTGTGTGTGTGGGTGCTACTGTATCAAGTGGATGGAGACCAGGGATGCTGGTAAACCTGTCACATGGCATGGGACAGCTCCCCAAAGACCCCAGACAAACATCAACATGTGGAGGCTGCCCTGGTTATTAACTCCAGCTCAGGCGGGGAGCCTTCCTGACCCCGCGGCCCAGGAAGTCCTCTTCGTCCTGTGGCTGCACTCCCTCCTACCCTCCCTCCAGGGCACCAGCCTCAACGTGCAAGCCTGGCTTCTGTGTCAGAGCCATCGGGTTGGCATCTGCCTCCCCTGTTGGGCCGTGTGCTCCGTGAGTGGCCCTGCACACTTCTGTGCCCACCCAGAGGCCTCTGGCGTCTCCCCTGCCACCATCAGCTCCCACAGCTCTGCTCAGCCTGTCCTCTTGGGCCTCCACATGGAGCAGGTGATTCCCCCCAACCCCCAGAGAGCCTGCTGGCTGCAGCTGGGTGAACCTGCCCCAACCCCTGGGCTCTCGTCCCGCTCGGGAGCACACCTGGCTGCCCGTCCCTCCCCGCCTCACCCTCTCCACTGGCCCTTGTGTCCAGCGCCTGCTGGGGTGCCTGCCCTCCCCCTGGGTTCCTGACAGGAAGGCAAGTCAGTGTCAATGCAGAAGGGGAAGTGTGTGTGTTTGGGGAGCAGGGGGTGGTTCAGGGGCAGGAAGAGGGAAATCAAACAATGGCAGCAAGACCTGGGGAGGGGCGACCCCAGGGGCCAAACCAGCTGAGGAGCCCAGGAAGTGCCTCTGAGTGCTGGGGTGGGGGTGGGGGCGCAGAACAAGCGGTCCCGGGACCAACAACCAACCAGCAAACTGAGGCAGCGGTAGCCCCAGCTCCAAGGACCCTCTGAGAGGAGCGGTGACCTCAAAACCCTGTCTGCTGCCCCTGCCCCAGGTCAGGAGGAGCGGGCAGAGCCAGGTGACCAGGCCACAGTCATGCCTTGCCTGCGGTCCCTGGCCCTCCCTTGAATGTGTTTGTTCCTTCACTCAGCAAGTATTTCCTGAGAACCTATCTTTTAAAAACTCTGATCATGTCATCCCCTGCTCAGAACCCTCCCTGGTACCAGCAGAGAATCCAAATTCCGTTTCCCCAGCTTCTTCACACCCTTCCGCCCCCCCACTCAAGGCCTCTGCACTTTCTATTCCTTCTGCCTGGAGTGTTCTTCCCTGAGTGTCCCGTGACTGGTTCCTTCCCATCAGACGGGACTTCCTCAGAAGGTGTCTCTTGGGGGCTGCCTTCCCAGATCACCCAGGCTCCAGACGCAGCCCACCCCCACTGGCCATCGTCTCGTACTACTTCCTCTTGTTTCCTGGCGCTCTGCCACGTGAAATTCTCTTGGGTCAGGGAAGGTGTTTCCCTGGCTGCCGTCTCCTTCCCGCAGTGGACGCTGAGCCTGTAGGAGGGCACTGTCCATCTTGCCCACTGCTGGATCCCCAGCCCTATTACCAGCACACAGCAGGTGCTCAATGAATGTCTGCTGACCGCCCACTCCAAGCCTGGGGAGGCAGTAATCAGAGGAGACCTTGCTTGCATGGGGATCACGGTTGGCAGCCCCCACCCCTGAATGCCCCCAAATCTCAAAGCCACCACGGGTCCCCTCAAGGGAGCTGGCAGCCTGCGTGGAAGGACAGGCTGCAGGCTGAGCATGGGGGCAGGAGCCACGTGTGCAAGTGGGTCCCAGGCAGGCCTGGCCCAAGCCCACGGAGGGGCAGCTGTCACCGCACGAGCTGTGGGGAGGGGAGGGGAGGGGAGGGAAGATGCCACTGAGATGCAGATCCCAGAGGAACCTGAAGCATGAGGGCGGCCAGCCAGTTCCCTCTGAACCCTCTTGGCCTGGGCTGTACCCCACCCCTTGCTTCCTCTCTTCAGGGCCTCCCTCCTGCCCCTCCAAGCTAAGATGTCTCCTGCAAGTCAGCTGACCCCTCACCCTGATCCAGGAAAGCACACAGGGCAGGACGCGGAGGACCACAGCTTGGGCTAGGTAGATGCCCAGGATGGCACGTGGGAAACCTGGACCCCCTTAGAACAATCACCAAAGCAGTTAACACTTATGCCATACCATCATCTACTCCTCCCAACAAGCCCGTGTCTAGCGCTGCTCACCGTTACCATCCAAGTTTCACAGGTGAGGAAACTAAGGCGTGGAGAGCTTGAATGGATCGTCCAAGAGTGAACTTGGACAGAATAAAGGAGGATGGGACCCAGAAGTGGGGCCCAGCAGAATAAAGGGAGGGGTCTTCTAAGTGCAGAGGGTCAGGCCAGCCTGGGAGCCAGAGCACAGCCGAGGACTGTAGTCTCCGGGCACTCTAGGGGTGGGCGACGGGCCATGCTCCCCCAACCTCTGTAGCATCTCCTTGCCAGCTCCCTCAGTCAGGACGAAAGCTGGCACTGGAAGCCCAAGGCCATCTGGACCCCCCAGACACACAGTGCCAATCCTCCACCCTCCCTCCGCCCTCCTGCTCCCACCTCCCTCGGACGGATCTCAACAAGCTCTAAAGCCCAGCGTCTGCTGACACCACCCCTCTGACTTCTCCCCCGCCCCACCCCCAACCGCCGATGGGTTCAGAGGACAGACCCTGCATCGGCCACCAGCAAGCTGAGGGCAGGCATCCCCCACTGTCCTGCTGCCCTCGGAGGCCCACGGCTTAGGTCTTCCCCAATGTTGGGTTGGGTTCTAGTTACCCCTGCCTCTTCAGGGGACCCCAAAATGAAGCCTTAACCCCACTCCACAGGTCCCTTCACACACTCAAGGCCCAGTGGAACCCAGCCAGCAGCAGAGCAGATAAGAGTCCCCTCCTTTGCCCCACACCATCCCTCCACTCACTATCATTAGCTGTTGTGACCCAGCCAAGCAAGCTGCTCCTAATGGCCTCAGTTTCTCAGCCTGCAAAATGGGAAAGAGGCCTTGACCTCAGCAGCCAGGTTGTGGGGAGGCTGAGAAGTGATAAGAAATGTGAAAACAGAAGGGCTATGGGGCCACCGGGTTTGTGTGTCACCAGGCACCACACCTTCCTGGGTGTCACAGGGTCGCCCCTCACTCCCCCCGAAGGACCTGCTCCCAGGAGGGTACAGGGCCTGGTCCAGGCCCAGTGCCACAAATAGCGCCTTCCTCAGGGACACGCTGCCACCTTCTTCTCGCTTAACTGGGCACATCATGAGTGTCACCCAGCCCAGCTGGACACCAGCTTGCCACCCCTCCCCCCCTGCAGCCTCCACCTTCTGGGGCTGCCCTGCTTACAGGGGACCCACCACCTCCGCAGGGATGAAGCCATGCCCCTTCCCCCAACAAAGCCATCTATCAGGTGTGCCAGCAAACCAGGCTCTTCGGGGGACCCCAGTTCACAAACCGGAAACATTTCCTGCCCAGTTTCTGATTAGAAACATAGGACTGTGGGGAGGACGGGGCATGACAAGGGGGCAGGTGGCATATCTGCTCTGTGCCAGGCCTGAGCAGACGCTGGGACCCAAGGAAGCATCACACAGGCCCCTGCCCTCCAAAAGCCAGGGCAAGAACAGTGGGGATGCGGATGAGAGACTGACAATCATTGGGCTGTGCCCAGCTCTGTGGCCAGTGTCACCTCACCCTCACCACCCACCCATTACACCACGGTCCTCCCGGAGAGGAAACTTGCACCAGCACCCACCAGGTTCCCCTGTGCAGAAGAGGAAGCTGGCGCAGGCAGAACCCCAGGGACTGCCCCAAGGTCAGTGCGAGTCTCCTGTGCCCCCACCCTGTGAATCAGCCACTGGCTATTCTCACAGGCTGCCCCAGGCTCAGCTCACTTGCCAAACAACTTTGGTAATAACAGTAGACGCCTGGCAAAAGTTGGCAATAATTACTATGTGCCAGACACTGGGCTGAACACTTCACACAGATAATCTCCTTTCAGCATCAAAACAACCCTAGAGTTATTACTATGCCCGCTTTGCAGATAAAGAATCTGTGGCTCAGAAAAGTTAAATCAATTGCCCAAGGTCACACAGCCCAAAAGTAACTGCGCAGGGATTCAAACCCAGGTAGCCTGGATCCAGAATCTGGGATTTCAACTGTGACACTAAAATGTCATATTATTTGACCCCCGCCTCCCCGCTCCCTTGCCTGAGGGGCCAAGGCGGACAAGTGAACCCCAGTCCGCCCCCACCCGAAGAGTCTGGGTGACTGGGGTGGACGGCTCTATGCTGGGGACACAGGGATGATAAGCGCCCCGGCAGCTCCCGCGTGCCAAGCGCGGGCGACGTGCAGGCGCAGTGCCAGGCGCGCTCCACGCACCCTCTCATTTAACCCTGCCAGGCGACTCCGTCGTCTCCCCGACTCTACCAAAGAGCTAAGCGAGGCTGGAGGGAGGAAGGAGCTCGGCCCAGGGGGCGACAGCTGGAGGGGAAACGACAGCTGGAGAGGCAACTCCAGTCGGCTTGACTTGGCGCGGGGGAAGCTTAGGGGACGGGGGACTACGAGACTCAGTCATGCCCACGCCGCGCAGTCACCACCGACGGAACCGGGCACCAAACGCCGCAGCCCGTCCTCAGTTTCCCCACCTGCGAAATGGGCGCCAGACGTCGCCAGGACCCCCACCCCTACCCCCTGCAGCCCTCCTGACCACTCTGGAGGTTGCCAGGATCCCCGCCTCCTGTTATTTTAAAAAATCCCTAAGTGTCCGGAGGAGACCCGCGGCCAGCCTGGGGCGCAGAACTGCGGGCCGCGGTGAGGGGCATGCACTGGGTTGGGGGGGACACCAGCTCGCTGCAAAGCCGCCGCCGCCCCCCGCCGCCTCCTTTGTCCCGATCTCGCCGCAGCGCAGCGGACAAAGAACCCCCGCCCGCGGGCGCGGCCCCCCGGAACAGACCCTCCCCCCGAAGCCGCGCCCCCGCCCGGGCTGCCCCTCCCCCACCTCAGAGACCCCCCCCGCGCGCCCCCACCCCATCCGGGGCGGCCCCTTCCCCTCCTGCAGGCCCCCGCCGGGCCCAAGCGCCCGGCCCGCCCGACCCCTCTCACCATGGCGCCGCCCGCAGCCCGGCCCGATCGCCCCGATCGTCCCGCAGCCCTGCGGGCCCGGCTCCGCCCGCCCGCCCGCCAGCCAGCCAGCCGCCAGCCAGCCAGCCAGCCCGGTCCGGCCGCAGCGCACAGTCCGGACGCAGGAGCCCCTCTCTGCGGCGGGCGGGGTATCTCCGGCTCCGCTCCGGACGGGGGCGGGGCCCTCCTAGAACAGCCAATGGGAGTCCGCGCTGGGACGGCTGGGCGGGGCGGGCCGGGGCGGGGTCACGTGCGCGCGGGGCGGGGGCTGAGCGCAGCTGGCAGAGCTGGGGGCGGGGCGCGGGTTCGGCCTCCTAGCGCGCCGATTGGGCGCGGGTGGGTGCGAGGCCCGGGCCGGGAGCCCAGCCTCCAACGCCCCAGAGGCTCCCCTTACTCCCGCCAGCTTACGGAGGGGAAAACTGAGGTGCACTGCAGGTAAGAGTGTGGCACGCTGCCCGGAAGCAGGGGGCGGCAGCATCCCGGGCAGGAGCAAAAGATAGGCAGGACCCCTAAGTTAAATGTCCTTCCTTGGGGAGGGAGCTGGTTGTTCACTCGTTTATTAGTTCATTAATTCGTCATCCATCTGTCCATTCATTCAACCTTTATGGAACACCGACCATGTGCCGGGTACACCAGTGGTCGCGGGTACAGCCACAAGCAAGACAGATAAGGACCCTGCCCTCACAGAGCTCTCATTTTGCTGCGGGCTGAAGCTGTGGGGAATTTGCAGCCTCTTGGCCTCTTATAATCATGGTTATTTAATTTAATAACTCCGCGATTAGGCCCTCACCAAGAGCTATGCCCTGTACTCAGCTCTCAACACATTTCATGGAGACAACGGGGAAAGGGAGAGCTACTCATTTTCCAGTTGACGCTCCAGAGGGCTGAAGTACCATAGCCCGCATATAATGAGGGCAGGATTGGAGGCCACGCCTGTCTGCCTGGGAGTTACTGCCGGTTAGTCCACTTGTTCACCCAAGAAGGCGGTCCAGCAGGAGGACACTCCCCCTCGTGCCCAGCCAGGGCCCATAAGAGGGGCAAGGGTGGGTACTTCAAGGCCTCTGTGGCCCAAGTTCCCTTTATCGCCACCTCTGGCTTGGAAGGCAGGAGCAGGGAGGTGGAGCCCCTCATCCTGGAAGCTGGGAGTCTTGTCTGGAAATGTCTTTGCCAGCCTCAAGCAGAGGCCTCTGGGAGAAGATGGAGGGCCCAGCTCTCAAGGCCATAGTCGCCACGCTGTCGCTGGTCTCTCCTTCCTGCTTCAAATGCGCCAAGCTGTTTCCCACCTCTGGGCCTTTGCCTGTGCTGTTTCCTTCAGCTGAAACATTCTTCCACTCCCATCTTTCGGAGGGCCCTCCCTGATATCCACCTAGCGCGGTCCCTTTGTTATTTTCCCGCCTGTGCGTTGCGAAATTGTACATTTGCAAGAGTGTATGATGCGTGCCTGTGGAGTGAATGAATGAATGGGCAGACTGCAGACCTCCAGGTCTGGCCCTGCTGCGCCCTAGCCAAGAGGCCAGGCCCAGGATGTGAGCTGTAAGAGGGGAAAGTAAGAGGGGACAGAGAGTCAGAGGGGTTTCCAGCTCCAGGTCAGCTCCCCAGAGGCCAGAGCCAGACAGCCCAGAACGATTCCTGCTCCTGAGTCTGCGTGGCGCGGCCCTCAAGGGCTCCTGCCCCATTAGCCACACCAGGGAGCCCAGGGTGAAAGGAAGCAGGTTCTTCCCACAGACCCAGTTTCAGCGGCCTCTGCGGTCCCAGCCTCAAGTAGCCAAAGACCTCATTAGTGGTGAGCACTTGAGAGGAGCAGCCTCAGAGCCCCAGAGCCAGGGTTGTCAAAGAAATGACAGGGGAAGCAGGGACACTTTGGGGGAACAGGTTCTGGGAGGAAAAAACCAGAGGGGGAATGCAGCATAGCATAGCAGATGAGCGTCAGACTGCCCGGCTGCAGTGCAGCCTTTCCTGCTGGGTAGCTTTAGAAAAGCACCCTAATCTCTCTGTCCCTCAGTTCCATCATCTGAAAAATGGGGGTGACAGTAAGTTGACCTCACAGGGCGGTTGTGAGTACCACAAGGGCTTGTGCAGAGGAAACAATTTCACTCACTCTTAACATTAGTAATAGGGTTGAACAGTAATGGGGTTGAACCTGGGCTCCCCCATTTGGATCTTGGGCAAATCACTGCATTTCTGTGAGCCTCAGGCTCCTGGTCTTCACAGTGACAACCCACCTCTGGGGCCCTGAGAGGTGGGGGACTGGGAATAGCCCACCTGGGTCCAGCCATCCCTCTTGCCCAGAGTGAGTTGCTTCAATAATAATAACAATGAATGAATAATAATAGCAGCAAACCCTGTTCTGAACACTACGTATGCATAAATTCATTTTAATCCCCATTTTACAGATGGGGAAACTGAGGCACAGAGTGGCACATGTGCACAGAAATCACCTGGGGGGTCTTGTTAAAATGTAGATACTTAGTAGGTCGGGGCCTGAGCTTCTGCATTTCTCACAAGCTCCCAGGTGGTACTGATGGTTTGGGGACCACACTTTGAGCAGCAAGGGGCTAATGCGTTTGCTAAAGGTCACAGGTGGTATGCAACAAGCCTGGATCTGAGCCCGCACAGTAGGCTGCCGAGTCCTGCACTTAACCGCCACCATAACTGCCTGCCCCAGCCCTAGCTTTCTCCCCTACAAAGAGGCAGGAAGTATAGCTCCCCTCCCCAAGCCCATTTCCTCTCTCGGGGCCCCTACCACCTCCCTCCATTGGTGACATCTGGCCTGTAGAACCTCCCTGCCCCCAGCATCCCAAGGGTCCTCCTATAGATGACATGGAGGTTTTCAGATGCTCATTAGCCAGGAAGATAATTAAGGGCGAGGGCTGAGATCACCCTGGCTCCCTGGGGCTTGCTGGGGCCCAGCCGGGCCTGCCCTGTGCCAGGCTGGCCCTGTGCCTGCTTCCCTTGGGGCACGGAGGGACTGGGACAAGGGTGGGGTTTGCTGGGGAGTAGAGAGGCCTCAGCCAGCCTCCGGGGAAACTCCAGTGGGGCCTCCTTGCCAAGCCCACAGCTCTTAGGGTTCCAGGCCTAAAAATGAAATGAAAACTGCTTGGCCAGTGGGAAGTTCCCCAAAGGGAGAGAAGTGAGCCGCTGGTGAGTTCTGCAGGGCGAGGTTAGGCGGGACACAGAGAGGGCGCCATCTTGTTCTGAATCACACAGCAATCCTGGTCAAGGAGAGAAATCCTCCCTTGCTGGTGGGTGGCTTTAACATCTCTCTAGCACTGGCTCGGCTCCCTTATAACCAGGAGGGAGCAGACCTCAGGCTGACAGTCTTGGGCAATCCACACTCTTGATCTAGAATTTAACAACGTGTTGTTTTTCTGCAGTTTATGTTACTTTCTATTTTTGGCACAGATATTGCTTTTCCATTTTTGATAGTGACATACCCATTTGTTTTTATTTATTTATTAAAAAACATTTTTTTTTTGGCCGCTCCATGTGGCTTGCGGGATCTTAGTTCCCCTACCAGGGATTGAACCCAGAACCACGGCAGTGAAAGCACCAAGTCCTAACCACTGGACTGCCAGGGAGTTCCCCCTCTCTTCCTTTTTAATTCAGTCTATTCAGGGGAAAAAAATAAGTGAGTTAATTTAAAGCAAAATGTAACAGAAGTAACTGGAGATGGTAGGGGGATATGGAAGCAGTGAGGACAGTGGAAGACGGATGGCTGAAGTGGGGAACCTGCCAGAGGTGAACCCCACAGCCGCTCACAGCCCAATCCTCTTACTGCAGGGCCAGACAGAGCCCCCGGCCGGGACGGAGACATCCCATGGGCTCCTGTGTTGACCGGAAGAGTCCAGCTGGGTTGTCATGGGTTGAGGGCGGCCTGGGTTGGCTCCGGTCTTCATTCCTGGAGTCTGTGTTATCAGCGTGATGAGGGGCAGACTTGGGGAGGGGGGAGGGCAGGACTGTCCTGAGCCGCTCCCTGCCCTGAGCCTGCCCTGCGTTCCCACGGGCGGTACCCACCCCCTGAAACACACACGTACACCTGGGCACTGGCGCCCCTTCATCACCCATTCACTAAATCATTCATTTATTCACTCACTTTTTCATTCATTCAGCCAATCTTTATGGAGCACCTCCTCTGTGCCAAGCACTGTGCTAGTTCCCGGGGAGACAGGTGTGAATCAGACAGGAAACTCAGCCCTCACGGGGTTCACAGTCTCCTGGGGGAAGACAGATGATAAACACAGAAATGAGTACACTATAGGGGTTATCAGACAGTGTATGCGCTAGGGAAAAAGGGAAAGACAGTAAGGTGAGAGGTGTGGTGGCAGGGGCTCTCTGAGAAGGTGTGCCCCGAGCTGGGAGCATGCAGCCTCGTCCTGGCACCAGAGAAACTCACAGACGTGGAAGCAGGCAGACAGCGAGCTGTGCAGGGATCCCTTTTATTTTGATTTTAAGTAATTTTTTAATGAAACTTCAGGTACAGAGAATGATGGACTGATCATAATCCAGATCATGGCGTATTCTCTTTGGTCTTACATGACCTGCTTTTCTTAAAAATTTCCACAGTTATTTTAATCACATGATACACACCAAGTAACCCATTAATCGAAAGCCAGAACCCTAACAGTGGCCCAAGTCCAGTCTTGAGGTTTCCCCATCCCATCCCCCACCCCGTGGTCCCCATCACCTTGGGTCCTGTCTTCATTACTCCATGCTTTCCTTCTTGTATGGTTTTATCCTCAAAGTGTGTGTGTATATATATATATAGTTTTTTTAAAAATCTATTTATTTATTTTTGGCTGCGTTGGGTCTTTGTTTCTGCGCAAAGGCTTTCTCTAGCTGTGGCAAATAGGGGCTACTCTTTGTTGCGGTGTACGGGCTTATTGCGGTGGCTTCTCTTGTTGCGGAGCCCGGGCTCTAGGCACGCAGCCTCCAGTAGCTGTGGCGCAAGGACTCACTAGTTGTGGCGCATGGGCTTAGTTGCTCTGAGGCATGTGGGATCTTCCCGGACCAGGGCTCGAACCCGTGTCCCCTGCATTGGCAGGCAGATTCTTAACCACTGCACCACCAGGGAAGTCCCTCAAAGTATATATTTTTTATGTTAGTTTCTTCTTACTAACTTTATTAAAAGGCTATGTTAGCTTCCCCAGGGCTGCTGGAAGCAATTCCCACAAACTGGATGGCTTAAAACAATAGAAATTTATTCTCTCACAGTTCTGGAGGCTAAAAGTTCAAAATCAAGGTGCTGGCAGAGCCATGTTCCCTCTGAAGCCTTTAGGGAAGGATCTGCTCCATGCTTCTCTCCTGGCTTCTGGTGGTTGCCAGCAATCCTTGGCAATCCTTGGCTTGTAGGTGCATCACTCCAGCCCCTGCCTCTGTCTTCACATGCCTTCTCCTCTGTGTGTCATCACCTCTCCTTTTTCCCCCCAACATTATTGAGGAATAATTGCCAAATATGATTTAAAGTGTACAGTGTGATACTTTGATATAATACACATTGGGGAATGACTACCCAGATGAAGATAATTAACATATTCGTCACTTCACATAGTTAACTCCCTGTGTGTGTGTGTGTGTGTGTGTGTGCACACGCACCTGTGTGCACATGGTGGGAATGTTTAAGATCTACTCTCAGCAACTTTCAAGTATACAATAGTGAATTATTAACTATAGTCACCACGCTGTACCTTAGATCCTCAGAACTTATTCTTGTAACTTATTCTTGTACCCTTTGACCTACATCTCCTCATTTCCCCCTTCCCCCAGCCCCTGGCAACCACCATTCTATTTTCTGTTTCTATGAAATCAGCTTGCTTTCTTTCTTTCTCTCTTTCTTTCTATCTCTCTTTACCTCTTTCTCTCTTTCTTCTCCACATATAAGTGATAACCATACAGTATTTGTCTTTCTCTGTCTGGCTTATTTCACTTAACATCTGGTGGAATAATATTACAGTGTGTATGTATGTATATATATGTATACATATATATGTGTATGTATATGTATATATACATATATATATGTGTATGTATATATATGCCACATTTTCTTTATTCATTCATCCATTGAAGGACATTTAGGTTGTTTCCATATCTTGGCTATCATGAATAGTACTGCAGTAAACATGGGAGTTCAGATATCTCTTCAAGATACTGGTTTCATTTCCTTTGGATATATACCCAGGAGTGAGATTGCTGGATCATATGATAGTTCTATTTTTAATTTTTTGAGGAGCCTCCATACTGTTCTCCATGGTGGCTGCACCAATTTACGCCAACAGTGCACGAGGGTTCCCTTTTCTCCGCGTCCTCCCCAACATTTGTTATCTCTTGTCTTTTTGATGATATCCATCCTAACAGGTGTGAGGTGATATCTCATTGAGATTTTTTTTTTTTTTTTTTTTAATTTATTTATTTATTTTTGGCTGAGTTGAGTCTTTGTTGCTGCGCGTGGGCGTTTCTCTAGTTGCAGCGAGTGGGGGCTACTCTTCGTTGCGGTGCGCGGGCTTCTCATTGCAGTGGCTTCTCTTGTTGCAGAGCACGGGCTCTCGGTGCGCGGGCTTCAGTAGTTGTGGCTCGTGGGCTCTAGAGCGCAGGCTCAGTAGTTATCTCATTGAGATTTTGATTTGCTTTTCCCCAATGATTAGTGATGTTGAGCACCTTTCCATGTACCTATTGGCCATTTGAATGTCTTCTTTGGAAAAATGTCTATTCGGGTCCTTTGCCCATTTAAAAAATTGTATTATTTACTTTTTTTTTTTTTTTTTTTGCTATTGAGTTGTGTGAGTTCTTTGTATGTTTTGGATATCAACCCCTTGTCAGATATATGGTTTGCAAATATTTTCTCCCATTCTGTAGGTTGCCTTTCATTTTGTTGATTGTTTCCTTTGCTGTGCAGAAGCTCTTTAGTTTGATGTAGTCCCACTTGTTTATTTTAGTTTTTATTGCCTGTGCTTTTGGGTCTTATCCAAGAAATCATTGCCAAGAGCAATGTCAAAGAGCTTTTTCTGTATATTTTCTTCTAGGAGTTTTATGGTTTCAGGTCTTACATTTAAGTCTTTGATCCATTTTGAGTTAATTTTTGTGAGTGGTGGAAGACTGGGGTCCAGTTTCATTGTTTGGCATGTGGATATCCAGTTTTCCCAGCACCATTTATTGAAGAGACGGTCCTTTCTCAAACATTGTGTGTTCTTGTCACCTTGTCAAAAATCAGTTGACTGTGTGCGTGGATTTATGTCTAGGCTCTCTATTCATTTTTTACTGGTCTCTGTACCTAGTTTTATGCCAGTATGTTTTATTATAGCTTTGTAACATAGTTTGAAATCAGGAAGTGTGATGCCTTCAGCTTTGTTCTTCTTTCTTAAGATTGCTTTGACTATTTGGCATCTTTTGTGGTTCCATACAAATTTTAAGGTAGTTTTTTAAATTTCTGTGAAAAATGCCGTGGGAATTTTGATAGGGATTGCATTGAATCTATAGATCACTTTAGATAGTTTGCACATTTTCACAATATTAATTCTTCCAATCCGAGAATACGAGAGAGCTTTCCATTTATTTGTGTCTTCTTCAGTTTCTTTCATCAGGGTTTTGTTTGTTTGTTTGTTTTGTCTTATAGCTTTTAGTGTACAGGTCTTTCACCTCCTTGGTTAAATTTATTCCTAAGTATTTTATCATTTTTTGATGCTATTGTAAATGGGATTGCTTTCTTAATTTCTCTTTCAGATAGTTCATTGTTAGTATATAGAAACACAAATGATTTTTGTATGTTGATTTTGTATCCTGCAACTTTACTGAATTCATTTATTAGTTCTAATAGCTTTTGGATGGAGTCTTTAGGGTTTTCTATACATAAGATCATATCATCTGCAAACAGATAATTTTACTTCTTCCTTTCCAATATGGATGCCTTTTATTTCTTTTGTTTGCCTGATTGTTACAGCTTGGACCTCCTCTTCTTCTTATAAGGACACCAGTCATTGGATTTAGGGCCCATTGTAACCCATAGGACCTCATCTAAACTTAACTAATCACGTCTGCAAAGACCCTATTTCCAAGTAAGGTCACATTTCCAGGTACCAGGGATTGGGACTTCAGTGTTTCTCTTCAGGGACACAATTCAACCCATAACAAAGGGAATCCAGATAACCTAAGAAAGAGTATCAAGCTGTCTGACTCTTATGGGGCTTAATTTCTTTAATAGTCTACGTATAGTTAAGATTGGCCCATATTGAGGTTCACTTGTTTTAACTGTTGTGTTATATGTCCACTAGGTCTGTATACCGTGGCTGACCCATCTGCTGTCCTGTGGGTGGCCTTTTGGGTAGTGTCCAGGTGTCTGCTAATTTACAGTGCTGTTTGGGCATTCTCATAAGTGGCTGTTAGTACGCATGCAAGAGTTTCTCTGGGATGTTTACCCAGAAATGGAATCACTGGGACTCAGAATACGTGAATGTTTCACTTTTCTGAGATGATAACAAGGTACTTTATGTGGCAGTGCACTAATTACACTCCCGCCAGCAGCATGTACGATCCACATCCTCTCCGACACTTGGTATTATTAGATTTAAAAATGTTTTCCAGTTGAGTGTGAAATTGTTGCCAGCTGAGATCTTTTTTTTAATTAATTAATTTATTTATTTATTTATTTATTTTTGGCTGTGTTGGGTCTTCGTTTCTGTGCGAGGGCTGTCTCTAGTTGCGGCGAGCTGGGGCCACTCTTCATCGCGGTGCGCGGGCCTTTCACTGTCGCGGCCTCTCTTGTTGCGGAGCACAGGCTCCAGACGCGCAGGCTCAGTAGCTGTGGCTCACGGGCCCAGTTGCTCCGCGGCATGTGGGATCCTCCCATACCAGGGCTTGAACCCGTGTCCCCTGTATTGGCAGGCAGATTCTCAACCACTGTGCCACCAGGGAAGCCCTCCAGCTGAGATCTTGATTTGCGTTTCTTGATCACTAATGATGTTGAACGTCTTTGTCAACACAGGTCTAAAATATATTCACCTATATTTCCTACTAAGGTTCTGAAGCTTTGGTTTTGACATTTAAGTCCGTAATCTATCACCTTTCCATCATTAAGTTCCAAAGGATACTTACCTCTAATTCCTACAAAAAATTTTCAAGTGGTTTTTATTTGTTTGTTTGTTTTTGGCATTTAAGCCCTTAATCTGGAGTTGATTTTTGTGTAAGGAGGGATGGGTCGTATAATCTTAGGAGCTTTTGTAAAGTGACAAGTGTATTTTGGGGACAGTGGGGCAGGATGTTTGACTGGGACTCTTGAATGTACTGGAAATTGTTCACTGGATGTTGAGTTCAAATTCTGCTCTTCCCGCGGACTGCCTTTGCGATCTTATACTTCATCTCCGTGATCCTCGGTTTCTCATCTGTAAAATGAGAATTATAGCAGATACTGCCCTTGGTTGCCATAAGGATTGCATAAGACAAATTACGCAGGAAGCTTCCCACATTGCCGGGTACACAGCATAAGAACACTAACTAGCATTTATTGAGTACTTACCATGTGCCAGGTGATGCCAAGCACTTTACATGTGTTATTTACTCACTTAACCCCCGACAACTCCATGAAGTCGATGGTATTTTCCACACTTTACAGACAAGAAAACTGAGTCTCAAATAGGATGAGTGAGTCCCCCAAGAGCACAATGCTAGCATATGTCAGAGGACTTAAACCCTGGCAGTCTGGCTACAGAGCCCTCACCCATCACCACCACACATCAAAGCCATTCCCTCCCTCCCTCCCTCACCCTCCAGAATCTAGTCTCTGGGCCCTGCTTCTCCAGGAGGAAGGGTCTAGAGGTTGAAATGAGGAAGTGATAGGCAGTGGGGTTGACCCCTGATTCCCCGGTGGCCCCTGCCTTTGACTCTGAGGCTGGGAAGAGGCTGGGGATGGAGGGGAGAGGCGGGGCCTCCTGGTGGGGAAGTCCATCCATCTTACCCCTCCCCAGAGGTAGCTGGCCATCACAGTGGAGATGAATCACAGGCCACAGTGTTCTCCCCGGTGTCATCCATTATTCACAGCTGCCATCCCGGGCCTGGGGTTGCTTTGGGGTCAGGCAGGAATTATTTCCAAGGCCCAGCTCTTAGGCGCTTTTATCCACAGCTGAGCCTGACCACAAGCAACTTTCTTCTCTAGATCTGAGGGCAGAGGACTTTCCACCGAGAGGGGACAGAGACTCCAGCATGAGTTAACAGGCCTGCGACCCACTGACAGACAAAGCACTTGGGGCTGTGTTTGAGCCCAGCTCTGCCACTTTCCTGTTACCTTCTTGGGGCCTCAATTTTCTAATCTGTAAAATGGGAATAACTGGCTCCACTTTGCTAAAAGATTTAGAAATAATCTACAACTAGATGCATGAGTGGCCCATAGCTGGGCTTGAGCATCAGAGTTGCTATTGTGACATTTGCTTTTTCAGTGATTGTCTCCCAGGCCCTGCTGGGAATGTGGAGATGGTGTGACCCTTTAAAGTTCACCAAGTAATTTTTTTTCAGTTTTATTGAAGTATACTTGATTTACAATGTTGTGTTAATTTCTGCTCTATAGCAAAGTGATTCAATTATGTATATATTCTTTTTCATATTCTTTTCCATTATGGTTTATCACAGGATATTGAATATAGTTCCCTGTGCTATACAGTAGGACCTTGTTGTTTATCCATCCTATATGTAATAGTTTGCACCTGCTAATCCCCAGCTCCCAATCCTTCCCTCCCCCACCCCCTTCTGCCTTGGCAATCACAAGTCTGTTCTCTATGTCTGTGAGTCTGTTTCTGTTTTGTAGATAGGTTCATTTGAGTTGCATTTTAGATTCCACATTTAAGTGATATCATATGGTATTTGTCTTTCTCTTTCTGACTTCCTTTGCTTAGTGTGATAATCTCTAGGTCCATCCATGTTGCTGTAAATGGCATTATTTCTTTTTTATGGCTGAGTAGTATTCCATTATATGTAGGTGTGTATGTGTGTATATATATACCACATCTTCTTTATCCGTTCATCTGTCAATGGATATTTAGGTTGTTTCACAATAGCCAAAAGGCTATTGTGAATAGTGCTGCTGTGAACATAGGGGTACATTTATCTTTTTAAATTATAGTTTTGTCTGGATATATGCACAGGAGTGGGATTGCTGGATCATATGGCAACTGTATTTTTAGTTTTTCACCAAGTAATTCTCATTTGCATCCAGGATTGAAACCATTGTCTTCACCTTGGACTTCTTAAGAGTGGCCCCTCAACAAATAAAATGCAATGAAGAAATAAACAATTAGAGAGGGGGGTACCTATAATTCTGTAGCTCTCAACGTGTGGTCCCCAGCATCACCTGGGAGCTTGTTAGAAATGCACATCCTGGGACTTTCCTGATGGTCCAGTGGGTAAGACTCTGTACTCTCAGTGCAGGGGGCCCGGGTTTGATCCCTGGTCGGGGAACTAGAGCCCATGTGCATGCCGCAACTGAAGAGTTTGAATGCCACAACTAAGAAGCCCGCATACCGCAACTAAAAGATTGTGCTTGCCCCAACGAAGATCCTGCGTGCCGCAACTAAGACCTGGCGCAGCCAAAATAAAATAAACAAATAAATGTTAATTTTTTTAAAATGCACATCCTTGGGCCCCACCCAAGCCTGCTGGATCAGGAGCTCTGGGGGTGGAGCCTAGTGAGTTGTGTTTTAACAGTTCCTCCAGGAGAGTCTGGTGCACACACAAATGTGAGACCCACTGCTCCCTCTCCTTTGCTCACTTTGATGACACAGGTTGCCATGTTGTGAGCTGCCACGTTGGAGGGGCCCACGTGGAAAGGAGCTGAATGCTGTCAACATGTACTGAGGGAGCTTGGAAGCTGGATCCTTGCCCAGTCATGCCTGCAGGTGAGACCATAGCCCCACCGACACTTAGATTACAGTGGGAAACTCTTAAGGGTTCTCACTGGAGGAAGTCACGCCCAGATTCCTGCCCAACAAAAACTATGGGATAGTAAATGTTTGTTGTTTTAAGTGCTACGTTCTGTGGAAATTCATTATGCAGCAAATAGATAACTAATATGGTGGATATTGGCAGGAGGGAGAGAGATGGGTGGTGGGAGGGAATAGAAGGATATACTGGAGTAATCTAAAGTCTACTTTAATGTATATGGATAACAGATTCATTTTGCTGTACACCTGCAACTAACACAACATTGTAAATCAACTCTACCCCAATAAAAATTTTAAAATAAAAAAATAAAATAGAAAGACAACAACAACAACAAAATAAAGTCTACAATAAAAGGGGTTTAAGAAACATAAACTGATTTCAATGTGCAGACCTTGTTTGGATCCTGATTGAACATATTAACTGTTTTGTTTTAAGTTGATATTTAGGGGATGTGACCACCAAGGGGATCCTGGATGATATTAAGCTGTTATTGTTCACTTTTATTTGGTGTGACAGTGGCTCTGTGGTTATGTTTTGAAAAAGAGGCTTTGTCTTTTGGAGAAACATATTGAACTAGTTACAGATGAAGTGATACTCTGTTGGGGAATTGCTTTAAAATAGTCAGGGTGGGGAGGGGGTAAATGTGAAAGAAAATGATGAGTTGATGGTTGGGGAGGGGAGGGGACAGTGCTTGGAGGCTCCCTTTACTGTTCTCTGTGTTTTTGTATATGTTTGAAATTTTCCATGGTAAAAAGTTTGAAAAATGGGAATTCCCTGGCTGTCCAGTGCTTAGGACGCTGTGCTTCCACTGCAGGGGTGTGCGTTCGATCCCTGTTTGGGGAACTAAGATTTTGCATGTCCTGCGGTGTGGCTGAAAAAAAAAGTTTGAAAAATGGAGCGAGCCCAATGTGCCCATTGTATAGATGGACAAAGCAAACCCCAGGCAGGAGGATTGGAGGGACCTGGGGGGGCACCTTAGGTTGTTGACACTGGGGGGCTGTCCCTGGGCCCAGCCCTGTGTTTTGTTCATCCTGGGGAGGGGGCTTGTGCAGGAGACTCTGGGACCTGCTTCCCTGCCTGAGCCTGGGGTGTGGAGAGGAATCTCCCCCATCATCCGAGACTCAGCTTTCGGGCAGCTCGTGGCTGACACGCTCCATCTGAGGGCACCTGGTGGCTGACTATTGTGTGCATACCTGCGAGAGGCATCTTTTAATTTTTTTTATTATTTATTTATTTATTTATTTATTTTTGGCTGCGCTGGGTCTTTGTTGCTGCGCTCAGGCTTTCTCTCGTTGCGGTGGGCTGGGGCTACTCTTCATTGCAGTGCACGGGCTTCTCATTGCGGTGGCTTCTCTTGTGGAGCACGGGCTCTAGGCGCGCGGGCTTCAGTAGTTGTGGCTCACGGGCTCTAGAGCGCAGGCTCAGTAGTTGTGGCCCACGGGCTTAGTTACTCTGTGACATGTGGGATCTTCCCGGACCAGGGATCGAACCCGTGTCCCCTGCGTTGGCAGGCGGATTCTTAACCACTGCGCCACCAGGGAAGTCCAAGAGGCATCTTTTAAGTGTATGGGGGGGGCGACTCTTATTTTGTCTTAATATATTAAGTCATCACAAAGGGAGTGTTTGATTGTATTTTATTTTAGATCTCTCGTTCTCTCTCTTTTTTTAAGAAGATACTTGCTCATGGTAAACTCAAAGGGAATACGGTGCAAAGCCAGTCACCCTTCCTCCCGTCTTCCAGTCACTTCCCAAAGACAACTATTTTAATTGATCTATTCAACAGATATTTATTGAGCACCTACTATGTGCCAGGCACTGTGCCAGGCTATGGTGTCAGAAAGTATGATGTCAGCCACCAATGAGAGCTGCACATGAAATTTAAAATTTTCCAAGAGCCACATTTAAAAAGTAAAAAGAAGCAGGTGAAATTAATTTTATTGAAATAATAATATATTTCTTTAACCCAGTATATCCAAACCTAGTATATGGAATCAATACAAAAATTATTAATGAAATTTTAATGATCTTTTCATGGTGTATTAGTTAGCTCAGGCTGCAATAACAAAATACCACAGGTGGGGTGGCTTAAATAACAGAAATTTATTTTCTCACAGTTCTGGAGGCTGGTAGTCCAAGATCAAGGTGCTGGCAGGGTTGGTTTCTTCTGAGGGAGGCCTCTCTCCTTGGCTTGCAGACAGCTACCTTCTTGCTGTGTCCACACATGGTCTTTTCTCTGTGTGTGTGCTCGGTCCCTGGTTTCTCTCAGTGTCCTAATCTCCTCTTCTTGTAAAGACACCAGTCAGGTTGGATTAGGGCCCACCCTAATAGCCTCATTTTACCTTAATTACCTCTTTAAATGCCCTGTCTCCAAACACAGTCGTATTCTGAGGAAATGGGGGTTAGGTCTTCAACATATACATTTGGAAGGGGGGACACAATTCAGTCCATGACACACACTGAGTCTTCAAAACCCAATGTGGATTTGATTCACATATCACATCTCAGTTCCGACCAGCCCAGTGTCAAGGGTTCAAGCAACACATGTGGCTGGTGATTGACCCGTTGGACAGCAAAGTTCTGGGTGTGGGAGTCACAACAGCAAACACAACAGGCGGACATCCCTGCCCTCATGGGGCTTCCATTCTACTGGAGGGGATGGACAATAAATACAGAAGTAACATGCATCATATACCATACACGTTTGGGAGAAAACCAGAGGAAAAGGGGAGGAGGTGGGGGTCCAGGTGTGCATGCTCCGTCTTCTCTGTGCGTCCTTCCAGAGCTATCCTGTTTGGACACAGCAGATGGATGGATGGATGGATGGATGGATGAATGGCTGAATATATGGATGGATAAAGATATATCCCTATTTTAAAAGCACAGATGGTAATATTCTATACATGGTGTTCTATTCTTTGCTTTTCTCACTTGAAAATATATCTTGAAATTCACTCCTGATCATCACACATAGACGTGCCTTATTCTTTCTGATTTAGTGATTTTAAAGGATAATTTGAAACATATGAAGACACAGTTCTGCTGAGCCAGAATGACAAGCTGGTGTTTGTTGAGCGCTGACTGTCCTGAGCGCCAGTCTGCTCATCTGACCCTCCCCACACCCCCCGTAAGGTGGGTGCTGTTTCCAGAAGAGAATTTCAGTTCACGGGCAGCTTTTATAAACAGGTGGATAATAACAACTACTGACTTCAGAGAAATGTCAAGTCCCAGATCGCGCTACTGACGAATGATAGGGTCTGAGAGATCTTCCTGCTGAAGTTAACAGAATGATAAAATTCTAATGTGTAGTATTATCGTTACATTAATATGTACTATCATTATAATATATAGGAATATCTTAACATAATATATTAACCTATTATATTAATATATAATGAAAATAGATATGTAATTTATTGAAAATATTGAATGTATTATATCTATAACAAAATCTATACGGTAATATTTAGAGGAAGAGAAATAATTGAGAGAAAATACTGGGAAAACAACAAAGCCAGGAAGAGCTGAGAGGCTGCTCTCGCACAAATTGAGCCTGGAGCCCGCAGGCTCAGGGCCGGCGCTGGGGCTGTGCTCGGGGATGAGCTTGTGGCTGAGGCCCTGGGGTCCAGGGGTGCAGGCAGGACTCTGCCCCCTTGGATCTCACTCCAGTCAAGGGGAAGCTTCCGGAAGGGAAAGTGGTACCAGGAATGAAGATGGGACCTGCCTGCCAGCCTCCGCATGTGAGGTGAGAGGTGGGCAAAGGCCACAGCCCACCCTCTGAGCCCCAGAACCCTCTGCGCCCGGCAAGGTGCTCCCTCCTGTTTATGGGGGTCCTGCACCAGCAGCTCTGTCAGGGAATCCTCAGGACCTCTGCAAAGACTGGGATTCCAGGCAGTGTGCCTGCCTGACAGAGCACCCCTGTAACTGCGGAACGGGCTGATGGGGTGTGCAGCCGCAGGACCTGCCTCAGAACAGAGCCAGCAGTCCCCTCAGACAGGGGCTGCTGCTGTTGTGACAGTCCCGAGCCTGACGGGCCCTGTGCTGGAAACAGACTGCCCCACGTGGGACAGGCTCTGCAAGGAACACACTCTGGGCTCTGAGTCACACAGCCTGTGGCTTCAAGCCCGGCTCTGACTCAGCTCAGCTGCAAGACCCCAGTCTCCGAGCCTCGGTTTCTCTATCTGTAGCATGGACATCGTACACAGGCAGCTAAGCGCTTGGTGAGAACTGGCTGAGAGCGAGGGTTGTGCAAGAAAATGAGACTCATTTCTGAGCAGAGCTGGTGCCTCCTGGGGCTCCCTGGTTCCCAATGCATGGAGGAAAATCCTCCCACACTGCCCTCGGCCCCTGCCAAACCCTGTCCCTGCTGCTCTGGCCCCAGAGGGAGGGAGTTGGAGCTGGTGAGCGTGATTCTGGCAGGTCCTGACCTGTCCTAGTGGGGAGACCACAGGGGAGGGAGGCAGGAAGGTAGCTCTGGGTCCTGAGCATCTCCATCTGCCCTTGTATCCTCCACCCCTTCCTCCCTCCCTGCACTGCAGCCATGCTCAGCCACTGCGGTTCCCTGATGCCTCCTGTCTCCTCCTGTCTCAGGGCCTTTGCACAGGCTGTTCCCACGACTGGGGTTCCCTTCCCCCTCTTTTCTCAGACTTCCACTCACTGTTCAAGTCTTGAGAAGCCCTCCCTGAGGTCCTGCTCTGTGGCCGCTGCCCAGCCCGGGTCTCACTGTAGTGTGTGGTCCCCAGCAGGCTGAGCCCCCTGAGGGCCAGGATCAGGTCTATGCCAGCTTGGTAGCCCAGAGACAGTGGATTCTCAGCAAATGTTTATGGAGAGCAAATGCACGAAGGAATGCGCATGTCTCCGCTGCATCCAGACTTTGATGCACCAGGTGCAGTGCTGAGAGAGGCAGGTAAGAGAAGGTTCCCAGTCTCAGCACATTTCAGTCTAAGGGGAGGCAGACATTAAACATAATTATACAGTCACCCTGAACAATCCCCGAAGGCAAATACGGTGCCCTGAGAGTGTGTAGAGGGATGCGACCTTGACAGGGACCTGAGGTTTCCTGGAAGACGTGATGTTTGAGGCCTGATCTGAAAGCTGAGCGAGGACAACTAACTGAGCAGAGAGAGGCAGAAAGATCTTTCCAGGCAGAGGGAGCCACACGTGCAAAGGCCCAGTGGTCAAGAAACACCCAGAGGGGAGTATGTGTGAGACGCTGCGGGCCACGGAGTTCAAGGTCGGGGTGGAAAGGTCAGGTAGCGGGGAGGGTGGCTGAGCTTTACCCTCAAAGCAACGCAAGGACATGAAAGGGTTTCATCCTCCCTGGGAAGATGGGTGGGACCCAAATTAAATTTTAAAGAGCTGGCTGTGTCTGCCTCATGGAGAACAGATCAGAGGGGCCGGGAGAGCAGGGGGGAGGGCCCTGCAGCCCATGAAGGACTTGGACTGAGGCAGGGATGGACAGGTGTGGAGGATTTTTAGCAAAGAGCCAGCCGACAGGCCCAGCCATGGGGAGTCTGCAGAGAGAGCAGAGGGGGGATTCAGGGTGAGGCCTGGTGTCCTGCCCTAAGCAGGGCCGGGCCAGCTGGAAGCAGCCTGTTCTCAGGAGGACGGTCTGACGAACCTCCGGGACCCTGGCCACCCACTGGCCACCAACCAGCCAAGAGCCCCCTGGCCAGAGCCACGGGCCTGGGGACACGAGGAGTGCTGACCCTGCCCCCGTGGACGACACATTCCAGGAGACAAGAGTCTTCTAGCTCCTTTGAGCGCCGCCCTGCCCTGGAGTTGCTGAGTGACCATCTCTGGGCTGGAGCCTTGCCTGCCTTGCTGGCTGAGAGCCAGAGGCTCATTCCCTTCCTTGGGGATCAAGGGCTCCTAGAGGCCTCCTCCCAGGAAGCCCCCACCCAGGCTCAGCCCAGCCCCACCCCTGGGAATGTCCATTAGACCACTCAGGATGCACATGCCAAGTCCTGGGGACAGAGCATGAACAAGGAGACAAGATCCCTGCCCGCAGGCGCCTGACAGTCTAGAGGGGGAGGCCAGGAACACGAAAACACATTGATAAATACGTCATGAAATATAACTTCAGAGACCGATAAATGCTCTAACGAGTGATGTGATAGAGACTCGGGGAGGGTGGGCTGGGGGCTACGTGAGAGAGGGGGTCAGGGTGGTGCCTCATCTGAGGATGCAAACAAGACAGTCATGGAAACGCATTGTTTGGGGGGGGAGAACAGTCAAGGCAAAGGCTTGAGGTGGGACCAAAGAGGCCAGGGGGGCTGGGAGGGAAAGAAGTGGTGGGAGAAGGGGACTGAGCGGTGGACCAGGCCTGGATGGCACTTGTGAGCATGGCACTGGGGAGGCCTGGTGGGTTTCAGGCAGGGGTGATGGGCTCCATGCCCCTGACCTACCAGAATCTCCCTTCTTGCTCAGCCTGGAAACCCCCTTACCCGTAGTTCCCTATTTTAGCCCTTTCTAGCCCCTCTGCTTCCTTCACCCCCATTACACGTACTTCCTGGGCTGGAATTTCCCAAAGATGTGCAGCCAGGGAGGGGAACTAACACCCATCATTGTCAAGGCCACCGTGCATGGACCTCCTACCGTGAGCCATGCCTCATGCTGGGCGTGCTCTGACCTGGCCCCTCACACGGACCCTTCAGGTTTTACAGACCAGGAGACCCATATGCAGTGTGACTTGCCTCAGGCCATGTGGCCCGAAGGCAGGAGCCAAGATTTGAACCCAGCTCAGTCTCATCTGGAAGGTTTGTCAAATCCTATTCAAGCCTCGCAAGAGTTTCGTGATGGTGGGAGATCCAGATTCTTCCGCCCCTTTCCTGCCTGCCTTCCTTCATTTGGTAAATGTCACCACCAGCTCCCCAGTTGCTGGGCCAGACGCCCCAGAGCCATTCTGATCCCTTGGCTGCCCCCCTCTTCCAGGGGCCGGTCATTAAATGCCCCTTGACGGGCCTTGTTGCAGCTTTAACACCCAGTGTATCTGGCTAGTGGTTCTCTCTCCCTCCCTCCTGAGAAAAAAGGAGGAAATTAAATTGTGGCACGTTATCATCGACCTAGAGAGAGCCGCACGGAGGTCTGCGGTCACCTTTCTCTAAAGAGGTACTTCGCATGATCGCAGTAAATGCAGTGGGTCTGGAGCCGAGGCCAGCTGGCTGGTCCCTGGTGTCCCTAAAGAACGCTGCAGGACGGGCTGGCTGCTCCCACCCCAGAGGAGCTGTGGGGAGGTGGTGGTCCCCACAGCCCACCCCTTCTGCCAGAAGAGAAGTCACAGGGTCTGAGTCACTACCCCACCCCTTCCTTGAAGTGGCCTCTTTGGGGGCAACGTTCTAAAACCGATTATGGTGATGGATGACACAGAAAAACCCACTGAATTTTACTCTTTAAATGGGGCAATTGCATGGTATGTGAATTATAGCTCAATATATCTATTTAAAACAACAACAACAAAGCCAGGTGCTCTGTGTCTTCCCCAGGGGGTCCAGATCGGCTCAGACAAATGAAATGTGAAAAAAAAATCATGGGAACACTCAAATATTACCTGATAGCAATAATCAGAGCTAACGTTTCTTTAGTGCTGGTGACATGCTGGTTAACTCCTGTGACTCTCACCACAATTCTATCAGGCAGACATTATTACACCCCCCCTTGACAGATGGGGAAACTGAGGCACACAGTGGGACTGTGAGTGGCCAAGGTCACCCGCAAAGAAGTGTCAGAGCAAGGTTTGAACTCCACAGTCTAGCTCCAGTATCCTCACATCTGTCCCTGATACAGACAAGAGTAAACAGGATAAGAGTTTAATCAGTAAGTGTCCCCAGCCCAAGAGTGCCCCCCCCCATGTTCTTATCAGCATCGGTAAACCACAGGCTGCTCTAGTTCTAGACACCGTGCTTTTACTGGAATCATGTGAAGTATATCTTTTTCTAATGATTTTTAAAAAAATTTTTATTGGAGTATAGTTGCTTTACAGTGTTGTGTTAGTTTCTGCTGTATGGTAAATTGAATCACTTATACGTATACATATCCCCTTTTTTGGATTTCCTTCCCAGATCATTGAGTAGAGTTCCCTGTGCTATACAGTAGGTTCTCATTAGTTATCTATTTTATACATAGTGTTGTATATATCTAATTATTTTTTAATTGAAGTATATTTGATTTACAATGTTGTGTTAGTTCCAGGTGTACAGCAAAGTAATTCAGTTATACATACATATATATTTTTTTCAGATTCTTTTCCCTTATAGGTTATTACAAAATACTGAATGTAGTTCCCTGTGCTACACAGTAGGTCCTTGTTTATTTATTTTATATGTAGTAGTGTGTATATGTTAATCCCAAACTTTTAATTTATCTCTCTCCCCCGACCCCTTTCCCCTTTGGTAACCATAAGTTTGTTTTCTATGTCTGTGGGTTTATTTCTGTTTTGTATATAAGTTCATTTGTATCAAATTTTTTTAGATTCCACATATAAGCAATATCATATATTTGTCCTTGTCTGACTTACTTAACTCAGTATAATAATCTCTAGGTCCATCCATGTTGCTGCAAATGGCATATTTCATTCTTCTTTATGGCTGAGTAGTATTCCATCGTATAAATGTACCACATCTTCTTTATTCATTCATCTGTCAGTGGACGTTTAGGTTGCTTCCATGTCTTGGCTATTGTGAATAGTGCTGCAGTGAACATAGGGGTGCATGTATCTTTTCGAATTATGACTTTTGGCCAGGAGTGGCATTGCAGGATCATATAGTAGCTCTAGTTTTAGTTTTTTAAGGAACCTCCATATCTTTTGAGAAAGGTGCACCTTCCTCTAAATCATCTGGTTGCAGCTCTGCCCCCACCCGTTTCCCCGCCTGCCCCCTGCTGGATTCTTCTATCACAAATCATATCATCTAAGCATTTCATTCATAAATTCTTCAGAATGTATCTCTGTGATATGAACTTTCTTAAATAACCACATTTTCTTTTAATCACCACTTTCACATCACACCTACAAGAAGTTCATGATTCTGTAATATCCTCTCGAATCCCATCTTTCCCCCCACCCCGTTTGTTTTCTGAATGTGTTTAATGGTTTAAATCAAGAGACAAAGTCTGTACATTGCATTTGGCTGGTATTTCTCTTAAATCCCTTGTAAGCTATAACGATTCTCTCTTTTATTTCCTTGCCTTTTAGTCGCTGCAGAGAGTGTGAGATCCTTGCTCTTAAGCATTGATTTGCTGCCTCTTAAACAGCCTCCAGCAGAAAGTGGAGGGCTGGGCTGGGGGGTAGAGGGGGCAGGGAATGGTGGGGGCTTGGCCCAGCCTCCAGGCCTTGTGGAGAGCCTGGTATTTCCACCTTACTGGTTATCTAAAAAGAAATAAAATCAGGCCTAGGTAGAAAAGGGAGGCACATTGATGATGGCAGAAACTAAATATATTCATTTGCCCATTTGTCACAAATGCTGTCAATCCCACCTTCAAAGCACGTCTGGAATCTGCCCTTTCTCTCTTGCAGTGGATTGGAGGAGGCGAGGGAGGAAGCAGGGAGGGGGGTGAGTGGGAGGCTTCCACAGTCCAGGTGAGAGCTGATGGTGGCCTGGGCCAGGGTGGTGGCTTTCGGTGAAGAGGGAACAGATTGCAGGAGTGTTCTGGAGGTAGAATTGGTCGGGTGCAGTGGCTGTATGGACACGGAGGGCAGGAGATGTCCAGGGTGCTTTGGATGGCAGGCTCCTTTCTCTTTGGGGAAAGCAGCCTTCTTGCCTCAAGCTCGTGTACGCAGACCCCTCCTCCAAGCTCCCAGCTGAAGCTGGGGAGATGACACACACCAAAATGAGGGTAACTCACTCCTCAGCATGGACCACCAGCACCCCACGCTCAGCCTTCCAAAGAGAACGAGCCAACAGAGGAAAGAGAGAGGGTGGGGCAAGGGCACGGATGCCAGAATCAGCCTCTTCCCAAGCGCCATGAGCTTGGAGAGCTCAATATCTCTCCGAGCCTTAGTTTCCCCATCTGAGCAATAGGAATGCCCATTCCCACCTGGCTGGGCATTGTGAGGAAGTAAATCGTGAGCTGCTCTGAAATGGTGGTCTTGAGGAAGAGAGCCCAGGTGGCCCCAAGAGAGTCAGGAGGATGTGAGGGGTGGCTGTAGGGAGGCTGAGCATTATGGGAGCGTGGTCTGCAGCTGACCAGGGTGTGGGGCCGAGCACATCCTGACTGGTCCTTGATCCCCACTGGGGTCAGCCTCTGAGCACCCTGGTTATAGGCACAGGTGGCCCAGCAAGGAGGGAAGTGATTGGGGGTGCTCTCTGTGGTTCTGAACACTCCCCAGACTGGCCTCTGCCAAGCCTTGGGCCACTTTCTTTATTTCCCTTTTCTACTTCGATGCTGATCATCCTGCATTAATGAAAAGGCAGCGTAGAACATGGCTAAGGGCATGGATTCAAATCCTCACTCAGCCATCTAACTGCTGCATGATCTTAGGCAATTTACTTCATCGCATGGGACTCAGTTTGCTCATCTATAAAACGAGCATAATCATACAAATCTCATAACAAGCTTATTGTGAGGATTAAACGATGTTAAGCAATTTTCCTAAGGGTGAGTTAATACTCGTAAAGTGCTTAGAACCGTGCCCAGCACAAGTAAACGGGAGTCCCTTCCCCCTGCATCCTGCGTCCTTTCGACATGACCTCTGTAGTCTTTGACAGTTTTCCTGATGTATGGATGCCATGTCCCAGATTCATCTCATGCATTTTCTACCCGGAATCAGCTGTTTCTCAGAGGAGCCCTGTTCCTTTTGGCAATAAATGGGAGTTAGGAATCACAATCTAGACATTAGGGATGCTCATTCCCACTGGGTTATCATTGCATCTAGGCTTAAAGCTGGAGACAATGATAATTATCATTCACATTTAAGATGACAAGGTTTTCAGTTAACTTATTTGATTTATGTATCTCTTTTTTTATTTTTACACAGAAAATCTTTGTTCCTAACAATATTAATCCAATTTCTTATCTTCTTTATCCTATATTATAAAGCAGACAGTTTCAACCTAATAATACCCATATAGTCACTACCTGTAAGATGACTGAGTGCTGTTGAAGATTTCATTGTGCTCCTGTTTCTTTGTGATTCTGTGGTCCTTAGGTTAAAGCCCACTAGGGATGTACAATCAAAATGCTGTTTTAAAGTCACTTCCAATAATCCTTCTTAGTGTGTTTGCCAAGTTGACATTTAGTCAGGTTTACTCATTTCTGTTGGGTATTTTTATTTTAAGGGATTGCTTTTTTTGTCTTGGCTTTACAATTTTGTAAGTTTGCATTTACAAACTACATACTCTAAAACCAGATACACTCAGTGAAATCCAGCTTCCACATCTTTCCCTTTCGCTAATTACCTCTCTCCCCATAGGTAACAACTTTTGTTAGCTTCTGCTTTATCTTTCCATTGTTTCTTTTTGAAAATATAAGCAAATGTATACACACCCCACACATATTCAGAAGATAGAATACTTTGCATACACAGTTCTGCTCCTTGGATTTTATTTTTGCTTTTTTTCACTTAATCATATATCCTGGAGATCATTCCAGTGCAGGATTGAGAGAGCATCTTTGTTCCTTTTCACAGCTGTGTAGCGCTCTCTCGTGTGGATGTCCATTTTATTCAACCAGTTTCCTCTTGGTACATGTTTGTATTGTTTCCACTCTTTGCTGATACTATTAGTGCTGCAGTGACAACAACAAAACCTTGTGCATACATGGATTTGTATTTTGGGGACCAATTCTTAGGTACTCTCATGGGATTAAAAAAACAACAACTGTCTCTTAAGACTTTAATTTTTTGAAGCAGTTTCAGGTTCACAGCGAAACTGAGAGGACCTCGTGGGATTTTCAGTCATAACTGTGATACGTGTTACCCAGGAGTTCATGGTGCTATGGGCGTGCATAACAGCTGTGCTCGTGTGTGGGTGGAGGTGCCACTTACTGAGACAGGAAGCACCGCGGGGCTCCTTTTAACCTTGTGCTGTGTGGTTTAACAAGCGAGCTACCCTTTGTGCATGGTGGAGGGAGCAGGATTCCGGGTGTGGGAACTGAGGCTGAGGTATGGAGGAGCATGCAGACAGCAGCAGCAGCAGCGAAGCTCCAATTTCAGCTGAATGGGAGGCCCCAGACTGTTCTTGGAGAAGGGGGCAGGGTGGGTCTGGCACACCTGGCACTCCCAACTCCAGCTCCTTCTGAAGGGACTGCCTGGATCTCCCAGGCAGGAAGCAGGTCGGGGAGGGGACCAATGTCCACCACTGCTGACTGCAGTCCCCTCTGAACCCCGGCTGGGATAAGTGACCCCCCTGCAGGCCGGGGGAAGGCAGACTGAACCTGGCCCAGACTTGGGAGACACACTGACCTGGGTTCAAATCCCAGCTCTGCTCTGTGACCTTGGGCAAGTTGCTTAACGTCTCTGAGCCTGTTTCCTCCTCTGTCCAATGGGGATGAGGCAGGACCTGCCTCACTATGGTGAGGACACTGTGGGAGTGTGCATGTGAAGTGCCTGGCTGGGGCCTGGCACATAGTAGGTGCTCCCCACTGAGGAACAGCCTCCCCTACTGCTCTGTGGCAGGGCTGGGGCTCAGCCTTTGGGAGCCCTTGTTCCTACCTTCTCTGAGCTGGAGCAGCTAGAGAAACCCACTCACTTGTAGATAGTGGAGGAACCCATGGGCACGGGAGTCAGATGGCTGAGGTTCAAATCCTGACCTTGGCACTTCCTCTCTAGCTGACTTTTTCACCTCTCTGATCCTCAGTTTCCCCATCTGTCAAATGGGGGTGATGAGACCACCTGCCTCACAGCAGTGTTGGGAGAAAGAATCGATCTCAGACATTTAAATTGCTCAGTCCGGTGCTGGGCGTGTAGTAAGTGCTGACTAATGTCACAAGAACCATGATTGGTCTGGGCATCCCACAGGGGGGGATACTGTCTGTGGTCAGCTGGACAGGCCAGTGCCTGAGGGGCGCCAGGACAGGGGGCAGGGGGTGTGCAGGCTTTGCAGCCCCTGAGCGGGCAGGCACATGGGCACTGGTAAAGGAACATCTTTTTAAGAAGGGAAACTCAGGACTCTTATACAAATATAAAACCTTTGAACATATGTCAAAGATTTTATTTGACTCATGAATTTATGAGGGAACTAGTAAGATGTTACAGCCAATTCAAAGGCGGATTAAAAAACGCACGCACACATATACACACACACACACACACACACACAAACGCAGGCAATTAGGAGTGCTGAAATGAACTTACAAATAGGTGCAAAACTGGTCAGTGTGCGCAGGGCAAAAATCAATTGTGTCTCTACCGGATGCAAGTAATTTACATTTCTATGGAGGAGAATAATTGGCATTACAATCGGTTTTCTACATCGTGAGAAATACCTTGAAGATGATGAAAGGCCAAGATAACCCAGAAGGGTGCACTAGGCAAGACACCAGTCATCTTTTTTGCCCATTTCAAAGCCTTTCATAATTTTCCACACACACACACACACACACACACACACACACACACACAGTCACAATCACTAACAAATGCAGCCATTCACACACATCCACATCACCTACAAGCCTCACACTGTGTGTGTGTCTCGTGTATCTCGCTGACTTTCGCTCTTTTGCGCTGATAGTGGTTCAGGCTCCCACCTCCACGCTGTTGCTCACGGTGCTCCCCCTGCTAAGCACACATCCCCCTCAGTCCTCTGCCCACCCGCATCTTGCCCATCTCTCAAAGCTCCCAAGGAATGCCTCTCTGAGCAGGAATCCCTCTTTCCCCTCCACCCCGGTCCTTATTTCCCTGTGTCTTCCATGTACTTCCACTCAGGCACCTGTGTAGGGTAGAAGGCGCGTGGATTCCAGAATCGCTCAGTCTGGGTCTGAGTCCCAGCTGTGGCACTTCCCCGCCGCGTGACTGTGGGCAAGTCACAGCATCTCTCTGAACCTCCGTCTCCCCACATATGAAGTGGGATGATAACAGAACCAACCTCATGGCTTGTGTTTGTTTGTTTTCTTGATGTGGACCGTTTTTAAAGTCTTTATTGAATTTGTTACGCTATTGCTTCTGTTTTATGTTTTGGTTTTTTGGCTGCGAGACATGTGGGATCTTAGCTCCCCGACCAGGGGTCGAACCCGCACCCCCTGCATTGGAAGGCAACGTCTTAACCACTGGACCGCCAGGGAAGTCCCCCCTCATGGGTTGTTTTTGTTTTGTTTTGTTTTGATGATTAAATTAGCAGAGGCAGGGAATGCGCTTGGCAGAGGGTCTGAACACACAGTAAACACTCAATAGAGGTCAGCTGTCATTGCTGCTGTGAAAATAAGGCTCCTAATTCCCTTTGACTGGGTGGCCTGCAAAAGGCCTCTGTCAGCAGGTCAGTTGTAGGGGTGTCCCCCCCTAACAACTGGAGTGGAGGGTCTCCCCTACCTGCCCCCACCCAGCTGCTGTCCATTTCCAGAACTGGGGTTAAGCAGAGAGGCTGCCGGGAACCCCAGCCCCGGGGTGGGTGCTGGGGCTGTTGGCTGCAGCTGGGCTGAAGTCCCCTGGGCTGCGGTGATGGATGGGGGGTCTGGTCGGAAGTGGCTGCTCTGGACAACAGCTGGCCAGATGCTGATGGATGTCACTGGGGAGCAGGGATGCAGGGAGGATTGCAGAGACTGAGGGGCCGAGAGAGGCTAAAGCCCAGACCCTGGAAAAGCCTGCCTGGGGCTCAGCTGGAAGAGCAGACTGGAGGCCAGTGTTAGGCACAGAGGGCCCAGTGGGGGGTGGAGGGGGTGGAGGGTGGGCACTGGAGACTTTGGGCACTGTGTGTCCTGGACACTCCCTCCTAGAATCCCATCATGAAGGCTAAACACCTAAAGGTCCCATGAGCTTTGACATAAGGCTTTCGGGGTCCAGGCTATAAACCAAGAGCAATGTGATCCCAGTCAATCCTTATAACCACCTGGGCAATGGCTTAATATTTTCCCAAGTTTGCCTGTGGAGAAACAGGCTTAGATGGGGTCAAAGGAGCCATGATCTGTGTCAGAGCAAAGCCTTTTCTACCTCCCATGAAGCCAAGGGGTCCTCCAAGTAGCACTCAAGAACCCTTCCTTGTGATCACCAGTTCTAACTTGCTTGTTCAAATTCTTTCATTCATTCATTCATTTATTTATTCATCCATCCACCAAACCCCAACTGACTTCTTCCTCCATGCCGGGCAGTGGTTGGGTGCCAGGGATACCCGAGTACTCAGACACAGCCCCTGACCTCACAGCGCTCAGTCCCCAAGGTCAGACAGACCAAAGCCACGCTATCCCAACTCAAGACCTTGAGGGTATGGGGTGGTCAGGGATGGCTTCCTGGAGGAGTTGGATCCCGAGCAGATGCCTGAAGGACAAGTCAAAGGAGGGACCCACTCTTCTCTGGGCAGGGCAGGGCAAGGCAGGGAGTGGGAAGGAAAGAAGGCTTTTTAGCAGTGGGGACATTTGAGCTGTATCCTGAATGACAAATAGTGGACAGAGATACAGGCAATGTCTTCCAGCAGCAGGAATAGCACATGCAAAGGCCCAGATTTGGGAATCACCATAGGGTGAGGGGGTACAGAGGGTGCCAGTGGATTCATATGCAGGAGCCCAGGATGGAAAAAGAGATGGTAAATCATTGGATCAGAGACAAGACAGGGCCCAGGTCTAACAGGTTTTTTGTTTTTTTGCGTTTTTTTTGTGATACAATTGACATGTAATATTGTATTAGTTCCAGGTATACAACATAATGATTTGATATATGTATATATTGTAAAATGACACCACGATAAGTTTAGTTAACATTCATCACCTCGCATAGTTACATTTTTTTTCTTGTGATGAGAACTTTTTAAGATCTCCTCTCTTAGCAGCTTTCAACTATACAAACATTATTGTTAACTATAATCACCAAGCTGTATGTTATATTCCCAGAACTTATTTATCTTATAAGTGGAAGTTTGTACCTTTTGACCCCCTTCACCCATTTCATGCCTCCCCAGCCCTACCTGCCCCCCTGGCCTCTGGCAATCACCAATCTGTTTTCTGTATCATTCGGCTTTTTTAGATTGCACATATAAAGTGAGATCATACAGTATTTTTCTTTCTTTGTCTGACTTATTTCACTCAGCATAATGCCCTCAAGGTCCATCCATGTTGTAACAAATGGCAAGATTTCATTCTTTTTTATGGCTGGGTACTATTCCGTTGTATATGTATACCACATTTTCTTTATCCATTCATCCATCGATGGACACTTCGGTGGTTTCCATGTCTTGGCTACTGTAAGTAACGCTGCAATGAAAATGCAGATATCTTTTCGAGATAGTGGTTTAATTTCCTTAGGATATATACCCAGGAGTGGAATTGCTGGATCATATGGTATTTAGATTTTTAATTTTTTGAGGAGCCTGCATACTGTTTTCCATAGTGGCTGAGCCAAGTTGCATTCCCACCAACTATGCACTAGAGTTCGCTTTCCTCCACATCCTCGCCAGCCCTTGTTAGCTCTTGTCTTTTTGATAATAGCCATTCTGACAGATATGAGGGAAAAGGTTTTGAATGCTGTGAAGGGTGTGACTTTATCGATAGAGGACCACTGAGTATTGCAAGCAGGAGAGTTACTCATGAGATCAGTGTTTTAGAAAGAGAACCCTGGCTGGAGTTAGGAGGGTGGATTAAAGTGGAGACTGGAGGCCACTTGAAGGCCTAGGCAGTGATTCAGGAGAGAGGCTGAAGGCCCAGCCCGGGCAGAGATGGGTGGGTGGACACAACAGCATTGAGGATGCAGAGTGGACAAGGCTGGAGGCAGTAATTTCCTGGGCAAATGTTACCACAGAGACGCCTAGATGTCCTCCTCACCTGTTTATATGCATTTTATAAATGACAAAGCATTGGGTTAAGTTTTGAGGGGTTCAGTGGCACACTTGAGGTTCCATTAGCAGGTGGTAGAGCCGGGATGGGAACCCAGGAATGCTGGTCTAGAAAACTAGTTCTCGTCTCCTTCTGGGTGCTTTCAGCCAAGTTGCCCTCCCACACATGACCTGCAGGGGGTGGCAGAGAGCAGGGGACGCGCCACGGAGGCCGCGAGGCCCCCGTCAGAGGCGGCTGGGCCAGCTGCGTCCGGGTTGGAAGCAGGGGACTGGGCAGCTCCCGGGCAGTCAGCTCTTACCCCCAGTTTACAGAGGAGGACCCCCAGGCCCAGAGAGCAGGAAGGGCTCTCCCAAGGGGTGGATCAGTCTCTCAGGATATCCCCCCGCCCCCAGTCCAGTGCTCTTGCCGGGGAACCTGAGCTACATTTCCCAGGGCACCAGGGGGACCTTAGAGGCTAAGAGTGGGGTCCAGGACTCCCAGACTTTCCTTCAGGAGTAGCCCCCCAGGTTTCACCACTGCCCAGCCCAGCCCCGCTAGGAGGCAGGGGGATGATGAAGATAAGCCTCAGGATGTGGTCCGGGGAGTGAGCCAAGACTCCCTTAAAGATATATTCAGGCTTCTCCCAGTGGGTGGGTGCCCACCAGGCCCCGTATAAAGGGCGCTGGGGGAGGGCCGACGACAGGTGGCGCCCTTCTGGCTGGGGCGTCCTGCGGTTCATCTCCAGACCTTTTCCATTTTCTAACTCCAGGTTTCCGGAGCAGCGGCAGCTGAAGGTCCGCGCCGCGGGATGTCTCCCCGCGGGTGGGTGGGGCCCCGTGGGTTGAGAGCGGGGGATCCAGGCTGCTATAATTTCCCCGCCTCCGTGGCCTGGGTGTCTTCCTGCTTGCCAGCAGTTAGCTTTAGCAAGCCAGCTCAGGGGTGGCTGGGGAGGGAGGTGAGAAGTGGGTTCAGACCCAGCAGCTGCCACTCACAGCATGTGACCTGGGGCTCCACTCGCCTCTCTGAGCCTCTTCTGTAAATTGGGGAGGCTGAGCCCCATTTTGCCAGAAAGCACCCTTTTATGTGAAATAAAAATACCCCACATAGGCCTGGCACACAGAGGGGGCTCTGACTCTCTCTGGCAAATCCCATATGGCCAGCTGGAGCCTGCAGTGGTGAAACCAGGATTAGGGCTTTGCTGATAGAAAGTTAAAAAAATATATATCACATATATATATGAGGTAGTTTTTTTAATTTGGAGGAGAGATGAATTTCCCACACAAAAGAATTCCAAATTATTTACCTCGATCAGCCAGGTGATCAAGGTCACCACCAACGATGGTAGGTCATCTTCAGGGCACGTACCCTTGATATGATGGTGATGAAAATGGCCTTTCACCTCTGGGGTCTTCCTCCCAAAATACACAACCCGCACGGCATGCGGGATCTGAGTTCCCCGACCAGGGATCCAACCCATCCCCCCTGCAGTAGAAGTGGAGTCTTAACCGCTGGACGGCCAGGGAAGTCCGACGGCCAGGGAAGTCCCACAACCCATTCTAATCATGAGAAAACCATCAGACAAATCCCAGTTGAGGGACTTGACAAATATTCCTGAAAAGTGTCAAGGTGATCAAAAACCAGGAAAGTCTGAGAAACTGTCACAGCCCAGAGGAACCTACATGTAATGTGGTGTCCTGGATGGGATCCTGGAACAGAAAAAAGACTTTAGGAAATAAACTAAGGAAATCTGAATAAAGCACAGACTTTAGTAAATAATAATGTATCAATGTTAATAACAGGGGAAGCTGGATGTGAGTATATGGAATTCTCTGTGCTCCTTTCACAATTTTTCTCTAAATCTAAAACTATTCTAAAATTTAAAGTTTATTTAAAAAAATTGCGGTTGGACATGAGATGGCTAACTTTTTATTTTACCTAGTGAAGACATTAAAAACTTCACCAACGACCTCCCCTCACCGATTGTTTCATAAAAGCAAGGAGGTTCATAACAGCAGGAAGGTCTCCGTCTCAGAATGGACAAGAGTCGAAATGGAGTAAGTCCAGGTTAATGAAGAATTCAGACTCTTTATATTTCTCATTTTGCCCAGGACGCATGAGAAGTTGGGGCCTGGAGAATGTGGGCAGGGGGAGAAATGGTAGAAGGAAACCATAGCTGAGAACACCAGACACTGGACCAAAGCTGATGTGTGATGTATAGTGTAAGGTTCTTGGGGGGAGTGATGGGTGGCAGGGTTGGCAGGCGATGGGGCTTCCGGGCCAGTAGGGTGACCAGGCATCCCGCCTGCCTAGGACTGAGGGGTTTCCTGGGCCCTGCACCTTCAGTTTTAAAACTGGGACAGTCCTGGGCAAGCTGGATTGGTGGGTCACCCTAACCCAGCAGGTGGGCCGGGGGATGGGAGAGAGCACAGGCCTGTCCTGAGGGGACAGCAGATCTCTCAGCAGCTGTCTCTAAACTCCTGGAAAGGGAAAGACAAGCTCTGTGTGGCTAGATCGTGTGATTTTTATTATTTTTTTCAAGAGAAGCTAGAAATCCATTTTTTTTTTTTTTAACACAAAAAACCCTGAAGTTTCAAATGTTTGCAGCTAATTCAAGCAACTATGAAATGCTTTTCAGGCCAAACCAGAGTGCGCTTCACATTGGCCCCCAGGCTGCCAGTTTGGGACCTCTGAGAAGACCTCTGATTTGGAGCCTTGAGCTGGTCCCTTGGCTCCTCTGAGCCTCGGTTTCCCTGACTGTGAAATGGGAACAATTTTGCCTCCTCCAGGGCTGTGTGATCTGTCTGCAAGTCAGGTGCTCAGGCTGGCACATAGGAAGCTCTCAATCAATGGGAGTTACCAAGAAAACAGTCTAGTGGCAACAATGGAAATGTCCATCAATGGATGAACAGACACACAGAATGCGGTCTATCCATACAATGGAATATTATTCAGCCTTTAAGAGGAATGCAGCCCTGTTAAAAACACGGATAAATCTTGAAAACATTATGCGAAGTGAAAGAAGCTAGTCACCAAAGACCAGAGACTGTATGATTCCATTTACATGAAACATTCAGAATAGGCAAATCCATAAAGACAGAAATTAGTGGTTGTCAGGGGCTTGGAGAGTTGGGGGAAAACGAGGGTGGGGTGGGGTGATTGCCAATGGTTTTGGGAAGGGTGATGAGAATATTCTCAAATGGATTGTGAGGATGGTTGCACAGTTCTAGGAATATACTCAAAGCCATTGAACTGTACGCTGTGAGAGAGTGAATTGTACGGTATGTGCATTCTATCTCAGCTGGTCCTCCTTCTGGCCCCGCCCCAGCTCCCTGTGTAACCTTGAGCATAGTATTCCCCTCACCCCCGGGCCCCCAGTTCCTGCCTGGAGAACACAGGTGCTGAATCAGGTACGTTCTGAGGCTGCATCCAGCTCTGACAGCTTATGATTTTACTATGACAGATGGTTATGTATTCACCAGGGCCACCTGCCCACTGAGACCCGGGATAATACGGGCCAAAGGTGGCCCATCAGCTCGGAAACCTGTCATTCTGCGCATGCCTGACAGACCACGGGGATGGGAAGGAGTCAAGCGGACCCCGGTGGAAACCCACAGATGTTTGCTGTTGATGACAGACATGTCAACAGATGGAATTAAAGAATTTGCCAGCAGCTGTTGCCTGTTTACCAAAACTTCCTCAATGAAGCTCACCTTCAGCTCATGGAGGTGGCTGCTTGGGCCCCAAGTCAGGGATGCCTGGCTCTGATGGCCACTCACCTGCTGTGTGGCCCGGGGAAAGTCCCTTGGCCTCTCTGAGCTTCAGATTCTGCATGTGTGAAAGGGAGGTGGTAACGCCTCCCTCCTGGGATGGTGCCGAGGATTCAAGATGATAACGTCTAGAGCCCTTGGCGTCGGGTCAGCACCAGGTAGATGCCCAGTCTGTGGCAGCTGTTCTGATTCTTTAACCTCTCTCGGCCTCCGTTTCCCCATCTGTAATCGGACAGGGTTTATCTAGATCAGTGGTTCTCAGCTGGTGGGGGTGGTGATTGTAACCCTGACGACTTGGATGGCTGTTGCAGCTGCAGGGTGGGGAGCGCTGCCGTTATCTAGTGGGTAGAATGCAGAGGTGCTGCTGACACCCGACAGTGCATGGTACAGCCCTCCCCAGCAGAGGGTTCTCCAGCCCCAGATGTCACTATGGCTGATATCGAGAAACCCTGGACTAAGCTCATCTCTACGTTTCCCTCCAGCTGTAGAAGATGTTTGGGTTTGATCTGCATTGCCTCGTGCTGGGAAGGGGTCTGGGGTGTGCAGTCTTTTAACCTGGACTTGGCCTCATAGAATGGCCTTGGGCCTAGAACACTTCCTTAGCAGGAACTAAAGAGGCCCCTCAGCCTCATCGCCTTGTGTGAGGATGTCGTTCCTGTTTCAGACCCAATGTGTGCCCCTTTGCCCTGCTTAAGTGTGCGTGTGCGTCACGTGGCACCTGGCCAACCCCACTGCTGTACCCGTCCGCTGTGGGGAGGGAATGGGGTCCTTTGTTCTGCCACAGAGGAGGGGTGCGTGCATCGGTTGGCAGGAGGGACCCGCTACTACGGGGGGCCGTATATATTTATTATTATGCAGTGTATTGTCTTTCTCCCGCCTAGAGTGTCAGCTCCAGGGGTTGTGTCTGTTCTGCTCCTGGCAGGATCTTCTGTGCACAGCACAGTGCCTGGCATGTAGTAAGTGCTCACTAAATGCTTTTGGACAGAGTTTGTGACCGTTGTCCTGACGTGGGCGGAGAGGGGAGAGGGAAGTGGTCAGATTTGCTGATGGCAGAGGAAAGATCTCCCCCAGCCCACCTCCTCCCCTCCTTTGAAAAGTCTCAGCCAGGATGGAGGGGTGTGGCTAGGCCTGGGGGCCCTGAGTGGGCTCCTCCCCGGGGGAGATGCTTGTCCCTTGGGGTCACACCAGGAAGGGAGGGGAAGCCACTCCTTCAGGTCCTCGGAGTGTGACTCACGGGTGCCCTTGGTCTTGTTCTCACCCATCACAAACCTTGTTCTGGTCTTGTGCTAAGAGCAGTTTCTCGGGAGCCAGGCAGAGTTGTGCCTCGGTTTCTTTGTCTGTACCATTGAGATAATACTAGTGTCTCATCAGTAGATTGCTGTGAAGATTCTGCAAGTGAATATAGAACAGGACCTGGCATGCAGGAAGCCTGCATAAGATGTGCTGGGATTATTTGTAGAATTTCTTGCCTATGTGTTTATGGAGGATCTCTGAATCTGGAAGAAGATTCCAAGGTTCTTTCCCATATGACCAGCACTTCCACTCCTAGGTGTGGACCCAAGAGAAGTAGAAACACACAGAAATTTGTACAGGGAGGTTCGTAGTGGCATTATTCATAATACCAAAAGGAGGGACCAACCCAGATGTCAGTCAGCCGGATGAGTAGATAAACAAAATGTGGTGTATCTGTACCATGAAATGTTACTGGTCAATAAAAAGAAATGAAGTATTTTATTTTTATTTTTTTATTGAAGTATAGTTGATTTACAATTTTGTGTTAGTTTTAGGTGTACAGCAAAGTGACCTATATATAGTCTATATATATCCAGTTATACCTATATATATCTATATTCTTCTTCAGATTCTTTTCCATTTTAGGTTATTACAAAAAAATGTTGAATAGAATTCCCTGTGCTATACAGTAGGTCCTTGTTGGTTATCTATTTTATATATAGTAGTGTGTATCTGTTAATCCCAAACTCCTAATTTATCCCTCCCCAAGAAATGAAGTACTGATACGTGCTACAACATGGGTGAACCTTGACAACATGATGCTAAAGACACAAAAGGCCCCAAAGTACATGATTCCACTCATAGGAAATGTCCAGAATAGGCAAATCTATAGAGACAAAAAGATTAGTGGGTGCTTAAGGCTATGGGGAGAGGGCACAAGGAACAGGGAGGTGATAATAAAAGGTATGGGGTTTCTTTCTGAGGTGATGAAAATGTTCTAAAATTGACTGTGTGATGTTTGCACAACTCTGAATATACTAAAAATCATTGAAATGTAGACTCTGAATGGGTGAACTGTATGGTATGTGAATTATATCTTGGCTATTAGAAAAAAGAAAAAGGATTCCAAGGCTCTCGGCTGAGCCAGACCCATTTTTCAGGGTATTTCTTTAAAAGTCACACACTTGGCCTCCAGGGGGCCGTGTCCAGCTGGTGATAAATCAGTATTTTTATTTCTGTTCTGCTCCGCAGTGACCCAGGTTCCTTTATCTGCCTTGCTCACATCTGTCGCCAGCATTTCACGTGTATATCACCTGCTTTCTCACACTCACCGTAGTTGTCTGGGTCCCTTGGCTGTGTCCTCATCTGCCTCCAGTCTGTCTGGCTATCTGTCCATCCCTCAGCGTCAGTCCCTCATTCCAGCTCCGTTTACTCTTTCAAAGGGGCTCCTGTGGATAGGGGATCAGGCAGGGCCAAGGCAGGAGGCCATACAAGTGAATAAAATGACCAGTTATACAAATGCCGGGAGAGCCGGAGGCCTGGGAAAGCAGCCCTGGGGCAGGAAGGTGGTTGCAGACCCGTGTCCTTGGCCCAGAGGTCACAGTGTGGGTCAGCCCGCCTGCTCCTGACCAACTGTGCAAAAGCCAAGAGTCGCTGATGAAGGAGGAGGTCAGGTGCAGAGGGAAGCTCATGCGCCCTGGAGATGCACTGGGTTCGAATCCCACCCCTGTCAGCCCCCGACTGTGGACTCTGTGCAAATGGTCTCCCTTATCCAAGCCTCAGTTCCCTCCTCTGTAAAACAGGGCTAACAATAGCACGTAGCTCATAGGTTTGTTGTTAAAAAAACGAAAGGCAGTGACGTGTTCTAAACACTTGGCGCGTGGTGGAGTGTGGATTGCGATCAGCTGGAATGCTGCGTGTAAGGCTCTGCAGTTCCAGCCCCGAGGTAATTCTGGCCAGCTGTGTGACCCTGGGCAAAGCCCTCAACCTCTCTGAGCCCTGTTTCTGCATCCGTGAAGTGGAGATAACAGTTCTGCCCATTTCACGAGGGTGGAGGTGAGGACTCAGCACAATAGACACCTAGTGGGCCTGGCTCTTCTGGGTATAATGACCGGGTTCTCTCCCTCCGCAAGGAACAGGGGTCCAGGCTGCCCACCCCAAACCAGCTGTGTCCTCTCTGGGCTTGCTTCCTTCCTCCGTGGCAGTATCTTGCCAGTGAGCCGACTTGAATACCGCCGAGCTGTGTGGAGGGGAGAAACAGGCTGGGATGAGTTTGGAATGGATGTCATGGAGTCACGCTTACCAGCGATGCCGTTCTACACCCTGGCTGTGACTCAGCTGTTAAGACGTGATTTCCCATCCCATGGGGGGTTCTTGTGACCTGCCAGAGGGGCCATCCTGAGCCCCCATCCCAGCATCGAATGAAAAGACCTCGCAGCCAGTCCCTCCACTGGCACAGGGGTGACCGTGATTGGGATGAAGGGCAGTGATTCATGGAGCCTTCAGCTGCCTGTGTCACCAGGGCTGGTGGCAAATCAAAGAGGAAGTCATCCAGAGCTCTGTCTGCATGGCATGTGCCCCCTTGTCCTTATGAAATATTTCATAATAATAACCTCAGCCTGGCTCTGCCACCCACTGTGTATGTGACCCGTGAAGTCACCTCATCTCTGCTCTGGCTTCCCAGGCTGCAAAATGAGCGTTGGGACCAGACCCCATTTGTTCCTTCACTGATTCCAGCATTTGGTCATTCCACAAACACTTGTTGACGCACCTGCCAGGTGTGCCTGCTGGGGGATCCAGCTGTGAGCACCTGACGAGGTCCCCGTCCTTACAGCCCGGACATTCCAGTGGGGGGACAGTCAACAGACAAGCAGGTCCAAACTGACAAGTTGTGGGGCCCAGAGGGAGAAGAGCCATGTGCTGTGACCTGGGGCAGGGAGGCACTGATGTGGGCTGAGCCCTGAAGCATGGGAAGGAGCCGGCTGTGCAGGGCTTGGGGGGTGGGAGGGGGCAGGAGGGCAGGGGAGCAGCAGGTCGCTGGAGGGAGCTCTGTGGGCAGGAGAGGGTAGGTGCCATCAGCTGGGACTCACGAGACCACGTGAGGAGTTCGTGCTTCATGCTCGGGCTCGTGGGGACAGCACCACAGGACCCCTGGCTGGGGAGGGACATGATTGCATTTCCCAGGAAACCATCTCTGGCCTCCCAGACATCTGCTCTGGGGTCTCTGGTGTCCCATCCACTGTGCTGAGCTCTGGATGCAGATGATAATTATGATAGTTAAATAGTGTTGAGCTCTTACTGTGTGCCAGGTGTCATGATAAGCCCCTATATATATATATAAATGTGTGTGTGTGTGTATGTGTGTGTTTTTAATTTTTATTGGGGTATAGTTGGCTTTACAATGGGGGGTTTTTTTGTTTGTTTTTTGGTTTTTGTTTTTTTTTTTTAACTTTTATTGGGGTACAGTTGATTTACAATGTTGTGTGCATGTGTGTGTTTCTTAATTTAAAAATCACTGTGGGAGTTCCCTGGTGGCCTAGTGATTAGGATTCTGGGCTTTCACCCATAGTCCGGGTTCAATCCCCGGTTGGGTAACTTGAGATCCCACAAGCTGTGCGATGCAGCCAAAATAAACAAATAAATAAAAAATTAAAAAAATCACTTTGACCTCATGATGATTCTGTGAGATAGACCTATCATTATCCCCATTTTACAGGTGGGGAAACTGAGGCACAGAGAAGTCAAGTGACTTGCCCCAGGTCACACAGTTGATAGTGAGGGGAAGGGTTGGAGAGAAAGGGCCTGACGCCAGAGACACTTATGACTGCGGAGGAAGCATTGTCAAGCTTGAGTGTCTGGCTGGGTGACTGGTGGGTGGTGATGCCCTGAGGACGTGGGGCACCTGGGGGAGGAGCAGCTCTCCTGGGTAGAGATGCTGGTGAGCAGTACTGTACCCTCTCTGGTAGGAATTTGTTTATTGGAATGGAGCACCTGGGTTTCTGACCCTTCCTCAAAGAGGCAGCACAGAGTGGTGGTCAAGACTATGGGTCCTGAGCTGTGTGACTTTCGAGCAGGCACTTAACTTCTCTGTGCTTCAGTTTTCTTATCAGTGAATTAGGAAATGTGATGATAGCTCCTTCTTCAAGGATGAGTAGGGATGAAATGAGATGATGTTTGTCTGGTGACAGCACCTGGAACATGCTTAAAATATGTTAATAAGGAAGAAAAAGGCTCAGACCTGGAGAGGTGAGCAGTACAAGAGGAGCCCCAATCCAGGAAATGCCTCGCAATAAGTTGCTGACGATAGTGACAGCTGGCCCTGCCTGGCCCCACCTCCCAGAGCCCAGGTATCCCCCCTCCCAAGCTGCCTTTGGGGTAAATATCCAGGGTGCTCAGACCCTGACTTAACTCCATGCCACTCTCTGGCCAGAGGATAGAGCCACTGTCACTTTGGCCAGATTCCTCCCGAGGTCTCCTTACTCTGGAGCAGGGCCCAGAGGGACCAAACCTTGTGCCTGCCCCAGTCAGGGCAGGGGCCACTGCCCACAAGAAGGGCCAGGCGACTGTCACATGGTGCCTCATGTTTTTGTGATTACCATCTGTTTGTGGCAGAATCATCTGAAAACAGGAAGGTCCTGGTCAGAAACCACGTGATTCTCAAAGGGCTGGAGGGCAGGGGACCCAGCTGGGACATCCTGATTCACTGAGGACTCTTCTGGGGTCCAGGCACCCCTTCCAAAAATATCCTTTGTTTTGTTCTGAAAGATGTACCTGAATTTATTTCTGTTGATTTAAGACTGGATATTTCTTCTAAAAAATATATATATTTAAAATTTTCTTTTTATTTATTTACTTATTTTTATTTTTGGCTGCGTTGGGTCTTTGTTGCTGCACACGGGCTTCCTCTAGTTGCGGCGAGCTGGGGCTACTCTTCTTTGCAGTGCGCGGCCTTCTCATTGCGGTGGCTTCTCTTGATGCGGAGCACGGGCTCTAGGTGCGCGGGCTTCAGTAGTTGTGGCACGCAGGCTCAGTAGTTGTGGCTCACGGGCTCTAGAGTGCAGGCTCAGTAGTTGTGGCACACGGGCTTAGTTGCTCCGCGGCATGTGGGATCTTCCCACCAGGGCTCGAACCTATGTCCCCATGCATTGGCAGGCAGATTCTTAACCACTGCGCCACCAGGGAAGTCCTAAAAAATATTTTTATTTTATGAAGATTTTATTTTATTTCCAAATATCTTAAACACTAGTTTGACATCGTATCTCCCAGAGGTACAGAGCACAAGAAAAATGGAAAAAGCAGGTACTCCCCCAAAGGTAAGCAAAGGGCAACAATTATTCCCTTGGCATATCCATGTCTGGTCAACCACTGAAAGAAGAAGAATAATTCTAGAAGTGTAAGAGAAATGCATGCAGCTTGGTAAACTCAGAATTTTCACAGTGGACACTTCTTTAAACCAGTCTTACCCAGTAGAAATATAACTAATTTAGCCACATATGTCATCTTAATTTTCTTATAGCTGCATTTAAAAAAAAATAGATGCAGGGGAAATTAATTTTAACAATATATTTTATTTAATCTGATATATCCAAAATATTAACATTTCAACATGTAATCAATATTTTAAAATATTCCAGAGCTATTTTCCATTCTCTTTTTTTGGTACTAAGTCTTCAAAATCCGGTGTATATTTTACAGCACATCTCAGATCTGACCAGTTGTATTTCAGCTGCTCAGTGGCCACCGGTGGCCAGTGGGCATCACATGGACAATACAGCCTAGACATTGAACTTTCTTTATAGGGAAAACTTAATTTCTCCCCCTTAATGTTATAGTTACTTAAGTCCTGCATTATGTATCTGCTTTTGGTGCTTCTTTTGTTCATTTTCTTCTCTATATATACTCTGACTTTGATAAGGACTCAATGATAAAGATGATCTTTAAGATGAGTCTTCTTTCTTTCTTCAGGCTTTGAATGTCTTTTTCTTTCTCGGCTTCATCCTTTTCTCTCTTTTAGAAATCTTTCCCCCAACATTTTATTGTGAAAATGTTCAAACATACAGAAAAGTTGAAAGACTTGAGCAGTGAACACCCAGATAGCATGTTGTTATATCTATCCATCCATCCATCCCTCATGCCTCCATCCCTCTACTCATCTTTTCATCCATCCATCCCTTCATCCCTCCATCCCTCTCTCCATCCATCCCTCTACCCCTCTCTCCATCCCTTCATCCACCCATCCCTCCATCCCTTCATCCATCCATCCATCCCTCCATCTCTCCATTCCTCCATCTCTCTGTCTTTCCATCCATCTATAACTCTATCTAGCCATTTTATTTTATTTTTTGATAAATTTCAAAATAAGTTGCTAACATCAGTACCCGTCCCTTTAAACACTTTGGCATGTATTTTTTGGCATGTATTTTAATAACTAAGTTTAATATTCAGAATAGTCTTTTTCAATGCAAAAAAACCCCCACAAAGGTTACAAAAGAAGCCAGCTATGTCATATATATGACAGTCATGGGAGATAAAAATACTTGCGATTCTTGTTGGTGACAAAGTCACAGGTCCATGGATGTTGCTACCTCAGGAATTGAAGTTAGACACTAAATTTCAGTTACAGGCTAGTGAAAAAAAAAAACGTAATTTTTTTCCTATCCAGATCTACAGATCCTCTGAATTTGAGGACCCCTACTCAGTTCTTATTTCATAAAAACCAAATAAATCATTGCTGTTACCATGTTAAGGCAAATGCTACCCATGGCATATTCTTCCTGAGCGCTTGTTATATGCATTATCTCATTTAATCCTCACACCATCCCCATGAGGATAAAAGAAAGCTGTCTACTCACAACACTTCTGACACCAAATATGTGGGGTTTTCCTCCACACCAACCAATTCTCTAATTCTCCAGACACCAACCAGGTGTCATATAATTCAATTCAATTCTGACACCACCTACCTGGAGTTGGGTATCAGACCACAGGTTAGGGCTCAGTCCCACAGACTGCCCGCACTTCAGATGCCAGCCACAGGAGCTCCCCAGAGCGCCCCTACTTCTGTCTGACTTGCCCACAAAGTCAGAGGTTCTCACAGCCCCCGCCCAGGTTTGATAATTTGGTGGAATGGCTCCCAAAACTCAGGAACACTTGCATTTACCAGCTTATCAGAAAGGATATGATAAAGGATACAGGTGAACAGCCAGATAAAGAGATACACAGGGTAAGGTCTGGAAGGGTCCTGAGCACAGGAGCTTCTGTCCCCATGGAGATGGGGTTCACCACCCTCCCAGCACATGGATGTGTTCAGCCCAGAAGCTCTCCGAGCCCCGTACTTTGGGGATTTTTATCGCGGCTTCATCATGTAGGCATGATGGATCATTGACTCAGTCTCCAGTCCTTCTCCCTTCCCTGAGGATGGGGGTGAGGCTGAAAGCTCCAAGCTTCTAATCATGGTTTGGTCTTTTTGGTGACCAGCCCTCACCCCGGGTGCCCACCAAGAGCCACCTCATTAGAACAAAACACTCTCCTATCACTCAGGAGATTACAAGGGTTTTAGGAGCTCTGTGTCAGGAACTGGGGGCAGAGACCAAATATCTATTTCTTTCTTTTTTTTTTTTTTTAAGACGTTGTGGATTTTTTTTTTTTTTTGGCTATTTATTTATTTATTTATGGCTGTGTTGGGTCTTCGTTTCTGTGCGAGGGCTTTCTCTAGTTGCGGCGAGCGGGGGCCACTCTTCATCGCGGTGTGCGGGCTCTCACTGTCGCGGCCTCTCTTGTTGCAGAGCACAAGCTCCAGACGCGCATGCTCAGTAGTTGTGGCGCACGGGCCCAGTTGCTCCGCGGCATGTGGGATCTTCCCAGACCAGGGCTCAAACCTGTGTCCCCTGCATTGGCAGGCAGATTCTCAACCACTGCACCACCAGGGAAGCCCCAAATGTCTATTTCTTATTATGTCACAGGGGGTGGAGAACTATTATCAGCCCATCTTACAGCTGAGGAGACTGAGGCCCAGAGAGGGAGTGTGATGTGCTCAGGTGCCTGGCTAGCAGGTGACGGAGCTGAGTCCTCCATTGGATTGTTTTACTCACTCCCCACAGCAGTCTTAGGGGGCTGTGATGAGCCCTGGACCCAGCAGCCAGCAACAGAAACAGACCCGGCTGATATAAGGCAAAAGGAATCTCTTGGAAAAGGAAGAAAACTGGAGAACTCAGCCCCAGTGCTGACTACGGCCTAGAAAGTGGGCAGCAGACTCATGCCTGGAAACTTCAGATGGGGTTCTGCCCCACGGCTGCAGGCCTGGCCCCAGGGGTGGGTGTCCCTGCCACCCTCTCCCTGTGGTGGAGCTCCCATCCCTATTTCTTAGTGGCACTAGTGCCACTCTGGGACCTGTGTACTGATTGCCCCAGCCAGGGGCATGTGCCCGCATCCTAGCTGCCAGGAGGCTGACAAAACACCAGGCTGCCATCCTCAGGGTCCCCAGTGGGAAGCAGGGCTTTCTCCCACTGAGACCCATGAAGGTGGAAATTTCTTCAAGCGTGGGGAGGGGCGCAGCCTGGGCAGCCCCAAACAACGCCCAGTGCAGATGGCACTGTTCTTACCCCCTTTACAGACGAGCACATTGAGGCTCAGGGAGGACGGGGACCCCGCCTGTCTAGCTCTTCCCTGCCCTCCTGCTTCCTCTCCCAGAAACACCCAGGGTCTTTGCGCTGCTGCCCCGAATCCACTCTTCCCAGTGTGGCAATGCTGGGGGCCGGCCCACAGCACAGGCCTTGGGAGAGTAAAAACCCTGGAGTCCTGGGTCAGAAGTGCCCCTTGTGGTCCCACAGACAAAAGGTTTCAATCTACAGGGTCAGGGGTTGGGCACTGATGGCAAAAGGTGTCGCCCGCCCTGGTGACGCTGATCCTTAATCTGGATGAGGGAGGTGGGAGGGAGCTGCTGCAGTTTGGGTTTGTGATCTGTTTTCCCTGGTGGGGGGGGGCGGTGTGAGTGTGTGTGTGTGTGACAGAGAGAGACAGAGAGAGGAGTGGGGAGAGGAGTGGGCTCAGAGGCTGCTGGGACCTGGGCTTCGTTTCCCACTTTGGGGAATGGGGCCCAGCAGAGGGGGATGCAGGGAGGTGGGGGGGAGAAGGGTCCCAGGCTGTGCAGCTGAGAGTCCTGATTCCAGACTCTGGGCCGGGCAGGGAGCAGTGGGGTGTCTGGTCAGACAGACAGAAACCAGCCTGTGTGTGACAGCATGTTATAACCTGAGAGATGACACAGGCGCCTCTCAAGAGTCAGGGAAGGACTCTGGTGCCTCTGGCCACGGCCAGATGTGTCTCATACACAGCTGGGCAATGGAGGGGAGGGGAAGTACTGAAAAGGAAGTGAACCAGATGCAGGGCTGGCTGGGATGGTTCCCCTGGGTGGGTTGGTGTCTGTGTGCATGCATGTGGGTACGTGTGTGAGCATCACTTTGCACGCCTGCGTGTGGCGTACGTGCATCCAGTTTTATATTGTGAGTGTGTATCTGTGTACGTGTGTGTGTGTGAATGCCTCTTGGTTTGTGTGCACGTAGGTACCCATGTATCTGTGGGTACGTGTGTGAGCATCACTTTGTGTGCACGCCTGCGTGTGGCGTACGTGCATCCCGTTTTATATCGTGAGTGTGTATCTGTGTACGTGTGTGTGTGTGAGTGCCTCTTGGGGTGTGTGCACGTAGGTACCCACGTATCTGTGTATCTATTTGCATGTGAGTTTTTATTCGGGGTTACATATGTCTCTCTACATGTGTCCCTGCGTGCAGGTACGTAGCCTCATACATACCTGTGTGTTTATATCATAATCATAGCAAACATCTGTAGGGCCCATCGTGGCGCCATCCTTTCCTGTCTAAGAGCAAACCTCCAGGAATGACCGTCCCAGCGACTGCCCTGGGCCTCCCCCACCCACGGCCCCAGGCCGCAGAGGGCCTGTGTTTCCTTCACTGGGGACCCAGAGGGGGCGGGGGCCGCTGTGGGAATTCCTGCAGAATTCTAGGCATTCAGCCTTTTGGGGGTCGGGGAGGCGCATGGAAAACTCCGACCGCTGGTGGGGGCTGAGGGCATGGCGTGGTCATGCGGACAGGGGCCGGACTCTCCGTCCTCGAGGGAGCAGGGCCGGTGGCGTTTGCAGAACCAAAAGCAGGGCCTGGGCGGCGTCTGCCTTGGACCTGGATTCCGGCCAGCAGCCTGGTCTGGCTTGGCGAGGCCTCCCCAGACCGGTCCAAGGGACCCCATGCGCCAGGATGCTGGCCCAGAGGGTCCAGAGAGGCTCCAGGGATCACAGGGTCAGAGACAGCTATTTGTCCTGAGTGGGACCTGCGTGGCCTCGCAGCCTCCCTGGCTGCTTCCTCCTCTGTAAATGGGGTTTCCAGTGGGGAATGAAGCCTGGTGGCCTCTCTGTCCCTGCTGATCTCTGTGCCTGCCCGTCTCCTCCTCTCCCTGGGCAAGCCCCCCTCCTCATCTTTCTCAGCCCCGTGGAGGCGGGGCAGCTGATGGCTTGTTCCTGCTCACCTGTAGTGCAGTGATAGTAACCCCCTAAAAGATATGTCCACATCCTAACCCCGGTACCTGTAAATGTGACCTTATTTGGAAATAGGGTCTTTGCAAATGTCATCAAATTAGGAATCTTGAGATGAGATCATCCTGGATTTAGGATGGGCCCTAAATCCAGTGACTGGTGTCTTTATAAGAGAAAGGAGATGGTGGGGGGGTGGAATTTGAGGCGCAGAGACGCAGAGGGGAAGGCCATGTGAAGACGGAGGCAGAGATGGGAGTGATGCCGCCGAACGCCGAGGAGTGCCTGGAGCCCTGGAAGCTGGAAGAGGCAAGAAGAATTGACCCCTAAAGCCTCCAGATGGAGCATAACCCCAGTAACACCTTGATTTCAAACTTTTGGCTTCCAGAGCTGTGAGAGAATGCATTTCTGTTGTTTTAAGCCAGGTTGTGGTAATTTGTTGCAGCAGCCCCAGGAAACTGAAACACCACCGCCCCACGCAGTGCACAGTTCACTGTAGCCTGGTCATTTGTTTTCTGTTTAATCCCTATTCCACCACCTGCTGTGGGCAGGTAACTTTAACCGTGTTGGGCCTCAGCTTCCACAAATGTAAAACAGGGAAAATAATAATAAAAATGCTCAGGTGATGCTTAGCCGAGCTGGGTACATCCAGAGCAGCAATGATTGTTATTATCATGGCTATTTCTACTCGTGGGATGGTACCTATCATCCATGCATCCAAAGCAATGGCCAATTTTAATTTGGTGGGGAGGGTGTATATTACAGATAAGTATATCTGGGAATGTTTGGCTGTCACAAACCATGGTCAAAGTCAGCTTAGAGGACAGTGTCACTGGCTTAGCGTGTTGCTTGGTGCAACATAAGTGGATATAATTTGTGGCGGCACCTGATTAGTCACTGGCCAAGGGGGGGCCGCCCACCCCACTCACTGGCTTTCATTCCTTCATGCCACACCGATTTCCTGAGCATCTACACTGTATCTGGCACAGCCAACACCAAGTCAGTCAAGGCTGACGGCTGCCCTCTGGGCTGCTCTGTCTTGTTGGGGAGGCAAGTGAACAAGGAGGGAGATGGCACAGGGTGGGGAGGTGGGAAGGGAACGGGAAGGAGGGGCCCACCCACAGGAGCCGGGGTCAGGGAAGGCTTCCTGGAGCCAGGGGAGGCCTGAGGCCAGAGCAGGAGGACAGTAGCCCTGGAGAAGGAGGGGAAGGCCTTCCAGGCAGAGAGAACAGCACATGCAAAGGCCCAGGGACAGGACCATGTGGAACAATGGGAGAGGTGTTCTGAGCAGCCAGGGTACAGGGTACAGGGTACATGGTGAGCACTGAGGCCCACGAGGCCTCCCCCTTGAGCATGGCCTACGAGGGGCTGGGACTTGTCCTCCGGGTCTTAGGGGTCATTGGAGGATTTGAAGCAATTCTGGTTCAAGGCTAAGACCAGACCTCCTCCATCTCTTACTGAGTTGCTCCTCTGTTAGAAGCACCCCACCCCCCTCCAGTTTTGTGTTCCAGACCTGATTCTCATGCCAATCAGGGTACTTTTCCACCCAGAGGGACTGAGAGTGGGAAGGACAGTGGGGAGCCAGGAATCCCCAGCAAAGAAGGTTTAGACACCCCAAAAGCCAGGGGTCTGGTAACGCCTGGCACACGTAGAAGGTCAGTCAGTGTCTGTAGGTGTTGGGAAGACACAGGAAGACCCCCTGCGCCCCCATACACCCCAGAACTTCCACCATGGCCCTCAGGCCCGGGACACTCAGAGATGTGTACAAAGCTGAGACTTGTGGGGCACCCACCACACGCTGGGCTCTGGATGGAGGGGCACCTAACACACGATCATGCTTCATCCACCCTCGTCCTGGGAGCTGCGCACCTCTGCAGGTCCCGATGGGTGCCTGAGGTGTCCCAGAGCCCGGATTCGAACCCAGCTCTGCCTGCCCCCAAGGCTCTGGGCTCTCAACCGCTGTGCTATGCCGTCACTGGTGGATCCTCATCCCCGCCAGGTGCAACCCTTCCCTGAAAGCAGGTGTGTGGTCCCGAGGAGGAAGGAAGGGGCTGCCCAAATCCTCTTTACCAGGCTGCTGTGTGCCAGCTGCCCTGAGTGTTGGCGGCCAGTGACTCACAGCCATCTCCCCCACCCCCTTACCCACGCTCCGCTCCAGCCCAGAGGGAATGACACCACCTCCTCCTGAGAACCTCCCCCTCAAAAAGCCGCGTGCACCCAAATCCCCATCTCGGGCTCTGTCTCTTGGGAACCTAACCTAAGATGAAGTTGTGTCTGATTTCCCCAACTGAGAATCTTCCCGTACACCCTAGGTCCTTCCAGAAAGAGTCTTGCCTCTTTGGCTCATCCAGAGGTTCCTCATCTGGCCCCTACTGACCTGCCTCCTCGCATCTGAAGTCCTGTGCTAGCCCATCACTCGGTAAGAAGGGGCAAGAACAGCTTCTTTGGGCGTTCTCTGTAGAGGCGAGATCTCCGGCAGCCTCTTGTGCATTGTAAGCATTTTTTGGGTGTTGATTTGGCTGGACATTCTGTAAGGTGTTTTCTTGGAGCTCTAGAAAACCCAGCTCCCAGGATTCTGAGCTGGAGGAGAAAGGAGCAATGGCACAGACAGGCTTTTCACATGAATGTGGAAAATCTGTGGAGGCCTAGAGTATAGCAAGTTCTCTGGGGCCACACCAACCTCAGGGTTGTTTGGGGCTGGGATGAGTAATGTTTGTCAGCCAGGATAACCTGCTTGAGAAATGAACCAGGGCTTCTTTTAGCCATTGAGTCATCACAAAAGAATGAGAGATATTTTCCCTCCCTCCAACCCTCTCAAGGACCAACTTTGCATTCTGAAGGGCTGTGTTTGTCTTGGGCCAGTGGAGAATCAACGGGCCTTGGTTTTTTTGAAGTCTAGTACATTAGTCAGGATTCATCTAGCTGCAAATAACAGAATCCCACTGAAATTAGCTTACATTGAAGCAAAATGTATTGTTTTGTGTCCCTGGAAAGTCAGGAGTGCAACAGCTTCAGGCACAGCTGGATCCAGGGGCTCAGGCAGGTTGTTGGGAATCTGTCTCTGTCTCTTGACTCTGCTTTCATTTGTGGGGGCTTAATTCTTAGGTGGGCTCTCACCATCTGCTGGCAAAGATGGTGCATCGTAGGCCAGGCTTCCATCTCACCAGCCTAGTGGAGATTTCCTCTTATTGAAGAGGAAATCATACATTTCCTCTTTGGCTCAGCTTAAGTCACATGCTCATTACTGAAGCAGTCACCATGGCCAGCCTTGGTCATGTGCACAACTCAGCTCCAAGAGCCTGGGGTGGGGCTAGGAAGGGAAGCTTTGGCAGCACAGGTAAGAGATATTGTCTACACCTGGGGCCATAGGGGGATGGAACCAGGCTATCTGGGAGAAGCTTGTGGGAACTATCTGGGGAAACAAGCTTTTGAGTGGCAAAAGCCTGCCCCCCTGGTAAGGGGGATCAGATCCCAATTTCATCAGACTTAGGAAAGTAATGAGATTTTTCTCACAAGTATTGGGTTGGTCAAAAAGTTCATTCGGGTTTTTCCATAACATCTTTTTTTTTTTTTTTTTTTTTTTTTTTCCACACACACACACTGTATTTTATATTTACAAGAGATAAATAGACTGACACCAAGCATTGTACATGGATGACCACAACAAAAGCAACAATGATTGCAATTACCAAACATGAAACACACTTATACTATGTCATAATATTGACATTCAGTCCAGTAATCCTCCACTGTAACAGCTCCTTTACTTTGCAGTGAAAATTGATTTGTATATTCTTTGCCTCTGAGTCCTTGTGGGATTTTTTTTTTTTTAATTCAGACAGAAAGTCACATAAATTATACTCATCCTCATCAGTTCACTCAGTCCCATGTAATTAATTTCTTTTTTTTTTTCATCTTGATCTTTTGTTAGCACTTTTATGAGTTCATCAGTTTTTCATTAGAGTTCTGAAAATGCTTATTCATTCAGTTCAGCAGTACAGTCAGTTACCAGAAACCTGTACTTGTCAGAGTCTTTTCCATGAATTTCTTGAAGATGAAACCCTTTTATAGGAACATATTTGCAAAATCATCAGAGTACACCCAGAACTGTCTGTAAATGACAAAAGACTTAAACATGACCATGGTTAAAGATTTGAAGAAAGTTCATAATAATGCAGTTGACAAGAAAATTAGTTATTTCTGAGATATACATTTTAAAGTAATAACTAGGATTATTACTTATAACATTATACCAGAACATATAAGATTTTTAGACGTTTCCTGTAATGTCTGAAACATTTATATTAACATATTTCCATACATATTTCCATACAAATACAAATATAAGATTTTTAGAAATTTCATGTAATGTCTGAAACATTTATATTAACATATTTCCATACATATTTCCATACAAATACAAATATAAGATTTTTAGAAATTTCATGTAATGTCTGAAACATTTATATTAACATATTTCCATACATATTTCCATACAAATACAAATATAAGATTTTTAGAAATTTCATGTAATGTCTGAAACATTTATATTAACATATTTCCATACAAATAACCCAATGAAAGTTTAGTATTAGTTGTTTTGTTTGTTTTTTTATACTGCAGGTTCTTATTAGGCATCAGTTTTATACACATCAGTGTATACATGTCAATCCCAATCGCCCAATTCAGCACACCACCATCCCCACCTCACCGCAGTTTTCCCCCCTTGGTGTCCATATGTCCATTCTCTACATCTGTGTCTCAACTTCTGCCCTGCAAACTGGCTCATCTGTACCATTTTTCTAGGTTCCACATACATGCATTAATATACGATATTTGTTATTCTCTTTCTGACTTACTTCACTCTGTATGACAGTCTCTAGATCCATCCACGTCTCAACAAATGACTCAATTTCGTTCCTTTTTATGGCTGAGTAATATTCCATTGTATATATGTACCACACCTTCTTTATCCATTCGTCTGTTGATGGGCATTTAGGTTGCTTCCATGACCTGGCTATTGTAAATAGTGCTGCAATGAACATTCGGGTGCATGTGTCTTTTTGAATTACGGTTTTCTCTGGGTATATGCCCAGTAGTGGGATTGCTGGGTCATATGGTAATTCTATTTTTAGTTTTTTAAGGCACCTCCATATTGTTCTCCATAGTGGCTGTATCAATTTACATTCCCACCAACAGTGCAAGAGGGTTCCCTTTTCTCCACACCCTCTCCAGCATTTGTTGTTTGTAGATTTTCTGATGATGCCCATTCTAACAGGAGTGAGGTGATACCTCATTGTAGTTTTTTTTTTTTTTTTTTTTTTTTTTTTTACAAGAGATAGATAGACTGACACCAAGCATTGTACATGGATGACCACAACAAAAGCAACAATGATTGCAATTACCAAACATGAAACACACTTATACTATGTCATAACATTGACATTCAGTCCAGTAATCCTCCACTGTAACAGCTCCTTTACTTTGCAGTGAAAATTGATTTGTATATTCTTTTCCTCTGAGTCCTTGTGGGATTTTTTTTTTTTAATTCAGACAGAAAGTCACAAAAATTATACTCATCCATATCAGTTCACTCAGTCCCATGTAATTAATTTCTTTTTTTTCATCTTGATCTTTTGTTAGCACTTTTATGAGTTCATCAGTTTTTCATTAGAGTTCTGAAAATGCTTATTCATTCAGTTCAGCAGTACAGTCAGTTACCAGAAACCTGTACTTGTCAGAGTCTTTTCCATGAATTTCTTGAAGATGAAACTCTTTTATAGGAACATATTTGCAAAATCATCAGAGTACACCCAGAACTGTCTGTAAATGACAAAAGACTTAAAAATGACCATGGTTAAAGATTTGATGAAAGTTCATAATAATGCAGTTGACAAGAAAATTAGTTATTTCTGAGATATACATTTTAAAGTAATAACTAGGATTATTACTTATAACATTATACCAGAACATATAAGATTTTTAGATGTTTCCTGTAATGTCTGAAACATTTATATTAACATATTTCCATACAAATACAAATATAAGATTTTTAGAAATTTCATGTAATGTCTGAAACATTTATATTAACATATTTCCATACATATTTCCATACAAATACAAATATAAGATTTTTAGAAATTTCATGTAATGTCTGAAACATTTATATTAACATATTTCCATACATATTTCCATACAAATACAAATATAAGATTTTTAGAAATTTCATGTAATGTCTGAAACATTTATATTAACATATTTCCATACATATTTCCATACAAATACAAATATAAGATTTTTAGAAATTTCATGTACTGTCTGAAACATTTATATTAACATATTTCCATACATATTTCCATACAAATACAAATATAAGATTTTTAGAAATTTCATGTAATGTCTGAAACATTTATATTAACATATTTCCATACAAATAACCCAATGAAAGTTTAGTATTAGTTGTTTTGTTTGTTTTTTTATACTGCAGGTTCTTATTAGGCATCAGTTTTATACACATCAGTGTATACATGTCAATCCCAATCGCCCAATTCAGCACATCACCATCCCCACCTCATCGCAGTTTTCCCCCCTTGGTGTCCATATGTCCATTCTCTACATCTGTGTCTCAACTTCTGCCCTGCAAACTGGCTCATCTGTACCATTTTTCTACATTCCACATACATGCATTAACATACGATATTTGTTTTTCTCTTTCTGACTTACTTCACTCTGTATGACAGTCTCTAGATCCATCCACTTCTCAACAAATGACTCAATTTCGTTCCTTTTTATGGCTGAATAATATTCCATCGTATATATGTACCACAACTTCTTTATCCATTTGTCTGTTGATGGGCATTTAGGTTGCTTCCATGACCTGGCTATTGTAAATAGTGCTGCAATGAACATTCGGGTGCACGTGTCTTTTTGAATTACGGTTTTCTCTGGGTATATGCCCAGTAGTGGGATTGCTGGGTCATATGGTAATTCTATTTTTAGTTTTTTAAGGCACCTCCATATTGTTCTCCATAGTGGCTGTATCAATTTACATTCCCACCAACAGTGCAAGAGGGTTCCCTTTTCTCCACACCCTCTCCAGCATTTGTTGTTTGTAGATTTTCTGATGATGCCCATTCTAACAGGAGTGAGGTGATACCTCATTGTAGTTTTTTTTTTTTTTTTTTTTTTTTTTTTACAAGAGATAGATAGACTGACACCAAGCATTGTACATGGATGACCACAACAAAAGCAACAATGATTGCAATTACCAAACATGAAACACACTTATACTATGTCATAACATTGACATTCAGTCCAGTAATCCTCCACTGTAACAGCTCCTTTACTTTGCAGTGAAAATTGATTTGTATATTCTTTTCCTCTGAGTCCTTGTGGGATTTTTTTTTTTTTAATTCAGACAGAAAGTCACAAAAATTATACTCATCCTCATCAGTTCACTCAGTCCCATGTAATTAATTTCTTTTTTTTCATCTTGATCTTTTGTTAGCACTTTTATGAGTTCATCAGTTTTTCATTAGAGTTCTGAAAATGCTTATTCATTCAGTTCAGCAGTACAGTCAGTTACCAGAAACCTGTACTTGTCAGAGTCTTTTCCATGAATTTCTTGAAGATGAAACTCTTTTATAGGAACATATTTGCAAAATCATCAGAGTACACCCAGAACTGTCTGTAAATGACAAAAGACTTAAAAATGACCATGGTTAAAGATTTGATGAAAGTTCATAATAATGCAGTTGACAAGAAAATTAGTTATTTCTGAGATATACATTTTAAAGTAATAACTAGGATTATTACTTATAACATTATACCAGAACATATAAGATTTTTAGATGTTTCCTGTAATGTCTGAAACATTTATATTAACATATTTCCATACAAATACAAATATAAGATTTTTAGAAATTTCATGTAATGTCTGAAACATTTATATTAACATATTTCCATACATATTTCCATACAAATACAAATATAAGATTTTTAGAAATTTCATGTAATGTCTGAAACATTTATATTAACATATTTCCATACATATTTCCATACAAATACAAATATAAGATTTTTAGAAATTTCATGTAATGTCTGAAACATTTATATTAACATATTTCCATACATATTTCCATACAAATACAAATATAAGATTTTTAGAAATTTCATGTACTGTCTGAAACATTTATATTAACATATTTCCATACATATTTCCATACAAATACAAATATAAGATTTTTAGAAATTTCATGTAATGTCTGAAACATTTATATTAACATATTTCCATACAAATAACCCAATGAAAGTTTAGTATTAGTTGTTTTGTTTGTTTTTTTATACTGCAGGTTCTTATTAGGCATCAGTTTTATACACATCAGTGTATACATGTCAATCCCAATCGCCCAATTCAGCACATCACCATCCCCACCTCATCGCAGTTTTCCCCCCTTGGTGTCCATATGTCCATTCTCTACATCTGTGTCTCAACTTCTGCCCTGCAAACTGGCTCATCTGTACCATTTTTCTACATTCCACATACATGCATTAACATACGATATTTGTTTTTCTCTTTCTGACTTACTTCACTCTGTATGACAGTCTCTAGATCCATCCACTTCTCAACAAATGACTCAATTTCGTTCCTTTTTATGGCTGAATAATATTCCATCGTATATATGTACCACAACTTCTTTATCCATTTGTCTGTTGATGGGCATTTAGGTTGCTTCTATGACCTGGCTATTGTAAATAGTGCTGCAATGAACATTCGGGTGCACGTGTCTTTTTGAATTACGGTTTTCTCTGGGTATATGCCCAGTAGTGGGATTGCTGGGTCATATGGTAATTCTATTTTTAGTTTTTTAAGGCACCTCCATATTGTTCTCCATAGTGGCTGTATCAATTTACATTCCCACCAACAGTGCAAGAGGGTTCCCTTTTCTCCACACCCTCTCCAGCATTTGTTGTTTGTAGATTTTCTGATGATGCCCATTCTAACAGGAGTGAGGTGATACCTCATTGTAGTTTTTTTTTTTTTTTTTTTTTTTTTTACAAGAGATAGATAGACTGACACCAAGCATTGTACATGGATGACCACAACAAAAGCAACAATGATTGCAATTACCAAACATGAAACACACTTATACTATGTCATAACATTGACATTCAGTCCAGTAATCCTCCACTGTAACAGCTCCTTTACTTTGCAGTGAAAATTGATTTGTATATTCTTTTCCTCTGAGTCCTTGTGGGATTTTTTTTTTTTTAATTCAGACAGAAAGTCACAAAAATTATACTCATCCTCATCAGTTCACTCAGTCCCATGTAATTAATTTCTTTTTTTTCATCTTGATCTTTTGTTAGCACTTTTATGAGTTCATCAGTTTTTCATTAGAGTTCTGAAAATGCTTATTCATTCAGTTCAGCAGTACAGTCAGTTACCAGAAACCTGTACTTGTCAGAGTCTTTTCCATGAATTTCTTGAAGATGAAACTCTTTTATAGGAACATATTTGCAAAATCATCAGAGTACACCCAGAACTGTCTGTAAATGACAAAAGACTTAAAAATGACCATGGTTAAAGATTTGATGAAAGTTCATAATAATGCAGTTGACAAGAAAATTAGTTATTTCTGAGATATACATTTTAAAGTAATAACTAGGATTATTACTTATAACATTATACCAGAACATATAAGATTTTTAGATGTTTCCTGTAATGTCTGAAACATTTATATTAACATATTTCCATACAAATACAAATATAAGATTTTTAGAAATTTCATGTAATGTCTGAAACATTTATATTAACATATTTCCATACATATTTCCATACAAATACAAATATAAGATTTTTAGAAATTTCATGTAATGTCTGAAACATTTATATTAACATATTTCCATACATATTTCCATACAAATACAAATATAAGATTTTTAGAAATTTCATGTAATGTCTGAAACATTTATATTAACATATTTCCATACATATTTCCATACAAATACAAATATAAGATTTTTAGAAATTTCATGTACTGTCTGAAACATTTATATTAACATATTTCCATACATATTTCCATACAAATACAAATATAAGATTTTTAGAAATTTCATGTAATGTCTGAAACATTTATATTAACATATTTCCATACAAATAACCCAATGAAAGTTTAGTATTAGTTGTTTTGTTTGTTTTTTTATACTGCAGGTTCTTATTAGGCATCAGTTTTATACACATCAGTGTATACATGTCAATCCCAATCGCCCAATTCAGCACATCACCATCCCCACCTCATCGCAGTTTTCCCCCCTTGGTGTCCATATGTCCATTCTCTACATCTGTGTCTCAACTTCTGCCCTGCAAACTGGCTCATCTGTACCATTTTTCTACATTCCACATACATGCATTAACATACGATATTTGTTTTTCTCTTTCTGACTTACTTCACTCTGTATGACAGTCTCTAGATCCATCCACTTCTCAACAAATGACTCAATTTCGTTCCTTTTTATGGCTGAATAATATTCCATCGTATATATGTACCACAACTTCTTTATCCATTTGTCTGTTGATGGGCATTTAGGTTGCTTCCATGACCTGGCTATTGTAAATAGTGCTGCAATGAACATTCGGGTGCACGTGTCTTTTTGAATTACGGTTTTCTCTGGGTATATGCCCAGTAGTGGGATTGCTGGGTCATATGGTAATTCTATTTTTAGTTTTTTAAGGCACCTCCATATTGTTCTCCATAGTGGCTGTATCAATTTACATTCCCACCAACAGTGCAAGAGGGTTCCCTTTTCTCCACACCCTCTCCAGCATTTGTTGTTTGTAGATTTTCTGATGATGCCCATTCTAACAGGAGTGAGGTGATACCTCATTGTAGTTTTTTTTTTTTTTTTTTTTTTTTTTTTTACAAGAGATAGATAGACTGACACCAAGCATTGTACATGGATGACCACAACAAAAGCAACAATGATTGCAATTACCAAACATGAAACACACTTATACTATGTCATAACATTGACATTCAGTCCAGTAATCCTCCACTGTAACAGCTCCTTTACTTTGCAGTGAAAATTGATTTGTATATTCTTTTCCTCTGAGTCCTTGTGGGATTTTTTTTTTTTTAATTCAGACAGAAAGTCACAAAAATTATACTCATCCTCATCAGTTCACTCAGTCCCATGTAATTAATTTCTTTTTTTTCATCTTGATCTTTTGTTAGCACTTTTATGAGTTCATCAGTTTTTCATTAGAGTTCTGAAAATGCTTATTCATTCAGTTCAGCAGTACAGTCAGTTACCAGAAACCTGTACTTGTCAGAGTCTTTTCCATGAATTTCTTGAAGATGAAACTCTTTTATAGGAACATATTTGCAAAATCATCAGAGTACACCCAGAACTGTCTGTAAATGACAAAAGACTTAAAAATGACCATGGTTAAAGATTTGATGAAAGTTCATAATAATGCAGTTGACAAGAAAATTAGTTATTTCTGAGATATACATTTTAAAGTAATAACTAGGATTATTACTTATAACATTATACCAGAACATATAAGATTTTTAGATGTTTCCTGTAATGTCTGAAACATTTATATTAACATATTTCCATACAAATACAAATATAAGATTTTTAGAAATTTCATGTAATGTCTGAAACATTTATATTAACATATTTCCATACATATTTCCATACAAATACAAATATAAGATTTTTAGAAATTTCATGTAATGTCTGAAACATTTATATTAACATATTTCCATACATATTTCCATACAAATACAAATATAAGATTTTTAGAAATTTCATGTAATGTCTGAAACATTTATATTAACATATTTCCATACATATTTCCATACAAATACAAATATAAGATTTTTAGAAATTTCATGTACTGTCTGAAACATTTATATTAACATATTTCCATACATATTTCCATACAAATACAAATATAAGATTTTTAGAAATTTCATGTAATGTCTGAAACATTTATATTAACATATTTCCATACAAATAACCCAATGAAAGTTTAGTATTAGTTGTTTTGTTTGATTTTTTATACTGCAGGTTCTTATTAGGCATCAGTTTTATACACATCAGTGTATACATGTCAATCCCAATCGCCCAATTCAGCACATCACCATCCCCACCTCATCGCAGTTTTCCCCCCTTGGTGTCCATATGTCCATTCTCTACATCTGTGTCTCAACTTCTGCCCTGCAAACTGGCTCATCTGTACCATTTTTCTACATTCCACATACATGCATTAACATACGATATTTGTTTTTCTCTTTCTGACTTACTTCACTCTGTATGACAGTCTCTAGATCCATCCACTTCTCAACAAATGACTCAATTTCGTTCCTTTTTATGGCTGAATAATATTCCATCGTATATATGTACCACAACTTCTTTATCCATTTGTCTGTTGATGGGCATTTAGGTTGCTTCCATGACCTGGCTATTGTAAATAGTGCTGCAATGAACATTCGGGTGCACGTGTCTTTTTGAATTACGGTTTTCTCTGGGTATATGCCCAGTAGTGGGATTGCTGGGTCATATGGTAATTCTATTTTTAGTTTTTTAAGGCACCTCCATATTGTTCTCCATAGTGGCTGTATCAATTTACATTCCCACCAACAGTGCAAGAGGGTTCCCTTTTCTCCACACCCTCTCCAGCATTTGTTGTTTGTAGATTTTCTGATGATGCCCATTCTAACAGGAGTGAGGTGATACCTCATTGTAGTTTTTTTTTTTTTTTTTTTTTTTTTTTTTACAAGAGATAGATAGACTGACACCAAGCATTGTACATGGATGACCACAACAAAAGCAACAATGATTGCAATTACCAAACATGAAACACACTTATACTATGTCATAACATTGACATTCAGTCCAGTAATCCTCCACTGTAACAGCTCCTTTACTTTGCAGTGAAAATTGATTTGTATATTCTTTTCCTCTGAGTCCTTGTGGGATTTTTTTTTTTTTAATTCAGACAGAAAGTCACAAAAATTATACTCATCCTCATCAGTTCACTCAGTCCCATGTAATTAATTTCTTTTTTTTCATCTTGATCTTTTGTTAGCACTTTTATGAGTTCATCAGTTTTTCATTAGAGTTCTGAAAATGCTTATTCATTCAGTTCAGCAGTACAGTCAGTTACCAGAAACCTGTACTTGTCAGAGTCTTTTCCATGAATTTCTTGAAGATGAAACTCTTTTATAGGAACATATTTGCAAAATCATCAGAGTACACCCAGAACTGTCTGTAAATGACAAAAGACTTAAAAATGACCATGGTTAAAGATTTGATGAAAGTTCATAATAATGCAGTTGACAAGAAAATTAGTTATTTCTGAGATATACATTTTAAAGTAATAACTAGGATTATTACTTATAACATTATACCAGAACATATAAGATTTTTAGATGTTTCCTGTAATGTCTGAAACATTTATATTAACATATTTCCATACAAATACAAATATAAGATTTTTAGAAATTTCATGTAATGTCTGAAACATTTATATTAACATATTTCCATACATATTTCCATACAAATACAAATATAAGATTTTTAGAAATTTCATGTAATGTCTGAAACATTTATATTAACATATTTCCATACATATTTCCATACAAATACAAATATAAGATTTTTAGAAATTTCATGTAATGTCTGAAACATTTATATTAACATATTTCCATACATATTTCCATACAAATACAAATATAAGATTTTTAGAAATTTCATGTACTGTCTGAAACATTTATATTAACATATTTCCATACATATTTCCATACAAATACAAATATAAGATTTTTAGAAATTTCATGTAATGTCTGAAACATTTATATTAACATATTTCCATACAAATAACCCAATGAAAGTTTAGTATTAGTTGTTTTGTTTGTTTTTTTATACTGCAGGTTCTTATTAGGCATCAGTTTTATACACATCAGTGTATACATGTCAATCCCAATCGCCCAATTCAGCACATCACCATCCCCACCTCATCGCAGTTTTCCCCCCTTGGTGTCCATATGTCCATTCTCTACATCTGTGTCTCAACTTCTGCCCTGCAAACTGGCTCATCTGTACCATTTTTCTACATTCCACATACATGCATTAACATACGATATTTGTTTTTCTCTTTCTGACTTACTTCACTCTGTATGACAGTCTCTAGATCCATCCACTTCTCAACAAATGACTCAATTTCGTTCCTTTTTATGGCTGAATAATATTCCATCGTATATATGTACCACAACTTCTTTATCCATTTGTCTGTTGATGGGCATTTAGGTTGCTTCCATGACCTGGCTATTGTAAATAGTGCTGCAATGAACATTCGGGTGCACGTGTCTTTTTGAATTACGGTTTTCTCTGGGTATATGCCCAGTAGTGGGATTGCTGGGTCATATGGTAATTCTATTTTTAGTTTTTTAAGGCACCTCCATATTGTTCTCCATAGTGGCTGTATCAATTTACATTCCCACCAACAGTGCAAGAGGGTTCCCTTTTCTCCACACCCTCTCCAGCATTTGTTGTTTGTAGATTTTCTGATGATGCCCATTCTAACAGGAGTGAGGTGATACCTCATTGTAGTTTTTTTTTTTTTTTTTTTTTTTTTTTTTACAAGAGATAGATAGACTGACACCAAGCATTGTACATGGATGACCACAACAAAAGCAACAATGATTGCAATTACCAAACATGAAACACACTTATACTATGTCATAACATTGACATTCAGTCCAGTAATCCTCCACTGTAACAGCTCCTTTACTTTGCAGTGAAAATTGATTTGTATATTCTTTTCCTCTGAGTCCTTGTGGGATTTTTTTTTTTTTAATTCAGACAGAAAGTCACAAAAATTATACTCATCCTCATCAGTTCACTCAGTCCCATGTAATTAATTTCTTTTTTTTCATCTTGATCTTTTGTTAGCACTTTTATGAGTTCATCAGTTTTTCATTAGAGTTCTGAAAATGCTTATTCATTCAGTTCAGCAGTACAGTCAGTTACCAGAAACCTGTACTTGTCAGAGTCTTTTCCATGAATTTCTTGAAGATGAAACTCTTTTATAGGAACATATTTGCAAAATCATCAGAGTACACCCAGAACTGTCTGTAAATGACAAAAGACTTAAAAATGACCATGGTTAAAGATTTGATGAAAGTTCATAATAATGCAGTTGACAAGAAAATTAGTTATTTCTGAGATATACATTTTAAAGTAATAACTAGGATTATTACTTATAACATTATACCAGAACATATAAGATTTTTAGATGTTTCCTGTAATGTCTGAAACATTTATATTAACATATTTCCATACAAATACAAATATAAGATTTTTAGAAATTTCATGTAATGTCTGAAACATTTATATTAACATATTTCCATACATATTTCCATACAAATACAAATATAAGATTTTTAGAAATTTCATGTAATGTCTGAAACATTTATATTAACATATTTCCATACATATTTCCATACAAATACAAATATAAGATTTTTAGAAATTTCATGTAATGTCTGAAACATTTATATTAACATATTTCCATACATATTTCCATACAAATACAAATATAAGATTTTTAGAAATTTCATGTACTGTCTGAAACATTTATATTAACATATTTCCATACATATTTCCATACAAATACAAATATAAGATTTTTAGAAATTTCATGTAATGTCTGAAACATTTATATTAACATATTTCCATACAAATAACCCAATGAAAGTTTAGTATTAGTTGTTTTGTTTGTTTTTTTATACTGCAGGTTCTTATTAGGCATCAGTTTTATACACATCAGTGTATACATGTCAATCCCAATCGCCCAATTCAGCACATCACCATCCCCACCTCATCGCAGTTTTCCCCCCTTGGTGTCCATATGTCCATTCTCTACATCTGTGTCTCAACTTCTGCCCTGCAAACTGGCTCATCTGTACCATTTTTCTACATTCCACATACATGCATTAACATACGATATTTGTTTTTCTCTTTCTGACTTACTTCACTCTGTATGACAGTCTCTAGATCCATCCACTTCTCAACAAATGACTCAATTTCGTTCCTTTTTATGGCTGAATAATATTCCATCGTATATATGTACCACAACTTCTTTATCCATTTGTCTGTTGATGGGCATTTAGGTTGCTTCCATGACCTGGCTATTGTAAATAGTGCTGCAATGAACATTCGGGTGCACGTGTCTTTTTGAATTACGGTTTTCTCTGGGTATATGCCCAGTAGTGGGATTGCTGGGTCATATGGTAATTCTATTTTTAGTTTTTTAAGGCACCTCCATATTGTTCTCCATAGTGGCTGTATCAATTTACATTCCCACCAACAGTGCAAGAGGGTTCCCTTTTCTCCACACCCTCTCCAGCATTTGTTGTTTGTAGATTTTCTGATGATGCCCATTCTAACAGGAGTGAGGTGATACCTCATTGTAGTTTTGATTTGCATTTCTCTAATAATTAGTGATGTTGAGCATCTTTTCATGTGCTTCGTGGCCGTCTGTATGTCTTCTTTGGAGAAATGTCTATTTAGGTCTTCTGCCCATTTTTGGATTGGGGTGTTTGTTTCTTTGATATTGAGCTGAATGAGCTGTTTATATATTTTGGAGATTAATCCTTTGTCCGTTGATTCATTTGCAAATATTTTCTCCCATTCTGAGGGTTGTCTTTTCGTCTTGTTTATGGTTTCCTTTGCTGTGCAAAAGCTTTGAAGTTTCATTAGGTCCCACTTGTTTATTTTTGTTTTTATTTCCATTACTCTAGGAGGTGGATCGAAAAAGATCTTGCTGTGATTTATGTCAAAGAGTGTTCTTCCTATGTTTTCCTCTAAGAGTTTTATAGTGTCCAGTCTTATATTTAGGTCTCTAATCCATTTTGAGTTTATTTTTGTGTATGGTGTTAGGGAGTATTCTAATTTCATTCTTTTACATGTGGCTGTCCAGTTTTCCCAGCACCACTTATTAAAGAGACTGTCTTTTCTCCATTGTATATCTTTGCCTCCTTTGTCATAGATTAGTTGACCATAGGTGCGTGGGTTAATCTCTGGGCTTTCTATCTTGTTCCATTGATCTATGTTTCTGTTTTTGTGCCAGTACCATATTGTCTTGATTACTGTAGCTTTGTAGTATAGTCTGAAGTCAGGGAGTCTGATTCCTCCAGCTCCATTTTTTTGCCTCAAGACTGCTTTGGCTATTCGGGGTCTTTTGTGTCTCCATACAAATTTTAAGATGATTTGTTCTAGCTCCGTAAAAAATGCCATTGGTAATTTGATAGGGATTGCATTGAATCTGTAGATTGCTTTGGGTAGTATACTCATTTTCACAATGTTGATTCTTCCAATCCAAGAACATGGTATATCTCTCCATCTGTTGGTATCATCTTTAATTTCTTTCATCAGTGTCTTATAGTTTTCTGCATACAGGTCTTTTGTCTCCCTAGGTAGGTTTATTCCTAGGTATTTTATTCTTTTTGTTGCAATGGTAAATGGGAGTGTTTCCATAATTTCTCTTTCAGATTTTTCATCATTAGTGTATAGGAATGCAAGAGATTTCTGTGCATTAATTTTGTAACCTGCAACTTTACCATATTCATTAATTAGCTCTAGCAGTTTTCTGGTGGCAGTTTTAGGATTCTCTATGTATAGTATCATGTCATCCGCAAACAGTGACAGTTTTACTTCTTCTTTTCCAATTTGTATTCCTTTTATTTCTTTTTCTTCTCTGATTGCCGTGGCTAGGACTTCCAGAACTATGTTGAATAATAGTGGTGAGAGTGGACATCCTTGTCTCGTTCCTGATCTTAGAGGAAATGCTTTCAGTTTTTCACCATTGAGAATGATGTTTGCTGTGGGTTTGTCATATATGGCCTTTATTATGTTGAGGTAGGTTCCCTCTATGCCCACTTTCTGGAGAGTTTTTATCATAAATGGGTGTTGAATTTTGTCAAAAGCTTTTTCTGCATCTATTGAGATGATCATATGGTTTTTATTCTTCAATTTGTTAATATGGTGTATCACATTGATTGATTTGCGTATATTGAAGAATCCTTGCATCCCTGGGATAAATCCCACTTGATCGTGGTGTATGATCCTTTTAATGTGTTGTTGGATTCTGTTTGCTAGTATTTTGTTGAGGATTTTTGCATCTATATTCATCAGTGATATTGGTCTGTAATTTTCTTTTTTTGTAGTGTCTTTGTCTGGTTTTGGTATCACGGTGATGGTGGCCTCATAGAATGAGTTTGGGAGAGTTCCTTCCTCTGCAATTTTTTGGAAGAGTTTGAGAAGGATGGGTGTTAGCTCTTCTCTAAATGTTTGATAGAATTCACCTGTGAAGCCATCTGGTCCTGGACTTTTGTTTGTTGGAAGATTTTTAATCACAGTTTCAATTTCATTACTTGTGATTGGTCTGTTGATATTTTCTGTTTCTTCCTGGTTCAGTCTTGGAAGGTTATACCTTTCTAAGAATTTGTCCATTTCTTCCAGGTTGTCCATTTTATTGGCATAAAGTTGCTTGTAGTAGTCTCTTAGGATGTTTTGTATTTCTGCGGTGTCTGTTGTAACTTCTCCTTTTTCATTTCTGATTTTATTGATTTGAGTCCTCTCCCTCTTTTTCTTGATGAGTCTGGCTAATGGCTTATCAATTTTGTTTATCTTCTCAAAGAACCAACTTTTAGTTTTATTGATCTTTGCTATTGTTTTCTTTGTTTCTATTTCATTTATTTCTGCTCTGATCTTTATGATTTCTTTCCTTCTGCTAACTTTGGGTTTTGTTTGTTCTTCTTTCTCTAGTTTCTTTAGGTGTAAAGTTAGATTGTTTACTTGAGATTTTTCTTGTTTCTTTAGGTAGGCTTGTATAGCTATAAACTTCCCTCTTAGAACCGCTTTTGCTGCATCCCATAGGTTTTGGGTCGTCGTGTTTTCATTGTCATTTGTCTCTAGGTATTTTTTTATTTCCTGTTTGATTTCTTCAGTGATCTCTTGGTTATTTAGTAACGTATTGTTTAGCCTCCATGTGTTTGTCTTTTTTACGTTTTTTTCCCTGTAATTCATTTCTAATCTCATAGCGTTGTGGTCAGAAAAGATGCTTGATATGATTTCAATTTTCTTAAATTTACTGAGGCTTGATTTGTGACCCAAGATGTGATCTATCCTGGAGAATGTTCCGTGTGCACTTGAGAAGAACGTGTAATCTGCCGTTTTTGGATGGAATGTCCTATATATATCAGTTAAATCTATCTGGTCTATTGTGTCATTTAAAGCTTCTGTTTCCTTATTTATTTTCATTTTGGATGATCTGTCCATTGGTGTAAGTGAGGTGTTAAAGTCCCCCACTATTATTGTGTTACTGTCGATTTCCTCTTTTATAGCTGTTAGCAGTTGCCTTATGTATTGAGGTGCTCCTATGTTGGGTGCATATATATTTATAATTGTTATATCTTCTTCTTGGATTGATCCCTGGATCATTATGTAGTGTCCTTCCTTGTCTCTTGTAACATTCTTTATTTTAAAGTCTATTTTATCTGATATGAGTATAGCTACTCCAGCTTTCTTTTGATTTCCATTTGCATGGAATATCTTTTTCCATCCCCTCACTTTCAGTCTGTATGTGTCCCTAGGTCTGAAGTGGGTCTCTTGTAGACAGCATATATATGGGTCTTGTTTTTGTATCCATTCAGCCAGTCTATGTCTTTTGGTTGGGGCATTTAATCCATTCACGTTTAAGGTAATTATCGATATGTATGTTCCTATGACCATTTTCTTAATTGTTTTGGGTTTGTTTTTGTAGGTCCTTTTCTTCTCTTGTGTTTCCCACTTAGAGAAGTTCCTTTAGCATTTGTTGTAGAGCTGGTTTGGTGGTGCTGAATTCTCTTAGCTTTTGCTTGTCTGTAAAGCTTTTGATTTCTCCATCAAATCTAAATGAGATCCTTGCTGGGTAGAGTAATCTTGGTTGTAGGTTCTTCCCTTTCATCACTTTAAGTATTTCATGCCACTCCCTTCTGGCTTGCAGAGTTTCTGCTGAGAAATCAGCTGTTAACCTTATGGGGGTTCCCTTGTATGTTATTTGTCGTTTTTCCCTTGCTGCTTTCAATAATTTTTCTTTGTCTTTAATTTTTGCCACTTTGATTACTATGTGTCTCGGCGTGTTTCTCCTTGGGTTTATTCTGTATGGGACTCTCTGTGCTTCCTGGACTTGGGTGGCTATTTCCTTTCCCATGTTAGGGAAGTTTTCGATTATAATCTCTTCAAATATTTTCTCTGGTCCTTTCTCTCTCTCTTCTCCTTCTGGGACCCCTATAATGCGAATGTTGTTGCGTTTAATGTTGTCCCAGAGGTCTCTTAGGCTGTCTTCATTTCTTTTTATTCTTTTTTCTTTAGTCTGTTCCGCAGCAGTGAATTCCACCATTCTGTCTTCCAGGTCACTTATCCGTTCTTCTGCCTCAGTTATTCTGCTATTGATTCCTTCTAGTGTAGTTTTCATTTCAGTTATTGTATTGGTCATCTCTGTTTGTTTGTTCTTTAATTCTTCTAGGTCTTTGTTAATCATTTCTTGCATCTTCTCAATCTTTGCCTCCATTCTTATTCCGAGGTCCTGGATCATCTTCACTATCATTATTCTGAATTCTTTTTCTGGAAGGTTGCCTATCTCCACTTCATTTAGTTGTTTTTCTGGGGTTTTTTCTTGTTCCTTCATCTGGTACATAGCCCTCTGCCTTTTCATCTTCTCTGTCTTTCTGTAACTGTGGTTTTTGGTCCACAGGCTGCAGGATTGTAGTTTTTCTTGCTTCTGTTGTCTGCCCTCTGGTGGTTGAGGCTATCTAAGAGGCTTGATGGGAGGCTCTGGTGGTGGGTAGAGCTGACTGTTGCTGTGGCGGTCAGAGCTCAGTAAAACCTTAATCCACTTGACTGTTGATGGGTGGGGCTGGGTTCCCTCCCTGTTGCTGTGGCGATCAGAGCCCAGTAAAACCTTAATCCACTTGACTGTTGATGGGTGGGGCTGGGTTCCCTCCCTGTTGGTTGTTTTGCCTGAGGCAACCCAACACTGGAGCCTACCCGTGCTCTTTGGTGGGGTTAATGGCAGACTCTGGGAGGGCTCACGCCAGGGAGAACTTCCCAGGACCTCTGCTGCCAGTGTCCTTATCCCCACGGTGAAACAGAGCCACCACTTGCCTCTGCAGGAGACCCCCCAACACCAGCAGGTACGTCTGGTTCAGTCTCCCCCAGGGTCACTGCTCCTTCCCCTGGGTCCCGATGCACACATTACTTTGTGTGTGCCCTCCAAGAGTGGGGTCTCTGTTTCCCCCAGTCCTGTCACAGTCCTGCAATCAATTCCCACTAGACTTCAAAGTCTGATTCTCTAGGAATTCCTCCTCCCTTTGCCGGACCCCCAGGTTGGGAAGCCTGAGGTGGGGCTCAGAACCTTCACTCCAGTGGGTGGACTTCTGTGGTATAAGTGTTCGCCAGTCTGTGAGTCACCCACCCAGCAGTTATGGGATTTGATTTTACTCTGATTGCGCCCCTCCTACCGTCTCACTGTGGCTTCTCCTCTGTCCTTGGACGTGGGGTGTCCTCCTTGGTGAAGTCCAGGGTCTTCCTGTCAATGATTGTCCAGCAGCCAGTTGTGATTCTGGTGCTCTCGCAAGAGGGAGTGAGAGCACGTCCTTCTACTCCGCCATCTTGGTTAATCTCCCATAACATCTTAACATCTTTTGGGCAACCCAGTATTGTGGAACTGACTCACACCATTTGGAGGAGTAAGTCCTAAATTCTGGGACTTTCCTTAATCAGCCTAACCATAGTGATTGGTCAAAGGATGGGCACATGACCCAAGCTGGACCAGTGAAATTCAGTCATGGGACTTTTGCTAAAACTCTTGGGAAAGAGGTATTCTCTTTCCACCAGGGTCGCTTGGTGACTGGAATCTTGGAACTGCTGGGTACCATCTTTGCAACCATAAGAGAAGGGCCTGACTGAGAATGAAACAGTCACAGAGGAGAGCAGAGAAGAGATGGAGAGATTCCCATGACAGCATTTGAGCTCCTGGATCCAGACATGTCTGAGGTCCTTACCATGAACTTTTCAAACATGTAAATTCCCTTTGCTGTGGGTTTCTGTCCCTTGCAACCAAAAGATACCTTAATCATACAATGCTATACAGCTGTTTGGGTCATGATGAGGATTGCATGAGTTAAAGATATATGAAAATATGTGGCTCATAGGGAGCCCGTTAAAGGTCCACTTTCAGGAATTTCTCTTCTCCTCCCCCTGACGGAATATAGTTCCAACTGAAAATCTACTGAACGTATTAAACAATTTAGAAGAGGCACAGAAGGGTTTGGCTGGTTGTAGAACAATAAACACACAGAACCCAAATTTTACATCACCCGCCTGTACTCGACACCCTGTATTCTTAATTTAAATCCTGAGAAGGCAGCAGAAAAGCGATGGCTTTAAATAACCATGTGAAATAGGGCAAAAACAATCTCGAGAGACACCCATTTTGTTTTCTCTGCAAGAGGAAGGAAGGGGGCATTGTAGGGAGATGGAAATCTGTAAAGACAGCCTCCCCATCTGCACAGAATTAAAAAGGAGTTCACAGGCGTGGGGTCTAGAAGTGGCTCTCTCATGACTGCCCCCTCGGGGCACTCCAGCCGCCCCGAGTTTGTTTTTCCTGGGCCTGAGCTTAGATGTCAGGCAGGCGGAGGGGTCCTGGGATTTCTCCCCAGCCTGGCGAGCCTGGGGAGGCTGCAGGCAGCTCAGGGTCTGCGTGTTTAGAAAAGCATTCGGACTGATTGTTTACTCTGGGTCTACTCCCGGCCCACGGGCGGCCACGCAGGGCTTTCCAGATGCTTCCAGCTGGGGTCTCGTAAACAGGCCGTACTGCCCGGCCCACCGCGGGCCTCCCCCGCCTGTCCCCACCCAGGCCGCCTGATCGGGTTGCCAAAAAGCCCCTCTGACCAAGTCCCCGCTTACAGTTTTCTGTGTCTCCTCCACCCGCCACCAACAGCCCTGACCTGGCAGGTCGAGGGCCAGGGCCGGCTCACAGACATGTTTTGTTTTGTTCTGTTTTATTTTGTTCTGTATTGTTTAATTTGAGTTGGCAATGAAGGTTTCATAGGAAAGGTTTCATAGGAAAGTCTGGATTTTGGTTTCTCTTTGAAAAACATTGGAAGGTCTTGCAATACAGGGCCTGCCTTCCCATCCAGCAAACACTGGCTGCAGCTATAAGGAACAGTTGGTCCCTTACTCAGTCCCTTGCCTAAATTTCAGTTGCCCCAGAAGCAGGCTCTGAGGCCAGGATCTTAGTGCAAGTAGTTGATTAGGGAGGGGATCCCAGGAAGAGCTGGTGGGAGACGGGGAGAGAGGCGGGGAAGGAAGGAGCTAGCGCAGGGTGCTGGGTGTGGGCGAGCAGTCACTGCTGTGGGCAGCTGGGGTGCAATCCCACTGGGGACATCTGGGGACGTCTGCCGCCCGAGGGGCCAGGGAACTGGGGTGTCTCCTGCCAGCACCTGTCTGTTCTTGGTAGAAGCCTGCATCCGGGGTATTAGCTCCCTGGCACTGCCAGTCGGCCCAAGAGAAAAACCTCAGGTAGAAAGTCACAGACGGAGAAGCATCATAGGCGCTGATGACAGTGCCTGCTGCACCCTTTAGACGGCCCTGCCTTCCAGTTTGCCCCACTCCCTCTGTTCCCTGTTGTCTGTCTCCCAGACAGGAGGCTGAGTGTTGGTTCCTTACGTCTTCATACTTGTGCTGCTGATTTTCTTACAGAAGAGAAACGTCCCTCTGCCCATATCACCTTCAAAAGTGGGAGAGTGAAATATAGCTAAGAATGCCCCGTGCTTATAATTACACTCTGCTCACTTCTCCTATTTCTGTTGCTGGCCTGGCCGCTGAAGGGGGCTGCGTTGGCAGCCTCTCACCCACAGAGCAAAGCACCTGTCATTCACGTGACGTGCAGGGCCCTTGGGGTGCTGGCTTTCACCTGGTAGCTCCCTTGGAGCTTCTTCCTCTGAGCCCAGGGTGGTGACCGGCTCTCAGCCCTGGGCAGCCCCCCAGAAATACTCCATCCATCCGGAAGCAAGGGCATCACCCGTGTCTACTACCAGCAACAGTCATCTTGCTCTCAGCCCATCCACGCAACAAAGCCCAGAGGAATCCCTCAAACACACCTTCTGAGTCTCCCACTCCAACTGGGTGTCCAGCAATTCAATTCTGACACTAACTAGAATTAGACCTCACAGGTTAAGGACTCAGTCCCACAAGACGCCCCCCATTTCAGACGCCAGCCACAAATGGGATCCCCAGGCTACCTGTACTTCTGCCCGGCTGACTATAGATTTGAGGGTTGCCACAACATCCCTCATTCAGGTTTGATTATTTGCTAGAAGGACTTAAAGAACTCAGGAAAGAGCTATCCTTACTATTACATATTACAGTTCACTATAAGGAGACAGATGAATGGCCAGAGGAAGAGGGAAATAGGGTCTGAAGGGTCCCAAGCACAGGGGCCTCTGTCCACTTGGAGTTGGGAGGGTGTGCCACCCTCCCGGCACATGGATGTGTTTACCAACCCGGAAGCCCCCTGAACCCCATTATTTAGGGGTTTTTATTGAGGTTTGATTACACAGGCACAAGTGATTAAATCATTGGCCATTGGTGATTGATCTCAATCTCCAGCCTCTTTTCTCAGGAGATGGGGCTGAAAGTCCCCACCCTGTAATCACTTGGCCGGTTTTTCTGGCTACCAGCCCCCCTCCTGAAGCTTTCTAGCCCCGACCCCTGGAGTTCTCATTAGCATACAAAAGACATTCTTATCACTGAGGAAATTCCAAGGATTTTAGGGGCTTTGTGCCAGGAATGGGGCAAAGACCAAACAGATATATATTTTTAAAATTATATCATACACGCCCACACACAGGCACACACGCACGCACACACATCTCTCCTTTTCCACTGAGTTGCTGCCCAGGCCATTCAGACCCCAGGGCAGAATGGGGCTCCCAGAGTTGCTTTTCTTCCTGGGGTCCCTGTTTTTTCCTTCCTTCTCCCAGCATATATGTTTACTGAGCATGCACTTTGTGACAGGGCTGAGTCGGGTGCTGGAGAAAATGCTGGGGGTGAAGCGCACAGACCTGGCTCTGGCGCGCGGGGGTTGCCTGGCCCCAACCGGTAGCACTCCACGAGGTCCTGGAAGCCGGGCATCCACTGGCATGAAGTAGCCACTTAAGTCCCTGCTGTGTGACTAGAATAGGGAAATCCATAGGGACTGAAAGCAGATTAGTGGTGGCTGGGGACTGGGGAGAGAGGGGAGTGACTGCTAATTGGTTGTTGACTTTAAAAATGAGACAGCTAGTTATTTTTACCAGCAAATGGGTTTATTGGGGAATAGAGAATTGCAATTCGTGACAAGTGTGTTATAGCAAAAAATATAGGCAAGTCCAGAGAAAGCAGAAGAACATTCTTTCATAGAGGAGAAGGGGGAGTTGGGCAGGGCTGTTATAAACAAAGAGCCCATTGGAGGAAGCTGGGAGTTCGAAGTGTAGTGGCTTTTCTCTGGCTGAATTGTTACGGTCTCTCATTGGCTGGGCTGTTGCCGGGCAAGGAGAAAAATCTTCCTTCCTCCTGCTGGGGTAGTAAAGTAGTAACTCTCTTCCTGTTTGGAGTCTACAGACAGCAACATGTGATAGGGCTTGAGAGCTCCCCCTTCCTGCCTTCCTGACTCCAACTTAAATGAGGTTTCATTTGGTCCTCAGGGTACTTGGAGTGATGGAAATGTTCTAGAACTAGGTAGTAGTGATGCTTGCACAACATTGTGAATGTACTGAATGCCAGCAAATTGCCAGGGCCCACCTGTATAATCCAGGATGATCTCACCTCGAGAGTCGTTTTTTTTTTTTTTTAATGATTTTTTTTTCTTTTTTTGGCTGTGCTGCACTGCTTGCGGGATCTCAGTTCCCTGACCAGGATTGAACCTGTGTCCTCGGCAGTGAAAGCGCCAAGTCCTAACCACTGGACCACCGTGGAATTCCCTCAAGAGTCTTAATTACATCTGCAAAGATCCTTTTTCCAAATAGAATCACATTCACGGGTTCTGGGTAGACATATCTTTGGGGGAAGGGTCTCCATTCCACCCTTACACTCTCCCCATCTCTGGGAGGGAGGACTGGCCAGAGCAGACAAGACCCCAGAGACTCCATGAGCAAATCACACACGGAAGTTACATTGGGGGGGGTGCTTTGCAGCGAAAGGTTTACTTTCCAGTGGCTCCTCTGAAGAAGCCAGAAGGCTTGCCTCTTTCTGGGGCCTTGCTGTCTAACGAGGGAGTCACCAACCCCAGGTGGCTGCTGAAACTTGAGATGTGGCTGGTCTGCATTGAGCTGTGGTGCAGTGTCCAACACACACCAGATTCCAAAGACTTTGCATGGAAAAAAGAATGTAAAATATTATATCTCATTCATAACTTCTTATATCAATTATGTGTTGAAATAATAACACTTTGGTTAGGCTGGGTTAAAAAATATATCATTCAAATTAAGTTCACTCATTTATTTTTATTGCTTTTTTTTTCCTTTTGGCCTCGCTGCACGGCTTGTGGAATCTGAGTTCCCCGACCAGGGATTGAACCCAGGCCCCCGCAATGAAAGCACCGAGTCCTAACCACTGGACCACCAGGGAATTCCCATATTTTTATTGTTTTAAATTGCAGTAAAATTCATACAACATAAAATCAACCATTTTAAAGTAAACAATTTACTGGCATTCAGTACATTCACAATGTTGTGCAAGCATCACCACTACCTAGTTCTAGAACATTTCCATCACCCCAAGTACCCTGAGGACCAAATGAAACCTCATTTAAGTTGGAGTCAGGAAAGCAGGAAGGGGGAGCTCTCAAGCCCTATCACATGTTGCTGTCTGTAGACTCCAAACAGGAAGACATGTACCTTGCATCTGCAACAGGAAGAAAGTTACTACTTTACCACCCCAGCAGGAGGAAGGAAGATTTTTCTCCTCGCCCGGCAACAGCCCAGCCAATGAGAGACCATAACAATTCAGCCAATGAAAAGTGTCCTTATAAGAAGAAGCGAGGACACAGATACAGAGGATGATGGAGGCAGAGATTAAAGGGATGCAGCCACAAGCCAAGGAAACTCCAGGACTGCCGTGAGGGGAAGAAAAAATTTTTGTCAACCCCTTTAAGGTCCCTGGCTGCGTCTGGAAGTTAAATTGACAAAGATTAACAAGAGAAAAGGAAACACGTTTGACTGAATTTTTACTTGGACATGGGAGTCTTTACAAGAGAATGAGGACCAGAAGTGACCAAAGCAGGAAGATTTTATACCTTTGAGACAAAGAAACAAGTAAATGTGTGAAGAATGAACAAGACAAAGGGGTTTGGGGTGGTAAGTGGAGAAATAACTAGGAAAAGGTGAGATTAACAAATTTTGTTCAGATTTCTCAATCCCCAGTTCCCCGTCCCTGGTGATAAGAAAGTCTCCCTTCCTCCTGGTACAGGGAGGGCACCTCTCACGTGGGAGTTTTATTCACCTGTTTCAGGGAAGAAGCACAAGGTCAGGGTGATATTCCTGCTTCTGCTTAAGGTATTCAGCATGCCGAGGTGCAATATTTTGGGGTATGATGTCCTGAACTTCATCAGCCGGAAGCCCCAGAAGCCGGGAGAGGAGCAGGGAACAGATTCTCCCTCAGAGCCTCCAGAAGGGACCAACCCTGCAGACACCTTGATTTTGGACTTCTGGTCTCCAGGACTGTGAGAGAATAAATTTCTCCCTCCTTTCCTTCCTTCCTTCCTTCCTTCCTTCCTTCCTTCCTTCCCTCCTTCCCTCCCTCCCTCCCTTTCCTTCCTTCCTTCCTCTTTCTCTCTTTCTTTTTTAAGCCACCAAGTTTGTGCTAATTCCTATGGCCGCCCCAGGGAGGAAAAAGTAGAGTGAGAGACAACTGTGCCCGTATCCCAAAGAGCATCCCCCTTCCCTCTATCCAAGGGGCAGTTCAGACCTGGGCCTCACATCGCTGGGTCTGGGTTCAAACCCTGAACCTTAGGACCTGGGACGTCTTTCTGAACCTGCATGAGCCTCAACTGCCCCATCTGTACAGTGGGGATAAGGGTGCCCCCTGTTTCCTAGTGGTGTCATGGGAATGAGTGATGTGCCGGTAAACGTGAGGACCCCAGGGCCTGGCAGGGAACAAAGGGACCCTGCAGATCAGCGATGTTCATCTCCGCCATTGTTCCCATCTTAGAGATGAGGAAACTGAGGCTTAGCAAGTGAAGTGGCTTTGCCAAGTCATCCGGCAGCACGTGGCAGGGCAAGGCTGGCTCTCTGGGTCCAGATCCTGGTTTCCAGGATGCTCTCTCCGTTCAGCCGTTTCTCTAGACCCCCGGCCCCCAGCCCATGCCCTAGTGCCACCAGCCTGAGCTGCCCTGGGTTACTTGCCTGCTGAGCCTGCCTGTGTGCCACACCTTCCATCTCACTGTTTCTGTGTGATAGTGCCCTTCCTCCTCCTCCCCGCAGTGAACCCTGGCTTCAACCAGTGCCACTTCCGCCTGGAAGCCTTCCCAGACTGCCCTCTCCCTCTGGGGGCTCTCCCAGGAGCCCATGTTGAATTAGCAGGGTCCCTGCCCTCCAGGAGTTGGCAGTTGGAGAGGAGAATGTTAATCTGCCTTTGCAGTGGGGCAGGTCTAAATAGGCAGAACAACAGGGTCTGACGCCTCGAACAAACCCATTGTGACAATTGTGACCAAATCACACAGGAGAAAGCAGCACCCCCCCCCACCCCCCACCGGGGAACTGCATCTGGCTGCATTGTGTGTTGCCCCAGGTGACAGAGGAGCTCTGGCCTCTTTGCCCTTGTGAGCGTCTTTCCCCTCTCCACCCAACAAGGATCAGAAGTGCAAACAAAAACTAGAGTCAAGAGCCTGGTTGGCTGGCCCTCTCGTGGAAAGAAGGCATCTCAAGTCTCCGGTTATGGCGCACACGGGACAGCTTTTGCAGAGATCAGGTGCTTCTGTGCCTCTATAGGGAACAGGACTCTGGGGTGACGGGGAGGGGACTCACAAGTCTTCAGGAGCCACAGGGAGGCTCCCAGATGGTGTCCAATCACCTCTGGGCTAGCAGAGTGGAATTGCTCCCAAACAGGGCTGACTCATCCCTGGGGCATTTCAGCCCCTCCTCGCCTCCCCACCCTTTCCAGGGTCTCAGACGGAGTGGGGAGCAGGGGTGGGGAAGTTGGTGGCCAGTCCTGAGCTGGGGGGGAAGTGGGGGACCGGGGAGACCCTCCTGCTGTCTGCCAAGGCTCTTCCGGGCTCCAGATCCAGGTCCGTCCTTCCTGGGCCTCGGGTAACTTTCTGTCCAGGTTTCCTGCGCACGTGAGTGTCCTGCCAGCTGGGTTGGCTCCGCTGCCCACTGGTCACGTGCATTTGGTTCTGGCCCCACAAGAGGTCAGCCAGCCATTCCCATAGAAACCGCCGAGGGTTGCAGAGCGCTCTCCCTCATTTTCTACCTGCCTTCCAGAAAGCCCAGGGGGACAGCCTGGGAGGGGCCTCCGCCCTGACCTGAGCACCAGCCCCTCAAGCCTGACCCCCAGGGCAACCCCATCTCAGACCAATGAGAGTACACCAGAGTCCGAGGCCACCCTGGCTCCTGGGAGTCACAGTGTCTGACTTACTGTGCAGGCCTTGTACAAGATTCACTCCTCCAGTTTCAGCTGCGTGGGCAGTGCTGTGAGATCCTCTGGCTCCGAGGCTGTGTTTCCATCCTCCCCACGGACAGGCGCCGTGCTGGGCACCCACCTGCAGAGAAACCTCTTAGCCAGGCCAGGTGGTGATTTCAGAGCCCCCAGGAGAGGAAGAGGCCACTGCGATGACACGTGGGGGTGTGGGGGCAGTGCTCTCACACCTCCTACCCTGGCTCCTGCTCAGCAGCCAAAAGGCTTGGGGTGAAACTTGCTCCTAATTAGCTGCTGTTTCAACAGCTATTTCCAGGCAATGGTGGGTGGCAAAGAGTTTTTATAGGCATGCCCTCTGGGGGTAGGGTTGCTAGATTTAGCAAAGAAAAATAGTGATGCCTAGTTAAATTTGACTGTGAGAGAAACAACAGAGGATTTTTTATTGTTGTTGTTGGCTGCACTGGGTCTTCGTTGCTGCGCAGGGGCTTTCTCTAGCTGCGGCGAGTGGGGGCTACTCTTCGTTGCAGTGCGCAGGCTTCTCATTGCGGTGGCTTCTCTTGTTGCGGAGCACGGGCTCTGGGCGTGCAGGCTCAGTAGTTGCAGCTCGCGGGCTCTGGAGCGCAGGCTCAGTAGTTGTGGCGCACCGGCTTAGTTGCTCCGTGGCATGTGGGATCCTCCTGGACCAGGGCTCGAACCCATTTCCCCTGCATTGGCAGGCGGATTCTTACCCTCTGCACCACCAGGAAAGCCCCTCAACAGATGATTTTTTTTTTAGTGTAATTTTCCCCCTGCAATATTTGGGGGCATACTTATGCTAAAAAAATCATTAATTGTTTTTTTGTTTGTTGTTTGATCGTAGCCCTGGGGATATTTTCCATTCATTGCTTATCTGACGTTCAGATTTAACTGTGTGTCCTCTATTTTTTTCTGGCAACCATATCTGGGAGGTAGGATAGCCCACAGATTTGGGGGCTCCTACTCCCTTGACTTTTCCTTCCTCCCCCTTAGATTTAGTTATCTGTATGAGGGGGTGTCTAAGTATTTCGATCAGGATTGACATTTGTGATAAGGTCTTGCTCTGACTCCCACACACAAACTGGCCACTGATTCCCATTCCCCCAGCTCCATCCAAGAATGAGGCCCTGACCCCATGAGCCAGCTGGTCCTCCTTCTGGTACGTGATGGGCCACCTCGAAAGGGTGTACACGGTGTAACTCCATGTTTGAGAAGAGGACCCTCAGCAGTTGTGCAGTGCACAGCCTGCACAACCCTCTACAGCAACCCTGTTCCCACTTCTAGATTTTGACCACTAGGAGTTTTCTTTCTCTCATTTACTCCTCAAACTGGAAGGCCCAAATACATCATCCCCTTCCCCCCAACTCCGTCGATCCAAGGAAAACTCAAACAATCCGGGAAGGCAGTGCAGCAATGTTTAAAAACGGTTGAGTGCCCAGGCTGTGCACAGAAGGGCTTTTGATTCTAAGGACCAATTTGACATCTGCTGGAAGGGCACTCCCTTCCCGCTGCCCAGCGTGCAGGTCGGGGTGCAAGGCGCTGGATTAAAGGTTTCCTGCCTGCCTGCCCACCCACCACATCCTTTCCCACTCCTCGCCCTGGCCAAACCCCCAAACCTAGGCATAATTTTAGAAACTTAATAGATGCTGTGCTGTACATTCTTGGCCTGGAGCCTGTGGGGGCAGGTCCGAAAAGAATACAGACATTTCTTTCTCAGGCCATGTTGATAGAGATCCTCTGTTTCCCCCCAGGGACAGGTTTCTGAGGAGCCATTGTACAGGGATGAGCCCCGCCCCAACACTTGCTTCTTTGTGGGGTTCCCACAACCCATCCCACCCAGGCTGGATTATTTTGCAGGGTCAGTGCCAGCTTCTCTTTGCCTTTCCTGAGGTCCTCAAAGCCACCGGGAGCAGTGGGGGCTGGAGGGGGTGGAGCACAGCTTCGAGGGCCCCAGATGATGGGGGCCATGAGGACCTCTTTACAGATCACTGGGGTCATTTGGTGTCTTGAAACTGTAAATGACAGACTGGGCCCTCTGGATCTGGGGAAAGAAGGCCGGCCTGATTTTTAGGATCCAGGGCTAGGACAACAGTGAGGGCTTTTGTTTTCTTCCCAGGGCAAGAAAGCCTGTGTGGTCTTTTCAGATTTCAAGGAATTGCCCCATTCCTGGAATGGGTGCTCTAGAGGCTTCTGGAGTATGAATGAGAAGTGGGTCGGGACAAGACACATCCAGAGTATAACGTCCAGTGACTAACATCTACGGAGCACTGGAATGGCAGGCTCTAGGCTGCATGCTTTATCTCCTTCAACTTCCCTTCAGCCCTAGCAGATGGGGGATCATGGGTGTACCCGTTTTATAGATAAGGAAACTGAGGCTCTGGGAGGTGAAGTGACTTGTCCATGGTCATGTAGCCAGGCAGTGGAACAGCCAGCACTGAAGCCTGCATCCTCTGCCTTGGGAGTATCCCCTCACTCCATCTTTATTTTACTTGATTATTTTTTAAATTATTTATTTATTTATTTGGCTGTGCTGGGTTTTAGCTGTGGCACACAGGATCTTTACTGTGGCGTGTGGGATCTTTTTTTTTTTTTTTTTTTAGTTGCGGCATGCAGGCTCTTGGTTGGGGCATGCGGGATCTAGTTCCCTGACCAGGGATCAAACCCGGGTCCCCTGCATTGGGAGCGCAGAGTCTTAACCGCTGGACCACCAGGGAAGTCCCCATCTTTATTTTCTAACAGTTTTATTGAGACATCACTCACATACCATATGATTCACCCATTTAAAATGTACAGTTCAATGGCTTTTAGTATACACAGAGTTGTGCAACCGTCACAGTTTTAGAATATTTTCATCATCTGGAAAAGAAACCCTATCCCCTTTAGCTATTACCTCCCACTCCACCCTCCCCTCAGCCCTAAGCAACCACTAATCTACTTTCTGTCTCTGTGGATTTGCCTATTCTGGACACTTCATGTCAATGGAATCATACAAAATGTGACCTTTCATGTCTGGCTTCTTTCACTGAGTATCATATTTTCAAGGCTCATCCACATCACAGCATGAAGCAAACTTCATTCCTTTTATGGCTGAATAATATTCCATTGTATGGACAGACCACATTTTGTTTATCCATCTGTCTGTTGATGGACATGTGGGTTGTTTCCCCCTTTAGATTATTGTGAATAATGCTCTTATGAACATCCACATACAGGTTTTCAGTTCCCTCTCGAATCTCCCAGTCTTAAGGAAGCTGTTCAAATGCCCACCTACGGGCCTTTCTCATGCTCAGATTCCCCCACCTGGGATCCCACCTGCCCAGTCAAGTCCGACTTACTCCTCAGAATCCAGCTTACATCCTTTATCCCACAGTGACCGCTCCCTGTGCCTCTTGGCCCTGTTGCCCACTTGCTGTGTGACCTTTGTCTACTCACTCAACCTTTCTGGACCCCCGGTGCCTTTATCTGTAAAGCAGGGTTCTAATTATGACTCCATGGGGCTCCTATGAGGATTGAGATGGCAGGAGCTCTATGGGCAGAAAGCCTGGAGAAGGGTGATGAGGTATTGGGGTGGACATTTGTTCATCTCTTAAGCCAGCCGTTCTCATCCTGCCAACTTCCGGTCCTGAGCTAGGCCCTGGTTGCTGTCATAAACCACCCTCATCCTGCCTTTAAGGAGTTCAGGCTAGAGCAGAGGTTCCTGACTAGGGAACAGTTTGCCCCGGGGACATTTGACAATGGACATCTTTGGTTGTCACAGTGCGGGGGTGGGAGGGGTGCTACTGGTATCTGGTGGGTAGAGGCCAGGGACACTGCTAAACATCCTACAGTGCACAGGACAGGCCCACAACAATGAATGATCCAGCTCCAAATATTAATATCACCAAGGTTGAGAAACACTGATTTAATGGTATGATTGTTATTCATTTTTCATGTGTGTATGTATTTATCTGTAAGCTTGCCTCTTGCCACAATGAATGAGAAGTAACTAACAAAGATATCAACAGAGCAATGAAATTTTTTCTAATGAGGAAACTGTGAAAAATAATAGGAGGGAAGGAAAATAAAACAACACTCATATTAAAGCACGCTTCTGCTTCCAAAGCTGGGATGTACATTTGGTCTGAGCTTCCTAGTGGCCAGAGCAAAGGGGGGAAACACAATCAATTTCAAGATTCGCACTGTTCCAAAGGTGAAAATAAATCAAGGGTTCAGGGGAAGTCTGGCTTTCCTGGGCCTGAAGGGCTCAGGGCTTTTCCCTTACAGGCCCTTATAAAGGGGCCACAACAACGTGCTGGGGCTGATAGCAGCAATGCAGGCTGTGATGTAAGGCTGAGGCCAGCTGGGCAAAGGCAGCCTTTTTTCGAATGCCTGCCCTGAGTGTGGTGGTTTACTTTCCCAGATTGAAGGCAGAAAGCAGGGCCCTTACGCAGTTCAGAATGGTGATAGGAACAGGGGCTCTGGAGCCAGACTGCCTGGGGTCAAGGCCTAGAATGACTCCCAAGTAGCTGTGTGACCTTCAGCCATTGTTTAAACCTCTCTGAGCTCAGTTTCCTCATCCATAAAATGGGGCCCAAATAGTACTGACTTCACAGGGCTGTTGGGAGAATTAAATGAGATAGCATGTACCCAAGGCTGACCCCAGACCTGGCAGAAGTAAATAGTTAATCCAGCTGTTATTTCTGTGCCATGGAGGGTGCTGGGTAAATACTTTTGGGATACCTGCATTTTTTTTTTTTTTTACAAGTAATGGAAGATTCAGCCTTTGGAGTGGGGTGTATGTGTTTGGGATCCAGTCCTGCTGTGGAAGGCAGTGAAAGGGTGAAGGGTCTTGGCTGGGGAAGTCCTGCAGCCAGACATGGTCAGATCTGATCCCATTGTTTTCCTACTTAAAACCTTCTCTGACTCATCACATAAGGGCGGTATTCAAATGCTTGATCCCAGACCCTGGGGGCCCGTCCCTGACTTACCACCAACATTTCTTTCTACACCCACCTCCATCCTACGCCCCAGTAATTCTGAACTCCAGGCGATTGTTAATTAACCTGCCAGGCCTTTGCCCATGTGGTGCCCTCTGCCTGGAATGCTCTTCCTCCCTGTCTGCCTAAGACTGGACTTGAGCATCAGCCCCTTTAAAAAGCCTTTGTTGGATTTCCTACCCGCTAGGGAACAGTAATTTCTTCTTTGTATCCACCTCCCTCCCCAGCTACTCCACTAAGACTGCAGTCAGAACACATATGCATTCATTCACTCACTCACTCATTTTTTTTTTTTTTTTTACTGCTCTGGGTCTTTGCTTCGTTGCGGTGTGCGGGGCTCTCTAGTTGTGGTGTGTGGGCTCCAGAGCATGTGGGCTCTCTAGTTGCGGTGCACAGGCTTAGTTACTCCACGGCATATGGGATCTTAGTTCCCTGACCAGTGATCGAACCTGTGTCCCCTGCATTGAAAGGCGGATTCTTAACCGCTGGACCACCAGGGAAGTCCCCTCACTCACTCATTGACTCAGTTACTCATTCATAATTCACTCACTCATTCATTGATTCAATCACTCATTCATTAATTCCTCACTCACTCATCGATTGATTGATTCATTGCTTTGTTCCTTCATTCATTCATAAATCAACTACTGAAAGCTTCCTGTTTACCAGCTACTTTTCTAGGCACTGGGGATACAGTAGTGAACAAAACAGACAAAATTCCCCCCCTTTGGGCCTCCATGTCTCCAGCCCTTCACCTAGTAAGTGCTTAATAAACTGCCCCGACATAAAGTTCTCCGACTTTAGCTTCTGCCTCTTCCTACCTCGTGCCCTGGGTCCTCGGGACATGGCTATTTGGTCCCCCAAACATGTCCTGCAGGCTCCCATCTCCTTGTTCTTGCTGTTCCTTCCTTCTGGAATGCCCCACAAGGTTGGCCCCATGGTCATCTGCACTTCTCAGGGTCAGAGGCAGCAGCTCAGAGAGGTTGCCAAGCTTGCGTTGGGTCACACAGCTAGTACGCCCCAGAGCCACAGTCGAACTCAGTTCCTTCAACTGAAGAGCCTGTCAGGCTAGCAGCTGGGTGCCAAGCATGGTTTGTGCAGGGCCTGTGGCTCTGAAGGCTGGTCATATCCCTGACCCCTTGTGATGGACCTAGGGTCTGAGATTGGAGAAGGGACATGACCTTGAATGATGCCTTGAGGCCCCAGGCTGGAGTCCAGCAAGCAGCCTGTCAGGGTGGCAGAAAGGAAAGACTAAAATCAGAGGCTGTATCCTGTGATACAGCTGGCCTAGGTTCAAATCCCAGCTTCACCACCTACTGAGTTCTATGACTTGGCTAAATTACTTCACCTTTCTGAGCCATAGTTCCTTCACCTATAAAATGGGGTTTATAATAGTCTCTACCCATTGGGTTATTGTAAAGATGAAAGGAGATGCCATATGTAAAACATCAAAATGATATAACCCAATAATTGTTAGCCATTATTATTGTTATTCAGAATTATTATTGTTAACATTACTTTATTAGTTAATTAAAATTGTTCAAAATAAATAATAAGAGGACTCAGCCAGGGTGGGAGGGATAAATTGGGAATTGGGGATTAACAGATAAACACTACTATAGAGAAAATAGATAACAAGGATCTACTGTATAGCACAGGGAACTATAGTCAATATCTTGTAAGAACCTATAATGGAAAAGAATCTGAAAAGAAAAAAAAAGAAATATGTATATATAGCTGAATATATAATATAAAATATATATGTAACTGAAAAAGAATATGTATATATGACTGAATCACTTTGCTGTACACCTGAAACATTGTAAATCAACTATACTTAAAAAAAAAAACAAAAACCATGGATTCCCTGGCAGTCCAGTGGTTAGGACTCTGTGCTTTCACTACCAAGGGCATAGGTTCAGTCCCTGGTCAGGGAACTAAGATCCCACAAGCTGTGTGGCAGCATAGCAAAAAAAAAAAAAAAAAAAAAATCATCAGCCTTGGCCTCACCTCCTCCAGGAAGCCCTCCCTGACCACCCCACCCAGATGCACCTAGAGCCTCTACATCCTTCCCTCATGCCCTTTTTCCATTGACCATTTTAAATGCATTTGGTGGTCTCCTTTAAGGTCTGTCTCCCCACTGGACTTAAACTTGGTCTCGGCCATTACTTGTTCTCCTGGGCCTACCACAATGGCTGGCAGCTATTGATGAGAAATAAATATCTGTTGCATGACCGAACAGGGTCAGGGCAACCTGAGATGACTTTGCTTCTCCTTCAGGGGCCCAGAGGAGGATGTTCCTGGAGTCCTCCTGGAGGAGGGAAAGTGGGTTAGGAAACCCTCTGCAGGGCACCGATGGGGTCTAGGGTGGAGAGGGGATTAACTCCTGGTCCTGGAAATCGTGCCAAGTGCCTGTCTGTCTTCATGTTGCTGGGGAAGAGTTGGCTGTGGGTGAGGCCAGCCTTGCCCAGCAGTTTCCTCACCTGCAGATTGAGGGCTATTGTCAGGTTAAGGGTAGCACTTGGCACAGTGAGATAGCGTCCCATGCCCTCTTCACTGGTCTAGTCTATCCTTGCTGTGTGGCCTCGGGCAAGTCACTTCACCTCTCTGGGCTCAGTTTTGTCCTTTGTAAAATGGGACAACAAAAGTCATTACCTCTTGGTATGGCTGCCTGGGTTAGACAGATGAGAACATGCATGGGGCCCAGCTTGAGAAGTACTCTGAAAATGTGAGCTGTCGTTTTGATTATTTTTTCCTCTCATTTGGTAACCCAGCAAGTGTTTACTGAGCACCTACTATGGGCCAAATGAGCTGAGTGCCAGGTGCTGACGACACCGTGAACAGGATCCTGTTTCGAACAAACCAGATTCTTTTAAAAACATTTATGAGACTGTCAGGGAAATATAAACCCAGACTGGATGACACTGGATGAAATTCAGAAGTTGTTCATTTTGGGGTGAGGGGCAGGGGCACATCGTATTTTGCGGTTATATTTTTCAAAAGAGTTATCTTTTAGAGACTCAACCCAAAGTGTTTACAGATGACATATGATGTCAAGGATTTGCTTTGAAACAATCCAGTCTGTAAAACTAAAATTATTCTTTTTTAATTTTTTTTTTTTTTTGGCCGCACCTTTCGGCTTGCAGGATCTGAGTTCCCCTACCAGGGATTGAACCCGGGCCCTTGGCAGTGAAAGCGTGGACCGCCAGGGAATTCCCTAAAATTATTCTTTTTTAAAGTTTATTTTAAAAAAATCCAGTGGCGGAGGAAGGCATGGGGATACATAGACGGTATCAGATGGACCACAAGTAGGTGATGGGGAAGCTGTTTGTAACGGTCCATAATGAGTTTAACAAAAAGGCATCTCTTAACCACGTGGGTAATTACACACCCTCAGTGAGCGACGCCCTAAGGAGAAAATGGGAAGCTGGAGGTGGGGGCAGGAGGCTTCGGAGGTCAAAGGCCATGGTGAGAGTTTGGTCTTGATCCTAAGTGGGCAGCCAGTGATGGGTTTCGGCCGGGACCATGGCGCCTGGCTTGGTGCGGTTGTGAGAATACTAAGTAACTCGCTGAAGGGCTCAGAACAAGCACACCGCTGGGGGCTTCGTCAGAGCCCTTCTTTTTGTTCTTTCTTGTCCTCAATCTCTCCCCTCCAACACTGAGCTGGGGAGGGCTCCATACCCTTGGGAAGGGGGTGTGTCACACAGGGAAAGTATAACCTCCTTTCCTCCTTGCCAGCCCTTAGAGAAGTGTGCAAGGGTCTTGCCTGGAAGCAGGAAGCTGCAGCTTTTCAGCCATGAGGACCCAGGCCTTTTGGGGGTCTGCGGGGTCCCCGAAGCCAGAGCCGACACTGAGCTGTGTCCCCACCCATCCATCTGCCCCATCTGGACAAACCATAGGCCTTGTCTTCCTTGCTCAGCATTTTCCCACGACTGAATGTCTGTGTCCCCCTCAAATTCATATGTTGAAGCCTAACCTTCAATGTGATGGTGTTAGGAGGTGGGGCCTTTGGGAGGTGAGTAGGTAATGAGGGTGGAGCCCTTGTGAATGGGATTAGTGCCCTTATAAAAGAGACCCCAGAGAACTCCCTCAACCCTTCCACCATGTGAGGACACAGAGAGAAAACAGTCGTCTAAGAACTGGGAAGTGGGCTCTCACCAGATGTAGAATCTACCAGCCCCTTGATCTTGGACTTCCCAGCCTCCAGAACTGTGAGAAATAAATGTGCGATGTTTATAAGCCATCTCGTCTGTGGTGTTCTGGTATAGCAGCTGACCTGACTAAGCCACCAGCAGAACATGCTCTGGACCACATTCTTCATGGTGACAGCCTACCGATGAAGTCCATCCTCCCAGCCCTGGCTTTGGGATGCTGAGGGCCAGGGCTCCAGGTTCCCATTGTGGAAGGAGAGGAAGTGATGCCCTCCCTGCCCTCCAGAGTCCTCGAGGACTGGCCAGGGTGAGGGTCCGCTCCGCTGTGGCTCAGGCCCTGGCCAGTTCCCACAGTAGGAGAGGAAGTCTCTCTCTTTCCTACATTGCTGTCTCTTCCTGACACAGGGCACCTGGGTCACAGATGTTTCACGTCAGGAGTCAGAGGTGGTGGTGACTTAATCATGCCAGCCTGCAGTTCCTTAAAAAGGTGTGGGTCTCAGCCCTTTCAGAAAGCAGTTTGACAGTGTTTCAGGGGCTGGAAAGGCCTACACTTTCCTTTCCAGCGATCATGCTTCTGGGAATTTGCCCAAAGGAACTAATCCTAAAACAAGGAAAGAAAGACTGAGTGCCCAGTGATATCTACTGCCGTGACATTTGTAATAGGAATCATTGGGCGTGACACATCTGTTGTAACCCCTTCGTGGATTCTTTTTTTTTTTTTTTTTTTTTTTTTTATTTATTTTATTTTTTTTTAATTTTATTTTTATTATTTATTTATTTATTTATTTATTTATTTATTTTTGGCTGTGCTGGGTCTTCGGTTCGTGCGAGGGCTTTCTCTAGTTGCGGCAAGTGGGGGCCACTCTTCATCGCGGTGCGGGGACCGCTCTTCATCGCGGTGCGCGGGCCTTTCACTATCGCGGCCCCTCCCGTTGCGGGGCACAGGCTCCAGACGCGCAGGCTCAGCAGCTGTGGCTCACGGGCCCAGCTGCTCCGTGGCATGTGGGATCTTCCCAGACCAGGGCTCGAACCCGTGTCTCCTGCATTAGCAGGCAGATTCTCAACCACTGCGCCACCAGGGAAGCCCCGTGGATTCTTAAGAGGCATTTAGAAGAAGGAGTTACGAGAGCTCTTTATCAACATAGAAAATACTTGATATAACACTGAGCTGAAAACACAATGTGGGGGTGGCAGGCAGGGCTTGCGGGGGGTGGGGGGGGTCTGTTGATTTTCCTAACAGTTTGTGATATCCTCCTTTTGCTCTAAATGGCAGGAGAACCGGCCTGTGTGTGGCGAGGGGGCGTTCCAGCCCCCTCCCCAGCTGGCAGACGCATCACCAGGGCTCTGCCCGACAATCCAGCCCCAAAACTGGTGCGCCTGTTCCATTTTCGAAAATGGAGAGTGACAGCTTAAGGCGTGTCTCCTTTTTTGGATGATCCTGTGGCTTTCTGGAAGGGAAGAGAAGGACGCGTGGAAAAAAACCAGGGAGGCCCTTATAGCCCGCTGGGAGGCACAGCCCCTCGGGGTAGGGATTTGGTCTTTTTCACATCAAAAAGTTGTTGACAGCTCAAACAGCACAGCCTCTTTCCTGGAGACTGAGGCAGGGATGTTTATTTTTACTAAAAGGTTTAAAAAGTTCTTTATTTTATTGCAAAAGCAATGCATGCTCATTGTTTAAAAAAGAAAAAACCAAATAGTATAGAATTGTATAAAATAAAGCCCCTGCCTGCCTCCCTCTTCTCTTCAGAGGGAAACTCTCTTGGTTCGTTGGGTCCTTTCTTTTAGATATGTTCCATATCAGGGGTTTTCAAACTTTTTGTTTAGCTATGAGCCACAATGAAAAAATAGATTTTGCATTGTAACCCAGTACACAAGGACAGTGGAATATAGGTAGAACAGAAGTTTTATGCAATGATGCTTATTATAAGGAATGCTGGCTGGGGTTGTCTATTCTGTTGTGTTTTGTTCTATGACAGTCTATTCCATTCTATCCCATTTCCTTTAAAAAGAAAGGTGGCTGATCTTAACCCAGTCACATAATTTCATGTCTCACGTGCCTTGGTGTGACCGTCAGTGAAACTACTGCTGTAGATGTTTTTGTTTTTGTTTTATTTATTTATTTTAAAAATATCGATTTATCTACTTATTTATTCGGTTGCACTTGGTCTTAGTTGCGGCTCTTGGGTTCCTTAGTTGCAGCACACGGGCTCCTTAGTTGCAGCATGTGAACTCTTAGTTGCGGCATGCATGTGGGATCTAGTACCCTGACCAGGGATCGAACCCAGGCCCCTGCATTGGGAGGGCAGAGTCTTAACCACTGCGCCACCAGGGAAGTCCCCTGCTGTAGATGTTAATAACACATAACGTCATTGTTCTCGACTCCTCGTTCTATGACTTGCTTTTCGCACTTGACGATTTTACAGCCCACTTTCCATAAATGGACATAGAGCACTATTTCTTCCTCCTGAATGGCAGCAGAGGAAAAATCATCAGTGGTTTTTCACGAGGTGTTTGTCCAGCTCCTTCTTAACAGCCGTTTGCCTTGTCTCCACGTTGGGGGAGGGGATGCCCCATCCATGCACAGCTACAGGGGCATCTGCACAGTGATTCCCAGCATGGGATCCGCAGGTCAGGAAGAAAGCACCCCTCAGACATCGTGATTGCTGCTGGGAATGGCCTGGGGTGGGGGATCATTGAGGTGTGCGTCTAGGGGCACAGAGGACACTTTGCTCCCCCAGGGTCCGCTACACCCAATGACCTCACAGGATTTTGTTTGTTTTGTATCACACCCTGCTTACGATGCTGGGAAATACATATGTGGGTTTTAGAAATGAGTCAGGTTCCAATTCACTTCTTCTTTCTCCTCCTTTGCTTCCTCTTTTGTCACTCGAGGGCGTTGGAGGAGGGAACCCTCCTCAATCCTGATTCCAAAGCTCTTCCACATCGATGGCTTTTCTGTCTGGAGTCCTTGGGCCTTTTATATTGTGTGACTTGGGCAGTAAGTTCCCAGGGGGTCAAAGCTGGTTCCATGCAAGTGTGTACACGAGTTGGACTGGGACCCCGCAGCTGCAATGCATTAGAATGGGCACTTTATTTGCAGTCCTATCTTAGGTTCAAATCCTGGTTCTGACACTTACAAGTGGGAAAAACCTTGGGTCTTGGTTGCTTCATCATTTATAAAATGGGGTTTAGAATTCCTACTCGACGAAACAGGATAGAATAAGTCCGTGGGTAAGCACACAGACTTTATTTATTTTGGTCGTGTCTTGCGGTATCTTAGTTCCCCAGTCAGGGATTGAACCTGTGCCCTCTGCAGTGGAAGTGTGGAGTCTTAACCACTGGACCACCAGGGACTTTAGAAAGAGCCTCTCTGGATTCTGACCTTGGCTTCACACTAACCCCACTGTGTGACCTTGGGCAAGTTACGTAACCTCTCTGTGTCTCGATTTCCTCATCTGTAAAATGGGGAGAATAATAACATCTACCTCCTAGGGTTCTTGCAAGGATTAAATGAGTTAATAAACATGTTAGGCTGATGCCTGGCTATGCATTTATTATTGTTGTTATTATTAAGAATGATGGGTTGTCATGAAGATTAAACAAGATGATGGATCTAGAGACTTCCCTGGTGGCGCAGTGGTTAAGACTCTGAGATCCCAATGCAGGGGGCCTGGGTTTGATCCCTGGTCAGGGAACTAGATCCCACATGCATGCCACAACTAAGACCCGGCTCAACAAAGAAAAAAAAAAAAAAAGATGATGGATCTAAATGCGCTCCTATTGGATTTGGCATGTAGTAAATGATCACAATTTTTTAAAAGAAATGACAGTTTTAGACAGGATATTTTCGGTTCGGAATGCAGTAGGTCTGGTAATGAACATTTAGCCCTGGCTCTGACTAGCTCAGGAGGGAGAAGAAACCTTAGAGGCTCCTGCTCAGGGGTTCTTCGCAAGTGTTTCTTCCACATTTCAGTGTCTCATTTCAGTGTCTCATTTCAGTGGCTCAGGAAGGTGGAGGATGGGAGGATGGGGGTGGAGGAGACAACTTCCATCCCGGAAGGGTGGGTAGGTGAAAGGGGAAGCGGTGTACTTCGTCTTTTTTGCGGAAAGGCTCTGGAAATAAGGCTTCCTGGGGATGCTCCCAGGTTAGGGCCTCAGGGCTACATGTGCTTGGGGTTGGGGTGCAGAAAAGGGAAGTGGGGGGTGTCAGGGACATCAAGGTGCTCCCCACTTCCCCTCCAGCCTGCCTTCTCTTTATTCCAGTGCCAGGCTTGTTCTGGGCATCTGGGACACATCCGTGAGCAGCATACCATCAGATGTGGAATAATAAACATGATGTCGTTAATGAGAGGGTAGTAAGTGTTACAGAAAAGTGGGGAAGGGGTCAAGAGTGTGAGGGAGGGGCTGTAATTTCAGAGAGGGTGGTCGGGGTGGGCCTGGTTGAGAAGGTAACATTTAAGCAAAGGCTTGAAGGAGGGAGCCAGCCATGTTGATACTTGGGGTGCCAGTGGTGCAGGCAGGGAGAAACAGCCAGTGCAAAGGCCCTGAGGCAGGACGGTGCTGGAACAGCAGGGAGGCCTGTGTGGCTGAAGCAGAGTGAGTGAGATTGAGGGTGTTTGGAGATGAGGACAGAGAAGTAGTGAGCCTTAGATCATGTGGGGCTCTGGAGGCCTTAGGGAGGGCCTGATACCTCTCTAGACTGTGGGGAAACTGAGTCAGGAGCTCAGGATGGGTCATGAGTATATTTGCTTGGGTGGGATTTTTTCTTATCACGGAGCTGTGGCTGTTGCTAGCAGATCTAAAGTGTGATTCCAGAAGCAAAGGGCTCATAGGCCTTGTGGGTATTTGGTTTTGACGGAAGAGGTGCTTAAAAACAACGGCAACGTTTGGGGTTAGTAGACGCAAACTATTACATGTAGTAAGGATAAAAAACAAGCTCCTACCATATAGCACAGGGAACTATATTCAATATCCTGTGATAAACCATAATGGAAAAGAATATGAAAAAGAATGTATGTATGTGTGTAACTGAATCACTTTGCTGTCCAGCAGAAATTAACACAACATTGTCAATCAACTACACTTCAGTTAAAAACAACTACAGCAGCAGCAACAGCCACACAATAATAATAGCAGTTATGAACACCTGAAGCCTTCCTATGTGCCAGGCCGCTTCCCTTCACGAGTTCGTCTCATTGTCACGACCTCACTGGAGATGCTGGGGCAGCAGAGAAAAGAGAGTCTGGAAGGAGGGGCTGGCTGAGGTCCAGCCACCGGGAAGGAGCCAAGACGGGGACTGGGGCCCAGGCCTTGTGTCAGACTTGATGTCATCACCACTGCTCCATCTATTTCCTCAAACAGAGGGGGCCTGACTGTCCACTTCCCACCCCCAAGCCCTGGTCTGACCCTCTGGAGGTTGGGCAATTCCAGCCTTCCCAGGCCTACAGTCACCGCCCCTGGCCTGCACTTCTCCTTCTGTCCGGAAGAGAGACCAGCCTAGAACTGATAGACAAACACTGGCATTCAGGTTCAAATTCCAGGAATTGCAGAATCAGTCTAGCAATGTGCCCGGGAAAAAACCCCAAATGAGGAGGTCCCTCTGAAAGTTGAGTGGAAAGGTGGCTCTGGTGTTTGGGGCACCTGGAAAGACAGTGGTGCAAGAGATGGAGGGCCTCCGTGAAACAAGTCAGACCGAGAAAGACCACTATCATATGATGTCACTCACATGTGGAATTTTTTTTTTTTTGGCTGCGCCGTGCTGCACGCGGATCCCAGTTCCCTGACCAGGGATTGAACCAGCGCCCCGCCCCGCCTCCCCGCGCCCCTGCATTGGAAGTGCGAAGTCCCAACCACTGGACTGCCAGGGAAGTCTCTCATACGTGGAATCTGAAAAAAAAAAAAAATCACCAAACTCATAGAAAAAGGGAACAGATTGACAGTTGCCAGAAGCCAGGGGTGGGGTGTGTGTGAAGTGGGTGAAGGTGGTCAAAGTGTACAAACTTCCAGTTATAAAATAAATAGGTCCTGGGGAGGTAATGTACAGCATGGTGACCATAGTTAATAATAATACTGCATCGTATATTTGAAAGCTGCTAGGAGAATAGATCTTAAAAGTTCTCATCACAAGGAAGAAAAGATTTGTAATTATGTGTGGTGATGGATGTTAACTGCACTTATTGTGGCGATCATTTTGCAGTATGTACAAATATGGAATCATTATGTTGTACACCTGAAACTAATATATAATGTTATATGTCAGTTACATCTCCATACAAAAATATTAAGGAAAAGTGGCCAGGGGCCTCTGTGGGTGCTCCAAGGGAAGAGAGGAACCTGCATGGAGACCTTGGCTGGGAAGTGGAGGTGGGAAGTTGGCTGTTCCCTTTCAGACTAGGGAGGGCCAGGTGTTGCTTGGAAATGCTTATTTTTGTTTTGTGGGTTGCGGCTCTGTAGGAGGCTACATTGGAGGGAAAGGCTCTGAGGTTCAACAGCCTGAAAGATACAGGTCTGGGTGATCTAAAAGGCTCTAAGCACCAAGAAGCTCTCCACAGCGTGGTGACTAAACCTGGAGCCAGGCAGCCTGGGTTCAAATTACCACTGCTACCATTACTAGCTGTGTGACTTTTGGCAACTTGCTTAATCTCTCTGGGCTCCAATGGCTACATCTGTAAAGTAGAGATGATAATACTTCCCTCACAGGGTTGTTGGGAGCACCATTTGTTAAATAAATATGATTCTGGGATTCAGGCTCCACCCACACCGCCCCTTCTCCCCAGCCAGGGCTGTTGGAATGGATCCCAGAGAACAAAGCTCTTCTGTGCCATGAAGACATTTGTTTCCGGGAAGCTACAGCCGTTAGAAAGAGCCAGGGATGATTGCAAAATCACAGGGTACTCATTATTGATTCATTATCTATCTCCTGCTCCCAACCAGAACATAAAATCCAGGGGAGTTGGGACTTTGCCCTTCGTTTTGTTACCCCAGCTCTAGGCCCTGGAACAGTCCTGGCACCCAGGACACATCAGCTGAGGGAGTGAGAAGGCTGTGCGACAGTCTCAGGAGTCAGCTGGACTTGGTTCAAATCCCATCTCCAGGCACCTTCTTGCTGTGTGACTTGGGGCTCGTTACTTAACCTCTCTGGGCCTCAGATGCCTCATCTGTAAAACAGGAGGTTTTTTTTTAAAGAAAAGGAGATAATGGATATGAAAGTGTCCAGTGTCCAGCACCCAGCAGGGGTAGGGTTAGTGTTAATGTTTCCCATCACTATCATCCATCATCGTCCTCCTTCTTCTGCACTGGGGGTTTATTCTGCATCCTTGGCCCATTGCTGTGGTCAGGGTATATCTTGTTAAATAGAACCACAGGCACACGGCGTGTCATTTAGGTGGTGTTATTGAGGGGATCAGGCCTCTCATCCTGAGGACCTGTTTTTCCCTGCAGTTAATGGGCCACCCCCCCAAGCAGGTAACAAAGTTCTCACTCTAGGCAGGCCAGGAAAGGCCCCCACTTGCTACTTCTTCTGGGCCTGGTGAAGACAGAGGTCTGGCTAGTTTGGGGACAGTTTCCCACACCTCCAGGGGAAAGGCTGACCCATGTAATTGCAGGTTTGGGGAAACTCACCCCCAGGGCCTCCACCTGGGCCACTGTCTGTAGGTGCCATCGCTTTGGTGCACCAGGCAGGTAGCATTGCCAGACAGAATAGAGAACGCCCAGTTAAATGTGAGTTTCAGACCAACGAGTGATTTTTTTTTTTTTTTTTAGTTTAAGTATGTCTTGTACAATGCTGAGAATATATTACAAGTCTGCAACACTGCAACATTCGGGACATACTTATACTAAACAATTACTTGCTGTTTATCTGAAATTCAAATTAACTGGGAGTCTTGTGTTTTTATTTGCTACATCTGGCAACTCCACCAAGGCCTCTCTCTGCCCCTGAATTCACCCCATTTCAGCTCCAGCGTGGCAGCAGCAGAAGCAAAGGGCTTATCCAGGGCCAGAGCCTGGGCAAGGGCAGTGAGCTAGGATCTGGGCACGGGGAGGACCTCGCCTGTCCCCGGCCTCAGTTTCCCCATCTGTGTAACTCAACAGGAAGAATCTCGGCTGCACAGGGCTTTTGCAAGGATGAATCGTGTGATGTGTGTGGGAAAAGTATTTTGGAAATGAAAAAGGTGTTATGGAAACATTAGTTACCAGAATTCATTGTTATGAATAACACAGATCAGTCAGTGGAGGCTGTTTCTAGCAACTGGTTTCCTTTTTTTCTTTTTTTTTTTTTGGTTTCCTTTTTTGAAAATTAGTTTTCCTAAACCAGCAATTTGTGTTTGTTCTTAAAATGTTAGAAAATGGAAAGTAGCAAAAGGAGAAGAAAAATTCTTAATTCTCCTCACTCAGAGACAACTATTTATCACGTTCTTTTATCCTTGAAAAAGTGTGAAGACATTTTTCCAGGTGTATGTATTCTTTTTTTTTTTTCCTTTTTAACAAAAAATGGGATTATAGCCTGCATTCTTTCATGCAAACTGTTTTTCTCCCCTGGCTGCTGAAATTTCAGAATATACCCAGAGGACGTCTTCCCCTTTCTGTCTGGTTCATGTGATGCCAGGGGTGTTGGCATATAATGTGTCCACTTCCCAGATCTTGTTCTGGGCCCTTTCAGGTTAGAATACAGCTGCAAAATCTTCAGTGGGAAGAGAAACAGTCACAGATGTATGTATAATGGCCCCCCCTCTGCTATGTCCTCACAGAGCATACGTGAGATGCCTGGTTTACTTTTATTTTTTTAATTGAGATAAAATCACATAATATAAAGTTTAACATTTTAGCCATTTTAAACTCTACAATTCAGTAAACTTCACAATTCAAAATATTGCACAACCTTCACCATTATTGGCTTCCAGAACATTTTTAGCAGCCCCCAAAAGAAACCCCATACCTATTACCCCACTCCTTCCAGCCCCTGGCAACCACCAATCAGCTTTCCGTATCTATAGAGTTTTCCTATTCTTGAAATTTCATATAAATGGAATCATATGATATGTGACCTTTTGTGTCTGGCTTCTTTCACTTAGCATCATGTTTTCAAGGTCCATCCACACTGTCGCAGGTATCAGTATTTCACTTCTTTTTATGATCAAATAATATTCCATCATAAGGGTATACCACATTTTGTTTATCCGTGCATCAGTTAGTGGACATTTGGGTTATTTCCATCTTTTGATTATTGTGAATAATGCTGCTATGAACATTCCTGTGCAAATTTTTGTTTGGATACCTGTTTTCAATTCTTTTGTTTATATACCAGGGTTAGAATAGTGGCTGCACCATTTTATATTCCCACCAGCAATGTATGAGGGTTTCGATTTCTTCACATCCTCCCCAACACTTGTCATTTTCCATTAAAACAAACAAAAAAATTTTTTATGACCACCATAGTGGGTATGAAGTGGTTTCTCATTGTGGTTTTGATTTGCATTTCCCTGATGACTAAAGATGTTGAGCATCTTTTCATGTGCTTGTTGGTGTTTGTATATCTTCTTTGTAGAAACGTCTATTCAAGTTCTTTGCCAATTTTTTGTTTAAGTTAAATTTGTGTGTGTGTGTGTGGTAAAATATACATAACATAAAATTTATCATTTCAACCATTTTAAGTGTACAGTTCAGTGGCATCAAGTACATTCACAATATTGTGCAATCATCACCACTATCCATCTCTAAAACTTTTTTTTAAAAAAAGACTATTTTTTAAAAGCAGTTTTAGGTTTACAGCAAACTTAAGAGGAAGGCACGGAAAGTTCCCTTATACCCCCTGTCCCCACAAATGCATAGCCTCCCCCATTATCAACATCCCCCACTAGAGTGGTACTGAGACAGGCTGGGACCTGGGACTTGGGACCCTTTGCTGCAGTGCTTGCACCTGGACAAACGTCTCCTTGAGCAACAAAATACGAAGAAACTATATGGGACTAAAAATAGCTGTGTGCATGTACACTTGGGGCAAATTATGGACAACAAGATACAAAAGGACCAAAAACCCAACTGCCACTTCTGAAGAGTCCCGAGCAAAAACAGGGTACTGTGCATGCACCCTGCACACAACACCACCAAAAGGGTGGGCAAACCACCTAAGCTACTCCTTCTGCCCAACCCCCGGTCCCGCCCCTACCCTCACCCCATATCAGGAATCAGCCTACCACCCGCCTCGGGGAGCGACCAAGGGCATCTATTACTTGTTTTCACTCCCTCCTGCTGCAGCAGGAACCCCAATAAAGCCTTACCTAAATTTCTTTTCTGGCCTCTTATCAATTTCTATTGATTAGGGAAGGCCAAGAACCTGATGGGTAACAGTATGTTTGTTACAATTGATGAACCTACACTGACACATCATCATCACCCAAGTCCATAGTTTATATTAGGGTTCACTCTTGATGTTGGACATTCAATGGGTTTGGACAAATATAATGACATGTATCCATCATAATACTATACAGAGTATTTTCACTGCCCTAAAATTACTCTGTGCTCTGCCTATTCATTTCATCCTGACCCTCACCCTCACCCTAATTCCTGGCAACTGCTGATCTTTTTACTGGCTCCATGGTTTTGCCTTTCACCAGCACTTTTTCACCATCCCAATGCCCATTTAAAAAATTGGGTTGATGTCTTTTTGTTGTTGACTTGTAAGGGTGCTTTATAAAATCTGGATACTAGATCCTGATCAAATGTACGATTTGCAAATATTTTCTCCCATTCTGTGGATTGTCTTTTCACTCTCTCGATACAGGCATACTTTATTTTATGCTGCTTTGCTTTATTGTGCTTTGTGGACGTAGCATTTTTTTTTTTAGAAATTGAAGGTTTGTGGCAACCCTGCGTTAAGCAAGTCTATTGAAGCCATTTTCTCAAGAGCATTTGCTTATTTTGTGTCCCTCTGTCACATTTTGGTAATTTCCGAAATATTTCAAACTTTTCCATTACTATTATATTTGTTATGGTGATCTGTGATCGGTGATCTTTGACGTTACTACTAAGACTAGCTGAAGACTCAGATGATGGTTAGCAGTTTTTAGCCATAAAGTATGTTTAAATTAAGGTATGTACTTTTTGTTTAGACATAATGCTATTGCACACAATAGACTATAGTAGTGTGTAAACATAACTTTAATATTCACTGGGAAACTAAAAAATTCGTGTGAGTCACTTTATTGCAATATTCACTTTATTGTGGTGGTCTGGAACTGAACCCATAATATAGCCGAAGTATGCTATTAGTGTCCTTTTATGCACAAAAGTTTTTAATCTTGATGAAGTTCAATTTATCTATTTTTTCCTTTTGTTGCTTGTGCTTTTGATGTCATATTTGAGAAACCATTGCCTAATCCAAGATCATGAGGATTTACACTTTTGTTTCCTTCTAAGAGTTTTATAGTTTTTCCATTTTGAATTCATTTTTTTCTATAGTGTGAGGTAGGGATCCAGCTTCATTGTTTTGCATGTGAGTATCCAGTTGTTCCAGCACCACTTGCTGTAAAGACTCTTTTCCCATGGAATGGTCTTGATATCTTTCTCAAAAACCCATTGCCCACAGATGTATGGGTTTATATCTGGAATCTCAATTTTATTTCATTGGTTTATACGTCTGTTCTTATGCCCATAACACATGCTTTGATTACTGTAGCTTTGTACTGAATAATAACTTTTTTTTTTTTTTTTTAATTTTTATTTATTTATTTATGGCTGTGTTGGGTCTTCGTTTCTGTGCGAGGGCTTTCTCTAGTTGCGGGGAGCGGGGGCCACTCTTCATCGCGGTGCGCGGGCCTCTCACTATCGCGACCTCTCTTGTTGCGGAGCCCAGGCTCCAGACGCGCAGGCTCAGTAGTTGTGGCTCACGGGCCCAGTTGCTCCGCGGCATGTGGGATCTTCCCAGACCAGGGCTCGAACCCGTGTCCCCTGCATTAGCAGGCAGATTCTCAACCACTGCGCCACCAGGGAAGCCCTGAATAATAACTTTTGAAATTAAGAAGTGTGAGTCCTCCGACTTTGTTCTTTTTCAAAATTGTTTTGGTTATTCAGAGTCCCTTGCAATTCCATATGAATTTTAGGGCCTGCTTATCTATTTCTGCCAAAGAGGCAGTTGGGATTTAGATAGAGATTACATTGGATCTCTACATAAGTTTGGGGAGTATTACCATCCATGATGGTTAGTTTTATGTGTCAACTTGGCTAGGCTATAGTATCCAGTAATTCAAGTAAACGCTAATTTAGGTGTTGCTGTGAAGGTATTTTGTAGATGTGGTTAACTTCTACAACAAGTTGACTTTAAGGAGATTATTTTGGTAATTTGGGCCTTATCCAACCAGTTGAATGGCCTTAAGAGCAAAACTGAGGTTTCCCAGAAGAATTCCACCTATGGACTAGAGCTTCAGCTCCTGCTCAGGAGTTTCGTATCTATCTCTCTATCTATATCTATGTATCTATGTGTCTATGTATCTATCTATCTCTGGTTCCATTTCTCTGATAGAACTCCGATATACCACATGAATATCTTCCCATTTATTTAGGTCTTCTTTAATTTCCTTCAGCAACATTCAGTGAAGAAATCTTAAACTTCCTTAGTTAAACTGTTTTCTGCATTTTGTTTTTGTATTGTTCCTTGCTAGTGTATAGAAATGCCACTGATTTTTTAAATGTTGATCTAGTATCCTGCCACTTACAGAACTTGTTTATTTGCACTTATAGTTTTTGTGGATTCCTTAGGATTTTCTATATACAAGATGATGTCATCTACAAATAGAGATAGTTTTACTCCTTCCTTTCCAATCTGGATGCTTTTTATTTCTTTTTCTTGCCTAATTGCTCTGGCTAGAACTTCTAGTACAGTGTTGAATAGAAGTTGTGAAAGCAGACATCCTTGCTTGTACTTGATCTCAAGGGGGAAAGCATCCTGTCTTTCACCATGGAGATGATGTTTGCTGTGGGCTTTTCGTAGATGCTCTTTATCAGGTTGTGGAAGTGTCTTTCTATTCCAAGTTTGTTGAGTGTCTTTATATCTCGAAAAGGTGTTGGATTTGGGGGACTTCCCTGGTGGTCCAGTGGTTAAGACTCCACACTTCCACTGCAGGGCGTGCGGGTTTGACCCCTGGTTGGGGAACTAACTAAGGTCCCACATGCTGTGTGGTATGGCCAAAAAATGAAAAAAAAAAAGGTTTTGGATTTTGTCATATGCTTTTTCTGTGTCTACTGATGACACAGAAAAAGATGATCATGTGGCTGGTTTACTTTTCTTCCCTTCTTGGAAGCGTTGGGTTGGAAATTCCAACTCTGTGGTTTTTTCAGGGATCAAAAAAGGGTTACAGTTTTATAGCTCTCCCCATAAATAATCGCAAACTCACAGATGCAGTAAGTATTTAGGACAGATGAGAAAACAAAACCAGCTCCTGTTATGGCTCAGCAGTTGGGGGGAGAAAAACGAATGAAGATGGCTTAGCAATGAGTAAAAGAGAAGGAAATTCAGGTGTGCGATTGCTTTTCCCTCAGTAGAAAGGAAGAAGGAAAGAAGAGGATGGGGGAGAGGGAGGAAGGAAGGAAGGAAGGAAGGCTGTTTCTTCAAGATTTTGCTCTGACAGATTTTCTGTAGGGCTCACCTCTTGCTATCAATGGTCTGTGATACTCTGGGTTAATGTCAAGACATCAGGTGTTGGGCACAATACAGCTTTCTCTATAGTTTTAAAACAAGAAAAGATTGGCATCCCTAATAACATCTACGTGGCACCTTCTCATGCTGGGGAGAACTTTGAAATCCCCTCCTTTAATTGAGTAATACGTCCAGGGCTGGTAGTAATACGTGGCTGCTGGTAGCTGGGTCCACGTGGTGAAAGGTGGTAAGAGCTTTGGGCAGGGAAGAAGGGGACAGTTTGCTGTAAGACACTGGGCAAGTCACTCTCTGCCTGGGTCTCAGTGTAAAGGGGGGAGGGTCCCACCACCAGAGGAGTTCTGGGATCCAGGTCTATGAATCCGCAAGGGGGATCCTAGGCTCCCCGCCCAGGTGGCTTTTCTCTAGGTAACCACGTTAGGGTTCCGCCCATTCTCCAGGACTCTGTACTCTCAAAGCCACATCAGCTCATCAGTGCCCTGTAATGACTTCCCAGGGGGCCCTGCTGGATCAGGGCTGCTATCATTACTGTAGCAGCATAATGGGGGCTCTTATCAGATACGCAGCACCTGTTTAGGGGCAGAGGGTTTTGCTGAAACCGTAGTTACTGATTTCCAGTTTTCAGTGATGGAGTGAGAAAGCACCTAGGGGCCACGGGCCACCCTGGGGGCATACAAAGTACAATAGTTACCAGATAGGGTAAGTTTTTGTTTTTTTTTTTTAGCATCTTTATTGGAGTATAATTGCTTTACAATGGTGAGTTAGTTTCTGCTTTATAACAGGGTAAGTTTTATTTAACGCAATCTGTGTTAAACGCTTTGCCTGCATTAGCTCACCTAATTCTCCCATAGATCTTATGAGATATGCACTGTTATGCCCATTTTACAGATAGGAGACTGAGGCTCAGAGAAAGTGGGCACTTGGCCAAAGGCACATAGAGCATCTTGGGCTGTCTGGATGCGTCTGAATGTACAGAAATTTGTTATGGGGAGAGAAGGGCCGCCCTCCGGAGGGCAGGGAGCACTGGATCCCTTGGCGCGGGATCTGGAACTCGAGGGTGGGGGTCCGCGTAGTCTGAGGGTGGGGAAGAAGGAATGCCAGACATGGGGGACCCATGAGAGCCGGGGAGAGCAGGGGGTGGAAATCAGGAGGGGAGATTCAAGGGTGTCCGGGCACGTGGCGGGGATCGACGAGCAGGGGCAGAATCCGAAAGGGGAGACATCAGGCGAGTGGGGTCTGGGCTGAAACTGGGGGTTCCAGGGAGTGAACGGGGTCTGGGGTGTAACCCGGGGTGTTTCGAGGGTAGTGGGAGATCGGAGGGGTGGAGGGGAAGGGCAGAAGCCGGAGGGTCGCAGGTCCCTGGCGGGCTCTCAGGCCTGGGTTAGCGGACCCCGCAGGTGGCTGGGCGCGGGTCCGGACCGCGCGCGGAGGCGTGGAGAAGCCGGAAGCCGAAGCCGCAGCGTCCCGCCCCGGCCTGTCCAGCTCCCGCCCCCGCCGCCCGGAGCTCCTCCCCGCCGCCCGCCCGCCAGCCCGCCAGCCTGCACCGCCAGCTCAGACCTCCCGGCTCGACTGGCTGCGCGGGCGGCGGTGAGTGCGGCGCGGGAGGGCGGGCGGCCGGGGCGCGGGTCGGGGGCGCGGATGGGGGCGGGCAGCGGCCGGGGCGCGGATCGGGGGTACCCCGGGCCGGCGGTGGGGAGCGAGCGGGCTCCGTGCGGCGCGAGCACCTGCTCCGGGCTCCACGCGGGTCGTGGCGGCCGGGAACCCTGACGGGTCCCCGGGGTCGAGGTGGGGTGGAGGGCGTCGAGGTCCCGCCTCGATCTTCCGTGCGGGGCCGGTGAGGCCGGGTTTCCAGCCTCTCGGCGCCTGTTCCCGCCGCGGGACGGGCTGGTTCCGTTCCTGCTCTGCTAAGTGGGCAGATCGCCCGCAGATCGCGCGCGGTGGGGTCGTCCCGCCCCAACCTGAAAGCGCGCCCCTTCCTACTCGCGGGGCCGCCTCCCCGGAGAGGACGCCCCGAGGCTTTTCAGGAAAGTCTCGACTCGCTCTGGTGGCAGCTATCTCAAAGTTGAGATTTCCAGAATCCTCACCCGGTGATTCAGAAACAAAACCAAACAACAAACAAAAAAGCCCGACGAATTTCCGGACGCCGGTCCCAGAAATTCGACTTCTAGGGGCCACGGCATCTGCGTTTTTCCCCTGACCCCGGGGGTTCCCCGCAGGATTCAGGACGGCTCTCAGCCGGTGACTGTGTGGACACCCGAGGGCCTAGGGAGCCCCCAGCAGATGAAAATCCGGGACACAGAGCAGGGGGAGCCTGGGCCCTGGCTAGACGCCCCCTTCATGGGGGGTAAGGTGGGCACCCTGTGAGTGCAGGGCTGGGCCGGGACCCCATCCACTGCTGGTGCTGGATGGATGCCAGTGGCACATGCCAGCGAGGTGGACATCGCCCCTCCCTACCAAGATAGGCAGGTCGCCCCCTCCCCTCTGCTGTACAGGCCCCTGTGGATCTGGGCAGTGGGGTCATTGTTGTGCCAGAAGCTCTTGGTCAGGGTCAGGGAGAGGAGGTGATGGGAAATGGGTGTATTCTGGAAGGGGTGTGCATTCCAGTGATCGGGCCAGCTGGTCTTTGAATAGTTTTCTGGTGGCTTTTGTGCTTCCGATAAGTGGGGCTGATGTCATTGCCTGTTGGACTGAGCTTTGGTGGCTGGGAAATCCAGTTTCTGGAAGCCACAGGACCTTCCCATCTTAGCCCATCAGGGTAGACTCTCCCACCCATCTTCCCAAGGGGAATAAATCCTTGGCCTGGTGAGCTGGCCCTGGTTCAGGCGCTGTCTGGAACGCAGGTTGGCCCTGCAGTTCCTCTGGGGTCCTTTTAAGGAAAGACATGGTTTGCATTAGTGTGTGCTTGACTGCCTCCCTTACCTTCCTACTCCCACCCCAAGACGTCTCTGGGTGACTCTTTTAAAATGGGACTAACCTGGGTGCCGTGTAGTGGGATGAGCTGGTATCTGGGACTCCACCAGCATGTTTGCTTTTATCACAATTGGCTCGGAGTCCAGAGAGCAGGTGACTTGCTCTACCTGGCATAGAATAACACCCATGCTGCACTTGGCTTACTTCTCAGCCAGTCCTTGCTCTGGAATTTAAATGTGCACCAGACTCTCTAAGAAACATTTATTGTAGATCTACGATGGGAGAGGCCCATCTTCCCTCTTTCCTGTTACTTTAAGGCACGAATAATACATGCTTTTATTGAAATTTGTAAAAGTATCCTTGTTGTAATGTTTTCGTGGATTAAGTGACTCGGTGATTGATCTGAGATGGAGAATCAATTTCTGAAGTCTCTAAAATACTAGATTGAAGTCATTTCGCTGTCTCTGGCGAGTAAACTTCCCTTTGTTCCTGTGGTCACTTTTACGGGATAGCTGTGGGGAAATAAAGTGCTACCCTTGCCTCTTAAAGGACACAGAAGAAATGGCTCCCGGTCCTGAGGGGTTTATGCTGTGGGTGGAAAATGGAAACACACACAGGTGAAAAGCCAGTGCTCAGCAATGCCCTTGTGACTCTGGAAGGATTGAAAGGAATGGAAAGGAGGGAGCTGTGAGCTGGGGGCCAGGTTAGTCAGGGAAAGTTTCATAGAAAAGCAGAGGCCTGAGTACATGTAGCAGAAGGTACATGTGGACTAGATGGGCAGCATTCCAAATGAGCAGAAGGGGCTCAGCAAATCTTCGGAGGAGGCACAGACTAGCCCATAGTTGAGGACAGTAAAAGGGGAACCACTGAGAGCAAGGGAACTGGACAGCCTAAGTTCATTTTCAAGGAGATAAGGCATGCTTTGTTGCCATTACCCACAACCAGAGGTGCTATGGTGCCACTCTGAGAATGGGAGTATGCCATCAGGGACTTAAAATTCTCCCACCGAAGATGAATCAACCCCAGCTACAGTGACAGTGGAAAAAGCGAGATCTGACACGAAGTCCTAGAGTCTTGGCACCGTGACTTGTCCTTATTTGTGCTTTTACTGCAACAAAAATAGCTCAGTGGGCGAGGTGGTCCATCTCATCATGCAAATAAGGCCTCCTTAACTCTGCGTACTTCAGTACTGACGTGTCTATGGTGTCTTTGGTGCCCATTTGGCCCCCCCATGGCCTGTTCTGAACTTGACTGGTGTTTACTTATCTTAACATTGTTATTTGAGTTCTAAGTGGTACTTTCCCGGGTTCTCACAATTTCATCTTATTGTCTGCACTCTGGGCAGTCAGGATTACACTTTGGTAGGGAATGAAGTTGTCCCTTAGCCGCAGGTTATTTCAGTAGAAGAACTGTGTGTAGTTTCATAGGGTTTAAGGCCTGGACAGAAGAAAGGAAATATCAAGGGTGTCTGTGTGGTGATTCCCTGTTCACCTAGTAGGTAGGAAGTTATTTCACCAAGATCGGAAAAGCCAGAGGCACTTTCTTCTTTGTGGGTGAAGAAGGTAACTTCAGGGAAAATGATGATGGAGAATTGAAGCTTACTTAGCTCATGGAGTTTTAGAATTGACAGCGTTCCTGGGGTAAATTTAAGAGCTTCGCATTGACTTGCCCTAACCTTGACTCCAGGGAGGTTATTCATAAAGGCTGCATTGATAGTTTTTAAAGTTATGTAAAAAATAACAATATTACAGAAAGCGTGAAAGATAAAGAAGATTATCAGGTATAATCTCACCCTGTGAACGAAACAACTAGCATCAGTTTTCCTTATTTGGCAGTTTTATCTTTTGTCATGGTGCCTGCTTTTTTATGAAATTGTAATCAGGGTACATATCATTTTGTCTCCTGATGTAGTCCCATTAATATTCTCATTGTGCTGTTTCATCAAAAACTATCATTCATGTGGAAACTGGGGATGTGGTTTCACCAGGAATCCAGGGGGAAATTGCCCTCTCTGATTCTGGGGGAACAGCCCAGCTCCCCAGTGGAAGGATTTTCCATTCTACAAATCACTGTAATTTGTAGTTATGCCATCTTTGAACCTGGCTCTCAGATTGTGGTCACTTTATCTTTGACTTGTGAAACAGACTGAATTTAGAAGATGTCATTTGAAAACATGTCTCTGAAATCTTTCCCTGTGAGCTTTGGTATTTTTGAACTGAGGGAGACCGAATCTGAATTTGTTTTGGGGTCCATTAGCCTAAGAACCTTAGTGTAATTTCTCACTTCCTTTCCCAAAGAGAGTTGGAGATCCCAATTTCCCCTTTTGTCTAAATCCTTCCTCCTTACTGACTGAGCGTTTAAGAAGCACCATTTGCCTGGGACGTTTTCTGGTGCCATTAACGGGTTAAATTACATTACAGCAAACACAGCGTCGCAGAATCTTTGTGTTTTAAAGATTGCTAGCCAGTGGCCTTTAGTTTAAGAATTTTGAACAATATTTGATTGGCTAAATGTAGAAGTCAGATAGTTCGTTAGGGTTTTTGAAATCAGGTTTCACTTGTGCTCACATTATTGTAAAGAACATTTTTCTCTAGAGACTGTGAAAGACCAGCTCTCTTTGACCTCCTCCGCTGGTTCTCCACCTTGTGTACAAACTAGACTGTTTTCTTAGGGGACCTGACAATTTGCATGTGTGTGTGTGTCCTTCTTTTGCTGAAGGAAAGCCTTTTTTTCCTGGGGTCATTTCTGTGATGCACGTATACTCAGAGCAAGATTCTTTTCTGGGGCCGGACGGTGGGGGCAGAGAGTGGAATTGAATAGTCTTCCTCTTTTTCTTCCTGAAAGAACTGATCTTAGAGGATTAAGTTGGTGGTGAAAAAGCTGCTTTATCTTCTCTCTGAAGGCTTTGCCCTTTTGTATGTTGATCTGATACCTAAATCTAGAAAACAGGAGGATATATTTTTAGAAGAGTTTATCACCTACCTGTGGTTAAAACCACTTTGTGAGAGTTTTAAAATCTATCTTAAGGGAGGGGGTACAGATCTGTGGCCGGCAATCAGTGTGCATTCAGCTGGGAGGTTTGGAGATTCATTAAACTCTAAGGCCCATTTGCTTAAATATGGTGATATCTATCTATCTACCTACCTACCTAAGTATCCATCCACTCATCCTCAGTGAGAAATAATAGAAACCCTGATCATCACCCCCGCCTCCACTTAACCTTTCCCATTTAACCAAAATACACTTGAGAAAAAAAAAAAACTTAAAAAAGTAAACCTTAAAATTTTTTTTGTTTTTGTTTTTAAAAACTGAACTTGAATGCTTTTGAGTGAAGCCTGCCTGCTCCAGTTCATCTTATAGTTTAATTTTAGATTTGCAGGAAAGTAGCAGTTAGTGCAGGAGTTCTCATCTACCCCTCACCCAGTCGTCCCGTCTACCCCCCCCGCCCCCCCCACAACATCTTACATCATCACCGCAGGACATTTGTCAAACTAGGAAACTGACATTGGTACCTCACTGTTAATCACATTCCAGACATTATTTGGAGTTCACCAGTGTTTCTGCCAATGTCCCTTTTCTGTTCTAAGATCCCACCCAAGGTACCATACTGCATTTAATCACCCCATCTCCCAGTCTCCTCCGGTCTACTACGGTTTCTCAGTCTTTCCTTTCCTTGTTTTTCATGACTTTCTGGAGAGTACCGGGCAGAGATTTTATAGAATTACCCTCACATTGGGTTTGTCTGATGTTTTTCTCATGATTGCACTGGGGTTATGGGTTTGGGGGAAGAAGGCCACAGAGATGAAGGGCTCCTTGCATCACATCACATCAGGGGGTACGTGATACCCACGTGACATTGCTAATGATGTTAACCTTTGTCTCTAGGTTAAGGTGGTGTTCGCCAGGTTTCTCCATTGTAGATAGTTACTCTTCTTCTCTTTTCCTAGACTATTCATTAAAAGCAAGGTACTAAATCCAGTCCACACCTAGGAGAGGGAGGGGCTAGATTAAGCTCTACCTCCTGGAGTGAGGGGGCTTCTACACGTATCATTTGCAATTCTTCTGTAAGGAAGATTTGTCTTCTTTATTTAGGAAATACTTCTCTAGTTATAAGATAAGTAAGTACTCGGGATGTAAATGTATAATAAAGGTAATTAATATGGCTGTACATTATAAATGAAACTTATTAAGAAAGTAAATCCTAAGAGTTCTCATCACAAGGCACAGAATTTTTTTCCTATTTCTTTAGTGTTGAATCTTTATGAGAGGATGGCTGTTCACTGAACTATTGTGGTCAGCATTTCGTGATGTATGTAAGGCAAATCATTATGTTGTACACCTTAAACTTACACAGTGCTGTATGTCAGTTATATCTCAAACTGGAAAAGAAAACTACCCCCCAAAAATACACTCTTTCAAAGAACGTGCACTATAGATTCCCCCATCGTATGTGGGATATATATATGCCATATGTGCACATGAAATCTCAGCTCTGCCAGGAGGTTGTCTGTGCATTGCTTTCTCTAAAGCTCTGGGGGATCCAGAGAAACATGGAAGATAGCCCTTCCCTGGAGGGGTGTAATGCAGTCGAGTTAGGGAAACAGAATCTAATTTGCAGACAGGAAGCAATTAGAACACAGGGGGAAGGCTTCTGTCATCCAGGGCTGGGTTGTACAGGATAGGCAAGGGGAAGCAGGGCATGCCTTAAAAGACTGCAGTAGCTAACGTTTACCACCCTGTTCTCACCTTAAGTCTTGCTAAAGGCAAGACTGTTCTATAATTTTCAAAGGTATGACAGTTATAAAAGCTACAGTCATCTGGACTATGGCCAGAATTGAGAAAATAAGCAAATAGGAGTCTCCCAAGTAACGCAGGTATTTATCATCAAGATAAATGCCCAAGCTTGTTTACTTTCCTCATGGGAGGCACCCAAGGAAACTAGTAATTCATACTTTACACAGAGTTCTTACACACTGGGTTCTGGTTTTCCAGTTCTCGGAAGCTTTGAAGCAGCAAATGGAGGAGTAGGATGGGGGCTGCCAGCAGCCTGGGGTATCACAGAACCACAAGATGGTGACACAAGCATTTCCCTCCCTCCCTCCCTCCCTCCCTCCCTCCCTCCCTCCCTTCCAATCTTCCTTCCCTCCCTCTCTCTCTTTCTCTCTTCCTTTCTTTCTTGACTTTAAGAAGGCAGAGAGAAATAATAGGGGATCACTTTAGAAAATGGTTAAGAGATTTTCAGGGGAGAGATATTGAAAAAGGGGCCTCGATCAGAATGAAGCAACACCAGAAGTTATGAGACTGGAGTTTTTGTTGTGTTGAGACGTGACCTGGGGAGAGGACCCCTTGGCTATAGGCCTTTGGGCCTTTGATGTGTGTTTATACTGACGGAGAGTTGTTGGATGGCTTCTGCTGTGGTTGCTTTCTCCTGGCATTCTAGGTTTTGAGGCTTATTTTTAGAATCTGAATTCTCCCTGGCAGGAGTTGAAAACTTTGGGGGGCTTTTCAAGTCGCTCTTGGGCTGCTGGTTAATGAAACAGAACCTGTGTGGGGGTCCCTCCCCAGAAGGTCCAGCCTGGTAGCCTGGTCCCCACCTCGCCTGGGCCAGGCTCTTTGTTTTTTTTTTCTTGGCTGTGCTGTGCGGCATGCGGGTCCCCGACCAGGGATAGGACCTGCTCCCCTTGCAGTGGAAGCGTGGAGTCTTAACCATTGGACTGCCAGGGAAGTCCCAGGGCCAGGCTCTTGATGGCGAAAGTGCTCCTGTAACCCGACCCCACCCTCCTGGCCAACCACTGCTCACCCCCCCACAGGACACAGGTGTGCCTGCCTCTGTGTCTTCTGCCATACTGTTCACCCCCCTCCTGTTCTGCCCTCGCCTATGTCCTTCTCTTGTCTTAGAACCTCCACTTGCCTTAGACCCTCCACTTGCCTTAGAATCTAGGCTCAGTTTCCCCTTTGCGTTTGCTCCCATATCTCCCCATGTTGGTTAACTTTGCCTCCCTAAATGGGTTCCTTAAGGCCAGTGAGGGAGGGTCCATGCCTCCCCAATCCCACATCCACCATCAGCCTTCAGAACCTCCCGCCTGAAAAATGGATCATAGCATAATATGTGAAGAGAAGAATTTTATTTTGGCCAATAGGATGTTGTTAGTACAGATTTGGGGCTGATATAGCAGAAACGGTGGAGTGCACATCTTTTCACCAAAGAGAAGTAATCAGTAACTTTAATGATGACGTCATTTCACCCGGAGGTGGGAGGACAAGAGAGACCAACCTGGGGAGGGCAAATATGGGTTTGCAGAAGAGGCTCTTTTTCCCCATTAAAAAAAAAAAGTTGTTTTGGGACTTCTCTGGTGGCGCAGTGGTTAAGAATCCACCTGCCAATGCAGGGGACATGGGTTCGAGCCCTGGTCCAGGAAGATCCCACATGCCAGTTGCAGAGCAACTAAGCCTGTGCACCACAACTACTGAGGCTGTGTTCTAGAGCCCGTGAGCCACAACAGCTGAGCCTGCGTGCCACAACTACTGAAGCCCGTGCACCTAGAGCCTGTGCTCCACAGCAAGAGAAGCCACCTCCATGAGAAGCGCGCGCACCGCAATGAAGAGTAGCCCCCGCTCGCCACAAAAGAAAGCCCGTGCACAGCAACGAAGACCCAACGCAGCCAAAAATAAATAAATAAATAAATAAAATTTATTAAAGTAAAAGGTTGAATGTATTTTATTTTAAATTTCATTAATTTTTAAACTTATTTTATTATAAATATATCATAATTAATATAAATAATTAAATTATAATTAATAGATTATAGAACTGTAAATTTTTAAAGTTATAAATATGTTTAACTTATTAATTTTTTCTTAATTTAATTTTCTGATTATGTAATATTGCTATGGCTCAATATGCAACAGATCCGCTTAGGGCGTACGAGTGAAAAGCATTCATCTGGCCGCGTCCCCCGGTGCACCTCCCCCTCTGCTTACAGGCAACCACTGTTACCAGTTTCTTTGTTTCTTTTTTTTTCTTTTCTTTTTTTTTTTTCTTCTTTTTGGCCACATCATGCAGCCGTGAAAGCGCGGAGCTCTAACCACTGGACTGCCAGGGAATTCCCAGTTATCAGTTTCTTGTGTATCCATTTGGAGGCATTTTATGCATATTTTACAAAGAAATACATACATCCTTCTTCGTTGTACCCAAATGATGGCCTATGACAATAAACACCATTTGGGCTTTTTTCATGCACTGATAACATCTCGGAGATAACTGCGTTTCTGCCCATAAACTTCCTCATTCTGTCTTTTTTTGTGTGGCTGCGTTGGGTCTTCGCTGCTGCGCGCGGGCTCCCTCTAGTTGCGGTGAGCTGGGGCTACTCTTCGTTGTGGTGCGCGGGCTCAGTAGTTGTGGCGCACGGGCTTAGTTGCTCCGCGGCGTGTGGGATCTTCCCGGACCAGGACTCAAACCCGTGTCCCCTGCATTGGCAGGCGGATTCTTAACCACTGCGCCACCAGGGAAGCCCCCTCATTCTGTCTTGATGGTCGCACCCCATTCCCTTGTGTGGATGCGTCATAACTGGTCTACCCAGGCCTCTGCTGATGGACAGTTAGGTGGCTTCTGGCAACATTGCAGTGAGTACCCTTGTGTGCCCATCATTTTGTCGCTGCCCCCACGCATGGGGTCAGCTCTGATACAGATTCCTAGAGGAGGAATTGCTGGGTTAAAGGACCCATGCATGTTAAATTTTGGTAGATGCTTCTGTTGTGTGAGACTCAGGTTACCTTCCTGCCGGCTCTGGGAGAGAGGCCTGTTCATCCACACCCAGGCCAGCTCTGTGTACAATCAAACCCTGCTCTTTGCCGGGGTGACAATGGCAAATCTAATGATGGGTGAAAAAGATCTTGGTATCAGTTGTGGATTTTTTTAAACACAGACCTTTCGTTTTATTTATGTATTTATTTATTTATTTATTTAATTGACGTATAATCGATTTACAATGTGTTAGTTTCTGGCGTATGGCAAAGTGATTCTGTTATACATGTATATACATATTCTTTTTCATTATGGTTTATTACAGGATATTGAATATAGTTCCCTGTGCTATACAGCAGGTCCTTGTTATTTATCTATTTTGTGTATATTAGTGTGTACCTGCTAATCCCAAACTCCTAATTTATCCCTCCCCACCTTCCCCCCTTTGGTAACCATAAGTTTGTTATCTCTGTCTATCAAACCTTTCACTTTAGAATAGTTTTAGATTTACAGAAAAGTTGCAGAGCTGGTGCAGAAGTGCCCTATGCTCCATCCAGCCTCCCCTACTGTTAGCATCTTACATCATCAGGGTGTATTCGCCACAACTAAGAAACTGACATTGGTAACTTCCTGTTAACCAAGCTCCAGACTTTTTGAGTGTCACCAGTTTTTCCTCTGGATTCCATTCCAGGGTCCAATCCAGGATCCTACCTTTTGTTCGGTTGTCACCTGTCATTCTCCTTTGGTCTGTGACAGTTTCTCAAACTTTCCTTTTTCCATGACCTTGGCTGTTTTGAGTTCTGGCCTGGTCCCCTGTAGAAAGTTGCCCAATTTGGGTTTGTCTGGGGTTTTCTTGTGATGAGCCTGGGGTCAGGGGTTTCGGGGAGCAAGGCCACCAAGCCAGAGTTCCCTTTTCACTCCGTCAGATCAGCAGGTGTGTGATGTCCACATGACTTCTCACTGATGATATTAAGCTTGACCATCTGTCTCTGAGTCGCTTTAACTGTATCTCCCTGCTTTGGAGAGAGATAAGCATCTTTCTGTATGTGAAGACTGGGTTGGCTGGGGTGGGGGTGGGGTGGGGGGGAGCTGTCCAGGGGTGGGTCGTGGTCAGCATGATGGGTGTGGGGTTGAGGAGTTCGGGGGACCGTGGGAATTGCGTGCAGACCCCCGAGTCCCCAGGGACCTGCTGTGGACGGGCTGACGGAGAGGCACAGCCCCTGAAGGTAGAGGTGCAGGGCCAGGCCAATGAGGCAGTCCTTGCAGAGGAGATGCCAGCAGCCTTGGGAGAAGAGGACAGGAAACGGGAAGTGGGCTTGGAGGGGTCATGGCCAAGGGAGGAAGGAGGCTGGTGGTCAGGGGTGAATCCGTGGACATGGAAGAGAAGCAGGGAGCCAGAGGGGCTGAGGACCCAGGCTGAGGGAAGACAGGGGTTTTGTTTTTTACCTTTTAATAAGGAAAGATTTGAACCAACCTAGAGATCAGGAGAGAAGCCAGCTGAGAGGGCAGGGTTGGTAGGAGGGGTCATTGTTGGAGCAAAGTCCCCCGGACGTGGCGTGGCGTGGCGTGGCGGGGTGGCCACACTTGTGGGCTTTAAGGGGAGTTTGAACCAGAGAAGGGCTCCTTCAGTACCGAGGGCGGGCGGACAGATGCCTGGGAGCTGGGGTGGGAGGTTGAGGGGCTCAGGTCTCTGATGGGGGGCACCTACCGTGGGAGGGAGAGAGCCCCCTTGGGAGTCTGCAGGGCCAGAGGGGGATTGGGCAACCTAGCTAGGAGGGGGCAGGTTTGTTTGCTCTGGCTGCTGTAACAAATTACAAGCCTAGTAGCGGAAATAACACGTTTATTATCCTACAGTCTGGAGCTCAGAAGTCCAAAGTGGGTGTCACTGGGTGACACTCAAGGTGCTGCATTCCTCCTCGAGGCTCTAGGCCGGAATCCATCTAGCAGCCGCCTGCATGTCTTGGCTCATGGCTCCGTGGGCCAATTTCAAAGCCAATGGGCCTCTTCTCTCTTTCAGGCCCTCCTGCTTCCCTATTCTAAGGACCCCTGTGGTTGCCTCAGGCCCACCTGGATCTCTCCTCATCTCAAGGGCCTTAACTTCATCACAGCTGCAGAGTCTCTTTAGCCACTTAAGGCATGTTCTGGGGATTAGGATGTGGACAGCTTTAAGGGGCATTATTCTGTCTATGCACTGCAGGTGGGGGTGGGAGGGTCAGACTGTAGGGGGTTTGGACAAACAAGTAAAGGGGTGAAGGTAGAGGCCTCAGAACAGGGGCATGTGGTGTGATGAGGTCTGTGCTTGGGTCCTCCTGCCTCCTGGCAGTGAGACCTCTGTGTCACTGAGGGCAAGTGACCCCCTCCCCGGATTTTACTCTGCTTCCCTGTAAGTAATTAGAACTAATGCTTTTGTAGTGACCCGCGTGCCTAGTGTTCTGGGCACATCCAACTTGCAACACTGTGAAGGTGTGGGTACGGTTGTTAGCCCATTTTCCAGATGAGGAAACCAAGGCACAGAGAAATGAAGCAACTCACCCAAGTTCACACAGCCTAGACGTGGCAGAGTTGGGATTTGAACCAAGGAAGTTTGGTCCCAGTTACTGCTGTTAAACATTCAACCTACCTTAAAATCCTATCGTCTTAATTTTCTTTGGACCTTTTTTGTTCCCCTCTCTGTGCCCCATCTGCTCACATTCTTCCATGTCTTCTCTTTTCTCCAAATCACTGTTGGGTATTCAGCAGCCCAGGTCGTGGTCCACGTCATTCCTACTGACGCCTGAGAGGTGGGTGGTGCCCACCCATGCTTGTAAATGACAGGCGACACACACACAGGTGTTTCTGAAGACCCCACATGCGACCGTATCTTGGGTACCAGGCAGAGACATCCCACCTGTAACATTTCTGAGCTCAGTGGCCGTGGCCTTGCTTCTCCACCAGGTCGGTTCCTGATCAGAGTCGCCTGTGAAGCCCATGTGTCTTGTACAATTTGCCCAAGGAGAATACTCAGCATCGGGCATTACCTCTCTGGTCTCCTCCTCCTTTGCTTTTGGACCCTGCCTGCCTGTCGGTCATTTCACCAGAAAGGATTGGGAGTGGGAAGAAAAAAATCACCTGAGACTCCTTAAGCCCCTCATCTGCCAAGAGTCCCCCTTCCATCCGTGCTGGTTATAAGTAAGCACGGAGGGTGGAGATGTCGCAAAGGTGTGAACTCCGTACCCCCCCCCCACCTTCCACACGTGTCAGCAGCAGTTGCTGATGTTTATGGCATCTTGGGGTAGAAGCTCGTTAGAGCCTCTGAATTTTCTTGACACCCATGAGAAAAGATTGTCATTTTTGGAGAATGGTTGACATGCCATCCATGTAGAACAAGTGGCTTCAGAGCCATGCCAAGGACCAGGTGATGAACATGGAGTGACAGGTGTTACTGAGTCTGGGCTGGTGGCAGCAAGGAGCCTGCTCATAAGTTCAGATCTTGGATGGATGGTGCAGCCGCAGGAAGCGCCTCCTTCTCACTCTCTTCTGAAACCCCAACCAGAACCAGCAGTGGTTGTCGGCAAAATTCAGGGGCGCCTTCTGCAGAGCCCGGGGACGAGCAGCCTCAGAAACTTGCATCAAAGAGTAAAAATGAACCGATCTTGAAGTTTAGCGACTGTGGCTTTTTTTGTCTCTGATTTTATCTTGTTTGTGTTTGCTTGCCTCCACACTTCCCTTTTCAAGTTCTTTCCACCCACATCTTTTTTCTTTTTTTCAAAGGGTGCGAGGAGAGCCCTTCTTTCTTTTTTTCTTTAATTAATTAATTAGCTTATTTATTTATTTATTTTTGGCTGTGTTGGGTCTTCATTGCTGCGCGTGGGCTTTCTCTAGTTGCGGCGAGCAGGGGCTACTCTTCATTGCAGTGCGTGATCTTCTCATTGTGGTGGCTTCTCTTGTTGCGGAGCATGGGCTCTAGGTGTGCGGGCTTCAGTAGTTGTGGCACGCGGGCTCAGTAGTTGTGGCTCGCAGGCTCTAGAGCGCAGGCTTAGTAGTTGTGGCGCACGGGCTTAGTTGCTCCATGGCACGTGGGATCTTCCCGGACCAGAGCTCGAATCCGTATCCCCTGCATTGGCAGGTGGATTCTTAACCACTGTACCACCAGGGAAGTCCCTCCACCCACACCTTGATCTTCTGCCTGGACATCACAGGGTGCCCTGTTGAGAAATACCATTCTCCTCAAGGAATTCTGGAGGAAACAAAGGATTCCAGACCAATTAAGTGATTCCAGTTCTGGAGCATATTTGGCCAAATCCTCATGTTACCTTGAGCTGAACTGCGAGGCCATCTGTTATCGAGGCCTATTGTTAGTAACATCTTCCTATTAAAAAATACCTTTATTTTTGTCAGATTCTAAGTTGAGGCTCTTAGGGTAAGACCCTCCCATTTATGTCTGCTTCCGAATCTTGATGCCATCCAAGATGGGTCTTGGTGTCCTTTTTACACATAGGTATCATTTTCTCCAAACGTTTGTGGAAATATCAGGGTGACCAAATTGTCTTGGTCTTTGCCAGGGACTTTCCCAATTTAGGTACCAAAAATCCTGTATCCGGGAGAATCCCTCTGTCCTGGGCGAACTGGGACAGTGGGTTACCCTATGAAGCACCCATGATGTTTTGAGCTTAGTTCTAGGTGCTGGGGATGCAGATTTTAATAATTTCAATCCCTGCCCTTAAAAGGCCCACAGACTGGTTAGGAAGACGTCTTAGACGAGAAAGGTGCCCTGTGACAAGTACAGCAGAGAAACATATGTTAATGACAGCTAGCACGTGCTGAGGGCATATGTGTCTCTTGTTGCTCTGGGTCCTTTTCGCAAGTGGATTCATTTAATCCTCCCAAGACATGAGGAAGAAGCTGCCAGTGTGCTCATTTTACAGATGGGAAAACGGAGGCACCAAAGTCATGCCCAGGGGAACTTTGATGTGACCATAAGCTGTCTGGCTCCAGACACTGCACCCTTGATTTCTGCACTGTGTAGAGAGAGGTTCAGGAGGAATTAGTTCTCCTCTGGGAAAGCCAGAGATCACCTCTTGGAGGAGGTGACAGCCAAGCAGGGATATGATGGGTGAGAGGAATTTGCAAACCCATAGGAAAGGAAGGAAATAGGGGGCAAAGAGGAAAGAGCATGCTTGGGGCATGTTTGGGGACATCCAAGCCAGGCTGCAGACACATCAATTTGCAACTGTGGTGGGAGATGAAGTGAGAGGCAGGGTGGGGAGTTAGGGGTCCAGCATGTCCTGGGAACCCCCTCCATCCCAGGCAACTCAGGACCTTAGGTCACCTTAGTCGGGGGGCACGTTGGCCGGTGTCAGAAAGACCCCAATGGTCTCAATTTTAGGTAAACAGGCCACTGAATGCATTGAACTAAGGCTAGTGGTGGATTTGGAGGCTCAAATTGCAGGCCTTGGCTTGTGATATGGAGACGATAGATAAAAGATTTCTAGCACTGCCTTTTTCTTTCTTTCTTTTTTCTTTTTATTAAGGTAACATTCACCAAACATAAAATTCACCGTTTGAAAGTGTACAGTTCAGTGGCAAGTAGTGCATTCATAGTGTTGTGCAACCATCACCTCCATCCAGTTCCAGAACATTTTCATCACCCTAAAAAGAAACCCCGTACCTGTTTCCTCCCAGTACCCTCCCTTCCCCACCCCCAGCTCCTGCACCATTAATTGGTTTTCTGTCTCTGGATTTACCTATCCTGGGCATTTCGTATAAATGGATGGAATCATACAATGATTTCGCGTCTGGCTTCTCTCACTTAGCATCATGTTTTCGAGGTTCATCCCAGCGATGTTTTGGAACCGCTGTATCAGTGATCGAGCTGGTCGGCCAGCCATCTCTAGGCTTCCCAGAAGTCAGGCCCCTGCCTCTGAATTTAGGATTCCAGGCAAACGCTGCCAGGCTGGGACCCCAAGTTATCCAGTGAACACCGGTGCAGGCTCAGACCGAGTACAATGACTCCCAGAGCTTGTGTGAGCGCCCGGAATAGCAGCTCCACCGGGGTGTTTCCGGGAATTCTAAGACTGTTTAGGCCGAGTTTTTTTAGGAACAAATCTGTTGCTGAAAGTGACTCGGAGTTTTTTCACGCGTCTTTTTGAGGTTTCAGGATCAATTCATTAATCTCAGCTCAAGGCGCGAAGATCAGTGCGCCCACCAGCGTGGCTTCTCTCCAGGATTTTGAGGGCTTTTTGCTACTGTCTTTCAACAGCGATATTAAAAAGCCTGCTCTGAGACTCGGTTGGCATGGCCTTTGCCTTTTCTTCCCTGGGAGCTGCAGCAGGTGGCAGAGATATCCCAGCCCCCCACTGCTGCTTGAAGCAAATGTGGCATCTCAGAAGTTCTGAGATCTCCCCTTCGTTGCTTATGTCCCCCAGGCGAGCAGGAACTGCTCTGTGGATATCTACCTTTGGCAGATCACTGACCTCCTGGACGCCTGATTCTCATGAAAGAAGTAGATCGTTTTGAACTGCAAAGTCCTCATGACAAAATTAGTTGGAGTCCATAATGGGCAGGTAGTTTTTTAAATCTCGTCTTGGGTGTGTGGTGTGAAAGTCTGTGTATATGCATCTTCACGGGTGCTAGGGAGGCAGAGAGAAAGGGGGTGACCTGTCGCCTCGGGCTCAGATGTGTTGCTTCCACTGAGAATTGATTTTCCTTTCACGTTTCATTGGGGGGATCAAAGTGTGCAAAACGAGCTGCTGATTGTGTCTGGATCTCCCAGCCTGGGAGGTATTTTGATGAGGTCTAAAGAGCTCCAGAGTCTGAGGGGCATGGGTTCAAGCCACTCCCTCTGTGTAAATTTGGATAAGCCGCTCGACCTCTCTGGGCCCCAGTTTTTTCATTTGTAAATCGGGTTGATGACAACAATAATTCCTGACTCAGTGGTGTGGGAATGACATGGGATGATGCATGTAAGGGCGTGAATTACAGGGCCCGCTGTGGTAAAGTAAGAGCCCGTTTGGTTCATCTTAATGCAGTTGTGAATCTGGGATGGGGTGCGGAGTAGCAGTTGTGAGATGAGTAGTAGATTGTGCTCAGGCCAGGACCTCTGGACTCTGAGATGCCAAAATAAGGCGTAACCAGTCTGGTTATTTGGAACCCCTGAGCAACCTTTACTTTCTTCCTGGAGTGAGGGAGGACCCAGCAGATTCAAGACCCAGAGGAGTGATGGGTGCAGGAGGAAGTGGATGCCAGCCCAGCCCTGCTTGGCCCCAGTACAACAGAAGGGAGTGTCTCTCCGTCTGATCACCCTACCCCTTCCTTGTGGGGATCACCCTACCCCTTCCTTGTCCACCTCCCTTCCTTGTGGCTCACGAGATTAAGTTGCGAGAGGGCTGGGCATGCCTGGAAAAGAACACGCAGATGTAAGGGATCCTAGGACTTGGTCCGTAAAAGGTTCAAAACTGAGTTCGGACAATTGCATTTCTGACACCAAGAAAGGAGGAGTCATATTTTAGAAATACTCAATGAATAAATGTGGGTGATTGGCGAAACTCACTGGGCCCAACTACCTCTTTCCAAACAGTGAGTTCTCACTGGGGATCCAAGGGAATGAAAATTGGTTCTTGGGGGAGGGGAGAGGTGAAAAAAATCTGAAATATTACAGTGGTGTGTGGCCCTCCAAAACTCAACCCTGCCCAACAAAATCTTATTTCTTAGTATTTAATTTTTCTTGTTAGGTAGAAATTAAATTATATTCAAGTTAATTAATTGAATTTAAATATAATTTAATTTTTTTCCTTGGGGGCCAGGGGTAGGAGGGGAGGGAGGGAGGCAGCTGTAATGAAAACAAGATTGGGAAATCCTGTTTAATACTGGGTTCAGTGAATGAGCTACTCCCAGACTCATTCCCTTAAGCCTGCCCAGGAATAAATATCCGTGTAGCCCTCACTGCCCACTTAAGAGAATATCTTTCACCCAGCGAATCGTTGAGTCTTAGAACAAGGGATGTTTTCAGCTAGGGACCCCAAACTTCCAATTGGCATATTTACGGATGAGAGAGTGGGGCCCAGGATCATGCAGCTGGTCATGGGCCAATTTCCAAGTTCAAGCCTGGTTCTTTTTTATTTATTTATTTATTTACTGATTGATTGATTGATTGATTGGCTGTGTTGGGTCTTCGTTGCTGCATGCGGGCTTTCTCTAGTTGCGGCGAGCAGGGGCTACTCTCTTTGTTGCGGTGCGCTGGCTTCTCACTGCGGTGGCTTCACTTGTTGCGGAGCAGGGGCTCTAGGCGCACAGGCTTCTGTAGTTGCGGCACACGGGCTTCAGTAGTTGTGGCTTGTGGGCTCTAGAGCGCTGGCTCAGTAGTTGTGGCGCATGGGCTTAGTTGCTCCGCGGCATGTGGGATCTTCCTGGACCAGGGATCAAACCCGTGTCCCCTGCATTGGCAGGTGGATTCTTAACCACTGTGCCACCAGGGAAGCCCAGCCTTGTTCTTCTTGCATCAGGAATGCATCTCTTCATGCATCAGAAATGCCTCCTTTTCCTTTTCTGTAACCAATGGTCACGATTCGGCTACCTAACATTTGGCCCCAGTGCAGCGTGGAAAGGCAGGGCCTCTGGTTCGAGAAGTGTTTGGAATTTCAAGATGGCGGCATCATTCAACCGAGCTTGGGGGGCCCTTCTGCCTGTAGGGCCCCGTGGGACTACACGGGTCACATGCTGGTGAGGTCAGCCCTGGTCACATTTTCCATATTTAAAAAAAAGGGGTTTGGAATGCCTCTCTCTGCATTTGGAAGGAGCTAATAAAAGAGTCATTCTGAGATGGTGGAAACAGAAATCTCCAGCCCTTAGCATTTTCTCGATTCCTGCGGGGGCAGGTGGAAGGTGGGTGGAGAATCGCCTTCAATGTGTCCTTTTCAATTGACAGTCGAGAAAAGCCACTCTCAGGGGCTTAATAAGAAAGTTAAACAACTGGGGAGAGAGGAGGGAGACCCCCTTATTTGTTCCTTTATTTCCCCCCACAAAGCTCCCCGTAACTGTGGCAACCTGGGTTCTGCAGAGACTGCACCCCAGGCACCCAGGGCCACCAAAGGATTCTCAAGCCTGTGCTTTTACATGGCAAAACTGTGGCTTTTCTGTTTTGTTAAACTAAAAGACGCTTTCCTGTGGTTTCCAGTTTGTCCCAGAAAAATGGGTCACAAGTATTAGATGGAATTGTGCTAGTGCCTCAGCACACAGGCGGCGGCGGCTCTGGAGGGATGCAGGGTTCTCCGCTGACAGTAGAGTGTGTCTGTGTGTCTGTGTGTCCACATGTGTGTCTGCCCTTAAGAATTTCACATTGTGGGGGTGAGGAGGGGGGTGTGGAGGCCAGGTGAACAAATCCTTTCTGGAAGGGTGGCTTAGTGGCTGGCTAGGTGGGCCTCCTGCCCCTGGGGGAAACCAGATTAAAAAGAAATGGGGGTGGGGAGAGAAAAGAAAAAAGAGAGGGAGAGAAATGGGATTGACTGAAGTGGCATTTCCTGGCCTGGGGCCTGGGGGAAGGCAAGCTGTGGAATTTATTTAGAAAGCTTTCGAAGCAGCTGGTTATGTGTTTTCCTTCCCTCCCTCCCTCCCTCCCTCCCTCCCTCCTCCCTCCCTCCCTTCCTTCCTTCCTTCCTTCCTTCCTTCCTTCCTTCCTTCCTTCCTTCCTTCCTTCTTTCCTTCCTTCCTTCCTTTCCTTAAACCATTCTAGACTGTTGCTCTTGTTCTTTTCAGAACTATGACCGTGTTTATGTGGCTGTTTGATCCAAAAGCAATGTTCCCGAGAGAGAGCATCCTGAAGTTCCAGAAAATAGGATGTGACCACAAGAAAGATGACGATGGTCAATTAAAACAGGGGCAGGGGTGGGTAGACATTAATTTCCAGAACCAGAAGCTCAGGCCCTTCCTTCCTTTAGATGTCTTGGCAAGAACCCCGCCTCCCCCCAGCTTCCTAACACCTGTGTGTTCGCTCTCAGCAGCACGATTCACAATCTCTGAGTTTCTTCCCTTTTGGAGGAGAGAGGCAATGGTTTGACCGGAACTATTTGCAGAATTTGGGGCACCCCAGGACCTTCTGTTTCCCCTCCCGAAGCACTCCGTTTGCAACCACAGCAAACTGTGCTATTTTAGGCTTTCTGGACGCATGGTGCTTTCTGCTCTTGTGGGGTTTTTTATATGACTCAGTTTTCATAATAAATCGTGTAGGCAGCTCTGGGTCTGCCTTTCCTGAGACAGGAAGGGACAGTGAGTCCTTGACGTTCTGCACGGATGTAAATTACCCGGGAGCACGAGGCTGTGTTTCCCCCAGCTGAAGTCTCCTCCAGCCCAGTGCACGGATGTGGGGAGGTCCTGGGGCCAGCCGGGAGGGGACAGCAGCCAGTGTTGGAGGTGAGCCTGGTAGAGAGGCATCCTGGGGCTGATGTTTGTGGCCGGTCTTCCCTCCTACTCTGCATTTCTGTTCCTGTGGGACAGAGGAAATTGACACAGTTCTATACCTTAACCACTTTTCACAGTCGGTCTGTTTTAAACCCTGAACCTGTTTTCGCAAAGATGTTCTGGGGTAAACCCCCCACTGTAGACCGGTGTGTAGTCTCCCCCCAACCCTGGGCCTTCCACCCACACACAGGGGCCTTCCGAGCTTTGCTTCTTGTTTCCCTTCCAGACCTTCTGCTTCATCTACCCTGTCTAGGGTTGGACCTTTCCTTTTCTCTGTAACCTTCCATGGCTCCTGTCCCATAGAACCAGAAAGCGAGCCACATAGGCAATTTAAAATTGTTTAGTAGCCACATTTTAAAAAGTAAAAAGAAACAGGTGAAATGAACTGGAGCAACATATTAACTCTGGCTATCTAAAGTATTATCATTTCAAACTAGAGGCGATATAAAAAATTATGAACGAGGTGTTTCACATTAACATTTTAAAAATGCTTTGAAATCAAGGTGTATTTTACATTGACATCATATCCCAAATTGGATGCTAAAATTTTATCAAAAACATTTGATCTTGATTCAGAGTTCCTTAAATTTGCTGTTGAAAAAGTAGATTCACATACCCAAGGAGTCCCAGACTTACATAAAAATGTTCCAGTAAATGAATTGTGTATTCGATTTTCTTTCTTTCTTTTTTTTTTGTGGGATCTTAGTTCCCCAACCAGGGATTGAACCCGGGCCCTCAGCGGTAAAAGCACGGGGTGCTAACCACTTGGACCGTCAGGGAATTCCCTGTATTCGATTTTCAATTTAAATAAATATAATTTAACAATTCAGTTCCTCGGACGTATTTCAAGTGTTGGGCAGTGTGGTGTGGTCACTGGCGACCATATTGAACAGCCCACATAGAGACCACTTCCATCCTTCTGGAAAGTTTCCCTTGGACAGCCCCAGGCTTATAGAATGAGGTCCAAACATCTCCATAGGACTTTCACAATTTTCTAGAACCCAGCTCCAACCTATCTGGCTTTATTTATGGATTTTGTTTTATGCATGGTCATTTTCCCATGCCTCTCTTTCCACTTTGAAAGCCCTTTCATCTCTTCCCCCAGAGAAATCTCCTCTTTCGGGCTGGGCTGAAAGGCAGAGCGTCCTTGAAGGATTCTCCCCTTCTCCCCGCAGCAGAATGAATCGATTCTGCTTCCCACGGGATCTAGAAGTGGAGGCATGGTGCGTGGGAAGCAGCACAGGCCCGGCCAAGCCCCCGGACCGTGGCTCGCTGCCCCCGGAGCTCCGTGCCCCGTTTCTCCTGAGACAGGTTTGAATGGATCTTCTAATGCAGCGTTAGCCCTGCCCCGTTGGAAAAACAGAAGCAGACAAAGGACGGCACTGTGTCCTTCTCCAGCTGCCCGGGGGCTGCCGAGCATGGGACCGCAGACAGGAACACACCCTGGGTTCAGGCCATGTAATTCTAGGCGGGCATAAGTTCTGCAGGGAAAAAAAACCCGGTTCTTTGCCCTCACAAAAGGAAATATGTGCCTGGCTGCTCTGATTCTCACTTTTCAAAATGAGAACTGGTTGGTTTGTGCGTCCCTGTGTGTGTTTACTTTTTAAAAACTATAACATATATACAGAAAAGGGCACATAACTTAATTGTACAACTCGAATTTTCACAAAGTGGACTTTCCCGTGTAACCACCCCCAGATGAAGAGAACATGATTAGACACCCTCACCCACCAGCCTCTCCCAGACTCTCCTTCCCCTCCCAAAGTAACCGTTTTCTTAACTTACACCCCCAAGATTCCTTTTGCCTGCTTCTGGACTTCGGGTACATGGCATACACGGTGCGGGTTTCTTGGCATCTGGCTTGTTTTGCTCAGTATTTGCCATAGTTTGTGGTTGGCTTTTGAAGGCCGTTGTCTTTTCCGTCACTTGAAACACTGATAGTAAAAACTGCAGTGGTTAATTTTAAAAAAAAAGAAAAAAAAGAGGAAAGAAAAGAAAAGAAAAAACACTAGATATGAAAGACAGGTCTTGGTTGGGTGATGGTTTCAAGTGTGAAAAAATTTATGTTCACATTTGGCTGATGTTTGCCCTGGGGATTTGGGTAATTTTCTCTTGTCATTATCTACCTTTTTTCTTTTTTTTTTGATGGAAATGCAAAGGGTGAGCAATACCCAAGGCAGTCTTTTTTTTTCTTTTGGCCACTCCGCTCGGCATGTGGAATCTTAGTTCTCCAATCAGGGATTGAACCTGTAGTGGAAGCGTGGGGTCTTAACCACTGAACCGCCAGGGATGTCCCCCTACCTTTTACCTTTATGTAGGGAATCTCTTGTTAAGGTTCTCATTCTTGGGTCTGGAAGGGATGATGTTAACTCCCTTTCTGGCTTTTGGACAAGACTGGACACAGGTCATTTCCTGATTGTCTTTTGTCAGTTAGAAAATGAAAGAAATTCAAAAAGATACATGTCCCACAATGTTCATTGCAGCACTATTTACAATAGCCAGGACATGGAAGCAACCTAAATGTCCATCGACAGATAAATGGGTAAAGAAGATGTGGTACATATATACGATGGAATATTACTCAGCCATAAAAAGGAATGAAACTGAGTTATTTGTAATGAGGTGGATGGACCTAGAGTCTGTCATACAGAGTGAAGTAAATCAGAAAGAGAAAAACAAATACCAGATGCTAATGCACATATATGGAATCAAAAAGCAGTACTGATGAAACTTGTGGCAGGGCAGGAATAAAGATGCAGACATAGAGAACGGACTTGAGGTCACAGGAGGGGGAGGGGAAGCTGGGACTAAGTGAGAGAGTAGCACTGACATATATACACTACCAAATGTAAAATGGATGGCTAGTGGGAAGCAGCCGCATAGCACAGAGAGATCAGCTCGATGCTTTGTGACGACCTAGAGGGATGGGATAGGGAGGGTGGGAGGGAGGCTCAAGGCGGGGGGCGGAATATGGGGATATATGTATATGTATAGCTGATTCACTTTGTTGTACAGCAGAAACTAACACAATGTTGTAAAGCAATTATACTCCAATAAAGATGTTTAAAAAAAAAAAAGAAAGATTGAGGGTGGAAAAGAGAGACGGGAAGATGTCAATTGAATTTTCTTTTTAATTAATTTATTTATTTTTGGCTGCGTTGGGTCTTCATTGCTACACACAGGCTTTCTCTAGTTGCGGCGAGCCGGGGCTACTCTTCGTTACGGTGCGCAGGCTTCTCATCGCGGTGGCTTCTCTTGTTGCGGAGCACAGGCTCTAGAGCGCAGGCTCAGTAGTTGTGGCGCACAGGCTTAGTTGCTCCGCGGCATGTGGGATCTTCCCGGACCAGAGCTCGAACCCGTGTCCCCTGTATTGGCAGGTGGATTCTTAACCACTGCGCCACCAGGGAAGCCCCTGTCAATTGAATTTCTGATCTGGTGTCTTCTGGTTTTGCTTTAGGTAAAATGTCTGCTCCAGGATCCTACCAGGCGGCTGCTGGACCTTCCTCGGTGCCAACTGCGCCCCCATCCTATGAAGAGACAGTTTCTGTTAACAGTTACTACCCCACACCTCCAGCACCCATGCCAGGGCCGGCCACGGGGCTCATGACAGGCCCGGATGGGAAGGGCATGAATCCGCCTGCGTACTACACCCAGCCAGTGCCCGTCCCCAATGCCAATGCAAGTACGTACGGCCTCACGGGCCCCCTTACCTCTCCTTGGCCCTCCGTCCTGGGACTCCATGAGAATCAGGAGAGTGGCCGTAGTGACTGTGCCCCAGAGTCTAAGCAAAGTGCCAGTCAGTCCAACTTTCCCCCTTGTCCTGAAATTTCACATCTAGTCTTGGGTTCCATGTCAGTGAGGCTTTTGGCTTTTCCATAATAAAGCACAGTTTATGAACTTTCCCACGTCCACCATAAACTGAGCCTCTGGTGTTTATCACAGAGGCACAACCAACCGTCCCGGAGAAATTTGGGAATGGGAGTTTGCTTTTGGGGGCTCCTGCCCTTCCTGCTGAGACTTGGCGGGAGAACCCCTGCCCCGAGGCCAGGGCTGGAGTAGGAGAGGGAGAGGATGTAGCTGTGAGTGAGGAATGGGTGAGCTGAAACCCACCCCCAGCCCAACATTAGTGCAGGTGACTCCCCTGCCTTCCAGCAACTTCTTTATGTCCTTGCCCTTTGGTACTTCCTGCTGCCCATCTGCACCCAGGTATGTAGCTGATTCAGTATTACAAGCAGCTCAGAGAGCGGACCTGTGAGTCAGACTGCCTGGGTTCACCAGCCTCCTTGTCCCTCGGTTTCCCCATCTATAAAATGGGGCCCATCAAGTACCTACACCCGGGGGCTGTTAAGATTAAATAAGGTTCTGTGAGTAATCATCGGATAAATGTGAACTATTGTTGTCATTGTGCTCAAGTGACTTTGACTCCTTGAGTTGGAAGAGGACAAGATAACGACTTCAGACTATTTTAGATCACACTCTGATCAATAAATAACTCATTCTTGCACCCCAAATAACCCTTATTAAAATTTACATGTAAGTGCTAAATTATGCTTTGATGCTGGCTCTTCTGCAGGGGGCGGGGGCGGGGTGCTTTCTAGGTCTTTCTGGGAATATTGTCTGGTTAGCTCTGGGTAGCAGTTCATGTCCCCTAATACATAGATCACAGAAATGGCATTTCAATAACATAAAAAAGAACAGAAAAAAGTCACTTTGACAGAACTACGAGCTTAAACAACTTTGCCGAAAACCAAAAGAACGTGCTAAGCTCTGAGGGCTTTGTGATTTCCATCACCCGAGGTGCTCTTCTGATGCTTGTGGATGTCCGTGCATGTTTTTCACATAGTTTTCTCTTTTTAGCATGATTTCGTATACTCACTGCGTGTATCAATATGGTCCCCCGACTTGTAAAGAACTGGGCCAGTATCCCCTGGCTTGGTAAACGCCAGCCTTATTACTGGGCATTGGAGTTTGCTAAGGAGACCGTGTGAAATGCAGGCTTGTTTATGGAGGATTCACTCTGTACCAGGCACGGGGTGAGGTTCTTTACTGCCTTTGTCCCATTTAATCCTAGCGACAACCCTTATTATTCCATTTTTTAAAAAGCAGCTTTATTGAGATAGAATTCCCATACCATAAAGTTCACTCTTTTAAAGTATACGATTCAGTGGTTTTAGCATATTCACAGAGCTGTGCAACCATCAGCACTAATTCCAGAACATTTCCATCACCCCAGAAAGAAACCCCCGTCACCCTCCATCCCCCAGCCCCTGGCAACCACTAATCTACGGATGAAGAAAATTGAGGCTAAAACCCATCACATCACTGTTTCTGAAATTACCATCTGCAGACCACCTTCATAGAACCACTCAAGAGCTTAAAAAGCGGTTTGGGGACCCTGCCCCAGACTTGCCGAATCAGACGGTCTTGAGGGCAGGACCTGGGAATCTGCATTCTCAATAAGCTCCGCACTTGAGTCCAGAGACAGTTGAGTTTGAAAGCCTGGTGGAGCTGGGCCAAATCTCCTCCAGAAACACACAGTCCTTTCCCCCATCTCGTGTGTGGAGGTTTCCAGAGCCCCTCAATTGGTAATTCTGGAAATCTGCCACTGTTTTCTCTTCTTCCCTTTTTGTCATTTTTCTCCCTCCTCACCCATCCCCAGTTTTTTTTTATTGTGGTAAAATAACACATAACATAAGATTGATTACCTTAAGCATTTCTCAGCGTACAGTTCAGTGGCATTAAGTACGTTCACATCTTTGGGCAATCATCACCACCTTCCATCTCTTTTACGTTATACAAAACAAACTCTATACCCATTAAATGGCAACTCCCCCTTCACTCCTCTCTCCCAGCCCCTGGCACCCACCATTCTACTTTTTATCTCTATGCATTCAACTACTCTAGGTGCCTCCTATCTGTGGAATCAACAGTATTTGTCTTTTTGTGACTGGCTTGTTTCACTTAGCCTGATGCCCTTAAGGTCCATCCATGTTATAAGATGTGTCAGAATTTCCTTCCTTTTTAAGGCTGAATAATAACCCGTTGCATGGATGGACCACATTTTGTTCATCCATTCATTTATGAATGGACACTGGGTTGCTTCCACCTCTGGGCTTTTGTGAATAGTGCTCTCCTGAACATGGATGAGCAAATATCTGTCAAGATCCTGCCGCTACTGTTTTGCATTTAATGAATGTCTTCCTCGTTTACTGATTGGCTGGTTTGTTCTGTTCCTTCCATCAGTTGCTGTGCAGACAGTCTACGTGCAGCAGCCCATCTCCTTTTTCGACCGCCCGGTCCAGATGTGTTGTCCTTCCTGCAACAAGATGATCGTGACTCAGCTGTCCTATAATGCCGGCGCCCTCACCTGGCTCTCCTGCGGGAGCCTGTGCCTGTTGGGGTAAGTCTGGGGTCCACTCAGACCCCGTGCTCTCCCGAATTCCTCTCTTGTAGGATTTCTCAGCCTCAGCACCTACTTCTGTGTTGTGGGGGCCTGTCCTGTGCCCTGTAGGATATTGAGCAGCGTCCCTGGTCTCTACCCACTAGATGCCAGGAGCTCCCCTGCCCCCGTTGTCATAACCAGAAATCGTGCCCAGTTGAGAACCACTGCCCTCGAGCATATCAGCCCCTGGAAGCTGCCGTCCCATCATTTCTTCTCAGACCACTCCTGGAAGCTGCTGTTCCATCGTTTTCTTCTCAGACCACTCTCTGCGTGTAGGGACAAGCATAGCAGCCATTTGTATCTGTGTACAGCGATACCCTTGGGGATTTCTTTTTCTTCTAGAATTTCATGACCTAATTAATAATGTTTGCTTGACTCTCAGAGAAGCTTTAAACATTCTATACATTAAAATACTTTATAGTCATCTCTTCAAAACTTCTTATCCTTTTAGGACCCCCAGTAGTTTTCTGTTGCCTACACAAGGAGAGTGTGTAAATATTTATGTCTGCACCAAGGGTATTATGTTGAAAGAGATAATACTTTCTGTTCTGGGAGAAAGTTGAGGAAGCACCATTTAATTTTTTTTTTCCAAACAGATAAAGGCAGCCTCCTTATTCCTGGCCATGCAAGTCACTCAGAAAACCATAAGTGCTCCGTTTTCTTCCTCGAAGGAAACCGTGTTTGTGTGTTTCTTTTCAGAGGCCCTTGCCTGGCTCTTTCCTCATTATCTGCTCGTGACTTAGGTGGAGGGGGAATCATGGTTCTCTTCCTAATTTTGAAGAGAGGCTCAAAGCCCCTGAGAGCTTAATTAACTTCCTTGAGGACTTGCATTCAGTGGGGAAGAAAGGAGACAGAAAACATTACATAAAAATTCATCGTCCTTTGGCCATTCCTGTTAAAACTAACTTTTGTCTTTGAAATCAGGGAAGGACAAAATGGAAACTTTTATCGATTGTTGGCCACTGGCTTTCAAATTGAGGCAGCTTTTTCTATCCGTTCCTCCTTTTCTTCCTTAAATGCAGTACTGTGTGTTCAGATCCTGCCTCTCACAGCTGTGTGGCTCTGGGCAAGTGACTTCACCTTTCTGTGCTCCAGTTTCCTCATCTGTAAACTGGGGTGTACTAATGCCCACCTCTGGGGGTGTTGAGGATAAAGTAGGTGGTTGTGTGTGCATTGCCTCTTGCAGCCATGCCCGCACTTGTCAGGCGGGAGGTTAGGATGATCTCTAAATGCACTGGCTGCCCTTATTTGAACTCAGGTAAGCTTAGGCAATAGGAAATTCCATTCATGAGATAGTTTCCTCATCAGGATATTTCCTGATTCTGCTTTATATAAATCAGTGTCTTCCTGTAAAATGTTGATTTTTTTTTTTTTTAAACTATGTGTTTTGGCAAACTTTGGTTGTAAGGCTGTGGGGGTGTTTTCTGACACTGGCCAAGGTTCCAGCAGCAGCTGGGTGTCCAGTGTTTCAGTTCAGCTCTGACACTACCTGGAGTTGGTGCAGACCCCACAGCTTAAGGGCTCAGTCCCACAGACTGCCCCCCACTTCAGATGCCAGTCACAAGTCGTAGGTCCCCTGTACTTCTGACCGATCAGGGGTCCTGCTATCCCCTCTTCAGGTTTGATAATATGCTAGAATGAATGGCTCACAGAACTCAGAATGGCGCTTTACTTACATTTACAGGTTTATCATACAGGAGACAGACAGATGGACATCTAGGTGAGGAGGTAACAGGGAGAGATCCAGATGGGTCCTGAGTGCAGGGGCTTCTGTCCCCACGGAGCTGGGGTACACCACCCTTCCGGCACATAAATGCCGGATTCACCAACCCAGAATCTCTCCAGATTAGCTGTTCAAGTGTTTTTATAACCCGGTCCTCAGCCCCCCATTCCACCCCAGAGGTCTGTAGTTGAGGTTAAAAGTTCCAGCCCTCTGGTCACTTGGTCTTTCTGGTGACCAGCCCATCCCGAGCCTGTCTAGGGACCCACCCTAGTCACCTCATTAGCATAAACTCAGGTGTGAGTGAAAGGGGCTCTTTGTGAATAACAGAAGACACTCCTGTCACTCAGGCAGTTCCACGTGTTTTGGAGCTCTGTGCCGGGAACCAAAGACCAAATATATTTCTTCTTACACCTCAGGCCGTATGGAGGTCCTGCCTGCGTGCGCTGATGATGGATTATGTAGGTTAAGAGACGTGATTTGTGGAAATTTATATGATTGTTGCTGTGAGAAGCAGGCTCTCTGTATGGAAAATGATCAGTCCAAGACAGGAGTCAGCAAACTACAGCCCAGGGGCCAAATCCAGCCTATTTTAAGTTCTATTGGAACACGTCACGCCCTTTATTTACGGCTTATCTGTGGTTGCTTTCATGCTCCAATGACAGAACAAGACCCATGTAGCCTGAAATACATACTCTCTGGCCCTTTACAAAAGAAGTTCACCGCTTCCAATCTAGCACTTTGAAAGATGCCTAAATGTCCCAAGACTTGATAATACACCCAGAGCAGTCTGTCTGTGGGAGCAGCCTTGGCAATGGTTGGGGTCTTCGTTCCCCGGGGCTGCCATAACAAATTACCACAAACCTGGTGGCTTAAAACAATAGGAATTTATTCTCTCCCCATTCTGGAAGCCAGAAGTCCAAAATCAAGGTGCCATGTTCCTTCCGAAGGCTCTAAGGGCAGAATCCTTCCTTGTCTCTTCTAGCTTCTGGTAGTCCGGATGTTCTTTGGCTGAGGCTGCATCACTCCAATCTCTGCCTCTGTCTTTACGTGGGCTTTGTCCCTCTCTGTATTTCTGTGTGTCCTTTTCTCTTCTTATCAGGATCCCGGTCTTTGAGTTTAAGGAGCCCACCCTCATAATCCAGGAAGATCCCATCTTGGGATCCTTAATTACATCTGCGAAGACCCTTTTTCCAAATAAGGTCACGGTTATAGGTTCCGGGGATTAAGACCCCGACATATCTTTCTGGCGGCTATCGTCCAAACGACTACAGTCTGTAACCCTCTCCATGTGTGGCCTTTTTTCTTCTAGGTGCATCGCGGGCTGCTGCTTCATCCCTTTCTGTGTGGACGCCCTGCAGGATGTGGACCACTACTGTCCCAACTGCAAAGCTCTCCTGGGCACCTACAAGCGTTTGTAGGACTCAGCCAGACCCGAAGGGAGCCGTGTGCTGCAGGAAGGCCTTTCCGACTCTCGCCCAGCCCCGCCCCTGGTGAAGGCTCCATTTTGGTGCTCTCATCTCTCCAGGGTCTCCACCTTCGTGTCTTCTTTTGGGGGGAAAATATCGCAAAAATAACACACCTCCAAACCCCAGAAATTGCTGCTTGGAGTCGTGCACAGGACATGCAAAGACATTCTCCTTGAGCGCTGGTTCAAGGGTTTCCTGCCTCCCCGTCTGTGACCCCAAGTCATCCCATCCAACTGTGAGCATTGTGCCGTCTGAGTATCTTCTGGTGATTTGCCACTGGCCAGCTTCTTTTTTTGCCTCAGTGGGCCTTTCTCTTGGTGGTCTCAAACTGAGAAGCCCCAGATTGCCTTATTTTTGAAACTGTTCTGGCCCCAGTACGGCTGAACCAACCTTTAGTGCCTACCGTCATAGCCATCTGTTTCCACTTCTGATGACAAAAATCTTGCCTTACAGTCTAAGGGCTTGGCTCTCAGATTCTGTAACTGCAGGCTTTTAAATAGCACACAAATTCACTTTAATTTCTTAATTCGTTTTTAAGTACAGGGAGGGATTATTCACACCCATCAGACACATAGCCATGAGGTCATAAACGCGGGCTAGGAATAGAAGGCTGGATCTTTTCACTGATTTGCCTTCTTTGGACCAGATCCTCAGCCACTTTCCACGAAGGGCTTTTTTTTTTTTGGTAGAGGAATTGTTTGTATTAACAGTTTTTGTGACCTCCTTTTGGTCTTAAACACTTTTGAACATAATTTTGAAAGGAGGGATTTATAGAACTGTTTTCCGTAACTATATGACTGGTATCATTTTCCCATTTGCCAATGCACTCTCACTTTTTTTTTTTTTCCTTAACAGAAAAAGTAATGGGGATAATTTCATCCACTGCCTTTACTTGGGTTTAGTGTTGTTCCTAAAGACCTTCATAATGGAACTCTTAAAGCGGGTCCCCTTTTAGGTTTCTGGTGGATATTCGGAAAGACAAAGGAAAGCGTGTTTGAGCACATCTGAGTACCATGGTGCTGAAAAGTGTGGGGACCTGACTGTTTCAAAGGCATCTGAAGTCTGGATTTTATTTTTCAGAAATCAATTTGTTGTATAACATCTGAAGACATGATTTCTAGGACTGAAGCAGCAAGCCAGAGTTCTCTGTTCGCTGCTGTGTCATCTTTGAGATCAAGACAAAGCTGGGCTCGACTTTCAGGAGTCCCCGTTTTGATAATAAATAGGCACAGGGAATTCATGTGAATAATATTATGTAGAAATCAAGCCTAGGTCTTGATCGAAAATCTGTATATTGGTTCAAAGTTATAGTCATAACCCATTGATTCAGCTTATTCATTTGATGTTTCGAAAGTTCCAGTAATTATTTTTGCAATGACTATGGATACTACATAGTACTTTGGTGTTATCTGCTTTTCAAAAATAAAGTCTTTTGTTCACTCTGTGAACTATTCATCAATTCTTAACGGTGTGAAGAAAGGTCTCATGTTGTGTTTCCAGCCGTTGGTACAAAGAACCCTTTATTTGTTCCATAACAGTAGAAAATCCTTCATGATAAAAACTACAGACTTGCTGAATATCCCCCGATGTCAAGATGACCGATGTTGAGTTGGGTGGATAGCTAGTGAGTCAGATTTGAACATTAGGCTGTTGGAACCCAATAGGCGTCATCAGTGGCAGCAAGCCATAGCTTTCAAGTTTTAATAAAATGCACAGAAGAAAGCCGTCCTCATTCATGCTCCGAACAAAACATGCTTTGTTAATTGATCCGGGTAGAAGTGAGATGCTAGAAGGAGGGCATTGTAACTCGCCGGGAATATGAATGTCATCCTCTTTTCCTACCTGGTGATAAAGCTTCATTTTGGAAGGTGCCGGAAAATCATGCCACCTTGGTGCGACTTTGTCATTTAAACCCTAACTTCTGGTCTTAAAAAATTGCCACTCAGCCGATCCTGAGCATGTGTTTTTCTTGCATTTGACAAAATTGAAGGCCATGCATATTTAGCAGTTTTGCTCAGACGGTGGCATATAAATGGTCTCAAGCTGTTATCAGTTACATATGCAGAGTCTTCAAAACAAGAGCCCTATTTCGAGGACCGTAACATATATGTGTATTCTGGGAAACTTTAAAAATAACATCAGATGCCTGGAGCATGACGTGTTCGTCAGACATTCTATTTTATTCTTTGAAATACGGGCTTATTCATATATTTTTACAAATTAAAAGGCTCTTTTGTTCTTCCCCTGTTTGTTGGGGACTTTGGAGTTTGTTGCAAACGCTGAATCACGTTCAATGAATGCGAGAGCTTTATTTTATATCTACTTGGACCTCAAAGAAGAATATTTACCAATTTCAAACCCGAAATGGCTGTACGTCTTATATACCGTTAGTCCATCTAGACCTTGTACACATACAAGTGTTGGTTTGTGTCTTGTTATCAAAAAGAATTCAGTTTTTGCATCTGTTGAAGCCAACTTGGAGCACATGACTGATTCCTGGCTGACCACAACATTACCCATGAAAATGTTTTCTCTGGGACAACTGGCTTCCCAGTTGCTACCGAGAACACTTCTCTTGGGCCCTGAACTATTCATAAATGTGGCTTCATATACTCACACACAATTTGGCCTCGGTTTTCTCCCCAGTGACAAACCTCTCGTGTTTGGGATATTAAAATCCTTCTCTGAATTTTTGAGCTCAAAGATCTCTGTTTAGGAGTAAGTGTAGACGTTGGAATTTTACTTACAAAATTCTGATTTGCATTTTGGATCCTATTAAAGTTATCTCCTGCATTTATGACTCAGATGTTTATAATGAGTCGTCTGTTTTTCATGGGCACACCACTGAATTGAAAGTAGATCCAGCAAGGGCGATGAAAGAGAGAAACCCGGAGGTTTTTTGTTTTGTTTTTTTTTTGTCTTAAGAATTTTAAAGAAACAAGAATCTGAGGCTTGGAAAGATTTTAAAAAAGAAGGAAGAAAAAAGTTCATGGCCAAGTATACAGTCTAGTGCATTTAACTGTTTTGTGACTGTTCTCTGCAGTATTAGGAAAATGTTCACACGTTGAAATACCTTTTTTTTTCCCCTTTTAAATTATTATTATTATTATTTTTTTTTTTTTTTTTAAATTTTTATTTTTATTTATTTATTTATGGCTGTGTTGGGTCTTCGTTTCTGTGCGAGGGCTTCCTCCAATTGTGGCAAGCGGGGGCCACTCTTCATCGCGGTGCGCGGGCCTCTCACTATCGCGGCCTCTCTTGTTGCGGAGCACAGGCTCCAGACACGCAGGCTCAGTAATTGTGGCTCATGGGCCCAGCTGCTCTGCGGCATGTGGGATCTTCCCAGACCAGGGCTCGAACCCATGTCCCCTGCATTGGCAGGCAGATTCTCAACCACTGCGCCACCAGGGAAGCCCTAAATTATTTTTTAGAGCAGTTTTAGGTTCATAGCAAAATTGAGCGGAAGGTACAGAGAGTTGTCATACATCCCCTGTCCCCACACGTGCACAGCCTCCCCGTCACCGGCATCCCCTACATTTGTTACAATTGATGAACCTGCATTGACTTATGATCACCATCCAAAGTCCATAGTTGGCGTTAGGGTTCACTCCTGGTGGTGTACATTTCTCTGTGTGTGTGTTTCTTTTTTATTTATTTTTTTGGCCATGCCTCTCAGCTTTTGGGATCTTAGTTCCACGATCAGGGATTGAACCCGGGGCCGCGGCAGTGAAAGCCCTGAGTCCTAACCACTGGACCGCCTCATTCTGTGTGTTTGGACAAATGTATAATGACATGTATCCACCATCATAGCATCATACAGAATAATTTCACTGCCCTAAAAATCTATGTGTTGCCTATTCACCCCTCCCTCCCCACTAGCCCCAGCCACTGATCTGACTGGCTCCGTAGTTTTGCCTTTCCCAGAATGTCACGCAGTTGGAGTCATGCAGAGTTGGAAACATATATACAGGAATCACAGCCTTTTCAGATTGGCTTCTTTCACTTAGCAATATGCATTTAAGTTTCTCCATGTCTTCTCATGGCTGGGTAGCTCATAGAATCTTTATTATTCAGATAATATCCCTTTGGATGTACCATACATGTAAGTACCTATACTGTTCTTGGTACTGCAGTGTCTCAGTGATGTTGTACCTGGTTTCCCAAATGGGCAAAATCAATGTAGCTCGTGTGTCCAACATCAGTGTCATCAGAGAGCGCAGTACTGTTTGCGAACCCTGTGTTTATATAGTTGTATATGTGTTGGGGGGGTTACCGGGCTCAGCTTTGGCTGCTCGTTGCTCAAGAATCCAATACTGAGAGACAAGTGTTGGGTAAAAGTAAAGATAGCTTTATTGAGGAATCTGGCAATCCTGGGGAGAAGGTGGACTCATGACCCAAAGAACCAACTCCCCGCTGTCAATCGGGGGCGAGAGCTTTTAAAAGGGTGTTTCGGGGTTGGGGGAGGGGGCTACGTGCAGAACAGCACAGGCAGCTCCAACACTCCCCTTGAAATTAGTCGTGCGGTGGCCTGATCAGCGTCATCATGGTTGTTTTAGGTACAGTTCATCTTTAATTCCAGGGTCGGTTTGTTATGAGGCCAGTTCTCAGAATTGTGTGAGATGGAGCAGCTTAGGTCATGGCTGCAGTCTGGTCATCATGTAGTTAACTTCTTCCACCTGGTGGGGGTTTTAGCATCTGCAAAACAGCTCAAAGGATATGGCTCGGAATATTATTGATAGCCCTTGAGGAGAAACTAAAGGTCCTTGACTTCATTTAATGGCTAAACTATTATTATTGGGTTGGCCAAAAAATTCGTTTGGGTTTTTCCATAAGATGTCATGGGAAAACCCAAACGAACTTCTTGGCCCACCCAATATTTTGTCTTGTTTGATTATTTTCCTTTGCTTCTGTATTTTCTCGCTTCTCTGATTAAATTTATTCCTTGGCTAAAGTTTCTCTATATACAAGAGGCAGGCAGAGGACATGAAGGGTATGTCCTGGGAAGATTGCTCTCTTACAGGGGGTCACAGTGCAAAGTGAGTGCCAAGGGCAACATCTGGGAACCTCTGGTCTGGCACGTCTGTGGTTTTCATGTATCACTGATCGACTCCTGCTGTATTCAAGGCATTGTATAGCTTGGATACCAGACACAGCCCTGCCCGGGAAAAGTGATCACTGGGCCTAGAACTACCCTGCCAACATTTCTAGTGGCTTCTTTATTTTTTGTTTTAAGCTAAAATGCATGTAACATTATTTTTTTTTAATTTTTATTTTATATTGGAGTATAGTTGATTTACAATGTTGTGTTAGTTTTACTTGTATAGGAAAGTGATTCAGTTATACATATACATACATCTATTTTTTTTCAGATTCTTTTCCTAGATAGGTTATTACAGAATATTGAGTAGAGTTCCCTATGCTATACAGTAGGTCCTTGTTGATTATCTGTTTTATATATAGTAGTGTGGATATGTCAATCTCAACCTCCATCATGTAACATTAAAGTGTATGATTCAGTGACATCTGGTGGATTCACAGTGTTGTGCAACCATCACTTGTATCGAGTTCCAAAACATTTCCATCAGTCCAACATAAAACTCCATACCCATTAAGCAGTCACTAGTCATTCCTCCTCCCCCAGCACCTGGCAGCCACCAATTTGCTTCTGTTTCTTTGGATTTATCTATTCTGGACATTTCATATACACGTAATCATAATATGTGACATTTTGTGTCGGGCTTGTTTCACTGAGCATCATGTTTTTGAAGTTCATCCACAGTGCAGCATGTGTCAGGGCTTCATTCCTTTCAGTGGCTGAATAATATTCCATTGTATGGATATGCCACATTTTGTTTATCCCTTTATCTATGGATGGCCCATTTGAGTCATTTCCACCTTTTGGTGATTGTGAATAAGGCTGCTGTGAACATTTGTTTACCGGTTATTATGTGAGAGTATGTTTACAGTTCTCTTGGGTATATACGGACAAGTGGAATTGCTGGGTCACATGGTAATTCAGTTTAACTCTTTGAGGAGCTGCCCAATGGCTTCTTAAAGAAATGTGTCCTATTGTAAAGCCACATCTGGCACAGGCTACAATTTGGAACTGCCCTGCGCTGGAGAATTCTGCCCTCTTCTGCAGTGAGAGCTGTTTGGAGCAGCCTGGTAGCAACAGAGCTGGATTTGGAGCAGGAAGACCTGCCCCCCGGGCCGTCCTGCCCAGACTCCTCAGCTGATCTGAACCCCATTCAATCCTCTGGGGCTCCCACTGAGCCTGAAAAATGAGGAGGGGTGGATGGTGCATCTCGGCCCCTCTGAGTGGGCCCTCTAAGGTGTTCAACTGTTTGTCCTTTGTTTACCTGTATGCCCAGCTTGGGATACAGCAGTAAAGTGGGAAACACTATCCTCTCCCTCATGGAATTGATGGTAGAAGGGGAGAGAGAGACACCAAATAAGAAAACCTAACATTTCCAACCTGTTATAAACCAGGAGGGAAAAGTGCAGGAAAACAGGGTACAGTAAGTCCCCTACATACGAATGAGTTCCGTTCTGAGAGCGTGTTTGTAAGGCATCTCGCAATCACTGAAGATGTTATCTCCAATTATTATTATTATTACTGCTATTTGTTAGCAGAGAACAGAGAAATGCTGTCCCCCCAGGTCAGCTGTTTGGAGAGTAAGGCTGTGGGGTCCTCTGTTCCTTTAGACTACTCTGCAGTGGGTGATTTGCCAATGGCCTTACAAGATCCCTCTTGAACTCTAGGTCCACTCTAAACAATAGCTCTTCTCTTATTTGGGAGGCTGGGGTCAGCGGTTCAGACCCTAAAGTCACACACCTGGTCTTATGTCCTGCCTCAGCCATTTATTCACTGTGTGACTGTGGGTGAGATTCTTAACCTCTCTGGGCCTCACTTTCCACTTCCATAAAATGACATGATAAATAGAACCCATGTTCCAGGTTGACTGACCCTTGTGTGGGCCATGAGGTGGGCAACATCAAACCTACAACTGAGGGAGAATGTGGAGGTGGGGGGGGGGGTCCCAGGAAATGGATCCTGGGGGCACAAGGGTCTAATTTCTGGGATCACCTCAGTGGGATGAAGCCAGGCCTTTGGAGTATAAGACGGCAGCAGTAGGAGTGAATAAAGCCCTAGAACTGGGTTTGAGTCTGGGGAGGGTTCTGGTTACGGCTCTTTATTTACTGCTTCCCGAAGTGGGAATTAAATGCACTACTTGGCTCACGTCTGGACATCTAACTAGACGTTCTGAGGTTTCTTCAAACTCTGTAGTTGATGGATAATTTCGTCTTTGTCTTATTGGGATCGTACTGGAGTTTTTAACCTACACATAAACATCATGACAGAAATGGGTTGTTTATAGTTTCATTCATTCATTCATCCTGCTCTTGTGGATTTCAGGTGGCGATAAGTTCTGTGAAGTATGTAAAACAAGGTAACGGGACAGTCACAGAGATGGCAGGTGAGGTAGAGTAGTCACGGCAGGCTTCACGGAGGAGGTGGTATTTGGGTTCAGACCTGAACAACAAGCTGGAACCACACACACACAGAGTATTCCAGGAAGTGGGGACAGTAAGTGCAAAGGCCCTGGGGCAGGCAGAGCTGGGTGTGTTGAGGAATGGAGAAAAATAGAGGACGGTCAGCGCATAGTGAGTGGAGAAATGAGGAGGAGCTGAGGCTGCAGAGGGGAGCAGAGGGCAGACGGTGCAGGCTTGTGCAACGCCAGTCAGAGGCCTGGGTTTTATTCAGATCACAATGGGAAAGACAGTGGGCTACTCAACAATCAAAGGAACCAACTATTGATGCATGCGACAACATGGACAAGTCTCAGAACAAATATGCTGAGTGTAAGAAGCAAGACAAAAAAAGGGGTGCATGGTGTATGATTCCATTTATATGAAATTCTAGAAACCACGAACTAATCAGTGTTTGCCTGGTTGAGGGAGGGATGACCAAGGGGGCGAGGAAACTTTTGGGGGTGATGGATTCATTCACTATCTTGCTTAGTGGCTGTGGTTTCTTGGGTGGACACAAATGTTAAAACTGATCATACCGTACTTCTTAAATATGTCACTTACATGTCAGTGAAGCTGAGAAAGATTGCGTGGGAAGCCGCTAGTGGATTTCAGCGGTGAGGGGACATGATGTGGTTCAGCGAACAGACCTGGGGCAGAAGCCTGGGTTGCAGCAGGGCCTGGGGAAGCTGCTCAGGCAGAGAGGAGGGTGGAGGGGTCCCCGTGGAGCAGGCGGAGCTCAGCTTCAGGGAATTCAGACACCGGTACCTCTTCTAATCCAGCTGTTGAGTAAAAGAAGACCTTGCAAATTCACCTTTTCAAGAGATGAGTAAACATTTGAAGCCCATTTATTAAAATCTCATTTGGGGCTTCCCTGGTGGCGCAGTGGTTGAGAATCTGCCTGCTAATGCAGGGGACACGGGTTCGAGCCCTGGTCTGGGAGGATCCCACATGCCGCGGAGCAACTGGGCCCGTGAGCCACAATTACTGAGCCTGCGCGTCTGGAGCTTGTGCTCCGCGGCAGGAGAGGCCGCGATAGTGAGAGGCCCGCGCACCGCGATGAAGAGTGGCCCCCGCTTGCCGCAACTAGAGAAAGCCCTCGCACAGAAACGAAGACCCAACACAGCCAAAAATAAATTAAAAAATAAATAAATTAAAAAAAAAAAAATCTCATTTGACTCCTCAGTGAAACAGAATTGTTTTCCCTGGGTTGTCTGACAGACAGCTGTGGCTGTGAGTTCCGTGAAGGCAGAACTCAGTCAGGCAGAGTCCCTGCTGGGGCCACAGTGCCCAGCACAGGAGTTGGCATGTGCCCAGTGCTTGGTGAATATTTCAAATGAAGACATGAATGAATGAATGAAAGCTTATATCGAGTAAGGCAGCTTCAAAGGGCAACCCTCCTGTGTGTCCTAATCCATAGCCGCCTTCATTCCCAGACCAGATGGTACAGCTCTCGGCCCTTCAAAGTCATCGACAGCAAAGACAGGCTCAGTGTGACCCCTCAGCTCTCCTTAACCAGGGGGAGAAAGTGGGCTGAGGGTTTCCTGCAACAGGCCTGGAAGTTCTGAAGAGAACAGGGTACCGGCTCCACCTCTAACTTGCTGTGTGACTGTGAGCAAGTCACTGTGCCTCTCTGGGCTTTCTCTTCTGAAAAAATGGGACGTTGAAAGTATCACCTCCTGAGGCCCTCATGAGCTCCATCTATTCCTTCATCCATTCACTCAAGAAACATCCTGTGATTCTAAAGTTTAAAACCAAAAAAAGGACCTCCAGATCACCCTTGTTAGCCAGAAAGTGAAAAATCCCCAGGTCGTTCGCATTCCTAGAGCATTGCTGTTGAGGTTTTGCTATACTTTTCCTGGACTTGGTTTTGCTGAATTAGTGAAGCGGAATTGGGAAAGAGAATACAATAGTGTTCAAATTAATAAGCGTCCTGGCCCCCAATGGCTCCAGCCTTTATGTCTCAGATCATATGCCCCTCATTTTTTTATTTTTTATTTTTTGTTTTTGCCCCATGTTTTAATGCACACCTGTTTGGGAGTAGACTGACAGCAAGGTCAGAGAGTCACTTTTGGTGTCAGGCACGGTAATAAATTCTGAACAGTTCACACGGGGTGAAGCCTGGGGTCATAGGAAGTCAACTGGACAGGAGTCAGGCAACCTGGTCCCCACCCCAAATCTGCCTCCTCTGTAGTCATGTGACCCCACTTGAAGTGTGACCCCTTCTCCTCTCCAGCCCCTGGGCCTCAATTTTCTAGGCTGGATCAGAGGATCTTTCAGGAGCCTCAACAAGGCCAAATGACAAAATCAGCTGCCTAAAGGCTCAACAGGTGACATTTGTGAGTGAAGCAGGACTAGTGTGTGATGATAGGGAGTGGTGGGGACTGTGGCAAAATGAATGCTGCAAGCTCAGTATATCAGCTACAGGGGGAGTGTGCAAGCAGGGTAGCCAGATACTTTTGTAGTGATTGTATTTTGGCGGAGGAGCACCTCATCCTCTCAAATTATCAAGTCATTCTGATGTTTTCACCTGCTTAGGGGGCGGCCTTTAGGTTTCACTGCCTGATGAGTCTGAAAACTGTGTTAGGAAAGTTCATTCCTGTTCTGTGTCTTTATGTGATTTCATTTGCTCTGTCTCCCTCTCTGGGGGGCAATCCCTGGATGCCTTCCATTTTCTTTGGAAGAGTGAAACCTAATCCTTTACTCTAGCTCTTGTCCCCAGATTTCCTGTTGATAAGCAGGAAGGGCAAGGCTGACTTCAAGTAAGTGGGTGGATTCCAGGTGGGTGTGGTCAGTAGAAGTTGTTCCATCTGCCCAGTGGGCCACAGGGTTTTCCCAGGAGTCTGCCGGTGATCCCGTCTCCAACCTGAGCTCATCTGGGCATCCCCAGCAAGGACACTGTGGAGAAAGGGAAAGTGAAACATTTGACAATCACTTTTTCTTTCAGTGGGGATTGTTTCTTTTGCTTTGTTCTGGGGCTGGGGGCTGTCCCAGCAGAGAGAACCGGGAAGGGAGCAAATGGTAAAAAAAATGCTCACAGCTCTTTTTTTTTTTTTTTTCAGATGCGTATGTTTTGATTGATTGATTGATTGATTGATTTTGGCTGTGTTGGGTCTTCGTTTCTGTGCGAGGGCTTTCTCCAGCTGTGGCAAGCGGGGGCCACTCTTCATCGCGATGCGCGGGCCTCTCACCGTCACGGCCTCTCTCGTTGCGGAGCACAGGCTCCAGACGCGCAGGCTCAGCAGTTGTGGCTCACGGGCCCAGCCGCTCTGCGGCATGTGGGATCCTCCCAGGCCAGGGCTCGAACCCGTGTCCCCTGCATCAGCAGGCAGACTCTCAACCACTGCGCCACCTGGGAAGCCCTCACAGCTCTTTAGGGTTGTTTTCTAAGCCATAATTTGCATTTCTTGTTCATGTCTGAAATTAAAGTAGTAGAAAAAAAAAAAAAAAGCTTATCATAAGCCTGATGGGGAAGTGGTGGGTTGAGGTCTCCCCTTTCTGCACATGCTTGAACTTGAAACTCTCAGCACAGCAAGGAGTTCCCAGCAGCTGGGTGGGGGGGTGGGGGGGTGGGGGGTGCGTGTGGGGGAGGGGTGGCGGGTGGAGGCTCTGAACTCATCGGCTTCATCAGCCGAATCTGATCACTGCTGCCTGTGATGATGGAATTTAGGGATTCTTTCCCTAGTTTCGCTGAGGGCCTGTTTTTTTTTTTTTTTTTTTTTTTTTTAGTTGAAGTATATATAGTTGATTTACAGTTAGTTTCAGGTGAACAACATAGTGATTCAATAGATTATACTCCATTTAATGTTATTATAAAATGTTGGCTACATTCCCTGTGCTGTCCTGTATATCCTTGTAGCTTATTTATTTTATGCTTAGTAGCTGGTACCTCTTGATCCCCTACCCCTATCTTGTCCCTCCCCACTTCCCTCTCCCCACTGGTAACCACTAGTTTGTTCTCTACATCTGTGAGTCTGTTTCTGTTTTGTTATATTCTTTTGTTTACTTTTTAAAATTCACACGTAAGTTGTGGTTGTATTAGTTTACCTTTCCCTACCTTGTTGTTTTTCTAACTAGGTATCTTCCTCCTCACTTTATCTTCTTCCCGCCCTCTGTCCTAAAGTCTTATTTTTTTAATTAATTTATTTTTCTGGGGGGGCACGCCGTGCGGCATGTGGGATCTTAGTTCCCCAGCCAGGGATCGAAACCAAGCTCCCTGCACTGCAAGTGCAGAGTCTTAACCATGGACCCCCAGGGAAGTCCCTGTCCTAAAGTCTTAGATTAGCTCAGGCCTTCATCAATGACCAGATCTCATGTGTGAGCGTACGTGTGTGTGTGTGTGTTGGTGCACAGCCTCTGTGAGGGTACACGGGGCTCTGGACTTGCGTGTGTGTCTGGGTGTGTCTGTGGATGTTTGCTGAGGGATGGTTCTAGGTGTCTGTGATGTGTGTCTCTGTACCCACTGTGAGTGGCTATGTGTGTGTGTGTGTGTGTGTGTCCCTGGGTATTTGCAGGGGAAAGAGAAGTGATAGAGCTACTTGGAGCTGCGTTTCCCTCCAGGGCTCCCTGAAGGCGGCTTCAGTCCCTCAGCTTGGGAGGCCTCCAGGGACTTCAGGCCAGCCAGCCCAGCGGGGGAGGGGCTGTCACCTAGCTGATCTCAGGGACTAAGAGGTGAGAATGGTCGTTCTTCTGCCACTCCCTACACGTAAGCTGCTTGGAATACTGCGTGGGTGCGGGCACCCTGGCCTCCCCGACCTTGTAATCACTCCCCATGGTAGGGGGGTGACTCCAGTTGGGAAAGACTTATTGAAACCTCCACAGCAGGACCAGGCCTGGCCTGCATTCAGCCTGGGCTGGGGGAGCATTTATAAAACTCCCCAATCTGGCCACACCCCAGACCAACTGGATCAGAATCTCCCAGGCTGCAACAAAGCCCGGGGCTGATTTCCCCACTGGGCACCTGGGCCCCATGATATTTTTAGGGACGCAGGGAAATGCTTGATTTTTAAATTTTTTTAATGAGGAGGGAAAAGCCTGAATAAAATAATAACGAATATATAATAATGAATCCAACCTGGATTATATTCCTCTTTCTATCAACGCAGCCTTAAAATACACTTTTGAATATATGTTTAAGGAGGGAGGGGCCCAGGGAAGTCGTCACGTAGCTCCAGGTTGCAGGCCCTGGTCTACCATTGACGCGATAGACTCAGTCGTGCCTCCCTTCTTTCAATAAATGTTTATTGGCTATGTAACGTATAAGGAGACAGCCCCCTTGCTCTTGGGGAATTTAAATAAGAATTTCATCTCATGTTGCCTTCACCAATCCTGCCAAGAACTCTTCCAGATGGAAAAGAAAAACATCTTTGCCGTTTTACAGATAAAATAATGAAGAAGGACTTCCCTGGCAGTCCAGTGGTTAAGACTCAGCGCTTCCACGGCAGGGGGCGCCGGTTTGATCCCTGGTCTGGGAACTAAGATCCCACGTGCTGCGTGGTATGGCCAAAAAAATAAAAATTAATAAAAACAAAAATAACGGAGACACAGAATAAGTGTGAGTTACACAGGGCTACCGGGCGACCCACAGCATAGTGAGGCCTTCTGGTCCTAAAATACACCTTGGGCTTGTTAAACATAGATTTCTGGGCCTTTTGCCAGGAGATTTGGATTCAGAAGGCCTGGGAGGGGACCCAGGAATATGCATTTTTATATAAAATCACCTAGGTGGTTCCTAAAGGCAGGTGAGTTTGAGAAATGCTGTTCCACACGGCCTGGGGCCAGATCAGCCAGAGAGAAGGAACTGAAGTCAGGCCAAGGGAGGGGCCCCGACCTCGGCACTGCTGGCAACTTGGTCTGGATCTTTTCCTGGGTGGGGGCTGTCCTGTGCATTGTAGGATGTCGAGCAGCATCCTTGGCCCCTACTCACCAGATACCACAAGCACATGCCTCAGTCAGGACAACCAAAAATTCTCCAGACATTGCTAAATGTTCCTGGGGGACAAAATGGCCCCATTGAGAACCCCTGGGCTAAGTACATGGGTTGAAGCCAACATTTCCCGTGTTTGGGAGTTGGGGTGTCCCTCACTATCCAAGCATGTGGTTAACATGTAAAATATGCCCATTTCCATAAACAGGAATGGAGCATGGACCCCTGCTACCACGTGGATGAACCTTGACAACAGGGTGCTAAATGAAAGAAGCCAGATACAAAGGCAGTGTAGTCTATGATTCCATTGATATGAAATGTCCAGAATAGATAACTCCATAGAGACAGAAAGCAGATTGGTGGTTGCCGGGGGTGGGGGAGATGGGGAGTGACTGCCTAATGGGCATGGGGTCTCCTTTGGGAGTGACGAGAATGTTCCAGACAAGATAGAGGGGGTGGTTGCACCACATCGTGAAATGTACTAAATGCCACTGAATTGTCCACTTTACAACGGTTAATTTTATGTAACATGAGTTTCACCTCAATAAAAAAAAGTACCAGTTTGTATAATTTACTGTGACAGTTGGTAAGATGGGGGTGGAGTGAATTGTGAATGCAGCATACATTGGACCTTTAAATGAGGTCATCATAACCATTAACAAGTATAATAAGAACATAACATACAATTAAATAATATTTTAAAAGCAAGAGTAGAATTTGAGGGCTGGACCTCAGTACTCTTGTCTTTGGAACTGGTACAATGCTGGGTGACAGTTAGTATGCAGTATGAGCTTGTTGAATTTGAGAAGCAAAAAGAACTGAAAGCAGTTCCATCAAGAACCTGACTGAGCCTGTGACGTGCAACCTGCTGTATGGCCGAGGCATATCATTTCAACTTCCCGGGCTGAGTCCCTCTCTTCTCTAAAAAGAGGCAGGCTGATCCTTCCAGCTCTAAATGTCTGTGCTGGGACATGGCCAGATCAGAGTGAAGGCTCTGGAACATGCCAGAACATGCTGGAACATTCCAGGGTCTGGCTTTCTGGGGGTATCAGAGGCAAGCTCCTGGGCGAGCCAGGAAACCCATCAAGACACAGGCTTAGCATCCAAGAGTCTCAGTTAGGACCAGGCAGTGTCCAGCTTTGATAAGCAGAATCACAGTAGCCAAGCAGGAAGACTAAACCACAAGAACTGGCCACCTGGGTCCCCTTCCTGCCGTCTGCCGCCAGGTGTGAGCATCTGTGTCAGCACACCTGGCTCACCATGGGGATGAAGCCACCTCTGCAGTCATTTGAAAGCCCCCGCATTCATTTCACAGGGGGTCATGGGGGCCGCCTCCCTCCCTGGCTGGCCCGAGAATGCCACGTTTAGAGTGACTCTTTTACCTTCACTGACCCAAGGTGAAGGGTTTCTTCCTTGGGTCATGATTAATGGAGCCCATTCCCTGGAAGCAGGAGCAAATAAATGCTTGGGCATGGTTTATAGTCCTCACGTGAGCTCACTTATTACCTTGCAGCGGATGCGAATGGAATGTTGGGCAGGTGTGTCTCTGTTTGGAGGAGGTGGAGGCTGGAAGCAGGTTAATATAAAGTTGAGGCCCCGGCGCGGTGGTTGCTGGGTTTCTGAGTAGCAGGCGTCGGGGGAGAAGGTTCTGGGAGAAGCAGGCCTCCAAATGCAGAGACGTGCTCAGACTCCTCTCTAGAATCTCCTCTGTAAACAGCCACTGAAAAAGGGCTTCTAGGTAAGAACTTACGTGGTTTTGTTTTTTGGTAATAGCTTTATTGAGATATAATTCACATACCATGCCATCCACACATTTAAAGTGTACAATTCAGTGGTGTTTTAGCATATTCACAGAATTTTACAACTATCACTACAACCCATCTTACAACATTTTCATCAGCCCCCAAAAGACACCCCATAACTTTTAGTTATCACCCACCCATCTACCCCACCTCACCACCCACCAGTCCTAAGCAGCCGCTAATCTATTTTGCCTCTGGAGTTGCCCATTCCGGACATTTCATATAAATGGAATCGTATAGTGTGTGGTTTTTTTTGCACCTGGCTTTTTTTCTCTTAGCATGTTTCCGAGGTTTATCCATGTTGTAGCATGTACCGGTACTTCGTTCCTTTGGACGGTCAGATGGTCTTCCGTTGTATGGATATAGCACATCTTGTTTATCCATTCATGTGTTGATAGCTACCTTTTTCTAAGGAATTCATGGTTCTAAAATGGCTGCTCATTGTAGCGGCTGTTCAAGAAAGAATTAGCTGTGCGCCCTTTGTCAGTAAAATGATCGTTAGTTTCCTTCTGTGTTCTTTTAAAATCTTTTATTATGGTAGCAAATCAAGGTTGGAACTTTGGAGGATGAAAGGGGGCTGCTATTTATGATTATACGGGGCAACAGATGTGAAACAGGGTTGTGCTGGGCAAACCCGAGGTACAGATGCCCTCATTCCTGGGCCAAGTGAGAATGATGAATGGTCTTGTTCAGCGGGCCCTGGGCTGAGGGGTCAGGGTCCTTGAGAAACCTAAGTGTGATTTTTTTTCAGGCCTGGCCAAGTACTTTCAAAGGCTCTACCTGGCAGCCCCCCACCCCTGCCCGGGGGAGGGGGGAAGGCAGCTGCCCTCCCTGGCGTGTTTGGTGACAGCCAGTGAATTGCAGCCTCTGAGGGGAGTTGCAGACAAGGGCCCAGCCCCCCAACGCTGCTCTGCATACCTGCATTCCTAGGTCTTTTTATCTGAGGCCTCGGGCGGTGGTCTCCTTCAGGTGTCCCTGCTGAGGCCCCCCTGTGCTAGGTGGGGAGGAGGGGAACCGTGAAGATGCCTTCCACACCTCCTCCCACCCCCTCCGGCTCAGGGTCCATAAAACTGCCATAGACATTTTTGGGGTGCTCCCTCAATAAGTGAGAAAAACCGCACGTCTGGGCTGATCTCCCCGATCCTCCACGGGTGCCAGTTCCCTGGGGGAAAGTGGAACAAAGGGAGTCAGCACTTTCCCCACTGTAGGAAGTGACGCAAAGTGTAACTCCTTTCATTTTGGGCTTGTTGCATGAATCGGCTGCTCTGACACCAGGCAGCTTCGCCCCCTCTCTGTAAGCTGAAGCTGCGCGCTCCCGACATCAGCTGGAAGGGTTGCTGGATCTTTGATTGTGCAATGATGTCTGGGGGTGGGGTGGGATGGAGCTGGTGTATTGAATTTAGAATATGCAGATTGTGACTGCCTGAAATTGGCAGAAGCCACCCACTTGGATCGTCAGGTAGCTCCCACTTTAGGGAAGTGAAAACCCCAGGGTTGTTTTGATTAAAGGGACAGTTTCAATACTTTCACACCAAGGAAGTAAAGTCACAAATGTGTTATTGACGGAAACAGCAGGGGAGGTGATATTGCAGTCAGCTGGGGGGAGGGCAGTCTTCCATCCCAGGTCACAGGGGTCAGGAGGTAGACAGTGAGCACCTATGACTTACGACCTGTTGTTGGGGCAGAGGCCACTCACTTTTCTCAGGCTCAACTCTAAGTGGTTATTTTTCAAAGCACCCTGGGAAAAGCAAAGCAGGAGCTTGGCGGGGTTGGCGGGGGTAGGGGAGGGGAATCCTAAACTCAGATCCTACAAGGCTGGACTCCTGGTGTGAGCAGGGTTGTCATACTGTAAAAAGTTTGGTGTGGACAAAAAAAATGTTGCCTGATATTTCATCAAACAAAGAATATTGCCCGCTGCCAAGCTATCAGCCACTGTAGCTGCCCCCGAGGGGAATTCAGGATGGAGAAAATCAGCTCCACACACGACAGGTCAATAAATCGAGAGATGAGTTTTGGGGGGCAAGGAACAGCGACTTTATTCGGAAAGCCAGCAGACCAAGAAGATGGTGAACTAGTGTCCCCAAAAGCCATCTGCCCTGAGTTAGAATTCAGGCTTCTTTTATACTAAAAAAGGAGAGGGTCAAGTTCTGGTTCTGTTCAGGTTCCGGAGGGGACTTGTTAATTTCTTTCTTCCTGCAGCCATTCACAGGTGGGCCTGGTCAGGAGCTTTCCTGTGAGATAAACAAAGGTGTTTTAGTTTAAGGCTCATTACAAGGGAGCAGGGTTCCCAGAGATGGGCCATTGCAATTTAAGCTTATAGGCAACATCCCTTTCAAGATTAACTTGTAGCAAAAGTAATAGAATACAAAGGTTAAAGTGAAAGAAACAGATCCAGTATGGGGTCAGATTTTTTCTTCCCTGTTACAACACTGGCCCTAGATAAGATGCATATCAAAGGAATAATTTCAGTGAGCCCAGACTCTTGCATCTTCCCATACATAGAAAAGCACTAAAATCATTAACTTGAGATGTCTGCTTTTGGTGATTAGCAATAATCTTTTAATATTCGATTACATGTTTCCTTCAGCAAAACTCCTATATATCCTGGCTCTTCCCTTACCTCTTTGGAATAGTTCCTCAGAGCTATCTGTCCTGGGCTACAGCCCTCAGTAAGGTCCCCACAATAAAACATAAAACATAACTGGCAACTTTTAGTTTGTGCATTTTTTTTTTCAGTCGACATTAGGCAACAACTCAAAACAGCTGTTTTCTCATCACAATTGACCCTGTGATGAGGAATATTAGAGGGAGGGGTGGGCTTCGCCCTTGACAAGATATACTGTCTGTTTTCAAGTGTTACATATCCATGGCCTCTATGGGCCTCCCCACTTTCACCTGCAAAACATCCAAACCCCTTTTCACTTTTCTTTTCCCTGATAGCACTGTGTCCTCATCCCTCACGAGCTGCCAATATTACATCCAGACGTCTTGGCCCTTTCACTTATAAACAATTTATTTTTTAATTTTATTTTGTTTTTTAAATTTTATTTCTTTCTTTTTTGGCTGCGTTTGGTCTTCATTGCTGCACGTGGGCTTTCTCTAGTTGTGGCGAGCAGGGGCTACTCTTCGTTGTGGTGTGTGGGCTTCTCATTGTGGTGGCTTCTCAGTGTGGAGCACAGACTCTAGGCCTGCGGGCTTCAGTAGTTGTGGCACGTGGGCTCAGTAGTTGTGGCTCACGGCCTCTAGAGCACAGGCTCAGTAGTTGTGGTGCATGGGCTTAGTTGCTCCATGGCATGTGGGATCTTTCCTGGACCAGGGCTCAAACCCGTGTCTCCTGCATTGGCAGGCGGATTCTTAACCACTGCACCACCAGGGAAGTCCAACTATCTATCTATCTATCTATTTATCTATTTATTTATAAATTTATTTAAAATTTTATTTAAAAATTTATTTATTATTTATTTTTGGTTGCATTGGGTCTTTGCTATGCACAGGCTTTCTCTAGTTGCAGCGAGCAGGGGCTACTCTTCATCGTGGTGCGTGGGCTTCTCATTGCAGTGGCTTCTCTTGTTGCGGAGCACAGGCTCCAGGTGCGTGGGCTTCAGTAGTTGTGGCACGTGGGCTCAGTAGTTGTGGCTCACGGGCTCTAGAGCACAGGCTCAGTAGCTGTGGCACACAGGCTTAGTTGCTCTGCGGCATGTGGGATCTTCCTGGATCAGGGCTCGAACCCGTGTCCCCTGCATTGGCAGGCGGATTCTTAACCACTGTGCCACCAGGGAAGTCCCAACAATTTATTTTTGAATAAACATCATATGCCCCAGAGCAAAATTCAAATGGTACTGAGGCAGGAGATAGATGGACTCCAGGCTAGGCATTTATAATTGGCCTCCTT